>NC_079316.1:66546063-67883563 GCF_029931775.1 Euleptes europaea
TGTGAAGGACAAATTAAAGACTGTTTGCTTGCAACCTGAGTGAAACGAAGTTGGTGGGAAGGAGAACAGATGGACCAATGTCCTGCTCAGAGCCTGTTATACTCCCTGCTGCTTCCTATAGGCTACTGCCTGTATCCCCTCTTACAGGAGATCAGTTCCCCCCTTTATCCCCTTCCCCACACTATTTCCTCTTTCCCTCCTCCTGGCAGCCCCCCATATCCTCTCCCCGTTGCCTGCTTCCTTCTCACTCACCAACAAACCTTTCATTTATCTGCCCCCAAGTCTTCAGCTGTACTTTATTATGTTTTTACTTCATTTATACCCCACCTTTCTCCCCAATGAGGGCCCAAAGCAGCTTATATTATTCTACTCACCTCCATTTTATCTTCACAACAATCCTGTGATGTAGATTATGCTGAGAGAGAGTGACTGGCCCAAGGTCACACAGCAAACTTCCATGGCAGAATGGGGACTTGAATTTTGGCCTCCCTAGTTTGACATTCTAACCACTATACTGACTTTCACCTTTCTCTCCTTCCCTCCCCCAGCAGTCTTTCCAGGGGAAAAGTCTGGCTCAGCTGCAAAAGTTGTGCGCTAGCAAGTCACTCAGGTGAATTGTGTGGTCACCAGTGCCAGGCCCAGACAAATGACGCTAGGTGTGTGAAGGCTGCTTTTGGGCCCAGATGAGTTGTGTAGCATCACGTCATAGCTACTGCTGCACGTGGATGAATTGCACTAATTGTACAGTAGCAAATCACCTGGTGGTTGCTGCTGGGTCTGGTCTCAATGTGTCCTCCCTCCAGGGCAGGAGAGAGGGGTTCTGAGGTGGCCTGTGAAGCTAAAACAGCCCTAGAAAGGACCCTGTCCCCCCTCCCTTCCCCCTGACTTAAATGATAGAAACAGAGGTTTGAAGGCTGCCAATTTTATTATGGTTGCTAGTAACTCCCACAGTGGTCACAGAGATCTCCTTCTAGATAACAGATCTCCTTCTTTTATCTATTTGCCTCTCTTATGGGGGTGGTTAACACCCCTGCCCCTGTGTGTTCTGCAAACCTGAGGCTTTTCTCGGGTTTGTAGAAAGCTCTGTCTTGGCTTTTCATGGCTCCAATCTTTGGATTTAATTATCCTCAGATGTGGTGATGCCAAGAATTAGATATATTGATTGATGTTTTGAATTTTAAATTGATGTGAGGTGTTCTGGGAGAATTTTTTTTGTCTGAAAAGTCTACACAAAAGAGCACACTTTAGTACTCTCACTCTAAACCAGCCTCTTTTAAACACTCTGAACCAAATAAAAAAGAAGGAAACTTGCCAAGGAAACTCTGGCATTTAGATTAGGAACCATGCCATCTATGCAGCTTGTTCTGTATGTCTGACAGGGCTTGGATTTGTCTCTCTTGAACTGCGGGCCTCCAGGACATACACATGACTATCAACTACGGAACTCAGGGGAGTTTCAAAAACACTTTTTGTGATAGGCATGGAAGACTGGTTGAGAGAAAAATAGTCCAAATAGTGCTGACGTTTTAAACAATTTTTGTGTGGAGTAAATGACAAAATACTTCACATTTTAATACCATGTGGGATTAATAGAAGAACAACGATTTATCATTATCTACACTGCATTCCTGTTCAGAAGCACAGATGTTAGCTGATCAGCCGTATTTCACTTCAAAAACTTTAGCTGAAATTTGATATGAAACTTGAGCTAGCAAATCTTGCCCCTCTGGAATTTTCAAACAAAAACAATGATGATTCGTAACTATATAACAATCTGGAGTTTACAATCCTTACCTCATTTGTTCTCACTTTAGCCCTATGTTGTAGACCTACATTATTTCTATTATACAGAAGTAGAACTCAGACTGAACAACAGTAATTCATCCAAGCCCTCCAGTTGAGGGTCAGTTTGTATGACCGTTTTGAAATGAAGTTATATTGGTGGAATGAAGTGATGTTGTTTTTTCAGATTTATGGCAAGTTATGATCTCAGGATATATTACAATATTCACAGCAATATCACTTTTGTATATCTTAATACCAGCAATTTTTGTAATTTGTAATAGTTTTTACAGTTTTATCAAGTTGGACAATATGATTAACTTCTGGCTGGTCAAATAGACCGTATTAATAAACTTAGTGCTTCCTGGTCTCTGTAGTCCCACATATGGGTTACGAGCTCACACAGAACCCATTCATGGGACTACACAGAGGACCACTCAAAGAGCATCAGCTACTGGTAAGAAACCTGATCTTATCGGAAGACATAAATTCAGGGATCTACCCAGATATCCCAATGGCTACCGATAGGGTGCCACAATACCCATATCTCTCTTGATGCACGTGGCTCATTTAAAAAAAAAATTTGGGAGCAATAACTGATGTCTCTGTGTTGTTGTTCTTTTATTTCAAGCAAACACATTCACTAGATGCCCTCAGGCCCAAAGATGTGTGGATGTAACTTTGCATGAAACAAAAACAGATGAAACGTTGGCTAGGAAACTCATTCCAAATGAGAACTATGTGAACCAAGAGATGTAAATATGTTCACTACATACCACTAAACACCCTCTCAAAGGAGGCAGCTTTGTCTGAAATCTAATTAAAGTTGCGATTAACCGGTGATCAACAATTTCATCCATGATGGTGATTAATAGAGTAATGCTTTTGATTGTAACCACGCCTAGGACAAATATACATAGCAAGACACTAATGGAATGCACTGTTACTGCATATTTAGATTCTCTTGCATATTCTTTTTTTCTTTGCTGATGCAGCCCAGAGCAGTGTACTGCAAAGATGTCTTGGACATTGAACAATTTTCAACTGTCAAGGGAGTGAACCTGGACCAAACAGATGACGACTTTTATTCCAAGTTTTCCACAGGCTGTGTCTCTATTCCATGGCAAAATGAGGTAACTATATATTTTTTTCATTAGTCTCCTTTAATGTCTTCCTTATCAGGTTTCTAAACTTTCATAAATAGCAAGTGTGTACTTTGAAGTACTCTAATGGATCTCAGAGTAATTTTCTTTCCTGGAGTTGGGGATGATCTCCCTAAAATAGTAATGAAAGCAAGAATGTGAGATGCTCTGATACTTTGTTGTACAGATCTGAAGGGTGTACACTTCAGCAGTGGCCTATTAAAATGAGGATAGATTGCTTCTTGGCCTTCTGGCTAAGATCAAGGATAAATGCTATTCATCTTATCAGTTTGTTCTTACCAGTTTAATAATGGATACATTTTCCATTTGAGAGGTGCGTAATAAATTGTTTCTTTGGAACAAGGAGATGGTTGGGAATCACACTCCACTCTTCCTGAAGAGAATTCCTGAAGCAGTGCATTTCCTACTCCAGATTTCTGTCAAAGAGTGCTAGTGAAAGACATATTGACTTGTTTTGCTAAAAAAAGTTAATTGATTACCCTTTCCCCAAATATGTAATTATGCCTACCTTCACGCCATGACCCTGGTATTCCTTAGAGGTCTCCCATCCAAATATTAGCCAGGGTTAGGGCTGAGAGTGTGTGGCTGGGCCAAGGTCACCCAGCAAACGTCCATGGCGCAAGTGGGGATATGAACCTGGGTTTTCCATGTCCTAATCTGACACCTTAACCACTACACCATGCTGGCTCTCACACACTTCAGCATTACAAATAAGTGCAAGCAAGTGTACCAAGTCACAAACATTAGACAAAAACAAACTAAATCCCAGAATCATCAGTCAGTTTTATCTAGGGGGAAATTCATTCCCAGAATCAAATATGGCAGACTGTGAGTAAAAAACATCCAAAGTACATTGGGTGGGGAGGGCTCAGATCCGTACCATCCAGCCATCTTTCTTCCTTATAGCATTTCCTGAAGCCACAGAGCTAAAACGTAACTGCATACACCTTGAGCCCTGACCTGGATAACCCATGCTAGCCCAATCTTGTCAAATATCAGAAGCTAAGCAAGGCCTGCCTTTGCCAGTACTTGGACGGGAGATCATGAAGGACTATCAGGGTTGTGACACAGGCAATGGCAAACCACCTCTGAATGCTTCTTGCCTTGAAAACTCCACCAGGAGTTGCCACAAGTCAGCTGTGACTTGATGGCAAAAAAAAAAAAAAAACACCTTAAAGGGAAGTAAAGTAATTTTCAACCTCAGATCGGCTGACAGTTGTCAGTTCAAAGTCTGCTTCTCATGACCAAAGTGTTCGCTGAAGTTCCTGCTGTTAGATGGGAAGCTACGTCCTCCCATTTATCCTGCCCAAAGCAAACTGTCAAACTAGACTTAGCATTTCTTTAAGTTGACCACATGGTGTGAAAATTAGGAAAGGTGAGATTAGTGCTGCTAGCCATGATGCGCACTAATCAGTTCCTTACAGCCTGATCTTCTGCATGTTTAGTCAGAAGTAAATCTCACTAAGTTCAATTGACTTCCTGCCAAATTCCACATGGGACTGTAGCGTAAAGTACAAAGGACAGGAGTTCACAACCTGCCTTAAATAGCATCCTTAATATGACAGCCACAGCAAAATGACTACTGATTGTATTCAGATAAGTGGCCAGTAACTAGGTCATCCTCCCTAGTTGGCTGCTGTATCTTTACCCTATTTAAGCCATGCATTCCTCGGAGGTAGGATCTATATATATATATATTGCTTAGCATGGTAAGGATTTAGGGTTCTGGGCCAATACAGTCTATTAACTGGTCCATTTCCCCCCCTGTTTTACTAGATGATAGAAACTGAGTGTTTTAAAGAACTAAATATATTTGGACCAAATGGTACCATCTCACCAGATCTTAACAGAAACTACCCACCAGAACCACCTAAGAAAGGATTGCTCCATAGAATATTTAAACGCCAGGTGAGCACCTCTATTTGTACATGGGTAAGATCCATTATGAATGCCAATTGCTTTTCTTGTATCGTATGAATGTGCATTAGCCTCAGTTAGCCACAAGGCTCAGTTTCTAATATTGAGCCAGACACATATAACAACAACAATAATTTATTGCAGTCATAGACCAGTAAATCAGACACATATTGTGTTAATCCATATTCTTTAGTGGTACCTTCTTGCCACACGACGGGTATCTGTGTTGGGACCGGTGCTTTTCAACCTGTGCATCAATGACCTGGAGTTGGGGTTAAACAGTGAAGTAGCCAAGTTTGCAGATGACACCACATTATTTAGGGTGGTTAAAACAAAATCGGACTGTGAAGAGCTCCAGAAGGATCTCTGCGTACTGGAAGAATGGGCATTAAAATGGCAAATGAGATTCAATGTGAGCAAGTGTAAAGTGATGCATATTGGGGCAAAAAATCCCAACTTCACATATACACTGATGGGATCTGTGCTGGCAGTGACAGACCAAGAAAGGGATCTTGGGGTGGTAGTGGATAGCTCAATGAAGATGTCAACCCAGTGTGCGGCTGCTGTAAAAAAGGCAAATTCCATGCTGGCCATAATTAGATGAGGAATAGAGAATAAAACTGCTGATATCATACTGCCCTTGTACAAATCTATGGTGAGACCACACTTGGAATACTGTGTACAGTTCTGGTCACCACACCTAAAAAAGGATATTACAGAGCTTGAGAAGGTGCAGAAAAGAGCAACCAAAATGATTAAGGGACTAGAGCAACTGTCCTATAGGGAGCGGTTAGGGCGCTTAGGGCTGTTTAGCTTGGAAAGAAGGCGGCTAAGGGGAGACATGATAGAGGTCTATAAAATTATGCATGGTTTGGAGAGAGTGGAGAGGGAGAAGTTTTTCTCCCTCTCCCATAATACTAGAACACGGGGTCATCTGCTAAAGCTGGAGAGAGAGAGATTCAAAACAGATAAAAGGAAATATTTTTTCACACAACGCATAGTGAAATTGTGGAACTCCCTGCCCCAGGATGTGGTGATGGCTGCCAGCTTGGAGGGCTTTAAGAGGGGAGTGGACATATTCATGGAGGAGAGGGGTATTCATGGTTATTAGTTAAAATGGATACTGGTCATGCTGCATACCTATTCTCTCTATGCCTATTATTTTGGGTGCAGTGGAACACAGGCAGGATGGTGCTGCTGCACTTGTCTTGTTTGTGGCTTCCTAAAGGCACCTGGTTGGCCACTGTGTGAACAGACTGCTGGACTTGATGGGCCTTGGTCTGATCCAGCTGGGCCTTTCTTATGTTCTTATGGGTAGCCATGTTAGTCTGTCTGTAGCAGTAGAAAGAAGAAGGAGACCTGTAGCACCTTAAAGACTAAGAAAATTTCTGGCAGATTATGAGCTTTCGAGAGCCACAGCTGTATCTGAAGAAGTGAGATGTGGCTCACAAAAGCTCATACCCTGCCAGAAATTTTGTTAATTTTTAAGGTGCTACTAGACTCTTGCTTTTTTCTGCTTCTTGTCACAGAAGGACTTGCAGTTGTTACCCCTGATGAATATTTTATGAAAAGGCAGCTTAGGAAAAAAAAACTGGGATGCCTATTTGCAGTCTCTCTTTTGCAGAGTTTTGGAGGACATGCATTTCTTACATCAGTATCTGTGTTCAGACATGAGAATCAACATTAGAAATGTCATCAAATTGAAGTGCATTTTTCCATAAATATGCAATTACACATTTTTTTCCAAATATATACTAATAAGCTCTCAAAGGAGTTTCGTCAGCTGACAAGAAGTGACGGGTTTCCACTTGATGGAAAATCTATAACTTGCTTGTAATGCAAAATCTTTTCCTCTAGAAGCAATCTACTGTTTTGAACTGCGGAAGGTGTCCTACTTTTACTTCATTGTTTGTCAAGGTCATGTGTATACAGCACAGCCTTGAAAGTGATCAATAGATGGAGAATGTCTTCCTCGTTTTAAGCATATATCCCAGTTTCATAATGAAAAAGAGCATCAGGGCAGGCACAGAGCTGGGGGAAGGAGTGGCTGGGCGTGGCACATGCACTAAAGCCAGGTGCTGGTGGCCTGAGAGACAGTCGCTGTGATGCTACCATGTGCTCACCCGCCCCTCGGTCTCGCATGCAGCTGCTGTAGGTGCAGCACGCACAACGAGGAAGGACGGGCGGCTAAATGCCGGGCGGTAGGATAGGCACCAGCCACACCACGGGCAGCCAGCTGCGCTCATGTTGCAGTGGCACTCCTCTTCATGCTCGCGCTAGCACCCCCCCAACTCCTTGCATTCAGAGCGCTTGCCCCCCACCCGACCCTATCCGGTCTGCATCAGGGCTCCCACTAGAAGTATGATACTTAATCCTGTTCAGTCAGTTCAAATCCAGCTAGCAAGAATGTCCCAGTAGAAGAGCTTAGCAATAAGAGAGTCATTCATATTGAGGTAAGAGGAAACTGTGATAATTATATACAGTTGTGAGGTTTATCCTGTGATGTAGCTCTAAGGGATTTAGTAGTGAGGCAAGACATGGTGTCAGGCCAGGCAGGTTCAAAGTGTTCAGCTGGAAAAGGGGAAGAGAAGTAATATTCAAGACAGGGATGTACAGGCCAGGAAATTATGTTATTTAGCTGTTTAGATTAACAGCCAAGCCCATATCAGAGGCCCAGAGCTCATAAAAGAGTAAACTCAATACACAGAATTATATTTTAACAATGTTCAGGGTTCCTTTCCTTCCACCCCAGGTTTGCAGAGACATCTCCCCTTTCTGTAACCAGCCCTATTGTGTGGACATTTTGATCCACACTCTGGAAGAAGTTCAGAATTAGATGTATAGATATGAAATATTCTGGAAATCTAATTTTAAAAATATATTTTTAACTCCTCTAGCACCAGAACAATTCCAAGAGTTCTTCAAATGCAAAGGCCAGTTTAAACCACCATATAAATTCCAACCACGTAAGTTCAAATTCCACTGGAAGCAGCTAGTTCAACCTGTTCTCTTGTGAACCTTCACTTCACATCCTTCCACTATACCATTTGGAGCTTCGAGGATGAGACAGCTTCCACCGTTGAGCTAGAAGATCAACAGTCTCCTACTGTGGGAGAAATTTCCCTCTGTTCCTTCCAGTGGAGCCTCCCATTTAAGAAGAAATTTTCTCTCAGGTTTGTTTTGTAGGTGGCACTCGAGGTCATGGGACTCAATGTTGTCTCTGTAGGACATTGCAATAGAAACCGGAGTTATGACAACTTGCACGTATTTAAAATAGCATCATACCTAGAACTGAATTTTGTCCTTATTATTTTTAAAGAAAAGGTTTTGTAAATTTCTCTATTGTCTCAGTTTACATTTTGTACATTTGTATTTAAATGAAAGTCAGACTTGGGGTTGTATATTTTCTGAGCAGCAGCTTGTAAAGCCATGTGTTTTAAGACTTTTTTTTTTTAAGAGAAAAGGTGACTCAACATCCAGATGCTCAAAATTAGATTTCGTTTTTCCAAATGTAGAAAATTATTCATGTTTCACTTTTCCACATTGGTTCTGTTGACATGAATATTTTATGGTATACTTAATTTTTTTCCATTTGTCTTTTTGGTTTACAGCAACACTGCAGACGAGTGTCTTCCCTCTGTTTCATTAAAATTCTTGCTTTTAAATACAGTCAAGTTTTCACCATCTCCCAGGCCAATAAACTCCTCTCTGAGGTTCATGACGTCATGGGACCAATGCTGTTGATATTTGCACTTTTTGTAGTTAGTCTGTCTTATAGCTAGAAATTTAACTCTTCCCACTCAGTTGCCAGTGTTTATATTATAACTGCTAAAGAGGTGAAGAACAAATGCTTATGATTGCAAGCACAGAAAACTGGTAGCCCTCCGTTCTTCACATGTGAAGCTTCATCTTTGCTGCTCCCATCAGAAAGATGCCAAGAGACTGGCTTGATAGCTTCATCTCTGAGACTTGGATTTCAACTTCGTTTGGGGTTTTGCAAAGTCATTTGGAGCGGGTGTTGGATGCACACTGCATGTGCTGAAATCCTAATTTGATTCCTGGGTTCCCGTTGCACTGATCTACAACTCATGATGTTCCCTACCCACCCACTCTCCACACTGCCAATTGGGGTGAGAACAGGATCTGAATGGTTGACGTGATCCTCAGTCCAGAAGTTGCTCTTCATCATAGCGGCTATCGCAATTGCAACTTCTTTTGCCTCTATGGTGATGAAGTGGCGGAAGTTAATAGAGTGCAGAACCATAAAGCTCAGCCCATAATTGAAGCTTCCTCACATACAGTATTTCTTTTCTATTCCATTCCCATTTTACCAGGAACTTCTACCGATGGAGAGTATATTTGTATTTTGCATTCTTGCCAAATGTTTTGGAGAAATTACCTTTAAGCATTAATGATGGTTTTTGAAATATTAGGCCGCCTCATGCAACTCTTTCTGGTTAATGAGGTGTGACTAAATCACATGGATTCCCTTTACTCTGATGAGATGACTAAAATTTTTGACATTAGCATAAGATACTAAAGAATTAATAACATGCTCATGTGGGTGGTCATAAATAATCTTGGTCCCTTGAAGTAGGGTGGAAGAGAAGAATATCCATTTTTGCCACTGTCTTATGGATGAACATCCATTCAGGCAGATTTAATAGTTAAACTCTTAAGCATTAAAGGATATCTTTTTGTTACACAGTTCTACAGTCTGTACCTGGAAAAGCTTTGAAGGGCTATGATGTGTTGTAACATCTGTCCTGGTATCATTGTGTGTGCTTCCCTGTAAGTGGAAGCCAATGATATGGTGTACAAATGCATAAATGTGTAACAATAATGGACAGGATATGCCTACAATGGGGACAAGAAGAACTGATGTCATTTTCATTGCCAGTCCCATGTCTTTCATAATGGCTGGTTCTATAGTTGGGTAGTAAAATTCCTCTCAGTAGACTGAATCTGTGTCCATTATGATGTTAGAAAGTATTGGATTCCCCCACACACACACTCACATACATACACACAGAAATTCTGTTATGCTGTTCTGGATATTTCAGAGCCAGACCTAATTTGTTTTCCTTGATTATCCTACTCACATATTTCACAGCCATCTTGACTACCAATTTTGCACACAAAAGGCTGCAGGTTCAGTCCTATCATAGAATCATAGAGTTGGAAGGGATCTCCATGGTCATCTAGTTCAACCCCCTGCACAATGCAGGAAATTCACAACTACCTCCCCCTACACCCCCAGTGACCCCTGCTTCATGCCCAGAAAATGGCCAAAAAAAAAAACCAATAGGATCCCTCACCAATCTGGCCTGGAGGAAAATTATTTCCTGACTCCAAAGTGGCGATCAGCATTTCCCTGGGCATGTAAGAAACAACCACAAGAGCCAAGTACTGATGCAACCCTTCCTGTCCTCCCTCTCATGATTTGCCTATGTTCTCAGAATCAGCATTGCTGTCAGATGGCCATCTAGCCTCTGCTTAAAAACCTCCAAAGAAGGAGAGCCTACCACCTCCCAAGGAAGCCTGTTCCACTGAGGAGCTGCTCTAACTGTCAGTTCTTCCTAATGTTTAGCTGAAAACTTTTTTGTTTTAATTTCAACCCATTAGTTCTGGTCCGACCTTCTAGGACAACAGAAAACAACTCTGCACCATCCTCTATATGACAGCCATTCAAGTACTTGAAGTTGGCTATATCACCTCTCAGTTGTCTCCTCTCCAGACTAAACATACCCAGCTCCTTCAACCTTTCCTCATAGGACTTGGTCTCCAGACCCTCACCACCTTCGTTGCCCTCCTCTGGACACGGTTTAACTTGTCTATATCCTTCTTAAATTGTGGTGCCCAAAATGGAACAAAATACTCTAGGTGAGGTCTAACCAGAGCACAGCAAAGTGATGCCATCACTTCATGTGATCTGGACACTATACTTCTGTTGATACAATGCAAAATCACATTTGCCTTTTTAGCTACCACATCACACTGCTGACTCATGTTCAATGTATGGTCTACTAAATCCGCTAGATCCTTTCCCCACATGCTACTGCCAAGGCAAATCTCCCCAGTCCTATAATTATGCATATGATTTATCCTACCAAAATGCAGAACTTTACATTTATTTCTGTTGAAATTTTATTTGTTTTAGCTCAGTTGTCTAGCCTGTCAAGCCTCTGTCTTCTACCATATTTGCTACCCCTCCCAATTTAGAATCATCTGCAAATTTAATAGGCATCCCCGTTATTCCATCCAAATTATTTATAAAGATGTTGCGCAATACAGGTCCCGGTCAGATCCCTGAGGCACTCCACTTATCATTCCTCTCCAAGAGGATGAGGAGCTATTAACAAGCACTCTTTGGGTACCGTCTGTCAACCAGTTACAAATCCACCTAACAGTAATAGGATCCAAACCACATTTTACCAACCTGTCAACAAGAATATTATGTGGAAACCTATCAAATACCTTACTGAAATCAAGATAAACTATGTCTACATCAATCCCCTGATCCAGCAAGGTAGTAAATTTCTCAAAAAGAAGATATAAGATTAGTTTGACATGACTTGTTCTTGAGAAACCTATGCTGGCTCTTAGTAATCAGATCCATCCTTTCTAAATGCTCAAGGACTGACTGTTTGACGATGTGTTCTAAAAGAAATTCCAGGTATAGACATCAAGCTGATGGGTTGGTAGTTACCTGGATCCACCTTTTTCCCCTTCTTGAAGATGGGAACATTTGCCCAGTTCCAGTCTTCTGGCACCCCACCTGTTCTCCAAGAATTCTCAGAAATAATGGACAGAGGCTCAGAAATTACATCTGTGAGTTCTTTTAGTACCCTTGGATGCAGTTCATCTAGCCCTGGGTACTTAGTTTCATTTAAAGAAATTAGGTGTTTATGTATTACCCCATGCCAGTCCTAGGCTGCAACTCCCTTCCCTTGTGTGTTCTGTTTTTGCCATGTTGAGCACCCTTTTCCTTGCAAGAGAAAACTGAGGAAAAGTAGGAGGAGTTCTGCCCTCTCTTCATCACCTGTTTCCATTTCACTTTCCTGTCCACACAATGGGCCTACCATGTCCTTATTCTTTTATTTACTTTGAGCATAACAAAAGAACCCTTTTTTATGTTTAGCATCTCTTGCTAGCCTAAGCTCATACTGAACTTCAGCTTTTGTAACACTCTTCCTACAAGCACTGGTTATTTGTTTTTATTTATCCTTGGTTTTAAGGCCCTCCTTCCATTTCCTAAGTGAGTCTTTTTATTTTTCAGATCTTTGGAAAGCTGTTTATAGAGCCACCTTGGCTCCTTTAGGCTCCTCCCATTTTTCCTTCTCATAGGAATCGTTTGTGATTGTGCCTTCAATATTTTGCTTTCAATAAACTCCCACCCATCTTGAACTGCCTTCTCCTTAAGTATTTTTGACCATGGGATTCCACCCAGCATAACTTTAAGTTTGTTAAAAAATTGCCTTTCCAGTTTTAAAAGCATTTCAGTTAGCAGATGTTAGAAAAGTTCTTTCTTCACCTGAAACATTGGAGAGATTCTGCCAGTTAGAATAAACAATATTGAACTAGCAGGGCTAACCATTTTACTCAGTATAAGGCAGCTGCATATGTTTTATGTGTAAAAGGGATGCACTAATTATCACTGCAGGTATGTGCTCCAAAGCAATTTTACCTTGTTTGTGCAAGAGATCTTCAGGAAATGATAACAAGTGATTCTGATTGGATTGTCACCCCCAAAGTTCTTTGGTAGATTAAGTGCAAGCATTATAGCTTCAGTTGATACAAATGGGTACATATCAGTTTAAGAATTTGATTCAGGAAACTAAAGCAGTGGCAGAGAAAGCAAGGGATCCCTTGCAACAATCGACATTTACAGGACCTCCCAGTAGGGTTGCCAGCTCCAGGTTGGGACATACCTGGAGATGTTTGGGGCGGAGCCTGAGGAGGGCGGGGTTTGGGGAGGGGAGAGATTTCAATGCCATAGAGTCCAGTTGCCAAAGCAACCATTTTTCTCCAGGTGAACTGATCTCTATTGGCTGGAGACCAGTTGTAATAGCAGGAGATCTCCAGCTAGTACCTGGAGGCTGGCAACCCTACCTCCCAGTTAGGGAACGTGCCACTGCTGTTCCTCTCTCACTTGTCATCTACCCCCAAAAATCTAGACCAAACCATAACCTTTTTCCTTCTTCCATCTCCACCTGATTAGTTTTTCCTCTGCTGTATCCTATTTCTTTAGTCTCTCTTGGAGTTGACAGGAAGAGAACCTAACGGCTTTCAAAGCTGACCTACATGATATAGAGCCCCTTCTTAAGGAAAATCCAGAAGGTGTGGATTTGGCTTGATCTTGTCCACTATTCTTTCACCAATGCTTGCATGTGTTGTTGTTTTTCAGAAGTAACCATGACATGCTATAGCAATAAGAACACAATTTCGTACCATTGTATAGAACATGTTGAATTTTTATCACAAAGAACTGAAGGAAGAACCTCTTGACTTGTCATAGATTACAAGACTCTGAAACTGGAAACCTGGTGTTCTCCCTCTGCAAATGTTCATGAATATCAGTTTTATTGTGTACTCCTCATTCGTATAAGGAGTCCTGGGAGTCTGGGCTACCCCTCTCACTTGACTTTCTTTTTGTCCTTGGTCCAATCAGTTGTTTTGTGATTGTCCAGTGTTTTCTCTGCTTGGAGATAAAAAATTATAATTGCATGGAAGCTGCCAGGTGGGGAAAAAATGTAGAATTCATTGGGACTAAGCTGTCCTATGGGAGGCTGATGCAAAGCCTCTATGAATTAAATCCAGTTGTTCTCACTATTACTTCTTTTCGTTATCTGGCTGAGGTAGTCCAATCCTGCATCCTTTGTGGAACCTCAGCGAGTTACCTCATGAAGAAAGGATAGAGCTTTATATTTCACAGTTCCTGCAGAGGTGCTATGATGTACGTTCAACTGTTGCTGGAGTCTAGCAGCAGTAACTCTGTGAGCCTTTTGTCTTGTTAATATTCAAATTCATCAGTATGTGGGGGGAGGAATGAAAATGGTATCCACACACATTTATTCTGATTGCAGTGGCAAATAACTCTATGGCTATTGTCCAGAGGCCCTTGCACCCAAGAACAGACTGTTGTGTGTTCAATGTTCTCTCCCTGTCCTCAGTTTAACACATGGTTAACATTATCGTGCATGCTTTGGAGCAGGGGAGGAGGAAAGCTGGTGCTGGATTCCCCCCCCTTTCCATCATGAATATTCTTCAGGATCTCTATGAAGCCGAGTAAAACAGAAATCCAGTGGCACCTTCACAGACTAACAACATTTATTCTAGCAGAAGCTTTGGTGAGTCAGAGCTCACATCATCAGATGAAGCAGAGTGCCCAGATGTTCAAGATCTTGGAGGAGGTAAAAAAAGAATGGCAGATGCTCTGCTTCAACAAAATTTGTCAAGTGCCATTAAAGAAAGGAGCACATGTTCGCATCTTGATGGGGTGTGTGACAACACCTTCCATCGCTCCTTTGCACGTAAAGGATCCGATGTAGTAGGACAAGATGCACAGAATAAGTTTTCTCATTTCTGTTCTTGCTTGCCACTGCTGGACTTATGGATCCTTTTTTTACCTGTGCTAAAGAGGTAATGAATAAAACATCACAGTTGCATTTTCAAAACTTTTATGACCCCATTCTGTAGTTGACCATAGCTGATTACTGATTAAATTGGTAGACAAATATCCACATTAGGACTAGCCTTTATCACTGACTAAAAAAAAAATCACATTTGCTAATCGCACAATTACATCATGGAACCTGTTCAAAACACATATTCAGAAATCAATTATTTCAAGAACTTCTTATACCATAGTCTCTGTAAAAGAAACCGATACTTCTATAATAAATTTTTCATAATCAAATTATACATTTATACTAAATGGAACCAAATGTTCTCAACTAGGAAAATTAGTGGCTGTTGGTATTGTAAAATAATAATATTAATGATAATAACAATAATAATAGAATCCAAAGGGTTTTTCATTTTGTTTTAATTTTCAGGGAGTTTCTTACATTGTAGAATGAGAATTGTTTTCATTTTGAGGTTGTTACAATAATTGCTTCTGTGTTTTCTGGCTGCTTGAATTCTTCATACCTGTCTAATAACGTTGCAGTGCTGCTGTATCTAGATCAAACCACTGTTTTGTTTTCCAATTTGTTTTGGGATTTTTTTAAAGAAAAATAAATTCCTTTATTTAAGTATATGCAAAGTTTCATTCTATTCCATTTCTCTTAGCGATCCTTTTTGCTGTTATGCATTCATAAACAGAGCTTGATCCTTTTTTCAATGAAAGCATTGCTAAAAAGCCATCAGGTGTAATTTGACCTATGTGAATCACATTTAACTTCTGCTGAGTTTAGTGGAAGAGTAAAGCAAATCTCTCTCCAAAGATATCCATTAATTCTTGTACTGCTTGCTTGAAGCATGTCCACTGGGGGCAAATTACAACCAAACTCATTTTGACTTTGGGGATCTGCGATTGGATCCTCTGATGTGTAATTTTGCATACATATTTATAACCTACCTGCCTTTTGCCCAATCAAAACTGACTTCCCATAGACTTCTTATGGTCCTGGCAGGGAAATAAGACAGGTACTGCTATTTTTCTGGTCTTTTTCTCTGCCAGAGCTCAGATGGTTAAAAAAATGCTTCAAGTACCAGCTTACGGCATGCAAGGCATAGAGTTTAGCTATCTTGGCCTGTGTACCTTTATTTCTTCCCTTACACAGGAATTAGAGTTTGCCTGTCTTTATTTTCTCTTATGGGGATTAGCAACCGTGAATGGAAGGATTTGTTTCAGGGGAAAAGTGAGGTGGCTTTTATGTAAGACAAAAGACACCTTCAAAATTTGCTATTTGTGTACCTCTCCCATATAATTTGATTCTTCCTCAGCACATATAATACTGTGCTCATTTGGTATGGTCCTGCTGTGGGGGGAGGATTTACCTCTGTCCTCTTCCATCTGCTGAACATCAGCCTACCTGCCTGCATTCCAGAGAGTAAGAGCAAAATGTAAAGGCAGGCAAACAAGACCCCCCTGCTTATACGATCAAAGAAGCATTCCCTGCAGGAACAGTAAAATGACTGGAAGAAAGTAAAAAACATGATGTACAAAAATGGTTATGGGGATCATCCTCTTTGGTGGGATAACTTAGGTTATCCGATCAGTTACACTTTTCCTTCTCTGCCCATCCCAATATGGTGTAGTGGTTAAGAGTGGCGTACTCTTATCTGGAGAACCGGGTTTGATTCCCCGCTCCTTCACATGCAGCCTGCTGGGTGACCTTGGGCCAGTCACAGTTCTCTCTGAACTCTCAGCCCTACCTACCTCACTAGGTGTCTGTTGTGGGGAGGGGAAGGGAAAGTTATTGTAAGCCACTTTGAGGCTCCTTAAAGGTAGAGAAAAGCGGGGTATAAAAACCAACTCTTCTTCTTTCTGCCCCATGCTAAGGGCCAGTGTGAAAAATGCAGGAAGTACCGGAAGAACAGCCATCTCCAAGGTTTCCAGAGATTACTGATGGTCATAACTGTTAGCAATCAGATGCTGATTAAATATATTTAAGAAAATGGGAATTTTGTTCAGATTTTTCTTTAATTTCTAAACACCCATTCCTAACAGCTACTCACACTAAAGAATGCCTGGCTTTCAGGAATATGGAGAGATGCAGTAATCTAATAAGTCCCTTTGTAATATGGGCAGAATCAAGCACATCATTCATCAAATCCCACTGACGATGCATATCTGAAGAGCCAATCAAAATACACAATTCAAGATAAAGTATGCCTTACCATAGTTCTGTGATGAAAAGCTATATGTTTACCTCAGTTCCAAATGCTTATGCAAACCATTGTTACTTTTAAACAACATTATTAGCATGGATCTTTAAAATTACTTATGCTTTTTAGCTGTTCTAAGAAAAAGACAATTAAAGGACTGATGAAAAGTGCTGAGAAGCGCTTGTTCCTGTCACTTTTCCAGAAGAACTTAAAAAGGTAGCTTGCTTTAAGAAATCTCATTCGCTCGTGTACATATGATTCATATTTCTAATCAGTGCATTGGTTTTTTTATTTTAATTGGTTGAACAGTTCTTAATTTCAATAGTCCTTTAGTGAGGAAGGTCAAAACATATTGTATTACTTGTACCTATGAATAAAATTTTTGCATTTGACAAATCATATTTGTCAAAGAAGTCATTTTTTATTCTTGTTAGTCATTCTTTTATTGCAGAATGCAATAAGAAGATAACGTGTTATATAGCTTTTATACTTTTCCTTGAAGAAAGTGCTTGACCAAAGTGTTTTATTTCTTTTTGGAATTTAGAATACAAATTATACATGTATGCATAACTCATGTGTGTATGCGTGTGCCATGCTCTAGGATCTCCCTCAGTTTTGAATGTGTTCTCTTCCATTATCTCTCTATTATCGCTAATGATCACTTTGCTTCATAACACTTGGTTTAAGTTACAGTTTGATATCCTGCTACTCTGATTTACTGTTACCAAGTATATATCTAAGATGCAATTTATTGGTATAGACCAATAAGGCAGAGCGTACACAATGATTGGAGGAATCTTGAAGGCTATTTACTTACTTGTTTAGTCAGTTTGCCACAGGGAGGCATCCAGGGTGGCTAACAATCCATAATCACAAAATACATATACCATATAGAAAGCACAGGCTCCTGGGCGTTTCTATAAGAACATAAGAAAGGCCCTGCTGGATCAGACCAAGGCCCATCAAGTCCAGCAGTCTGCTCACACAGTGGCCAACCAGGTGCCTCTAGGAAGTCCCCAAACAAGTCGACTGCAGCAGCACCATCCTGCCTGTGTTCCACAGCACCTAATATAATAAGCATGCTCCTCTGATACTAGAGAGAATAGGTATGCAGCATGACTGGTATCCATTTTAACTAACAGCCATGAATACCCCTTTCCTCCATGAATATGTCCACTCCCCTCTTAAAGCCTTCCAAGTTGGCAGCCATCACCACATCCTGGGGTAGGGAGTTCCACAATTTAACTATGTGTTGTGTGAAAAAATACTCCCTTTTATCTGTTTTGAATCTCTCGCTCTCCAGCTTTAGCAGATGATCCCATGTTCTAGTATTATGGGATAGGGAGAAAAACGTCTCCCTGTCCACTCTCTCCAAACCATGCATAATTTTATAGACCTCTATCATGTCTCCCCTTAGCCACCTTCTTTCCAAGCTAAACAGCCCTAAGTGTCAAATATGCATAGACGCTTTGTACTCCCATGAATGCTGGGTCACCCACTGTCAGGAAAGGTGAGCTGTTCTCACAGTCATCACAAAACTGTATTCAAGTGAAGCTGTTAATTTTCCTCCATAGGACAGCTGTTTTCTTACATAGGAGAAAGTAACAGAGTGCACTCAAGGACAACACTCAGCTTACCTCGGGGAAAGACTCTCATCAGGTTTGTCCAAAAGGCAATTAAAAGGGTTCAATCTGAATTCGAGAACTGAGCAGCCTCCACTGGCAATTATCCCATCTCTTTTACTGCATAGCCCTACACAGTGCTTTGTGTGACTATACAGCAGGGTTCCCCAACATTCTTGAGCCTGTGGACACTTCTGGGATTTTGAGAACAGGTAGTGGGCTCCACCACAAAATGTTTCCCATGGGGAGAGAGGCTCAACCACAAAATGGCTAAGTCCATGTATTTTGTTTTATCTGGCCAAGGGCCGTAAATAAACTATCTATCACACAATGGCTACTATGCAGGCTGAAGCCAGTCATGAAATGCTGGGAGCTGGGAGGCTCCCAGCCAACTATGTTCCTAAGATGGAGGAAGCTGTTTATGAATGGGTGCCACTGCAGACACAAAAGTGATGCCTCCAAGATTCTTCTGAAGCACCTTCTACTTCAACGAGGTGGAGGAAATTCAAGAGACACTGTCCTTCAGTGTTACTACTCTGAAGATGCCTGCCACAGTTGCTGGCGAAACGTCAGGAAAGAAAATTCCAAGACCACGGTTACACAACCCGGATAACCTACAAGAACCAATGAACTCTGACCGTGAAAGCCTTCGACAATAAATTCAAGACTGTTCCTTGCTTTGAGGGAAAAGGTCATGGGGAGACCACATTAGTGAGGAAAATAGTGCATACAATGTCACTGAGCATTGCATTACCTCACTGTATGCAAAAATGTGTCACATTTATGTCCTCCAGTGCTCCTTCTCTCATGGACATCTAGCATTCACATTTTCTTGGTCTTTACAGGTGTTAGAAAACAACAGATGAACATTAATGCACAGTGTAACTACACTAGGATTAAATTTAAGAAATGCTATTACAGATAGGCTTATATCCACCAGTAATTTCTGCAGATGGGAATTTCCTTCCACAAAATGCAACTCACCTCTCTCTCCTACTGCAACTTAAAATGCCCCCTGAAACCGTAGATTATCAGGAACAGCTTGAAGGGAGAGTCAGCAGAAATCTCCTTCCACTAACAGAAATGCTCTGCAGTGTATGGGTTGGATCCAACAAAGGGACTACATTCAACCATGGAAGTCACATAAATCAAAACAATGGGGGAACAGTATTAAAATGTTTTATCAAAGAATAACATATATTTGTAGTTTTATGACCTCAAATTCTGGAGAGCTCTAAACATTTTTATACAGTACAAAAGTTGTAATATAACGTAATCAAATTGTTTTGAAATGAAATTAAAGGAATCAATTGCTATGTTCTACTATAATACTTGTAAATAGAGCAACTGTCATGTTCTTGACAGGTTTCTCAAGTTAGAATTTGTTTCTATTTATCACGGTTCCTTTACCATGGGGGTAAGTGGAGCAGAATTGGATCCCTGAGACAGATTCAAATCTGAACCTTCAATTTTGCAATAATGTCAAATACCACGAGGAAAGAAAATATTTTATACAAAATCTGCTTATAAGTCCCAAAACATGCGCCCAAACATTTTGAGACCCTATATCAAATCTTGCATTCTGAAATCTGCATTTTGCCCCCTCAATTCTGAATTAGTGTGTTCACATTAGAAATTGATGGCTTTAGATGCAACAATTAGGGAAATTATGAATAGTCCAAAAACAACACAAATTATTATGTGGCTGATATGAAGAAGTGGCTGATATGGAGTTTTTCCAAAATATTAGCTGGTGTCATGCAGGGGGCCAACTTGCTGGGAGTGGAGATGGGCTGGGAAGGTATGGGGTGGGAAGAGATGGTATAATCGAATGAGGTGGAGATATGGCCATGCTCGGTCTCCTTCCAATCTCCTTCCCATCCTGAGATACAATGGTGGTGGGGTTAGGATGTTGTGTAATGCCAGGTAAATTAATCTCAAGGCCATAACTTTACAATCCTACTTTGCGGCCCCTGATGCGGACCTGGTATGCGTGGCTGAGACCAGGGTGAGGAAGTATGAAACAGTCACTGTGAAAGAACTAACCCCCCTTTGTCTCAGACAAAGGGTCAGGGGGGAGTGGTTATGCTCATTCGGGAGTCTTTCTCCTTCAGAGCAATCCAGACCCGGTGATTTATGGCCTTGATGGTGTAGGTCTGGTGTGGGACACTGAGGAGTGTTTGGCTGGTGTACTGACCGCCTAGCGCACCAGCAGATACTCTGTCAAGCCTTCTGGAGGTGGTATCAGAGTGGGCCTTAAGGTACCCCAGGCCGATAGTCCTGGGAGACTTCAAAGGCCATGTAGATTGGCATCGGACCTAGTAGCATCCATGGCTGCACTGAGATTCTCCCAGGCTGCATCAGGTCCCACACATCAAGCAGGCCACACACTAGATCTGATCTTTTCAGCTGGTGTGGATATTGGCCCAATCTCAATGGATGGAGTGCCATGGTTGGACCATTTTGTTCTGCAGGCCCGCTTGGGCTTGCCACCTCCCCCCTGCATAGGCAGCAAGCAGATTTGTGCTTGCCCGCAGAGAATTATGGATCTGATTGGTTTCCAGAATGCTCTGTGGGATCCAATACCCCCGGAATTCCATTGGATGAGCTGACAGTTGATCGGAATACCCATCTGTCAGAAGACATTGAAGGATTGCTCCCTGACATTCTCTCTGCTCCCCGCTCCAAACTAGCTCCCTCATATACCAGGGAGCTAAGGGAGAGGAAGCAGAAGCAGAGACGACTAGAGCGAGTTTGGTTGCGTACTTGTGACAAAGCATCAAGAGTATCTTATAGAGCCGTTATCAAATCCTATGAGATGGCAATGAAGACCACAAAGAAAGCGTACTATGTGACCTCCATGCGACCCCAGCCCAGCACAATTATTTAGGGTAATCAGGTCTCTTACATCCTTATCACAGGACTTTCAAAAGGTTGCAATGGATATCAACACATTCTGCCTGCCCGAGTATTCTCCAGTTATTTGCTAGCTGTATTTAACATCCAATTACATTTTATTTTAATTTTGGATATATGACAATTGAGGGGTAATGGTGTTTAGGGTTTGATGGTCTCAGTGACTGATACACATGTTCAGTATCTACCAAGCAAACTCTGCACATTGCAGAAGATTTATTCTGGGCATTCTAGGGTGTTCATTCATTTCACACAAGACTGTGCTGGGCCTCACTGTCGCCTACTGAGTGTTAAGATTGTGTCTGAGAACATATGCAGCATTCCCTTGCACATTACAGGGGGAAGGTAGTATTTAAAGAGATGTTCTTCTCCTTGAAGAACCCTGTAAAATAGTATTTGATGATTGGCATGCAGTGGTGATAAGGCTAATTAACATTTGGGAGCATAAAGACTGCAAAAATCGAAAGAATTGAATAATGCCAGTAAGGCTAAAGCTTTGAAAACTTGGGGGGTAAAATGCAGACAGGGCTGGCTCAACCTGTTTTGATGGGCAAAGCATATTTGGGAGCAGCAGTACAAGTGGGGGGACCCCCTCCCCGCTGGCTTCAAGAAGGGCTACAGAGATGGGCTGTAGCGCACCTTGAACCCAGGCAGAAGCAGCATGGGGCTAAAATGACACCTGCTGCCCCCTCCCAAGTGCTGCCCCCTGCTGGTTATGCACTCCAGGCAGTTGTTTGGGTTGCCTGGACATGGAACTGGCCCTTAATGTCAATATTTCAGCTATGAGATTGCTCATTGGAAACACTTACTAGTGAAATTTTTAAACTTTGACAAATAGCCAATATTTGCAAACATTCAAGTCCTTTTTTTATGTTTGATGGTCACATCTATAAAAAACAGTTCTATAAACAGTAAACAAGAGATCCAATCGTTTGCAGCAGATAAAATGAGAGCACGCTAATGCTTGTGTTTTTATTAAGCAGCAAAGCAGATACAGAAACCTACATCCAAGCTGCATCTCCCACATGGCCAAACTGAAATAGTGGTGCCGATATTTAAGGTATTTAGACAATATGCAGAATGTGGCCAGCACAATAATTCGGTGTATTGTTATGGCTCAGGCATCACTTGATTATAGTAGACTGTAAAAAACTTGCAGTGGCCAAGAATCCCATTATGCACTGGAAATGTCATCTTTAAGCAAATCTGTCCTTGGTACCTCTTAATACATGAAGACTAGTGCATATGGACCAAGCAGTTAGTAGGCATCCTTTTTTGATTTCGGATAAATACCTGCCCAAAACTCCAACATCATTTCTTCTGCAAAAATGTTTCTAAAGGAGCTTTGATGGTTGAAGTCAAACATTCCAAGTAGTCCCTCTCACAGCAGTCTTCAACACTGGGAAAATTATCTTGGTCACTACAAGTGGACATACTTTCATTGGCTTGATCTGCTGGATCACAGGATTCGTCAGTCAACTCCATATGGTCAACCTTTATCACTGTGCTACAGTTGCTTTGGTGCTGTGGTCTTTCACTTGAGTAGCTGGGGTTTTGGTTCTCTTTCGGAGGGCTTTTCATCTTCCCGTTAGATGTTTTCGGTTCATAGTTCCTGAGCTCTGAGAGCCTCTCGTTGAAGTAGTCTTGCAAACTTTTTTCACAAAAATTATCATAAGTTTTGTAATGACTTTCTGTGAAATGGTCACCGGAGTATCCCAGGCTTCTGTTATGGACCACAGAGCTTGTATCTGGAGGGTTTTCAGGTCTTGTTCTCCCTGTATCCTGAAGCACAAAGCCAAAATTGCAACTGCTAGAATAATTCCCATTTTAGAAGCATGGAAACAACTGTAAGGTCATTTATGCAGGGGAAATTTGTGTTTGCTGGTGCAAGGCTATCTGTGCATGAGGGTTCCCTCCCCCCCCCCCAAATTCCAGCAGTACCTTGTGATTAATTAGGCATCCCCAGTGAATCACGGAGCTTCTGAGTCCCTCCCCTTGAAAACACAGCCTTGCTGTACTTTACTTGGAGGGGGCAGGTCAGCTCTTAAGGGACTGCGTGTGCTTTTGCTGGGCATTCCTCCCCACCTTCCTTCAATAGCTCCCTACCAGGAGCTGCCTTCCAACCTTTGCAATCTTCTTCAGTGTCTTCCTGTACATTTCATGAAGGTTTAACTCCCTCTTTTGGGCTTTGCTTTGAGGAAAGGGGTTGGATGGGAGGGACAGACACGTGGGTGGGAGAAGTCAAAATGAGCATGGGGAGAGAAACCCAAAGTTAAGAGCTATGCATGGAAATGGGGGGAATTTGTGTTGCTCTTGCCTCAAAGCAGCATTTAAATTCATTCTAAAATAGGATCCTAGAACTGCAAGGGAAGAACGACGCCAGAGCGAAGTCACATCTGAAGATCGGTAAAATCATGAATAATGCAAAGGAAGCCTCGAAGCAGTCCAGCAGGGACTGTGAACTAAATGCAAAATGGCCTGAGCTAAAATAGGCATTGTGCTTGTTTATGATGATGATGCATCATTACCATGGCAAGTAAGTTTGAGGCACCTACCCAAAAGGGACCTGGCCCACACTTTTCTTGGATTGCTCCAATTAAGTTCATGACATTTCATCTCAGTCCACTCTTAAGACAAATCTCTTTCCTTCTCTCTCTCCCTCTTTCTGTATTCACACTAAGCAAAAACAATTTCTATTGGCGGATAGTGGGGGATAAGCAGATTTATGTCACAAGGCTTCACAGAGTGTTAATTAACAATGAAATTTTTGTAAGTGGTGAGTCACCAAATCCTAGGGCACGGTCCACCAAAATGTGAACACTTTAAAATTCTAATTATTTAAATTGGGAAGATTTAGGAACCTGCTTGACTCTTCCTCTCGAATGAGAGCAATCCTGAGCAGGTCTATGCAAAAGTCCCATTTTCCCCCAGTGGGCCTTACACCCAGGAAAGTGTTCTTAGGATTGCAGCCAACGCTATTTAAAAGTGTTTCGTTTTCACTGTGTCAGAGCAAAATGTGGGAAACTATTGAGCTAAGAACATGGGACACAATCGAGGAAAAAGTAGGATCCCTTAAATGAAGTTTTAGCACTTTGCAATGACTTAATCCCATACTTTTCAATGGGATATGGGCATGCCTTATTGGATCCCATCCAGATACTCTTTATTTTTTTGCCTTTATGAAACATCCAGTTTATCAAACCAGTGGAATTTATTGCCACTTTTTCTTGGGCTGGTACTTTTCCTTCCTTTAATGGTACAGCTCCTAGCCAATAGGCTGTGAGCTAACCACACACTGGTACTTTGTAATTCAGTTACATCAACCAGGATTTCCATCGTACGTAATATAATTTAATATCATGCGAGTATATGAAATTTAAGAGAGCCAGCATGGTGTAGTGGTTAAGAGCGATGGACTCTAATATGGAGAATCGTGTTTGATTCCCCAATCCTCCACATGAAACCGGCTGGGTGACCTTGGGCCAGTCACAGGTCTCTCAGAACTCTCTCAGCCGACGCAGAGGCAGGCAATAGCAAACCACCTCTGAATGTCTCTTGCCTTGAAAACCCTACAGAGTCACCATGGCCTTTTACACATGGGTTGTTTCCGTGGTGATCACCCCCTGACTACTTCGGGGGCAGGAATGCCATGGCAACAACCTGTGCATAAAAGCCCCATGATTTAGCTGGGAGACAGCACTTTACACACACACACATACACACACACAACATTTATTAAGCCTTTGTTGTAACAGACATTGCGCCCAGGCTAGCCCGGTCTCCTCAGATCTCAGAAGCTAAGCAGGATTGACCCTGGTTAGTATTTGGATGGGAAACCACCAAGAAATTCCGGGTTGCTATGCAGAGGAAGACAATGGCAAACTACCTCTCTTCGTCTCTTGCCTTGAAAACCCTGTAAGGTCACCACAAGTCAGCTGCAATTTGACTTTGCACTCACACACAATGGATATTGCGAGGGTGCTTGCTGCCTTGGAAACTAATTACACCGCTATTTGAAGTTATAAATAGCAAAACAAAGGATCTATTGCAGCTCAGTAAGAAACCCTGCCATTGATCAAGAGGGGGCTGGATTAACATAATTCTTTTTTTGATATGGTTGCATGAAATATACAAATATTGCTTTTGGTATTCTCAGTATTACATTACATGTATTGTTGTTTTTTCTTTATAACATTTTTATATTGTTTTTTATATTACAGTAGTTTCCAACATTCATTAAGATGATTATATGATATAAACAATATTTCTCTATTCTATATAACTAATTAATTCATATATTTACGTTGGCTTCCCCTCTCTCCTCCTCTATCTTTTTGATAACTTTATTGTCACCTTTGCATTTAATTTCTAATTCAATACAATACTTCATATATAAATCGGGTTACGATTCTTAAATCATTAATCTTAATAATATTTCTACCTTAATCAATTGAATTAGAACAAAACATAACTTTCAATACTTCCCAATTTAAATTCATTTTGACAATATTTTGTCCATGCCTCCCATTCTCCCACAAATTCTGTATTCTCCTTTTGATTTACTGATGCCATAAGTTTAGCCATTTCTGCTAGTTCCAACATTTTATTTATCCAGTCCATCTTATCCGGTATCTCTGAAAGTTTCCATTTTGCTGCATAAACCAATCTTGCAGCTGTAGTGGCATATATCAAAAAAGATCTCTGAGTTAATATTGTTTCCAGTATAATACTTAATAACATCATTTCCGGCGTCGCATTACATTTATTGTTACGGCCATTGGCCAGCATATATTTTCAGTATTAGTAGTCTTGACATATCCAGCTACGGCAATGCTGAATACTTGACTGCTTTGATCCTGAGTACATTTAGGGCTATTTAACACATTATTTAGAGAAATTGGGTTTGACGCTAAGTGCTCAAGCGGCTGGGAATTGCAACCAATCCTAGCTCTCTGATGAGTGTCCTTAATATTTATGACAGTCATACTTTACATTTTAGAAGTACACTGAAAATATCTCAGGTGTACACCTGAACATGTTATATGCGAAAGAGACCCCACTCCTTACTAGCCATTTCAACAAAGCAATTTGCTTACTAATTAAATGTGTTCAAGATTTAAGCTTGCCATTAACTGGCCTATTGTTGCAAGTCATCTTACAGTCAAGTATTCATTTTTCTTTTAAATTGCAGGCAGCTGGCTTTTTCAAAAAGTGGAGTTGATATTGAAGGAGCTACTCAGTGAAAATGCTGTACATTTTTCTAAAAGATCCCCAGCTCTTTTGCACTCATTCTCACAATGCTCTTTTGAATCCCTGTGCATAGCCATTAATGTGCCTCTCTGTTCTTCCAACCTCCCTTCTCATTTGTACTGCGTTTTACCAGCATGTAACATTTGCCTCTTTGAAGTCATCAGATTTTATAGTGGCAGGTGAGTCCTACTAAATTCATTGTAACTCTAGAGGGAAGGACAGTATCTGAAACAGAGCCAGTTTTAACCTATTCACAACTGGTTATTTCTTTCTCAAGGAACAGTAATGCAAAGCAGGTCACATTTTTCAAAACCACTTGTAAGTTGCAGAGAAAAAGGAAAGCTTTCCTCTTATTTTCGTTAAATAGCTATTTGATTCAGTTAGCGGGGAAATATTCCAAATGATCAGTGTTTAGGTGAAACCTATGGGGGAACCTTTTGAGCTCTGCTCTTCCAAATTAAAGCAGAGGATAAATGATCAGAATGTACCCTAAATTAGAATATCGAGGATAGTTAATCTCTGTCCTGTATGTTATGCTAATTATGCAGGGCTATTTCTCTGCAGTCACCCGGCCAACTGCTTTGGGGCTTCCTTTTAATTACATATGCCTTTCCCGACAGTCAGAGGTCTCCTCGCGCTCCCCACGCGTTTCCGTGCATTTTGCCTGCGTTTTCTGGATTCTGGCTAGAACAGCATCTGGAAAACACAGGCAAAACAAGCGGAAACATGCGGGGAGATTAGTGGTGGTAAATTAGTGGCAGTCACTACATACCAATTGCCATTTAAGCCATCTAAGTTATATCGGTAACACTGTATGTTAATTACACTACAAAGCATCAAAAGTACTTATTTATATCATGGCTTTAAAAAACAAGAACCTTAATACTGAGGGTAATTTTTGTCCATGGATGAGCCACTTGGTCTTCTCTCTCTTTGAGAAAGTCTTACAAGCACTACAAAAACCCCTTTCTGTGCCCCGCACAGGAACACCTTTGATACACACCTTTATATCCTGGAAGCCTGGATACTCTGGGATGCTAGGTAGGGTGCACGAGCTGATACCGTTTGATGATCTCCGTGCCATTAGTTGCCAAGACAGAATCCTGGAAGGGTGGCAGTGCCCTTGATTGGTCGGCTTTCCACCGTAGTAAAGCACTTTCACAGTCTCTCAAATGGCAGAGCCTCGAGCATTTCTTGCATTTCTCTGTTCCATTTCAACACGGATCAAACTCTCCTTTGCTGTCGCTTTAACATTTAAACCTTTAAAACCATTGATAGGCGGTGGTTTAGCCGCTGTGCAGATATCCAGTGCTCAAGTAGCTTCCGAGAGGTCACAGTCGCCCGTAGCCTTTTGGACAGTCTGAGAGTCTGAAGCCCTGTGGGTATCAATGCTTCATCGATCAGTGGCCACCTTTCCACAGACAGACAACAAAGTCGAGCCACCGACGCAAATGGCATTTAGGTGCTGGGGAATTTGCGGGGATTAAGGAAACTCTGCCTGCTGGTGAGCATCTCCCCTTTGCTGTGAGGGCTGTCCTGGTGACAATTAGAGAGGATCAGCGGCGGCTGCAGACCCAAGCAGAGCATGGAAACTCTCAAGCGTCATTAATGGCACAGATCACAGCCTTTGTGACTGTTGCTGTTCCCCACAGATTTGTGGAACATTTATGCGCTTATGCTGCAAGGCAGATAATGCCAGAATATTAGTCCGGTTAACCCCATAGGTCAAAAAATACACTTAGAAACACAGGAAAAAAGGATCCCCGTAGAAAAAGGAGATTTTTCTCCTCTCTTTAAATAGAGTTACTCAATATCACTTACTAAGGAAGGAACCCTATTCTGCAACATGTATTTAATAAATTGCAGAAGTTATTACAATAAATTGTAACAAATCTTCATTTAACAATTAAAATCTATTTGCATCCTTTTCAACAGATTCCACAGGACCTGGCAACCTTATTTCAAAGATTTCTCAGCCAAAAATGTCCCTAAGAATTTCTTGGAGAGCCAGCATGGTTTAGTGGTTAAGGTGTTGGACTAGGGCCTGGGAAACCCAGGTTCAAATCCCCTCTTGCGCCATGGAAGCTTGCAGGGTGACCTTGGGCCAGTCACACACTCTCAGCCCTGACCCTGGCTAGTATTTGGATTAGGGTTGCTAACCTCCAGATAGTGACTGGAAATCTCCTGGGATTACAGCTGATCTCCAGGCAATAGAGAGTTCCCCTGGAGGAAATGGCCACTTTGGTAGATAGACTTTATGGCATTATACCCCACTGAAATCCCTCTCTTCTCCAAACCCCACCCTCCTCAGGCTCCAACTCCAAAATCTCCAGATATTTCCTAAGCCACAGCTGACAACCCTAATTTGGATGGGAATCCTCCAAAGAATACCAGGGTTGACATGGAGGCAGGCAATGGCAAACCACCTCCAAACATCTCTTCCCTTGAAAATCCTACGGGGTTGCCATCAGTCTGCCGTGACTTGATGGCAAAAAAAAAGGCCAGAAAGAAGATAGAAAGGCCCTTTGCAGAACTGAATTCTCGAGGGGTCTTGGATGCATTAATAAATTGCTCCCTTAATGATCTGATTTCCCAATTGAGTCCATTACCCAGGGCCTCTAAAAAGATGTTGTACTCAATCTGAGTGTTCACAGTAATCTCAGTGACCGATGCTCAACTCTTAGGGTTGCCAGCTCCGGGTTGGGAAATACCTGGAGATTTTTGGGGCAGAGCCTGAGGAGGACGGTGTTTGGAGAGGGGAGGGTCTTCAATGTCATTTGCCAAATTGCCAAAAAAGTCCAGTTTCCAAAGTGGCCATTTTCTCCAGGTGAACTGATCTCTATTGGCGGAGATCGTTATAATAGAAGGAGAGCTGCAGCCACCACCTGGAGGTTGGCAACCCTATCAACTCTGGATTCCTTCCTAAAACTCTTCAGCCATTTGTTTAGGGAGAAACAGCTTTACATTTCATGTTCCTTTCCCTCCAGCACTAAAAACATTCAAATCGTGCCATCAAGTCCTGTTTCATTTCAATAAATCAGCCACATATTTGCAAGCAGAAAATCAGGCATCGATGATCTAGAGTGGATCTGATACATGACTTTTGGAATGTAGAAGTGGTTTATCCGTAACCTAATCAGTATCTATGACACATTTTTTGCACCAAAATCATTAAGAGACAGTGGACAAAGGCAATTGAACTGTACTTTACTCAGACATGACCTAGAATTTTGACTTAAAATGCTGGGATTCTATTTTCATTCTCTCTCAACATGCCTTATAGTGTTACAGTGATGACAAAATGGAATAACCCCATTCCTGTAGGCCTCCCTGAGTTCCTTGGAAGAAAAATAGGAGATAAACAGAAGAAAGAAGGAAATAAACATGAAACTATCCAAACAAACCTTCAACACAAAATTAAAGAAGAAACATGATCTTCCTCCATTTGCCTCCTGTGGCTAAATTAATATAATCTACAATCTGGATTACAGAATGTTTTGCTTTTCCTATGTATTGAATTTGGATTCCAGGTTTGCCCTTTGTTCATTTTATTGCCTGGTGTTTAATTTTACTTCTGATCTCTGCTGAGTTTTTCAAATGACATAGGAACCAAGAGTGCCTGCACTACATATCTTACCTTGGTAGTAGCCTTTTTCTGATGTTTAATTTTGGTTCACCAATTACATGTAACAAGACTGTGCTATGCTCAGTCCTCCAGATATACGCAGTCGCTGTTTTGTGTGAATGGGGCAATGTGTGTATTTTCCATGTGCAGGCACCTCTGCAGTACATGCAAACAGAACCTCAGATTTTTTTGAGGGAATGCGTTTGCACATACCAAGCAGTAAGGCATAGGTGGAGTACAAGGAGGAAACATCTTTGCAAGCTGTGTAACATCTTTGCTGAGAATTGCTTTATCCCTTCCTGTCTCAGTTACCTGTATAAAGCATGGGTTTTCCCAGAGGCTCTTTAGCAGGAATAGAGGGAAGATCATCTTTGCCAGCGGAGTAACATTTTCGCTGAGGAGTCTCAGGTACCTTCCGGTCTCAGGTACCTTATAACACTTGGGCAGGGCCAGAGGAGTGAGCCAGAGGTAGGCTTACCCGGTTGCCTGCCCCCCCAAGGTCTTGTCTAAGCAACCTCCTGCCTTTGCCAGCTCCTCTGCACATGGCAGTGTAACTTCCAGTTGCTGCGTCTGTGATGCTCTATGAATTTCAGAGAAGATAAAAAAGCCACACCAGTCACTAAGAGATTAAAAAATAAGGCCCTGGCCAATGGTGCAAGTTTTTATATATACTTAGCTGCTCAGCTAAACGTTGAGTGGTTCATCAACAAGCGTTTCACCAACAAGCTTCTTATACAGGGTTGCCAACCTCCAGGTACTAGCTGGAGATCTCCTGCTATTACAACTGATCTCCAGCTGATAGAGATCAGTTCACCTGGAGAAAATGGCCGCTTTGGCAATTGGACTCTATGACATTGAAGTCCCTTCCCTCCCCAAACCCCGCCCTCCTCAGGCTCCGCCCTCAAAAACCTCCCGTCGGTGGTGAAGAGAGACCTGGCAACCCTATTCTTAAAGGGAATCAGTAATATGCAAATAGAATACTGAGTTCCCATATATAGATAAAGATATAGATATACAGATTAATGGTTATTTAGTTAAAGTTATGTTGATAAAGAAAACATTGTGTTACAAATCAAATTGCAATTTGTACAGGATAATATCAACCAGTTACAAAACCATTAAGTATAACCAGTAGAGCTTATTCTGTCCTTAGGATTGCATGAAGGAAAACGAAGGAGAAGAAAACTCCCTGCACATAAGAGAGATAAGGTAGAAAAACTGTCCAGAAAGCTCATACCCTACCAGAAAATATTTTTGTTAGTCTTTAAGGTGCTACTGGACTCTTGCCCTTTTTGTCCAGAACCAAGCAGGCTTTGGCTCAAATTTAAAAGAATCTTCTGCCTAGATGACTGTAAACAGACCTGTTAGTCTCTCAGTGTTGATTCAAAAAGACGACAAGGTCAGTAGCAATTGTCAACGGGAAGACTTTGGTTTTTACCAAAATTGAGTTGATGCAATATCTCCCTATTTTACATCAACTGATGCAATTCCAGAGGCCAATTTGACCCTTTAGGAGTCAGGGTCTGAAATCTCATAATCCAATCTGCCTCTTTTTTCAATAGCAGCCTCTCATCTTGACAAGTTAATTTTTGCACAGCCAATGGGGCACTTGTTCTTTTCAATTTAATATTACTTTTATGTTGTGCTGGGCATGATTTTAGGTTCCTTGTTTTTCAAACATGAGCTTTATTACAAGGACCTAGTTTTTTAACTATGCCAAAAGTCATGTTAACAGCTTTCAGTACTCCAAAGCGCATTGCCCAGCACCTCTCTGTCTCAGTGAGGAAGGTTTTTCAATACCAAGGCTCCACAATACTTTATATTGTCCTCTCCACTTGCAGCCTAGATCCAAATTTCACGTGGCTGTCTTAGTTAGCCTTGTTCAGAGAAAATGATTTTTCTTCCAGGCCATGCAGGCCCACATGTCACTCGTGTGGTTTCTTTGTATGCTTTGGCTGCTATCAAAATTCCAGTCACGGCCATGCTCCAGGCCCAACTCACTGTAACTTGATTTGTGGTTTGGTTGCAGTTATTGTTTGGGGATGGGTTAGGAAATGTCATCTCTTTCTTAATCAAATTTTATCTAACTTTTTTTTATTGTTTCCCTTCAACCTTTGCATTTTATGTATTCTCAGTTTTGTCTAAGATTATTATTATTATTATTATTTACATCATTCATAGCCTACCTTTCTCACTTGGACCGTTTGCAATAAATTACTACACATAAATAAATACCAAATATGCACATTGCTCCATTCACACTAAATGCAACTGTGCATTCCGGGAGGATTAAATATAGCACACATTCCTGTTACATATCTAGGGTTGCCAGGTCTCTCTTCGCCACTGGTCGGAGGTTTTGGGGGCGGAGCCTGAGAAGGGCGGGTTTTGAGGAGGGAAGGGACTTCGATGCCATAGATTCCAATTGCCAAAGCAGACTATTTTCTCCAGGTGAACTGATCTCTGTCGGCTGGAGATCAGTTGTAATAGCAGGAGATCTCCTACTAGTACCTGGAAGTTGGCAACCCTAGTACTGAAATACTAGGAAGGCTGTAAATTGTGGCCTTCTAAGGGCCAAACTTCACATAATCTGGAGATAGTTATAAGCCAGGGGTGCCCAACATGGTACCCATAGGCATCATGGTGCCTGCCAACATCTTTCCTGGGGCCCACCAAGTTTTTTAGAAAGTGGGTGGGGCCAGGTGGAGCTTTTGCCCAGCAAGGCTTCTGATTGTTCATTGGAGATTTGATTGGCTGTGCAGATATTTAAAACTGTTGACTTTGGCAGCAGCTGCCACATGTCTGGTATTGACCTGGACAGTCTGGTATTTTCACTGACTGTCCAGGAAAATTTAAATGCCCAGTACTCTTTCAGATTTTTCCTCCAACAGTCAGTCAAAACACTGGACTGTCCAGGTCAACCGGCAGCACTGAGGCAGCCCAAGCCCGAAACAACTTGAGGAGAGGGGAAAGTAGTCAGTTGCTTTGGGTCCCCATTGGGGAGAAATGCAGGGTACAAATTAAATATACAAGTAAGTAAGCAAGTAAATACAATTATCAGACAAACAGCACAGGAAACAGTGTCTCACTAGCACTATAAACATGACCCAATTAAAGGGGGCACATGATTTTAAAGAAAATATGTGGACAGCCAATCACAAATCCCTGTTATAATTTGTCAGTCAGCCTTTAGCTAGAAAAAAAGGATCCCTGCTGCAATTGAGACTGTAACAGGTACAATGGGAGCATAGCATCTGACTTACGGTACCTAGAATCGTGATGTCACCTTATTGGGGGGTTTTTCACCCTTAAATCCCCCCTTCCTGTACAGATCCATCTGTAGCTATTTATATTCTATTTCTATTTTTAGAGAGGATCATTCTGCAGCTGACGTCTTGCCTGAGCAGAATTGGCCCTCTGTAGGTAAGCTTTTCGTGTTGACAGGTTGCGTCAGTTTCTGAGAGACAAGTTATGTGAGAGCCGGTTTGTGATGGAAGGTACTTTACGCAGCGTAGGAGAAAGAAATTCAGCAACAGCGGGAGTCAAACTAATTCCACGTGTGACACGAGGAATTCTTCTTCTTTTTGTAAAGCAGGGGATCAAGGTGCTAATGATACTGCTCACAGTTGTCATCCGCTTCAGGGGAATAATTAATTGCTCTGCAAAAGAGCTGCAGTTGACATCGCAGTTTTACGAGAAGGAAGCCCATTATGAAGCAAAAGGCTTTGGTGGGGTCTCTACAAATGTAGCACTTACTGTCAGCACAGAAAATACACCCCCCTCCTTTCCTCTGAAACCTGCAGATCCCAAACCTGTTATTATGATGATTACCTCCATCATCAAAACACATTTCTAATCTTCCTCTCCCTCTCCCCAAATCTCCACTTCCTTGTATTGAGAGACCAGCATCTTTCTGGTAATTGCTTGTTGTGATTAATGAGAGTGTGATGGAGCCACTGGGAAGCTGTGACTGACGCACAGGCCTGGAAGAAAAAATCATAATGGGCCCCCACTTTAATCAGAGGTTTGGGTTCTGCTCCCTGTAGGTTAAAATCAGAGTCCACAGCGAGCGTTCCTTTATAATCCCCCACGCTCTCCCATACCATGCCATTACTGCACCGAAAAGGGGGGGGGTCAGGAAATGCATTTCTGTCTCTACAGTAAAGCTCGATATCCTGTTTAACGTGAAAGGTTATCATTAGTGTCGTTATTTCATTTCTTTATCCTCAGATGAAAGAGAATGTCGATTTCTACAACACGTAGGGTCCCTTTCAACTCTGAAGGGTTTAAAAAAACATTTTGAACAGAAGGCGGAAAACTTGTGGACTTATTCATACCAGCTGTGCCGCTGTCGTGTAAAGGACTATGCTTTATCGTTTAGCCTTTTTACTTCTGAGGGCAGGATTACTCAATTTTCACAGTACGTGCAGGCTTACAGTCTTATATCCTACTTTACTCAGAAGTAATCCCCACTGAGTTCACTGGAGCTGACTTCCAAATGTGTGTTTTACATCCATAAATCAAACTGAGCTGATCTCTTTGCTAGTATGTCCTTTATGTCGAACATTGTAGGAATCAGCTATATGTAGTTGGATGGTCTGGTTCCTTGCAAAACACCTAGTGTTAGATCCTACAAACTGCAAGTGGGGAACAGCTTATGGGCATGGATCTTTCCCACCTCCCCTTTCCCCCAACAGCCTTTGGAATCCCCTTAAAAAAAACTGATGCAGAAGGTCAGAGAATCTCTCAAGAACAACACGCAATGGGTGTCATTGGAGGGGGGGCTGGGCCAAAGGGGGAAGGTTGGAAAGATCCACCTCACAGCTCACAGGCTCCAGCTCCTACGTGGTCAAGATATCCATGGCTTCATCTCATATGATGCCACAGTGACTAACTTGTCATAGCATTTAAAATATGCCTACATAGAATATGCCTACATTGCCATTAAGGCTTTTTTCCTAAATCTGGCAACACTTATCTTGACTCACTTATCTTGACTCTGAGAGATGCTCTCATGTACAAAACACAACTCCAGCTGCTAACTGCCAAAGTCTAAATCTGCCAAAGTCTAAATCCAAGGCATGTAATCAGAAAACACAGCAGACTTAACTACCAACCAATACATGCAACATGCATGGAACCAATGCCACTATAAAAGAACCCATTTCCCCTTTAAATAAAAAATGACTCTACTTCATTGAGGCTCTGACACAAAACAGGTCCAACCAACCTTTAGCTCCACTTTTCAGATGCAGCCTAAAGAATTCACACCTGTGTATGTGAAAAGCAGAGAACATGTGTAGTACATTAAGGCTTACAAGGGCTGTAAAGCAATAGCGCTGGGTGATTCCAGCAAAAATCAATAGTCAAGATGCCAATCGCATGACGGTCTACCACAGCAAAATAAAATCCAGGCCCTTCGGCCAGTTACCATTTTGAATGCATTTTTTAAATTATGAATAGTTGGACTGTCCCTTCTGCAGCCAAATTGAACTTGTTCTCCAGAAACGTTAAAAAAACAAAAAATGCAGTATGTTTTCTTTCATTCACTTTGTTAGCATCCCCATGGCAAGGATACTGAGCTGACATCAGCCTTGTCATCATCAGAGAGTAGGGCTGAAAAGCAGCTCAATATTTTGTCCTGTTTCTAAGGCAGACTATTCAGTGAGTAATAAATTCCCACTCTGGGCATGTCTTTGTCAGGATAAGTGTTAATATGCTGGCCTAAATCAGTATATCATGCTCCTCCTGAAGTCATAAAGACCTGCAGTGCAAGGAAAGAAAACCCATCAGCTCCCAATATTTATTTAGCACAGTTATCACATGTGTTTTTGCCCCCAGATACAATACATCATACCATGTCATTTTTACTTAGGGTTGCCAGGTCCTTCTTCGCCACTGGCGGGAGGTTTTTGGGGCAGAGCCTGAGGAGGGCAGGGTTTGGGGAGGGGTGGGACTCCAATACCATAGAATCCAATTGACAAAGTGGCCATTGGACTTCCAAAATGTATTCCAGCATAAGCGTTTGTGAGTCAGAACACACTTCACGAGATGCACTGTTGTATATTTCCTTAGCAATTAATTATAAGAGCTTTCAGAAACAGCTGGGTGAATGTGGGGAGATGTTACAAAAAGAGACTAGTTTGAAACAATGGCCCATCAAAATGAGGACTGTGGCTCAGTGGCAGAGCATTCTGCTTGGCATGCAGAAGATCCCAGGTTAAATCCCCGGCATCTCCAGTTAAAAGGACTAGGCAAGTAGGTGATGTGAAAGACCTCAGCCTGAGACCCTGGAGAGCCGCTGTTGGTCTGACTCTGAGTAGACAATACTGACTTTGTGGGACCAAGGGTCTGATTCTGTATAAGGCAGCTTCACGTGTCCATGTGAAATCAATCACCAGAGAGTGGGTGAGGACTACTCTTACTGGAGAAGATGAGCAAAGTAGGATAAACAGAAAATTGAATGTCTCCATTCTGTGCTGATGGGACTTCTGGGAAAGAGGCCAGGTAGATGAATCAGAGCAGTTTAGGTTATATGATCTTTTAATATTTTCCATGATAATATAACTCCCCCTCCTCCCTTTGTATTCATGCATAGTAGTATCTTTTGTGGTTAAAGGATTTCATTCCTCTCCCGTCACTGCCATCTTCCAAATCTCAATTTGCAGCCAAGCCCTTAATCTACACCCTCTTTTCACTCCATGCCTACTTTAGCACATCTCTGTGCCTTTATTAGACAGCTAATGCTCTCCCAAGCTGAAGCAGATGGTGCTCATTTACAAACGGTGGTTTTGCGTGGAGGAGGATGACTGATTGGGCTGCGTGAGAGTCTGAGCCCAGATGGGTCAGATTCCTACAGTGTAATCACTTGTCTAAAAATGGAAACACAGATCCGCGATGATTACATTGGTCCTTCTCTGTGTTTCCAGGCTTTGAAATAACTGTATACTGTAGCGGAGGAAATGACTTACGAATGCTTAAAGGCAAGGCAGCATCTATGCTGCAGGCGATTCAGAAAAGGGATGGGAATGCATTTTTGAGCCTCACGAAAAGCCCTCTCCTGGTCTTTTGCATTAGCCTTTCTGGGTGGTCCAGATATGCTGTTATAGAGAGCACTTTATAGAGTGTCTGTCCAAATATTTAATCAAGTGATTGTATGAGATTGGCGGTTTTAGATCTCAATTGTCAAAAAAAAAAATACCCTAATGTTTATATTTCCTGGCTCTCTGCAGGTCACCCTCCACTAATTGCCCATCTCTCCAGGAAGGAACATTAACATAATTTACAAAAGGGGAAGCGGCAAAAAAAAAACTTATTTTCTTCTGGAGAAGAAAGTATATTCTCAAACCTTTGATGTTAACAGTGTTGGTCTAAGCCTCAGTCATGAAACTCACTGGGTGATCCTTTTGGGCCAGTCGCTATCTCAGCCTATCCTCTTTCAAGGGGTATTGTGAGGAAATTAGAAGCATGGAACCTGCCTTTCAGGTCCTTGGAGGAAGGGCGAGATAAAATGTAATAGATTTCAAAAAGGAAGTGGGAAGTCTTCTCCTGTGCGCGCTTGAGTTTGTCTTTGCTTTTAAAAGCAGAACGTTCTCAATTTCTTCCAACAATATGAAGATTATAATCAATGTCTTATTTGAGTGAAAAATGTATTCTGGTAGAATTCATCTCTGTGATTAATATTTACTGTCACCTTTTACAGATAAAAAGGAAGGAGAAAGCACAGGCTGAAAGGAATCTGAAGGCAGCCTCGTTTTCACAAATGAGGCTTAGAACAGTTCTTGCTTTTGGTCATGTTTGTTTTGAGAGTATAAAATCCACACTAGCCAGAATACCTATTTACATTACACATGCATTTCCCCTCCAGCTCTCTTTTCTCTATAAACCAAATGTTAGAATAAATAGCATAAAATAAGATTAAGACAATTTATTTATTTAGATATTTATATCCCAATGGGGACCCAAACCAGCTTACAAAGGTGTTCTCCCCTTCTCCACTTTATCCCTACAACCCTTTGAGGTAGGTTAGCCTGAAAGTCAGAGACTGGTCCAAGATTGCCCAGTAAGCTTCCATGGCAGAGGGGATATTTGCATTTGGGTCTCCCAGATTCTATTCTGACATGGTAGCCGCAGCACTGTGCTGGCTGGTATGTATATCTTGTGTGTGGAAGCAAGGATAATAGACACCATAGTCAAAAGATTCCCCAAAAATTGATCCATTCCTATCTGATCATATAGTGTGTTGCTAAGTACATACCCTGGGCCTTATCAACAATACAGCTACCCAGAATTCAATATTTTGTTACCATTGTAACATCGCTATTTGCCTAGGGGAGAGGGAAGTAGGGTATACAGCCCAATTTTGTCAGATCTCGAAAGCTAAGTAGGGCCAGTACTTGGAAGGGAGACCTCCAAGGAAGACTCTGCAGAGGAAGGCAATGACAAACCACGTCTGCTTCTCACTTGCCTTGAAAGTAGTTTTGCCAACCTCCAGGTACTAGCTGGAGATCTCCTGCTTTTACAACTGATCTCCAGCCGATAGAGATCAGTTCATCTGGAGAAAATGGCCGCTTTGGCAATTGGACTCTATGGCATTGAAGTCCCTTCCCTCCCCAAACCCCGCCCTCCTCAGGCTCCGCCCTCAAAAACCTGCCAGTGGCGAAGAAGGACCTGGTAACCCTACTTGAAAGCCCCTTGCTGGGGTTCCCATAAGTCACTTGTGACTTGATGGCACTTTACACACACATTTGCTTAGGGACTGTGCTCCGTTTTGGGCTCTGCAATTTAAGAAGGATGTAGATAAGCTGGAACGTGTCCAGAGGAGGGCAACAAAGATGGTGAGGGTCTGGAGACCAAGTCCTATGAGGAAAGGTTGAAGGAGCTGGGTATGTTTAGCCTGAAGAGGAGAAGACTGAGAGGTGATATGATAACCATCTTCAAATACTTGAAGGGCTGTCATATAGAGGATGGTACCGAGTTGTTTTCTGTTGCCCCAGAAGGTCGGACCAGAACCAACGGGTTGAATTTAAATCAAAAGAGTTTCCGTCTAGACATTAGGAAGAATTTTCTAACAGAGTGGTTCCTTCGTGGAACAGGCTTCCTCCGGAGGTGGTAAGTGCTCCTTCCCTGGAGGTTTTTAAGCAGAGGCTAGATGGCCATTTGTCAGCAATGCTGATTCTATGACCTTAGGCAGATCATGAGAGGGAGGGCATCTTGGCTATCTTCTGGGCATGGAGTAGGTGTCACTCGGTGTATGTGGGGGGAGGTATTTGTGAATTTCCTGCATTGTGCAGGGGGTTGGTCTAGATGACCCTGGTGGTCCCTTCCAACTCTACGATTCTATGAGTCTATGAACATTCTGTAGAACTACAGTTCCCCAGCTCCCTTGGGAAAGGGAAAGGCTGATAAACCAATTTAAACCTGTGGTGTAGGACAAAGTCAAAGGAGGAACAAAGTTACATATCATTTTTTTAAAAGGCAGACACTTCTGCATGTGTAAAGGCCAACTCTAATTTTAATCAATCCCCCCCCCCCACACACACACACCCTGCTGCAGCCACTGTGCTACCTTACACATTGATCTGGGAGGTCCCCTGACCCTCAGGAGCAGTTTTTCTTTGAGGGGAGGGGGTTAAAGGGCTGAAGCAGGACGTAGGAGATGGGAAAGGCATATCATTCAAACATAGGGTTGCCAACCTCCAGGTGGTGGCTGGAGATCTGCTATTACAACTCATCTTCAGGTGACAAAGATCAGATCACCTGGAGTAAATTGCCACTTTGGCAATTGGACTCTATGGCATTGAAGTCCCTCCCTTCTCCAAACCTCGCTCTTCTCAGGCTCCACCCCCAAAATCTCCAGGTATTTCCCAACCCGGAGCTGGCAACCCTATTCAGACACTGGTTTTTTGGAGTTAAAGCAAAGAGAAGGGGCAGCACAAAAACAAAACGGAGACAAAAAGCAACAAATGGTGCAAGTGAATAAAATTTAATAAAGTACTCCTATGCATTTCACACAAGCTTCTTCAGGGGGATTTTTCTCTGCTCAAGCATCCCATGCAAGCAATAAAACATGGGACCCTTGAGCGGAGAAAGATCCCCCTGAAGTAGCTCGTGCAAAACGCATAAGGGTACTTTATTAAATTTTATTCCTTTGCACCATTTGTTGCTTTCCATATAGCTCGAACCTCTGTTTACGTAGAAATGTCATGCCTGAATGGGCGTGGGAGGGTCGTATAACTACACTGACAAGCATTGCCCAAGGCTATTAGGAAGAACATGAAACAAGCTTTATTGCGGCACCCCATAAGTGGCGACAACAGATGCCGCAAGGATCATGCAAGCCTAAGGTGACGGCCAGAGAAGCACAGGAAACGTCTTCCCTAAAACAACATACTTGATACTGCATATTTCCATCTGTTCAAAGAATACTGCAGCGTCACCATTCAGTTAGCACACTGCCAGTCGCCAAAGGATCCTTTATGCCACTACCTGTGCATTGCCGGGAACAGGATATTGTAAAGGTGTATGCTCTCGCTCACTCCCCCTCCCCCCATCAACACAAGACTGCTGGTAAAACAAGGCTGTGTGGAACCAGGGTGCCACCTGCTGACCAAATCGAGACATTAAGTCCACACTCTCCAGATTTTGGTTTGTAGAGGTTTTATGGGACTACCCAAATGCCCCAGAATGTGTATGCACTCCAAGGGGTCATCAGTGTGTTGCTTGCATTGTGTACAGGGGGGAACCTCCCATATTCACACATATATAGAATACTTGCATGCCAAACAGTAATTAAAGCCTTGCAGTCAGTCCATAAATGAAAAGGGGGGGGGGGAGGAAGAACCCGATGTGTTCATATGGCATGTTTGCCCAGACACTAAAAGGAAGTGGTCACAGATATCTCCATTAGGGTCACCAGGTCCCTCTTTGCCACCGGTGGGAGGTTTGTGGGGGCGGGGTTTGTGGAGGGGAGGGACTTCAATGGCATAGAGTCCAATTGCCAAAGCGGCCATTTTCTCCAGGTGACCTGATTTCTATCTGCTGGAGATCAATTGTAATAGCAGGAGATCTCCAGCTAGTACCTGGAGGCTGGCAACCCTAATCTCCATGAATGCCATTCACTTACTTGAAAGCAGCAAACTAAGGTACAGTCTAAACAGATAGAACAATGAGGTTGCCGCATACCAAATTGGTAGAATGGACTGTGCTACTTCACCCTGCAGGTGTGGGAGTTTACATTTTTTTCTGAAGTTTATATTAATTTATTATATTAAATGGGAGCATGGGGAACTAGCAGAATATTAGAAGGGCTGGGTTAGCAATTTCCTATTTTATGCAGCATTGTGGATTGTTGTCTGGTGGGAATGAATTAGATTTATTATTTGGTCTGCTTGTCCCTACTATTTGCATCCCCATGCGACTTAGTAAAAAAAAGACCTGTGATGGATAGATGAGTTGTGCATGCTGTGATGGACACAAAACTAGAGTGAGTTTTGATGCAGCCTTATCTGTGCATACACGTTTGCAGGTGGTTATGCAAATGGAGCACACCTGTCCAGACATTCTTGGTGCATCTGATTAGACTGTTTCAGAGACACTGACTTGTACATCAGGATGCTGCTCCTGCAAAGCAATGGACACCTCCCAATTTTTAAGCTTTACTGTAAAACCTTCTGCCCTCATCCTGGGGATGTTCGTATTGGAGAAAAAGAATAGGGGAAAGAATAAGGATACTAAACTAGTACACTGGAACTGATCTAGAACGATGGCCTTTTATGCATGGCTGATTCCCTCGCTGTCACCCCTCTGATGACTTCGGGTCTTTGTGTTGATTATGCATGCTGTTTCTGGACCAGAGGTTGCCTCGCTCTCCCCCCTGCATTTCCCTGTGTTTTCAAATTCGAGATAAAACAGGTCTCTAAAAATGCGGGAGAAATGCGGGGAAATGTAGAAGAGCGAGGCAACCTCTGACGGTTGGAAATGGCATGCATGATCAAAACAAAGATCCGAAGTCATCAGAGGGGGGACAAGGGAAACAGCCATGCATAAAAGACCTATGACCTAGGTGCAGATGCTGAGGAACTTCTACATTCTAGGCGCTACCAAACATTCTGCCAGATGTCCTTTTTTTTCAGATATTTGCTGATTTAACAAACAAACAAACTCCCATTTCCACTCATGTTTTCCCATTAAAGAATTTTTTTAGAACTCTAGTCACAATAGGCCGTGCTTGGTAGGTTTCATAACTGCCCTCTTCATCTCACCAAGGGCTGAGTTTACTTCTTTGCTTCAGAAGAAGGCTGTTGGTTTTTTTTTAACATTTACAGCACTATTGGCCCAGCTACAAAGAATAATCATTTCAATTCTGCCTTTGCCCAGGACCTGATGATGACTCCAAAAATAACAAGCTTCCTTGAGGCTGGAAACTTGAGTTCAAAGAGATTTTGTTCATGTTTTGTGAATGATACACAAATATTCTGCCAAACAAATGGAAAATACTTAAAAGGCTTAGGCAGGAACAGGCAGCAAATAAGACAGACTAATCCTAAAATGGAAATAATTTGTTTAATTCTTTGCAGGGGCTGCTGTGTGCTGTCACTTGCAGGTAGTCTATTCACTTGGGCTATTATCACTTTCAAAGAACTTTATAAAAACACAGATCAGGGCCAGTTGCTCACTGATTTCTTCTCCAGCAAAATGGAAAGCAGGAGCCTCACAGAGGAGCACACAATCAGTGTATGGATAGGAAAAATGGTTTAAAATGTGTATAGGCTTAGCTGTTATTTCACCTGGTGGTCACTCTCTCTTTTTGCCATCAAGTCATAGCTGACTTATGGTGACCCCGTAGGGTTTTCAAGGCAAAAGAGACATTCAGAGATGGTTTGCTATTGCCTGCCTCTACTCATGACGACCCTAGTCATCAGATCTTGGAAGCTAAGCGGGGTATCAAACCTGGTTAGTATTTGGATGGGAGACCACCAAGGAATACCAGCATTGCTATGCAGAAGAAGGCAATGGCAAACCACCTCTGTTAGTTTCTTGCCTTGAAGACCCCATAAGGGGTCGTCATAAGTCAGCTGCAACTTGACGGCACTTTAAACACTTGCACAACAGTGACACATTATTTTCTTTAAGTAGAAAGTAGAGTGCTGTTCAGTTTGGCAAACCATTCTTATTTACAGCCTAAATCAACTTCATTTTTTCAAAAGGGTATGATGCAAGCATTTTCTGGCTGCCTCAACTTAACTAAAATGGTATCTTTCTGCTACTGTTTGTTAAATTGCAGCATGCAACCATTTTCGATTGGGCAGCCATCTTCCAGCTATTTAACTGTTGCTTATTCAGCCAACATTTTTTTGTTGGTTAATTTTTGGAGGCTAACTTAACTTGGTGAGTGCAGATTTTAATTGATGTCATTGAGAGCCTAACCAGATGTGACATTATCCTCATGTATTCTAACAGGAATGGCATTGTGTGTGTCACGTACCCATGCTTCCTCTCTAGTCTTGTATTCCTCATAAATATGGTTGCATACCCACATGGGTGCTAGCTGAATATCTCCAGCTTATCAGTAGTGCAGTATTACCCAATGAGCAGGCACTCAGATCAGTGCTTAAGTATATAGCCAGGATCCCTTCACCAATCCCTCGGAAGGGCTATGTGATTTTATTTCTTAATGTGGCCTCTACCAAAGTTTGGAATAGTAGATTGGAATGTTTCTCTAATCTGTGGGCAAAAGGAAAACACTGCACAGAAAATCACACCACTTCAAAGAGACCTCCATGCTTGGGTAAAAAAACAAATGCGAGCAAGCCATGGCTCAGAGGTAGAGCATCTGCTTTGCATGTAAAAGGTCTCAGGTTCAATCCTTGGCATCTCCAGTTGAAAGGACCAGGCAGTAGGTGATGTGAAAGTCCTCAGCCTGAGACTCTGGAGAGCCACTGCCAGTCAAAGTAGGCAATACTGACCTTGATGGACTGATGGTCTGATTCAGTAGAAGTCAGCTTCATGTGTTTATGTGAGCTCTCCCCACCCCCATTCAAAGGTAACAACAGTGTCTCAGTTAATCACATTCAGCTTTCCACAAACACTAACAGGATCGGTCTATCATCAACCAATCAACCTCTGATTTTGATGTATCTATTTCCCTCACTATGTCCCCCACCCCACCCTCAGAATTAAACTCAAACAGATGGGGACCATATAACTAAGCTTGTTGTTCCATTTGGGCCATAAAACTCATCAAAGGAGAAACGCTACCCCCCACACACACACACACAACTTCCCCCTCCTTGTTATCTTCATGATCAATCAATGAAGTCTGAAACTTTTCACTCCAACCCAATCTGCTTTGAGAAGCATCTTATTTCTCCCTCTAGCTTCACACTTTTGGGGTATGAAATTAGCCCCAAGAATCTCAGGTTTGGGTTCCAGCTCTTAGGTCCCATCTCTATAATAGTATCCAGCTACTGGCTCCAAACTCCTGGGTGAAAACTTGTCTGGGGGGAATGTGTGTGACTTTGCATCATATCTGCCATCCAAATGTGGGTAAAGATTGCACTGCTCTCTTCCTCCCCTCTTTCACCTATGTGGCTTCCTCCTCTCACCGACAAACCTCACTGGACTTCAATCACTGGACCAGGCTTGTATATCTTTCTCTCCCCCTCCCTCACCACTTCTCTTTAGACTCTAAGTTCATATTCTTTGTTTAGGTCAGGATTTAGCAGAAGTTAGGATCTGTAGAACAACTCTTTAGTGTGTGCATGTGTGTATTGCAAACATTGGATTCAATTTATTAATTCCCTTTGCTATTACTCTTTTTCTTAATAAATCCTTAACTTTAAACCAATGTCTGTTTAATCTGAGAATCTGCACACCCTTATGAGACATCAGATCAAGTCCTGGTATACATCAGGCAATATGGTCCCAATAATATTTGCCCTAAGCACAGATGTGTATAGGCTTCTCACTCCTTAGAGAGAGAATGCTCCTTTAGTCAAGGGTACATTCACATATGGGCCATTTGGGTAACAGCAGCATCGTGTTTCCTATAGGTTAGGTCTATCTGTGCTATTTGTCTGCCATCTTTGCATTTCAAAAGAGGTACCGCAGGAGGCTCCCTGTGTTTCCGCTTCTATATAGGGTGGAGAGAGGTAGGTATTGTTAATTCAGGGAACATCAGGCACATAAACTTGCAAACATGTGAACCTATGCACAACTGTTTATTTGAATGTTGATATATACAAGCCAAGCAAAAAAATAAATAAATAAAAATTGACAAGCCATGTTAGAACAATCAAAATTGGCAGCTAGCACTGTATGAGTTCTATAGTGATGCCAAAAATAACAAGCATGGAGATAAGCATTCTCAAAACTGCAAGGAATCCTGGGATACATCTTAGTGATGAAAAAACCCCAGGCTGTCATGCCAAGAAAAACACATATGATAACTGGCAATACAGATGGAACAGCCCATCCTTTACCTGCTCCAACAAAGGGACACACGGATTAAGGGAAAGTTAGCTTGCTCAAGGATAAAGTCACATCTAGTTAGGCCCTGAGACTTATGGGGCCACATTTATTTCTTGCAGCATGTGATTCCAGAATGTAACTTAAATAGGGAATAAAAAATTAAAGGAAGAATTTCTCTGTCAATCTGTAGTAGTTTTAGATTAGAAAGTAGATTAGAGAGACTGCTGAATTACAACTAATAATGAAACACTAGACTGTGCATTCTCTTGGATTGAACAGAGACCTGAGATTCCTGTCTCATTATCAATGCTAATTTCTCCACACCTACTACCCCTCTGTATATCACGCCTAATCCAATCATGCCTGCTAATGTAATTTACTTGATTTTGACATTTACATTGCCATTGTGCATCTACTTCACTCTTCTCTACTTAAGGAAAGATGGAGTCACATTTTAGCTGTGGCCCACGAAAGCTCATACCTTGTCAGAAATTTTGTTAGTCTTTAAGGTGCTACTGGACTCTTTTCTAATATGTAGTAGATGTTTTTAATAAATTAATGTTTCCTCACATTTCCTTCAATATAAGAAAAATGACAGAGGTTTTAGTAACATGTACATTTATTGTAATGGAACTATTATACATTCAGTAAAAGACAAACGATTAAATAAACAAACGAATATTAGACAGTCAGATTTAATTTTGATAAATTCCAGAGATTAAGAATTGCCTTGCAGGATTAAACCAAAGAGTTGCATTCAGTTCCCAGTGAGCATTAGCCAAATGCCTCAGATTGATAGCCAGGTCTTTTCTGATTGCTCATGACTAGTGTTCAATTCTCAGATACACTAGACATCTAAATCCACCCATGGTCCCAAATTAACCTGAAAATGTGAGAGCAACTTAAAACTAAAGTATTTTATGCATGGCTGTTTCACTCACCGTCACCCCTTCTGACGACTTTGGGTCTTTGGGTTGAATATGCATGCCGTTTCTGACTGCCAGAGGTCGCCTCACTCTCCCCCTGCGTTTCCAGAGACCTGATTTATCTCAAATTTGAAAACGCAGACAAAACGCGACGAAAGGCAGGGGGAGAGTGAGGCGACCTCTGACTGTCAGAAACGGCATGCGTAATCAACACAAAGACCCAGTCATCAGAAGGGGTGATGGTGAGTGAAACAGCCATGCATTAAAGACCATAATGTCCCCCAAACAGCCTGCTTAGAGCCAGCGAGGGACAATCCACTCCAAATGGAAGAGCTACACTGTTATGGCCAATTTCTGGCCATTCATCTCCTGTATCAGTTGCAGTGATAGATGGGAAAACATAAGATCATTTTACCTGACCATCTGTTGTAACTACTGCTGCTAGAGGGATTACAGACTTAAACTAATTATTGCTACTGCCGCTGGCTTTCCATTCACTTTAACAATACATGATTAGCGCTTGTTCATCTTCCTTCCCCGCATCACTGAAAGCAGGACTATTCAGTATTTGAGTGGGAAGAGAGTTTAGTCTCTCCCCTGTATTAATGTTGACAGTTTAGGGACCATGCAAATAATTTTTATATACCTCCACTGGGTCATTTATGCAGGGGAAATTTGTGTTTGGTTTGCTGCAGTTTTCTGCTTCGAATTCTCAAACATCATATGCATGAGGGAGTCTCCCCTCACCCATTCCAGGAGTACCTGGTGATTAAATAGGCATCCCCAGTGAATCATGGAGCTTCTGAGTCCCTCCCCATGAAAACACAGCCTCGTTGCACTTAACTTGGAGGGGGCGGGTCAGCTGTTAAAGGGGCTGCATGTGCTTTTGCTGGGTATTCCTCCCCACCTTTCTGCCTTCCAACCTTTGCAACCTTTCTTCAGTGTCTTCCTGCACATTTCATGAAGATTTAACTCCCTCTTTTGTGCTTTGCTTTGAGGGAAGGGGCTGGATGGGAGAGACAGACGCAAGGGAGGGAGAAGACAAAATGGGCGTGGGGAGAGAAACCTGATGTTAAGAGCTATGCATGGAAATAGGGGGAAATTGTGTTGCTCTTGCCTCAAAGCAGTATTTAAATTTGTCCTAAAACAGGATCCTAGTACTGCTGGGGAAGAACGAGGCCAGAGTGAAGTAACATCTGAAGGTCAGTAAAATCATAAATGCAAGTGAAGCCTTGAAGCAGTCTAGCAGGGACTGCGAAGTAAATACCCCTGCATAAATTGCCTTGCTCCAGTGTACACAAGGGGGTTATTATTGCCTACTGACTAGGCGTTACTGCTGCCAATCAGCTGCTACCATAATATTAAAATAGTGGGCAAGAAATATACATTATGCATGTACGACAATCCTAGTGCTAGCACAAAATAAAGCACACGTCTGTGAAAGAATTGTGGTTGAGTCTTGTGTTTGCAGGATAATGATTACTATGCCTACAAATGCTTTTTGGTACAGGATGACTTCAGGAAACTCTATGGATGCAGGAACTCTTTGCTGGCTCCTACACAATTTCTGGGCATTCATCTCCTGTATCAGTTGTGAAAGATGGGAAAACATAAGATCATTTTACCTGATCATCTGTTGCGGCTACTGCTGCTAGATCTCGATCTCTCTCTCACGCAGTGCATCATTAATATTTTCTTCCATATGTGATACATGTGGTTGGAAAGGCACTGATTTGTGTCATTTTAAAAAAACAAACCTATAGACAGACTTCTATACCTTGGGACGGTAAATTAGTGAGTTTTAACAACATTGTCAGAAAGAATACTCTATGATACACTTCTAAGTTTTCAAATATTCTAAAGCTAAATTGTACAGACAGGCAATAAAGGCCACACGTAGAGGAAGAAAGAGTAAATAATGAGAAAATGTGAGTTGGAATTACACTACACATGGCAGAACTTGTAAATACAGTATGCCCGCCAATCTGCTCTCCTCACATTTAACAACAGTGTAGTCATTTGGCATCAAATTAACGAGTTTTAAACATAAACATATGAAGAGGAAAAAAAACTTGTGCCAGTAAAGCTTTTCTGTCTTGAAGCAACTCCAGCCTGAAAGAGAAAAAAGTGTCTTGTTTGGTTGGGGGGTTCGTCAGAATTATTTTTTTTATTATGCCTCCTGTTTCGCTGTTTCATATCATTGTTATTCCAGCATATGGGAAAATGCTCTCCCCCTCTCAAGCAAAGACAAGAACGTTTCCAAACATAGGCAAAACTCAAATCATTTACCAGTGCAAGCTGGAACAACATTCACAGATCTGTTAGCACCAACAAAACCTGAAGATAGTACGGAAGAAACTGATGCCCAGATTGCGTCAATGTGAAAATCTTCTTTGCAACTGCCAGAGTTTTGTCTCCCGTACTCATCACCCATCTTGGCTCTATAAGATCCAAGCAAGCTCCACCGGCTCCCTACTTCCCCCAACACTTTTTCTACCCTTCCTAGCAGCTTCTGTCCCTCCCTGTACTTAGTTCTTGCAGAAGAACTTCTGCTCAAGAATCCAGGCTGGAAGCTGAACGATCTCTCTTCATCATAACCTGATTTATGGGATATGCCAGCTGCCAAAACAGCATACTGTGTCACATTTGTTTAGACTTGTATTTTATTCCTATGCAATTTGGGGAGCATATGCATGACCTCCCAAATATATCATATTGCAGTTTAAAACCATTCCATTTTTTAAAAAAGAAACAATTTTAAAACATTACAAAACTGTTCCAGCAACAAGAATGGGGTCGTCACAGCATAAATACTAGCCAAAGCGCTATGTACACAGCCGGCTTCTGCTGTAAACCTTCAGAACCTGTTTTCCATGAACTTGTGCTGTGCAGATGATGCGTAGCAAGTGGTGAATGCACTTTTAGAGCCCTGGTCTGCCAAATCATTCAATTTTATAAACGGTGCTTCTTACAGGTGAATGACATTGAATCTTTTGCTAGACATGTTCAAAGATGGAAGGCAGGAAGAACTGACAAGAAACATTTGTTTAGAAATAGAGTATTGTGTTCTATAATAGCGGAACTATAGGTATTGGACTGGATGACAAATAGTCCCTTCCGAATTTGTCAGTCCATTTTTTCTTTAATACAGTCAAGTTTGTCACAGGAGCTAGAAACCTGAACAAGACGTTGTAAGGGCTTTATGTTTAGTTTGAAGGCTAGTGCGAACAGGTGCCAATGAAGAGGTGAAGAATCAGTTTGTATCTTAAGGCCCTACGGCAGCACATGAAAAAAATATTTAAAATGTAAAAACACAAAATATACTCAGTACAAACAAAATCTCTTGGACGCCGAAGGAGAATTCCTTTGAGTGAATGGGAAAAGCTTACCATTTGCTTATACTTGCTGTTGAGTTGGAAAAACATACTCACTGGATGTGGTGCAAACTATGCATTTTACAATACTAAGTTAATAGATGCACAGTAGACAAATCCCCAAATGCATTTTGAGTACAGAGAAAATAATCTTTTGAAGTTGTCTGTCACACATGTGTTAACAGCAATAAACTAGCTGTGAGTTACTTTTGGGTATATGAAAAAAGCTACTGTAGCATGTAAAGGAAGATACAGGAGAACTAATATGATTATTTAAAGCCATTGCTAGGGAGACTCGATTTCAAAGCAAGAAAATGTAATCACCCTTAACAATGAGGACACATTGGAAATACAGGTATTGGCCCAGCCCAAATAGATTTAAAAATCACGGAATAGCAAGCAAGTGCTATAAGAGCCACTAGAAAGGAACAGCAAAGAGCTTTTGATTTATTAAGAAGAAAACAAAGGATTTTTACTTAATTGCTTTGATTTCCTTCTGGGAAAAGTTTAAAAGCAGTGGCAACATCTATATCCCACTACTTTTGAGTTTTCCTTAAAGAGCAGAATATATTTCTCAAAGTTGCAGAGGAAAAATTAGCTCCTTTCCTTTTTAATTCAGTTTTGTAATAAAGAAGGAAAATGCAGGCACAAAAGATATGACTTTGCAGACTGTGCTGAGACTAGGTTCATGAAAAGTTTCTAACAATCATTCTCTCTTTTCCACATAGGGCCTCTGCGTTCAAAGTTATCACAATGCTTATACTACACTTTTCCCCAGGTGTTTCAAAATATCAAAATCAGAAGGCAAAAACCACTGTAGTCTTTTCTTTGCAGATTACTCACAAAACATGTCCTTCGGTTGCTCCTGGGCTTTGCTTTAAGGTGATTCAGTAGTAGGCATCATGTAAAAACAATTCAATTGTTCAAGGAGTTTATAAGTTAAGCACTGCATAACCAGAGTTCTGTGTTTTCCAAGCTTTAACTGCAATTGTGTTAACCTCAGAGACCATTCCCAAAAATTCATTTGATGTTCATTAGAGTGCCAGTGGAATATATCCTTTGTTATTATTTGGATCATGTGTTGTAAATTCTAGAAGCTCTTTTTGCTGCAGTTTGAGCATCTGGAGAATTATCTTCCTGTTCTTCAGTCTGCTTCAGTTTAAGAAACATATCTGACTTTAAGAAGCGGCTGTAGCTATCATATTTCATGAGGTTGAAGATCTGGTTGGAGGGAGGGAAAATTAATATACAGATGAAATAGATCCTAAAGAAAGAGTTAATACCAAGACAAGTACAGCTGTTATGGTATTACACCTAATAACACCTCACCATCACAGTGGAACACCTCAACAACAATCAAACATATTTATAAAATATACTATAAGCTAAGCTTTTGTTTCTATAGATAACTGCTTCCCAAGCAACTGTTCCAAATAAAATATGATCAGCTTAAGAGTCAGCCAGGTCTGCACATCTGAAAAGTTTATGGTACATCATTTATCTTGAGTACTTAATTTGATCTATTTGATCTGTATTTAGCTTTGTTGTTGTTTTTCTACAGGCAGCCAGAGTTGGCCTCCATCAGAGAAATAATACTGAATATTTTAGGACATCATACTGACAAAATATGTCTAATCTTTCTTTGAGTGGGGAAAATTCCACCACTGGAACTTAACTTAGTAAGAACAGCATATCCATAAATATCATGAAACAACTACAAGAAGAACACAAGACAGGTAAATACATAGCTGTTTTGTATAGTTGGAGTACTAACAAATAGAATAGGAACATCTGCACACTGTAAGAAGTATTAGAAACCTTAAAAAATTATCCTGGTATCTAGTAATGAGACATATTCTTTCAGTCCTGTTTATGTATTTCGTTGTACACATTGGCTCACCCCCACCACCACCAAAAGGACAGATAAAGATCCCCCTCAAAGCATATTATAAAGTGCAGCTATTTCAACTGTACTGGAAGAAGGACAAAAACCTCTACCACCCTCTGGCTACAGAAGAGGCAGAGTAGCTTTTGAGAAGGAAAGCCGCTAAGCCATTGAGGTTTTATATTCTCAGCTGCTTCAGTAAGTAGGGTACCAAATCTCATGTCCGGAAAACTGAAACAGAAGCTTTATGGGGTCCAATTCTAAAAACATATTAAATATCTAGTTGCAATTGCAGGCTTTTGGTTTCTGAAAGATAAGCCTGTCTTGCTATCCCCGCCACAGCTGTAGAAAAACAGTTTAAGTCAGACATTTTTGTAACAAATTGTAAATTAGCCCATAGGGGTGCTGTTCCAGCATCCAGTCACCTTTTAGAAGGGGGATGGAATGCTGGAGGGAAGCACGAGGGGGGGGGGGGAGTTCTGCCTGAGACAGAGAAGGCAGTGACAGCTCAGGTCTGGCTCTGGAAAAAAGGAGCAGACAGGGTGAAGGGTAGCTCTGCCTGCTAGTGTGGCAGAGTGGTTTAGCTCTATCTCTGGGAGAGAACGCTCGATTGTTAGGCCTGTTTCTGGCAAGCAGACCTTGGACAATTTAGTCTGACTCTGGAAAAATGGCCGGCTGGTGTGGGTGGAATCCTGTGTGTGTGAGAGAGGATCCGACCTAGTGGCTAGTCAACAAATGTCTGTTGGTGCCTGGAAGCATTGTAGAAAAATCTAACTACTCTCCAAAGTCATAACCAGTTTAAATTTTTGTGCCTCAGCCAGGCTTGTACTTTGTCTACTTGGAGACCTGTGCTGCTGGTTTGTTCCTTTAAAAACAACCTGAAAATAAATAAATCTCCTTAGTTGTTTATATATTAATCCAGCTTCAGTGATCTCAATAATCTCATTGTGCACCACAAAACTTACCTCACAGCAGCAAACCCAAAGCCTATACACTTGCTACCTGTAGAACACCTGGAAACCGAGGGGAAGGTTTATAGTTCAAAATGAACTTAGATTCCAAAAATCTTATGAGGCTGAGTGTGTCCCCTCAGTAGGAAAAAAAGGCTTTTGTTTTAATGACCCTAATTAATTTGGTGTCATCTGCAAACTTGGCCACCTCACTGTTCACCCCCAGCTCCAGGTTATTGATGAACAGGTTGAAAAGCACCGGTCCCAACACAGATCCCTGAGGGACCCCACTGCTCACATCCCTCCATTGGGAGAACTGACCATTGATTCCAACTCTCTGCTTCCTATTTTTTAGCCAGCTCTTAATCCATAAGAGGACTTGTCCTCTTATCCCATGACTATGAAGTTTGCTGAGCAGTCTTTGGTGGGGGTCTTTTGGAAATCCAGATACACAATGTCCACAGGCTCATTCCTGTCTATGTGCTTATCAACACTTTCAAAAAACTCTAAAAGGTTAATGAGACTGGACCTACCTTTTCAGAAGCCATGCTGGTTTTTGCTCAGCAGGGCTTGCTCTTCTATATGCTTGACAATTCTATCTTTAATAATGCTTTCCATCAATTTACCTTGAACAGATGTTAAGCTAACTGGCCTATAATTTCCAGGGTCCCTTCAGATGGGTGTTACATTGACCATTCCCCAGTCCTCTGGTACAGAGGCTGATCTTATAGACATGATAGTTCAGCAATTATTATCATCATTAGAAGTTCAGCAATTTCCCATTTGAGTTCTTGAAGAACTCTAGATACTATCTGGCCTCATGATTTGTTAGTTTGCACTTTGTCTATATGTTCTAAAACCTCTGGCCTTGTTGTCACAGTTTGCCCCAGCTCCTCATTCTCCCTTCCCCAAAACATCTGTTCAGGAAAAGGTATCTGTCCTATATCTTCAACAGTGAAAATAGATGAGAAGAATTCATTTAGCTTCTCAGCAATCGTTTTATTATACCACTTTCGTTCCCACTAAGAAATAATTTTTGAATGCTTCTCTATGTAAAGGATTGCTCACTTATAGAAAACTAGGAGACCAAGGAATGCTGGGAATGCTCACAGCACCCACCCCAAACCCTTTCAATACTAACCATTTACTGGCTAGCTAGATTTTTACAGATATACTTGTATGGCCATTTACTGCACATACTATCTCTGGTTTGGGGTTGTGATGGGTTTAAAGTTGATTTGAATGTTATGATTTTTTAAATCAACATTCTAATTGGGGAGACAAGAAGACCAGCCTGCCTTCAAGTCAGTCATTCTGTAATAGTTTAGTTATAACGTCTCATTTTTCTTTTTCTATTTTATTCAATTTCCTGTGCACTTCACTGATGTACTACCATGCCTCCAGACAGTCTCGGGAATAGATTTAGTATATTTCCTGTCTCTTTTTCCATTCTGTTCCATCACCTGATGTCAACTATTCTAACTGACCTATATACCGAAGGCACACAGGTGGTTCTTGTTAAACAGGTGGGAGAGTTTATGCATAAAGAAGGAGGTGGGACTGATCCTTTGTCTTTACCTCCTATCTACATAGGAGCTATATGGATTTGCCCAAACTGTTCTGCAGCATGGGCAACTCTGTAACTCTGTACCTTTTTGGCCCTGAATTTGCCTGGTTGCCTCCATTTTCGAACAAAATGGATTTCAGACCCTCACTCAGCATGATTTGCCTTTAGAAATTGTGACTTCTGCTGAGACTGCAGTGATTCAGCACTGAGTGATTGTTGTGCATTCCATGAGGTACATCTAATTGCAAGTAGCTGCAAACACAGAAAAAGCACCTCTTGAAAAAGCACCACTTGAGAAAGCTTTCGTTTAGGCAAGGCCAAAGCTTGCCTAAAGCTTGTCCAAATGGATTTTTACAACAGAAGAACCCTCAGGCCAGAGGACATCAATTGTGTTTGACCCTACTTGATATTATGGGGTGGATTGCTGGATTTTTGATCCTATTTTGTGGGATTGGTCTAGTGGCTTTGGGGGAATCTGTGGATTGGGCTGAAGGAGCCTTGGATTCTTTAACATAACTTGTAATGCGTAATGTAACCACAAGCTCTAATTGAATTGCTACCTTGTCTGGTCAGGTAGACAATTCCTCTGTCAATCATGGTCTCCAGCCATACCAAAAGGATCCCAACTGCCTTACAGTCTACATTCAGTGGCTGACTGAGAGAATTTCCCCGCAGAGGGAAAGGCTAAAATGTTCAGGTGTGGTGCTTGTGGATTTATTAAGTATTTTCCTCGTTTTCCCCTCATAATTTAATAATTCCTAAAAATCTATTTATGTGAAGCTGTTTGTCCAAAGTTTATGAGGCAGCCTGGACATCCTGACCATGTTTCAGTGCAATCTGTCAGCAGAGTATAAAGAAGAGAAATGAATGCAGTGTTTCTAGCCACAATTTCTTTGATCATGAGAAATGTGTTAATAGCTCTCATAATTCACTGCCAAATATTAGACGATTTGTGTACAGAAAAGGTATTTGAAATACAACAATACAAAGCAGTCATAGAATGCACTGTATCAACTTTAGGTAGGAATTTTGGGTGTTTTTGGTTACTTTGGTTCCTCACAATTAAATGTGATTTAGAAAAAAGAAGAAGAGTTGGTTTTTATATGCTGACTTTCTCTACCACTTAAGAGACTAAAACCGGCTTACAATAACCTTCCTTTCCCCTCTCCACCCTGGGAGGTAGGTGAGGCTGAGAGGGTGTGACTAGCCCAAGATCCCCTAGCTGGCTTCAAGTGTAGGATTGGGGAAACAAATCCAGTTGACCAGATTAGCCTCCGCCGATCATGTGGAGGAGTGGGGCATCAAACCCGGTTCTCCAGATCAGACTCCACTGCTCCAAACCACTGCTCTTAACCACTACACCATGCTGGCTCTTCGATACTTCGATTTTTACTTGCTAATCCTTCACATATATTATTTACGCAGCTGTGATTGTAAGATAATTTCTTTGGGGGTTTTCAAAAGTAAGTAACAATTTATTTGCGATAGAGTCAGTCTTATTTTACAGGCCTGGTTTAAGGATTTGTGGGGAGGAGAGGAACCTCTTGGACAGAAGCCTCTGAGGAGGTGGCATATAAAATTTACCAAGTAAATAAATAAGCTCTGCCTTGTTTCATTTGCCCTGTACAATCTCTCTTCTTGTCCATTCATGCTTTCCATGACCCTTCAACCCTTACAGCTCAGCCATTCCCTCTTTTTCTCTATGGATTGTTTTCTCCCATCTGCCAGTGGGCCATTTCCCTCCCTTTGGGCTAGTCACACTCTCTTGGGCTAGTCACACTCTCTCAGCCCCACCTACGTCACAGGGTGTCTGTTGTGGGGAGGAGAAGGGAAGATGATTGTAAGCCGGTTTGAGTCTTCCTTAAGTGGTAGAGAAAGTCGGCATATAAAAACCAACTCTTCTTCTTCCTTTCTTAATGCCTTCACTAGTGTTCTACATTCCAATTCTCTGATCAAGAAAGATCATCCCATTACTGGAGATTTAAATAATATTGAATGTGCATGTTTTATATACTTCAGGTACAGGATTCTCAGCCTCAAGGCAGAAGGGAAGAAAGTGATTCTATACAATAAACCATTGCCCTTTATAGAATAATTTGGGATTTCTCAAAACTTTACCTGGTCTTGAAGTTTCTGAAACATCAGTATATGAGGTTCTTCTAATATTGATTCATCCAAACGAGACTGCCCTTCAACATTGACTTGAAAAGAAGCTTTACTTGACAGGAAAGTCATGTAAATTTCGTTTGCCTTTTTTTGCATCTGTGAAGGGAAGGACAGCTTTACTAAGCAAGCATTTCATTTTGTGAAACAAACCAATTTATAATTATCAGATACATGTGTACACAAGAGTCTTTAACGCATGCTATCTCAGCTTCACTTTTTTAGTGGCCACCTCCTTTCCCCCCCCCCCCAACAAGTCATGGCTGACTTATGGTGACCCCGTAGGGTTTTCAAGGCAAGAGACCATTCGGAGGTGGTTTGCCATTGCCTGCCTCTGCGTCACGACCCTGATATTCCTTGGAGGTCTCCCATCCAAACACTAGCCAGGGTCAGGGCTGAGAGTGTGTGACTAGCCCAAGGTCACCCAGCAAGCTTCCATGGCCCGAATGGGGATTTGAACCTGGGTTTCCCAGGTCCTACTCCGACACCTTAACCACTACACCAAGCTGGCTCCCTGGCCACCTCATTTAAAGGTAAAGGTCCCCTGTGCAAGCACTGGGTCATTCCTGGCCCATGGGGTGACGTCACATCCTGACTTTTCCTAGGCAGACTGTGTTTACGGGGTGGTTTGCCAGTGCCTTCCCCAGTCATCTTCCCTTTACCCCCAGCAAGCTGGGTACTCATTTTACTGACCTCGGAAGGATGGAAGGCTGAGTCAACCTTGAGCCGGGTACCTGAAACTCACTTCCGTCGGGATCGAACTCAGGTCGTGAGCAGAGCTTTGACTGAAGTACTGCAGCTTACCGCTCTGCCCCACAGGGCTCATAGGCCACCTCATTTACTCATACTCAAAAAATGTACACATTCTCATAGATCATTAACTCTGATTTTCAAAAGCATGTTAAAAAGCTTGTTACCCCAATTATACTGAACAGCCTGCTTGGCAACTCACTTTTATTTTTTGCTCTTTATGGTTCATTAGGAGCAATGATAGCTTTGCTTGGGCTTCTTATGAAGGAGGCTACTATACAAGTTCTGTGTTGTTACTGTTATACTGGTTTTACCCGGTGACATTTTATGAATATCTACAGTCACACTGCACTGATCGGGTTGGCCCAGGCTAGCCCGATCTTTTCAGATCTCAGAAGTTGAGTGGGGTTGGCCCCTGATTAGTATTTCCATGGGAGACCACCAAGGAAGTCCAGAATTGCTATGCAGAGGCAGGCAATGGCAAACCACCTCTGAACATCTCTTGCCTTGAAAAAGCAAGTGACAACTACTGGGTGGTAACTTGTTTATACTTTGGTTACAGTGAAATGACTAAGAAAGAATTTAGGTTAGAGTTGCCATTTAGCTAAGAATTGTCCATTCCCATGTATAATCTACAGCTGCATAATCTACAACTGCATAATCTAGAAGAAGAAGAGTTGGGTTTTATATGCCTACTTTCTCTACCACTTCAGGAAGAATCAAACCAGCTTACAATCACCTTCCCTTCCCCTTCCCACAACAGAACACCCTGTGAGGTTGGTGGGGCTGAGAGAGCTCTAAGAAAGCTGTGACTAGCCTAAGGTCACCCAGATGGCTTCATGTGTAGGAGTGGGGAAACCAACCCAGTTCTCCAGATTAGCCTCAGCCACTGATGTGGAGCAGTGGGGAGTCAAACCCGGTTCTCCAGATCAGACTCCACCGCTCCAAACCACTGCTCTTAACCACTACACCATGCTGGTAATGTAGTGGGATCCTTTCTGTAAAGTCATTATAAGATCATACCTCTTCTTGAATAATGGTGTGCACCTATTCTGTTTTTATGCTATACTTCATTAAAATATCCTACCATTTTAACATAGTTTTGTACCTTTACACTGAACTAGTGGCCAGATGCAGTAGAGCCTCCCAAATTCCCAGTTGTGAGGAAATGTAAAGTACTCACATAGCCCTTTATTATCATCTGCTGCAGAAAGGCAATAAAGCATAGATCCCAGAATCCAGTCCCCAGTACTTACACAAGGGGATCTTTTTCATGCCATTGATTCAGTGGTATATCCTGGACCCTCTGCACAGAGATAGCAGCAGCATCTTACACAAGTATCAAGGTTGGGCTACTTGCATGTTAGTCCCAGGTGTGGGATTCATGGGACTGTAAATGTGTACTAAGTACTAGATAACATATAGTTTTTTTCAATGCAGAAATGTACATTATACCGGCTAATAGACTGTCATTCTTGTGACATTGTAGCCAGATGTCATTAGATGTTTCCAGGCAACCAGTTAATAGCGCAACAAGCGCAGAGTTGTTACTCATTTATGGTAAGGCATCCAGATGTCTTTCCTCAAGGTCACACTTCAAAGATAAGAGATATGAAATTTTCCAGATTCAAGCATCAATATTTTGTTGTTGGGAAAATGTGATTTTCTTGCAGCTACAATGTCAGTTGCAATAGAAAGTGAAGGGCAATATAGTTGCAGAAGTGTTATGGTTCTGGATAGAAGGCACTCCTTTCCCCAAGAAGGCTTCTCTTCCCTCCTTAGACTGGCCAACTTTTTAACCAACCTCTGCCATTATGCAGCAAAGGCTGCTGTCCCTTCGATCTAGCAGATGAAACTTTTTTATGGCAAGGACATGAGTATTATCATCTGTAGTAGATCAAACTGCTAATAAACACACAGAAAGTGGGGTCTCTTCCCCACTTAAGCCAGACTCCCCACTTAAGCCGCGAAGAGGCCAACGGCTCATTCGTGAGCCTTGCAGCGGCCGGGGACAGCATAACCGAAGCGCCGCCACGGTGCCTCCAAAGAGGTTTCCCGGCTGTACAAGGCTTCCCCCCCCCATAGAAAACAGTGAATCTGTTGCTGGAGGGGTCATTCCTGGGCTGGAGGGGCTTTGGAAGCTGACTACTGTCAGCTCCGCACCCAGGACGCCCCCCCCCCCCCCCATGCCAGCACTGCATTTCTCTTCCGGGATTTAGGTCCGAGAGAGACTGCGGCATCAGAGGAGTGCTGAGCAGCTCCATGGCGCCCAGGCACCAACCAAATTGTCCCTGCTGCAAGCGTAAGTGCCTCTTATTCCATGATAAGAGGCCGCTTGCGGTGGGTTCATGCTTCCTCCAGAGAACTTTCGCCCCCCCCCAGGAATGCACTGCAAAACTGCAAATATTGTTAGTAAATTCACATAAAATGTGTTTTCATATGCAATAAAAAGGAATCAAATAAACATTATAGACATGCATCTGTATTAAATAGGAGGGTCAAAGATACTTACATAAAAACTACTTTCTCTTCTATTAATCTCAGCCCCCACCTGCAATCAGTTGAATGACTGTGGCTTCATTAAGCCACCTATATGTGAGTCTTATCTTATAACTGCAAGAAGCTGTGCTGTTTTCAATGCACTTTTGCAGTACATTCACATGCATCTGAAGTACAGCTGACAGCTATGTTGGGAATCACAGAATCATAGAGTTGGAAGGAGCCATAAAGGCCATCTAGTCCAACCCCCTGCTCAATATAGGAGCAGCCTAGAGCATCCCTGACAAGTATTTGTCCAGCCGCTGCTTGAAGATTGCCAGAGAAGTGGAGCTCGCCACTTCCCTAGGCAGCTGATTCCACAGTTGAACTAACACACATACTTATGCCCCAAGACTATAAGGGAATCTTTGGTGACATGTTGGTTTGAGGACAATACCTGGTTTTTATCTTGTGTCTTCTTAAACTCTTCACATGCTAGCCAGAACAAAACATTTTCTTCACTAAATTCTTTCTTTAAAAACTCCTGAAGGAAAAAAAACTAACCGTTATATAGTAATGTCATCACCAAATCATCCTTTATCATTCTCCTTTTGACCGAAAGCTCTCTGAGACCAAACAAAAACCCTGTCATTTTTTTCATAATAGTTGAAGCAATAGGATATGTTTGTGTTGGGATTATGTAACAATTGAAATAATTTAACAAATTTGTGATTTTATAGAACGTGGTGCCCACCTAGTGTTTTTAGAAAGTGGGCAGTGTTGGCAAGGTATGCCCAGCCAGTCTTCTGATTGGCCTTTGGACATTTGATTGCCTGTGCAAATGTTTGAAGAGCTGATTGGGCAGCTGTGGCTACCACAGCTCAAGGCTCTTCGCTGTGAGACCAAAGGTCTACTGCCGCAGCCATTGCATGGATGGCCCCACCACGCTGTGTCAGAACTCCAAAAGGGCCTGCAGACTCAAAAATGTCGGGGACCCCTGTTATAGACCATGATCCTTGTCAAATTAACAGATACAAGTAATTTAAAGGTAAAGGCAGTCCCCTGTGCAAGCACCAGGTCATTCCTGACCCATGGGGTGTTGTCACATCCAGACATTTACTAGGCAGACTATGTTTACGGGGTGGTTTGCCAGTGCCTTCCCCAATCATCTCCCCTTTACTCCCAGCAAGCTGAGTACTCATTTTACCGACCTCAGAAGGATGGAAGGCTGAGTCAACCTTGAGCCAGCTACCTGAAACCGACTTCCGTCGGAACTGAACTCAAGTCATGAGCAGACCTTTTGACTGCAGTACTGCAGCTTACCACTCTGTGCCATGAGGCTCTTACAAGTAATTTAAGGAACCCAAAAACAAAATTCTTCCTTAACTGCACTGGGGGGGGGGGGGCATTAAATAGATTCAAATACAATCCAACAATATTATCAGACTAGCTTTCATCAGATTTGCCGAACACCCAACTGTCCAGTCTATATTAATGAAAGTGTTTCCTATAGTAAAAAATGCTACAAAGAGAAGTATTTTCAAATATAAATGTACTTTCCAGTCAATTACGTTGAGCCATAAAAAAACCTTTACTATCTAGAAAATATTTAAACAAAAAAAATCCTTCCCGTAATAGATAGTTTAAAATGTAACATCAATATTTAACTATGTATAAAGAAAGCACAAGTTTTTATTTTACTTTTGAGATATATAGCTTTCAAAATAAGTTTGCATGGCTTCCAAGAATTTTAAAAGCATTGCACTTCCCTCTAACCCTGGTTCATGTTATTCAAAGGACTACATGACAGAGATCTTGTCTGAATACTGCATTTCTTTGAAAGCTACTGTTACATTTAATCTGAGCACTGGCTGCAGGTCCTATGCAGCGAGGGACCATAATATCTGATGGTTCCCAGATGATTATATGAAGACATCTTAACTAATCACTAATGCTAATGTAATTATTAATGCTAATATAATCACTAATGCTAATGAAAAGAGCTAGGATTGACAGGTAAGGTCCTCAGACACCAGCAACAAACACAACATACATATTGTCTGACAAACTCACGACCCAGTTGGTATGCCTGTACCTTAATAGCCTTTAACATAAAACAAAGAGTTTAAAATTATATGTTAAGCCTTTTCATACACCCACAGCTAGCTCACTGTATGTGGCCATAATGTTTGTAAGTCTCTCACAGTGCAAAACCTCAGCAGTTACACCGTTCTACATCCACTGAAAGCCAATGGGCTTAGGTACGAGGCTGTTACTCTGTTTACAATTGCACTGTAAAAGCAACTGTAAACAGAGTAATTCTAATTGTGCGCCTGAACAGTTTAGGATGGCCAGCAACCCTGACAATAAAACTGCTGTAACTTTGACAAACAAGCTGATAATGCTATCGCAAACTGCTTCATAAACAGTTTGACAAGCATGGTGGTCTCTCTCATGGGCATAAGAGTGAGAGGGACAGCTACGTCAGTTATCCTGTTGTCTGTCGATGTAGTTTGCAAAGACAAAGGAGAGGAGAACTGGCAATCTTAATCATCTGCCTGACTTTAAGAACTCAGTGCCTGATACTGTGCAGGCAAGCATTCTTTCAGCATTGCATCTTACCAAGTGAGCAGCAGAGACATGTGGGTGATGTGGTTGGGGTTGCCATGGTTCCTTCCTGTGTGTCTGCCTTGCAAAAGGCGATATTGTTGCAGGGAAAGACTTGAACCCACTTCAGTGGAGCTCCCTGGACTATGTTTGTCCTAGAGCTCCTACTGTTCTTTGTTCCCTCCCATGTTGAGTTATATTTATAGGTGGTTACAGGCCAAAGTCAGGGATTCATGCTGGTATTGGTTTGCTGTTTCCATATATGGTTGCACAAGGGTGGACACTGGCATGCTATTCCATGATTGGTGAGTTGTAATGGGATTCCTATGGACTCTAGTGCAATTGCTATGTTCTTAGCTCCTTGGAGATGGAATACTACACATACATACATATGAAGCTGCCTTATACTGAATCAGACCCTTGGTCCACCAAAGTCAGTATTGTCTACTCTCTCCAGGGTCTCAGGCAGAGGTCTTTCACATTACCTACTTGCCTGGTTCCTTTAACTGGAGATGCCGGGGATTGAATCTGGGACCTTCTGCATGCCAAGCAGATGCTCTACCACTGTTCCACAGCCCGTCCTCATTCTAACTACACCAATCAGCGGCACATTGGCATAATGGGCTTAGGTTCAGGCTATCCCCTGTATGCTGGGTACCCGGGGTTGGGTGAGAGGAAAATTTATGTAAGTCTATGTGGAAATATTACAAATATATTTTATTAGAAGCGCTATACAGATTTTAAAACTCTTTAAAAGTTGAGTTTTAAACTGTTCGTATTTTGTATTTGTATTGGTTCATATCATTGTATTTCTATATATGTGTGCAGATTTTAGAAAAGGTTTTAACTAACCACTGATGAAGGACCTAGAGGCCGAAACGCGTATGGGTTTGTGGTTACAGATATCAACCTTAAGTTTGGCCATTGTGCCATTTTAATGCTTTTAAAGAATTTTAAAATCTGTATAGCGCTTCTAATAAAATATATTTGTAATATTTCCACATAGACTTACATAAATTTTCCTCTCACCCAACCCTGGGACCCAGCTTTTGTTTTCAGGTTTGGTTTCATTCCCCTCTCTTTTCTTCCACTATCCCCTGTATGCACCACCACAGCCATGCGAAACATCCACACCACTAGCAGCTGCCACCAAGAACATGCTCAAATGAAAGCTACAGAACTGGTTTTTCCATATCTTTGAGTCTATTTACAGCCCCAATGTATGTAATGCTTATTTAAAATGTGTTTAATTTCTGATCTGTTTAAGCTTCTTTTCAGACAAGACTGCATACTCTCACCAATATGAACCATTCCAGAAAAAAGCCTGATTGTTTTGGCTGTTCCCACAAACCATATATTCCAAGCACATACCATTGAATTTACTCTGGGTAATCACAGAATACAATTATTCAAGTAGTCTTACTATCTCACAACATTGCAACCCAACACCATTCAATAATGTATATATACAATGCACTGTTTGGAAACATTATTTAACTTTTATGGGGACAATAATATTTATGATAGAAACCCTAAATCTCTTGATGCCTTCTGGATCTTCCAATAGATTTTCTAGTGATGTAGCCCATCTTGTGGTGCCATTTAGACTTTGGTGGCTGCTGCCTGGCTTGCTGTCATTTTCGTTAATTTCTGAAAAATACAAACAGTTAAGTAACATTATTTTTGCATATTAGTACTACTTTATAACAACCAATGCTTTATCTTCCTTGGCTTCTGGCAAAAGGATACAAGATGTTCAGCCGCTCTGTATTCACAAAGCACCATCGGAAAATAAATGCAGTAAATGGATATCTGTGCCCATTCATTTAGCCCAAAAACAGCTTTGGAGCAAGCAGAGCAGTAACTAGCAGTTGGAAGGAGGGGAGATTGACAACTGGGCAAATCTAAGGCCAAGCAGCTGACTTGCAAGACTAATAAATGTCCTCTGCGACATCAGACAACACTAGCCAATAGCATCAACAGAAGCATCAACAGGGTTATCATGGGGGGAATATGCAATTTTCATGGCCCATCGTACTGACAGACACCTAGCTTATGTATATATTAAGGGCTGTAAAACTATTGCACATTTTTAGGAAGTAGCTTCAATTCCTAGAAGATGAAAAAAGTTAAATTCATACTGACCAAAAGAAACAAGAATTACAAGACAGTAATTTACAAGCAAATAAAAAGGAGTACTGATGTCTCATCCAAGTTCATTTCTTTTGTAACAGTGGAATGAAATTTCTACTGGCTCAGCTATAAAATAGTGACAGCTTATTTCTGGATCTGTCGTTGCTACTGGCTGGTTTAGATCACCCACACCAAAGGTATGAGACAACAGTTGGTAAGATGCCAAGAACCTTTTCAAAACCAAGATTTTAGGAGCCCAGGCACATGTGCATTTATGAGATTTTAAAAAGTGGCTTAATTCGTTAGGGAAGGGTGGGGTGGGGGAATAACCGCTCGAGTCAAGAAGTTAAATTATTTGACTAGAAAGGTGATTCAAACTATGGCTGCTTCCAACTGGAGACAATTCTCTGTGCAGCTCTTGTTGCTGCAACAGTGTCCACACAATAGTTTACCTACAGTTTCCTTGCCTTCGCCCCTCTGTGGCCACCATTTCTTCCCCTCAAACAAAGGGGGGAATAAAGGAGGGGAATACTATATCAATATATTTGTAGTATTACCAAGGCATGTATATGAAAAACATTACCGGACTTCCCAAAACATCATTAGACTTTCACACAACATTCTTTGCAATTCAAAATTATTTATCTTGCCTCCCATGCTAGTCATAATCCACTCTCACTTCCTTCCTTTGATAAGGGTCCTAAGTTCCAATGTGCATCATTTTATCTGTAGGCCTCCTACTATGCTGGGGCATCACTGTTGTAAAAACAACACAGGTGAAAATCACCATTACCATTTCCGTCATCATAACCATCAGTTCAGTTTATTTATTTACGGTCATTTGACCAGCAGATAAACATTGTTAAAATTGATCAATACAGAGCCAGGATTACAATCTTGATACGCTAACCTGAGCTCTTCGCACTCGAGTGGCAATGTAACAAAATTTTGCCACTGTGTAGGAAATGTTTATCCTCAAGAAAATATTTAATAATAAAATCATCCGAATGTCTAAAAACTCTGGTCAACAAGGGCAAAATCAGCCTATTTCTGACATCCTGATAAAATTCACAATACAATAAAATATGGGTAATTGTCTCAACAACAGAGTTACAGGGGCACAACCTAGACTCCAACGGTAAATGCTGGAATCTCCCGCTGAGCAAGGCCAACATAAAGGCATTAAAACGAGCTCTTGAAAAAGGCCATTGAAATTTGGTAAAAGCAATCGCTTCTCAGCCTTTTGGCTAAGATCAAGTGTAGTATCATCATAACCATAATATTTGTGTATGTGACACACAGAGCCACTACAGCACACCATGTAAGATTACAATTTTATTAAAGGCAGTAAGCCTCTGAAAAACAGTGCTAGCAGGCAATGCCAGCAGAAGGCCTTGGCTTCTGTGCCCTGTCTGATCCAGCAAGGCTCTTCTTATGTTCTTATATTCTGAATTCTATACCAGACAGGGACACGTCTCATAACTTTCCCTTCATTCTAGGGAAAGCATCACCTGTTGATTTCCTGCACTTGCACAGATAGACACTCCTGTCCACAAAAAGGTGGCAATGTAGTCCCATGAAGGAACCTGGCTTGATAAATAGACCCTGATATGACTAGCTCTGCAATAAGCTATTCTTTTATAAGTTGCCAGCTGAGGAAGCTGGAGTTTTCCCTTCATTGTCACTTTTACTAGCCCCTCACAAGTAAGCCTATTTGTAATCATGGCTTTTTATATTTGTCTTGTGTGTATTTTACATCAATTTTTGTATTACTACCAGAAGCACTGCAATCCACAGTGATTTCCATTAAATCTTGTGATTCAAGAAGCAAAACATTTTATGAGAAAAATTCACAACTGATCGTTCAAATGTATGGATTAACCAAGCAACAACAAATGCTCTGTCATGGGTTGGATCAACATAAGAACATAAGAAAAGCCATGCTGGATCATACCAAGGCCCATCAAGTCCAGGAGTCTGTTCACACAGTAGCCAACCAGATGCCTCTAGGAAGCCCACAAACAAGACTGCAGCAGCATCCTGCCTGTGTTCCACAGCACCTTATATAACAGGCTTGCTCCTCTGATACTAGAGAGAATAGGTATACATCATGACTAGTATTCATTTTGACCAGTAACTATGTATAGCCCTATCCTCCATAAACATGTCTACTTCCCTCTTAAAGCCTTCCAAGTTGGCAGCCATCCCCACATCCTGGGGCAGGGAGTTCCGCAATTCAACTATGCATTGTGTGAAGAAATACTTCCTTTTATCTGTTTTGAATCTCTCATCCTCCAGCTTCAGCAGATGACCCTACGTTCCGGTATTATTAGAGAGGGAGAAAAGCTTCTCCCTGTCCACTCTCTCCAGCCAGCTTGTTCATCAATCTTTTTCGATTCCCCTCCTTAGTACAGCCCCCACCCCACATGGCCTTTATACACGCAGAGCCCATGGTTCCCAGCATAGGGTTTTTTGGTAGCCATTTGGGACCCCTCCTCCTTTTCTCATCAGTATAGAAGGTGATTGGATACAACCCATATATAATTCCACATGCCTTGCATTTAGGCTGTATTCTATTGTGATGCTCTTCTCAGCCTTGCAGCCTGCAACCTTGATAACATTTATTTATCTGCTTAATTTATACCTGGTCTGTCTCCCAGCGTGGTGTAGTGGTTAAGAGCGGTAGACTCCAATCTGGACAACAGGGTTTGATTCCCCACTCTTCCACATGAGCGGCAGACTCTAATCTGGTGAACTAGGTTGGTTTCCCCACCCCTACACATGAAGCCAAGAGCCCCGTGGCGCAGGGTGGTAAGCGGCAGTACTGCAGTCCAAGCTCTGCTCATGACCTGAGTTTGATCCCAATGGAAGTTGGTTTCAGGTAGCCGGCTCAAGGTTGACTCAGCCTTCCATCCTTCTGAGGTCAGTAAAATGAGTACCCAGCTTGCTGGGGGTAAAGGGAAGATGACTGGGGAAGGCACTGGCAAACCACCCCGTAAACAAAGTCTGCCTAGTAAACATCGGGATGTGATGTCACCCCGTGGGTCAGGAATGACTTGGTGCTTGCACAGGGGACCTTTACCTTTTTTTACACATGAAGCCAGCTGGGTTAGTCACAGTTCTCTCAGAACTCTCTCAGCCCCACCTACCTCACAAGGCGTCTGTGGTGGGGAAGGCGACTGTAAACTGCTTTGAGACTCCCTGTGATAGAAAAAAGCAGGATATAAAATCCAGCTCTTCTTCTTTTCCAATAGGGACCCAAAGCAATTTACATTGTTTGTTGCTGGTCATGGGCTTCCTGTTGGATAAACAGGTGGCAGTCGTGACCAGGGAAGCCTTTTACCAGTTTTGACTGGTGAGCCAGCTACAGTATTTCCTGGGCAGGAAAGATCTTGCCACTGGGGATGCATGCCCTGGTAGCATCTAGATTCAATTATTGCAATGCACTCTATGTGGGGCTGCCCTTGAAGAATGTTTGGAAGCTACCGTTGGTACAGGATGCTGTGGCCAGAACGCTGACATGAGTGGGTCCTAGGGTCCATATCACTTCAATCTTGCTCCCTCCACACTGGCTCCCAATTTGCTTTCAGAATCAACCCAAGGTGCTGGTATTTAAAGCACTATATGGTTTGGGGGCAGCATACCTGAAGGACTGCCTACTCCTGTATGAAACTATTTGACTACTCCATTCATCTTCAGAAGCCCTGCTTCAGTTGCCCCTGCCATGTGGCACTAGATAGGTGGCAATCTCAGAAAGAGCCTTCTTGGTTGTGGTGTTGAAACTTTGGAACTCCCTCCTCAGGGAGATTCATCTGTCTCCCTCCACTGTTATCTTCTGCCTGCACATGAAGATCTTTTTTGTTTTGTTTTGAGTTCCCTCACGAACTCTTATTAGCCCTCCTCTCTGTCTCTGGGTTTTTATGTGTTTATATTGACTTTTATTTAATTGCTTTAAATATTTGTGTGCATGCTTTTTACGTCTGATATGTTTTAATATTCACTGCCCTAGGGACAATGAATTGGGTGGAAAGGCAGCACAGAAATGTTTTAAATGAATAAACAAACAAACTGGGACTCCTGGCAGAAACAACCTCAGTGCAAAATAAGTTAAGCTGTTTCGCTGGGGTTTGAGAAACATTTCCATGCCCTCCCTCAAAAGTCCCCCCTTTTACAACAACAAAAATGATCATTTTTGCTCTACCTTCCATTTTTTGGGGCTACGTTTGGCAGCAACAGTACATCTTTTACTCCAGAGGAGGATTTGCAGAGACAGGTGGGATGTACAGCAAAGACAGCTGTTGCTACAGGGTAGAGAAACTGGTGCCAACTCCAGCATGAACCTAGGAGATGAAGGGTAATGTTGATGTGATAATACAGGGATCCTCCCATCTCCACTCCCACTTTTGATGGGCTTGGTTGGCTGGTTTTAGATGTTCCCACCAAAGATGTGGGAAAGAGCTTTGAACAGGGCTTTGGAATACCTCCTAAAAGGCAGTAAGAGTTGACTGTCATCGACCCCCAGTTCTACATTGTACAGGCTAATGTAGAGATTTTTTACCTTTACATCAGTCATGTAACTTGCCTCCTTATCTGGGGGCAAGTGTTACTAAGCACCCAAAATGCGGTAGCTACATTAGGGCTCAGGCAGCTTCATTAACTTTTGCCCTTCTTTCTTTCCACCCCCTTTTTTCCTATAAAACTTCCTCTGCTGTCTTTCATCTTGTCTATTCAGTGTTGGCAGGAGGAGGAGGAGTTTTTTATATACCAACTTTCTCTACCACTTAAGGGAGACTCAAACCGGCTTACAATCACCTTTCCTTCCCCTCCCCACAACAGACACCCTGTGAGGTAGGTGAGGCTGAGAGAGCTTTAACAGAGCTGTAACTTGCCCAAGGTCATCCAGTTGGCTTCGTGTGTAGGAGTGGGGAAACAAATCCAGTTCACCAGATTAGCATCCGCCACTCATGTGGAGGAATGGGAAATTAAACCCGGTTTTCCAGACGAGCGTCAATCACTCCAAACCACCGCTCTTAACCACTATGCCATGCATAGCACTGGGAAAGACTGCTGCCTCCTATATTATCCAGTATGTCAGTCTAGTTCCTGTTGCCAAGCCCTGCTCTCTGTGCCCCTGCCTATAGAGGTGAGGCAGACGGCTACTACTTTATAGAATACATTAAGCTCTAGTAATGTTGCGAGACCCTAAGACCTTTAAGAATTGTACAGAAATGCAATTCCCATGAAGTGATATGACTTATATGGCTTCTCCTGTCAGCATTATGATAGAAACCCCTGGTGAAATTTCCCTTTCCAGGCAACATTCAGGGCCTGGACCTGGATGCATTAGACCCAGATCAGGCAAACACAGTACAGATATCAGAGGTTCAGGGATGTGTAAAACTCCGATTCTTGCTGCTTGCTCTTCTCAGCATCTTTCACACTGGAATTTTAGATGATTGATTAAAGAACTTTTAACTATCTTTAAGATTTGATTATTTCTTTTGTTTTATTATTGATGTGTAGAAGTCTAACACAATGATATATGGAAGCACCTCATTTTCATTTGGATTTAACTTTTGATCTTCTGGTGGAAGTATTGACAGCTTTGGTTGCTCTGTCACAGGAAGCTACTTATTCTTTTTTGGATGATGATAAGTAGGAAAAATTGACCCAGAGCAACTACTGTTAGAGTAAACAGCTTCCTAGATTTTTGCTTTGTTTGGTTTATTACTAGAATATCTGATGTTACAATAGCAATTTTAGCCTAGTTACTACTAACTGAGAAGAAAACGTCTCCTGCAAGTAGCATAAATTAATACTGTTGAAAAGTAGTAGCAGTAATTCACAGATTAGAAGAGAAATGCCAAAACTATCCTGTGGTTTCTTGATTGTAATCCACAGATCTTTTTATGATTGGATATTACAATTTTTTTAAAATAACCTCTACTTTTGCATACTTTTGTTCAAATGCAAGTTTTACCCCCCACTGCCCTGGACAGTCACTATACATTACTCAAACTTACATTTAATGCAACAGATTTATACAGTAGAATATTTTTCAGGAAAATGTATTATTTGGGTTGAAGCACACTTTTTTTCATGGACATTATTGAGCAACCTTGTGTTTGTATGCAGTAAGGTTTTGACAAAATGTATTGAAAAATACCCTTTTTTGTATTAAAATGTATATATTTATTCTAAACAACAATATTTTCTAGGATAATATTACTATATAGGCATACAGATATGCAGAAAGATTTTTTTCTTGTTCATCCCACATTTAAAAAATATTTCGCAGGATTCTTGTAATTAAGCTACATTTTTATTCACACTCTATACCCACATGCCTGATATTCAAACAATACAATTCACAGTTGAGCAACACATGAGCTACATGCACAATTACATCTGAGCTATACACTGTTTCAGATGTATGTTTTTTGTTTCATAAAATCATCCACAGTAGTAAACATCTGCATAATCACATGATGTCAGGGCAACTGAATTACTCAAAACCAAAAGACAATTCAAAATGTGCTTTCAAATCTTCATATTTTCCAGTTTTTTTTAACTATTTTAAATATTTAGGTTTGGTAATGCCGAGATGTTTAATTATTTTTAAACACTTCCCAAAATAAAAAGAAAGTCAATCATATTTACTTCCCTTCAAAACTGATGGGACAAGGTATTGGCATCTAACATGCCTCATTCATTTCAACAGCTCTTAAATAAGATTACTTTTCTCTGGACTGGAACTTCCAGATGCAAGGTATTACACAAATACTGATGTCAAATATATATAGTTCATGTATCATTGGTGAAGGTGCAAACTCAATGTATACAAATTTTATTCAGTTAGCGCTAACTATATATGCAACCAAGATGAAAAGTGGCTTGTTCTTCTACTTAATATTTTCAGTGAAGCTATCCACATAACATTTGTTCTTTGCATAAACTAGGAACAGTCTCGTCTGCAATTTCTGGAAGCAAAAAATGTATTAAATATATTGCAATTTCAGAATACATATTTGTTAATACATATGTTGGAATTTCTTCTTCATAATAGCTTAATAAGCCCCAATTCATAGACTCAACAGAAGACTACACTAAAATGGCATGGTAGATGAATAGCGCTTGAATGAGCCGTTCCACATTACTACTCAGATAACCCATCTGTGAACATGCTTACACTGAAATTCCCATTCTTGTGAATGCTCAGTTTGCACAAAATATATCTCTCTGAAAGGGGTGAGGAAACAGAGATCAGGGGTCTGATGAGTCCTCTACATGTGGACTATGTGCCCACACATGGAGTGATGCTACCTTGCAATCTAGCATCAAAAACATGTACAATTCAGTTCAAAAGGGCTTTGTCTTACACTGAGACAGCAACATTGAGCAGCTGAAAGCAAGTCCCATTGATATCCACTGGACTTACTTGTAAGTAAAAATGTATAGGATCAGGTATGAGAACTATAGGAGCACATCAAACAAAAGAAAAAATCTAGATATAGAACTTTGTGATGTTCTACAAATGGTTAGACCTCAGATTATCTTTTCTCAGTGCTTCCTTCCACAAAATGATCTTTGTGTAATTACATTTAATTACTATGAGCAGCTTTATCCCTTTGAACAGCAGCTCTACTAAAAATGTTAGGAAAAAGCTGATCACTTATCAGACAACTGACAAGCACGACAGTGCGTGTATATTTCCATTCCATTCTTCATTCAGAAACAAGCCTATTGGCTTTCAAAACAATTTCTCATTTTGTGATCCATGATCACAAGAACATCCTTTCACTTGCAAACTCCAGCTTGGAACAAACAGCACACAATGAAAATAATTTATAAATGCACCACTAAAGAAAGAAGTTTCCCTTACTTTCCATGAAGCCAGCATCACGAGGAGTTCCAGATGCATACTTCCTTCTAGGGACTGTTGTCTCTAAAGGACAACTGGGGTTGTCCTTTGAGTGCTTGGGTTTTCTTTAAAATTATGAACCTCCACATCCTCTTTTGAACCACTGGTTTCTAGTTTTAATTATTCACATGGAGCTGCCTAATACTGAGTCAGACCACTGGTCTATCAAGGTCAGTATTGCCTACCCTGACCAGCACCGGCTCTCCAGGGTCTCAGATGGACTTTCGTATCAACTGATACTTTTAACTGGATATGCCACAGATTGAACCTGGGACCATCTCTATAAAGAGCAGATGGTCTACCATAACCCTTCCCTGAAGCCTTGTTCAAAGAGGTGCAATTAAGTGAATGATAAATAGCAATTTGGGACATGCCAAGGATGACTGGCGTGCCAGGCGGAGTTGCAGAATCTCAATGTGCAAATGGTTCATCAGTATTGGGAAGAAAGATTTAGATTTTTTGTTTTGTTTTGGGCACCAATAAACACTTTGAAGGGCCAGAGGGGCCTGTACACCAGCAGTGGGTTGGCAGAATCCACACTTGTCACACAATTTTGTTCTGTGCCCACAGTAACAGCTGGCAGCATTAATCAGATAGGTGCGCAGTATTTTTTTAAAGGTTACAACCACACATTTTCATAATGCTGCAGTCAAGTGTGATTGTTCCAGAATATAAATTTTACACATTTCTGCCCCAACCCTTTTGTTCTCTTTTTTCATGCTGCCTAACTATTTTATACAGACTATTTACATGCTAGTTTAATTTCCCTGAGACACTAAATTAGTAACATCAGTGAAATTCTATTGGGAAACAATCTATTGCTGATTACAATCTGAACAAATGTAGCTAAAAAAATTATCAATTGAAAATATGACCAATTTGAACATCAGATTTCAAGATACTGGTAAGTATGAAAAGATCCAGAAATCAGCAAGAAGGATACTAAAGCAGTTGGAACAGATCACATGAGGAAAGACTGAAGATCAAAACATCTTTATCCTAGAGAAAATATTAGAGAGACAGATAACAGCATCCATATATCTGCAAAAGCTGCTATTCTAAAGCTGGAAAACATCCAGAAAAGAGCAATAATGAATAAAATTAAGATCCAAGTTCTACCACACAAATTTCATGTGAATTTCATGTTAATGTGTTTAGAATGCTACACTTTTGGAAACATTCGGAGCCCAAAAGGTTATTGTTAATGAATTAACTTTATATCCTGAATTTAAGGCAAATGTGTATCAAAGCAGCTCACATCCATCAAAAGTCATGCTGTTCTTAAGGTTACAGAATAAAAAAGACAAGCGCATAAAGGAAGGAAAATAAAGTGAAAAGGTAGAGGAGGAAGATGAATTGTGATCAATCCATTTTAAGCTATTACATTTCCCCATTTTGCTTATCCAGCAAATAGGAACACTAGAAATACCTATAGCTCTTTTACATAAAACTTCAAAGTGAACTTGAACTGGGGCTATTTTAAGTACGGGTATGGATTATGTGCTATATGTTGTATTACCATTTTATCTAATACAGGCAAACATAATAAACTTAAACAAATAATGTTTTCTAAACCAGAACAGTAAATTGTTATACTATTAAGAAACATTAATTCTAGACACACACATTTCTGAATGTGGAGCATCAACTGTATTTTTAAAATGCTAATTATTTCAATTGTTTCATAAATTATCATAATAAGGTGCTACTTCAAAAAAAGTATTACAAAATATCTCTATTCTGCATCAAGTTTACAATTCCCTTGAAATGCCATATAAGTAGTAATTCTGACGGGGAAGAGGAGGCGAGTCTAAATATTTAGTAAGAAGCTGTATTTTCCAAGTTTTGGGGCAGATGTTTTTTCCCCAGATGGATGCTAGCATCATGCCAAAAACACTACTGAATAGCATGTGGAGAAATTAATTTGTGTCAAGTGGGGTAGAATTTTTTCATTCCCACAGCAATCACCTCCTTCACTAAATATTTTCTTAGATTATATTACAAAGTTGATTTTCAGATAGGCTGAGCCTCCAGAATTCTAATGGTTTATTACCATTTTTTAAAATAAATGTACGAGGAACGAATTCCATTGAATGAACGCTCAAAGAGATATGCAGTTGATGGCAATTTGGCACCTTTTCCTGGGCGCCGAGCAGGGTTTGTTCTCATGCTCTTCCCTCATAACCAAATCCTGCAACTGCAGCAGCAGCAGTCCAGCCTCTGACTCATAAGGGAGAAAAGAGTGGGCAGATAAACACATCTGGAAGTAAAACTTTGGGCTTCCACCACACATTTCCAGATGCCTCTCATTTTCGCATGACAGCGCCAAAGGAAAAGAGGAGGGGGGAGGAGGTCTTCCTTATTTCGCAGCACCCAGCTCCAAAAAGCATGTCTAGGTACTCTCCCTGTCTCTTTCAAAAAAGAAGAAGGGGGTCTAGCAACCCGCAAGTCAGACAGTCAAACCCCAAACAGTGAGCCTTCCTCTTTCGACTGCACACTTCCTCTTGCTTTTCTGCGGCTTCAGGGGAGCAACTGAGAAGTCCCTGTGACTGTCTTCCTCAGGGATGGGGGTGCAGAGCACAGGGCCAGCGCTACCATTAGGCGAACCAGGCGGTCGCCTAGGCTAGGGTGCAGACCTCAGAGGGGCACAGAACTGGCCCGAGGGGCACAGTTTTAAACAGATTAGTTTCTTGGAAAAAACGCAACTGACATATATATATATATATATATATATATATATATATATATATATATATATATATATATATATATATATATAAAGAGAAGTACCACAACAGTGCTATGGAATATAATCAATTAAAACATCTTATAAAAAGTTTTGTAGGGATGCATCAGGCTTTTATTTTTTTTTCCTGCAAGACATCTGTTTTCGAAAACTGGTTAGGTATGGGGGGGGCACTGCCAAAAAAAACAAATCGGTGGGTTCTAGATCAAGCCACGCCTGAACTGACCCCAGAAGCTAAAATGACTAAACTGAGGCTGTCGTATTTGGGTCACATTATGCGAAGACAAGAGTCACTGGAGAAGACAGTCATGCTAGGAAAAGCGGAGGGCAGCAGGAAAAGAGGAAGACCCAACAAGAGAAGGATTGACTCCATAAAGGAAGCCACAGCCTTCAATTTGCAAGATCTGAGCAAGGCTGTCCAAGACAGGACATTTTGGAGAACTTTCGTTCATAGGGTCGCCATGGGTCGGAAGCGACTTGACGGCACTTAACACACACACATGTTGGGTGGGTGGGGGGAGGGCATGAGTAGTTCGCCTTGTCTGGGGCGCAAAAAAGGCCGGCCCTGGCAGAGCTGGGCAGCAGCAGCAGCAGCCCCGGCCGAGAGGGGGCAGCCGCGCTCTCCTAAGGCAAAGGACCCGCCTCCCTCGGAGCTCCTGTAACAAGAACACCCGCGCGAGCCTCTCTCCCCCCCCCCCCCGCAGCCGTTACCTGAAGGCGGCCGTTTCCTGCTGAGGCGGGACACCGCGCGGTTGAACATCTTCTCCCGGGCGGCGGCGAGGAGCCAGAGGCGAGAGGTCCCCGACGGGGCTCCGCTCCCGGCCCGCGCCTGCCCGGCCTTCTGGGGAGGCGGCCGCTTTGCGCTCGCGCTCTCTCTCTCTCTCTTCCCCCCCCCCCTTTCGGCGCGTCAGCCCCCTGGCGGGAGCCTCGCCGGAGCTGCAGGTTCGCCCCGCCTCGGATTTGGCGGGAAGGGGAGGCGGCGCTGGCCAATGGCGTGCCGCCTCCGACGGCGCCTGTCTCGCCCCGGCGCGTGCGGGCCAACGGCTCTTAGGGGCCTCCCCAGGCCCCTCTTGGAAGAGGAAGAAGAGTTGGTTGTTATGGGCCGACTTTCTCTGCCCCTTAAGGGTTACCATCGCCTTCCCCTCCCCACAACAGACACCCTGTGAGGTAGGTGGGGCGTTGAGAGAGCTCTTAATAGAACTGTGACTGGCAGCAGGGTTGCCAACTGCCAGGTAGGAGCAGGAGAGCTCCTGCTAATTCAACTGAGCTCCAGCCGACAGAGATCAGATCACCTGGAGAAAAATGGCCGCTTTGGCCATTGGACTCTATGGCATTGAAGTCCCTCCCCAAACCCCGCCCTCCTCAGGCTCCGCCCCCAAAGCCTCCCGCCGGGGGCGAAGAGGGACCTGGCAACCCTAAGCCCAAGGTCACCCAGCTGGCTTCATGTGGAGGAGTGGGGAATCAAACCCGGCTCTCCAGATCAGACTCTACCACTCCAAACCACCGCTCTCTCTGGCTCTCTCTGCCACTGGTGGGAGGTTTTGGGGCGGATCCTAAGAGGGCGGGGTTTGGGGAGGGGAGGGACTTCAATGCCATAGAGTCCAATGGCCAAAGTGGCTATTTTCTCCAGGTTAACTGATCTCTATCGGCTGGAGATCAGTTGTAATGGCAAGTGATCTCCAGCTAGTACCTGGAGGTTGGCAACCCTAATTGCGCTTGCCTGTTGAGAGGTCCTTGTAGTTTATGGCCTGTGCAAGCTACCCCCAGGGTACCAGCTTATTTCATGGGCATTCTGAATTGTCAAGAAGAAGGCTCATCACTCTTCAGCGTCAGAGGAGCTGCATCAGGCAATTAAAAAAAGCACTTTGCTTAGCTGAGGGGAGGGGCCGTGGCTCAGTGGGAGAGCATCTGCTTGGTCATGCAGAAGGTCCCAGGTTCAATCCCCATCATCTCCAGTTAAAGGGACTAGGCAAGTAGGTGATGTGAAAGATCTCAGCCTGAGACCCTGGGGAGCCGCTGCCAGTCTGAGTAGACAATACTGACTTTGATGGGCCAAGGGTCTGATTCAGTAGAAGGCAGCTTTATGTGTTCAACAGCGGGACCTACTATAGCACAGAAAACTACAAACATAAGAACAAGTTGAAATGTTTTTTAAATTAACAGATTGAAATGGCTTTGGACGTTACACTATCCCTATCTTTTCTAAGGATTTCACATAATTGTAGAGCAACACAGAGAGAAAGAGGGACAGATCATATGTAATCTTCCAAGAATAAAAATGAAGTACTGGATGTGCATGTAATTGTAATCTCATCTATAGTTCAGTTAGTGTAATATAGAAAAGTACAGGTAATGTCAGTTGATTGCCGGGTAGAATAGTGCAATTGCTGGAAACTCATTTTATCTAGCGTCACCTGTGTATACTATCTAAGAGAGCAATCATAAGAACATAAGGAAAACCATGCTGGATCAAATCAAGTTCCATCAAGTCCAGCAGTCTGTTCACACAGTGGCTAACCAGGTGCCTAAGCAGGTCTACTCAGAATCCTAGTAAGGTCTGTTCAGTGACACTCTCAGGAAAGTGTTTTTAGTATTGCACTTTAAGTATGTTGGGTTGAGTTGATGTTCTCACTTTATGGGGTTTCAATCCTTTTCAAGGGAGCCCCATGGCACAGAGTGGTAAACTGCAGTACTGCAGTCAAAGCTCTGCTCACAACCTGAGTTCAATCTCAACAAAAGTTGGTTTCCAGTAGCCAGCTCAAGGTTGACTCACTTTTCCATCCTTCCGAGATAAAATGAGTACTCAGCTTGTTGGGGGTGAAGTGTAGACGACTGGGGAAGGCAATGGCAAACCAGCCCGTAAACATAGTCTGCCTAGTAAACATCGTGATGTGTCATCACCCCATGGGTAATGACCCGGTGCATGCACAGGGGGACTACCTTTTTAATCGTTTTCAACTTTGTTTCTATAAACATCCTGATAGGTATAACCTTTTCCCCTGTATAGTAGTGACATTTTCCTTCTTTTTTTTAATTATGTATTTAACTCTTTAATCCTGCCCAGAAGATTTCCCCACAGAATGTCCATATGAGTTTTCCTTTGGTCCAACTATTTTATCATTTCCCTTATCCGCTATTTGGCCTGCTCTCATGGATGGAGGAAAGGTTGAAGGAGCTGGGTATGTTTAGCCTGAAGAGGAGAAGACTGAGAGGTGATATGATAACCATCTTCAAGTACTTGAAGGGCTGTCATATAGAGGATGGTGCCGAGTTGTTTTCTGTTGCCCAAGAAGGCCAGACCAGAACCAACGAGTTGAAATTAAATCAATAGAGTTTCTGTCTAGACATTAGGAAGAATTTTCTAACAGAGCAGTTCCTCAGTGGAACAGGCTTCCTCAAGGAGGTGGTAAGCTCTCCTTCCCTGGAGGTTTTTAAGAAGAGGTTAGATGGCCATCTGTCAGCAATACTGATTCTATGACCTTAAGCAGATGATGAGAGGGAGGGCATCTTGGCCATCTTCTGGGCATGGAGTAGGGGTCGCTGGGGGTGTTTGGGGGGAGGTAGTTGTGAATTTCCTGCATTGTGCAGGAGTTGGACTAGATGACCCTGGTGGTCCCTTCCAACTCTAATTATGTGATTCTATATGTATTCTGCCATGCACCGGTCTGCCTGCATCTGTTGCACAGCAGAGAGCCTGAGGAAGTACTTGCAGATTGGGAGAGATTGGAAACAGTGACTGAGTGGGGTGCTCTGTGCCACACCATCCTATTTCTAGTCTTCCTATTTCGAAAGTACATGTTTTCTATGGCTAAGCATTCAGGCTACCATTATCTGAATTTTTCGTTTTAGGTGTAATTTTTAGTACATTAGAGGTACTCTCTCTTTCACCAAAGTATTCAGCACAGGCTTGTAATTAGCCACAACTGGTTGGGATCAAAACCTCAAGATCCAGACAAACATGCACAGAAAGTTTGCAGTAGTTGTTTAATTTCTCAGGCCACCAATTATTAATGAAGGTGTATGTGAAGGCAGGATAACTTTTTTGCAGACATACGTGCAAACCTGATATAGCCATTAGCCAAATGTGGAAGTCAGCAGACAAACCCAAGAGGCACCTAAGAGAATCTACCCACTAGTTGATTTATAGCAATAACATTAATTCTATATTCAGAATCACTTTATTAGCTGGTAAAAATTAGATGCTAAATTGTCCTATTGCAAATCAAATATCCATTTCAGCATTATAGCAGTTGCTTTTTTTTCTTTTTGCAATAAAGGAATAATTATACCATTCCTGACATTGCTGATAGAAGCAATTGACCATGATATTGTCCACATCTGCTGAAATGTTTTATTGAATTTGGAATATTCATTCAATTTTGAATTGTAATGACTTTTTATTCAGCCCTAATGAATTAAAATCATTGGGGGAAAGGTCTTGCACATAAGAAAAAAACTTATGGTACCAAAATCATTGTAACATTACATTTAATTTGGTTACATACAAAGCAATGATTTTAAAGTTCTTCATTTCAACCAGTCCCAAATCTTCCTTGTGTGACAGTTCACATAATTGCAGTCTCCTTTTTTTACATCTCTTTTGCTTCCTTTTTTCAGTTCCACCACTGCAAATTTTAAAACTGCTGACCTCAACTTTCCACCCTAGCTAACTTTAGCTCTTGGACCTGTGAAATGTTATGCCTGAGTAATATGTTGTCCTGGAAATATTTTGAAGCTCAAAAGCAAAAAGACAGTAGTACTTTTGTGTGTGTGTGTAAAGTGCCGTCAAGTCGCAGCCGACTTATGGCGACCCCTTTTGGGGTCAAGATGGTATTTGCGTTTTTTCAGCCCAGTTCATCAGTGTTTGTTAGCGCGGGTGGGTGGGGGCAACTTACTTGTCATAGCTGGTGAGCGAGGTGAAGGATAGGATCTCCAAAAAACAAACAGGAAAGAACAGCCATTTGATAGATTTAAAGATCTCTGTTTGGATCAAGGAAAGTCTAAAAAGTCTAGGAATTTTCTGTTTTTGAAAACAATTATATGATTCAGGCATGATTAAGGTTTATAAAACTACAGGGTACAGAGTAAGGGTTGGCTATCCTTTTGGCCTGAGACTGCATTCATATGTCACATAATACTGCAACTAAGGAGAAATGTGCATGAAGCTGGCTTGTTGTTGGGCTCAAGTGCAAACCTCACTCTTCACTACTCCTCAGGTGTTTAGCCTGGGAATGGCCAGAGGGTTTTGTGGAAGCCATTCTTTGAACCACTTGTATAAGCAAGAAGTAGGGTCTGTTTTAAACAAAATGGAGTATGTGGGTAAGGGAAGCAAACCCATGCCATCTCCTATGCCTTACTTTGCCATGTTCTGGCGCTTCAAACATTGTTCTCCCATCTCTGCCTCAGTACAGGAAGTGAGCTGGGTTGGAAGAAAGATACTGAAAATAATGGAGTTCAGCAAAATAAGGCATTGGGAGGGTTTCAGCCCCTGTACCCATGCAGTCCATTTATGTTTAAGCATGGACCCTTGTCTTCACTTTCTTTGCACTTGAATGGGAAGTCAGGTTTCTTTTTTTCCCCCTGCTGGGAATAATAGCAGCTGGGGAAAGATTCGCATAAAGGAAACACAGTGGGACAAATGAGCCACTCTCTCCATTACCCCATTTCCATTGCTGAGTAACATTAAAGACGTCCATAAATCTTAGGCACAATCCATCCACTGATCCCTCCCGTCTCATCTAATCTGATCAGACCCAACTCTGTCAGTCTCTCATGTTGCTGTACAACCTTGATTAAGGCCAATGCTACATAGAATCCAAGGAAGGTATGTGCAGCATTTGACCCCATTCACTCCCTATACTCTGCAAGTATATGCAAGCAAAACACTTGACTCTTGCTGATGAGTGGCAGTACTTATCACCTGGGGAATGGGAGTATTGCATTTGTCTCCCCCCACACATACAGTCTGCAGTGCTGCCTGCCTATATACTAGCACAGTGATGGCGAACCTTTTAGAGACCGAGTGCCCAAACTGCAACCGAAAACCCACATATTTATCGCCAAGTGCCAATGCGGCAATTTAACCTGAATACCACCCCCAGAGGGGGCCCAGAGGGAGAGGCTAGGGTTGCCAAGTTCCTCTTCGCCATGAGTGGGAGGTTTTTGGGGTGGTGCCTGAGGAGGGCGGGGTTTGGGAAAGGACTTCAGTGCCATAGAGTCCAATTGCCAAAGTGGCAATTTTTTCCAGGGGAACTGATCTCTATTGGTTGGAGATCACCCGGGGCGGGGCAGAGCCGGAAAGGCCAGCAACTTGGAGGAACCGTGCGTGCCGGCAGAGAGGGCTACGTGTGCCGGAAGTGGCACGCGTGCCATAGGTTCGCCAACACGGTACTAGCATGAGGAAGCAAAATGTTTGCCCCTGTGCTTAGTAGGTGCAGCAACGGAGAGAACAGATAAACCGGAACTACTAATTCTTATATAAAGTCTTATGAAAGCCTTCCCTGCAAACCAGTGAGTCAGAAAAGATGTTGACAGTAACACTTTAGAATGACAGATCTTGGATGGCAAGATCCGTGACCCTGCTGATGGTACATGTCCCTGCTGTTTACATATCTGCTGTATCACTCTGTTCTCTCCATCCCTGACCTCCATAAACTTTAAGCCCGGCAGCCAGGCACCAGGATAATGGCTAGATCAAAATGTTCTGAAGTTTTCCAACTGTCATTAATTTTTCATTATGGATTAGTTATAGCAGTATTAAGGAACATGGTATTTCCTGTTCATTTGTTAATGATGTCAGAATGCACATCCCCTACTATGTAGGTACTATATTTTGTTTCTTGTTAGGGGCCTTCCAAGGTACTAATCTGGGAAAGACTTAAATGCTTCCTTGAAGGGCCTTGACTTTGATTGGTGGTGCCAGACTTATTCAAGGCACTAGAGTTGGTCAGGTACCAGCTCAGCATGTTAATTGCAGTGCTTATGTAGTTTTCTGCAAAGTAAGTATGAGTTACTATGTTATTTTTGCAACTGAAGTGCTTTATGTGGAAGATCCATCTTCCCTTTCCCCCCCCCATATTTTTCTTCTTCACATGTGCATGTCTGATCATAGCACATATCTTATCTGTGCAAGCTACATACTCAAAGGGCTTCACTCAGGTTGATCCTCCACCTATTGATATAACTAATGTGCATGCTCCGTGTCTGCTCAGACAACTTCCTGGTTTTAGCATGGGAGTGAAATTTGAAAGGAAATTTCTTTACTTCATACTACAGCACCAAACGAGAACTGTACGTAGTTGACATGTACAACTGCCACTTTCTAATCCTCCCCAACACACACACATATCTTGTTTTGCTTTTTATTTCTCTTATGTTTTTATTTCTCATACATTTTTTCCAACAACACAAATGTCTAACGAAAAATAATTACTAAACCCAAACTGGTCTGCCCATTTGGAAATGAGTAAAGATTTTTTTCCTTCTCAAACAAAGAGTCATTACATAGATGATTTTTAAACGTAATCATTTTGTCACATGGCTTTTTCTTCTTTAACACCATATTGATTCCATTGTAATTGTACAGAAATCAATGTAAGGAAATAAGAAAGAGATTCTCTAAACAATGTCTACATAAGATGTTTGTCATCTGGTTGGGCAGGCATGGACCTGTAAGGCTCAAAGTGTGCAGACAATAGCCACAGTCTTAGTACACTTAGAAAACAAAAGCTCCACGAAATAGAACTAATGAGTCAACAAGGAACAGGTTGAGGAAGCAGAGTGGAAGGCAGAAAGAGGCATTGTGAGATTATGGCCATTTATGCAGGGTCGATTTTGATGCTCACTCAAAGCTGCATTTTTTAATCCGCCCTTTAAAATGACTATTCAAACAAATAGTCAAACAAAAAAAAGTCAAACAAATTCCACCCCCCCACACTCACCTGTTCCTTCGTTTGTATAGCCATTAGCAATGGTCGTTTGCATAGCTAAGCCGCGGCTGTGATTTTTCATGGTTCCTTCAGTAAATGCTTCGATGCAGGGGTGGAGCAAATACAAAAGGTCATGTCAAAGAGGCTGTTAAGAAATGCGAAGCAGGTATGCGCCGGCTTCGCAGTGACGGCTGGAATGATGGTTCAGCGTGAAGAAATAAAAACAATATGCGGGGCACTTCAGCCTGGAACGCACTGCTAATTACCATGATAAACAGCTTATATCATGATGGCTTTGGGGGACAAAACTGTAAATTGCCCTTGCTCCTAAACTTTTGGCATGATCACAGCATTCTATATCGATCTTCTAGATAAAAGTTTGTGCATTGCTGGGGAAATAATAATGCAATCCACAACATGTTGAAATTCTCATATATTTTAAAAGTTTTGGACATCCTTAACCATTTTACAGCCCTCTGTCTTTATTAAGCCATGTTACCAGGGATTGTAGGATGATGTATTTCCCCAGTTCTGTAAATAATATGTGCATTTGCCATCATCTGCAGCCCACTGCATTCATTTTGAAAGAGATCAAAAGATATGAAATCTGCAGCAAAAAAGCGTATGAACCTGAAAAAACATATAGTTCTTATGTGCCAGGCCATCTTGTTTCAAATATTTTTTTCTTTCAGTTACTCCTTTTTTGCAGCACAGTGGCAGATACACCAGTTGTTTCTATGCTGTCTAAATCAAGCCAGTCTAGTGAGCATGTTATTACATTATGATTCCCTGTAATGTGAATCCTCTGTAAATGCTCAGATGCAACTCCACCTGAGAACATACCCATGACAATAACTTAAATTCTTTTAAATTAACCTTCTAAATGGTCCTTGGCGCCAGACAAATTATCTGTTACTTGATATGCAGAAAACTGTTTTTACCCCATCTCACCAATAAAGTGCCACCCAATCTCAAGTCCTCTTGAGAGAAACAGACATATGAACAGATGACAAACCCTTGTGCTGAAATAGACTGCTGGTCCAATTTATTTAATATTGTCTACTCTGACTGACAGCAGCTCTCAGGTAGAGCAAGATCTTTCCTTCCTGAACTTCTTGATTATGCCTGGAATTCAACCTGGGATCTTCAGAATATAAGCATGTGCTCTGCCATTGAGCCCCTCTCCCATGTTTAACTGTCTTTATTTGGGATTGGGGAAGGCACTGGCAAACCACTCCGTAAACAAAGTCTGCCTCGTAAACGTCGGCATGTGACGTCACCCCATGGTTAAGGAGTGACCCGGTGCTTGCACAGGGGACCTTTACCTTTACCAACCATTCTAACATTGCATAGATCAGTTTCTGCAAAACATTATGTTTCATTTTCTTTGACTACCTGTAAAACAGGCAAAATATTTTTTGAGACTGAACATATACAAAGCATATAACAGTCACGTATGATGCAAGAGCCATGGTGCTTTAAAAAAACATTATTTGCTATAGCAAGCAAAATACAACTATCCTGAGAATGGGAGAAAATATTGCGTGCCACAAATTCTTCTAAGAAGGAGCTGATAAAGATCATTTTGCATAAGCTTTTCATAGTCACTTATAGCAAGCTGATTTTGAAAAATGACTAAAGTTTGGAACGTTGCTTCTCAAGTGGTTAGAAAGAGTTTGTACAGATACTCATGTTGAGACAGATTCCAGTATACCGTACTTGCAGCTTCATTGCGGGGAGGGGGGGATATGGATTTCTTCTGTCCACATCATGCTAGCTGGGTTGCTGAAGTCCTACCATTTGCATTGCAGTTGAAGGCTTCTGATGAAATGCAGTTCTCCTGTCTTGCCTCCCTTTCCCTGGCCACCATTGCTATTGATATTTGATGTATAACATAGTTGTGCTATAAAACCCTCATGTACAAAGAGTTCTCAAGTCTATACCTTAGCTTAGTAAACAAAAAGAAATCTGTATCACAAAAATACTAAACAATGTAAAGCACAACCAATGATTGTAGGAGAACAACAATAATGTTTGTACTGACACTTAGGAAGCTTACAGAGGAATACGAGGTAGACCTAGTATTCCCCAGGCCCAAAACATATACAGATGTAATTTAAGATCTGGAAGAAAATGTAGTAAATACTAACGGAAAATGCAAACGTTCCAAATCCCTTGTAAGTAAAAGAGAATGATGTGACAAGAAAAGTCCTTCAATTCTGCACTAATTCATGATTTTGTAACCTCATTAGGGTTGCCAGGTCCCTCTTTGCTGCCGGCAGGAGGTTTTAGGGGTAGAGCCTGAGGAGGGCGGGGTTTGGGGAGGGGAGGGACTTCAATGCCATAGAGTCCAATGGCCAAAGTGGCTATTTTATCCAGGTGAACTTATCTCTATCAGCTGGAGATTAGCTGTAATAGCAGGAGATCTCCAGCTAGTACCTGGGGGTTAGCAACCCTAAACCTCATGGTTGGATTAATGTAATATGCTGTATATTGGTGACCCCAGAAACGATAGCCCCTTTCATAGTGCAACTTATCCTGTTTATTTGTTGCTGCCTTGTATTGTGTAATATGAGGTGGGAACAGTGATTCCAGACAGCATTTAAATCCATTTTGTATGTGGATCTAAAATGCTCTTTCCTGTTCAGACCACAGCAGCTTCCTGTTCAACCATCTTTTTTTCCTTGCTAAAAGGGCAAAAGTGTCTCTTTTTCTCCACGATACTGCTCTTACTCCATTCAGTTTGCAGTCTGAACACATGTTCATTTCCTTCTCAGGAGAGAAAATTTGTCTTCCAGTGTAATAGCTCTGTGTATTCCACTTTTCTGGAATATCATTCGTTGATTAACCCATTTATCACAGATGACTCCCCCCGCCCCCCAGGCATTAACTCACCTCATGTACACCAATAAGAACAGCTCTTGTCCAATTTAAAACGGACACCAGCTGCCAATTTGGTTACGGATACAATTCAAAATGCTGGCTATAACCTTTAAAGCCCCTCATGGCCTGGGACCCACATATCTGAAGGACCCTCTCTATCCATGTGTCTCCATGAGCTAATTACGGTCCACCAGCTGCCACTTTCTGGTTATTCCCCTGCTTAAAGTGTTCTGCTTGGCATCTACTCCAACTAATTCCGTTTTCTTTAGTGGCTCCCACCTTGTGGAATGGGCCAGGGCTGTCTTAACAGCAAAATAGGCCCCCAGGTACAGCAGTGCACAACCTACACATGAACACATGAAGCTGCCTCATACTGAATCAGACCCTTAGTCCATCAAAGGCAGTATTGTCTACTCAGACCGGCAGCAGCTCTCCAGGGTGTCAGGCAGAGGTCTTTCACATCACCTAATTGCCTAGTCCGTTTAACTGGAGATTCTGGGGATTGAACCTGGGACCTTCTGCATGCCAAGCAGAGGCTTTGCCACTGAGCCACAGCCCCTCCCTACACTCACAGGAATAAAAATGTAAATGGGCAATAAAATGAAATATATATTTATTGGTAATTCCAACAAAATCAGGGTTTAAACATTTAAAAACATGCTGTACACCAAAGGCTAATCAACACAAAAGTTTGAACAATGGAACATGAGCCTTGAAAAACACAAAAAATTCAACATATAAATGATACTCAATTGGTTAACCATACAGACGGAGATGGCACAGTTTGTAGTTACTATGAATTACTTATATTTAGTATAGTATTTATTTATTCATTGACAGCAAGTCACAACATACATAGATTAGCATGGGGCCCCTATGCTTGTGAGGCCCCCAGGCAACTGCCTAGCATGCCCATGCGTTAAGATGGCCCTGAAATGGGTTACCAGTTGAGCTGAAAGAGCACCATCTGTAAAAGCTTTCATGAGGTGCTATAGATTGATTATATTTGTGAAAGCTTTTAATGGGGTTTAAAGCTAGGCGTTTTCATGGGGAGGGGGTTAATAGGGTTTTACTATGTTTCGAATGTGATTAATTTTTTTGCATTGTAAGCTGCTTTATTTATTTATCTAAAACATTTTAATGCCATCTTTCCCCCCGAACAGGACCCACCTTGAACCACAAGGAAAAGGTGGGGTATAAATATTTTACTAGGGTTCTACCCCGGTTTTTTCAGGGCACAATTCTGGATGCATATAGGCAGTTTAGGATTTGACGCGTTCATTGAACTTGCAGAGTTCTTCTTGACACAGGGATGGTATATGTGTACATTTGGCTTGCAAATAGTTAATTAAGTTGGTATATTCTTGGGGCTACATCCAGATACTTAAGACAGTTTTGGGAGTTAAACTTTTTCCCCCTTTTATGGCTGGTGTTTATTTTCCCTGGGCACTACAAAGAAATGAGCTGTTGGATGTACTGCTGATTGTTCAGGTAAACAAGAAGATATGGCTGAACACAGGTGATGTGATCTCACAAAGGTGTCCTTTCACAAGAAAATCTTCATCAGTAGGAGTCCAGAGATGGTTGGGAAGAGGAGTCCAGTGGTCAGAGATCCCCCTGAACCAGTAGGTGTGCAGTTGCCATGTTTGAGAGACAAGTCAGCACCCCTGTAATAGGGGAGGTCCATCCTCCTTCTATTACCAAGCAAACATGCCTGGTGGTGCACCCCTTCATGATGGCTTTGATGGCTTTTTCACCAACACATGATGATGAGATCATCTCAAAGCAATAAGTCTCGTCTCCTGTACAATTGATCATCTCAGGAACACAACTTCCCTTGGTAGAGTAGCAGGCAGGACATTGGACTCCATTGGTGGCATTTTCCATTGGCACCAACTGAGGGTGTTCCATTGCACAGGAATCCTTCCCCAAACTCATGGACTTCCCAGGAGTCACACAAACCTCAGAAGATTCGCAGTCTTTCGCTATCGTCTAAACCATGGGATCTTCTAGAGAATTCTCAATAGAGATGATGGCACAGGTGTCTTTGTCAGCATTGCAGAGTTCTACCTCCCCATTTCAGCTACTGCTCTGGCTAGAACAAACTTCACACTATAGAAAAGTGCCTGTAGCAAGAAGCACCAAGACAAACAAAAGTCTTGGGAGAGTCTACATGGTGATGGACAGTGTGAGAGCTGGTGTAAAAGCTCTCTCTGATGAGGTAATTTCTCTGGATCTTCAAAAGCAAGTAACATTCATAAGCTTTTTGAGAAACGTCTTCATCTTGACCGATGCTGAACATGTGTTAATGATGAAATATAAACTTATCTAATGTAAATTTAAATTTAATTAAAGTTAAGCTTGACCGTGATTATGTACTTTTTAAGGTGATAGCAACATTCTGCCTTTGGGCTCCATAGTGCCCACTGGATTTTATCACTACTTATCTACTTATTTATCACAAAATATCAAAGTGGGTATTAAAGGTCATCTAATACAATAAGTCTTTGAGTAGTTGCCTCAAGCTGTTTATCTGGTTAATAAGAGCTATGCAGAGGGGTGGAGGGATCTGTATGGGGAAACAGTGAGGCTGTTTGTTTTAACACTTTGATGTTAAATTAATATGGTGCTATAACTGAAAGTTCAGAAATTTGATCATCATCCTGAGTCTTTAATATACCTAAAAATGCAAATCCTTCTTCATCACAGATTTCCCATATCTTGCCCTTATTTTCACTGGGAGTGAGCATGTGCCTCAACCTCCCCACTCATCTGCATTGTGCCTGGCCTGCCTTACCCCTGAAGATATTCTACCATCCCTAGCATGGGGGGGGGAGGGATGTAGCATGGCTTATCTCTGATACTATCACCTCCCCAGTACCCATCTTTCATTGCAAACAAGCAACATGTGGTAGACATACTACTACGCCTGCCTATCATGAAGAGTGGGATGTAGCATAAATAACTTCTGCCTCTTCCTTCTCCTAGCCTTCAAAGTAGGCATCCTGCCTGTTGAAGGATGCAGTCACACAGCCCTGCTTGCCTGCCAGTGGGTACAAGCAAAACTTTGCCACACAAATGCAGCCCCATATAATGAAACAGCTCATGTAACCAGTCCCTATATAGAAACAGAAAGCCCTCCCCAAACCTGAGCATCATGCTATGATCAGTAGAAAGTGGAAGTACTGTGTGTAACAGCTCTAATCGGAATTATCCTGTTTGGCAGAAATATCAGCAAATTGTTCAAGTTGCACAAAGTTCCTGCTATGCACACATCTGCAGAGCAAAGTTCTCCCCTCACTGCCCACTTTTGCCACCTACTGCCTGAGAGACTAAAAACACAGCAAGATTCAGAATAGAACAAAAGGCTTGCAACCGTTCACAAGCGTTAAAAATAATTCTGTTCCAATTTGGAGCATTTATGATACTAAAGAATGGGAGCAATTCAGGTTGAAACTTGATTAGTACAGTTCCAGCTGCATGTCCCTCATCTACACTATAGACTTCAAATTGGCAAAAAGCCAGTAGAGATCCATCACTGTTTTCTGTGTATAAGCTGAAAATAGTCTCTTACTCTAAATATTTTTAAAGTCTCTCCACATTCATGGTATCTTTATTTAGCCCAGCATGAATCTTCCTGGAAAGCTCTAAAAAGTAAACTTTTGCCAAAACTATAATGAATACAAAGTTACTTTTATTGCATACTGAAGCCTGATGTTAAGAATTTCAACCCACAGCATATTTCTGTCAAAGACCTGTACCTGCCAAAGCCCAACCTTGCCAAAACGTTAGCATTTTTTTAAAAGCAGCTTGTTATTGTTGTTGACTCTAAAGTAGTTTATAACTTCTATATAATAGTTCTCAGTACAGATTTCTGGAATTGCTAATCCAATACTAAGAGCATTCGGGAACATTTAAGGCTGCATGACAGGGAAAACCTTTGGCTCCAAGCAGTAAACCCAAGTCACTGTTCTCTAAACTCCAAAGCTACACCCTCTAGCGTGGTGTAGTTGTTAAGACTGGTGGTTTAGAGCAGTGGACTCTAATCTGGAGAACCGGGTTTGATTCCCTACTCCTCCACATGAAGCCAGCTGGGTGACCTTGGGCTAATCACAGCTCTCATAGAGCTCTTTCAGCCCCACCTATCTCAAAGGGTGTCTGTTGTGGGGAGGGGAAGGGAAGGTGATTGTAAGCCAGTTTGATTCTTCCTTAAGTGGTAGAGAAAGTCAGCATATAAAAACCAGCTCTTCTTCCATTTACCAAATTGCCTCAGCATTCATCAAGAATAGTGTTGCTGTCTCTGCCTGGGGAAGTTCCTTGAGACTGGAAAAGGTACTTGGAGAGAGCAGAGTTTGGGGGAGGTGAGGGAACTCCGATGGGATATTTCTTCCAGAGGAGAAACAGAACATCCACCCTTGGTAGTCACTCTATGATATCCATCCTCTGAAGCTGCCGTTTCTTCCTGGTCTCTGAACTCTGGAAATCAGTTGCCATTCCAGTAGAACTCCAGGCTCGCCTTGAGATTGGCAACTCTAATCTAGAGCCTTACATGCTGCTGCAAGGAAGAAAAGGGAGAACAAGCTGCAGAAACACCATGTTGGCAGAGAGATGGGTGAGAAACAGAACATTTTGCTTGTAACCTGTTCACATTCCAACATAAGGTATTTAGATTGTTAGATCCGCTTGTGAGCCAAGATCAGGCAAGACTGCTAGCAAACAAACAAACCCATCTTTCAGTTTTTTTCAGAGTAATATCCGTTAACATTTAGTACAATGACTCCTTTGTGTGCCTTAGTAGATGTACTGTACACTTCAAAAGCATGTTATACTCCTTTGAATATGGAAAGATAATATTTAGGGTTACTAACTTCCAGGTACTAGCTGGAGATCTCCTGCTATTACAACTGATCTCCAGACAATAGAGATCAGCTCACCTGGAGAAAATGGCTGCTTAGTCAACCGGACTCTATGGCATTGAAGCCCCTCCCCAAACCCCGCCTTCCTCAGGCTCCGCCCCAATAACCTCCCACCGGTGGCAGAGGGACCTTGCAACCCTAATAATATTGGGGTGTACCATTAAAAAAAAAGTGATGCTTGTTTTGCTCGTCTCAAAGTCTGGTTTACATTCTTATCTGTCAAAACTGACCCATTCCTTTCGTTTCCAAACAAAGGTTGCCGGTAGCCACGTTTGTCTGCTAGAAAAAAAATCCCAAAACAATAGCAGTGTAATACTTTTGTTTGGACAAAAATATCAATGGAAACAGGCTTCTCAGGATGTGCAGAGTTCCGAAAGTACTAAAATGGAGAACAGAGAACCATGGAAGCTGCCCTGAGCTCCTTAGAGACATATATTGTTTTTCTGTCACTAGAAAACATATCTCAGTACCACATGGTTCCCTTTTCTCCTCTGTACATGTAACTATGGAATTTACTTTCTGTCTCTTCGGTTTTGGGTGTATGGGTCAGACCCACAAGTGATGTTTCCTTCTATTGAAATTCCTTTTTGAAAATATCCTGTCTCCAACCTTCAATGCCTTTTAAAAATTTGTTTAATCCAGCTGTTTAATTCTGTCCCTCCCATCTGCATTGTGTAATAATTTCTAAAAGATCTTGTGCGTTTTTTGTGTGGGGGAGGAGTAATATTAACTCTGCAATCAGATTAACAGGGTTATAGCATGGACTATGCACAGACTACTGGATTGGTCAGGGCTATCAGTTTACATTCATTGCCCACCGGATAGTCTTGAGAAGCTGGGCCCTGAAAAGAACATTCTTGTCAAAGACGTCTACAGTTTAAAGTCTCTCATTCACCCCAACTTTGTGTCTAAATACAGAAGACATCTGGTTTGGGCAACAGACACTTCTACAAGGATGCTTATCGTTAATGAATGGGAAGAACAGACAACCTTCAGAACAAAAGGCTATGCTACATTTCCCCCCTTGAAAACACCCAGAGGAGAAAATGCAACCATTAGTTAAATAGTGAGTAGCGAGAATCATTGGATCAATTCACTACTAAAAATATCCACCCTTGGTTATTTCTTATATTTTAAAACCTTTGATCCAGAGATCACAATTCCATAGGCAGCAAAACGAACAAGGCCGTGCCGGAAAAGTAGCAGTGGTATTGGCCGAGGATTCTAGGGCCACCATTCCTGCCCCCAGCAATAGAATACCCACTAGTACAGGGGTGGGGAACCTCAGGCCCGGGGGCCTTATGCGGCCCCAGAGGACATTTTTTGTGGCCCTCAGGAGCTCCGGGCCCCTGCTGCAGAGGCGGGGCGCAGGGTGGCCCTCCCAGAGAGTGTTCTTGGCGCAATGGCTTACAGCGGTGCCGCAGCGCCCTTTTTTGGGGGGGACCTCCTCTCACCGACTGTTGGCTGTTGAGCAGCGAGAGGGAGGGGGAAAGAGGCTGGTGAATCCCGGCGGCAGAGCATGCATGCAGGAGCCGATCGGGCTTCAGGTGGGCCCTTTTGTGGACTCTGGGGAGGAGAGGGCATGGAGACTGGGCCCAGTCACGAGTGGCTCTGTGCGCCGCCTTGTGTGTGTGTGTGTGTGTGTGTGTGTGTGTGTGTGTGGGCAGGGGAGGCTGGGGCCCGGTCGCGCGGGCCAGCGTGCGCGGGGGTGTGTGTGTGTGTGGGGGAAGGTTTTTCTCTCTTTTCTTCCTCTTTTTCTGTCACTCTTTCTCCTTTCTCTCCCTCTCTTTCTCCCTCTTTTTCTGTCTCTTTCTTTGTCTCCCTCCATCCTTTTCTTTCTTTCTCCCTCTCTCCATTTCTTTCTCCCTTTCTCCCTCCCTCCTTCTCTTTCTCTGTTTTCATTCCTCCCTTGCAGATTGACTGTGGGCTGTGCCCCCCTGGCACCTCGTTTGCTCGGGCCCACTGCTGGCTGCCCTTCCGCCTGGGAGGGGGAGTGGGGGCACCCTGCAGGCCTTCTCTGTGTGGCCTCCCCTGGGGTTGCCAACCTCCAGGTGGTGGCTGGAGACCTGGCAACCCTAGCCTCTTCCCCCCCAGCGGAAGATCTACACCTGGTATGGCCCCTGAATGATGTCATAAATGTGCAAATGGCCCTTGGCAGGAAAAAGGTTCCCCACCCCTGCACTAGTAGGTAAACATATTGGTAGGGTATAGACGTTAATCAAGAAAGCTCCTTCTTGTTATTCTACATGGTAATATACTGCAATCCAGAAAAAGGGTTATACCCTTCTAAGTGAATTGAAGGCACTGGACTTAGAAGAGCCTCACTCTTCCATGAAAGCTTGCTGGGTGACCTTAGGCCAGTCACATGCTCTCAGCCTTACCTACCTCACAGGGTTGTTGTGAGGATAAAACAGAGGCGAGGAGAATGATGTAAGAATGGTGGGGTGAAAGGCAAGATATAAGTAAAGATGGTGTAACTCTGCTGGGTATTGCTATGTAAGACATGTATTATGGTAGCCTTGGTGAAGCCCTTGGCATCAATTGGCTAATACACCTCATGATGGTGTGGACATCCATGCTGCAGGGGAGACTTGTACACAACATAATATTCTCAGCCGTACACCTGTGAAAAGAAGGGTGACCTGGTTGAGAAAAATGGGCACATAAGACCTAGTGACAGGAAGCCATGTGATAACAAGCACTAGGTAGTAGGAAAAGGTTCATGGAAGGGCCATGGCTCAGTGGTAGAGCATATGCTTGGCATGAAGAAGGTCCCAGGTTCAATCCCCGGCATCACCAGTTAAAGGGACTAGGTCAGGGGTAGGCAAACTGCGGCTCGAGAGCTGCATGCGGCTCTTTGGCCCCTTGAGTGCGGCTCTGGCTGCAGGATTGAGGCCGCCCACCTGAGAGAAGCCCCCTTCCCAGGGTGCGGGGGGGCTGGCTTCTTTCAGCAGAGGATCGGGGCTGCACGTCGCGACGGCAGAGAACCTGGCATCCCTGCCCTGCCCTGGCCGGGCTCTGCGCGCACGCAGAAGTCCCGCAAAAGTTCTCCGCCTTTCCGCCAGCCCAGAGCCGCCGCTGCGCCTGGGGGGGGTTGGATCTTTGCAACGTGCTGGCCCGAGCACCGGGGAGGAGGGAGGCCCCAATCCAGCACACACACACCCTCCCCCGCCTTCCTCACCTGCAAGCTCCAGCGCGTCCCCCTCGTGGCCTGCCCTTCCCTTTCGCCGCTGGAGAACACCAGCGAGAGGGGAGGGGGGAGGACACCCCTCCGCCTTCCTCCTCTTTCTCCTCCTTGGAGGCCGAGGCGCTGAGGAGGGGTGGACGGGTGGATGGCAGGTCGGCCGGCCGGGGAGGGAAGGAAGGAAAGAGCCCAGGTGGCGGCAAGGAGGCCGAGAGGCGAGCGCGGGAAGCCGAGGCAGCCGGGATGCGCCAGGGCGGCCGCCAAGAGGCCAGTGGGGGTCGGGGAGATGCAAGGCCATTGTTCACATTGTTTGTCAGTCATTGTCTTGATTTAATTTTATGGATACCTTACTTACAATTTAATTTTTATCAATAAATAAGATCATTATTAAGTATGATATCAAGTTTTATTCAGTGTACCTATAGTTTAATGAAGACTTAAAACTTTAATTAAAGTTTATTAAGTTAATAAACAGTGTACCTACCTATATAGTTCTTCACACAACGCGTGGTTAAATGGTGGGACTCCCTGCCCCAGGAGGTGGTGATGGCTGCCAACTTGGAGGGCTTTAAGAGGGGAGTGGACCTGTTCATGGAGGAGAGGGCTATCCATGGCTACTAATCAAAATGGATACTAGTCATGATGCATGCCTATTCTCTTCAGGATCAGAGGAGCAGGCCTATTATATCAGGTGCTGTGGAATGCAGGCAGGACAATGATGCTTCACTGGTCTTGCTGGTTGGCCACTGTGGGAACAGACTACTGGACTTGAAGGGCCTTGGCCTGATCCAGCACTGCCTTTCTTATGTTCTCATGTGTTTACTGCATCTGTGAATCTAGAGAAAAGTTTGCTGACATTGTTTGTCAGTCATTGTCATGATTTAATTTTATGGATACCTTACTTTTTTCCCTCCTCAGAGGCCATGTCTACCCACTGGCTTTCTTGGCGGTAGACCTGGACTCCGAGGAGGGGAAAAAGTCCCCCTTCAGAGGCCAGGTCTACCAATTGTCTTCTATGGGCCTCCGGAGGCCAGGTCTACTGCCAAGAAAGCCAATGGGTAGACCTGGCCTTCCAATGGGACTCAGCCGGAGGTCTGCCAATAGGCTTTTATGGCGGTAGACCAGGCCTCCAGACGAGGACTCAGGATGGGGAGGGGGAAATGGCAGGGACTTACAATTTAATTTTTATCAAATAAGATCACTATTAAGTATGATATCAAGTTTTATTCAGTGTACCTATAGTTTAATTAAAACTTAAAACTTTAATTAAAGTTTATTAAGTTAATAAACAGTGTATCTACCTATATAGTTTAAGAAATTTGGCTCTCAAAAGAAATCTCAATCGTTGTACTGTTGATATTTGGCTCTTTTGACTAATGAGTTTGCCGACCCCTGGACTAGGTGATGCAAAAGACCTCTACCTGAGACCCTGGAGAGCTGCTGCTGGTCAGAGTAGACAGTACTGACTTTGATGGACCAAGGATTTGATGGATTCAGTATAAGGCAGCTTCATGTGTTCATGTGAGGCAGAGAAGTTAAGAGGTACCAAGTGAAGAGGGAGGGTGGCTGAAGGAAGGGGGCAAAACAGAGGCTAAACCTGAGGGACATTTCAAGGTGGGGGGAGAGATGAGGTAAAGGCAGAAGTAACAGAAGCAACTCAGAAGAGAAACATCTCACAGGTCAGGATTCTACAAACTGCAAAAAATGTGATCAACATTCCAACCTACCATGAGTGTAATGATTTACATGTGAGCTGAGACCCTCATCAGATTGCTTTGATGTTTTCCCTTTTAAAAAAATAAATCAGGCACAATTTCAAGCAGCTCTGGGTCTGCACAGTGATTGCTTATACTGGCTTTTCCGCATAAGCTGTTTTGTGTGCTACAGGCTCATGGACAAGTAATGCTTTGGTAACTAAGCTACATGTAGATAGTTTCAGAGGATAGCTGCGTTGGTCTGCAGTAGAACGTTCAAGTCCACTATATCTGAAGAAGGGAGCTTGGACTCTCGAAAGCTCATACCCTGAAAATCGTGTTGGTCTTTAAGGTATTACCGGTGTTGAATCTACTAAGATAAATATGTAAGTTGTGTTGCAGCTTGCAGTAGCTTGGGCACTTGCATAGTCAGCACATTGAACTTTCTCAGTCATCAGTGAGTGGATGTATCCCCCAGGACGATGGGTGGGTTAACAAAGTAATGTAGTTTTAGAAAACAGATCACTCTCAGTTCATGCCTGTGCAGTGAGGATATATCATGAACAAACAGAATCAAGCAGCCATAAGGGACAGAAGGAGACATTTGTGGGTCACTGTGAAATGTTAATATGCATTTAAAGGATGTTGTGAACAGCATACAAGGAAGTAGTGGTGGATCGGAGCAGCAGCCATGGAAAAGCAACATGAGAATCCACCTGCTCAGTCAGCTTTTGGTGTGACTGAACATACGCAAAATGGCTCAAACACAGGTGAATACTTGGTTGAACTTTCAGGTCGGTTGACTGAAGATCACAAGTCAAAATTGTGTGTACCCAGACCTAAAACCAGAAGAGGTTTTAAGCGGTTGAAAGGGGAATAGTAGTCAAAAGTCACGGGGCGTAAAGTGAGGTGGAATGAGCAGTTGGCTGAACAGCAGGATCTAAGTAAATACTGAATAATATTGAAAGGAGAAAGTAGGGTTGAAATTTTAAAAAATCACATAGAGCCCTGGACAGGAAGATCTCTGGTGTGCACATGGATGATAGGAGGTGGAAAGGCAAAGAAATTTAGAAGCTTGGGCACTATAGAACAGCAATTGAACAGCAATTTAAGGTTGAAAGGCATAGAGCATACAGCAAACATAGGCACTTTAACATTACAGCTCTATACAAAAAATCACACTTAGTGAAATATTGTGCAACTCTTAAAAGTTATGAGCCATCTTCAAGATCTGGAAACCTTGGGAGGTCAGTGAGGCTCAAGAGATTCAAACTGATTTGAACCAACCAGCCAGATCCAGAATAAGAGGAGAGGAGGAAGATGAAGAAAGCCTTAGGTCACACCTGGATCTCTCTGGGCAGGCCCTTGGCAGATGGTAATCTGGTGGGTGGCAGCATCATTTTGTCTCCATACCTCCACAGTAGTTATAACTTTCTATGAGCCATGGGCCCCACTGCAAAATGCAGGCAAGGAGTCAAATATCCTCTGGGCTTACCTATTGCTTCTAATTTTAGTTCACAGCAATTGTTGTCTTGACCAGCAATGATTTCCAGATTGTATTATTTTATTTATTTGAACTTAAATTTACATCTTGCCTCTCCTGTGTTATATATACAAACATTGCAGTACAAGTACGTACCTGAAGAGGAGACAGAAAATCAAGGAAAGGCACACAAAGAAAATCCATTCCTTCATTACCATACTGCATTTATAACATGGAGAGTCACGACTGATTTGCCACTTTGATCACATTCAACTAGCATATTATTTCCTTGAAAACGCCAATCTATATTTGAGGTGTGTATTTTTGTACCACATTCTTACCCACTTTTACCTTTGAGTGGGGAAAATTTGTGTCATCCTTCAAAGGTTTTGACATACAAAATGGCTCCCAAGGAGAGGCATGCAATAATATATTTGCTTGCAGTGATATGGTGATGTGGAGAAAATGCCCTGCTGAGCCTGTACATAAACTGTGAGGAAGTAGTAATTTGGGGGGGGGGATTTGGAACAGCTTCCACATGAGGACTGTTTTGGGTACACCAGCCCTTAAAGTAGAAAAATGGGAAAGCATCACAGGTTTAGGTGTGTTGTTGCCTTCTTTATGTCAGCATTTTTTGTCACCAGTTTCTACCTCAGCAAATAGAAGAGCCAGATCCTGTCTTTGAGCCAGTTTTCACTGCCATTCAAAGCAACCCTGCAAAGCCACACAATGTTGCCCATTGCTAATCCTCTGAGAAACTGTTCAAAGGGCACAGATAATTCTAATCTTGGCTAAGTCCAGAAAAGGCACAAACAATGGAACAATCCTTATGGACTGCTATATTTCAAAGCTGAGTGTCTCCTCAGTATGATGTTTAGGCCATTACTGTGTGACTTGAAATGCCTAATCCTTTGCCTGGTCCACTTATGGACCACTTTGACCCAGCTACCATGATGGGCATATACTTCTTGTACCACATCTATGAAGGCTGCCATTTGTGTGCTGGATACTTGCCTTTCCTAGCTGCTAAAATTATGTAAGAACCACATTAAGGAGTACTCGATACTCATTATAAATCAGTCACTAACTCATGGCACCTTTCCTTAGCTACTCACAAGAGGCTGTTGTCAGTCCACTACTAAAAACAAACCATCCCCATAAGAAGCAACAATGATGTGGCCAATTATCATCCAGTGTCTAATCTGTCCTTCCTGGGAAAAGTGATTGAGAGAGCAGCAGCAAACCAGCTCTAGGTCTTCTTGGATAACTCATGTGCTCTGGACCCTTTTCAGTCTGGTTTCAGGCTGGACTATTGGACAGACTGCCACAGTGCCATTAACCGATGACCTCTGTCTGAATATACATAAAGACCATGCTTCTTTGTTGCTCCTACAGGATCTATCTGCAGCTTTTGATACAGTAGATCATGCCATCCTGTTGAGGCATTTGGAAATAGAAGTAGGTATCAGGGGATGTGCCTTGGACTGGTTTAAAGTGTTCCTCATGGACTGGACTCAAAATGCTGCTGTTGGTGACCAGCTATCTTTAGTATGGGAACTGTCTTATGGGGGTCCATCGGGTACAATCTTATCTGCCATGTAAAGCCTTTAGAAGAAATCATTCACAGCTTTAGAGCTGGGTGTCATTAAAAAACTAACGACACCAAGCTCTATATTTCTCTATCCAAATCCCCTGGTAATGTGGTTGAGATTTTCAGCCAATGTCTGTCTGCTGTGGCTGAAAATGAACCCAGACAAGACAGAAGTGATGCTGGCTGGAAAGGCAGAGATCTTGAAGGACGTTGTGCTTCTCACTTTTGAGTGGGTTCAGCTGACCATTGCTGAGCCTAGGGATTATAGTGGATCCAGCAGTGCTGTTGGGGAAACTAGTCAATGCAGCTGAAACCCCCCCTCCCCCAAAAAAAACTTTCTTCTGACTAGCCCGGAAGTTGACCCTGTTCCTTGACCCAGCTGATCTGGCCACTCCTCATATCGGTGGGATGGCCTTTTCCCTCTATGATATGCTACAACAGCTTCACTCATCTGAGTAGAGCCTTGTTCAGTTGTCACTTCATTTTAGGGCAGGGGTTGTGGCTCAATGGTAGAGCATCTGCTTGGCATGCAGAAGGTCCCAGGTTCAATCCCCGGCATCTTCAGTTCAGTTAAAGGGACTAGGCAAGTAGGTGATGTGAAAGTTCTCTGCCTGAGACCCTGGAGAGCCACTGCAGGACTGAGTAGACAATACTGACTGATGGACCAAGGGTCTGATTCAGTATAAGGCAGCGTCATGTGTTCACCCACTGCCCGTATATGTGGTTTCTCTGTTGTGGACCCCATCTTATGGAATGCCCTGCCTGATTAGGTCAGGAAGGCTCTCACCCTCCTCGATTTCTGCAAAGCAAAACGGCATAACTCAGGAGGGCTTTTTTACACAGTTAATTAGGGCTGTACTGTAACAAAATGTTTCTGAAAGTTGCTTTGGTAAGCATATACGGGCTGTGGACGATGGCACTATATGCTCTTACTAGGTAACTGCTGCATGATTTGTTGCTTGTATTTGACTGACACTGTGTAATCTGCCTTGAATCTCATTGGAAGGGTAGACTATAAATAATGTAAATAATACATTTAAAATAATAAAAGAATTAGAGGTCCATTATAAAGTCTGCAGTATAAAAGCTGAAGGTAAACTATGGTCTAGACATACGCTCCTCACAGGGGCTAGGAACAGGCCACTACAATGTAAACCAGGCTCACGAAGGAAGCTTGCAATATCCATACTTACTATTTAACTTATGCCTGATAATAAAATAGGATAGAGAACAATTTGGCCCATAGCATGATCACTGTTCGGATGAGCTTACAAAACTGTTACTTTCTGTTATTCTGAGAAACTTCAACCACTGGAGGTCTGAATGGCAGCTCTTTCTGCAGATTGCAGCCTCCACTCAATACCCAAGCATGGCTAAAGAGGTTGAAGTAAAACATAAAACATGCACACCGAAACATCTGGAAGATCTAAACTCAGGCTGTCTCTTGACAGCTTAATTGTTTGCTGCTCTCACAACTGCTGAAAGTACTTCAGGGCTCTTTGTGTTTTATTAACTCAGTATATTACAACTTGGCCATTCTTTGAGACAAAAATATCTTCCCAGGAAATGTCATATATAGGTACTCAAATCTGAGGTACAGCATCTATGCAAAACTGCCCATCTAGTTCTGGATGGGATAGGGACATTAATGGTAACAATACCTCTGCTTATTGTAAACCATTCATGTTGGGACCCAAATATCTGCTCCCATTCATACTACAGGCTTAAGTTATTCCAATGGGCTTTTGACTCCCCCCCCCTCGTTGAACATTCTCCTTCACACACACACACACACACTTCTGTCAATTACAGGCAGTTCACATGGGAGAGCTGTTCATTGAAAACAATGGAGCATAGAGAAAGGGCATCCTCTTTGGGGGCTCATGAAATTGGACCCCTTACCCAATCTTTACCAAACTTGGAGGTTCTTCTGAGCAGAGTCACCAGAAGCTATGGTGAAAATTTGGTGCATGTACCTTAAAAAATGGGGGCCCAAGCCCTGGAAATATTCCCCATAGGCAGGGGGGATTTAAACTTTAAAGCCCTGCTGAACCCAGCATTTTTTCTCTTTTTAAAGGGATCTCATCCCTTTCTACTGCTGTAGCCAGGGATCCCAAAAGGATTTCAGAAATAGCCATTTTTTCCAGCTTTTTCAGTATCGGGATTGTCCCCTACAGATTAAGCTGCCATTTTTTTCTGTCCAAAAAAATAGCAAAAAAACCCCGGTATTTTCCAGCTATTTGGTTTTTTGGGGGTTTTTTTGGGTTTTTTTGGCTTGCCGAAATGCAGACCCCTAATGCTCACCATTGGAAAACTGGGGTCAAGCACCTTTCTCACAGAGACTAGATACATTGCTAAATGTGCATGGGATCAGAGGCTGCTTTTTCATGGTAGGCCCTCTGACTTCCCCCTATTATAAGCAGCATCCTAGCCGCAGTTACTTCTGAAAATGAATAATGCTTTTCCATTCCATGATACTCTCCTTAAACTACACTTAGGTTTTTGTGTTTACATATTCATTTTTGAAACAACTGTTTATAGTCTGATGGTTTCCTCAAGATGTTCTATACTTTTTCTTCAGAATATTTTGTTAGCTACTGAACACAGAAGCTGAATGTTTTAGAAATATGATTTAAACTTGTGTTAGGTTTAAAGACTATTGCAGTTCGTCTGCACACATGTAAAGGATTTTAGAAGCAAAAGGAATGGCAAAGGCTTCATATACTCACACCTCTTGTGAGTATATTCCACTCCAACACTAACCATGGCTGATCTCAACGAACTCCCAGACAGAATACTGCAGCAATGGGAATTCTAAGAACTGATTGGTCGATGGAAAAAGAAGGCTGCACGCATCATCATGTTCCTTTCACAAACCGGCCAGTGAACGGCCCTATGGTTGATACAGCAACTTTGTTTAATACTAAGCGGGCCCGGGTCTGATCACTATGTAAGTGGACAACGTCCTAGCGATCACTTGCATGTTGCCTTGAGTTCCCTGCAAGAAAGGTAAAATTAGGATCCACAATTTTTGCCAATTATTTGGTTTTGCCTTCAACCTCTCTCCTTTCCCAAATCACAAAGCAGGTGCAAAAAAGTCTAAGGAAGACTCTTCCTCTTAGAACCTCCCGTTTTCTTATGTTTTTTCTGTGATGTGCACAGTTGGAGATGTTTGCTTCATACGCCTCCACAACTTCATCATACACTGAAGAATCCTGGTCACCATCGGCAATAACGTTTATGGACTACTTAGCAGGATATGAATATAAAATAAAATTCTAAACGATGGCAGCTGTTTTGGAGCAAACTGCACAGGACTCAGAATATTTGTGAGGATGATTTCCTATGTTTTTTTAAAAAATGCAGCCTTCTCTCCCAGTACGATCTGAGCTGCATAGCCTCAACCATTCCTACTGCACTATATTCCCTACTCAGTTAATCCCTGGAGCCAAACTTTGCCCCACAGGGGAAACACATAGGGAAGACCTGTAAATTTACACGGGTGATCCAAACAGCACCTCTGCAGATGTTGACTGAAATGCTGGCTCACATTACCTCTTCTCTTTTGCCTAATGCTTTTTCCAGTAAAGATTCTAAATCCTGGCTGTACAAAGTGGGGTAGTGGTTGATCTCTCCAGTCTGGAAATAGGTTAGATTACAACAAAGTATAAACGTCAGTAGGGTAACAACTGGCATCAAAAATCCTGTGGTATCAAATAATCCTAACTCTGCCAGTGAAGTACCTAAGAAAGCAACAAGTGGTTCTCAAAAAATAAAACCGTACAGATTCTCCACAGTCTACAAAACGAGGAGCCTCTCCAGTGGCTAATATAACCTGTACAACAATTTAGAATTTAAGGTCAGGAAAGGGTTCACTACTAAAAAAAAGATTAAACACACATGGAAACTCTATGTGTGTTCCTGCAGTGGTTTAACATAGGAACATAAGAAAAGCCCTGCTGGATCAGACCAAGGCCTATCAAGTCCAGCAATCTGTTCACACAGTGGCCAACCAGGTGCCTCTAGGAAGTCCACAAATGACTGCAGCAGCATTATCCTTCCTGTGTTCCATAGCACCTAATATAATAGACATGCTCCTCTGATCCTGGAGAGAATAGGTCTGCATCATGACTAGCAACCATGGATAGCCCTATCCTCCAAGAACATGTCCACTCCCCTCTTAAAGCCTTCCAAGTTGGCAGCCATCGCCACATCCTGGGGCAGGGAGTTCCACAATTTATGCGTTGTGTGAAGAAATACTTCTATATTAATTCATACGCAAGTTTAAAAACTGCAGGATTAGGGTTTCTGTTGCTATGGTTACTCAACTGAGACTACTGTAAGACATGTATATTACGGCAAATAAACAGTTGTAGTATAGGGGTGTCCAACATGGTACCTGTAGGTGCTGTGGTGTTTGCTGACACCTTTTTCTACCACCTACTAAATGTTTTTAGGAAGTGGGGAGGACTGGGTGGGGCTTTTGCCCAGCAGGGTTTCTGACTGGCTGTGCAGTTTTTTTTAAAGTCACTTCAGTGGCATTTGGTGTCACAGCAAGGACCTCCCCTGCATGATGGAAGTAAAGCTGTGTACATGCAAGAAAATATTTTTGAACAATGTTAATTTTAAAAGACATCATGTTAACAGAGCTTCTGCCTGAAATACTAAAGAGTTACTATTAGGGCTATGCATGAACTCACTGCCTAACATTTTGTGGTTGGCTCTGCTTCCTGTGGTTACCATTTTGTGGCTGGCTCCGCCTCTTGGGACAGCCAGCCTGTGGTTGCATTCACCACCGTCAGAATTCCAAAGGTGCTCACAGGTTCAAAAAGGTTGGGGATCGTAGAAGCACACATTTGTGTAACAAACCATACTCTTGAAACACATTAACCCTCAATACTTTTAGTTTAGTAATAAACTCTGTATGCAACACACTGGAGGATAATTCTGACAGCTCAGCAATTGTTTCAGACAAGGCAGCTGCCAGAGTTGGGAAAAAATCTCTGGGTTTTGCCCCCAAAAGTGTGACACAAGTTTTGCCCAGAGTCACCACCGGCACACACACAAGCAAGCCATTTTAAAATTGTGCTATATCTATAGCACGAAACTCTCCCGATAGCCATTTAATCAAAGAAAACAGAACAAACATGCAGTGTATCCAATATCATTCTGGAACTGTAGTCCAAAACAATGCAAGTCTATTCGATTCACTGATGCAGCTTACCCACATACAGCCTATTCATCCCAGTGGATGGCTTCAGTAAATTAAAACTGAGACCTGAAACATCTGCACCCCCTAGCTGTCACAGGCAAACACACACAGTTCTTGTTATCTAACTTACATTCATTTTGAACTTCAAATTTATTGAGGCAGTTTCGTCAAGATATTCATAAAATAACTGAGAAATAACCCAGGTATACCATTTGAACAACTTCATGATTTATCCATTTATAATCAGAGCACTAACAACCTACCCTCTGTACAGGTTCGTCACATGCAAGCCACCCCAAATACAAAAAAAAACCATTTTAACTATACTTGTTTTAACTGCATTTTTTTGTTTAGCAAATGGCACATTGAGGAATCTCTAAAATAAGATATTTTAACAATCTGGTTAAAAAAATTATTGGGCTACATATTTCTAGACTTAAAAAACACCCCAAAATTCTCCCCCTCCCCCAACACTCAGGTAACTATACAACTTATGGGAATCTTCAAGTAGGTGTACAAGGTTGTCAACCAAGATATTTACATACTGAGTAACATAAAGCAAAATAATTCAGATTTCTAATGACAAAGATTTAATTAAAGATTTATGAAATTAAAATTAAGGCTTTTTTGTATAGTAATTCATGTAACTTTACATAGTCGCCAACTTTGGAAACGTCTTGCACATTCTTGTCAATCCACTGCAAAACAGTAGAGTATATTCAGTATTACTTTGAATAATTACATTGCTACTTCTATGTCTGAACATGCTTTTTATAACACTGCCTTTAAGTACAAACGTTACGTAAAAGAAAAAAGTGTGACTGCCAAGCACCATAGTGGGGGGGGGGAGAGGGTGCAGTTTGATGCCAAAAATTTAATGCAATTTTTCACTCTAAGCAGACTAGATTTGAGAAGACTTGCTACACTCCATGAATGTGGACACACGTTTGCTCAAGTAATGCAAACACTTTTCCATTAAGCTTTCCACCTTTCTATTTAGACTTCAGTTTCTTCACACACCAAGAAAAACTGTTGGTGGTTTATTATTATTTTTTTATAAAGGTCTTCCCATGACTATGTCTTCTGAATTGACGGCCTTATGGTTACTGAAGAAAACGGTCTTCGATGATGTAATGTTTGGTCCACAACCAAAATATTACGTTTTAGAGTCCAACTAAAAACAACTTTAATATAATTTTTTTCTTAAAAAGCTGTGATATAAAACACTGAAAGCGAAATAATGGAATGGCAATAAGAATGTTATTAAACATTTCTTCCTAATATACCAAAATTTAGTCAGAGTTGTCTTTATTGACTTTATTTTAATTTTTGTACATAAAGGGGAAAAAAAACATGTCCATATCCACCATGAACAAAAAAATTAAAAAGGCATAACCAGAAGACATTTGTGTCCTTCACCAAAAGCAAACGCTGTGCTAAAGGTTCCAAACATTTTCAATTTTCAAAATAAATATTCTTTAAGCCCCTGCCCCTCCCCAATGTCTATAGTCCAGTCTTCTGAATATCACTGGGAAGTTGAAGCCTATCTCGAAATCATACTTTCAAAGAGAGTCCCCAGTTCACTGCGTCTGGTAGCTTGCCATACCATATCCAGCCTGATTAGGTATTACAGGAGCTGCTTGTCCCTGGGCAGGCTGAGCACCAAATCCACTCATCCAGGCTGCAGATGGTGTCTGACTGTTTAAAAGAGAGAAAGTGAACACAACATACAAGGTCGGACCAGAACCAATGGGTTGAAACTAAATCAAAGTCAAAAGAGTTTCGGTCTAGACATTAGGAAGAATTTTCTAACGGTTAGAGCGGTTCCTTGGTGTAACAGGCTTCCTCAGGAGGTGGTTATGTGCTCCTTCCTTGGAGGTTTTTAAGTAGAGGCTAGATGGCCACCTGTCAGCAATGCTGATTTTATGACCTAAGGCAGATCATGAGAGGGAAGGCATCTTGGCCATCTTCTGGGAATGGAGTAGGGGTCACTGGGTGTGTGTGGGGGAGGTAGTTGTGAATTTCCTGCATTGTGCGGGGGTTGGACTAGATGACCCTGTTGGTCCCTTCCAACTCTGTGATTCTATAACGGGTTATTAAGATGCCTCGATATACAACTTCTGATGAAGAAACAACGGTATCGTCTACAAAAATAACAGAAAACACGCAGTTGTAGATATTGGTCTTCAGCCCGAAAAGAGGACCTTATTCACTAACAACTTGTGCCTCCTATCATTTTAGTCTGCCTCTGCAGCCATCTACATGAAAGCAGTGTGGCGGCAGGTTCAAGTTGGTTCTGTGTGTTAAATTGCGCTCCACATAACAGATCCCGCGTGCGACGCGGTCACTGCATTTAGTGCCACCGACAGCTCCTGCACTCTTCCTATTAAGAGCATCTATGGTGTTGGATCCTATGGAATAGATCTAATCTAAGTGTGCAAGACGAGAGGCAATTTTCCCCCTCCTGCAGCAACCCTCTGCATCTGGGGAGGTGCTGGGGCTGTTTTAGGATAGAGGTGGTGAGGAAGTAATTTCTGCACACAGAATTCAGATAGGATCCAACCCATGCGGTGGAACAAATTGCAAGAGGCAGCAGATAAGGCATCATTTCTGCCTGCCTTTTAAAAGGCATGTAAAGCTGCATTACTCCAATGGGCCTGCTATTAATACATTAAGATGCATAAGACTACAGATAACATTAATGCATTTGTGGACTTTACAAAATGGCTCCTAAAATTAAAATTGATTTTTTTGTTGTTTTCATCAACATGACTGGCTAATTTTGCAACAACTGACTGGACGTGACTCTGCAAGCAGCCACCTCAACTTCAGCAATACTTTATGGAACTAAAATTATGATGTTCGTGTACACATCCTAGAGAAATGAATGTCTATAGAGACTTGATAATAGGTAGCTTAAATTTTAGCAAATTCGTCAAACCTTCAGGAACAAGACTGATAAAATCAACACAGAATTCACAGAGTAATTTATATTTAATAAATAATAATAATTTAATAAATAGTAATAATTAAATTCACCTCCACCAAAAGCAACAGCTATGCCAAATGAGACACAGACCAAGACCATAGCACAGAATTCTTATCATGGGAGAACAATAAGCATAAATAGTAGTTAGGGAGAAAAATCAAGCTACTTACTCTACACCAAATCCCTGTTGATTCCACGCTTGCCCATACATTCCATAAGATGGCATTGGCCACCCATTGGCCACGTACTGTCCATACTGCTGTGGATTCCCATAAACTTGACTCCACTGACCCCACTGACTGTAGTCAACCTGGAAGTTAAAAAAAAAGCTTTAAACATAGTAGGGGGGACAGGAGAGACACATTGCGTATAGTGCCATGAGCTTCTTGGAGGAAAGCTCGGATAAAAATCAAAGTGGGGAATAGAAAAAAAACCCTCACGCAAAGAGCTCTTAACTATAGCAGCTGCAGAGCGCACATTGCAGTACACGTAGAAGTCAAACCATACTAGCTTCCAAGATTAGCAGTTTATTACTAAGCAGTTTAGATTCGGCAAACCCTGGGTAGGTCAACTAGCCTCAGCCCGGAATCTAGCTCTCAAAGCTGCTGCTCCATTATAATATGGAACAGCTTCAACGAATCTGTACCCATTCCCCTCCTTGGCTCTAGAAAGCCTGCAAAAGCTGCCTGTTTCAAAGAGCTTGTTACTGAAAATGGGTATTAGACTGCTTGATTCTGACTGAATCTGAAACTGCAGATGGACTGATGGAAGTATGAATTGTGAACCCTTCTGGATTCCTGAATCCAGCCGTTATGAGCAAAACGGAGATGTTTCACGGTTTACTATAAACTGTGCTCTAGGGATTTATGTTGTTTTGTTTTTCACTCTTCTCATCACGTGCTCTGAGCTTCGTTGGAAGGACAAGATATCACTATTTAAAAAAAAACAGAAATAAATTAATAGCCTAATTACCTGTTGGAAGTTTTTAGTTATATCTGGTGATTCTTTACCCCAATAGCATTTAACAACATGTCCTTCGATTGTGGTTCCGTTGACTGAAACAATAGCATGGGCTGCACTTTCATGAGTTGAAAACCTGAGAAGTAAACCAATATGAAAACAGATTTTATCACCAGTTTAAAAACACCTTATTTGGTCTTCCAAATTGGTTTATATTTATTTATATATCAGTGTATAGGGATGATTCTATAATATGAGTGACTGGTCCCTTTGCTGGACAAGCTTACAAGTTACATATCAACAGTGGAGACTGGAGAGACCTGAACCCTGAGTTTCTGGAGATGTATAGCAATTTAACTGCAGAAACGCCTTTAACACAAAAATGAATAAAAAAGCAAATTCATTCCACCTTATACCTCATCCACATTTAAATGCTCAATAATTCCTCTTCATTAAAAATAGCAGATTTTATAAAATCAATTTGCACAATTAACACAGTAAAATATTTTCAGAATAAACGTTCCAAACAAATGGCATTAATTGTCTTACCTCACAAATGAATAACCTTTTTCGGGAAAAACTCTTATTTCCATTATCTGTCCAAAAGGTGAAAATGTCTGTCTCATAAGCTGATCTACAAGAGGACACATTTTCCATCAGTCACCTTTCTTCTTAACAGCATTAACTGCAATGTTATGAGATCTGTGTAACTAATTCCTACCTGTCAATCCAGAGGCAATTCCTCCACAGTAGACCGTACAGTTTTTGGGGCTTGACTGATTTACTACATCTTCAAATCTCAGCTGTTTTGTGCTGTCTGCGAGATAACACACACACACTTAAAGATCTGCTTTCATAATGTCTGAAAACTGCAAGTAGTATTCCAATACCTAAGAACATCGAGGCTAAAATGGTGATTACACCATTTCAGTGCATTAGTTTAATCATACTGAGAGCTGGTCTAGTACAACAGATAAGAATGCAAACTATGAGTCACTAACCGCCCAATCCTAATGGGAGGAGGGGGCAAAAGGGAACAGGAGCCAGCATGAACTCCCTGCTGGCGTTGGCTCATGGCAGTGACAAAGGGGGAGTTCCTGGAGGCAGAGCTGACTAATGTAATCCCTGAGCCCTTTCAGCACCAAGTCACACATGCGAAAAGGCAGGCGTAGCCTCATGGAACGCTATGGAAGGTTCCATGGGGTTTCCTTTGAAATTGTATTTTTGGCTTGTTGCGCCCGGCAGCAAGCTGTTCAGGAGGCACCGCGGCTGCGCCATCCCCGGCTGCAGGTGAACTACACACCCACCCAGTTAGGATTGGGCTGTAAGTCCCTAGTTAAAACCTTATTTAAGCCATGAATTCACTAGTTGGCTTTCAATAAGTGACTTTCTCTTTCATCCCCCATAATCAGTACTGAAAAACCCCGTTTTCTAGAAAAGGGAATGACTGAGTTGGAGCTGGTGTGTATCTTAAACCCAACAGATTTTTCCAATGCCTTCTAATTTTGGTTGGCATTAAAATAAATGTTCAGATATCTGACGGACTCAGTCTGGCTATCTAGTTATAACATGAAGATTTACACCCAAATTGGCATAACTGCTTGATGTTCTGCCAAACATTAATTGCTATTTTTTTAGTAGACTTGCTGTCCCTAGTTGATTTGGTGCCAATAATATGTTGTCTGTGTAAATCAGAATATGTTACTTATTTTGTGTTTGCACCTTTATGCATCTGATTTAGTTAGATCATTGATCTACTTTGCCCTTTACCAATTTACTCTTTAGCTAGAAGTTTTTTTTATCACCCAAATGTTCAAATGTATCCTAAAGGCAGCATGCATATAGCTTTATTATATCAACGAGTCTGTAGTTCTCTGGACTACAACTATCTCAATTTTTAAAAACGAAAGGGCAAACTCACTGGAAACAACAACACCTTATTGAATAAGGATGCCCAAGCCAGTATTACCATCCTGGACATCGCTTAAAGATTTATTTAGGAATAAAATCATTCCTAGGCATTTTGTATGTGTGTTTTGTCTAAAACTATTAACTTCATTACACCTCCCACTTTATGACAAGTATCCACTACAGTTAGACTGATGTCCTGAAGCTGGGATGCCAAGCTCAGAGGAAAATGGATTCCCGTTCTTTAAACAAAAATCTCTTCTGTCTTTATATAGAAATCCTATTTAATCTAAAGCAGTTTTTATACAATTTATGCTGATGGTAAAATGATTTAAAACAGAGACAGAGAAGTGCCTCCTTTTACTGCTCTTTCTTTTAAGCTCAGAGCTTGCTTAGAACACAAACCAAACCATCCAGCTCTGAGCAGTTCGATAGTCATCAATGAGTGTTGGAAGAACACACATGAACACATGAAGCTGCCTTATACTGAATCAGACCCTTGGTCCATCAAAGTCAGTATTGTCTACTCAAACTGGCAGCGGCTCTCCAGGGTCGTTCACATCACCTACCTGCCTAGTCCCTTTAATTGGAGATGCCGGGGATTGAACCTGGGACCTTCTGCATGCCAGGCAGATGCTCTGCCACTGCGCCACAACCCCTCCCTCCCAAAAAAAGGTCTCAGAAGTAATCTTGCTAAATCTTTGACAAAAATCTTCCAAGTTAAATGCAAGAATAATCTCGCTTCTAAACGCAATCAAGTCTGCTGAATGAAGGTCTAGATAACCCTGATATAAAAGTTCCTTTCAGACGTTACATCCACATGCACCAGAAGCCCAGCAACCACATGTATTGGGAAGCTTGCTCCACCCCCAATCCTCCTAACATGTATGGTTGACATGTTTCCTAAACATGTATTTTGTATGTCTGTGTGCTCTGGAATGCACAAACTAGAACCCTGAAATACCTAGTGGCCAGTTTGCGTGGACTATACCTGTGTGGCCCCTGCTCAGACTATACAGTGATTGTGTATCAGGATAGTCCATGTGCAGTTGGGAGGCTCTTAGTGCATGCATTATGCAACCTCTGAAAAGGGCTATAATAAGCTTCTGAGGGGGCTATTAAGATAATATGAAGTACTTTGAACACTTTAAATGGATTATACGAATGCTAAGTGTTATTACTGAAACTTTCCGGACATTATTTTAAAGTTATGCAATGAGCTACAGATGGTAGGCCCTGCAAATACAGTCAGCATACAGAACTAACACAACACACACACCCCATCCAGATCAAGTCGCTTACTTTCTTGTGTACTTTTGGGAGCTGGTGGTTTTCGTGTTGCCCAGTTAGTCCTTATCTGACGACCACCTAACCACTGACCTCCCATGTGCACAATCGCGTTTTCTGCATCCTGTCAGGGGGGGAAAAAAGGTTCAGCCCACAGTGCATGTGGAGTAGGGTGACAATTTCTGAGTGAGCCATACACGGCCACATTAGAAATTAAAAACACGAATGCCATCAGAATATATGCCCAATCTTTTCTTAGTATTCTAATCATTTGATTAATAAAAAGGACCCACCTGCAACTGTCAAACTTTGTTAGGCCGCAACACAAGTTTGTTTTTTAAAAAATCTAGCCATACCAGATCGATCTCATCTACATACCAGTTAATATATTAAGACAACTGTAAACTGTAGCAAGGCAAGTTTCCTTTTGCAATAGTCATGCTAATTCTGTCACACTAAGGTTTGTTCTTCTCAGCTTTTAGAAATTCTAGCTCATATATGACTTTATATGGCTTGGGCCGGACATTAGGCTTTTAAAAAGACTTGAAAAACCTGTTCTAGCTGGGTCATCTGTGATCTCTAGACAGAAGTGGGTATAGTCCCCAACTTTCTTGAAAACACTGAAGGCTTCTGATGCTTCCCTCCTATCTAGTGAGCATCTAGTGACCATCTGGAACAAACCATCTCTGACTGCAAACCAGAATGAAACTGTGCAGTATGCGTCAGCATAGCCTTGATACTGACATCAGAGCAATCCATTTGAGCAAGAAGGAAACAGATAAGATAAGATGCACAGCCTGTGTCATAACAGCCATATGGCCTTTGAGAGTGCTGCAGAAAGCAAATGTTTCTGCACACACACTTTCTTGCTTTATGCATAAACATCTACTTCCTCACTTGAGATGTATTAACATTCAGTAGATAGCATGTTCAACTGATAAAACGTTTGAACCAAGTGAACTAGTCCAAACAACTGAAATTAAATAAAGGTAACAGCAAAAAAACACAACAACAACAACAACTGGTTACTACCTGCCCTATGCCTATTAATTCCATACATCCCTTCCTCCCCACTGGATGAGCTCTGCAATGGAATGAAATATTTAAGACGTTCTAGATGCTCAAGTTGAAGGTTATCAATAATGCATTTGGATGGAATGCAGCTTCTGAAGGAAGTGAAATGGCAATTTGGACGGGAAACACCTTTCATAACAGATCAGGGAACAGGAGGCCCTATTGATAAGGTTAAAGAAAACAGAGAGAGGCAACAGTCCTTGCTCCTTCTAACCTGTTTTCAAAATTGGCATTGGCCTTACATCCATTCCTTCAAATGGGCACTCCATCACATCATTTTCTCAATGTAAGCAAGTCTTCATTAAACACTTATCTGTCAGAGTTGGGAAATCCCTTTGTACGCTTGATTGAGAGGGAGGGATCACTTCCAGCAGTAACCAAGAACACCTCTATGTTTCCAAAATGCAAGCTGTATTTTATGCATATGTATGTTACATTTAATCTACAAACTATGGATGGGAGCCAAAGCTTCTACACATTTGTCTAAGTTATTTTTAACGACCTTCCCTTTCCCCTGCAGCCCCTGAAAAGCAGCTGCTGAGGGTCAACAGCCCCCCCTCCAATCCTTTCAAGCCTGCAAGGCACCTTTGGAATTTTGACACAGGGTGGCAGGCGCCATTATAAAATGGCTGCCACTGGAGGCGGAGCCAAGTACACATATACACACAAGAGTAAGGAGGATGTGGAATATAAAAACAAATGCACAGAAGAAGCCCTGGGTTGGGGGGGGGGGATGACACACACACACAGAAGGCCAAAAGGGAATAAAACACACACAAGCACAGGGTGGCCAATGAGGAATAAAACACACACACTAAAGAAGACTACCGGGGGGGGGGGGGGATAACACACACGAAGAAACGGCAGCCAAAGAGGCATTCTCTCTTGCTCCCCATCCCCTTGGCAGTCACCTGGGATGAACATGAAATTAAGCACTTTTTCACTTGAAAACCACACATTTTGCGATCTGTGGCTGACGATAAAAGTATTGCAGCAGCAGCCAGCAAGATCAGCCAGCAAGCTCTACCGGAACACAGGGGAACTGGACCTTGCCTTCGTCACGTCAACAGCCATGAGATAGTGTGTTTCTTAGCATACATAATGTGCTCATCAGATTTATAGTAAAAAAAAAAGTGACATTGTTATTACCAGTTTGTTATAAAATGACACAAAGCCATATCCTTTGGATTTTCCTGTCGCCATATCTTTAACTACACGTGCGTCCCTGTGAAGAGAAGCACAGTTATATGAGGAAAATATTAAAAAATTTCAAAATAAAAACTAAAAGGAACCACACACACTGTATTGTGAGCATAATTTTCCCTACTATAAACTCAGTAAACCCTAAAGCTATAGCCATACCTAACCTCTCCCTAAGGCTCCTTTACCTGTTAGAAAAAAGCAGTAGGACAAAAAAATAACATGTAATAAACATGCAACCTATCCACATAACCTACACTTTCTATAACTGAAATGTTCAGATCTGAATTTTTTTTTTAAAGGAACAAAGTTTCCTTTTCTATTACTCTATTGGCTAGGGCCCTCTACGGTTTTACTGTTCTATAAGTAACTGAAACATTTCTAACTATTTTTTACCATGCATTTTCTAAATAAACGCCCTCTGCCTAGTGATACAAAATATGAAATATTAAAAAATTGAAAAAGAGGAAAAAAATAGGAATTAAAAGGCATACATGGCCTGTTAACAGATTTCTTTATTTTTCTTGGTCAATTCTCTACCATCATTTTGGAGTTTGGGCAGCTGTAAATTTTGAAAAATTGACATTTTCAGAAATTTAAGAAAGGAGAATAAAACTAACAACAATGCTAAGCACACCAGTACGAAAACAACAAATTTTACACATAAATTTTAGTGAGTAAGTTAAATGATTGGAAATATAGAACTGCACTGAATATAGAATGTTAAAATGTAAATACTAAAATATGTATATATAAATAATGTATAATAAGAATAAATAGAAATGAGAAAAAAATCTACAACTGAGTTCCAGTGTGCACAGTTCCTTGCAGTTAGCTTCAAGATCCTGTCCATTCTTATGAGCAATTCTGCAAAATAACCAGAATGCTATTACTTTTAATTGTGACTTGGACTTTAGAAAAACTGCAGGTCTCAGGTATAAATAAAGATTGAGAAACAGCAACCTGTATTAAACCTTTTTATATTGTCTAGCAAACAGTACTACTTACCACACTGAGATAAAAAAGCAAAATAAACAAAATAGACAAAATAAGATTTATGTTTCATTTGAAAGTACACAGGGTGTAAAGAAAAAGAGTTTGTTTTTAACAGACATATACATTCCCGTAAAATAGCACAAGATGCTCAGGTTTGGGGGAGGGTGTTAAAAGGAGTGAAAGAAAACAAAGAATTTTTTTTTAAGCCAGATTGTGCAACAAAAAAGACAGATATGGTTTGGCGCTTAAAGGAATGCTTGCAATGTTTCAAACATTTAGTTAAAAAGCAATGGTCATTTGCAAATTTAATCAAAAGTTTTTACTATCTACTGAGAGGCTTTTGGGAGGTGGGGGACTAACATGCTTGGGTACTACAACAAACACTTGCTTGCTCCTGAAGTATTATATCATTTAAATCTCACCCCTTCTGATGTGGCCCCCTCCCCCCCTCCCGATTCATGACTACAAAGTATAATGCCACCATTTAGGAAAAGGATACATGCACACGACTAAATTTCGTAACTCGCTTATCTAACTTACATGACGCAATCAAACGCTGCCTATATAATTATTAGATGTGAAATACTTTGAAGTGCCTCTGTATGAACTCCAAGACCCAAGTAAACTACACATGATTTTCTGTTTCATTTTTTTCAGTAACATTAAAAGCCCAAAGTTCAAAGTATGTGCTGAAAGCATAGAGCTTTTACTGGGTTTGAAGCAGAAGACTCATTTTTTGGGGGGACAACATGGGGAGGGAGGGCACAAGGTTTCTGTAAAGCAGCCGCTACACTGCTATCAGGCAATGATCTGAGCAAAGCGAAAAACATTAACTTTAAAAGAACCACCATCTTGAAGAACATTTTCTTTCATTAACGGTTTAAGATACAAGCTATGGTACTTACGATATTTTACCAAAAGGAGCAAATGCTGATTTGATGTCATCTGTTGTTATTTCTGGACTTAAATCTCCCACAAAAACATGGAAGTGATCTAGGAGAGAAAGCATAATGCAATTAAATACAATACTGTTATCCAATAACTTAACCTTCCTGAACTATCATTGTGAAGAGAGGAGTAATACAGTTCAGCATTTGAATTTCCTCGTTACATCTGATGTTAAACAGTAAACAGTCTTGAGGCAAGGAAGACATCTGAAGAATGAGCTGTATTTCAACGACAATAGAAAACCCAAACCACACAAGAAGATAAAAATGCATACATTCTTGAGATGAATAATACTATTACAACTAATTTTGGTGGACTATTTCCAGGACCCTAACATTACTTACTTGATGTATCTTTTTTCTGGCTGCTTGGTGTGGTGGCCCAATTAACTTTGACCTCCTGGAAGCAAGAAAAAACACTCAGTACCAACGTATAATTCCAGAAGGCATGAACTAATGCAACACATACACACAACAAATGCTCAATGCCAACAGAAAAAAGTGTTTTCTCCTGAAAGAAACATTTAAAAACAAGGTATAAAAAAATTTCCAGTTACAGAGATCAAATGTCTTCCCTGGATTACAGTTAAACTATTCGTTTCATTTATTATACGTTTATTCTTTTTTGATGTAACATACCTTTCCCAAAATTTTTCTCCCATTCATAGCAGCTAATGCAGCAGCTGCATCCCTGTGTTCATAAAATTCCACAAAGCAATACGGGTCATTGCTTGTATGCTGCAAAACAGAAAATCCAACAGAAGAGTTGACCCTTCTGCTATCGGGTTGCTGAGAAGAAAATCCAGGAAAATATATTACTTAAAGCTAGAAAGGTAAATAATTACTACAAATGCTTATTAAAAAATATTACTAACTACAGTCCACTTCGACACACTAATTGTTTAAGGAATAAAAGGCTCAAAACCATTACCCAATAGTAATAGATACAGCAAAGGTTATTTGGGGGTGAACAGCACCCTTGCTGGATTACACCACAAATATTAAGGTTTTAGTTTCCTTATTCTGTTGCATTCCTTTCAAACATGACAGTCACAAGAAAAAGAGGGTTCTGGTTGGATATCTTCTATAGGGGTTACCGCATTTGTATTTCCACCGATGCATTAAGAGTTTGAAAACGTTATAAAAAATACTGGGGGTTACCGCACTTTGTATTCTCAGCGATGTATTAAGAGTTTGAAAATGTTGTAAAAAACATCGCTTTAAAAGTGTTTTTGGATACCACGGCTTATAAATGGTTGGAAGATGTCTTCACAGCTAAAGGGGCCAAACAAACTGCGAACAGTATTTTTTATAACGTTTTCAAACTCTTAATACATCGCTGGGAATACAAAGTGCGGTAACCCCCTCTGTCCAGTTGTTTTCTATGCAAGCTCCAAAGTATTTGTTGTTCCCACAGTCTAGAACAAGGGTGTTGAACTCATTTGCTACAAGGGCCGGACATGACATTAATGTCACCTGGTCGGGCAGGGTCATGTGTACCTTAAAATTTAACGCCAGGTACCAGAGATACAAACTTTATAGAAGACCTAAGCAAAGCCAATTAATGATATTTTTTTTACTTTATTTTTTTTACTTAAAATACAAACATGCTTAACACAATAACACTCTTATGGCATTTTCTTTAAGAGTCTTTGATCACTGACATCTCAGGACTGGGGGGGGATGGCTGCCTTGGCTGGCTCACGGGCTGGATAAGAGCTCTCAAGGGGCAGGATCCAGCCCCTGTGCCTTACGTTTGACACCCTGGTCTAGATTTTTGAGCGTGTGTGTGAAGGAACTCTGTTTTTTCCAAGCTTCAAACTTTTACAAGGTGAATGTGAAAGCCAGGGTGCTGATTACATCCGTGAAGCTTTATAGCTGAATGTACTAAGTTATTGCTCACAAATATTTGCAAGCTGTCAAGAAAATTTCAGAGCATGCTGTAAGTAATGTCTCATATGCTGAAATGCTTAATGTTACACATTAACATGCACTGGAAACATTTATTTCAAAGAGAATCTGTTGAGAAACAAGCAAACAATCCCCATGTTTACTATGAAAATATGAATCTCTCCCTTAAGGTCTCAATTCAGCAGAAGAAAATCATATGCATATCCACAGCATGATTCTGGATTATTTCTAATGAATTCTGAATGTGCCTGTTGCTCCTTACTAATTAGGAGGACAACTGATTAAAAGACGGAGTTCTTTTCTAAATGCCATTTTAATTAGAAATACAAATCTGAAGTGAAATCAAGAATATATAATCACTATATTATAAAGAACGAAAAACTATTTTGAAATGTACTGCAGGACCTCAGTAAGTTTCCTTATTTTGTTCATCAAAATTTAATACCACCTATTTATAAACAACGAAGAAATTATGGTGTCATGTTTAAAGAGGATTCCTTACAGTTAATCAACCAACAAACACCTAAAATGACAAAGACAAATATCTTCTAGATATTTGGAGTAATTCCATCTTGCAATTTTGAACCTTTGTCATTTCAAAGGGCCTGATTTTGGGCTTTCAATTATTCAAAGCCATCTATGTTTTTAACTGGCCTCATTTTGGAGATATAAGATCACCATTCAGTGATCTATATAAAGATTTAGACCAAAAAACAAAACCCTAGTAGGACTACCAAGAACAAAACAAAAACAAATTGTATATTCTATTCTTTATATAGATGTTTGTCTAAATGGCTTATAATTCGAATCCTATTGCTTTCAACACTATTCAGAAAGGTAGGTATTTTTGATTTTCTAGTTAGGGATCTGGAGCCAAATAAGAACAACTTTCTCAAAACCCATGGGTCAAGTCAAGTTCAATAATTTTGTCTATTAGACAACAATGGCTGTTTGCAAAGCTATTCATCACAGAAAGTGTTTGGTTATTTCAATAAAAGCAAGAAAGGAATATTTGTCAATACAATAAGAGGGATGTTATGAAACACTTGCACTTCAAATATACCCAACAGCCATATTTGAAACACAAGTGCTGTTCTGCACATATGACTAACAACTGTAGCATTTAAGAATCGACAATATGTTGGCTAAACTCTTAAAGCTTGTTCTAGCAGAGAAGGCAGTCACCACACCCAATTAAAGAAGTCTTACAGCTCATTCCTGAGCCTTTCAGCGCGGGGGATGGCGTGGCCGACATGCTGCTGCAGCACCTCCAAAGCAGTTCTCCGGCCGCCAAAAGGCTTAAAAAAGCCTTTTAAAATCCGGAAGATGGTGCAGGGATTTGCGCCGTTGTGACGCCACTGGGAGGCCAAGCTGGCGTTCCAGGGCCATGTTGCCGCGCCAGCACAGGGAGGCCGGCGTGAGCATCCCAATGCAGGCATCCCTACCTCTCTTGGTGGCACAAGTGGCCCAGGCACCGGCGCAAGCAGCCCAGATGCCGGCGCAGCCACTTGCACACCTCCTGAGCTCTTTTGGCCCCAGAACTCAGGAACGGGCTGCCCACTGACTAATATAATGAGCTATATATTACCTGATTAAATCGCAATAAATCACCATATGGATAAAACAAACAGTTTTGCAGTAAAGAATATGTGGTTTGTAGGTGATATAATACATCACAAGAGAAGCCATATTGAAAGAGATTCCCTCCTGTATAGGAGAAAACGGGACTCTTATAAGATAGTGTCTGCCATATACTGTTTTTATAAGTTATTAGTAACGAAAATTTTTTGGGGGGGAAATGAGCTCCCTCTTTAAAACTTTTACCCAATTAATTAAAACTAACCACTGCAAACCTTAGCAAAGAATTGTGTTAAGTAGGCCAATGATGTTAAAAGCATTAATATTTGCTATCAATTAGGTTGTGAAAGTCTTACCTCTGTTATCATTTTACAGCTTTTGCAGGGTCCAATTTGGCTGAATAATTGAAGTATAAGTACTTCTGTCACATCTCTAGAGAGATTTCCTACATAGCTAAAGAAAAAGAAGAGGTAGTATTAATCCACTCATTCAACACTTGCAAAGGCCACTGTACCAGCATATAAATTTTAAGTTCATCTTATTAAGTAGTTTTATCCTCTAAGAATGTCTATACAGCAAAGATTTTATTAAGTGCATACAAAACATTAACAATATTTTTGTTAGCAAAGAACCATAACTGTTCAGTTATCCAAAGAATACAGGATGGACCAATAATAAAGATATGCTTCCATAGAATACAGAACTGAGCCCTTGAAGAAAGAAAGAGCCCAATTCAGACAGAGGCAGAGTCCATCTATGGTTGCTCCACAGAATCTACAAACTGTCTCTTAAATTCTCAGAATGAAAAAGTAATTTCGACCTCTGGCACAGGATCTTTTAAAAGGAGTAATTAGAAGGGAAAGTAGCATATGCATACCTATGCCAGTTCTATTTTTAAAAGCCTTTGTACAGAAACTCCAAAACTGTTTTGAAACTAGAGGAATTTAAAGAGGTTCTATAGGTGGGCCTCTGGGGGTTAATGCACAGAAAAAGTGATGTATGTTTACATAGAACAAACACACTCCCAGGATCTGTATCCAAATTCAGGAAAAAATGCGAAATCACAACTTGCTCCTGTATCTCCAGACTATTTACTAGAAGCATCAACCATTTCTGAGCTACTGTGAGTCATTTCTGAACATAAACGCTATTCTGATATTTCCCACCAGAGTTTTTCTGAAATCCTCAGAATCTTCCAGTATGTACATTACTGCAATTCCAAATTTAGCCGTGTATTAATTTCAAGTGAAAAATTATATAGAGACATTTGTGAGAATATCAAAGGCAGTTTGTGATGCAACACAATGGTCACTACTCTCAAGAACTCTTATGTCCCACTAAAGGTAATGGTAAAGGTTCCCTGTGCAAGCATCGGGTCATTCCTGACCCATGGGGTGACATCACATCCCGACGTTTACTAGGCAGACTTTGTTTACAGGGTGGTTTGCCAGTGCCTTCCCCTGTCATCTTCCCTTTACCTCCAGCAAGCTGGGTACTCATTTTACCAACTTCCGAAGGATGGAAGGCTGAGTCAACCTTGAGCCAGCTACCCGAAAATGACTTCTGTCGGGATCGAACTCAGGTCGTGAGCAGAGCTTTTGACTGCAGTACTGCAGCTTACCACTCTGCGCCACGGGACTATGTCCCACTACCTGATCATAAATCCTTGGACATACCTTTGTATTATATTTTTATGACAACACTGGGCATTCCTAACAAAGTTACCTGGATTGTGGCAGCAATTTTTAAAAAATAATCACATGAGTTTTCAAAGCATTTTCCTTTTTAGAATTTTTCAAAGTTAAATACATATAAGCCAATCATCTATGATGTCCAGTTCTTTAAAATATCCAGCTGAACTGAAACACGGTACCATTGAAGATGAATACAGCTAGGTACAAACCCTGAAGTATAATTTGAAGAATTCATTCATTTCAGAGCATAAATCTTGTCCAGAAAAGCCAAAGGAACCACAGGCTGGTGTTTGATACACACAAGACAGAAGTAATGCTGGTCGGGAAGAGAATCTAGAGGAATTGGATCCTCTTGCCCCAGATGGAATGATGAGTTTGACTTTTTTTCAGAGCAGGTTAAGAGCTTGGGGGTGCTCACAGATCCAGCCTTGCTGATTGAAAAACAGGCTGATGCAGTGGCCAAGAGTCCCTTCTATCAACTGTATCTGGTTCACCAACTCTCTGCTTTCTTAGGGTCTGATTACATGATACTTTAAATGTGAGCTGGGTTGGGGGAAACCCCACTCCAATTCACATTTAATGTACGACCCACAACTTTACATCCATCCCAGCTCACACACTTGCTGGAAAAAAATGATGCCCCTCCCCGTTTGTCCTACTACCGGTTCCACACGTCTGCCCAGGAGACTAGTAGTGGAACAAGCAGGCCCCCCCACACAGCCATTTTCTTCTAGTGAGAGCATACAGAATGGAAGGGAAGGAATGCTAAAGCCCCTCCCTGCCACTGCACTCAGGAGCCAATTTGGCCCCCTATTTTTAAAATGAGTCCCAGGTCACATGTTGGTGATAGTCCCAGGTTGGTGTTTCTTCCTGCTGTACACACATTTAACTTACAGTCTAATCAGACCCTTAGACTCAGCTGATCTGGCCACTTGGCTCCTGGCTGTTGTAACTTCATGGTGGGATTACTGTAACTTGCTCTGTATTGGGGTGCCCTTGAAGACAACCTGGAATCCACAGTCTGTCCAGAATGCAGCAGCCCAATTACTGTTGGGGCCACCTGAAGGGAGCATATATTGCCCGTTTTGAAACAGCTAGGTTATCTGACAGCTTGCTTCCAACTCTAAACTTTAAAGCTTTTCAGGACCTGGGGCCCACATATCTGAAGGACCGTCTCTTTACATGTTCCTATGCACCAACTATGGTCTTTAGGCACCCGCAGATTGTTCCCTCACTTAGGATGGCCGCCCGGCACTGACCACAATTTGGGCCTTTTCCATCATGGCTCACATTCTGTGAAACCAGCTCCCTGATGAGGTTAGGGGAGCCACGTCACTGGAGATCTTCAGGAGACAAGGCATTCCAAGCCTTGTTTGTTTGTCTGGGCTTCTGATGGGTATGACCAGCAGGCATCTTCCAGGTTTTTATTTTATTTGGTTTTAGTTTTTTAGGTCTTAATTATTACGTGTAAGCTACATTGAGCCAAGAGAAAAGGCAGGGTAAAATTATTTTAATTAAATAAATATCATTAACCATACCTCTTGATGAACCTATAGTATCCATTGTGTTTTATTTTAGCCCCCACAGCCTTCCCTGCTTAGAATGATCCCCACAATAGCTGTTAAAGCAGGGGTGGGGAACCTTTTTTCCACCAAGTGCCATTTGGATATTTATAATATCATCATACAAAATTATCAACTTAAAAACTAGCCGACCAATATGTTTCTCCATGGCTCGGGTGGGAAAGGGTTAACAGTTTCTTGGGCGGTCCTAGCAGCTCCATAGCTAACGACTGTTCTGCAAGGGGGGGGAAGGTTCCTTTTATCGGCAAAACAAACACACATCTGCCTTGAATAGAGGCTTTTCCTGTCCGCGGGTGGGTGCGGATCACCAGTCTTAGATCCTTATGAGCTAGAGATCTGCCAGGACCCACGAAGGGCCAGACTAAATGATTTCACTGGCCTTAAAACGGCCCCCGGGCCTGACGTTCCCCACCCCTGTGTTAAAGTATCCACAAGCACCAGTGTTAAGAGTGATTAATAACCAAGGTTTCCTTGAACCGGGATTTGAAACTGGTTAGCAAATCTTAATGTTTAGCATTAACAGTATTCAATAGTGATGTCAAGTATTCCTTAACTTAAAGCAGGGTGGGGAACGTCAGGCCCGGGGGCCATTTAAGGCCCACAAAATCATTTGGTCTGGCCCTTCGTGGGTCCTGGCAGATCTCTAGCTCAGAAGGATCTAAGACTGGTGACCCACCCTCTCCCGCAGACAGGAATAGCCTCTATTCGAGGCAGATGTGAGTTTGTTTTGCCGAGAAAAGGAACCTTCTTTCCCCCTTGCAGAAGAGTCATTAGCTATGGAACTGCTAGGACTGCCCAAGAAACTGTGTTAAACCTTTCCCACCAGGGCCATGGAGAAACATATTCCCTCTGTACTACAAGAGGGCTGGGGGCGGAAGTGGTGACAATGGAGGGGTTAAAGGGGGCAGGGCCAGAATACGCGCAGGGGGGGAGTTCTTAGCCAGTGTGTCCTCATTTCATCCCTGCAGGTGGAGGTAGCAGGAGCTGGCTGTAGAATCTGGCCCCGACCGTGCAGAGCAGGAGCAACTCTGGCGTGCGGCTGGACGGCTATGCTCGGCTGATGCAACAGACCATCCTGTGCTACCAGGTGGGTGAGTGCGCCACCAATTGGATGCTGCCTGCTTGCCGCCCGGGGGGGGTGTCATCTGGGGCAGCTGCCTGCTTGGGGCTTGGTCGGCTAATTTTTAAGTTGATAATTTTGTATGGCCCGCGAATGATGTTATAAATATCCAAATGGCCCTTGGGGGAGAAAAGGTTCCCCACCCCTGACTTAAAGTGAGAAAAAGCAATTCTGTCAGTGGAGGAGGGGGCAATCCACTCTTGAGTTCTTCACTGTTATTTGCACTGGCCCAGAATAACCCAATATATGAAGTTCCTGCAAGCTCAAATTTCTAAAAACATCAGTCCATGAAACAGACCTCTCTTTCAACACAACTATAATCAGAAGAGCTGGTCTTTATACCTTCACTACCAAAAGGAGTCTCAAAGCAATTTACAATCACCTCCCCCCCTCACAACAGGCACCTTGTGAGGTAGATGAGGCTAAGAGTTCTGAGAGAATTGTAACTAGCCCAAGGTCACCCAGCAGGCTGCATGTGGAAGAGTGAGAAATCCAATCTGGTTCTCCGGATGAGAGTCTGTTAGTCTTAACCATTACACCACGCTGGCTCTCATTAGTCTCATTTTAAGCAAAACATCTTACTGTAAATAAAGGCTTCCAAAGACCATTAACAAACATCCAAATATTCATCAAGCCAAGAAAGTTGTTTGGTGTCTCACCCAAATTAGACCATGATCTATTTCAACAGTACCAAATAACTTCTGCTTGACAAGCACAGCCTTTGCTATCAACATTTATGTGCATGCATTCACTCTAGCTCACTCTCTTTCAATGAGCACAAAATTAACAAGTACGCATAATACATTCTTTGTATATTCAGAAAAAATATCTCTGCTCTAGTACTGAAACTATCTTAGAAACTGAGAACCAAACTAGGTATGACAGATGTGCCCTCATGACTATGAGGATACTGCCGCCATTTAAAAATGTCATGAGGTCCCAATCCTGACTAGGCCCACAACATGGAGTTCTTGTCCCACTCCTGCACCTTATCTTGTGCTGAAATGGCTGTGCACAAACACGTATACACATGCATGACTGTTCTGTCACTTGAAAAGGCTTGCAGGAGAAAACGAGCACCGCGCTCATTTTAAATTATTTTAAAATGGCGACAGTATAGTCATGGCTGCCAAACTGGAAATATTTTTCCATCACTTATCTCCAGAGGTTTTAAAATTTCCCACTGCCAAACCTATTACAATACATGGAACAATAACATATTATGCAAAGATGAACTATACTGTATTGGGCTTACAATTATTTCAGACGTTGTAATCACTCACGATTACGTTTTTTACCTAAGCATACAACAGAATAAAATAATACATCTGAAAAAGAATAGACAATGTTGGGCTAATTAAAGAATCAGAGCATATTTCATTGGTTAGTTGATCAACAGTCCAGTAAGGAAGGCCCTATTTGAGAAGAAACAAATTATTTTACACATCTAGGCTATAATGAGCTATCCAGGCCCGTCTCGACTCAGGCAAAGAACCCATGGTGGAAGTGATGAGCATCACTAGCGTTAAGGTGGTGAAGTCAACAGCAAATGGCTTAGCCACATCTAGAAATTGAGTCTGCTATCAGTTCTGTAGGACCCAGGGTCTTCCAAGACAGACCAACCACAGGAACACCATAAAATTGGGAACTAGGTTGACTGAACTAGCAACTGAGGTCATCATGGTGCCTGCATCTCAGGTATGTGTTATGGTTCTAGTCATCAGCATAACTGGTTCCAACCTTGTTTCGTCTACTAATGTACACACTGGAGGCTGAACATACTTGCAGGCCGACTGCAAGCCTTACTTCCGTAACACTGTTTTCTGCAGGTTTGTGAAGTTGTCTAATGTGAAGATTCAGTCCTCAGACTTCTCACCCACAGCACAGAAGGCATCTCCACAGCAATGGCTATTAACCATGCTGGTCATGGAACCTCCATGTTCAGAGGCAGTAACTGCTGAATACCAGCACTGGGGGGACAACAACAGGGGGAGAAGTCACCCTCCATGTCCCCTCCTTCAAGTTGGTTGTTCTATAAGGGGAAAAGGGCTAAAATATGGGTCTTGGGCCTCAGCTAAATAGAAGGTAGGGAAGGGTAACATATGAGCCTCTTCAGAGGTCAATCTGACCAGGCATGCAGACTATCATGTGCAATACTCCAGTAAATTATCTAAACTAGATGCCAGTAGCTCAAAGCTCACTGCCTGCATCTGCCTACTCTTTTCTCCTTCCTGTAAGATGAAGTAGTTTTACTATTTATATAGTACTTTTTCCTAAGCGTTGCATCGCTTTGAGGTTATTTTAGAATAACTATTCCTTGTATGATTTGATATTTTAAAAATAAATCCCATAGTGAAGAATAGGTCTAGAATATCTCATCGCCAAAAAGTGGAAGATATTTCGGTGGGGGGGAATTGCAGGCCCTTATACAAGAAGTGACATTTCAACTAGGAAAATAACTGGGAAAGCAGCCTACAGAAGTGCATTATTTACTTATTTGCTTTGTTAAAAAAATTACAACTGGGAAAGTTATTTTGCAATGAACACCTTAAAGGTCAAAGAGCACTTCAATACAGTAACTGAAGCAAAGTGAGTACATCTACAAAACACATTTTTCCCCAAGCTATTTCCTATACCAACTTTTTAAAAATTTGGTACAACCATAAGTAAGGAAATAAAGGCATATATCATACCTCTATAGGCTGTCTCCCTAATTCATGTGACATCACTTATGCTGCATTGACAGGCATAGTATAGAAACCTAGATAGATAACAAATAGTTTATATTTTACATATATATAGGTTCCAATACTAGGTACTGTTGCTGCATATAGATGAACCATTTAAATAAGCTCAGTAAAACAAAAGAAAATAATTCAGCCAATAAAATTAACGAAGGCTGCAGTCCCTGTGCATATCTCCATTTCACAAAGACCTACTGAACTCACAGAGACTTACTTCCGAATGAACACACTAGGATCGTACTGCAAGCTTACAACCATCTACAACCCACTCCCAAACATCTCTCTCTGTAGCTGACAGAGGATTCTGTGCCCAAGTGCTGGCTGCTATATTTACTGTCTGACTCACAATTTATGCCCAGTAAAAAAAATACCAAGCGTTTACCTTCAATATACAGACAATTCTTCTCCCATATAAATTGTGCTGCAAAAGTTTGTTCAACAAACAAAGTGTGTCAAGGGTATAAAAAAAAGTTTCAGCTGAAGAAAGAACATCTTCAACAGTTACAGTTAACATCTGGCAAATCTTAGAATTTCAGAGGGAAACTGTAACATCTGCAAAATATTATAAGCTCTCTTGAGAAACTACAAAATAATTTTAACTATCCCCTCCCCATCACCGTATTGATTGTTCCTAACCTTGTACTGCTTACATACCTTTTGCTCTCATGATGGAAGGAGCCGCTAACCCAATTTTAAAAAATTCAGAATATATTCCAGGGTTTCCCACAATAGCACCAACTGGGACAAGCCAAGCTTTTCAGAAAGCGGCGGGGCCATTGTAAGGCAGGACTTATTATTGGCTATCCTCATTCAAATGAAAAGTTTTTCCACAGCTGCAATGGCAGCCATAACCACTGGAGTATTAGGAGGACTGGTAAGCATGCGGGCTTATAGTTCCATTGCTCCTTTAGGCATTCCTTCTTTTTATTCCCTCTTGTCCTTCTTCCTCCCCTTTGGGGTTTCCTTTCTTTTTATTCCCCATTCTTTTCCTCTCTCCTCCTTCCCCACTTGGGCTTACCTTCATTTGTTTTTATTCCCCTTCTGCAATTCTTTTGCAAAATGAGAATGCATCACTTCTGCCTTCAGCCATTCTGAGATTGCCTCTGGCTCCTACAGCAGTCACTTTTGGGGTAATACTCACTACCCCCCTCTTAAAATTCTAAAGGTGCCCCCAGATTAAAAAAGGCTGGGGACCCCTTCTATATTTTATTGAACTACTGAACTGTTCTTCAGACACCTCTGGCATGATGTACCTTGGACTCTTCTGCTCCACCTGTTATCCATGGCAATGGATGAGGTGGGCAGTAAGGTATAAGTTTCAGATAATGGAAAATCCTGCATTAAGGGTTAACTTCCTGGCCCTGTGATACTATAGCAGCACAATTTTATAACTACATGGTGACCTAAATACCAGCTTCTTTAAAGCAAAGTAAATCTTAAATGGCAATTTTCTATCTTCATCCAAGTATTTAGAATTCATATGTCCTACTATCAAATTTTAAGCCCCCATGAAAAGAGTAGTTTTGGTTATCATTTCTTCAGTCCAGATTTTCAGAACTTTGACCCTCTTACAGTTGGAGTAAAAAGCACCAATACCAATAGAAGAACTACAAAGCCTACTAAAATATACTAACATTTTAACAGTTTGGGGCTCTAATCTTCTTTTGTCAATGAAACGTGAGTCCTAGATGGCCAAGAAGATGGTGGAAATGTTTCAACAGTTTGTAATATAGTGGAAGATAAGTAGAATGAGGTGTAAATCACCATACAACTAGTTTAGTGCTGTACTTTGTCCCCTTAATATAGGTATGTGTGTGTGTAAAATGCTGTCAAGTCGCAGCCGACTTATGGCGACCCCTTTTGGGGTTTTCATGGCAAGAGACTAACAGAGGTGGTTTGCCAGTGCCTTCCTCTGCACAGCAACCCTGGTATTCCTTGGTGGTCCCCCATCCAAATACTAACCAGGGCTGACCCTGCTTAGCTTCTGAGATCTGACGAGATCAGGCTAGCCTGGGCCATCCAGGTCAGGGCAATATAGGTATAGCACTACGGCAATCGTGTGCACTTTCTTAAAGCACAGAAACAAAATGAGCTGACTACCTATAGCAATGCTGCGTACTTTCAAGAGTCACATCACAGTGCTATGAAAACTGCGAATCTCAACTCCCTCAGTCTGCCAGAAGAGAGCACGTGGACATACATATGTGTTTTCTAATACTGTGCAACCCAATCTTATGCATGTTTACTCAAAACTAAGTCCCTCTAAAATTAAATGGGTACTACTCACAAGTATACATGAATAGGATTGCAGCCTTAGAGAGTAAGACATAAAATGAAGCAGGATGCTGAGAACTTTTCCAGCCCTGGTTTGCAATTGGAACAAGCCCTATGAATCAGAAAGCAATAACATCACTGAGTGCACTGCAAAGATAATGAGTGGTAATATTTAAACAACTTCAATGTTGCTGAATTTCTCTCTCATTCTTAGTTTCAAAGCAAGAGAAAAAAGTTCTAAATGGCTACATTTTCACCAGCGAAGTACTTAGGGGCATACATACACACATTTGATCTTCTCATAGACTTTAATTCTTATGCTTTAAAAAAAAACCTAAATAAGAGACTAAACACAATGGACATTTGTCAGCTGCATGCCAGCCACATTTAGTTCCACTGTTCACACTGTCATTTCTCTTTCCTATTCTGTCAGAAAAAGCAACACTTCTACGGTAATTTGAATTTTTGAGTCAGCCAGTATCCCTTCTTAAAGATTCAGAGATCCAGGGAAAAGCTGGTTTCAAATGTACAACCAGGAGGCAAGGCAAGAGCCATGTTTAAATTATAACTTTTGTGAACCGGGGAAGGCATTGGGAGGAAAATATCCAAAATGATTCTAATGAATCACAAAAAGCTGAGTCATCTTTATAGAAGTGAGGGGAATTATATTCCCAACTCTTTCTGATTCTATAAAAACAAATTTGTTTTCATCCCACAGACTTTGTTTTAAAGCTCTTTCCTAAAAGCTGCCAAAAAGCTTGTACGTTAAATCTTTCATTTTCAAGGGCATAATCCAGGGCAGGAGTGGGTGACATGAACACATATGTCTTATACAGAATCAGGCCATTGGTCCATCAAGGTCAGTACCGTCTACTTAGACAGGAGTGGCTGTCTGAGGAGTCAAGCAGATGTCTTTCACGTCACCTACTGCCTGGTCCTTTTAACTGGAGACGCCAGAGATTGAACCTGGGACATTCAGCATTCTAAGCAAAGGCTCTTCCACTGAGCCACGTTGTTAACCCCCCACCTTCTCTGGGGTATATTTTGTTCAACCCAGACAGAGGCTCTAGTCATAATCCTGAACAGTCAATGCCTATTTTTATACCAATCCCCTCCTCCCAGATACAGAGTCTTTTGAAAATACGGTGGTAAAATACTAAAGGTCTGAACAAATAAGCAACTTCAATTTTTAATTCTTTATGATTTTTAAGACTAAACGTAAGTTCAACATCTTTAAAAAGCTATCTCAGTTTCTGACATTACAGCACAAAATTTCATTAGTACTGCAGAATAAATGCAAGTGTTCACTATTTTCACATGTACATTTTCGTAAGATTAAGATGCACATTCCATACACTGCTATTTGGAATGTTTTAATTACTTGATTCTGCCAGTATTTCCAACATGGTCAACAGCACTGAATGCTCTGCCCAGTCCTGAATTCATCAACTGAAATAAATGTACATAATGCTAAAAATGCAGCTACTCTGTCAGCATCTGACATATAAATGTCGGAAGCATGTTCTGTGTTAGTCACAGAAGTAGTGATGTTATGTACAGACATTATGTACAGACACTCAAGAAGTGTCTGTTACTCATATTCGTGATGTTACCACACTAGTCCCCTCTGTTAAAAGTAAACACCATTTTGAAGGGAAGTAGCAAATGTTCTGCAAAAAGAAGGGTTCGGTCTGCACCAGTACAGCAAACATATTGTTCATATATTATCTCAGCCTTCAATATTCAGTAAATACTTCACCTACGAACATCAATTTTGTATCACAATCAGGATTTGGGATCTCTTTAGGGACCATACTTTCAACTTTAAAACATTCTCTATTGTCTCTTCCTGTCTACTTTGCAAATCACCTTGCTTTCACTCGCTACAGTTTTTCATCCTTGTACTCTGAATTTAATCCTTATACTCTCACATTGAATACATACATCTTCCATCAGGTCTCCCCATCTTTAAATTCTCTCATATTCTGTTTAAGTCTGCATCTACCACTCTCCTCTGGGGTCTCTCTAATTTTATTAAATCTCTAATGCTTACCACCATTTTCAGATTTTTATGGGGGCATTATACATGGGCCTTCTCTTAAATTGATATGAGGCACTTTGAGAGAGAACTGTCATCTGAAAAGCAGAATATATAATAAAGTTAATACTGAAGAGTCTAGTCTCTCTGAGATGCCCAATGGGATCCCAAATCTTTTAAATATGTCCCAGAACTTGCCTACTAGCAGAATACAATATCCCTAGTATTATGGATCACACAGAAGAAACTGATCTCAAGGAAACTCTGTGTGTGTGTTAAGTGCCGTCAAGTCACTTCCGACTCATGGCGACCCTATGAATCAATGTCCTCCGAAATGTCCTATCTTTGACAGCCTTGCTCAGGTCTTGCAAACTGAAGGCTGTGGCTTCCTTTATGGAGTCCATCCATCTCTTGTTGGCTCTTCCTCTTTTCCTGCTGCCCTCAAATTTGCTAGCATGACTGTCTTTTCCAGTGACTCTAAAGACACTAAAGGACCTGAATTATATCTCATCCCATTAAAAGGAAAACTGCGAACTCTTCAGGACCAAACACCCAGGTCCTATGAATACCAACATATTTAGCTCTAGAACCAATCAAAGCTGGTGCGATGCAGGTCTAAAGACTGCATCCACAATCTTCCAGAGGCGAAAGGATTCCTGCAGCCCTACTTTTAGCGCCACACAACCCACGTCGTGTCCCTTCAATTCTAATGTGCACTACGAAAAGGTTTGAAAAATAAAAATCCCAGGTCGGTTTTTTGGGGGGAGATTAGGGCCATTTATGCACGGGAGGGTTTGGCCTTGGGTTTGCCGCTCTCTAGGTGCACATTCCCCCCCCCCATTCAGATTCTCAACGCTCAAAAACAAGCCCCCGTGCAGAGTTTTGAGATCCGGATTTGGGGGGGGGGGAAGAAACGTGCATCTGGAGAAATCCAAGGCAAACCCTCCCGTGCATTAAGCGGCCTGTGATTCGCAAGCTCTGCCACCTGAAGTACCCCCCGCCCCCACTGCTCGGACTCACCTCGGAGACCCGTTTCTCTCTCTCCCCCCCCCCCAGTCCCATGCTCTCAACCCCACTCCAACGAGCGAGCTGCACCCGAGTCCCCTCCTCACGCTCCGGCTTCCCCTCCCTGAACCCACCCGCTTCTCCTCGGTGGATCCTCTCCTTGCTCCGAGCGGGGGCTGCCGCCTGTCAGCCCCCTCCCCGCCTCGGATCCATCTGCCCGGGCGCCCACCGCACCGCACCCCACCGCAACACCTCACCCCGCCCTACTCACAGCGTCCTGGGCTGCCCGTCGTCTTCCATCGCGGTGGGGACGGCCACTCATAGACGGGCCCTGGACGCGGCGCGGGAGGAGGAGGAGGAGGAACAAGGGAGGCTCCGACGCGCGAGGAGGAAAGCTGGGGGAGCCCGGGGGGGTGGGGTGGGGGTGCCGCGTCCCCGCCAGGCCCTGGCAGGACCAGGACGAGAACCGAGGGGGCAGAAAGGGGGGGGATCCGGAGCGCCACAAAATGGCCGCTGCCGCCAACCACTCGGGAAGCCGCGCCACGCGCACGCGCAGCCCGCCCCTTCCTCCCGCCCTCCCCACCATAGAGACGGAGAGGCTAGACGAACGCACTTCCGGATCTGCGTTTCGCTCTGCGTGGTTTCCGGCGTGCGGGGGGGGGGAAGGAGCGCCGGGCGTCCGCCTGCGGTTGGAGGCCGGTTTGGACGGAGGGTGGTGGGGAGGTTGAGCGCCATGGAGAGACCTTTGTTGCATCCTTAAGATGTGGTGGTTTAGGGCACTATAGGCTTTTATAAAAAGAAAAGGTATCTGAAGAAGTGAGCTGTGGCTCACGAAAGCTCATACCCTACCAGAAAATATTTTTGTTAGTCTTTAAGGTGCTACTGGACTCTTGCTCTTTTTGACTATAAAAAGAAAAGTTAGTAAATAATGTATTAGTAGCGTATTAGTGCTCTGTATATGTTTTTGTGTATTTTATGTTTCTTTTGTTGTTGTTGATGTATTGGATTATGATTTTATTATTTCTTTTTTTGTATGTCTTATTATAAAATCAATAAAAAAAAATTTTTAAAAAAAGATGGCATCTAATTCACAGTGGGTCACCGTGTTAGTCTGTCTGCAGTAGTAGAAAAGGGCCAGAGTCCAGTAGTTCCTTAAAGACTAACAAGAATTGGTTCTTGTGGGTTATCCGGGCTGTGTAACCGTGGTCTTGGTATAACCCACAAGAACCAATGAACTCTGACCGTGAAAGCCTTCGACAATATTGCTAACAAGAATATTTTCCGGTAGGGTATGAGCTTTAGATGGCATCTAAGCCATCTTCTGGGCATGGCGTGTGGGTAGGGTTGCCAGCCTCCAGGGACTTAGTAAACAAAATGTTAGCCTGCTGTATGGAATTAGCAGAAATAGACCAGCAGTTTTGTAAAGCCTATAGTATATTAATGTGCATCAATAGCACCCATAGAATAAACAAAAATGATACTGACATTCATATCATGTTGTTGGGAACATACATTGTTGTATGCAGGGGAAGAACGGAACCTCAAAGTTACGGACATTAAGAGCTGTCAACATGCGCTATTCTACGTTTGCTCTATTGTTCAATTCACCGTCAGTGTTAATGGTCCAAAATATCTGTAACTCTGTGACTTATTTTGGGACAACAATGTATGTTCCCAACAACATGATATGAATGTCAATATCATTTTTGTTTATTCTGTGGTTGCTATTTATGCACATTAATATACTATAGGCTTTACAAAACCTCCAGGTACTAGCTGGAGATCTCCTGCTGTTACAATTGATCTCCAGCCGATAGAGAGCAGTTCGCCTGGAGAAAATGGCCGCTTTGGCCATTGGACTCTATGGCATTGAAGCCCCTCCCCAAACCCCGCCCTCCTCAGGCTCCGCCCCAAAATCCTCCCACCAGTGGCGAAGAGGGACCTGGCAAACCTAAGAATGGGTCACTGGGGGTGCGGAAGGTAGTTACGAATTTTCTGCATTGTGCAGGGGGTTGGACTAGATGACCCTGGTGGTCCCTCCCAATTGTATGATTCTGTGGGTGGTTTTGGTCTGTATTTTTGGGAAAGATCTCTTTTGCTCTACTTGTCTTTTCTAACAAGACTGTGGGATGGTTTCTAGGTGAAAATATTCCAAGAGTAATGGAAGTGGTTTGGAGATTGCATTTGCTTTTAAGGCACAAAATGCGTGTTCGATACTTGGGCGTGCTTAACGCACGCAAAAGGTAGTACAGCCATGGTGGAATGAAGTGTTCTGCTACAGCTGGCAAAGTGTAGGTTTGAATGGGCATTCACATACACACACAAAAACCCTCCATGTAAATTTAAATTGAGCACAGCCCCCGCCCTTGCAGTTCTATTTTTCTATTTCTTGGAAGTTGTAGCATAGGGGATCATGCCAAAAGTGATCCCCCATGTGCCACTCTACTACCTTGAGTTTATATCACCCATTTTTCTACATGTATTCATGTTCAAAAGAAAAACACCTCCATATAAATTTAAATTGAGTACAGAACCCCGTCCCTTGCAGTTCTGTTTTTCTATTTGTAGGAAGTTGTAACATAGGGGATCTTGCCCCTATGAGGGAGGGGCTGGGGGTCAGTAGTAGAGCCCTGCTTGGCATGCAGAAGGTCCCAGTTTCAATCCCCAGCATCTCCAGTTAAAGGGACAGGGCAAGTAGGTGATGTGAAAAACCTCTGCCTGAGACCCTGGAGAGCCGCCTCCGGTATGAGTAGACAATACTGACTTGATGGACCAAGGGTCTGATTCAGTATAAGGCAGCTTCATGTGTTCATGCCAAAAGTGATCCCCCATGTGCCACTCTACCATCTTGAGTTTCTATCACCCATTTTTCTACACGTATGAACCCCTGATGTGCCCTTGCTAAGCAACACTAGCTGTCACTGCCTGTTTTCTCTGTCTGCACAACAGCTGTGAGGTTGGGGCTCTGAGGAGGATTGGGCCTCTTCCTGTTCTGGGCACTCCTCCTCCTTCCCCCTGCCTTTCCCCAGTCAAAATGTAGAGGGCAGACAACATGGCCAAGCAGCGGCTACCACTGCCAACGTAAGCATGCAACCGATACTGTAGTTCACAGCGACCAACTTGGTAGGTGAGACTGCTGCAGTCCCTTCATCACTTAGGCAGGTGAGTGAGGACACAGAGCACAATCCACATAGTACCTTTTTTTCATCAAGTCACAGCTGACATGGCGGCCCCATGCAGTTTTCAAGGCAAGAAATGTTCAGAGGTGGTTTGCCATTACCTGCCTCTGTGTCGTGGCCCTGGATGTCCTTGGTGGTCTCCCATACAAATACCAACCAGGGTTGACCCTGCTTAGCTTCTGAGATCTGATGAGACTGGGCTAACCTAGGCCATCCAGGTCAGGGCCATGCCTCGTTACACATCAGATTGGGTTTGTAGTCTAGCTGTCAAACCTGAGTTTAATCCTTGGGATGCTTCCAAATGGCTATCCAGGCCAGGGCAATATCTTTTATTATGACCAATCAAATGCAAGTAGTGTGTGAGCTTTTGAGTTCGCTAAAACTCTTCTTCAGACTGGGTGTTACCCCAAAAAAATGTTCCATGAGGTAAAGGAAAATTCTTCAGGACATGACTGTGAGTCCTGGTCAAGCCTGTGTTGTGTGTTAGGTGCGGAGCTGCTTCAGATGGTGCTGGTTTCAAGTTACTCCCAGCTCTGTATGATGAAACAGCCAATGTCACACAACTGTTTCCATGCATTGGTTCTTGTAGGTTATCCGGGCTGTGTAACCATGGTCACACAAGACCGTGGTCTTGGTCACACAGTCCGGATAACCTATAAGAACCAATGAACTCTGACCGTGAAAGCCTTCAACAATGTTTCCATGCAGTTTCTGTTTCTATTGGGTAGTTGGGGGGGGGGAATAGGAGGAACTATTGCTACAGGAAGGATCACAGCAGTGAGGGGAAGAGTCTGCCCATTGTTGCCAGCACCAGAGGGCACAGGAGTGGGTGGCACTGCATGCTGCTGCTACAGCATCTGCCAATAGTGCTCTTAGCCACACTAGCAGCTCTCGCTCCCTTTTCTGCCTTCTACCTTTGGTTTGATCTCAGTTGATGCTGCGCCTGGCAGCCTTTGCCACTTATGTGGGTGGAAGTGCAAGAAGCCTGCAACAGTTTTCCATCCACCCTCTGGGGGAGAGGCAGGAAAAAGAAGAAGAAGAAGAAGAACAATTGGTTTTTATATGCCGATTTTCTCTACCTTTTTAATAAGGAAAACCAGCTTACAATCTCCTTCCCTTCCTCTCCCCACAACAGACACCTTGTGTGGTAGGTGGGGCTGACAGTTCAGAGAGAACTGTGACTAGCCCAAGGTCACCAAGCTGGGTTCATGTGTAGGAGTTGGGAAACCAACCTGGTTCACCAGATTAGAGTCCGCCACTCGTGGAGAAGTGGGGAATCAAACTTTTTTCTCCAGATTAGAGTCCACCGCTCCTAACCACTACACCACGCTGGAGTCACCAGCATAGGTGGTGTCACACCAAGGAGGGAAACGGGCCAGATCCTCTCAGTTTCAAGCAGTCTTGACCCACCCTGTATCCAACATAGTGGGGAAGCACAACCAATGGCATTTTGTCAATTCCCACCATCACCACCCCGTTTTTTTGTAAGATCTTCACACCTGTGGACCGGGTGCATCTTTGGATCACATCCAAGCGTGTACATTTACGCAGTACAGCCGTGTTACACGCAAACACAAACATTCTATTAACATATGGAATTCACAACGAAACTACTTGAAAATATATATTTTCATTCCTCACTGGTGAAACTGTCATAGCACTTTATTCCCGTTTGGTTGCTAGCTGGCCATCCTTGTTCTAAACAAAATCTTAGTGCTGGCTGCAGAAACTGTGGAAAACGATGGCCCATTTCAACTTGTGTGTTTCTGTCTTTTGACAGGAAGGACCACACTTACTTTAGCTTTGAGACTAGCAATAGTTATAACAAGGCTCCATTCTGTGGAGTTAACAGGGAAGTGAGGTTTAAGGCTCAGCGAAGGAGTGCAGTAGGAGGATTACCTTTGTTTCCTGGTAAAAGCGTTTTGTGTTTTCAATAGCTGTATGTCACACATGAATTCAAGAGGTGCAGTTTTTCCTCCATCACTGCCTCCATGCTGGGAGGCCGCACAGCTTGAATTTCTCCCTGTCACAACTGTAGAAGGCACAAAAAGGAAAAGGTGGCAACTTTAGAAAATGGTGAATTCTGGTAGTCAGGGGAAGCAATCATTTGAGTAATGGGACTTATTTTGTATTTGTGTTTAAATGTTCTTTATTCATTATATCTGCGTTATAATAAAGTAGCTTCGAGCAAGGCAGATTTATTTTACTCTATAACAACAATTCTGAAAGTTTTAAGGTATTTTTTCTACTTTGATGTTTCCATTGTCCCTACCTCCACCCAGATCCAATTCAGTATAAATATGAGTAAAGTCTGTTCTTGTCTGTTCTTTCAGTATTTCTTTCTTCCTCTCTAGCCTAGTTATTCGATTAGCAGTGGAACTTATTTGGGAAGCACCTAGATCTTTTACGTGTAAGAAGGTCAGTGGTCCATAAATAAACACACTGCTCTTGCCAGTTCAAATAAATGTCATCTCTGACAATGCTTCAGTTCCCCACTACATAAAAACATGAACCTTAACCTAGGATATCTGTTGTTGTTCCTACTTGATTACATTATAAATTTAATAATAATAATAATCCACTCACTGGATACAGTCCTAAGGAGTCAACAGAACCAAAGTGGGACCCGGCAAAAAATAATCTGGAAAAGTGTATAAATAGACGAAAGGGTTTTTTTCTCTTTTATATTAATAAAAAGAACACTCTAAGTAGAACCTCAATAGTTTTTTTTTCCTTTTCCGAAAGGACTAGAGTTCCTTCTATACAGTTTATCCCGGTATCAGGGAACAGACTTAAGAACCCTTGCTTTCTTGTTTAGTCACAGTACACCAGAATACTGTGATGTAACATGATTCCTCTGCAAAGTGAACTAAGCAGACACCTGCCCAGTTCTTAACACTGCTGCTAAAATTGCAGAGCTCTGCTTTCAGTAAACTTTCTTTCACAGCATGGGCCATATCCCAAACTGTAAAACTCTAAAGCCTACGAGTAATTTTTTTTTTTTGCACAATAAATAAGCATTTGCTGTTCAGTGTTACAGAAAGTCAAGATGACTTTCTTCAAATGAAGACTTCTGTTGCAGGCATGCAGCTTTATCCTGAGCTTTGTGGTGGCTGAGGACGGCGTAGCCGAGGCACTGCCTTGGCACTTCCAAAGAGGTTACCCGGCTGCCAACAGGCCAAAAAAAGCGTGTTTAACCTTAAAAAGTAAAAAATGGGGAATTTCCCCCCATAGAGAACAGCGAGGCTGCGCCAGGAAAAACCTGGCGCAGCAACGCTGTTTTTTGGGGGGGGGGCATTCCTGGGCTGGAAGGGGTTAGGAGCAGCCTAGCAGCAGCCTCACCCCACGGAATGCCCCCAGGAACGCCTCCCTGGATGTCAGTACAAGCACTTGCACTGGCAGGATGCCAGCGGGACGCTGAGCAGGCGTCCATGAGCTGCGCTGCTGCACCAGTCCTGGAGCACAGCCGCAAGTGGCACCACTCTGGTGTCGTTGCCCCTTTGCATAGTGCAAGTGGCACGGACACCGGCATAGGGGGCTGGTTGCCTCCTAAGCCCGTTTGGCCCCCAGGCTCAGGAGTGAGCTGATATTGTGCTTTTTTAGCTCTCAAGAAAAAAATATTTTGTTAGAATACTTTTTGGAATGTGATTCTTCATGTCTACTAGATAGTGCTTGCTTGTGTCATCGCATGAAATAAGCATAATGCTTCTCTTCCCTCCATTTTTGGGCCACTTTGTTAACGTTTCACAAGTTTTCTTTATCAGAAATGCAAAATCGCTGATGTAGGCAAAACATTAAGTAGTCTCCCTTAGAGTTGCCAATGTCCAAGTGGGGCTGGATATCTCCAGGAATTACAACTGATCTCCAGTTTCCCAAGATCAGTTCCTCTGGAGAAAATGGCTGCTTTGGTGGGTGGACTCTATGCCATGAGTCTACGCTGAGGTCCCTCCCCTCTCCAAAGCCCGCCTTCCGTGTGCTTTACCACCAAATCTCCAGGAATTGCCCAACCCAGAGGTAGCAACCCTACCCATACAGTAATAACCACCATTTTATGAACCTTTTACCCTTCTCTTCTGATTTTTAAAATAGTGTATTTGACTGTGTAAGCTAGCCTGTCTGTTACACAGCCAAAAGTGAAAAGTTTGGTATGAGCAGTTAGTTCGAGCTTGTATATTTTGATGTTTATGTATTTAGTAATTTGTGTTGTAGAGCCTTGTTTTTATTTGATTTGTTTTAATAACCTTTTTTTAAAAAAAGAACAGGTTATCTTCCTAAAGCAAAGCTGTCCGCGAATTATGGGGGGATGAGGTATTGTGAGCTTGGTGCTGGATTGTAACTAATGGTAGAAAGTATTAAAATCTGGAGGTTGCTGTTTTTGTTGTTGTAGAAAGGCCATAGAGGAGAGGTTCATTTATTTTACAAAGTGATTTGCTCTTTGTTCTCAAATCTGTATCTAAGCAACACTTTCCAAGTAATCTCCAATATACATATACAGTGAGAGAGAATCGCCTCAGCTATAAAAACAAAAACTGGAGGACTGTAGGATAGGTGGACAGGGGACTGCTTGGAGAACCACACCCAAAGAGTGGTTGTCAGTGGCATTTCATCTGATTGGAGGGAGGTGTCCAGTGGGGTGCCGCAGGGCTCAGTCCTGGGCCTGGTACTTTTCAGTATTTTTATAAATGGTCTGGATGAGGGGATGGAGGGAATGCTCATTAAATGTGCAAATGACACCAAATTGGGAGGAGCAGCAAACACACCAAAAGACAGAAATAAAATTCTTCGAGATCTGAACACACTAGAAAAGTGAACAAGATGCAATGCAACGAGGATAAACACAGAGGTCTACATCTGGGTAACAAAAATGAGAAACATGCATACTGGATGGGGGATATACTTCTGGGTAGCAGTGTGTGTGAACAAGATCTTGAAGTATGGGTGCACTGTAAGCTAAATATGAGCAGCCAGTGTGATACAGCGGCAAAAAAGGGTGATATGCGATCTTTGGGTGTATCAACAGAGGTATAACATCCAAATAGCAAGACATCATAGACCCACTATACACCACATTGGTCAGGCCGCACCTGGAGTACTGTGTGTAGTTCTGGGACCTCATTTCAAAAAAGATGTGGACAGAATGGAGCAGGTGCAGAGAGAGCGACGAGGATGGTCAGGGGCCTGGAGACCAAGCCCTATGAGGAAAGGCTGAGGGACTTGGCAATGTTCAGTCTGGAGAAGAGGAGTTTGAGGGGGGACATGATTGCTCTCTTTAAGTATTTGAAGAGCTGTCACTTAGAGGAAGGTAGGGAGCTGTTCCTATTGGCAGGAGAGAATAAGACTCGCAATACTGGGTTTATATTATGGGCGGAAAGGTATTGGCTGGATACTAAGGGGGGAAATTTTACAGTAAGTGTTGTTGGCAGTGGAATCGACTGCCTAGGGAGGTGGTGAGCTCCCCCCTCACTTTTAGTCTTTAAGCAGAGGCTGGACAAACACTTGACAGGGAAGCTCTAGTCTAGGCTGATCCTGCATTGAGCAGGGGGTTGGACTATATGGTCTGTGTGGCCCCTTCCAACTCTATGATTCTATGAAATGAAGGAGAGGAAAACCACATAAGCAGCTTTGGATTTCTGTTGGGGAATAAAGTAGAGCATGAATGAAGTAAGTAAAATAAATAAAATTATTGTTAAAATTGCAGATACTTAAATTCTCTCATGCTTAGACACATACAGTCCTAAACAGTGTTACACCCTTCTAAGAGGTTATGTGGGCGTAACTCTGCTTAGGAATGCACTGATAATGTTCAACTATGGGTTGTTTTTGTCCCTATGCAACAAAAGCCCTGACCTAGATGGCCCAGGCTAGTCTTATCTTGTCAGATATTGGAAGTTAAGCAGCACTGGTGCTGGTTAGTACTTGGATGGGAGACCACCAAGGAATTCCAGGGTCTCTATGCAGAGGAATGCAATGGCAAAACCACCTCTGAATGTCTCTTGCCTTGAAAACCCTAATGGGTTGTCATAAGTTGCCTGTGACTTGACTGCCCTTTCCAGCACTACCATACAATAAAGGCCAATTTTATTGATTGATTAAATTGCCCAGAAGCACTCTACTGAACCATTCTATCAAAGACACATTTCCCAAATGAGTTGGTTTTCTTGTCCATTATTTGCTGCACCAGGATGATTCAAATAATTAAATAATAAACACCTATGTGCATAAAATTGGTTTGTGTTCATATTTTTCACCGAGATTTTGTAGCTTCAGTTGTCGAAATGAAATCAGGTGTCGTCGTCCGTCCCCCCCGCCCCCGCAATTATTCCACTACCTGACTAAAACTGGTGTGGAATCATATTACTATTTCAGCATTACATGAATTAAAAGTCCCTTTCAAAGCATGTTTCCTTTGAAATAATTCCTGCAGTTCACTAGGATTGCAGCCTAAGGCTACTTAATACATGATTTTCCAGTACTGGGTTTACTCTTTTAATTTGCAAACACACACACACAAAATTAAAAATAGTTTTTGCCATCTCTTCAGTCTGCAAATAAGCCAACAGAAGTTATTCCCCCCATAGCCATTTTTGTAGCCTGTCTGCCTGCATGTACTAGTTTGTAATTTGTAATAAAGAAGAACGTTTGGGAAAGCTTTCCTTTTTGGTCTAGAAGAGGCCATTTTTTTCTCATCAACCAGGTAAGTATATCAAAGTAAGTGTCAAAAATGAAGGTGATCAGATCATACAGGCCAGGATTATTGTCAGAACACTCCCACCCCTATGTGAGTTCTAACGGAAACTAAGGTTGTCTATTTGCGGCATAACTCATCACAAAATATAGACTGGAGTCTCAAACCTGACCACCAGCTTCAGGATGATGATGGTACTTGCAGCGCAAAAAAATGAAGGGAATCAATTGGAGGATCCTGGCACAAATTGCCTCAAGAGTACCACTCTGCTCCTTGCCATGGAAGCAAAGGTTTACTCATGAGAAACCAGAAAGGCAGCACAGACGGGGATGGTAGAAAATATCCTTGTTACAAAACAAAGGGGCTTTGGAGAGTTTCTGGCTGGCTGGAAACCCTGTGATTATCCCATCTTGCTTGAAAGAAAGCTGACAGTCACCATTTCCCCCCTCCACTTCTGTAAAGAGGGAAAGAAGAGATTAGGTCCATGTATGCTCTGTCTTCTTTTTTATCACAGCAGGATAAGATTAAGCTCCATCACTACCATTTTGTCCTAAGTATCCACTTGTATATCACAGTAGCATGTTTGCCCAGCTATTTGTGGATATTAAAGGGATAACACAAACTTGCCCCAGAGCTTAAATGAAACTGCCAACCTCTTTTTTTTGGGGGGGGGGTTACATCACAGCTGTTTTATGGTGACCCCGTGGGGTTTTCAAGGCAAGAGATTTTCAGAGGTGGTTTGCCATTGCCTGCCTCTGTGTCATGGCCCTGGACTTCCTTGGTGGTCTCCCATCCAAATACTGACCGGGACTGACCCAGCTTAGCTTCTGAAATCTGATGAGACTGGGCTAGCCTCTGCCACCCAGGTCAGGACCATGCCTCTGTTTACACACCAGATTTGGTTTGTAGCCTGTTGAACCTGAGTTTAATCCTTGGGATGCTTCCAAATGGAGGTTTATCTCTGCTTCAATTACCAAACCGCACTACTTTTTTTGAGGGGGGAGTATCCACATTTCTAGACATGCAGAAAAACATCCAGTGAAAAGGTGCCCTATGGAATGCCAAATGCTCCATCTTGGAAACAAATAACCATGCTTTAAAATGTCCATGTGAAAATTCTAAGCATGCCCCGCTGAAATAATTTTGGGCGGTCCAATATGAGGGAGTGTATAATGCTGACAGTGACTTTTTGTCAGTACCATCTAGCAACAAAAGGTGCAAAGGGCAACAACCTGATAGCAACTCTCAGGATAAGATACTGATAAGTGAGGACTTATGCCTGGAAATAGCAAGAAGGGGGAGAGGCTGGCAGGATTTAAACCCAGCCGATAAGCTGAAGCGTGGAGCTGCATGGTCTAATGCCCATCAGCTTCTTTAAACCACCTAATAAATGCTCAGTTCCCTTGGAATGGTTTGGAAAAATATTCAAGGGGGGTCTCCTATCCCTTGGACATTTGAATGGAGGCACCCACTCACATGACCTCTGATAACAAAGCAAGCTCACAGATACTCTTCCACTTTGGAGGTAGTCTGCATTTCTCATGTGTTTAAATCCTTCTTGGTACTTTGGGGGGGGGCGCGTTGGGATAATGCCCCCCCAAAAGCATGGCTGCCAAATAATGAAGAATAGTTTGAATAAAGTCTTTTTGTGACATTTCACAGATCCCTAATTAATAAAACAGATTTTTGGTGCAGGGTCCCAGAAGCCCATGTGTGATCCCTCACTTGTGCTTCTACCTGATGGGTTTAGGGAAATTTAGCTACAACGCAGCAACGCAGGGAGATTTCCCATTTAAGAACATAAGAAAAGCCATATCTGTTCACACAGTGGCTAAGCAAGTGCCTCTACAAAGCCCACAAAAAAAAAAACTGCAGCAACATCCTGCCTGTGTTTCACAGCACCTAATATAATAGGATGGCAAACCACCCTGTAAACATAGTCTGCCTAGTAAACGTTGTGATGTGACGTCACCCCATGGGTCAGTAATGACCTGGTGCTTGCGCAGGGGACTACCTTTACCTTTAATATAATAGGCATGCTCCTCTGATACTGGAGAGAATAGGTATGCATCATGACTAGTATTCATTTTGTCTAGTAGCTATAGATGGCCCTATCCTCCATGAACATGCCCTCTCTTAAATAGCCTTCCGAGTTGGCAGCCATCACCACATCCTGGGGCAGGGAGTTCCACAATTTAACTGTAAGTTGTGTGAAGAAATACTTCCTTTTATCTGTTTTGAATCTCTCACCTTCCAGCTTTAGCAGATGACCCTGCATTCTGGTATTATGAGAGAGAAAAAAGCTTCTCCCTGTCCACTCTCTCCATATCGTGCATGTTACAGACCTCTGGTTCCATCCTGGTTCAAGTGGAGCCCATCTCTTTTGTACAAACCCAGCTTGTCCCAAAATGTTGCCCAGTTCCTAACAAATCTAATGCCCTCCTCCCTATACCACTGTCTCATCCATGCATTGAGACTCCCCAACTGCGCCTGTCTAACTGGTCCTGCACACGGAACAGGTAGCATTTCAGAGAAAGCTACCTTGAAGCTTTTAGTCTCCTGCCTAGCAACCTAAATTTGGATTCCAGAACCTCAGGACTACACTTTCCCATATTGTTGATCAGATGTACCCCATGAACTGAGGAGGATGTAGACTTGTCTGTGAAAGAGAGCCACTTTTCAGGAGGAGTACCTCTAACCTTTTTATTCTTTCCCCAAAGAGCTGAGGGTAGCATGTATAGTTCCCCCCTCCTCCATTTTATCTTCACAACTGTCCTGAGAGGTGGAGAAAGAATGACCACCCCAAATTTCCTAACATCCAGGGATCTGAACCTAGGTCTCCTTTGTCCTAGTCCAACCATGGCACCAAGCTCTAAAATAGGGAAATAAAGCACTTTGAAAATTGCAGCCTCACAATCTCAAAAATTCATCAATAGTTGCTCAAGTTGCCAACTCTGGGTTGGGAAATTCCTGCAGATTTGGGGGTAGAGCAAGGGAGAGCGGGGTTTGGGGAAGGGAGGGATGTCAGTGGGATATAATGCCTTAGGGCCCACCCACCAAAGCAGCCATTTCATTCAAAGAGATATCTGTAATTCAGAGAGCAGTTGTAATTCTGAGAGGTCTCCAGGCCCCATCTGGAGGTTGGCAACCCTAAGTTGCTGCTTCCCAGAGTATGGAACTGGTCAAATAATTCTAATATCTAACAAAAATTGAGGGAATGTAATGTGCAAATCAGCCGCCGCAGCAGAGAGAGGCTTACTACTTCAGCAGAAGTGATGAAGAAGGGTGGGGAACCATTTTAGGTAGCCAATTTACTCTAATAGTGTTTTCAAGGCTAGTATGATGCAGCACATTGACCCCAGAAACAGACTGTTTCACAATGGAGGAATATGAGGATGAACAGCTGATTAGGCATGTAAACATTACTGAACTGTCATATGCAAATTAAGTAATCTTAGTCTGAACTGCAAAGGCTCTAAGGATCAAGATGGGTAAATGTCCAGTTTAGAATCTGTCCAAGTTTTTGTTCTTCTAAGGCTTGCAAACAGTTTCACCAGGGAGAACTGTCTATGTCTCTTAATTATTTCATTTTTATACCGCTTCTCTTCGGCTAACAGCTCAAAGCAGTTTACAACAATAAACAAATGCATCGATTAAAACAGGTACATTAATTATATCGACTAAAATAAATACCAAAGTAATATAATAAATATCCAATAATATAGAATCATATATATTAATACAAATACATAAAACAAGCTAATCCCCACCCTAAAACCATGGGAGCCTTGCAAGTAACATCAACAATTACCCACAAGCCAACTATATTTCACAATGAGGAGGTATTGTGAACCAAAAGCATGCCAGCATAATTCTTCCTTACAGAGTCTCCGAAACATCATCAGGTCCAGTTGTGCACAAATGTCTTCTGACGGAGCATTCCAGAGGGAGAGTGGCACATTTAGGAAGGCCCTCCCCCGGTGGAAGAAAGTCATACTACACTGGGGCCCGGTGAAGCTGTGAAGATGAAGGAAGGATGTAGGGTTTTTTTCCCCCATAACAGGAGAGTATGAGGATCCCAGAAAATTAAGGGCTTTAAAGATAAGTACCAACACCTTTAATTCATGCCATTGTATTCCATATTACTATGTATGGGTGTGAAAGCTGGACATTGAAGAAAGCTGATAGGAAGAAAGTAGATTCCTTTGAAATGTGGTGTTGGAGGAGAGTGTTACGGATACCGTGGACTGCCAAAAAAAATAAATAAATCAGTGGGTTATAGATCAAATCAAGCCTGAACTGACCCTAGAAGCTAAAATGACTAAACTGAGGCTATCGTATTTTGGGCACATTATGAGAAGACAAGAGTCACTGGAAAAGACAGTCATGCTAGGAAAAGTTGAGGGCAGCAGGAAAAGAGGAAGACCCAGCAAGAAATGGATTGACTCAATAAGGAAGCCACAGCCCTCAATTTGCAAGATCTGAGCAAGGCTGTCAAAGATAGGACATTCTGGAGGACGTCGATTCATAGGGTCGCCATGAGTCGGAAGCGACTTGACGGCACTTAACACACACACCAACTCCTTGAATTGGATCCATTGCTGCTTCAAGATTGGTGTTATATGAGCTGACCATGATGACTTGGTCAGCAGCTAGGGTTTCCAGCCCCGGGCTGGAAAATACCTGGAGGTTTGGAGGGTGGATCCTGAGGAGGGCGGGATTTGGGAAGAGGAGGGACTACAATGGGATATACTGCCGTAGAGTTCACCTTCCAATGCGGCCATTTTCTTCAGGTTAACTGATTTTTGTCACCTGGAGATTAGTTGTAATAGCGGGAGATCGCCAGCCACCACCTGGAGGTTGGCAACCCTATCAGCAACCAAACAGACACATTCTGTACTACCCGAAGTTTCTGAAGGGACCTCAAGGGTAACCCTACATAGAGTGAGTATGGGGTTTCATAGCAATCCTAAAATCACTTTCCTGGGAGTAAAGCTTCATTGTATAAGTCTGACTAGGGGGGTAGGGAGAAACAATTTCAGACCATGGTCTTGAGGCCTCTTGTCTGCTCCTCTTTTAGGCCTTAGGATTGCTCGCTGAGACTCCACAACTGGCCATATGCTAAAATGTGTATCATCAGTTTATCTCTCTGTCAGTAGTCTCATTTTTCCATGTTAACATTTCATAAAAAGAACGTTCATAATCTTTTCGATCCAGCACCAACATTTAACCAAAGCTATGCCAGGGGCTTTCAGGAAGTAGGACAGCTGCCAAGGAAGAGACAGCCGACTTGCTATCTAGCTCAAGAATGGATTTTACAAAATACCGTATATACTCGTGTATAAGCCGAGTTTTTCAGCCCCAAAAAAGGGCTGAAAAAAGCCAACTCGGTTTTTATTTTACCCCATAGTTTAAAGTAATTGTTAATAAGAATACTTATTAATCTGATCTAGAAGACACAATTAATATTAAGAGTTATAATCATTTATATTAATAGAAGATGTTTTATGAAAGTTAAATGAATTTATGATAGTTAAGATCAGACCAATTACGATGGGATGAATACTTTATTAAGAGGCGGAGAGAGGTGATGGGGAAGTCATAAATTTTCCTCTAATTTGTTTTTTGTTGTTGTTATGAATTCAAGAAACCATAACAACATAGAGTTAGAATTTTGAATTTCATATTGCTTTTATTGTTGTTTACTATCATGGAAAATTTGTATTATAAAAACCAATAAAATTATTATAAAAAAAAAAGCCAACTCGGCTTATACGCGGGTCAATACGGTAGGGGAGGGGAGGGGGGAGGAGGGAGGAGGGAGGAGGAAAACTTACCATTGCCGCCATCCTTCGCTGCCGGCCCGCTCGCCTTCCCGCGGCCTGGGAGCGGCCAGCGGGGCCTGCCTGGGAGCAGGCAGGCCTCGCCGCCGCCCCCGCCCCGCCGCCCCCGGGCCCGCAAGGGTTCCTCCGGCCGGCAGGGGCCGGCAGGGGCCTCCTGCAGGGCCGGCAAGTTCCCCTGGAGAAAATGGCCGCTTTGGCAATTGGACTCTATGGCATTGAAGTCCCTCCCCAAACCCCGCCCTCCTCAGGCTCCGCCCCAAAAACCTCCTGATGGTAGTGAAGAGGGACTTAGCAACCATACTCCCCCCCCCGACTTCTGTTGGTTGCCAAGCCATGCCTGCTAAGCCTATATCTGACACATACTAAGTCAACATGGCTTGCTGCAGTTTTAGAAATCAAAAGGCTGAACTGATTTTTAGAATAACCCAGGATTGAGGTAGAGGGACATATAGTTTTTGGGGTAAAGTGAACTTCTTAAGGGAAAGAATTGTTAGCAATATGCTTTGTTAGATCCATGAGTGCAGGCCTTGGATTTCTCTTGGCAATCAGCTTCTTTATATACAATCACTCAGACTTTCTTGGTTCTCTTTAGTTTGCAACAGACAATGTCAAGGTGTGAAATGATCTTTTCCCGGTGACCTTTTAGAAATCCTTTATCCTATAGCCAGAGATAAGAGGGTTTTACATACATCAAATGAACCTGGCCAAGTAAACAATCAAGTGTAATTCTTGGAGCTACTATATGAGGGCTCTTTGCAGACAGTCTGATGTTCATTACCTAAATGTAATTATGTAATAGGAAGCTAATTGTTCTATTTGTCTAGTGAAGGTTGCCTGGAAACAAAAAGTTCTGCAGTTCTAATGAGAAATCAGAATTAAGAGGTTTTAGGCAGTTGTGTTGGCCTAAAAGTAAACCAGAAACCAATTTCATGTAATACCTTTTATTAAAGGTAAAGGTAGTCCCCTGTGCAAGCACTGGGTCATTACTGACTCATGGGGTGACGTCACATCATAATGTTTACCAGGCAATGTTTACGGGGTGGTTTGCCATTGCCTTCCCCAGTCATCTTCACTTTACCCCCAGCAAGCTAGGTACTCATTTGACCAACCTTGGAAGGATGGAAGGCTGGGTCAACCTTGAGCTGTCTACCTGAAACCGACTTCCATCGGGATCAAACTCAGGTCATGAGCAGAGCTTTTGACTTCAGTACTGCGGCTTACCACTTTGTGCCACAAGGCTCCTTATACTTTTTATTAACCAATTAATATAACACAGTGTGTCAGCCTTTGGGTTATCCAGAACTCTTCATCAGATCGGATCTGAAAAAAACAAAAACAAAGGAAGGTGGGGAGAAACAAAGATATTTCAGACCATGATCTTGTTGTCTGTTCCTGCTGTTCAATCAAGCTAACATGACTCAGCAGTGTGCCAGAGCAGCTCTGGGTGGTTTGTTTCAGGCACTTATGACATTCTAGGAAGAAGGTGAAAACAAATCTTTACATAGTCCATCAAATAAAAGTAATCGTCGTCACTAGTGTTAATATAAGAACATAAGAAAGGCCATGCTGGATCAGACCAAGGTCCATCAAGTCCAGCAATCTGTTCACATAGTGGCTGTCCCGTGATGGACCCTCCAGCAGGGATCGCGAGACATGGCCGGGCGTCTCCCTCCCCTTCCCGGAGTGCAGCTCCGTCCCACCCGACTCAAACGGGGGAAGGGGGGAAGACGGGAGGAATGCCGACGCCGTGGCCTGGGAGCAGCCAGGTCGGCAAGATTCCGGCTTACCCACTCCTCCTCTCTCCTCCACAGGACGCCAGCCAGGAGGGAACACCAGCGGAAACCCTCAGGTTTGCCCCCGGGTGGAACACGGGAGCCGCGGCAGAAGCAGCGAGCAGGCGCCGGAGCAGACAGGGCGCGGCACCCCCGCCGGCCAGCTGAGCATTGGATGGGCGCGGCAGGGGGAGGGCGGGGCCAGCAGCGCACCCACACACAGCCACTCAACCCGGGGGGAGGCGGAAAGGCCCTGCTCTTATGGGCTCGGAGGCGGGGTTTGGAAGGGAGGCAATCCCATAAAAGGGAGTTGGGTGGAGGCCAGTGAGGAAGCCGGGGCTTGGCTGTTAGAGGAGCTGGCAGCAACCTGGCGGACTCCGGCGGGGAAGAAAGTTCTGATTCCCCAGTAGAGTTGGTCTGAGGCCGAGGAGACCCCTCCCCTGAGGACTGTGACCGAGGGAAAGATTCGGGGGGAGACGGCTGTACACCCAGCCCCCTACAAAGTGGTGGAGAATGCAGGCATAAAGGCGGGGCCCCGCCCCGCCCCCCCAGCTGGAAGGGCAGTCGCCCGCTCTTGAGACCTCCTCAATTATTAGCGGGGAATACGACCTCGGCAGGCACGATGGAAGCAGCCGCCGACCCTGGAGGAACCAACCCAGCGGAAGTGGGGCAAGTCGGGAAGTGGCTGGCAGAGCAACAGGGCCGACTAATGCAAGAAATGATGTGCCAACAAGAGGCCCAGATGCGTCTTATAAAAGAGATGTCGCTTCAGCAACAGGAGGCACAAGCGGCATTGATGAGGGACATGTACAAGGCCTTCGAGGCCGGCCAAGGTGCCGGGGGAGGAAGTAGCCTGGAGGGAATCCCGGGCCGGATGCCACCCATACCCCTATCTAGATTGGGTCTTGAGGACGATATTGACGGCTACCTCGATGCTTTCGAGAGGACTGCAGAAGCTTCAGGATGGCCCAAAGAGAGGTGGGCGTTCATCATAGGGCTGCAACTAACCGGGCCAGCACAGGCAGCATTGAGGGCAATGTCCAAAACCGACAGCTCCAATTACAATAGGCTGAAGGCCGTGGTGTTAGAACGCTATGCCATATCGGAGGAGACCTATCGCCAAAGGTTCCGGAGCATGGCGTGGAAGAAGGAAGAACCCCCCAGAGCCTTCGTAACCGCCCTCCGAGATACGGCCTATCGGTGGTTGCAACCGGTCACCCCAGGGGAACGGGCGCTGAGTGACAAAGTGGTGCCGGTGCGGGCCCGCGACTGGCTATTATGTAACAAGTCCAAAATGCTTGAGGAAGCCATGACACTCTTAGAGAACGTGGCTGCTCTAGAGACCCGGGAACCGACATGGGAGGGGCCGAGACCAGAGAATAGAGGCGGCAGTAACTCGGGGGGCGCTCCCGCCTGATGCCCCGGTTTCTGGGGGAGGGACACCCAGACCAAGAGGGCCATTCCTCGGCATTCCCCGGCCAGTCACCGGTATTCCTCCAGAGGGATCGAGAAACCCCACTAAAGAAGACCTTGGAGCAGGAGAGATGAAAGGCCATGGACCGTGTTACACCTGTGGACAATGGGGGCACTTCAAGCAAGAATGCCCTCTTATGAAGTGCGACTTCTGATGGGAAGAGACCATGCAAGTGGGGACATCCGGAGTCCGGCCACCACCCTTACTAACCGCCGTCCGGATACAAGGGCGAACCCTCGACGCCTTGGTGGATAGTGGGTCTTCCATCTCTATGGTACAGGAGCACCTGATACCCAAAGGGTTACCGATAGTGTGGATCGCAACGATAGCGTGTTTCCATCAACATCAGGAGCAGTACCCCGTGGTGTCCATCGGCCTGGAATGGGAAGCTTGTTATTTTAAATGCGAGGTCGCACGGGTAAAGACGTTGCTGTATCCGGTCCTGATCGGGCGGGACGCCCCATGTTTCCAGGAAATGCTGCAAACCATCGGGTCGCACCAGATGGGAGCACACGGCGACGAGACCAGGCTTGGGGATGACGATGGAGCAGGACACCCAGGACCATCCCAGGGTGAAGTAACGATGAGAGACGATCCAGGGATGTCAGAGGCAGCCCACACCTGGGTCGGAGATCCGCTGTTCCGGCAAGCCCAGAACCAGGATCCCTCGCTACAGGCCCTATGGAACATGGTAGCCGTAAGTGAGGAACAGATTCAGGATGTTAGGAGGGCAGGACGATGGCCTCAGATTGCTTTGAAAAACGGCAGTTGGTATCGGGTGTTGAAGGAGGCTGGGAGGGAAGTGAGTCTGTTGTTGGTGCCCCAAGAGTATTGAGGGGAGGTCTTCCACTTGGGACATGACCATTCCTGGGCAGGGCATCAAGGGGTGAAGAATACCCTTGCCTGGATATCAGCCCGATTCTTTTGGCCCGCTATCTCCCGGGATGTTAAAGCCTTCTGCCAATCATGTCCCCAGTGTCAGCAGTGGACCCGCCAAGCCCCTCCCCGGGCACCCCTCCAACCATTACCCATCATCCAGACCCCATTTGAATGCATTGGTATGGATTTTGTGGGACCCCTGGCTCGGACGGCCCGAGGTTTCCGGTATCTATTGGTGATAGTTGATTATGCCACCAGGTTCCCCGAAGCAGTGCACTTAAGGACAATGCAGACTTCTGGGGTGTGCCGGGCCTTAATCTATTCGCGAGGGTGGGGTTGCCCAAAGAGATCCTGACGGACCGAGGGGCCTCATTCATGGGAGCCCTCACAAGGCAGTTGTGTAGGGTCTTGGGCATACACCAGATATTCACGTCGGTCGCTCATCCTCAGACAGACCGATTGGTAGAACGGTTTAATAGGACCCTCAAGGGCATGCTACGGAAGTTAGCAGGAGAGCAGCCCCAACAGTGGGACCTATACCTGGACCCGGTCCTGTTCGCAGTCCGCGAGACTCCGCACGCCTCCACCGGATTCTCCCCGTTCGAGTTGTTATACGGCAGAAACCCCCGGGGGATTTTTGGGGTGGTGGAGGGACAGTGGGCTGGCCAGGAAGATCAAGAAGAAGGGCGGGACGCCCCGGAATACGTGCCCCAACTACAAGAACGCCTTCAGGTGGCCCGGGAGGCAGCGGCCCAAAACCTGCAGGCGGCCCAACAGGCCCAGAAGTGGAGCTATGACCGGAACACCCGACCCTGGGAGTTCCAGGTGGGAAGCCGAGTTCTAGTCTAGAGCCGAGTCTTTGGACCCGGAGGGGGGAGACCGTGGCTGGGCTCTTTCGAAGTCACCAAAGTACTGGGGCCCTGCACATATGAAGTCCAGTGTGGGACAACTCAACGTCAGCAAAGGCAAGTGCACCTTAATGATCTTAAAGAATGGGTTCCCCGCCCGGGAGAACCGGCTCAATGTGGGTTAGGAGAGGAGCCGTTGGAATTGCCAGAAGGAGATGTGCCCTGGAAGAATGAGGGAACGGAAGGGGTGTTACCCCAGATTGACGAAGGCCTGACTGAGAAGCAAAAGATGCAAGCCCGGGAAGTGTTACGGAAGCAGGCACCCGTCTTCTCTCTCAAGCCGGGCCACACCTCCACAGTCGAACACATGATACGGACCCCCGCAGGGACCGTGGTGAGGGCTCCTTGGAGGCCCATCCCCCGGAAACGGTGGCAGGCGGTGGAAGAGGATGTAGCAAAAATGTTGGACATGGGGGTTATTGAACCATCGCGTAGTGCCTGGCGCAGCCCCATTGTGCTAGTACCAAAACCCCTACGGAAGCATCTGTTTCTGTATCGACTATCGAGAGGTCAATAAAGCTGCGCAGTTCGACGCCTACCCCATGCCCCATGATCGACCAACTAGGTACGGCTCAGTATGTGTCAGCCTTAGACCTCACAAAAGGTTACTGGCAGATCCCAATGTGGATGGAAGATCAAGAGAAGACAGCCTTCGCCACCCCTTCTGGTTTGTACCAATTCAAGGTCATGCCTTTCGGGTTGCATGAGGCGTCTGCCATGTTCCAACGATTGGTGGACCAGGTCCTAGCCCAGTGTCACCAATACGCCCTGGCCTACATCGATGATATAGTGATATTCAGCCCCATTTGGGAGGTCCATCTACAGCATTTAACAACCGTACTCCAAGCTTTGGCTAAGGCCGGACTGAAAGTCAACCCCTCCAAAAGCCGTATAGGGTTCCGTGAACTCCGTTATCTAGGGTATGTCGTCGGTCAAGGAATGTTGAAACCCATTCCGGATAAAGTGGCTTCTCTGGAAACCATCCCCGCCCCCCCCCCCCCGAACAAAACGACAGCTCCGCAGATTCTTAGGTATCGTGGGCTATTATAGCCGATTTATCCCACACTATGCCAGCCGAGCGGCACCTCTCACGGACAGCCTCCAAAAGGCGCAGCCCCAACGACTACGGTGGACGGCCACCCAGACCCAAGCATTTCAAGATTTGAAAGGGGCACTATCTTGTAATCCTGTCCTGCGTAACCCCGACTTCGATTGGCCCTTCATCGTTCACACGGACGCCTCTGGGACAGGCCTAAGAGCGGCCTTGATGCAAGTACATGACGGAAAAGAGCACTGTCTTATACCTCAGCAGGAAGCTGCAGGCTGTGGAGCATTGATATGCCACAGTCGAGCGAGAAGCCCTGGCCATCCGGTGGGCTATAGGGGCTCTACAGTATTACCTTATGGATAATCTGTTTATATTGGTCACGGACCATGCCCCTCTTCAATGGCTCAGCAGAATGAAGGATCGCAACGCTCAAGGCCTCCGGTAGTATGTGTCCCTCCTACCATTCCGGTTCACAATTCAGCACTGTCCGGGGTCCCAAAACATACTCGCCAACTATCTGTCCCGAGCTTTCGACAGCAAAATTGGACGGCGGACCTCAGAGCCTCGTAAGGGGGGGGGCTGTGTCCCGCGATGGACCCTCCAGCAGGGATCGCGAGACGTGGCGCGGGCGTCTCCCTCCCCTTCCCGGAGTGCAGCTCCATCCCACCCGACGGGGGAAGAGGGGAAGACGGGAGGAACGCCGATGCCATGGCCTGGGAGTGGCCGGGTCGGCAAGATTCCGGCTTACCCACTCCTCCTCTCTCCTCCACAGGACGCCAGCCAGGAGGGAACACCAGCAGAAACCCTCAAGTTGGCCCCCGGGTGGAACACGGGAGCCGCGGCAGAAGCCGCGAGCAGGCGCCGGAGCAGACAGGGCGCGGCACCCCCGCCAGCCAGCTGAGCATTGGATGGGCGCTGCAGGGGGAGGGCGGGGCCAGCAGCGCACCCACACACAGCCACTCAACCCGGGGGCAGGCGGAAAGGCCCTGCTCTTATGGGCTCGGAGGCAGGGTTTGGAAGGGAGGCAATCCCATAAAAGGGAGTCGGGTGGAGGCCAATGAGGAAGCCGGGGTTTGGCTGTTAGAGGAGCTGGCAGCAACCTGGCGGACTCCGGTGGGGAAGAAAGTTCTGATTCCCCAGCAGAGTTGGTCTGAGGCCGAGGAGACCCCTCCCCTGAGTATTGTGACCGAGGGAAAGATTCAGGGGGAGACGGCTGTGCACCCAGCCCCCTACAAAGTGGTGGGGAATGCAGGCATAAAGGCGGGGGCCCCATAAAGGCGAGGCAATCCCATAAAAGGGAGTCGGGTGGAGGCCAATGAGGAAGCTGGGGCTTGGCTGTTAGAGGAGCTGGCAGCAACCTGGCGGACTCCGGCGGGGAAGAAAGTTCTGATTCCCCAGGTGAGTGGTCTGAGGCCGAGACCCCTCCCCTGAGGATTGTGACTGAGGGAAAGACTCGGGGGGAGACGGATGTACACCCTGCCCCCTACAGTGGCCTACCAGGTGCTGCTAGGAAGGCCACAAACAACTGCAGCATTATCCTGCCTGTGTTCCACAGCACCTGATATAATAGGCATGCTCATCTGATCCTGGACTGGTATCCATTTTGACTAGCAGCCATGAATACCCCTCTCCTCCATGAACATGTCTACTCCTCTCTTAAAGCCTTCCAAGTAGGACCACATTTCCCCTTTACTCTCAGGGACCATTTTGGGTCCACTTTGTTCTGCCTGGTAATAGAGATATTTGATAAACCACCTTTTATTATACCCACAGTGGAGACTGTCATTGTTTTTACGTAGTAAGTCTGCACCATTCAAAGAGAGCAGGCAAGTGGCTTCGCGATCAAGGCCTGAAACATCTTTTTTTCCCCCCTTCCCCCATTTGTTTTTTAAACAATTAGGTTTTCGAAGAACTCAGAAGCCTGCACACTGTTTTGTTTCATTTGGGTTAGTCATAATACATTAAGTATTGCATTGTAATGGGAAACTACTGTCGTTAGTTAATTAGATTGCTGAACTTAGCATTCTTTGATTGCTAGCTAGTGCATGGTTTTGTGTGTGTGCGTGAAGTAGCTTGTCTGTTCTAGAGATGGAACCAACTGGGCCTTCTCACTAAACAGAAGGAAAAGGCAGTCTTTACTAAGATGCTGCAGCTGTTTTTTCTGAATCAGACCCTTCATGGCTTCTTTCCCAAAAAAATCTGGACTAGACAATATGGGCAGTAACAGGGATTTATTAACTTTTGCAATATAAGAACATAAACATTGCCTTGCTGGGTAAGACCAATGTTCTAATAATAGTAACCTGCCTCACAGACTGCTGAGAGGGTAAGTACTATTAGGAAGCTTGTATGGCACAGCAATGGTTTTTAAAAGATGCCGGTTTCCAAAATATTCTTTAGGACTGCAGCATAAGTAACATATTATTAACCTCTAATGACTTTGCACCTCTAGATATGGTTTATGTGAGCACAGAATCAGGATCACTTAGTGTAAACTACAGAGGGGTTAGGCAGCCATGAGCTCTGGCTCATGGAATTTATGTTGGAATAAACTTTGTTCATCTTTTAGGTGCTACTGGACTCTTGTTTCATTAGCGTAAATTGGTTATCCCGTCATGTCCTGTAATTATCTAACATACTTGATGTCTGCAATATGTTATTGCCCTCCTGTCAACACATGTTAATAATGATGAGGAAGGAACAATGGGGGAAGTTATTATTCTAGATAAGTAATATCTGCTTTAAACCCAACCCAATTAGTTAGCTGTGCTACGTATCCCACATCCAATGTCTAATTTAAGATGGCATCTATTTGTCTAGTGTTAGAATATCAGACCACTGTATCCTGGATGGGCACTATATTAGCTTGCTAATGTTGAATGTGCAAGTGAGCCTTCATACTCATTTAAACAGGGGCTTGAGTTAAACATGATGCCAGTGAGGCAAAAGAACTTAACCATATCACTTTGCAAACCCTGAACTTTGTTCGAGGCCTGATTTAAATATGAGGCTGATAAGGCAAAATAGCTGTGACTTTGCACAGGTCAGTGCAGTCTTGTTTAAATGGAGCTGCAACCCATGCAAACCAGCTATGCATGCACAGGGCACCAACACAATGCCCGTTCAGGTGTACTTAACCACACATAACCATTTCCCACAGGTAACATCCCTGTTTAAGTGACACCACTTGGGGCTTTCCTAAAGTTGCATAGGCAAGTTCTTTCCCCTCACCAGCATCACATTTAAAGGAGGCCTACAGTGGACTGCTGCCTGTATAAAGCAGCCATGCTTGCGTAGTTGGCATGCCAGCCCAACACTCGCCAAGAGCTGTGGCATGCTAACCAGCAGTATCTGTGCACAAACCCGTTGTGAGTTTAGACTGCAGTAATTCCGCATAGGATTGTTCTTACTTTGCGCAGGAAGTGGCCCTGATTGAAGAAGGCTCTGGGAGCACGTGCAAGTTCTGAGAGCCACCGTGGTGTAGTGGTTAAGAGCAGTGGACTGTAATCTGGAGAACCGGGTTTGATTCCCCGCTCCTCCACATGAGTGGCAGACTCTAATCTGATGAACCGGGTTGGTTTCCTCACTTCTACGCATGAAGCCAGCTGGGTGACCTTGGGCCAGTCACAGTTCTATCCAAACTCTCTCAGCCTCCAGCGAAAAGAAGCAAGGCATTCCATACATTGAACAAACTCAGAGCTGACTTAATTTGTATCCAGGAAACCCATGTTAAAAAGACACATGAGCCCTTACTGAAGAATAAAAGATTAGGATGCCTTTCTGCAGTATTGGCCAATGAGAAGAAGAAAGGAACAGCAATCTATACCAAACTCTCTCAGCCCCACCTACCTCACAAGGTGTCTGTTGTGGGGAGAGAAAGGGAAGGAGATGGTAAGCTGGTTTGATTCTCCTTAAAAGGTAGAGATAGTCGGCAAAACCAACTCTTCTTTGTCTGTCATGCCACCCTCGCACTTTAACCAGGCCTCTGTCAAGATGGAAGTCAAGCTTCTAACTTTAAGATCTTTCACCCTGCCAACATTTTTTGTTAGTCTTTAAGGTGCTACTGGACTCTTGCTCTTTTCTACTGCCAGCGACAGACTAGAAGAAGAAGAATTGGTTTTTATATGCCGACTTTCTCTATCACTTAAGGAAGACTCAAACTGGCTTACAATCACTTTCCCTTCCCCTCCCCGCAGCAGACACCCTGTGAGGTAGGTGGGGCTGAGAGAGCTCTTACTAGAACTGTAGCCTGCCCAAGGTCGCCCAGCTGGCTTCGTGTGTAGGAGTGGGGAAACAGATCCAGTTCATCAGATTAGCCTCCGCCGCTCATGTGGAGGAGAGGGGAATCAAACCCGGTTCTCCAGATCAGAGCCCACCGCTACATGAAGCCAGCTGGGTGACCTTGGGCAAGTCACAGTTCTCTTAGAGCTCTCTCAGCCCCACCCACCTCACAGGGTGTCTGTTGTGGGGAGGGGAAGGGAAGGCGATTGTAAGCTGGTTTGATTCTGCCTGAAGTGGTAAAGAAAGTCAGCATATAAAAACCAACTCTTCTTCTTCTTCACTGTGGTGTGCTTGTTTTGCACTTAGCCTTGTGCTGCTGGGCACTCCCAGGAAGAGTAAACCAGCATCAGGCTCTGCTCCCACAGTATCTCCAGTGCTGTGATTGAAGTCAGAGGCCAAGCACCGCTGCCTGGTCCCTGCCTGCCTACAACAAACCTTAACCATGAATTTCCTTTCCTTTTATCCCTTAGAAGCTCCTTGATCAATTGATTTTGAGCAGCATATATCTAGTGTTGGAGGGATATAAGGACTGAAACAAATCTTGCCACTGACAATGTAGCCTTGGGGTCCCTATCACTTAGTAAAAAAGGCATTATGTCAGTCACAGAGGCATTGGATTTGTATATTAAAACGGGGGAAATATAGTGCGATACCATGAATTTCAGAAAATACTAGGTACTTATCAATGTGGATAATTGATTATAAGCCGCTCTTAACCTTTCTTTTTATCCCTTAGAAGCTCCTTGATCCATTGATCTTGAGCAGCATATATCTAGTGTTTGAGGGATATAAGGACTGAAACAAATCTTGCCACTGACAGTGTAGCCTTGGGATCCCTATCGCTTAGTAGAAAAGGCATTATGTCAGACACAGAGGCATTAGATTTGTATGTTAAAAGGGTGGGGGGAATATAATGTGATCGAAGTTCCTCGTAAAAGCGGCATTCCAAAAGGGCATGAGCTAATGAGTCAATAGAGCCAGAAGAGCAAGGGCAGATCCTGTCTGAGTATGGTATATTCAGAATTCTGCCCTGCATTACCATAGAAGGGTTAGCATTCAATCTAGCTAAACAAAACGCTCTAGTAGAAAAGGGGCAAGAGTCCAGTCGCACCTTGAAGACTAACAAGAATATTTTCTGGTAGGGTACGAGCTATCTGAAGAAGTGAGCTGTGGCTCACGAAAGCTCCTATCCTGCCAGAAAATATCCTTGTTAGTCTTGAAGGTGCGACTGGACTCGTGCCCTTTTCTACTACTGCAGACAGACTAACACGGTGACCCACTGAGAAAATATCCTTGTTAGTCTTGAAGGTGCTCCTGGACTCTTGTCCTTTTCTACTACTGCAGACAGACTAACACGGCGACCCGCTGTGAATTATCGCGTTGGAGAGAAGAGGAGTTGTCAAACGATATGCACAAGCAGGCAAACCACGTGGTGGTGGTATTCCGAAGAGCTGGGACGAACAAACGCGGCCAGCACGAAAAGTAGTGCTTTTATCGATGGGCGAAAACGCCCGGTCGCTTTATCCTCCTTTAATCCCTGTTTCAGCCAGGATCGAACGCATGCGCGTTCGATCCTGGCTGAAACAGGGATTAAAGGAGGATGAAGCGACCGGGCGTTTTCGCCCCATATATCATCGAGCTCTTTAACGCGCTTTCTAAATTTGGCGAGAGCCTCAGTTTCCCCAAGATCCAACAACATATCCTGCGAGCAGCCCAACAACGACGGTTTCTCATCCAAGATTCCCCCCCCCACGAGGGTTTAAAAGGGTCGTGCTTCAGGGCAGCTGGGACCCCCCTCCGCACCACCCCAGCCCCGCTCCCCACGGCGATCCCACTTTCCCGCCCGCCTTCCGGACGAGGCCCTCGCGAGCCGACACAGCCTGGCAAGCCGGCAAAGCGTGACGGGGCGGGCCCGTCACAATCCCTCCCCGGCCGAGGCGCGGCGGGGGCAGCGGAGGCACTCGAGGAGGAGCCGTCGGCCCGCCCGCCAAGGCGCTGGAAGCGCCCAGAAGTTTCCAGCTGGGCAGCTGCCCTGCGTCTCCCCTCCTCCTCTTTGGCTATTTCCAGACGCGCCCGGCCCCTTCCGCGTGCCCTCCCCTCTCCCCCGCCGAGCCATAAAGGTGCTCGGCGCGGCGCGGCGGGCTCTCGCAGCTGCCCGGTGCATGGCCCGGCTGGCGGCGGCGCGCTGCTTGCCCGCACTCCGCCGCTCTCCCGCCCCGTCCCTTCCCTCGCGCGCGGCGGCAGCATGAGCGCGGCCGCTCCGTCCGTGGCGCAGAGCGGCGGCGGCGGCGAGCGCGAGCCCCTGCCGCCGGGCTGGGAGGTGAAGATCGACCCGCAGACCGGCTGGCCTTTCTTCGTGGACCACAACAGCCGCACCACCACTTGGAACGACCCGCGCCTGCAAGGGGGCTACCTGAAGGTACTGCCATTGGGGGGCGGGGGGGGGGCGGAGAGACGCAGAGAGAGAGAAGCCGCCGAGCCTTGTTCCCCCCCCCCCCTTTGGCTTCGCGCGGGAAAACCGGGCCAGGTTTCGCCTTGGGTCGGCCGCTCTTTAGAGGCACGTTTCCCCCCCCCGCCACCCGAATCCTCCAAACTCCACAATAAGACCCCCCACCCCCGTGCAGAGTTTTGAGCATTCAGATGTGGGCCGCGAGAGCGGCCAAACCTCCCGCGCCTAAGGGCATAGGGCTGCCTCCTGGGCGCTCTGCTGTGTCGAGGCAAGGGCAGGGGGGCCCAGCGGCCCTGGGGGCCCTTCCTTCCCGCTCCCCCCCCCCCGACTTCTGTGTCACGTGACTGGACTTGAGGGGTTCGTTTTCTGTATTTTTTTATCGTATTTTCCCATTTTTACCGTATTTTCCCATTTTTACCGTATTTCCTGGTCGCGGACCGTCCTAAACGCCTCGGTCGGGCTTGAGGGGTTTCCAGGAGGGCTCGGAGGGAGAGTTGGGAGGCTGTCGGCTGAGGGGGCCTGGGGCTTTCCCCCTCAAACTTTGCTCGGCCATGTGCTGCGAGGGGGGGGGGCGGGAAGGCGGCGGTTGGGGCTGGTTTGGGAGGGGGGGCTCCTTCTCTCCAGCCTTGGGCGTGAGGGGAAGGGAGACACGCCGCTTGACAGAGGACTGGGTATGGGTGAGGGGGGTCCCCCTGCTTGACTCAGTATGTGCAGGGCCGGCGCTACCGTGAGGCGAACCAGGCGGTCGCCTAGGGCGCAGGCCTCAGAGGGGCCTGAGGGGGCACCGTTTTATAAGGACGGCCCTGCTGGATCAGGCCCAGGCCCGTCCAGTCCAGCCGTCTGTCCACACAGAGGCCAACCTGGCGCCTCTAGGTAAGCCCACAAACAGAACGACTGCAGCAGCACCATCCTGCCTGTGTCCCACCGCACCCAAGACAATCAGTTTCAACCCATTAGTTTCTTGGAAGAAAAGAGGAAGACCCAACAGGAAAAGAGGAAGGCCCAACAAGAGATGGACAGACTCCATAAACGAAGCCACAGCCCTCAATTTGCAAGATCTGAACAAGGCTGTCAAAGGCAGGACATTTTGGAGGACTTTCATTCATAGGGTCGCCATGAGTCGGAAGCGACTTGACGGCACTTAACACACACACACACAGTTTCTTGGGGAAAATGCAACTGGCAATTTATATATTTTTTTAATTTTAAGGTAAGCCGCAACGGTGCTATGGGACAGAATTAATTATAACTTTAGGATGCTTTATTTTTTCTACAAGACATCTGTTTTTCAAAATTGGTTAGCAATTGTGGGGTGGGGGGGGGGCACAAGTAGCCTTGCCTAGGATGCAAAGATGACTGGCACCGGCCCTGAGTATATGGCATTGTCGCGGGAGCTGCAGAGTCATCTTCTTCCCTTAGTTATTGGCAGTGTAAAAAAAAAAAAAAGGTGGTGGTGGTGGGAAGGTTGTCAGCAGAGGGCCTGAAGGGCAGCCCTGGCGGAATTCTGCTCCACACGCAACGGCGCCTCTTGAAGGACGGCGGCCGAGTGCTTTTCCCCCAGGCGCTGTTAGCAATGCGATGGGGCAGTGCCAGGAAAAGCCTGTCTCTCTCTCTCCCCCCTCCTCCCAACATGGCAATGCAGTGAGGCTAGGAGCTGGCTTTTGTCTCTGACGCACTGCAGTCCTTTTTTTAATGTGTTCAATCATTTGATACCTCGGCCCTTTGCAGTGTTTATTTAAAGTTGGTTCAATCTCGCTCAGCCTGGGAAGAGGCAAACTTATGCTTGCAGTGGCGTGCGCCTCTTTTTATGTGCCTTGCTGATGGGGGTGTCCTTTTCTGGTTTGCGCACTTTTTTAAAAGGAGCCGTATAGATGCTCTTTTGAGGACTCATCTCTTTGAAGTTAAGGTTGCATTGATTCTGAGATGGGGAGATTATGTAAAAACAAAGGTGCTTCATTTCGTGACTATTGGTCTCTTTCTTTGTTACGCAATGACAACTTGTCTGAACTAGGAAGTTGACAGCCTAGTGGAAAGTGATTGTTGGGTGTTTTTCCTATTCACTTACAGGAATTTGTCTGTGCGTGTTTGTTTTAAAGAGAAGCACAAAACATAATACAGTTGGAGAGTCTAGCATTGGGTGGGGAGCTTTATTCGTAATATTCAGAAATATATTGTACATATTACCGGGGGAAGTTGGGCAGACAGTTCTCACCAGAAAGCTGAACAAATCTGCTAGTGAGAACAGCACTGGAAGGCATTTGAGTGGCTTCACTAGAGCAATGCATTTGGCTTTCAACCTAAAAGCCTTATCGCCTCAGCTGCCAGAGAAGGTTCTTAATGTTCTGAAAAGCACTTTCCAGCTGTTCTTGTTAAAAAAAATGACCCTGCGCTGGTGGTCAGAGCAAATCTAGGAGCAAAAGGAACACAACAGACCGATTCTTCATGGATTTAAAATATTTTTTCTCCGCCATTTTTTAAATCTCGGGGAGGGGGTTCTGTATGCACAAAAAACAGTGCCGAGGGAATACATACTTTCTTTCATTTTGTATACGCTTCCAGAGAAGTAAATGAGGGAAATCAGAATTCCACATGGCACATGGGGGTGGGTGCAATCAGTGATAATGAAAGCTATTGGTTTTAGACCTGCTCCCGCTTAGAAAGGAATACCAGAGATATTTGGTTGAATATATAGTACCGTCTCCCAGTGCTGACCATGAAAGTGTGTTCCTCCAAAGTTCATGGTCTGATTGAAGTATGTGAAGAAACCATAGAGCACATGTGTCTTGAATTGATCTATGCTGAAATCCTGGTCTTTATGGGTATATCCTAAGTTTTAATTGTTAGACATTAAAAAAACTCCCACAAACCCTGATTTTTATACTTCCTTGGTAATCCGACAGTCCAATGGTCTTAGATTGAAGTAACTCTGCATAGGATTGAACTATGAATGTCTTGGACTATATATATGCCCATTTTCAGCTTTCATAGACCATAAAATAAACAGATAGCCTGGAAATATTTTACGAATTTGGGCACACACTTTGAGGGGAGAGATGCACAACTACCCTCCCATCAAGACATTTTTTTTAAATAATCAGGAAGTGTTGGAATACATGTTGACCAAATTTTAGGCCTTTGGTTTATTGGAAAAATATTATAACAATTTCAGTACTCTTGCAGCCCATTCCTGAAAGGGGGGGTTAGACGGTGCCCAGAGGCGGCGCAGCTGTGTGGCCTCCAGAGTGGCTTGCTGCCAGCACAGCAAGCTGAAAAAAGAATTAAAACATACTTTTTGCAAAAAAAAAAACAAAAAAAAAAACCTGTGGAACAGCTCATAGAGTTCTATGGGGCTGCGCCACAATTTTGCAGGCATATCTCGCTGCCTGCAAAATGGTGCATTTGGGGGCCGAAAGAGGTTAGGAGGCTGCCTAAAGGTAGCTCCTCTCCTGTGAACATCCCCCAGGATGCTGGCGCAAGCACTCACACCAAACATACGTCAACGGGGAGGCAGAACCTGCGCTGGAGGCTTGTGCTGGTGTGCAGAGCCCTGGGACCAGTGTAAGTCACCCTGCACCAGCTTCCGTGCCACTTTGCATGACACAAGTGGATTGGACATTGGCGTAGGGGTCACGCTGGTTCCTATGCGACTCCGTCCCCCTTCAGGAATGGGCTGCCTGAGTAAGTCATTAGAGCCCAACTATCTTTTGTAAAATAAACTGACCTACCATGGAGCAGTGTCACCAAGCTTGCTGATAATGGCATCTATATCACATGCATTTGGTCTGAATCTACAGAATTATGCATGATGAAGTGATTGAATCCACACTGATATATTAGTCTGTTGGGAAAGTAAACTAAATTGGGTTTGTCCTTTAACATGCCATGTAAAACATACTTGTTGAAACTTCAAATGATGGTTTGAATGCAAAGATCCATGAGTGAAATTCTCCTTACGGAAGAGATTTTTCCTGTCTCCCCCTTTCTGCTACAGTCCTCTGAGCTTGCTAAGTTTATGTTGAAGGTTGCAGCACCTTTGGGAATGGCATGGGTGGCAGCGCAGGAAGCTGTAACTCAAGTGAGAAATCTATGGAAATCATCCCCCCCCCACAATGAACAGAAATCCCTGGAGTTGATCCAACCCAATAAAACCATGTCTAGTGTTGAATTTCCTGTACATCTTATTTGGTGCTTTGTCAAATAAGTGTGATAAAATGTACCTGCAGAAAGAAAGTACCTTGTTTGGATTTTTGTTCCACCTTCTATGACCCCAACTTTCCTTTGGTCTGCAGTTGGGGCTAGTACAGTTGCCTTGTAGCATGCATGAACCAGACATGCTGAATCAATACATTCACGTGCAAACAACAAAACCTTCCACTGTGGCACTTTAGATGTGATTTTTCAGTGAACATCACTTCTGTCTTGTAATGCTTGTCAATTTAAAAATTCACAATTTTTTTTATTGGCCTAAAGTTAGAGATCACCACTGAAAATACAAAGGTAGCACCACTGAAAATACAAAGGTAGCACCTGAGAAGTAAGAAGAATGCATTTCTTTTTTTCTTTGTTATAAATTAGGGGTTATGTTGAGTTTCATTAAACATGCACTGTTCTAAATTAAATTAGGATGTATGTCTCTTGACGTACTGATCTGCGGAGACACATTATATGCTCCTTTTCCGACCTAAAAAGGATTAATGAAATGCAACTGTGGAAGCTGGAGAAAATGCTTCCATATAGTAGCAGCTCTGGGTGACTTATGTAGTGTGTAGGAACAACTCACCACCTGGATTGACCTCCTCATGAGAAGAGTCTCCACAGCAGCACTGTTTATTCCTGGCAGCGTTGGCATCTATCTCTGCATTGGAGGTGATCCACATTGTGAACTGCTCCCACACATTATAGCAGCTGTGTAATGCTGTATGGAAACATTTCAGTGGCCTTCCTGTCGCTGTTTAATGTTTCACTGCATCCTTAGTGCATTGGGTGTTCTCAGAACACTGAGTATGCTATACACTTGTGACAAAGCACACTGAAACAATCCCTTGCCTTACCAGGGTACCACTTTCTGGGAAGGCTGGAAAAGGAAACTCCCATCTCTAGGGCAGGGGTCGGCAAACTCATTAGTCAAAAGAGCCAAATATCAACAGTACAACGATTGAGATTTCTTTTGAGACCCAAATTTCTTAAACTTAAACTATATAGGTAGGTACACTGTTCATTAACTTAATAAACTTTAATTAAAGTTTTAAGTCTTAATTAAACTATAGGTACACTGAATAAAACTTGATATCATACTTAATAATGATCTTATTTATTGATAAAAATTAAATTGTAAGTCCCTGCCATTTCCCCCTCCCCGTCCGGAGTCCTCGTCTGGAGGCCTGGTCTACCGCCATAAAAGCCTATTGGTAGACCTGGCCTTCAGCTGAGTCCCATTGGGAGGCCAGGTTTACCCATTGGCTTTCTTGGCAGTAGACCTGGCCTCCGGAGGCCCATAGAAGCCAGTTGGTAGACCTGGCCTCTGAAAGGGGACTTATTCCCCTCCTTGGAGTCCAGGTCTACTGCCAAGAAAGCCAGTGGGACTCAGCCGGAGGCCAGGTCTACCAAAGGAAGCCCGCCCCGCCCAACAGCTGATAGGCGGGGGGGCAGGAACCGCTGAGCCGCCCGCCCAGCAATCGCGTGGCTAGAGGGGAGGGAAGGCTTTAGCCTCCCAACCATTGAGGGCAAGGGAAAGGGGGACCCGGCCATTCTCCACTGCAGGGGGGGGGGAGAGAGAGCGCCCGCTCTCTCTCTCAGGCGCGCCCGCTCTGCAGCCCGGCTGCCAGCACGAGCGGGCGCAAGAGCAGGGGCTCTGAACCAAGTTCGGAGAGCCGCACTCAACGGGCCAAAGAGCCTCATGCAGCTCGGGAGCCACAGTTTGCAGACCCCTGCTCTAGGGTATGATCAAGAAACTTGATTGTTGTCTGTACAAAAGTGCATAGTCATATCAACACTCCAAGCTAAAATTAGAACAGCTGCAGAATTAGGCCAAGGTGAGAGAGCCGGCCTGAAGTTTCCCTGCTTAAATTTCAGGCTTTATGAACAGAAATAGGTTGTGGTTTTTAATATTGATTTAGTCATTACTCTGAAAGCTGCATCTCAATCACAGGTCAAAATGTACTCTATGAGTAGAAAGGCAGGCTAGAAATTTTTTTAAATTAGAATTTCAGTCATTATAGAGTGCTCATTTTCATTTGCAGTAATGTAGCTGAATTGAAACTCGGGAAAGGCCCATGAACACCGCTGGCTGCATATCTATAACCATAAAAAACAATATAGGTATTGTTCAACGTCATAGCCTATCATAAACATGCTTATTTAAAAACTGGTCTCGTTAGTTTAAGTGGAACTTGCTTTGAAGTATTGCAAACACATCTGCATACACAGCAGAGGCTATGTACACACATGTATCCTTTTTTCCCTTTAGCAGTATATTTTCCACTTTCTCCCTTCCCTAACCCATCCTAGGGCACTGGTGGAATGAGAAAAAAATCCCATATGTTAGTGCAACTTCCAGTTTATGTAGAATAAAACAAGTCCAGCGGCACATTAAAGACTACCAGTTTTTGTTAGTCCTTGAGATGGTGCTGGACACTCGTTTTATTCTTCTGCTATAGACGAATATAGCAAAGTGTACCCATCTGAAGAAGAAGAGATGGTTTTTATATGCCGGCTTTCTCTACCACCTAAGGCAGAATCAATCCAGCTTACAGCCACCTTCCCTTTCCCCTCCCCACAAGAGATACCCTGTGAGTTAGGTGGGGCTGAGAGAGCTGTGACTAGCCCAAGGTGTCCTTCATGTGAAGGAGTGGGAAAACAAATTCAGTGCACCAGATTAGCCTCCACCGCTCATGTGGAGGAGTGGGGAATCAAACTCTGTTTTCCAGATCAGACTCTACCGCTCTGTAATGATATTTTAGCCATATATGTTCAGGACTATCTGGGTTGAGTCCATCATGTGGAAGTTGTATTTACATTGATGAAACTTTGTGTGTGTGTTAAGTGCCACCAAGTCACTTCCCAACCTGAGGAATAGCTGGAGCTTCAGGCCATAGCGTTCCCTCTCATAAGTTTAACCCACTGGTTTTCAACTTCTCCACTTTCATTGATCCTTTTTGCACATAGAAACCTAATAAAATACAAACAGGACCACAGTTCTTAGCGTAAGATAGAGGGCATGCCTACATTCAGTTCATGCAGAGCATTGGTTAGCCTCACCTCTCTCCCACCTAAGTACTCAACTGTGGCTTCATATTTCAGGAGATCAGCATATAGAACAAACCATCTTTCAAAGAAGCTTGTTTACCATTGCAGATGTTCTAATTGAGAAACCCCATTATGCTTCTGAGGCACCCTAGAATTTTCTAGAAGATTGTTTGAAAAATACTGCACTAACAATTTGCAGGATGTGGTCCTGTCCCCCCCCCCCCCATGCAGGATATTTTGTACACGTTGTCTAGTTACTAACAGAGCCCTTTTAGAAATTAGTTCCCATATTCAGATTTCCACACTGGTTTTATGTTATGATAATAGTGTTGGATTGTTGAATGACCTGTGATTGTTCAATGTAGAAAAGCATGGATGATTCATTTCAAACTGAAGCTGCTTTTAATATTTCAGAAACCAGTATGAAGGAACTAGAGTATAGGTCCTTCTGTGAATATTTAGCTTTGGTCATATATAAATAAGTAATAGTTAAACATTTTTTCCCTGCCAGATTAGGACAATTATTTCAATTTTTTTAAAGAAAGAAAGAAAGAAATAATTGCAGAAGTCTTTGAAGAACTGTTTGGAAAGCAATGATTCATAGGAGGGAACATTAGGTAAATAAAACAAATGAAGTCATGACAATGTTTTTCTGGAAGTGACTTCAAATGTTTTGTTTAAAAATGGTGTTAAGTAGTTGACAGACTCAACATAAACACTAGATGTAACACTGTGGACTGCCGGTTATTGCAATCTGGCATGGAATTTACTTTAAAGGGCCGAAGTTTGAGAAAGTTGTGCCAGAGTGCATGTTCCTTCATAGCAAATTTGTGCCAGAGTGCATGTTCCTTCATAGCAAATTTAAAAAATCCACCTCATTGCCATGTATATTTAACAAATTTGTATCCTACCCACAGAGGCGTTTGTGAAAGCCACCTGCTTTTTTAAATGCCTAAGCAATGAAAAAAGAAAGCTTTGCTTTCTAAATGATTGGAGTCTAAAGACAGCTGAGTTATCTGCTGGCTAATTTTCTATATTAGAACAATTTTAAAGAAAGAAATGAAGTTTCCCTTGGACAGTTTCCTTCTGGAAATCTTGTAATTTCACACTTCAAATAAAATTTTCCTTTTTAAGTGATGGATGGGGGGTGTAAGAGAGAGAAAGACAGAGAGAGTAGGGGTTAGACTGTTGGACTAGATCTGGGAGACCCACATTCGAATCCCCACCATGCCCTAGAAGCTCACTGGCTGAGCTCAGGCAAGTCAGTCTCTCTCAGCCTAATCTACCGTTGTTGTTGTGAAGATAGAGCAAAGGAGATTAAAATGATGTTGTAAGCTCCTTTGTCCCCCCACTTGAAAGGAAAGCAGGGTGTTTATTTATATGTTAATTAACATATATGTTATTTAATAACAAATATGTTATTGAACGTATTTGAATCGACAAAGAAATGGAATTCCTCCCCAGCTTGTTTTCCATTTAACATAACTTGGGCAGCTGTATGTCTCCCAGCCTGGTGCATGGTGCTAGACGGTATCTTCCTATTCCTTGCTTGGCCTTTTGCTTCCTTGGGGCCCTTCCTTCAGAGCTTTCAAGCATGTTAGGCTTCTCCCCTTGTTCATCCCTCTAGTCTCCTGCTTAGGATAAGAATGAGCACTGCCTGACAATTTTATTTTATGTTGTTCTTGAGAAGGTCTGAACCATTTGTTTTGAGACTGGTGGGGAGAGAGAGTTGGTATGACATGCTGCTAGACAAGTGTGTTGTCTGGCGAGATGGAATACTTATGGGAAATTGGTAATAACTAGGGCTCTTCTGGCTTTAGGGAATTTCCCCCCTCACATTTCAGTCTTCTCTCAACTTATGAAGTCGTGCCCCTTTATACCTAGGGTTGCCAAGCTCCAGGTACTAGCTGGAGATCTCCTGCTATTACAACTGATCTCCAGCCAATAGAGATTCAGATCACCTGGAGAAAATGGCCGTTTTGGCCATTGGACTCTATGGCATTGAAGTCCCTCCACTCCCCAAACCCCGCCTACCTCAGCCTCTGCCCCCAAAACCTCCCGCCGGTGGCAACCCTATTTATACCTGCCCATTTCGTTGATCATAACTCTGACTCTGCTTCTCCCTGCCGTTTCTGATTTCAATATTCCAGTCCTCCCCACATAATATTACCTCCAGCCTGAACTAGTAGCGACTGCCTCAACTCTCCTCCTTTAAGCATTTTATGAAGGCCACAACCCATACTTGGAAATCCACATGACTAGGCTTGTATTCACGAGAAGTACTTATTTTGTATGTTTGACATGGGAAGATATTTGTTACAGCTCAGTTAACATCAAGATCGTAGATACTTCTCTGCCTTTGAGTCATACAGTGAAAACAAATAGCTTGCTGTAGCATGTGTATCTTCCTCATTTCTAGCAAGGAGGTTCTCTTTGTAGGGTTAGTTTTAAGGAACATTAATTTTTGCCTTTGGGAGGGTGAAGCAATGACGCAAGCTCATTTTGTACGGCATTTATTTCATCAGCTCCTAATGGAATCTTTGAGTCCAGGCAAACAGGGCGAATGCCCTCACATGTCTCCGCAAAGCCAGGCATTACATGGAGTGAGGACTCATCTTAGTGGGCTGGCAAAGGATGTAGTTTTGATTATTTAAAATGGTGTTAAGCAAGAGGCAGGATGGAGTGTCTTTGGTGCTGGTTTTGGAAATTATCACAAAGCATGAAATAAAATTCCAGCACTGGTTTAAGATGGCAAAAGCAGACTGCTACATAGACAATTTGCATGATGAGCCCATTGAGATAATAAAATATCATGAACTAAAATGATTTATGAATCACCTTGGCTTTGTTGAAATACACTTGGCAAATATCTTACTGATCAACCCAGTATTGAGTGTATATAACAGTGGTGGCGAACCTATGGCACGCGTGCCAGAGGTGACACTCAGAGCCCTCTCTGTGGGCACGCGAGCCGTCGACCCAGCACAGAGTTTGCCTGAGTTCGTTCCCCCGGCTGAGGAGGCTGGGGACCAGCGGTGCCTTCCTGGCTCCTTCCCAGTGCCTTCGCTGCAGTCACCGGCTGCGCGCTTCGGAAGTGAAGACAATGACGAGCTTTCTGCCAAGGACTGGAAGAGGCGGAGCCGGGACGGGGCTGGGATGGGAGTGGGACTCCTGGGTGGCCGTCTGCAGCGGGCTGGTTGGTGACTGCAGCACGGGGTTTGCGGTGAGGGCCGAAGGGGGGCCCGTCTGGCGTTTGTGCTGGAGTCAAGCCCTTTGCTTAGCTTGGGTCTCCACTCTGCTCGTTCATACAACTGAAGGTGCCTCTGAGCCCGTGCAGAGGGCTGTCCCCACCATCAGCCCCCCCGCATAACAGTCTTTTAATTTGTATGAAGATAACAGTTGGAAAAAGAACCAAACTGAAGGAGTGGGGGCTACACTTCAGCTGCTTTCCTTCCCTCGCTCGGCTGCCCATACAGGGTTGCCAACCTCCAGGTAGTAGCAGGAGATCTGCTATTTCAGTTCCCCTGGAGAAAATGGCCACTTTGGCAATTGGACTCTATGGCACTGAAGTCCCTCCCCAAACCCCACCATCCTCAGTCTTCGCCCCCCAAACCTCCTGCAGATGGCAAAGAGGGACCTGGCAACCCCTAGCCCCATGTGGACTTCTAGCTGTGTTGGCACTTTGCGATAAATAAGTGGGTTTTGGGTTGCTGTTTGGGCACTCAGTCTCTAAAAGGTTCGCCATCACTGGTATATAAGTATCCGGTGAGGTGAATGTTCTAACACAAATCAAGAGCATATCTGCTTGCAAAATAGTTAGCCATGACATATTAGGGCTCAGGAGACCAGAACTGACACTGTCACATTATTCAAACAAAATGGGAATGTTGAAGGTGGGGCCACTGTGGTTCAATAGCTCCAGTTGTACGGGGCATCTGGTCCAGAAAGTGGAACCTGCTTAGCCCCATGGCATTTATGCTGTGAGGGCAAATGGATCCATCATGCTCCCCACACTGTTTAACATCTACAGGAAACCGCTTGTAGAAATCATCAGGGGATCTGGTGTGAGGATGTGCCAATATGCGGATTGCACTCAACATTACCCACACACCCTTTGGGCTTTCCTCCTTGAGATTCAACTTATGCCTTCTTCAATGTCCTTCTGGTGCAGTCCAAAACATTTCTTTATAACCAGGCTTTGAATTGAAGAGTTATCCAGCTTTTTAGTTTGTTTGTTTTTAAAATAGTTTGTTTTTAGCCTTTGCTGGTTTCTATTCTATTCTATTCCTGGATGAACTTTTTAAATTACTGAATTCTTTTTCTTTTTTTGCTTTTATATCCCTAGCAGGATCTTTGCTTGTTTTATTATTGATCTTAATATTGATGCTTTTATGCTTTACTATTTTTATGATTTTGTTGTTCTGTTTTTATATTATGAGCAGCCTTGACTGCGTCTCCAGGGAGGCAGCATACACATTTTCTAAATAAATCATTATAAATAAATGTATTTGTTTACCTATTTATTAGATCCATTTCATTACACAATCAAAAGACATGCCAGGAAAATTGTACGTCTACAGCATGAGACATTAGGGTTGAGGGGAAATACAGATAGAGGCTGGTAGGTTATTGGGATGAGACAGCGTAGAAGTCCCTTTTTTGTATATCTTTTTATTGGAGTAGCTTATGCAGTTTGTATTCATCCTGTTCTTGTCAGCGATATGCATTAAGCATTATACTTAGTAAAGCATAACGATGATCAATATTAAGATCAATAATAAAACAAGCAGAAAGAAAGAATAATGCATAATAATGTATAATTCGTTATACTTGTGTACATTATACTTGGATACAGCATTATACTTATTGTACCCCTGCTCTTGCCCCATTATTAACTGATGCAAAGCCCAGGTCATAGTTTCAAGAGACAGAAATATGAACAAACAGATAATGTGTCAAGAACAATGTAACACAGAGCGTGAACAAATCAAATGTGATGTGAAGATCTGCAGCAGAGGGTCAAGCACAGGCATGTCCTCGATTTCATCTTGTTTTGGACACAGCAGAGCCAATTCCGGTCTTCTGCCCCACACATATAATTTCATATTCAGAATCATGACACTGTTCCAGCCTTCCTGCATGCTTCAAGATACAGCTGACTCATTCGAGCGCTTGCCTATATAAGGAATGCATGAAAGCACAGCAAAGACATTTTGCACGTGCATCACCAACAGAAATAACTTTTCTTTCTGCTTGCACAATGCACTGTGGCTTCTAATACATGGGTGACCATATAGATGTATAAAGGATTTCTTCTTTGCCTTGTGTATTTTTATTGAAGGGCTCAGAATAAGGCTGAGAGATTTCTTTCTGCTTCTGACTACTTAATGGGAAGTCACATAGGATACAGTGATGGGATATTTTTCTTTCCCTGTTGCACAATTTGTTCTGGCTCCACCTTTGTTTATTTTACCAATGACTTCACAATAGCAACCATATTCACTTTAACAAGACGAGTCCTGTAATTCCCATCTAGCAAGTCTTCTGGCATTATCTGTCTTTCTAGCATATATTTCTCTGCTTCGAAGTTAGTCTGGCTGGCCAGCCACTATTGAGTGGAAGCAAGGCTCCCTCAGGAAGTGGCTTGTTGGTAAAATAGTCTCCTGTTTCATCTTAGGAAAGATCTGTTTGTGTGTAGTGTTCTGTCTCTCTTGCTAGGGCCAACAGGACAGAGAAAATAAGAGGAAAGAGATAATTTTTCTCATTCGCTTCTGTACACCCTTCCTCCCACACTGTCAAAAGTGGATGGAGTAGTGAAGCGAGTGGATATTTCTTCCTGGTACACTTTTATGTCTGCCTCCTGCTTTGCTTTTATGAGTCATTATTACAGTTTGGAAGGGCAAACTCTGTGTGTGTGTGTGGGTTCGTTCTCTAGTAGCTTCTAGTCGGCAAATAAAAAAGAAAAGAGACAAAAAGTAGAGGATAAAACTTCTGTTCACAAAGTCAAAATAGTAGGAAGGAACAGAAGATCTGCAAGTGACAGAATTATCTTGCATTTGTTCTCTTTGTCATCATCAAAAAGCCTGGGTGTCAAATGGTTAGCTAGATGGCTCCTACAAGTGAGGTGGACTGAATCCATGAGCCACTAAACCCCACTTGTAGCGCTAAAGCAGTTTTCTCACTGGTTTAAATATGCCTGCCCATATAGTATTGTACAGACTAATTGCATATGAAGCGTTGGGTTGGCTGTTTAACACATTTAAATGCTTTTTAAGTTGTAAGTATCGGCTTTGTTTTTGTGCTTAGATTTTAAGGATTTTTTAAAGGGGGTTCTGCACTTGTGCAAACATCAAATCCTTAAATAATTTCACTTGCATCACTCAGTCAATAAGGTAAAGCAGTGGAAAAGCTACCTGGGATGGGGATCTTGAGATTATTATAGACTTGGTGGTGGAAAGTACTGGCAAGTCATAGCCAACTTATGGCGACCCCGTAGGGCAGGGGTGTCAAACATAAGGCCCGGGGGCCGGATCCGGCCCCTTGAGAGCTCTTATCCGGCCCACGAGCCAGCTGAGGCAGCCACCACCACCCAGTCCCGATCTGGGCTGGCGAGGCATGGCCCGGCCCGACCGAGTGACATTTATGTCATATCCGGCCCTCGTAAACAATGAGTTTGACACCCCTGCCGTAGGGTTTTCAAGGCAAAGATAGGTAGTTTGCCATTGCCTGCCTCTGTGTAGCAACCTGGACTTCCTTGGTGGTCTCCCATACAAGCACTAACCAGGGCTGACCCTGCTTAGCTTCCGGTATCTGATGAGATCGGGCCTGCCAGGTCAGGGCTTATTATAGACTTAGGTGTTATAAATTCACTTTAAATTCTTGAGTCCCATAAATATGCTGTAGAACAAAATATTTTCTAAGCAAATATTTGCAAGTCTGTCAAATATACTTAGGCTTATGTGCCCAGATAATGATACACAAATGGTCAGTTTAACACAGTTAAACAAACACAGTTTGTTTTGCCCCTCTTTGTAAAGTCATCTGCTAGCCTAGGCTTTTAAGTGACCACTTGCCCTGGAAGCCTAGGATGTTTCCAAATTGTGATCTAGCCAGGAAGTGTTTGAAAGCTTTTTTACATTTCAAGCTGTGACACAACTAACTAATACAGGTAATTGGGGTTAGGATGGCTAGCAAACATTTTTTGTTAACAGTATCTTCTGTGGACTTGCTGCCCAATCTGTGCTAGCCATTCCAGATACCTTTTGTGATTTTTCACATTTACTATTGACTATCCATCTCTTATGAAAGCCTCATTTAGGCCCAAATTAAACCTGAGGGAGGCAGACATGTGTCTTTAAATTTGAGCAACCCCCCCACCATATGTAAAGGATGTGAGGTGAATAGGATTTAAGCACAAAATAAGCTCATTGCTGCAGGTTGCTGAACACTCCCTCTGCCCAGCACGGCAGATTCATCTCCTCCAGTTATTTTCTTCCAGCGGGGCTAATTTCTGGTACTGGAGCGTGGCCAGAAGGAAACTAACCTTGAACAGTGGTCTGCTAGGTAGTGGTAGCAGCAGGCACGAGAAGGATTGAGAACCATTTTGCTTTAAATCATGCCATCACCCCCATTTTACATGTTACTGGGGCAGATTCTCAGTTTAAAATGTAGGCCTGCCACCATCATATGTAGTCTGGCCCTTACTGAATGATATTTATCCTATGAGTGGCAGCAGTGCTTGTTATTTGATCTCACTTGGAGATTCATCTAGAATGTGGTCCCAAAATAGAAAGGCTGCTGCAGGAAGCGCTTCATTAGAAGAGTTGTTGGTGGGGCGTGGGGGAAGAGACCTCTTGTTAAAAGTTCCATTTCCATCCTGTGCAGTTTTAGTATCCTCTTACAAGCATACTGAAGTGTGAGAACAGTTATCTCCTTATCTTTATCTGTTTGTGAGGATTTGCTCCCAATGCAAACTGAAGTTTGACTTGCCCTATGGCATTATAATCAGGCAGTGTTGGTGATCAGAATGTTTGTAAATATTCCATGAAATCACAGGGTAGCAGCCGATTTTTAAGATGGCTCACATACAGTGTATTTAGGACCAGGTGCTCTGAGGCTTAAAGTTTAGGTTGTTCCTGCCCTCCATTACAAGCTCGGTGAAGAGGCTTTGTGCAGACAAACATTTCATGGATGCAGACTATAAAAGTGGATCCAGTATATTATAATATTATGTACTTTGCTTGTGTTTACATAAGGCTTCATAGTACATTATGCTGCCTGTGCTATGCAGGCTTTAAGACTGCAGGTAGGGACACCTGCACTGACATAAAGAGAGTCCTGTCTCTTTCACCTGGTGCTGGGATGCCCCATCTCTCGTACTGGGTTCTGGGGAACCCTTAATATTGCTCAGAAGCACTGTGCAAAGGTTGTCCTTTCCCCTAGGCGAAGAGGAGGCCCAGTTCCTGTGGTTTGGGTATACAGTGTTCACCGCCAGCTCTGCATTTCTCAAGCTAAAATGTACATGGGGTGGAGCTGTTCTGCTCTGCGCTGCTTGCCTTGTATAGAATGCTACGGTATCTGTTGCATCACAGCCTGTTGCATTCTGCCACATCTACTGGAATGGATAGGATTAGGCTGCAAGTTGCGCAAACGTCATTTTTTATAAAAAATGCTTGGTATTTAGATACCTTGTTGTTTTTTTATAATCCGTTGATTGATTAGCTAAACAAGGCAATTAAAAGTATCAGACAGTCATTGTGACAGACTGTGAAGTATATTTTGTCTTTCGACGCAGCCAAGTTTAAATCTATTATTTACCTGCATGTAATTGTGTGAGCAGTCCAAGCTCTGCTCACAACCTGAGTTTGATCCCAACAGAAGTTGATTTCAGGTAGCCGGCTCAAGGTTGACTCAGCCTTCCATCCTTCCGAGGTTGGTAAAATGAGCACCCAGCTTGCTGGGGGTAAAGGAAAGGCGACAGGGGAAGGCACTGGCAAATCACCCCGTAAACAAAGTCTGCCTAGTAAACGTCGGGATGTGACGTCACCCCATGGGTCAAGAATGACCCAGTGCTTGCACAGGGGACCTTTACCTTTTAATTGTGTCAGCAGCTACAGATGTAGTTCAGAGGAATTATAGTAGAAATATATGGGTTTTTGAGTTGGCATTCTTTGCGAGCATCTTATTCTGAACTGTACAGATCCTAATTTCTAAACCTGGACTATGTGCTTTGTTTGCTTGTTTAGGAAAGCCCATCATCAGCAAATGGTCCATCTCGAAACAGTCCAAACCAGTCCCAGATCACAGAAGGAAACATGGTTTACCCAAAGCTTCGCCCTGGTTACATCCCCATTCCAGTCATCCATGAAGGTGCAGAGAACAGGCAACAATACTCCTACTATCCCAGTCACCAGCCCGACATGCAGCGCGTCAAGGTGGACACGATTCCGACAACGATGCAGGCTCCGTCACCTCTGAGAGGAGGTTTTGCCCGTCCACAGTCTCCTGCTCGGGGACTTGCAGAAGCTGCCCAAATAGATAAACAAGGTGGACAGACAACAGCAGCTGCCCCAGCCCAAGTACCCTCCCCTCATGGATCTGAGGTAAGATGAGGGGATTGCTGTGCTATATTTTCTCATTAGAATCTTTGCATGGCTTAGGATATTCCCCCCCAAAAAAATGTGTGTGTGATTTATGTATTGAAATACTTTCCCCAATCTATTCAAGGTCCGCAATTTTTTTTGATTGAACCAAATACGTTAACTTAATCAAAATACGGAAGAAACCACACAGTCTTTCCATCCATTCTTTCAAGGGAGGAACGGAAGATTTTTTCCGAATACCTTGTGAACTCTAAATGTGCTGCCATGATGATAGTAAAACAATTTATGCAATCTTTTTGGTATTACAGTATAATTCAATAATACCAATTATGGGTTGAAAGGAATTTCAGTTTTAACTCCATATGAAGTTATATCTGTGGTTTAGGATCCAAATGATAATATGAGTTATAGAGGCAACATAATTGTCTTCTCTGGTAGTTTCAAAATATTTATTTATTTATAGTATATTTTTCAATGAGGCTCAAGGCAGATTTCATGGTGTAAGTCAAATATATAATCAACAGGATAGGACGTCCAATGAACAGTACAGTAGGTTTTGGGACTACAGAAATCTGAAAACAAGCAGAAATCTAAAACAGAGCTGAAACAAAGTATAAGCATTTAAACATGACACATTAAATGGTGTATAAGAAACTACATAGTCAGAGCATATTTACAGCAATAAGCAGCAATATAGTATAGGCCACATCTGTACGTCCTTCATGCATATTCTGAGGTAGTTAGAATGCTAGACTAGGCTCTGGGAGACCTGGCTCCAAATCTCCACTCTGCCATGAAGTTTGCCTGAGAGAATGAAATTGATGAGAATCACTGCAATGGTCATCTTCTGTTTGTTGTACAAGTTGGGATAGACAAAGATCACTCATATGCTTCATGGTTTGTTCCTGCTCAGAACTAAATGACATTTAATATAATGCCAAAATGTATTATTTTATTTTCACTTGTGTGCTTATGGATGTAACAGCATAATCATAAATTTAAGAGTCTTTGTGCTGGTATGGGTGTGTCCAGTGCATTCAGGACCCTGTGTGTTTGGCAGCTGGTGGTCCTTCTGTTGTTGTGTATATTTCATGTACCAATACTCTGTACTGTGTATATCTCCAAAGAAATAAAATCAGTGGAGTCAGACAGTTCCATTTTTTTTTACTCAGCCTGTGGTTCGCTAGCTGTACATCTTTCTCGTAAAAAACCCTGTGTTTTGTTTATTTCCATTTATAGCCTCTTTCCAGAGGGATTACTCTGTTAGTCTTTTTCAGTGAATGATAGCATGAGGATAGCATTTCATGCACCTGGTGAAGGGGCGCAAGTCCTGTGTTAAATCTGTCAGTCATGAAAATGCTTCAAGCATTTTCCATTTTCATTTATAACTAGTTAATACAAAACAAATAATTAAAACGTATAGAGCAAAAATTAAAGTTACTCCTCTCTTAGGTTTTCCAGTGTTCTCCACAGTTGTTGACTGGATGTGGGAGGGGCCCCAGAAGAGAGCCTTCCTAAGATAGAAAAAAATAACAACTTTGTAAGGTTAAAACAACCTTCTTGTGATGTTTGCATGCTCTTTGGTCGCCGTGTAGGATTTTTTTTAGCATAAATGGTGTGCCAAGGCACCAGAGTTCTTGAACACAGATCAAATTAAGCAACTCTGGCCAGTGTTTAGGCCACACGGCAACGATCTTGAGAACAATAAACCAATGGTAGCACCATTGCCCTATCAATAGAGAAACCATGACAGGATAGTCAGCCATTTACTTAACCCTGTTTTAAATATTTCATGAGTCCTTTTTGAAAATAAAACAGCAAACATGAAAATGAACATTAATAACAAAGCTTTTCTCTCCTCCAGCAGCCTCCATCACCTGCATCTGCAGAATCGCCAACTATGTCAGGCAGGGCCAGCTCAGGGAGTCATCAGCTCCCGCGTGGCTATATTCCCATCCCTGTGATCCATGAGGGAAACGTTCCAAGACAACCACCGCAAGTCTATCATCAGGCACAGAAGACACACTACCCAGCTCAGCAGAGTGATTACCATGCTCACCCGCCAGTGTTCCACCAAGTTCAGACTGATGACCGGGATCAGAGGCCACAGCGGGCACAGTCTCCGTACAGGATGTCACAGAGAGGTCCCACAAGTCGCGACAGCTCACCGGCCAGAATCCAATCCCCAACTCCCATTAGAATACAATCTGTCAGACCTCAGGTAGGTGTGATGGACCTATATAAGTGGCTCCCTGGTTTTCATTCGCCATTACTGTGCAAAATGTTGTAGTCATGTAGACTTTACACTCACACAGAAACGTATGGCTGAAAACCTTAACCCGTTAATTGACAAAATTAATCTGGTAATCACTGCACAATAGAGTAAAAATTACAACTCTTAAAAAAACTTAATCCTCTGGGCTCTCCACAAAGAAGTTAACTGTGTTTTTTTCTTCTTCTCCTGCATACTTTACTCTTTGCAGCTCTTCTTGGTGACAGGAGAGGTCTAGAAATAGTACTACAGAGAATAGTCCCCATCTACTTTTTGTTAGTTGAAGAAACCTCCAGGGGCTTTTCCGATAAAGCCATATGATTGGGTGAATTGGCTTTTTTAATGCAGTTCATTTCAGCCTGCTCCATCACTATACTTTTGAACTCTATAGAATCTGATTCACTAGTTCCCTTTTTGTACTTTCTTATATCTTCCCCATTCTCATTTTCTCTTATAATCTCTTCTTTCTTTTAAAGTTCTCGTAGTAATCTTTCACAGTGGGTAGCCGTGTTAGTCTGTTTGCAGTAGTCAAAAAGGGCAAGAGTCCAGTAGCACCTTAAAGACTAACAAAAATGTTTTCTGGTAGGGTATGAGCTTTCGTGAGCCACAGCTCACTTCTTCAGATATCTTCGTATCTGAAGAAGTGAGCTGTGGCTCACGAAAGCTCATACCCTACCAGAAAATATTTTTGTTAGTCTTTAAGGTGCTGCTGGACTCTTGCCCTTTTTGACTGTAGTAATCTTTGTAAGTTTTAATGTCCATATAAGCTGCTTCTCAGAGCTGTGGACTGTCCTTTGGGTTAGGTAACTACTTTGGGTTAGGTAACTACTAAAAATAATATTGCAAGGATGGACATAAACCCCCTACACAGGCAACACCCGAGAAAGGTCATGTTAGTTGGAAATATTCAAATTTCCTAATGGTGTTTAAAACTGAAATCCTTGCAGTTGTTTTCTGTGGTTGCATTTCTTTTTAACGAGTATCCACTACCCTTTCTGCCAGGCTTCTCAGCAACAAATGCCAACCCAAGGATCACCACCGATTCTGCTGCCTGAGGCCAAGCTGGATAACAAGGTAGGCTCACCTGGAACAGAGGGTCCTGCTTCATACATCCCCATTCAAGTCGTTCATACCGACGCTGATACCAAGCCGCCTCCACAGAAACCACCTCCCCCAGCAGAGAATGTTGATAAAAAGATTCCTTGCCCTGCTGAAGCTGCTCCACTAGAAGAAAGGCCCGTCCCACAAGAACCTGAAGCACAGAAGCCTTCAGAGACAGAAGAACTTCCAAAACACCCAGGAGTCTTGAAAGTTGAAGCCATTCTAAATCAAGTGCAATCACTGCAGCAGGCAGTTGATTCCTTTGACGGTAAGAAAAATGACAAAAGGTACCTGATGATAGAAGAGTATTTGACCAAAGAGCTGCTAGCCTTGGACTCTGTAGATCCCGAGGGTCGGGCAGATGTCCGTCAGGCCAGGAGAGACGGCGTAAGAAAAGTCCAGAATATATTGGAGAGACTTGAACAGAAAGCAGAAGATGCCCCAGAGCCTGTACAAGTGGACGAGTCATCTTTTCCTGAAAACAATCTACGGGGGAAAATAGATGTTGATTCTGTGATGGAAAACACTACTAAGGATGTAAATAACAAGAATGTCAAAGAGCAGATCAAAATGGAAATGCATCACCCTGAATCTAAGGAAGGAATAGTTACCAACCTTGCCAAAGAAACAAACACATCTGAAAATGTGACTGAACCATAGCCACAAGTAAACATTAAAGTCCTTAGACTCTTTAACTTAAAGTGTGTGTTAAGTGATTTTTAACTTGCATGCGTTTACAGGCGCTTTGCACCAATTGGTTTTTAATAAACATAGCAGCTTGGGACACTGTAAACATTCAAGTGGGGTAGATAGTGGGGGTTATAAGGAAAACAATGTATTTATCTTATATGCTGTACACTGCTCAGTTGAAAAATGGATGTTTTCAAATGAAGAATGTCTTGGGTTAACATTGGCAAATGAAATTGTTACCCAGCCACATCAGGAGAAAAACAAAAAACAGATTTATCTTTTCTTTAGTTTTCTTTTTCTTTTCCCCTTCAAATTTCATGAGTCACTTTAAGTAATGACACTTGAAAAGTATGTTAAGAAATCATAGGGGTATTTATATGTGTTCAGAATTTCAGTGCTACATTTTAAATGGGGGGAAAATAAAATAATACTGTAGAAATCTGGCGACCCTTGTGGTTTATAAACTGGCGAGTAACTTCATTTACAATCCATTAATCGAAAAGCAAAAAACTATGTAATACCTTTTATTCAGAGCAGCCAAACTAGCAAACCTTTATGTTGGATCCAGACTAAATTAGCAGTCAGTACTGATTTCCCCTTCTCACTGCAGGCACACACCCTGCTTTCATGTTACTTTTTTAGAGCCTCCTATCCCCTGGGAGCACAATTTTTTGGACATCAGTGGGCTGCCTGGGAAGGGGGGAGGAGAAATGCTGTTCCATTGATGTGGGTCCAAACTCATAGTGTATAAGCTTTTGAGGCGGAGTGTGGCTAGAACCAAGTTGCACTAGTGGCCTTCTGGAAAGGAGCAGCAAAAAATAGATGCCAACCATGTGAAAACCCAGAGCTCAGCAGTTGATCAAATGTCTCTGTGATACTAGGCAAAACAAGCAGGTCCTTTAGAAGGCTGACAGCTTAGGGGAAAAATGACATTAGCAATACTGGAGGCTTGTAGATGCATTAAGCAAAGAGTCAGTGTAATCCACATGGGTGCACTGTTACTTAATTATGGCTTCCCAGGCAGAATCCGTTTCTTTGTTGGCTAAATTCAGGCACCCCAAAACTAGACAAAAGACTTATCTGTGTCTGTCCATAGCAAAAGCAAAATGCCAGGTAATACCAAGAAGGCACAATGTAAGAAATTGCCTACTTATACTTTATTTCAAATTAGTCCATGATCCGATCAGTTGATGTCCAGTCCAGCCTGACTTGCCCAAATGGGGACAGTTAATGTATTCAGTCTGTCAGGAGATGAGGTACAGAGGAGGGGCACTGGGCACAAGACTGTTAGTTAGGTTCTGGTGGTGGATCCTCCACACAGCTTTGTTTGATTTGGGGGAGGTCAGAATTCTTGACGTAGATGCAGGGGCAGCTGGTGAGTTGGCATGAAGGCACAGTGGTGAGCTCACTGGGAGGTATGGGGTGGCACAAGCAGCATAGTGCAAACATACAGCTCCATATGGGTCAGCTGTGCCATAACTGGCTGGTATGTTTAGTTGGTGAGACATGCTGCCATGTGGCAGTTGCCACGGGACAAAGCCACCCTCTCCATAGTTGCAACTCCCTTTTGCCCCCACCTCACCTGCTGCTGTTGCATAGAAATGTGAGGATATTGTTTTGTTTCCTATTTCACGAGATACTCCCCTTTTCTCATTTCTTTGTTTCCAATTAGTCTGTTCTGCATCTTTAACCACGTGTGAGCCATTCCTATGTAAAAAATCTTGTAAAACCAAACAATTGGTAGAAGTAAGTTTCTCCTGATTTTCAGTAAGAGGCATGCTGTGATTACACCTAGTTTGTTTTCTGTGTCATTAGAATTAAAAGACACTTTAAGTGCAATCGTAAACAGAATCACACCTTTCTAAGTCCATTGAAGTCAATAGGTTTAGGAAGATACAACTCTCCTTAGGATTGCACTTTGAGTCTCCTTGTGAGTTTTCAAAGTAACTTGCACTCCAAAAATGTGCTTAAGCAGTCAGTTTTCCTATTCAGTTAAGGGTATAGATGTAAACATTGAAGTTGTGCAGAATTTAAAGTAAAATATGTTGATGTGCAAATGAGATCACTACAAAAGTGCTTGAAGTTGGAATGAACTATATTGTAAACTATCTGAAATACTGGTTACAAATTGCATAGTCCATGAGACATGAAGTTGTTATTAAATACAGAGTTCATGACTGACAGGTTAATCAAGTCTCCTTTGCTAAGAGTCTGTTTAAACAAACAGCTGTTTCTAGGTAACAACTTAAATTTTCTCCTCCTTCCTCTTTACATGACCAAGGGATGAAACATTTTATGTGAGAAGGGAAAAATCTCTTGAATAATGACAGAAACCTCCAGTTGTGATCTTACAATGGAACTAGTTCCAAAGGAAACACAGGATTCCCATTGCTGTATCCCCCCCCCCCCCAATGCTGTCTCAAAGGACATTTTCAGGAGAGAAACAGTAGGCTTACAAATTCCCAGGCTATTTTAAATTCGTTTTTCTCCATAGCTGGGGGTCCAGGTGAAGCCCAGCTGTAGGAAAAAGCCCCACCTTGGGTAGTGTTTGCAGGTGAACATTAGTAGTGAAGGAGAAGTTAATCATGTCTCCCACTCTGTTAGTCCCTGGCAGACTTATCCCTCTACCAATGCCATTTACATTACCTCACCAGTCCCTAGTTTGCAAATATGCATTTGCCAGAATAACAAGCCTTTATGTCTGGGTGGGAATCAGAGACAAAGCTATATGGCTGTACGGCTCAGTTGTATGGAGGTGGTGTTGCTGCCTGCCCATATAAACCCTTGGAAAGAAGTTTAATGTTATAATTTTCAACCAGCCAGTTTATGAGGAAAGGAGTCGAAAGATCACAGTATGGGTTGGATAGGTTTTCGAATATTCCTTTGAGAAGGACAGATGTTCTTAATTCTAGCTCTACTGTAATGATTATATAAAAGGTATATATATATATATATACACACACACACACACACAAATTGTGGTGTAACAGGTTGCCTGTAGGCCTATATAAAGGCCTGCAGACATGTCAGTCCATAGAACAGAGTCATTGTAGTTTCACTTTGAGAATCGATGGTCATTTTCAAAACACGGTGCTTCCATGTGCTGTATTTTACTCATCGCAATGTGAAGTCTCATGACCCTTCGTAGTTCCTGTATGAGCTCACTGGCTGCATGTTCCTAATGCAGATTCCATTTTGGTGAGGACACAGCTGATGTCAGGCAACAAAAATACCTGTTAAATGGGAGTCAGCTGTGGTGACTTCCAGCATGTAAGTTATAAACAGGTGTTCTTTTGCTTTCACCCTTCCACACATACCCTCTGCCTACCACTTTTCTTTTTGGTCATGCTGAAAAAAAATTGTCTTGGATTGCCAGAGGTGGCAGTCTGAGACCTTTTGCTATTGTCTGCATCATTCATTCATCTGGAGGGGGGGGAACTCTGAACGTTTGTGAATAAATAATACCTTTGACTTAATTAGTGAACATCAACAAGCCTTCTATTAAAAATGTACTTTTGTAGGAAGTAATCAAGATAGATGTACTACTTTATTCACTAGGTCTTCGCTTGGTACAAATACTTAGTATGGTTTAATATACAGTGTGTCACTTTGTCACTAGCCTTTCAGTCTGTCCCGAGTCTTGCTATATAGGTATGCTATTATCTCTGAGCTGTGCCACTGATTGCCATGCCAAAGAGCAGCACAAAATATGACATAATGACGTTGCGAAAGTCTCTGACAGATGGACTTAGGACAGGTAGGTGCTGAGCTTATTCAAACAGCTTTCTGCACTGACTATGTGTAACCTAAACGGTGCATGCTCTAAGCTTACGTAGAAGCTAATTCTTGTGGGTGGGAAAAAGCGCAGTGAAAATGATGACATTTGTCTAGTGTTTGAATGCTAATGAATGCATGATTGCCTTCATTTAAACAAACGTAGAGTACCCAGCTTGCTAGGGGTAAAGGGAAGATGACTGGGGAAGGCACTGGCAAACCACCCCGCAAACAAAGTCTGCCTAGAAAATGTCGGGATGTGACATCACCCCATGGGTCAGGAATGACCCGGTGCTTGCACAGGGGACCTTTACCTTTAGAGTCAATTAACTGTTTCCCCCAGTCAAATATTTTTGATAGTGTGAAAGCAGCATGTAGAGTATTTGAAGCCTGTGTGGATAGAATCAAGCTTGAGAGAGATTTTCTGTAATGCCGCTTTGTTCAGACTTTGTTTTACTCTGGTTTAAATTGGCACCAAAGGCATGCACTATGTTTTTTTTTTTTAATAATTTTGGCTGCTGCCATAATGCAGCACTTCTAACTCCCTGATCCCCAAGTCATAAGTAACAGATGTGCCACTTTAGAGGCAGATAGACTAAAATTTAGAGTGAAAATTGGGCTTATTATTTTCTCTAGGCTTGGAAAAAATCCAAACAAACTTGTTCCTCTGCTAAGTCAACTCTAGTTGGATATTCACTTAGAACAGGGATCCCAAACATGGTGCCCACCAACATCTTTTCTGGTGCCTGCCAGGTGTTTTTAGAAAGCGGGCAGGTCCATGTCGGGTTTTGGCACAGCAAGGCTTCTGATTGGCCATTAGAGATTTGATTGCTTGTGCAGATTTTTTAAAACATTGCTTTGGCAGCGGCTGCCACCACAGCACAAGGTGGTGTGACTGAAGGTAAGCTGCAGCAGCCATTTTGTGTCTGGCTCCGCCTTCTGTGGCAGCCATTTTGTGGATGTGCCTACTATGCTCTGTCAGAATTCCCAAGGTACCCTCAGGCTCAAAAGGCAGGAGACCCCTGACTTAGAAACAACAAATGACCAAAACTACCCAGGCAATGCTCATTCTTGTCTGCTGGAAACCTGGAAGAATGTCTACAGAAAGTAGATCTTGTGAAATGCTGCATGCATTCATTGTTGGGGGGGGGGGCAATGTAAAGTGGACGGAGCTTTCAGTCTATGTGTGATTCCCGCTGAGACAAAGGGCACTTTCACACAGCCCAAATAATGCATTTTCAATCCACTTTCAGTGCACTTTAACGATTGTTTGCAAGTGGATTTTGCCAGTTCACACAGTAAAATCCACCTTCAAAGTGCAGTGAAAGTGGATTGAAAGTGCATTATTTGGGCTGTGTGGAAGTGCCCAAAGACTTCTTGGCAAGGTTCTAAAGAGGCACATATGTCTCTTCCCCACACTCCTGGCATATTGTGAGAATAGAGGAAAAGAAGAACGGTGTGTTTGTTCCTCAACAGCACTGAATGTGCTTTCCCCACCTGTGCGTGGAGAATCTGCAGACAACACAACCAAAACAAATTCTTCTTTTGATACTAAAAAAACCCCAAAAAACCCTGATTACTGTGATGCAACCTATACTTTCCTTAAGCTCTTGTTCCTTAAAATTGGCTGATGGGCCATGCCACCCTTGCCAGGCCTCTGCCTTTTGTGGCCCCATTTCTCGACTGCTTTTGCAATTATTAATTTGTGTGGTAATTTCTTTCATACCCTACATGTACCTTGGCTTAGACACTTGGCAGCTGTGTCCGAAGCATTGGTGGGCTCTAAAAGTAGCACCTGCCAAGGACAAGGGATTGTGTCTTCAGGTAAGGCAGGCCACCTAACAAATCGATTGAGTACCCTGCAATTCTTTATAGCCACTATATAGTCCCATGTGTAGGCCAGTGCAGAAGCAGCTCTGGAAGTTGTAGTGCTCTAGGCCATTAATTGGTGCTCAAATCCTCTCAAGGGTGAAGAAGAGTTGGTTTTTATATGCCGACTTTCTGTACCTTTTAAGGAGAAAAAAACCCGGCTTACAATCACCTTCCTTTCCCCTCTCCACAACAAACACCTTGTGAGGTAGGTGGGGCTGAGAGAGTTCAGAGAACTGACTAGCCCGGGTCACCCAGCTGGCTTCATGAGTAGGAGTGGGGAAACTAACCCTGTTCACCAGATTAGAGTCTACTGCTCCTAACCACTACACCACGCTGGCCTTTCTGCCCATGCTCCAGCAGGAGGGACAAGTTTGAATCTAGCTGGTGTGCTTGTTTTCCTACATTCCCCTGTGATGAAGTTGCAGTTTTGTTAACAAAAATTAATATGCAATAAAAAATACCTATCAATGCTTACCGGCCAGTTTCTGTGTTCATGGGGGCTATGTGAATCTCACTAAGAATATTTTCCTATGCCGCACCACCTCCTCAAAGGTTGGTCTGGGTATATAATAAAGTTCCCCTCATCCAGCTATAACAGAAGCACAGATGATGTCCTATTTCTTTTAGTAGCATTTGCCCAGGGGGGAATTGCATACCAAACCAAAGCATTTAAAGTAGAACAATCCCTCTCACACATGTGCACACCCACGCACCATTTGTGAACAATATTCTTTACCATTTAAACTGGACAAACATAGAATACACTGTGATTAAAATTAAGTGGTGCTGCCAGAGCCTGTTGACTGCTGATAGGCCATCCCTGCCCTAAGAGAAAGTTCAGCTTCTTGCATGCCTGTGAGAAATCTCATCCAGCAACATAATACATGGCAGGTCTACAGAGGATGTGCTTAATGCAGGGTTATAGAGTTCTATTAAAGTGGTGAATAATCCTGCGAGGCCAGTGATATAAACTGGAAACTTTGTTAGATTCCAAACAATGGACATGCTTTCTTCAAATGGTAAAAAGGTAAAGGTAGTCCCCTGTGCAAGCACCGGGTCATTCCTGACCCATGGGGTGATGTCACATCCCGACGTTTACTAGGCAGACTTTGTTTAGGGGGTGGTTTCCCAGTGCCTTCCCCAGTCATCTACACTTTCCCCCCCAGCAAGCTGGGTACTCATTTCACCGACCTCGGAAGGATGGAAGGCTGAGTCAACCTTGAGCTGGCTACCTGAAACTGACTCCTGTTGGGATCGAACTCAGGTTATGAGCAGAGCTTTTGACTGCAGTACTGTAGCTTACCACTCTGCTCCATGGGGCTCTTTTCTTCAAACGACTGGACCAATTATCGCAGCTGAGTTGTGCAAGCCGGATGAAGATGAGGACTGATTATCCAGTTAAGTATTTACAGTGTCTGTTGGTTTTTGAATACAGATTAAGTCAGGTCTCAACAAGCAGATAGTTGCTGGGTGTGGCTTCTTTAAACCTGATGGTAGAAAACATGAGAAATGTGGTGGACACAGAGCTAAATTGAGTGTCCTGCATTCTGGGTAACACTTCAGCAGTATCATATCTGGGAAGTAAGAAGGAGTTAACACATGCCACACAAGAACCCCCCTTGGGTGCAATTTTGAACCAGTTAAGGAAAAAAACAAACTTAAGCAACTGCTATTGGCTTGCATAATTCTTCAGGAAAGGACTTTTTGTTTTCTCCAGGCAGGTGGCAATCCTGTCAAAAGGCCAAAGATACAACCTAATACCTCCACCCAGAACCACAATTATACAGGAGTCCAGAGGCACATTAAAGACCAGCAAAATGTACACTAGCATAAACTTTCATAAGAGTTCACTTCATCCAGATGCATGGAATGCTCAACCATTAGGCTCATGTATTTATATTCAAAGTTGCAGTCAATGAAAAGGGACAAGATGTTACAAAGAGTGGTCAATTAAAAAGAATATCCAATCAAGGAGCAATCAGCCCACTCGGAGTGGGTAAGGACCACTCCCAACAGTGGATAAGCAAAATAGGATTAAACATAAAACAGGTTTAATGTAGGGTAAAAGTATGATAGAAGTGCCATTTTATTTATTTAATCAAATCTTCCTGATAACGTTTACATAGGATACAGACAGGTGTTTTTAAGATCAGGGTTTGAAACATCTGCTTGGCTCCCTCCCTTTTTATTAACATCTAGCCTGTTTAAGAGTTCTGGCGATGAAAGGTTGCATGCTATTTTGTATTATTTTGGGTTGTCCTGATAAAATCTATTTCTACTTACCTACCTACCTATATCTAGCACATTTTTATCCCACACTTCCTCCAGGGAGCTCAGGGCAGTCTATACACATCTTCCTTACCCATTATATCCTCACACCAATCCTGTGAGGGAAGATAGGCTCAGTGCATGTGTTTGGTCCAAGGCCACCCAGCAAGCATCTGTGGCAGTAGGAGGATCTAAATCTGGCTGTCCCAAATCCTAATCCCAACACTCAAGCCATTATACCACCTTGGTTCGATTAATCACATGGCTTTTCATTTTGCTTTAGACCAACTCAGCTGGTCTAAAGCAGCCTCTGCAACCTCTGTCAATTCAGAACCTGGGTTCCTGTCCCTTTAAAAACAGAGTCAAATGAGTAATTTTGGCTGTTGTGGCCTTGCTAATCATAGTGCTATCCTGGTTGCACTTGCCAATAACTCTTCTGTGTTCACAGTCTCAGGGCTTCTTTCCCATTTGGGATTTGGTGTAGTTGGGGCTGGTCAATTGACTTGCATTTCAGCTGTCCTTTGCAAAGCTCACCTCCGCTCATCATTTGCCAGTCCTTGACTTGTCCCTTCATCCTGTATCTTCAATTGAGTGCTAATTGTAATCCTTTGAGTTTACAATTAACAGATGGTATAGTACTAGTTGTTTTCAAAAGTACCAGCTGACAGGCTCAGATACAAGCATTCCACAGCATACCACATACAAATCCGAACCCCTCTTCAGAACATCAACATGGTTAAAAGCCAGAATCAAGTGGATTACAAAATAAACACGCTGGCAAATTGATAAGAAGGAAAGGAAAGGAAAGGAAGGAAGAAAGGAAAATACAAAGCAATGATATTGATTAAAGTTTGTTAGGGGTGGGAAGCTGACGACATGAGATATCAGTTGCTAAACAGAATATCTGTGTGGTCTTTTATGCATGGCTGTTTCACTTGCCATTACCCCTACAATAACTTTGGGTCTTTGTTTTGATTATGCATGCTGTTTCCGACCATCAGAGGTTGCCTCGCTCTCCCCCTGCATTTCCCCGCGTTTTCAGGGACCTGTTTTATCTCAAATTTGAAAACATGGGCAAAACGTGGGGAAACGCAAGGGGAGAGCGAAGTGACGTCTGATGGTCGGAAATGGCATGCATAATCAAAACAAAGACTGGAAGTCATCGGAGGGGTGACCATGCATAAAAGGCCAGGGTCAGTTTAACGTTTATCCAAGATAAAAGATATTTGATTGACTGACATTGTCCATATGATCAAGTTCCACGTCTTGAGAGTGCAGATGATCCCCTGCTTTACATACCTGCATGGTACCCATGATTTGAAGGGTGTATGTGTTATGTTCCTTTAATAGAGGCTTAATGGGAAGTTACTTACCAGGTAATGTCCTTTACCTCCATGCCATGAAAAGCTTCAGCTGCCCATTTCTAGATATTAAGCCTTAATTAAAGAGGCAGGACATTTTATTCCAGGCCATATAACCCTATAAGAAGCATCTGTTCACTGTTGGCTTTCCAGAATCTGTGAAGATTTTTATTCTGAAAAGCAGGATAAAATTGTATTTATATATTTAGGGAATTTAAACATCTTGGCCTTTAATAGTTAAAGCTGGCTAACATGTCAGTACTGAAAAAGACCGCAAAGTGGCAGCTGAGTTAATCTGTTTAAGCAAAATAAAACAAAAACCACGTGGCGCCTCAAAACTAACATAGAAGAAGAGTCAGTTTGGCTTCTACTATGAACAGTCACATCTAACCATTTTTTCTAATTTCTTGAAGATGCTGGCAACCATATAGAATGACACCATCCAGTGTGTACTTGAATTTCCAAGGAACAACTATGAATTCATTCATTTATTTTGATATTTATACCCCACTTTCCCCACCCACCCCAAAGCAGCTTACAACACTCTTCCCATCTTCTCATATTATCCTCATAACAACCCTGTGAAGTACGTTAGCCTGAGAGAGAGTAAGTAGCTGACTTATCTAAACAGAACTGAACAAACAACTATGTCTTTCTAGCATTTAAAGAATTACTTAATAACACCCAAAGATGTCTAGATACGGCAGCGGTAGGTCCGTGGGAAATATTCAAGGTGGAATGCACACAAACAGAATCTTGATTATTCAAAGGGAGGATATAGTACTTAGTTGGAATACAAGAATGACAGTAACATTTATATTGTTTTTCATATTACTAAGAAGCCTGTGGCTTCCCATATCCCAAGTGAAGTATAAACATGCATGATGTCAGACCTTTCCCTTGATATCTTAGAATATTACAGAAAACATTAGGGAAGGGTGGGTGCTAATGATATGTGTGAGGGGAAAATGGAAGAGTTCTGAATTCTAATCCTGCCCCTCTTAATGTGTTAAAATGTACGCTGTAATCCTAAACATACATGCTGGAGAGTTCACCCCATTGAGATTAATTGGACTTCAAAGTAAATATGCTTAGAAATGAATTATTAGTCTGTTACTAGGCTGATTAGATGTGTTAACATCTTTCCTGGAGCAGGAAGATCAGATTACTCTTTGGATAAAGAATCTATTTTATAGTGATCCACATAATTGACCTACCTAATCTATCCCAATAACTAATATTCTTGGCTGCCAGTACCTACAAGAATTTTGGTCAGAGATCTTTCCCAGCCCCAGTAGCACAGATTCTTCTAGCTGGAGAAACCAAGAATTGAATCTTTTACATATAAAATATATTCTCTGGTATTCCAGTGGCGCCATTTTATAAAAGTATCATATCCCGCCAACTCTGATTCACTAATCTGTTGGTTTAATGGACTAAGTCCTTCCACATTTCACAACCCATTGATCCTTAGATGGATAAGCAATGCCTAATCTTGAGTTAAACCCAGCCTCAAATCCCAGCCTATTCATTTGCACAGTTTCAGTAAATACTATTGGATTTTCAGTTTCGTCCAACAACTCAGAAGTCTCCATGCAAAGACAGTAATGAGTTATCTAATCTTTTTGTGTGTGTTGGGTGGTAGAGGTTGGAATATCCTTGCTACTGCTGGATAGCTGTTCCACTGGTGTCCCCCATCCTCCATCTACATACAGGAAGGATCCAGGAAACTCATTCTTGATCATACTCTTAATCATATATCTATTGAAGTCCTTTAAAGACCTGGATTGCCAAAGTGGAAACTTTCAAATCACTGTTTCCATGTAATCAGGGTGTTGCCCTGATTCCTGCTCTGATTCTTCTGAGGACTGTTGACATTCACCCTTTAAGGCTGGCAGGAGTCAGAACTAATTCTGAGTAATGAAAAAAACATCCCAAACTACTCCACCCCCCTTTCTGGCATGTTACCAAGTCTACCCTAGAAACACAGTATGGACTAGGAAGAACACCAGAAATAAAGCTATTGGATAAGCAGTGCAGAGAAAAATCCTATGAAATAAAGGCTTAAAAGAAACGAAACGAAGCCCAGAGCAGATCTTCTGAAATCTCTTCCTGGGTCTTCTAGGGCATGCATGAGCTACTCTGCAGTAGTCAGCAAGCTACTGGTGGATCACAAGTTAATGGTTGAAGAGGCAGCATGGTATAGTGGTTAAGGGTGGTGGTTTGGAGTGGTGGACACTAATCTGGAGAACCAGGTTTGATTCCCCACTCCTCCACATGAGCGGCGGACACTAATCTGGTGAACCAGATTGGTTTCCCCACTCCTACACATGAAGCTAGTTGGGTGACCTGGGGCTAGTCACAGTTCTCTTAGAGCTCTCTCAGCCCCACCTACCTCACAGGGTGTCTGTTGTGGGGAGGGGAAGGTAAGGTGATTGTAAGCCAGTTTGATTCTTCCTTAAGTGGTGGAGAAAGTCAGCATATAAAAACCAACTCTTCTTCTTCTCTGCTGTAAGGTATTCAGGCAAAGGGTTGATAAAAAAAGTCAAGTTACTATAACCAGCAGGGACAAAGCAGGCATGTCCTTGGTTGCCCAAAAATTCCAGGTGATGGGTCATCTATTGGAGTGTTTCCTGGTCCATCTGCTGCATTTCTAAATTAGCATCCATGGTCATCCATGGTCAGCAAGCATGGGTGTGGTACTGCCCAGATTCTCTATGTTGAGAAAGTCTCAGAGGTGCTAGCACTCTCCTCTATGACACTCCTACAATTACTTTGCAAACATCAAATACAGTACCGAAGATTGTATGTTTTTGGGGTAGAATAGCGTTTTTACATATTCCAAATACTGAACTACCCGCTATTGGAACAAGTAATGTCTTTGCAACAGAAATGCAATGTCAGGGAAAGATAACAGAACTGCATGCATCAAATGAACTATTGTGCTAAAAATATTGCCAAGAAAGACCGTACAATTTGTAAACTGACTTTCCTCTTACATTTATAAGGATGCAGACCCTTTTACTTCAATGCACTGAACGTAATCTGCTCTCAATATGGTATCTGTAGGAATTATACCTATAAACCCACAGATCATCAAGCATGAGACAGTCACTTTCAAATGAAACAATCCATCCAATTAAGAGGCAGTCCAAGAGCTCAAACATATTTTACAAAGAACTGGCCTTTAGAAGAGCCTATGGAGGAAGATGGATAGCTTTGAAAAGAGTGGTGTGGCATCTTTCACAATGAAGGCGTGGTAGGTGCTCTGTACTCTTTAATGAACAGGAACTATTTTGTGGGCAGGTGCTTAAATAGAGATTAAAACATGTTTAAATATCGTCATCCTCGTTGGAAAATTCTAGCCTCACCCTTCTATTCTCCTTTCAACTTTTCAAAAATGGAAGTTACAATGATTGCACTATGGAGGTGGTGTAACACATAATTGAGGCTCAGGAAAAAAATGCTTTAGGATTTCATTTCAGGGTGAAAGATGCTGTAGCAGATCAGACTGGCATTATTACTTCTCTCTTAACTAACACCTTCCCCTGGAGTCTAAAACCACTGTTTCCTATACAGTAATCCTTTGAGTTGTTAGGAGTAATTGTTATGTTCCCTTTAGGGTACAATTATGCAGTGCTAGATCCTGTTGTCAGATGTACTACCATGCAACCTCTTTCCACCCAATCCTGTTTGGTCAGCACATTATATGCCAGTAAAAGACTGGGAAAAAACTATGGGTTTTCCTAGCCACACAGTGTGGCTTCTATTGACTTTTTACCTCATGTACCAACTAAAATGAATCTCCAGCATTGTTAATACAAGGTTTACCATGTTCTTCCTCTGCTTTCAGTTGTCTAAGGACTCTGTGTGTCCTGCCTTGTGTTAGAGAGTCAACTGCTGGTTGTTGATTTTCAGTGGGATGGTTCCATATTTTGTTTCTTCTCTCCAGCATGCTGGGGGCACAATCAGATATCAACTACCCACACCCTATGTCCAGTCAGCAAAGCATCCCGCAGACATCCTATGTGATGCAAAGAGGCCTTAATACCATGGCCTGAAAGATATGCAGCCCCTTTGTTTTTAACATCCAGCCTGATAAAGAGTTCTGGAGAAGTCAAAAGCTTGTACACTGTTTCGTGTAATTTGATTGGTTCTAATAAAGGTTATTGCGGGACATTTGTCCAGACCAATGCCATTACCTGGGTTTTCATGCAAGAGACGAGCAGAGGTGGTTTGCCATTGCCGGCCTCTGTGTAGCAACTCTGGACTTCCTCGATGGTCTCCCATCCAAGTACTAATCAGGGCCAACCCTGCTTAGCAGCTGAGATTGGGCTAGCCTGGGCCATTCAGGTCAGGACCATTCAACCTACATTCTCCATAAAGACTTGGTAAATTACTGGTTGCCCTGACCTGGATGGCCCAGGCTAGCCTGATCTTGTCAGATCTCAGAAGCTAAGCAGGGTCGGCCCTGGTTAGTATTTGGATGGGAGACCACCAAGGAAGTCCAGGGTTGCTGTGCAGAGGAAGGCACTGGCAAACCACCTCTGTTAGTCTCTTGCCATGAAAACCCCATAAGGGGTCGCCATAAGTCGGCTGCGACTTGAGGGCACTTTACACACACACACACACACACACAAATTACTGGTGGGGAGGCAGTTCATAATCTGGTGGAGGAACCCTATTAAACATGATATCAGCTAACAGAACAAATCTAATTTTGGACCTGATTTTGGACCTAAGCTGATGAGATAATGCTGACAAATCTCAGTGACTGCAAATTTTTGAAATTCTTATTATAAAACCTGTAGGAAACCAAAACTTTGTGCAGGGTTCCAAACTAATAATAACCAACAGTCCATCTAATATGTTGATCTACTTAATTTACACCTCTTGTTAAGTGTGGACATAAGGAAATTGAGCTCTATACATGGCATAATTTTAATGTGAAAGGAGATTGTCGTGTTTGACCCAATTCAAAACACTTGTACCGAATAATGAAAATTGTACACCTTATTTAAAAAACGGGGATAGTGTCAGAATAACAGCAATAAAATCTACATTTATTGCAAATCTACATTTATTGTTGAAAGCAGTCATAAAATGTACAGAACTCAGCAGAAGAAGAAGACTTGACTTTTATACCCTGATTTTCTCTACCGAAAGGAGTCTCAAACCAGCTTACAATCACCTTCCCTTCCTCTCTCCACAACAGACACCTTGTGAGGTAAGTGGGGTGGAGAGTGTTCAGAGAGAAGTGTGACTAGCCCAAGGTCATACAGTAGGCTTCAAGTGTAGGAGCGGGGAAACCAACCCGGTTCACCCGATTAGAGTCTGCCGCTCATGTGGAGGAGTGGGGAATCAAACCCAGATTAGAGTCCACCACTCCTAACCACTACACCACGCTGCATTATACATTTCGGTAAGATACAGTTTTCTAACCACAGTATACATCCAAATAATACAATTTTGTTATTCAGTATCCTATTCTGTGCTAAGCTTAAATGGGATCAGGCTGTTTTTATAAAACTGTCTCCCTTGTACAATGTAAATGCTTAAGACTCTGTTAATAAGCAATAAAGGTTGATGATAAATGTGGTATCCTAAATGAATTGGAGAAAGTTTGAACTCTGAGTCCAGGTTTCAACAAGATCTTCTGTGGGTCTGCAGTTTTCAGAAGCAGGTAGCCCTACCAGCCATGGCAAACGGATGATACAATACAACTGTGAGCTTGCTCTACTGGAAAATCAGATGCATGTAAACAAATAAAGTTTTAAAGGAGGGTGTGGCTAGTTTGGGAGGGGTGCATCAAAACAGATAGAAAATTAGCTGCACCAAAGCCTGTCCTTTCAGCTTCCTTGAGCAGAGTTCCTGGGGAAACCAAGCTGGAATCTAAAGGTTCTTTCCTAAACTGCTGGAGGAAGTTGATAGTTGAATTGTCGCCTTTAGGATATCTGAGACAAAGTGACTGTGGTTTGGTTTTAAATGGATATACAATTAGCTGTGGGAATAAAGCATGCCACAGCTCTGAATTGAAGCCAGACTGAAAGACCTTAGCACAATTGCTGGTGTGATTGAGTTTCTCCTGGGCTCTTCATACCAGTGGGAGTGGCACCCCTGCATTATCCTGCTTCACCCAACTCCTTATTGTAGAGGCATTAAGTATTGCATAACTCTTCCTTCTGCAGCAGAACAAGGGAATTTAAATAACCAAGTGAAATCTCTGCTCAGATGCCCTGGAGAAAAAACAATGCTTCATCTTGTAAGCCTGTATTCTAGGTTGTTTGCTGTGAGGGCTAGCTCATTCTGATCTAGTCAAAAAGGGCAAGAGTCCAGTAGCACCTTAAAGACTAACAAAAATATTTTCTGGTAGGGTATGAGCTTTCGTGAGCCACAGCTCACTTCTTCAGCTGTGGCTCACGAAAGCTCATACCCTACCAGAAAATATTTTTGTTAGTCTTTAAGGTGCTACTGGATTCTTGCCCTTTTTGACTACTGCAAACAGACTAACATGGCTACCCACTGTGAATTATCATTCTGATCTAGTTTTTGTTTGTTTGTTTGTTTTGCAGTCAAGTAGCAGCCAGCTTATGGCAACCCTGTTGAGTTTTCAAGGCAAAAGACATTCAAAGGTAGTTTGCCTGCCTCTGCATTGCAACTCTGAAGTTCCCTGGTGGTCTCCCAAACAAATACTAACCAGAGCTGACCCTGTTTAGCTTCTGAGATCTGATGAGATCAGGTTATCCTTGGCTAACCAGGGCAGGGCTCTGATCTAATACTGAGTTATAAGAATTAAAACCATTACTGGATAATTAGGTCTGGTGGTTGTGCAATATTTTTTTTTGTTATTCCTACAAGTAGCTTTAAGCATGCGTAACAGGTATGCTTGTACCAAGCCACACAATAATAACAGCTTTTCTGCTATTTATTCTAAGATGTCCACTGATGCATTGGTGATCACTGGTGTAAAGGAAATACACCCTGCATTTCCTTTTGCTACAATACTGCACAACATTGGCTCAAACTTTAATTCAGGCTGCGGCCTAGTTACCCCTAGCAAATGCATTTCAAAGCTCTGTTTGTAATCTGTGAGAGGGGGGGGGGAAGGAACTCTCTCAAACCCCCTTCCCTTTGAAGCTTGCTCACTGATGGCCCATCTGTCTCCAAGGTGATACATCCTGTCACACCTTAGCCCTCACTGACTCTTGGGGTCTCCTGATGATTTGCATTTACTGCAGGAATGCAATTTATCCCTTGTCTTCAAAGAGTTGGCTAGTGACATGACATATATGAAATTGGTTTGTTGTTTTCCTGAGGAATTCATTGGCTGCTTGATCACCAGCTGACGAATTCGGAAGGTATAAGAATAAACTTCTTCTGATATAGTTTTCATGGAGTTTTGGGGACATGCTGACATGGCCTCATGCTGCATCACTTTGCCCCAGGGAGAAGGGGCAAGATGGGAACAATCCTTACAATTGGAAATCTGGTAACAACTTGGCTACAAGTCCTTTTGTCTTTATAACCTCTTGCAAAGCCTCGCCTATCTGCTTAGAAATTACTGTGTAGTTAACAATTGTTAGACTTTCTTGTTTTCATGCTATTTTGCTCTCACAAATAATTTCCTTTCTGTAACGAGCACATTTTATTAAATAAACTTATAGACTTTATATTGAAGTCTGAGAAACCTTTTTTGGGTCTCAGGGCTAAATCCAAGTGCCTGAGTGTGTGTGTGTGTGAGAAACCACCTACCCTAGTGTTTTGTGGCAATAAGCCTCCCCTGGCAGAAGCTCTACTCTGCAGGGACGGTTTTTGCTTGTTTTGACTTTTGGGAAACTGGCTGGGGAAGAGTAGCTCTCAGCTCATCCCTGGGAAAGCCAGCCTTTTGGAATTGAGAGCTGGGGGCGATATACCTGTACTGCGCTCAAAGGGGGAATCCTGGGGCACAGTAAGGAATTTGGGTTTCCTTAGGGAAACATTTGGTGACTTTGAACTACAGAGGAATCGGCCTGCTGGAGAGCAGACCGAGTCTCCTCGACACGGTGGTAGAATCTACCTACATTGGGCTTTAGGGGGAATCCTGAAGCCCAGTGGGAAGTTTGGGTTTCCTTAGGGAAACATTTGGCAACTTTTGACCCAAGGAGGTACCGGTTTTGCTGGAGGGCAGGCCGGACCTCCTTGACAACTGGGTACCACCACATTGTCAGAGCTCCTTTGTATCATATAATTTACTTCACCATTTTACTCTGGATCTAGCCAATTACTGCCCTGGATCAAATTTGCCATTCTTGGGAAAGTTAATTGAGAGAGCAGTGGCGGAACAACTCCTGGCTTTCTTGGATGAGACCTCTGCACTTGACCCTCTCCAGGCTGGATGGTTTCAGAGAGCAAACATCTTCCGTGTGAGCACTAGATTGTGGTGTTCTGCAGGATTCAATCTTGCTCCAGTTTTGTCCCCAACTCTTTCTCCTTGTACCCAACTCAGGGGGTTACAGCACTTTTATTCCCAGCGATGTATTAAGAGTTTGAAAACGTTATAAAAAATACTGTTTGCACTTTGTTTGGCACCTTTAGCTGTGAAGACGTCTTCCAACCATTTATTAGCCGTGGTATCCAAAAACCCTTTTAAAGCGATGTTTTTTATAACATTTTCAAACTCTTAATACATTGCTGGGAATACAAAGTGCGGTAACCCCCTCAGTCTTGTACAAACTCTTCTTCCTACTGGATAAGCAACCAAAGACAGCTCTCTCAGCCATGAGCCAGTGCCTAGGTGCCGTGGTCAGATGGTTGAGAGAAGCGCTGAAGCTGGGGAGGGCTGGGTCAATGCAGGGGTCACAGCTTCCGGCTCTTGACAGGGTCCAGCTGTCACAGGTGGGCTCCGTGAAGAGCTTAGGTGTAGGCTTGATGCCTCGCTTTCACTGGACATTCAGTGTGCTCTTCTATCTTCACCAGGTCCATCAGCTGGCCCCCTATCTGTCTCAGTCAGATCTGGCCACAGTGATTCATGCCACGGTCACCTGCAGATTGGACTATTGCAATTTACGCAGGGCTGCCCTTGATGTTCCAGAAGCTTCAGGTTCTCTAGAACGCAGCCTAAAGGCTTTTGACTGGTACATCTTGGTCTACCCACATACAGCCAATACTGAGGCAACTGCACTGGTTGCCAGCTGGTTTCTGGATCAAATTCAAGGTGCTGATTTTAACCGTTAAAACCCTAAACCGTCTGGGACCTTGTTAGCATCTGCAGGGCTTGCAAGACAGAGCTCTTCCAACAGGCTTTTAATTAATTGTTGTGTATGCCTTGCGATTCTTGTATTGTTTCCACTGGATCATTTTACTGTTGGGTTGTTAGAGGCAGCCATATTCAATAGGAAATCTAAATAGTTGCTTTTAAATTGTATTCTCTCTCTCTCTCTCTCTCTCTGTCTCTCAGTATTATTGCTTTTAAGACTGTTTACTGAATTTTATTTTATTTTTATGTAAGCCACCCAGAGCCTTGCTTGTTGAGGTGGTGGGGTATAAAGTTTATAAATACATACTTACATACATATATCATTTTGTCCAGAAAATGGCTCCTTATATTGACCCAACCAATCTGACCATGTGCATCCATGCCTCAGTTAACCAGACTATTGTAATGTACACGTCACGAGTCTGCCCTTAAAGGAAATTCAGAAACTCCGTTAGATACAGAATGCCACAGCTTGGTTACTACCTGGGGGTTCGGGGAACATGTATACTATACCCATTCTGAAGTCATTCCATTGATTACTGTGACGGATACAGGGCTAAACTGTGTAACTTGGTAACTGTCAGCCAATGCCAGCAAGCAGTGGGTGGAATCTGGAAAGCCGACAGGCTTCTTTTTGGAGGGAGGGAGGAGATCTTGAGGAGTTAGCTCTTTGGAAGGAGTCCTTAGCTCTGAGCTCCTGAACTGTGTGGTGGTGTGGAGAGACTCTGAGAACACTTGTTCACATACTACCTAGCTTGTTTTAAAACCAAACCTGAGCAGTGACAAGGGGAAGATTGTGGCAGTGTGTGATAGCCCTTTCTTCAGTCACTTGGCAGGAGGTGGCTTCTGAAACAGGGAGACTCCTGACTCAGTGGTTTGGGGAAGAGAGATTTGTTTCCGCAGGAGGTGGGCAAATCTAAGGAGTGGGAAAGGTGGTGGATGAACCTCCACTCACTGGTATTTTGTGTGTGCTAGGTTAGTCTGAGTCTACACCAAGTATTTTGAGTCTATGAATATTCTGAATAACATCTAAGTGTCTTGAAGTAACTGATCTGAGAATTAAGAACTGTGCCTGAAACCAACCAAGATTTTGAACTGCCTGTAACCATTTAAGCTTTGTGCCTCTCTAGAAGAATAACTAACAATCTTACAACCTTTCTGTAAACAATAAACATCATTTTATTCAACTTTTAAATCCAGCCTCTAAGCCTTTCTATTTCTACGGGGGGTGGGGGAGGAAAAGGGAAACTCTCCTCACAAAAGCAAGGGTATTCTGTGGGGTAGAAAGAGTATTAAGTCTGTGGGGTAGAAAGAGTATTAAATCCACCTCTCAGCTACTGGCAACAGGGAGAAATTTGTGAGGGTACATAAAGGTGGGGAAAGTAGAACAGAAACTCCTTCCCCGCTCCCTCACAGTTACCCAATCAGTTGCTGGGTTCAGTTCAAAGTATTGGTTATCACCTACCAAGCCCTTAATGGCCTTGGACTCACATATCTGCAGGACCACCTCTCCTGCTATGCTCTTCCACAACAGCTTCAAGAATCTGAGCAAAGCCTTCTGAGGTTGTCACCTTGCAAATAGTTAAGATGGGCACCTGCCCAAATACTTGCATTCTCTGTGGTGGCTCCCACCTTGTGGAATGACCTGTCTGAGGAGGTCAGGAAAGCTTGCATACTTTTATCATCCCACAAAATGTGCAAAACAGAAATGTTCAGGAGGGCATTTTATAAAGGGATTAGAACTGTAATATAACGAAACAGTCCAGGAGGATGCTTTCATCTGGCGGTCCCATTCATGCTGGGATGCATCTCTTGGCTGCTCAATTAGCAAAAATAAATAATTTTTGCCATCAAGTCACAGCTGACATATGATAACCCTGTAGGGTTTTCAAGGAAAGAGATGTTTGGAGGTAGTTTGCCATTGCCTGGCTCCATGTCACCCTGGTATTCCTTGGGGGACACCCATCCAAATACTAGCCAGGGTTAGGTCTGACAGTATGTGACTGACCCAAGGTTACCCAGCATGCTTCCATGACATGAATGGGGACTGAAACATGGGTTTCCCAGGTCCCAGTCCAACACCTTAACCACTACCCCACGCTGGCTTTCTCATTTAGTAAATACCATACATTTATATGTCTGGTATATTCTTCCTTGCTTTCCGGGACAAAAGCACAATACTGGACTATCCAGGTCAAAACCGGACAGCTGGCATCTCTATCCCCACATAGAATCATGCAAGGATAGTTAACACAATCTTCTGCTTTCCCTTCTGACTTCTCTTTCTCCCCAGACCTTTCTGTTGGGTTACATGTGTCAAAATTGTGCATAGGAATACTTAGCCGATCCTGCAGGTTTTTATGTCATTCTGACTGCATTGGCAAGTTTTGATATTTCACTCAATAAAACTCTCTCTGGTAACTTTTAGCCTCAGTCTTCATTTTCAAGCCTGTGCCAGAACTTTGTCTTTTTGTTAGTAAAGATCCCTTGGATACAGCTGATCTAGCCACTTGTATCCACACCACAGTAACATTGAGACTAGACTACTGTACATTGACCTTCCCTCAAAATTGACTCCAGGTAATAGGGTTGCACTTTATAAAATGGTTTACAAACTAACTTGGATAAATGATTAAGGACTGTGGCTTATACTGCTTTGTATAGCTTACTGTAAATAGGATCCTCTTCTGTAATTTTAACTGCTTAATGCGACATGGTAATACTTATGCCCCGCTTCAGTTCTTTTTGGTTGGTTCCAGACTTCTAAATCTCGAATGCATTGTTTATTGACTGTCCCTTTTTATTGATTGTACTGACCCATTATGTGTAATCTGATTTTAATCCCTGTGAGAAAGATGGACTATAAATAATAGAAAGCAAGCAAGCAAGCAAGCAAGCAAGAGAAAGAAAGAAAGAAAGAAAGAAAGAAAGAAAGAAAGAAAGAAAGAGGAACAGCCTTGTAGTTTATTACAATGCTTATTGACCATTTTATGCTATCCGATTGTTTTTTATATTTTTTAATCTGCCCTGCTTGCATTTCACCTACACACAAATATGATTAATTTAGTCCTCAGAATGGGACTGACATAGGGTTGCCAGGTCCCTCTTTGCCACCGGCGGGAGGTTTTTGGGGTGGAGCCTGAGGAGGGCAGGGTTTGGGGAGGGGAGGGTCTTCAATATCATAGAATCCAATTGCCCAAGCAGCCGTTTTCTCCAGGTGAACTGATCTCTTTTGGCTGGAGATCAGTTGTAATAGCAAGAGATCTCCAGCTACCTGGAGGTTGGCAACTCTAGACTGACAGAGCATACAGATGGGGCCTATTGCCATCACGTGTTACAAGATCACATGTTCCATGTGAAGTATATGAGGGTGGGGACACTGATCTTGCATGTAGAGGATGAGTTTGCTAAACCTCCCTCCTCCCCGCCCCCCAGTTGTCTTGTTTCAATTATTTTAGCATTCAGGCAAAATATCCTTGAAAAAAGTTCATGTATTTGATTTTAATTTTACTCTTGGGAAGAAATATGCATTGTCCCAACCAGCAGAGGGCAGTTCAATACAATTTATACAGAGAGGTGCTATGTTTTTTTCTTTAAGACTGCTCCCTTCTGCTTTTCTTTCTGTCTTTTCTCAATGATGATGGCTTGTTGATAGAATATGAATTGCGATGCTGTTGTCATTGTTAGCATTAAATACCCATTTTGCGATACATGCAAGGAAGAAATGTATTTTATATAGTCATTACTCCCTTTCAAAATTGTAGTACCCTGCAGCCCAAAGCAGTTGTACTGGAACTCCATCTCTTTTATTAACAGAACAAAGGCTGCTTCTTGCTAACTCACATAATTTCCAAAACTCCAACAGAAGCTCCCACAAGTCACTCCCATAACTTTGGATAGAATAGAAGAATCATAGAGTTGGAAGGTTCCACCAGGGTCATCTGGTCCAACCCCCTGCTCAATGCAGGAAATTCACAACTACCTCCCCCCACCACACACACACACAGTGACCCACACTCCATGCCCAGAAGATGGCCAAGATGCCCTCCCCCTCATGATCTGCCTAAGGTCATAGAATCAGCATTGCTGACAGATGGCCATCTAGCCTCTGCTTAAAAACCTCAAGGGAAGGAGCGCTTACCACCTCCCGAGGAAGCCTGTTCCACTGAGGAACCGCTCTAACTGCTAGAAAGTTCTTCCTAATGTCTAGATGGAAACTCTTTTGATTTAATTTCAACCAGTTGGTTCTGGTCCGACCTTCTGGGGCAACAGAAAACAACTCGGCTCCATCCTCTATATGACAGCCCTTCAATTACTTGAAGATGGTTATCATATCCCCTCTCACTCTTCAGGCTAAACATACCCAGCATCTTCAACCGTTCCTCATAGGACTTGGTCTCCAGATCCTCACCATCTTTGTTGCCCTCCTCTGGACACGTTCCAGCTTGTCTGCATCCTTCTTAAACTGTGGTGCCCAAAACGGAACACAATACTCTAGGTGAGGTCTAACCAGAGCAGAATAAAGCGATACCAGCACTTCGTGTGATCTGGACACTATACTTCTGTTAATACAGCCCAAGATCGCATTTGCCTTTTTAGCTACCACATCACACTGCTGACTCATGTTCAGTGTTTGGTTTACTAAGATCCCAAGATCCTTTTCGCGCACACTACTGCTCAGATAAGTCTCCCCCATCCTATCCATTTGATTTTTCCTACCTAAATGCAGAACTTTACATTTATCTCTGTTGAAATGTATTTTCTTAGTTTTAGTCCAATTCTCTAACCTGTCAATATCATCTTGTATTCTGGCTCTGTCTTCTACCATATTTGCTACCCCTCCCAATTTAGTATCATCTGCAAATTTAACAAGCATCCCCTCTATTCCCACATACAAATCATATACAAAGATGTTGAACAACACAAGGCCCAAGACAGATCCCTGAGGCACTCCACTAGTCATTCTTCTCCAAGTGGGTGAGGAACCATTAACAAGCACTCTTTGGGTGCGATCTGTCAACCAGTTACAGATCCACCTAACAGTAATAGGATCTAAATCACATTGTCCCAATTTATCAACAAGACTATTATGGGGGAACTTTATCAAAAGCCTTACTGAAATCAAGATAAACTGTGTCTACTGTATTCCCCTGATCCAGCAAGGTAGTAACTTGTTCAAAAAAGGAGATAAGATTAGTCTGACATGACTTGTTCTTGAGAAACCCATGCTGGCTCTTAGTAATCAGATCCATCCTTTCTAAATGCTCAAGGACTAAATGCTCAAGAATGTGTGACACCTTCCAAGAAAGAACCATATATGGCTGAGCCCAAAGCACGTTGTAAATTAAAGAGAGACAGAACCCTTATATCACATGTCATTCATGGCCCTGGAACAGAACAGCAACAATTCCTTTAAATAATACAATCAGATATTTAAATAAGATATCAGATATTAAAATCAAATATGAAATATTGTTGAAGGTCAAATACGGAAGAAGAGCATTCTTTGTGAATTCAGCATCACCATTTTTCAGTGGAGTATTTAGGAGGCCAAATTAATTTACAATCGACTTTGGCCTCAGCATTTCAAATCAAAGGCCACATTCTGTTGAAATATCCCTAGTGGTGTGCTTGTTTATGTATGTATGTGAAAACTCCAAAAATTGGAGAGTAGACATGTGACATCTGTCTTTTAAAATGGAACCTCAGAGGTTTAGCTGTGTACATTTCTTGCAGCCCAAACAACAAAGAATCTTGAAGTATTTATTGTGGCAAAAAATTGTCTGCCAGAGTCAACTTTATCAGATGCAGTCAAGAGGATCCATAAGGATCCATGGCGTTGTCGAGCTTGTTGTTCTGTATCATTCCCCACTTCACAAGGCATGGGATACATTTTTTTCTTGATCTATCAGAAACAAATACTAGCTGACTGTAAAATTATTAAGCATCCATGGTTGACCTCAATTTGGTGTTTTGTGCTTCCACTGTACCAGGATTCACAGGATCTGAGAATGTTGTTAAGCAACCAGAAGGAACAAATATGATTAGAGGATAGATTTAGGAGATAAGAACATAAAAACTTTTAGGTTCCATTAGGATCCATGATCAGAGGCCTTTTATGCATGGATAGTTTTTGCTGGATATGCTGCTCTCTTGATGCACAGTATTTGAACTCGAATTCTCAAATCACTATGCACAGGGGCTTTCCCCCCAAATAAATTCCCAGAATACTTGGGGTTAAATTTATGCATCACCAGGGGTAATGTGGAGCTTCATAACTTCTAGCTAGCATGCTGGCTAGTCGCAAACAAAAAAAAATCTGTTCAATCAAGCTGAGGATTGAAACTGACCACACTCACTGTGAAACTGACCAAATAAGCAGTCTCATAGTATTCCAGTTTCAGAGGAGTCTGGATCTGAGTCTTTTAAAAATTTTACTTAGTCAGCAGGGGTAGATGGGAGGTGTTCTCAGAGGAGTGATTTGTGAGATCTGCATGTGCAAATAATCAGAATGAATCACAAAGAATGAGATGAGATTCTGTGCTGTTACACATCATCATGCTGATATGTCAAAGCATGCACTTTACAAAATAGGAAAGCAACTTCTGAAAAGTAATAATACAGATAAACCCTAAAGGTTGGATCCAGTAATTTATCAGCAGAAGACATTGCTGGCTGCAAATATGATTCCCATGTTCCCCTTCCCCCAGCACTTCCATCCCACCCCAGGAGGGTTGATTGAAAGTTAACTGAAGGGAGGGGCTGTGGCTGAGTGGTAGAGACTTAATTGGCTATGTGCCATATTAAAAAATGACTGACTGACAGTGTTAGAGGCTCTGGTTTGCATGCAGAAGGTCTCAGGTTCAACGCCCAGTATCTCCAGCTTTAAAAAAAGGATCAGATAGTAAGTAGGTGACACAAAATGCTTCTGTCTGAGATCTTGGAGAGCCACTGCCAGTTATAGTAGGCCTTGATAGACCAACATATATTGACACTTCATATATTCATATGAGACTCATTTGAACTAACAGCCCACCAATCTAAGGTGGGGGCAAGGGGACACAATTTCTCTTCCTGCTACTTCTGTCAGTGGAACTGCACTGATGGAATAGGGAGGAGAGGACAATTTTGTGTTTCCCTGTTCTCAGTGTAGCCCCCTATCCCACACAGGTCCTGTGACTCAGGAATAGGGTTGTACATATCAATATACCCGAACCGAAAATAAACTCAAAATTAGCCGTTCCGGCAATATTTGAGTTTTGAGTTGACCAAATCCCAAAACCTGGGAATCTGCCCAAAGCCGAATAGGTAATTCCCGAAAAAGCTGAATATTCGGCTTTTTCAGGTTTTGTCTATTCACCTTCTGTGGAATCTCCATTTTGTGGCCCTTGTTGCGTTTAAAGGAGAGCTATCTCCTTTCTTCACAATCCTGCCCCCTGGCTGTTTTCCAGGGCAGCAGGAGGAAGGGAGCAGGCACCTTGGAGTGACCAATAGGAAGGCTCACTGGAGCTTCCCATGTGGCCAATGGCAGCAATGCATTTGTATTGCTGCAAAGCCAGCTGGTGCAGTCTACCTGGATTGCAACAGAGGACAACCTAGAGAGGGAAAGGTAGGAAGGCCAGGAATTCTCAGTGGCCCATAGAAACCCAGGTAAGGAAGAACAGTGTTCTTTCACCAATCACAGAAGGTGTTTTTTGCTGGAATTATTTTCAAACTTTTCTGTGCTTGGTCAAAGACTATAAAAGCAGGTCTGGTTCCCAGACCAGGCCATTTGAGAGAGTTTGGTGGCATAGCTTGGCTTTAGCTCCTGCCACCTGATTCTTCCTCTGCGATCCTGAATCCTGGTGCCTCATCCTGACCACTGGATTACAACCTGCTGCTTGGGTTGGATTCCTTCCTGCCTGCCGCCTGGAGAAGACATCAAAGGGTTTGAGATATAATTGTTTTCCTTTTGAACAAGTTGTATTTGGGGCTTATTTTCTAAATCTTGTTAGAAGCCTTGGCCTGTTGGTTGGTGGGGGGAGGGGTTGCTAGTTTGAGGGGGTTATTTGATTATTTTGGGTGAGAGACCCTTCTTCCATTTCTCCACTGCTTGCTGTTTCAAGGTTGCATTGTTTGAATTTTGGGGTTTTCTCTGCTTCAGATCTTGCTGGCTTTCACCTGAAAGGAGGGGGTGATTTGATTGTTGGGGGGCACTTCTTTGTTGTTGACATCAACGTTCTCATTGTTGAATTTGGAGAGAGGTTTTTTTTGGCAGTTTGGTGTCTTCTTGTGTGAACTTTGCAATGTTTTCCTATGGGGAATGAGAGCAACTCCTTTGGGACCCCACAAAACTGGACCCCTGACCCAATCTTCACTAATTTTTTGGGTTCATGCAAGAAGAGTCCCTTCAAGCTACCCTGAAAATTTGGGAACTCTACCTCCAAAAACGCCCCCACAGGAATTTCGAAAAGAATTTTCCATAGACTATAATGGGCCCAATTTTTTTCAGTAAACCTGGAAATAAGCCAAATACCCATATTTACCAATATGGGTATTCGGCTTATTTCGGGTTTACAAAAAAGAATCAGGCTCAATAAATCTGAAATTTACCAATTTTTTTTTTTTACATGACCCTACTCAGGAATCAACTTTCCCAGGAACAAAAAGGATTGAGGGTCGGGGGAGGCTCAGAAAAGATGCACAGCCCTTAGACCCATGGATTCTAGATCCAACCCAGAGATACTGGCTGAGATTGAAAGAGCCACACTAATACACTAATACATATTGAAGAAGAAGAAGAGTTGGTTTTTATATGCCGACTTTCTCTACCACTTAAGGGAGACTCAAACCGGCTTACAATCACCTTCCCTTCCCTTCCCCTCCCCACAACAGACACCCCGTAAGGTAGGTGGGACTGAGAGAGAGAGACTTGTCCAAGGTCACCCAGCTGGCTTCATGTGTAGGAGTGGGGAAACAAATCCAATTCACCAGATTAGCCTCCGCCGCTCATGTGGAGGAGTAGGGAATCAAACACAGTTCTCCAGATCATTGCTCCAAACCACTACACCACACTGGGCTTGTTTCTTGCAGAGCAGTCCTCCGTACCATATGGCTACTCATTTTTGAAACGGGGCACCTTTTACAAATAGTTTGTGATGTGGCACTGGGGTCTGCAGTTCAAAGGAAATGATAGTTTGGTCATTTGTGTCACGCTGCTTTTTAAATATCTGCTCATTGCCTGTTGATTCCCCTCCCCCCCAGTTGTTCTCAGGACTTAGTTAAACAATAGTACATTCCTAAACATAGTCGCACCCTACTAAGTCAACAGAGGAGTGTAATCTTGTTCAGAATTGCATTATAAACTGAACCAAACACCATTTTGCCAGGATCAGCCCCTCTTCTGGGTCAGCCTTTCTATACCAGACTTCCTAGGAAGGAAAGGGGAAGATGCATTCAACAGAAGGGTCTTTTTTCAATTCAAATGTCATGAAAAACAAACCCTGAAATGGGTTTTCAATTTGCCAGAGGGAACTAAGTAGTCTAGATATCAGAGCTTTCCTCCTGGCTGTTTGCCCTTTGTGGGTACTGGTACAGCTTCCACAAAAGCGTAAGAGCCCAAATCAGACATCATCATAATTGTTAGGCTTGCACACTCTCCTCCCTTTCTAGCTGTATCTGAAAAAGTGAGCTGTGACTCACAAAAGCTCATACCTTGCTAGAATTTTTGTTAGACTTTAAGGTGCTACTGGACTCTTGTTCTTTTTGCCTCCCCTTGTGTGTGTGTGTGTGTGTGTGTGTGTGTGTGTGTTAAGTGTCATCAAGTCGCTTCTGACTCATGGGAACCCTACAAATCAATGTCATCCCAAACAGAGACATTTAAACTATCTCCTGTTAGTTGGGCCATTCAGACACGGGTGCAGAACAAACACAGGTTTGCTTCTTTTTCACAAACTGGGATTCTTGACTACTGTTCAATCCTAGTTAAGAAGCCTGATTACTAGGGTTGCCGGGTACCTCTTTGCCACCAGTGCGAGGTTTTTGGGTTACTGGTTACTGAGCAAGAACAAGACCTCTACTGCTTCTGCAAGGGAACTTCCCCCGAACAAAGACCAACACTCCCCTGCATTTTTGAGATGCTGCCACACAATGCCGTGCTCAGCCTAACCTTGACAGTTGGGGCTTCTGAGGCTTCCTCACTTTAACCCACTTCCGCACATGCTGGATAATGCACTTTCAATCCACTTTCAATGCACTTTAACGACAGTTTGCAAGTTGATTTTGCCATTCTGCACAGTAAAATCCAGCTTCAAAGTGCATTGAAACCGGATTGAAAGTGCATTATTCGGCATGTGCGGAAGTGGGGAAAACCTCTTTTGATCCCATTTGGACAGGGACATGCAGGGTAGAAGAAGCTTTGGTTTTTATATGCTGACTTTCTCTATCACATAAGGCAGAATCAAACAGGCTTGCAATTACCCTGTGAGGTAGGCAAACCGGCTTACAATTACCCTGTGAGGTAGGTGGGGCTGAGAGAGTTCTTAATAGAACTGTGACTAGCCCAAGGTCTCCCAGCTGGCTTCGTGTGTAGGAGTGGGGAAGCCAACCTGGTTCACCAGATTAGAGTCTGCTGCTCCAAACCACTGCTCTTAACCACTACACCATGCTGGGTAGCCTTGGCCGAAGCTCTGGTCCACAGCCAAGCTGGGGAGGGGGTGGAATGAAGCTGTACCTAAAAATGAGAACATCTAAGCTCTGCATCCCCCCCTTTACCTTTAATTGGCTTTCCTTCCCCTCTTCATTAGCCACAGGTTTTTTAAGTGCGAGGCTCAACTGCAAAATGGGAAAGTGGGGTTGCTGGGCTGAGGTGGTGGGCAGCACAATTGCCATTCTGTCTTCTCTTCTATGCTGATATAAATAAGGGAAAAGAGAAGGGTGTGGGGGTGGCGACAGCAGATAATGTTGTGGGTAGGGTTGCTACAGTCTCAGCCTTGACCCCGGCAAGTATTTGGATGGGAGGCCTCCAAGGAACACAGGGGCATGACGCGGAGGCAGACAATGGCAAACCATAGGGATGCCAGCCTTGAGGTGGGACCTGGGGATCCTCCGGAATTGCAGCTCATCTATAGAGATCAGTTCCCCTGGAGAAAATGGATGCTTTGGTGGGTGGACTATGGCATTGTACCCCACTGAGGTCCTTGTCCTCCCCAGGCTCCATCCCCAAATTTCTAGGAGTTTCCCAACGTGAATCTGGCAACCTCCCCCCACCCCGGTCCCCTGCTGGTGGCCAGGAGAGATCAAGCAACTTTAGCAAACCACCTCTGGACGTCTCTTGCCTTGAAATCCATATGGGGCCACCATAAGTCAGCTATGACTTGAGGACAAAAAAATGGTTGCCATCGTCCAGATGGGGCTTGGCGATCTCCCAGAATCACAGCCGATCGCCACACTGCAGAGATCAGTTCCCCTGGAAAACATGGCTGCTTTGGAGGTGGATTCTACGGCTTTGTATCCTGCAGAGGTCCTTCCCGTCCCTAAACCCACTCCCCTCTCCGCCCCCAAAGTCTCCAGGAATTTTCCAGCTTGGAGCTGGCGAACCTCTGCAGCTCCTTCCACACCATTTTGCCGCTGCTGCTTCCACAGCAGGAGCCCCTTTTCATGCTCTCTCTACGTGGAAGCGTCTGATATCTGTTTTAAACCATTTCTGCTTTTGCAGCAGCTGTGCCAGTGTCTGCCAAGGTCACATGGCCAGGAGGAAAACTCAGATTGCCTGGCCGCCCAGCCTCTATGCCAAACAGAAAACAAGTTCTCTCTCAAGGTTATGGGAATGACCTATATATGCACATGCGAGGGCAGCAGTAAACATTTTTAACTTTCACATGACCGTCATCAGCAAGTGCAGTTTTGGAGAGTGTAAAACAGTTGCAGAGGGAACCACTGTTCTTTTAATCTTTCTGTTTACCCCACTGGAGAATTAAAAGTGTTTAATTATAAGCCCGGTGCTTCACTACGCAGAAAATATTCTAAAAGTAGCAGCCGATACAAAAGCCACAGTGGATGCATCAGCGAGGGAGGGAAACCTAGCCGATTGTGCTCTTTATTGTAAAAGTCATCTAACTATAGCTATTATAGATCCACTTTGCTAGAATATGGTTTCCCCCAAAGCCATCTGTCAGGAACTAAAGGAAGATGTTGAGGCAGTCATAATTTCTGGGGCCCAGGTCACCAAGATTGTCCACAGCTCTACCAAATAGTTGCCCACAATTGTTTAGAATACTTCTCCTGGGCCTTTGCAGGGGCTAACAATGTATCTTCACCAGTCATTGATACTTCCAGATTCATTAGCACCTCAGTATGCCATTATTTCAGTGCTCTGAAGTAGGGCTGTCAATTCGGTTCGGCCCGAACTGAAAATCAGCCGAATTTCCCTTGATTCGGCGGTTTTTAGTTCGGACGGATCCGAACTCAAAACTGGCGGGCAACCGGGGGGGCCGAATTCAGCGAGTTTGGGAGTTCGGCGAATAAATTCGGCCAATTCGGCCGTCAGTAAGCAGCATAACCGTCAGTAAGCAGCATTCTCCTCCCCCGGCCAATCGGTGGCCAAGCTGGGTCTTCTTCTGGCCAATCAGTCAGGATTGAGTGCTGGAGGAATCAGCTGATGTGCGGCCGGCCGGGAAAAGAGAGAGAGAGAGGGAAATCCTCATGTGTGTGTGAGGGGGTGCTTGTGCACATTTGCTCCTTTCCGTGGCTGCAGGGGGCGCATTTTTTGGGGTACCGACCCCAAACTTTCAGGGGATATTCAGACAGGTTTTTTTAAGAGACCACCCAAGTTTTGTAAACATTGGGTCAGGGGGTCCCGAGATATGGGCTCCCCCCCTTTTTTCTTTCCATGGCTGCAGAGGGCGCATTTTTGGGTGTGCCGACCCCAAACTTTCAGCGGAGCATCAGACTAGGCTTCTTAAGATACCCCCAAGTTTTGTAAACATTGGGTCAGGGCCCCCCCGAGATATGGGCTCCACCCCTTTTTCCTCTCCCCCCTTTTCCATTTTCGTGGCTGCAGGGGGCGCTTTTTGGGGGGTTCAGCCCCCAAACTTTTGTCATAGCTTCAGAGAATCCCTCTTAAGAGACCACCCAAGTTTTGTAAAGATGGGTTCAGTGGGGGCTGAAATATTGGCTCCCCCCCTTTTCTCTTTCCATGGCTGCAGGGGGCGCATTTTTGGGTGTGCCGATCCCAGACTTTCGGCGGAGCTTCAGTCAAGGCTTTTTAAGAGACCACCCAAGTTTTGTAAACATTGGGTCAGGGCCCCCCGAGATATGGGCTTTCCCCTTCCCCCTATTGGGATGAATGGATCACCCTCGAGAGATGCATACATATGGATCTTATATTGGATACAAATGGAATCATATTGGATTACCCAGCCTCCCAGCCCCTCCTGCTGGAACAGAAGACAGCCACAGTAAGACCCCTTTGGGGGCTTTAATCTATATTTTTTCTTTTCTGTGTGTGTGTGGGGGGGAAAGCAGAGTCTGTGTGTGTGTGTGGGGAGGGAGCAGTTTCTGTGGGTGGGGGGGAAGCCAAAGGGGGCTTTTGCCGGTTCTGCCTGGGGTGTGTGTTCCCCCTCCAGTCTCTCTCTCCCTGGTTTGAGGGGGGGGGCTTCATTTTTATTCTTCAGGTTTTTCCTCATTCATAAGATCAGTTAGGTTATTGATGCTTGCTCAAAACTGGTTTTCAAATGGTGACTTAAAGAATGCATCTGCCTGGTCCCAAGTCCAATGCAAAAGGAGACATTCCACCCCCTCCTGCTCATTATGCATAGCTAGCTGCCTCTGTCCCTTTCCATGGTATGCAAACTCCCAGGTGTCAGGTGTTGCTATGCACTGTTGCAAAGGTTTTGCATTGCGTGCTTGTGTTGCTTTGCAGTTGTATTGTTTTGCAAAATTCTTCACACCTGCCCCGCCCTTTGCATATTTGCAAAGGGGTTGCTCTGCAGTTGTGTTGCTTTGCAAAGTTCTTAGCACCTGCCCACCCTTGCTCTCATCAGCTGTTTGTCGGGCCGGGAGCTTTGTGCGTGGGCGGCAAGCTCTGCGGAGAGATCCACATTAAGGGTGGGGGGGACCCCTTTCAGGGCCCATATCTCAGCCCCCCCTGACCCAATCTTTACAAAACTTGGGGAGTCTTTCAATATACGTCCTTTGAAGCTCTGCTGAAAGTTTGGGACCTCTAAGCCCAAAAATGCCCCCCCCCAGAGCCGCGGAAAGGCGCGGTTGTGTTTTTAATGGCTTTATTCGGCCGAATTTTTTTCCCGAACTTTGAATTCCCGCCGAATTGAACGGATCCGAAGTGGGGGAGTTCGGACTTCGGCACGTACCGAACCCACAAGGGCCAAATTCGGCCGAATCCGAACTGTACCGAATTTTTTTTTTTTTGACAGCCCTACTCTGAAGGGGAAGGGGCTGTGGCTCAGTGGTAGAGCCTCTGCTTGGCATGCAGAAGGTCCCAGGTTCAATCCCTGGCATCTCCAGTTAAAGGGACTAGGCAAGTAGGGAATATGAAAGACCTCTGCCTGAGACCCTGGAGAGCCACTGCCGGTCTGACTAGACAATACTGACTTTGATGGACCAAGGGTCTGACTCAGTATAAGGCAGCTTCATGTGTTCATGTGTACTCTGTGGTCCTCTTTCAGAGTACAATTAACTGAAAATGCCTAGATAGTTCTTCATCTGTCAGGATGTAAGGTTAATGTTTTTCAAAAGCAGATTGCAGGTGGCTACACTGGTAGAAAGCAAAATCAAAAACTAAAGCCATAAAGACCAAAGCAAATACCACAAAGCATTGTGCAACCTTTGGAGTTCTCCAGTACTCCACATTAGGCTGGATTTGAAACAAATAAAGCAGGGAGCAAAAGACCTGCTTTACATTCTATTTAGGAGGCTTACAAAAGACCATCTTTTCTCTCTCCCAGCTCCTTTCTTGGTTTCTTAACATCCTGCCCGATGATGAGTCCTGGAGAGCACAAAAGCTTGCACATGGGTTGGGTTATTTTTGGTCATCCTAATAAAAGTTATTACATGTCTTTTGTTTTTGCATTTTGCTTTTTTGGAAGAGAACTCCTAATGGGAGAACCGAAAATGCCAAAAAAATTGGAGGCCTAGGCAAGAAAATGTATTTTGCCTAGCCAAAATGTTCATGGACCGATATCTGAAGTATTGTGCATTGTTGTTGCCATATAAACGATAGCAGAAAAATGCAGATATTTATCATATTCATTTCCACAAATATAACAAAACACTTAGAAACTATTTTCTGTCACATATAGTTAACATGAGAATGTTGCTTGGGAACACAGAAGAAAGAAAAAGAGGGAAAGGAATGGAAGCTAGACAAGAATATCTCGGTATTTGTCAGTTTCAATGGTGTTCTACTAGTGAATATTTTTTTGTTTTGGACATGAATCAGGCCATCTCTGTCCTTAGCATCCAGCAGCCGCGTAAACACCAAATAAAGGGCCTGTAATGATGCGCCAGCCTTTGGCAAACCTTCCTCCCCTTTGTGAAAGAGATGGTGCCAATTCGCGGCAGAGCTCCACGTGCTTAGGCGGGATTTTTCTGCCAAGAAAGGAAAAGCACACATTGTTTTCTATTTATGGCCCGTTGTCCTCCCCTGCAGCTCTTCTGTGACAAGAGTGATTTATAGCTTAAGGTGCCGAAACCAATATTTACTAGATAAACAGACGCTCCACGGCATGGAAGGGCTCAAAGAAAAGGACTAGAAAGAGTGAACACGCAGCCTCCTGAGACAACGCTTCAGACATAGCCATGCATTGGCTTGAGTAGCAGGGCTGATAACCTAAACAAGCTTCTGAATGCGGGCCGCTTTTCCAGCCCTGCTTGCTTGGTAATGTGAAAGGAAGATGTTAACTCGAGCCAGAGTGGTGTAGTGGCTCATGTGACAGACTACTAGGATATGGGAGACCCAGATTCAAATCCCCTCTCCTCTGCCATGGAAGCTCACTGGGTGACCTTGGGCCAGTTATGCCATTTCACCCTCACCTAGGGTTGCCCCTTTGGCAATTGGACTCTACAGCATTGAAGTCCCTCTCCTCCCCAAGCCCCACCCTCCTTAGGCTCCACCCCAAAAATCTCCAGGTATTTCCCAACCCAGAGCTGGCAACCCTCCCCTCACCTACCTCACAGAGTTGTGGTGAGGACAAAATGGAGGAGGGGAAAATGATGTAATAAGCTGAGGAAAAAGCAAAGTATAAATAAACACACAGACAGGTGCCAGTTGCTTTCTGCTCTACTTTCTGTGCTTTCCCCACAGGATAAGTAGCCCAATGCTTCTTATTTTTTTTAGCAGTGCATTATTCAGATGCTTTCTCCTGTACGTAGCTCTAGTGACTGCTTTAAAAGAGCTTTTCTTCTCTTTTTATTTCCAGCCTGATCCTAGGCATCGTAGAGAGAATGAAGGCTCAGTGCTGTATAGATAATGGAAGAGATCCAAACAGCACTACAAGGTAATGTTAACAAAAGATAAATTTATAAGAGTGCAGGTAAGTGCAAGAAGTGAACATATATACAAGAATTAAAGGGAAACACAATCAAAGTTTTTCTATACAATTAGCACAAATGGTCCAGCAAGATATGCAATATAACTAAGGAAATTGTCCATTGGATCACATAAAAACAATATAGCTGTCCATAATAGACTTTCCTGTGCTTCTCAGTAGCTGGACACAAGATGTCAAAAACAAGGACCACAGCGAGGAGGTGCCAGAAGAGGAGCCCGGACGTGTCGTCTAGATCATGCACACGTTTCGCACATGGCTTCATCAGCTACACGTATCTGCATATCATGATCAACAAAATATACCATGCTAATACAAAAATTTCATGTCAATAAATAACTGTTTAAAAATATTAAGAGTTAAACCTTTATTTCGGATTATATCAAATATGTTATAAATATTAAAAAAACTATGCAACTATCATCATAAATATATATTAATTAAAAAGTCTTACCAAAGAAGTTCATGACAATCATATCAAATTCAACGAGGGACCAAACGGATTTCTATCTAGGTCTCCAAAGCATATAATGAAACTGACAAGATGCGAGTTCAAGTAGAAAGCAAAGCAAGGAAATGACCTACAGCTGGGTGGAGTAGTAAAAAATACTTAAAGGAGAAAACTCCTTATAAAAAACAAGAATAATCCAGTTCATTATTTAAACCATTGGGAGACAAGGATCCCATGAGAAAAATAAGTTTCGTTTCCATTTGGTGTAATATTTTTTGTATATTTTGGGAATCATAAGGTCGACCTTGGTACTGCCACAAGACGCAGAAAGACATGTCATTATCTCGGTGTCCTTTGTCAAGAAAGTGCGGAGTGAGCGGAGCCTCAAGATTACCAGAGCGGATCCTGGAACGATGCTCAGAGATTCTTGTTCTAATAGGTCTAATTGTGCTGCCAATATAAGAAAATCCACATTTACATAAAATATAATATACGACCTGTTTGGAAGAACAGTTAAAGAACTGTCTCAAAGTGAACCTGAATCCAGTAACCGGGGAGATAACCTCTTTAAGGGTAAGACATAAGTTGCAAACTGAACAGGAGCCACACGGATAATGTCCCAAGGCGGGTGGTAGAAAATGGGATGTTGGGGAAGGCTCCTGCAAGGGAGTGACTGTGTGCACTAAATGATCATGAAGGGTCTGGGGACGGCGGAGTCCACACAAGAGCTTTTCTTCTCTTTTTATTTCCAGTCTGATCCTAGGCATCAGCTTCAGCCACAGTGGCACAAATAATGATTTGCACAGCTGCAAGCGAATATTAGCCTATCCCTGCCTAGTAAAAGGAACAGGGCTTGTCAGCTGTCCTACCCTCCTTGCCAAGATCCTGCCCTCCACATATTACGCTTACATTTTTCCACTGTGGCTTTTACGAACTACGATGCTGCACAAACAGTAGAAGAGAACCTGGCTTTACTATCTCCTCTGCGCTTTTCCAAGAAGTGTTGATGGTATTGCTACAGGGAAGCCGAGCTTATAATGGAGTTAACCGCTTCTACTGTGCAGTCCTGTGAACTTCAGTGTTCACTTCACTGTATGTGGTTCGCTTCACCTCAGCTGTATGAAGTATAACATTTCCAAAGAGGTCATTCAGAAAAGAATTTTCTGGGGCAACCAGAAAACCCACACCGAGGGGGACAATCACGCAACAAACAAAATATTACAATAATTAGCATTGTAATTAGCGTTGTAATTACATTACTAATAGGGTTGCCAACCTCCAGGTAGTGGAAGACAAATCAGACACCTCTATACACTTATCATAAGATGAGAAATTCAGTATAGGAATAGCTATGAGCGATGCCAAAAATATTATGGCTATATATTTACAGTACGTGGTAATATACCCACCAACAACATATATTCCCAACAAGCATATGTATTTATTTCTTTTTCATGTAAAATTTCCCCAAAAAAGCAAGTTCACAACAATTCCTATGTAAGGTAAGTATTGAAATAAAGTCAATTGAAATGTCCTTAAAGATGTACTTCTTTTCTTTGCAGCAGTTGATTAATTGCAGGAGAAAACGATCGTTTCAAGGCACACAGCCCAATTCTTCCTCAGTTCTTCAAAAATATATTGCGTGCAATTATTCATCATCATCCATAGTCTCATCATCCATTTATGAACAAAACATACTATACTTCCCCAAAAGGGGTAAGTAGAAGGATTCCGTCCACTACAGGTAAGGATCCTAATGGCGTTCAAATGGCCGCTTTGGCAATTGGACTCTATGGCATTGAAATCCCTCCCCAAACCCCACACTCCTGAGGCTCCACCCCAAAAACCTCCTACCAATGACGAAGAGGGACCTGGCAACCCTAATTACTAAAATTATCCTGCTGAAACATACCACAGAATGTCTACTTATCAACCACTTTAAATCAGCTTTCCAGGTCCAGTAAAAACAACAGGAAAATAGTCAGAAAGAAGAAGCTAAGCAGATAAGGCTCTTGTCTTGTACATGCCCTATGCCTCATTGAATTCCAGGCTGGAATAAAGACAGGTTATAAATGTAACAGTTAAGAGAAAGACTAGAACGTTTATTCCTTGATTTTTGTTTTTATCACTAGTAGATCTAGGATTTCCTTACAGGAAGCTTCAATATATAATGCAGGGGTCCCACAATCCAGCCAGAACTTCCTTCTGCAGCCTGTAAGGAATAAAGGAGACACTTGAGCACCAGGAAAGACTTGCTCTTCCTCCCATGCTATAACCAGCGCTATCTTCGGCAGCACTGTCCACAGCCATGCTCTAGCTCATGGCTTCCTCTCCTGCCATAGTGTCAAGTCGCCACTTCCCACTGGTTTCAACTGCTCTGCCTCTCCCATATAAGGTTCCACATGGAGGTGCCCCCCCCCCAAGATGGAAACCTTGGCTGTTATAGAACAACATTATTTTTATTTGACCCAAGTTACCTGTCTTGAATCAATGTAAGGGTCTTGATTCCTAGCATTTTAAGGATAACTTGTGCTACCTTTGTCGTTTAAGCATGGGTACTTTCACTCACATTCACCCCCTGTCTGTGTCAGTTGTTCCTTGAATTTATGCATGAGTTTTCTCTCCATTAGAGATGACCTCGCTGCCAGCCCTTGCAAATCCGGGACCTTCCCGTTCCTCTTTAACATGATTCTTCCTTCTCCCTTGAGCTCAGCCCGCTTGAAACCCCCATGCATAATGCAAAGTGCGGGACACGCAAGCTTAGTTTTGCTCACAGCCAATTACAAAGCAGCATGTCCAGATTTAAATACTTCCTGCTTCCCCTGAGCTCTTTCAGAGCAGAAGAAAGGCTTTTTAAAACCAAGGCTTGGATTTCCCCCGCCCCCTTCTTTTCAGATTGTTCCTTTTTTTTTTTTAATAAGTTCTTAAAATGCTTTTTTATGTGTCAATTGGGTTTGGGAGGGAGGGAGCTTTTCTCTCACTACACCCAGTTACGAAGCAGCATTTCAAGGGGCGGGGATTCAAATACTTCCTGATTTGAGCTTAGATACTGCTGGTGCATAGACTCCCACAGGAAAGTGTGGGTCCAGCGAGCAGCGATCCTCAGGTAAAACCCCCATGCATAAACGACCCTCATCCTCCCCCTCTCGCTCATCCACATATACAGTGTCCTTCACACAGGTGTTCAGGGCAGAATAACAAGCCAAGTTCCAGAATAGACGCCTGGTGAAGGGCACTGAGGGACAAAGTGACCCAGCCTCTCGGTTTACCAGGTGGTTTTATATTTCCTGTGAAAAATACTGCTGACTATTGAGATTACTTCGGCTGCAGTTTGCCGCATATGTCCTGGAAGACGATCAACACCTCACAGCATGATAATTGCTACGGGGCAGCTGCTCCAAACTGTAAAAAGGTGAGGGAAATCAACCAAAATGGGTAGCAGTGCTCAGCATCTCTTATCTTGAATGGTGGTTTCCACCTACTGTCGCACATCACAGGAAAGAGTGCCAGTGATGCTTCGTCAAACAGAGCACATTCAGAGGCAAATAAGACCATAGGGGATGGTGGTCAGCTACATTTGTTTTGGAGAGTTTTACAAGGAATTTAGCTGCCCAGCTCCCGTCTTGCAGCCCATTTCGTGAATTCACATCATGTTCTTTTATTAGTCCGGTACAGGGCTGAAGTTTTGTAACTCCGGAAAGCTTTGACAACATACCAAAGAGAGCCTTCATAAAATTATTTTTACGGGAAATAGCATGCACTGCAGCTTCACCAAACCTTTTAGTCAGATTGCCAGACTTCTTTTGCTGCCTAGCTCCCTCTGTGCCTTTAAAAGTAGACCTGCGGATAAGTAGCAAGTCAAACTGACCTGTAAGGTGACTGAGACAGATTTGCCTGAGTAATTTTTGTGGGTCAAGCTACTGTTACAGATGCAGGAGCAAGGTCAGTAAAAGAAAATGCCAATCCTATTGCAACTGTACAGCACAACTTCCATATGCTGTTGTCCATAGTCCTTGCTTCAACAAAAGGAAGTAAGCCTATGGACTGGTAAAATACAACAGGGTTTAACGCCAATAAATCAAAGGAGATATCTGTACAAAAGAAAGGCTGAGCTGTATGTCGAGTGGATGCTTTTTTTCCCAATGGACTGAGCTCTTGTGCTCTTAATTTATTTATGAGACACAGAAATTTAACAGTGGCATTTTCCCCATACAGGATCGTTACAAGCCCTTAGCATAGGTCCCTCTTCACCATAAGTGGGAGGTTTTTGGGGCGGAACCTGAGGAGGGCAGGGTTTGGGGAGGGTAGGGACTTCAATGTCATAGAGTTCAATTGCCAAAGCAGCCATTTTCTCCATGTGAACTGATATCTATCAGCTGGAGATCAGTTGAAATAGCAGATCTCCAGCTATTACCTGGAGGGTGATGAATGAAACAAAAATACACCTGGAGGTTGGCAGCCCTACCTTAGCAGCAGCCCGATACATGGACATTTAGCTGGTGAAGCTTTTTCTGGCATTTAGGGAAAGCTTGTTTGATTGTTGAAGTCAGTCTTCAGAAGCAAGACAAGTTTTTTTTGAAGGTGACAACCTTATTCCCATAGAGCACTGTTTCCCATGCTACTGTAGGGTAAAGCATGCTTTTCTTTCTGAATAAAAGCTGGAGAAACATGACACAGAAGAAAAAAGTGCCAAGCCTACCCATATCTCATTTGATTGATGCTACCATCATTTCAAACTACAGCAGGAAGATGAAAGGCCTTTCTAGATATCCCAAAGGAAATCTGCTTCAAAGAACCATCCAGGTTGCTATCAAGCACCGCTATAGATGCCAATCCCCCCACCCAGCCTTGAATTGAATGTAAGTATGGATTTTCTTCTGAGTATTAAATATTTTAAAAGGAAGTAACACACATTCTTTAGAGATGCTTTAAAGATATGTTTCCCAGCTAAAACCTAAATGCCTGGCAATACTTTAACAAACCTCTTTTCCATCTATGTGATTGTCATCCGGGATAGCTTGGAGTGTTACTTTTTCAAGCTGGGTAATTGTTTTAAAGGCACTGTTTAATGTATAGCTGATCACAAAAGAATGACTACAGAGATAGTTTTGCAGCAGAAAAAGGACAAGGGAGCTATCCCTTGATCAGTACGTACTTATCTTTAAAATGGAGACAGCTGTCTCTCCTTCTCAAGTGTTTGAAATCAGAAAGGCAATAAGGTGGCTCAATACTCATTAAAGAAATGGTGACAGGTGATCTCATGTAAGTGTCAGAGGTGCAGGACCGGGTAGTATCACTGTTTCACAGCAAAAGCATTCATTTTAATGATGATCTTAGAGGAGGGTTCTTCTATCATTGTATGATATACACCTGCTGACTTGTGAATCGCTCCCGGCATTCTGTTTTTGAACCCCACAGCAACAAAGGACGTGTCGAGAAGTGGATGGGAGACTTTTGTTATGGAAGAACTCAATGCTGCAGCTCAATATTCTCTTCCTTATTCTAAATCTGGGTAATTCTGAAATCTGATCGTAGTGTTAGCAAATGTGAACACACCTCTATTTGCAAATATTGACACAAGTTAATACCTGAAAAAATGCCACCTGGCTTGCGCATGCTTAGTGTGCCACAAAAGAAGCCTAGCTCATGGGTGGATTCTGAATCCTGACACACCCCCTTGCTTGAGGAACAACAACTAGCATACTTCTCCTGTGATGAAATGAACAGTGTAATCTTATGAACATTTCCTGCGAGTAAGAACCATTGATTAGACTTCAGTAGGATTCTGAGTAGACCTTATTAGGATTGCTCTGTATTTCTGAAGTATCATGAGCCGTGATCCCCCAGGGTTGCCAGGTTTATTACACATGGACCACAAACCTCTTCCTATCCACCACATAATTAAGTGCACAGGCTTTTGCCTGTTTAAGGCCTTTGCATCTGAATAAACAAGAGGGCAGCTTTCGGAATGAAGATCCAGAAATACCAAGTAGTTGGAATATTGTTTTTTCCAAAAGTGAGAGAAGTGACTATGTCCTTCATAGCAATGTCCACTTTTGGTAGAAATCACATTTATGTCTGCATGATACAATTACATTACACTCTAGAATGGGCAAGGCTAAATCTAGGGCTGTCTTTCCTACCCTAAACTAATCTTTCAGCACCCTCCCCATATGAATAGCTTATAAAATGGAGCTTTTAAAAAGATATCCCTTCAAAGTACAGTGGCCAGTGGTCATCTGCTTGGAAGCCTTCAGCACTGGAAAACTATAAGCAAGTATAAATAATTTACATTTTTACTTGTTTCATCACTCATTAAAATATGTAAAAACTGCAGTGTGTACAGATGGCTGTATTTTAATGTATGCACAAGTCCCTCTGACTTGTTTCTGGGTAAACAAGCATTGGATGGGTTGTGGCAGTGGTTGACTGAATGAAAATTTGCTAAGAAAAGTGTCAGTAGTGAGAAGGTAATTTAGGATTTGTATGGTAAGGATACACGGCACATTGATATTGCCTGCAATACTTTTTCAAAAACCAGAAACATTTGTATTCATTGAGAGGTGTGTGTATACATAAAATACTGAACCCATAACTAGTGTTTGTTTGTTGCTAGGGCAGTACTGGCTGGAATCTAATTTCAATTAGTAACCAGAAGATAAGATCTCTTAAAGATGATACTTACAAGCAGCAATTTCTTATTTTTGTGCAGTGGTTTCTTCCAATAGCAACATCACTCTTCCAATAGCAACACCTGGGCAAGGATCTGATCTTCCTTCTTATGGGTAGGATCTAACCATCTAATCAGGAATGTGCGTATGTGTACTCAGGGAATGGTTGATGGAAGCAAGCAATTAAACTGCCAGATAGGGAGGGGTAACAAGAAAGAGCAAGATGGAGTTATGAAATTGTGTGTGTGTAAAGTGCCTTCAAGTCGCAGCCGACTTGAAGAGGTGGTTTGCCAGGACATATCTAAAAATTCCTCACGCCAAGGAGAGAATTAGAAGGGCTTTCCTTTAGAGAAGGGAAAATTACAATCCCATTCTAACTAGTGTCAAACTCTTAGCAAGATGCTTTGGCTGAAAGCCAAGTTTCAAGGTCACAGTTACTACATTGTTCCATGAAACATTGTTATCTTCTCGACTTCGGTTCTATAGTTCTGAGCCCAGTATTGGTCAACCAGTGAGCTTTTTACCCTGTCAGTGAATCCAAATAAAACTTCAGGAATAATACTTCAGGAATAATCTGTGTCTCAGCCTACACTTAACCCACTAAACACAATATACCAAGTTCAAAGAACCCTCAGGTGCTCCAACTGTTCAAACAAACCAACTAATCTGCTATCTTATCACCCTACTACTTTTCCTACAAATACAGCACCTTAATAAAATAGAAAGGAGCATAGAAATGATCCTGGCATTTTGGCCCTTAACTAGGGTTGCTAACCTCCAGGTAGTAGCTGGAGATCTCCTGCTATAACAATCTGTTCCCCTGGAGAAAAAGTCCGCTTTGGCAATTGGACTGTATGGCATTGAAGTCCCTCCTCTCCCCAAAGCCTGCCTTCCTCAGGCTCCACCCCAAAAATCTCAAGGTATTTCCCAACCCAGAGCTGGCAACCTTACCCTTAACCATACTTCCATCCTCAGGGAAGAAATGTAATTGAGGGGTCTTCTTTCACCATCCCAAAAGACTTTTACCCGAACTTTCCTCCACAATCGGATGGGGGCTGAGGGAACTAGGGCTGTTGATTCGGTTCGGCCCGAACTGAAAAATAGCCGAATTTCCCCTGATTCGGTGGTTTTTAGTTCGGGACGAACCGAACTCAAAAATGGTGGGCAACCGGGGGGGCCGAATTCAGCGAGTTCGGGAGTTCACGAATAAATCCGGCCAATTTGGGGCCGTCAGTAAGCAGCATAACCTTCAGTAAGCAGCATTCTCCTCCCCCGGCCAATCGGTGGCCAAGCTGGGTCTTCTTCTAGCCAATCAGTCAGGATTGAGTACTGGAGGAATCAGCTGATGTGCGGCCCCGCCGGGGAAAGAGAGAGAGAGGGAAATCCTCGTGTGTGTGTGCGGGGGTGCTTGTGCACATTCGCTCCTTTCTGTGGCTGCAGGGGGTGCATTTTTTGGGGTACAGACCCCAAACTTTCAGGGGATATTCAGACAAGCCTTCTTAAGAGACCACCCAAGTTTTGTAAACATTGGGTCAGGGGGTCCCGAGATATGGGCTCCCCCTTTTTTCTTTCCATGGCAGTAGGGGGCGCATTTTTGGGTGTGCCGACTCCAAACTTTCAGCGGAGCATCAGACAAGGCTTCTTAAGAGACCCCCCAGGTTTTGTAAACATTGGGTCAGGGGGTCCCGAGATAAGGGCTCCACCCCTTTTTCCTCTCCCCCCTTTTCCATTTCCGTGGCTGCAGGGGGCGCTTTTTTTGGGGTGCAGCCCCCAAACTTTTATCATAGCTTCAGACAATCCTTCTTAAGAGACCACCCAAGTTTTGTAAAGATGGGTTCAGTGGGGGCAGAAATATCGGCTCCCCCCTTTTCTCTTTCCATGGCTGCAGGGGGCGCATTTTTGGGTGTGCCGACCCCAAACTTTCAGCGGAGCTTCAGACAAGGCTTCTTAAGAGACCACCCAAGTTTTGTAAACATTGGGTCAGGGCCCCCCGAGATATGGGCTTTCCCCTTTTCCCTATTGGGATGAATGGATCACCCTCGAGAGATCCATACATATGGATCTCATATTGGATACAAATGGAATCATATTGGATTACCCAGCCTCCCAGCCCCTCCTGATGGAACAGAAGACAGCCACAGTAAGACCCCTTTGGGGGCTTTAATCTGTAATTTTTCTTTTCTGTGTGTGTGTGTGGGGGGGAATGTTGGCGTCTGTTAGAAAGCGTTGCAGCTCTACAGGCGAGTAAGCACAGAAGACTCAGCACGTAGTACAAAAGTGCTCTTTTATTCACAGTGACAGAATGCTCCGCTTGGTCATTAACTCTCCACAACCCACAACCCAATACATATATAACACACCTATATACATATCTGGCATAGTCTCTCAGCCAATCACCTGTTGGCTGCCTTGTCTCCAGGACTATCTAGCTCAGTCCAGTACAAGCCAGTTTTTCTGCTCAGTCATTGAGCTGTCATGTGACACCACCAATCACCTGGCTGTCACATAGATCTTTTACATCTGCTTGCCATGTGCAGTCTCATATTCCAACACTCCTCCTAGACTGACATTGCAAGCCCCAATTTGCTTCTAAATAGTTCAAACTTTTCAGTAGACAAACATTTGGTGAAAACGTCAGCAATATTTACATTTGAAGCACAATGTTTCAGAACCATTAAACCATTGTTTACCGCTTCCCTGACATTCTGGTATCTTATTGTGATGTGTTTACTTCTTGTTCTTATACCTTGATATCCAGCCAATTGCTGTGCTGCAGTATTATCACAGTAAACACTTACAGGCATTTCATATTCAAGATTTAGGTCTTTAGCCAGTTGACACAGCCATTCCAGCTGAATCTCACTGTCGCTTAATGCAGAATATTCTGCCTCACATGTGCTGGTAGCTACATGAGTCTGTTTTAAAGACTTCCACATAACCAGTGCCCCATGTAGAAATAACACGTACCCAGTGGTAGACTTTCCTTCTTCTCTTTCCCCCCAACTGGAGTCACTATACACTGTGATTGTTTCCTCTGCATCAGCCTTTAAACACAACCTGGCTGAAGCTGAGCCTTTTAAGTATCGCAGCACCCTTTTTGCTGCATTCCAGTCTTTCATGTATGGACATGCACATTTCTGGCAAAGCAAATGTACTGCCATACAAATGTCTGGTCTTGTCCAACATGACAGATATAACAACGAACCCACCAACGATTGGTATTGATTTTTATCATGGAATACCTTATCATCCACCTCTTTCACATACCCTGTTGTCATGGGAGTCTCAGTGCTTTTGGCCTCTGTCATTTTAAATTTTTCTAGGAGCTGTTCAATCTTTTTCTCCTGGCACAATTCAAAATATCCTTCTGGGTTTCTGGTAATTTCTACCCCCAGATAATTTTGAATGTCACCAAGATGCTTCATTTTAAACAGTTTTCCAGTTGCCTCCTTAAACCAGTTTAGTTGTTCTTTTGTATGACACAACAAACAAAGATCATCAACATATAAAAATACAACACAGTCAGAGCCCTTTACACATTTGGTAAACATACAAGGATCAGCAACACCTTGCTTAAACCCAAGATTTGCCAATGCTTCACTAATGCATTGGGACCATGCACGTGCACTCTGCTTTAATCCATACAGAGCCTTATGCAATTTTAATACTCCTTGTTTACCCTTGCATTCAAACCCAGGGATCTGCTCCATATATATATCTTCACTTATTGTTGCATTCAAATATGCAGTGGTGAAGTCAAAATGGTGCACTAACATGTTATCTCTGACAGCTTTACACAATGCAGCTCTTATAGTATCAGCCTTCACAGTGGGAGCAAATAATTCATCAAAGTCTTGCCCTTCAACTTGGGAATAACCCTTAGCCACAAGCCTGGCCTTACGGAGTATCTTCCCTTCTGGACACTGTTTGACTTTGTAAAGCCATCTGCACCCTATGGCTTTTCTTTGAGCTGGCAGTTTTGTTACAGAGAATACCTTATTCTCTTTCAGGGAATCAAACTCAGTTTGCATGGCTTCTAGCCAGGCCTCCTTTTCCCTGCTTTCCAAAGCCATTACCTCCTGAAAGCTCTTTGGTTCTTTGACTTGTACATGATTTACATCAGTGGTCTCAAAACCATACCTCTCCGGGGGAATTCCTTTAGTGCTCCTGCTTGACACCCTAGGAATCTGTCTCCCCTCTTCAGCCCTTGGCGATGAAGCCCTTTGAGGAGACCCCTCCTGCTTCACCCCATCTGCATCCTGTGAGAGATCTGTCAATGGTAGCCCAATTTCTTTTGGCTCCTCCTGTCCATGAATTCTGGCCCAGTTATTACCCTCACAAAAATTCGCAGCTCTGCTGTAGCTGAGAGAATTATGTTCATCAGCAAACCTGTATGATTTCATGCCAGACTGATATCCAAGGAAGGTTAGTTTTTTAGCTCTCGCTCCTCCTTTCCTTCTCTTGGATATTGGCACATCAACCCAGGCTTTTGTACCAAACACTCTGAGGTAACCTAAGCTAGGATCCCTCTGGTACAAAACCCTATAAGGTATGTCTTGTATGGACCTGGTCCAGATCCTGTTGGAAACATAGGAGGCGGCCTTTATTGCTTCTGCCCAGTATGTCATTGGCAACCCTGCATCCTGCAACATGGAATACATTTTTGTTTGTAGCATTCCCCCATGTCGTTCAGCAACACCATTTTCTGCTGGCACCGCCACGTTGGCAACTCTGTGCCTCACACCTTGCACCTGTAACCACTTCTTAAACTCATTTGACATGAATTCTCCCCCAAAATCTGTTTGGAGAGAATCCAAGGTACATTTAAGTTGTTTCTGCACTCTTTTGGCCCAATACTTAAATGTTTCAAACACCTGTGACTTCTTTTTCAAAGGATACACCCAGGAGAATCTGGTGCAATCATCCACCAGAATCAACGCGTAATGGTTACCTGAGTGACTCTCCCTGTAGGGGCCTATTACATCTGCATGCACTACCTTTAATGCAGTGTCTGAGAGTCTCTCACTATGCTTAGCCACTGGGTAAGCCTTAGATTTGGAACTTTTGCATACCTTACAATCCAGGTAGTTCCCACACTCTTTAATTTTTTCCTTCCCCAGTAAGGCTAGCGTTTTCTTTATGGTCTCATAATTTGCATGAGCCAACCTTCTATGTAGCAGATGTATGCAATTGTCATGGGGGCTCTTATTAGTTATCATCTTTGCCTCCACATGCCTATTTTCTACCACATACACATTATTACACATTTTCCCTGTAAGAAGCACTTTCCCACCTTTGGATATCTTACAAGCCTTGTCTGTAAATGTTACAGTATATCCAGCCCTGTCAAGGGCACTTACACTTAGCAAATTATTCTCTAGTTCAGGGACACATAGCACCTTTTTAAATGTATAGTTCAAAGCTGGGAACCACACACTCCCCTCACGTGTCACCTCAGAATTCCTTCCATCAGCGAGGCTTACGTGCGGCAAACTTGAGTCCCGTGTGTCTTTTAAAAGTTCCTGATGCCGGCAAATGGTCTGTGACGCACCAGAGTCTAAAATCCAGACACCGGCTGTGTCACTGTGCTCAGTCAGCACCAATGATGCCTTCTGACCGCTCACAAACTCACGTGACGACTGGTCCCTTCGGCTTTTCTTCCTTGCTTCTGGGCAGTCACGTTTTAAGTGATTTGTAGCCTTGCAGATGTAGCAACGTCTGACCCTCAGAGCCACGTGCTGCTGTAAATCACCCGGCTTTCTCTGCTCCGCATTCCTTTCTCCGCCGGCAAACCTCCGCGTCTCCTGGCTTGGCAGGTTTCCCTCCGGCTTGGTAGGCTTCTCAGGATTTCTTGCAAGCAATCTCTTTTCATGTTCCAAAATTCTTCCAATAACATACTGTAAAGTTAGTTTATCAATTTCAACCGACTCCAGAGCTGTAATTAGCATGTTATACTGCTCAGACAGAGAGCTCAGGAGTATATAAACTTTATCATCCTCCGGTAGAGTCTTCCCCCTCTGCTCCAGCATTTGGAAACATTCAGTCAGTTCATTTATATGGTTTCTCACAGGAACTGACGGCAAAAGAAAAGTTCTGTACAAACGTCTCGTTATGGCTATCAAAGAGCCAGCTGTTTTTTGGACGTAGACCTGTGATAATGAGTTCCAGGCTGCTTTCGCTTTCAAAGCTCCCGTCACATGGACAAGCTGGTCGTCAGCCACGCTCAGCACTATGCTTGCCAGTGCCTTCTCATCTTTCACCACGTCCTGCGGCGTCTCAGGATCCGGTGGGTTGGAGACATAAATCCACAGTGCCTCTCTTTTAAGGTAGTGTTGCATTCGTAACGCCCACACATTGTAGTTGGTAGAAGTGAGCTTCTCCACAAGCAAGGACATTGCAGCTTGAGCCATAATTTCTCCCGCTCCCTGCTGCTCCTGCTCCGTGTCGCTCTCCTCCTCCGCCTCAGACGCACTGCTGCTGACAGACCTGCTGGGCACCTCCTCTGCTCCGTCTGACTCAACCCCAGACATCCACTCGCCTTCTGCTCACTACAGCCCTTGTTCCACAGATAGTACCTCTGCTCAGAACCTCCAGGATGTAGCGCAGTTGAGCTGTTCTGGGCCCATAACCCTGTTGGCGTCTGTTAGAAAGCGTTGCAGCTCTACAGGCGAGTAAGCACAGAAGACTCAGCACGTAGTACAAAAGTGCTCTTTTATTCACAGTGACAGAATGCTCCGCTTGGTCATTAACTCTCCACAACCCACAACCCAATACATATATAACACACCTATATACATATCTGGCATAGTCTCTCAGCCAATCACCTGTTGGCTGCCTTGTCTCCAGGACTATCTAGCTCAGTCCAGTACAAGCCAGTTTTTCTGCTCAGTCATTGAGCTGTCATGTGACACCACCAATCACCTGGCTGTCACATAGATCTTTTACATCTGCTTGCCATGTGCAGTCTCATATTCCAACAGGGAAAGCAGAGTCTGTGTGTGTGTGGGGAGGGAGTAGTTTCTGTGGGTGGGTGGGGGAAGCCAAAGGGGGCTTTTGCCGGTTCTGCCTGGGGTGTGTGTTCCCCCTCCAGTCTCTCTCTCCCTGGTTTTTTTATGTCTTCAGGTTTTCCCTGAGATCAGTTAGGTTATTTTGATGCTTGCTCAAAACTGGTTTTCAAATGGTGACTTAAAGAATACATCTGCCTGGTCCCAAGTCCAATGCAAAAGGAGAAATTCCACCCCCTCCTGCTCATTATGCATAGCTAGCTGCCTCTGTCCCTTTCCATGGTTTGCAAACTCCCAGGTGTCAGGTGTTGCTTTGCACTGTTGCAAAGGTGTTGCATTGTGTGCTTGTGTTGCTTTGCAGTTGTATTGTTTTGCAAAATTCTTCACACCTGTCCCGCCCTTTGCATGTTTGCAAAGGTGTTGCTTTGCAGTTGTGTTGCTTTGCAAAACTCTTAGCAGCTGCCCCGCCCTTGCTCTCATCAGCTGTTTGTCGGGGCTGGGAGCTTTGTGCGTGGGCGGGAAGCTCTGCTCAGAGATGCACATTAAGCGTGGGGGGACCCCTTTCGGGGCCCATATCTCAGCCCCCCCTGACCCAATCTTTACAAAACTTGGGGGGTCTGGCAAGAAGGGTCCTTTGAAGCTCCTCTGAAAGTTTGGGACCTCTACCCGCAAAAATCCCCCCCCAGAGCCGCGGAAAGGCGCGGTTGTGTTTTTAATGGCTTTATTCGGCCGAATTTTTTTCCCGAACTTTGAATTTATGCCGAATTACACAGACGCAAAGTGGGGGAGTTCGGACTTCGGCATATCCCGAATCTAAACGGGCCAAATTCAGCCGAATCCAAACAATACCAAATTTTTTTTAATTCAACAGCTCTAGAGGGAACTGTTTCCTATCCAATGTAAGTCAAAACCTAAAACAAGGCAGAAAGATTGCTGGAGGAAGAAGAGAGTGAATAGCACATGGCTTTCTTTCAGCATTCCTTCTGTTTTACCATCCCACGCATTTCCTGTCTGCCAGTAACTGCCAATAAATGGCTAATTCCTTCTAGCAGTGCCAAGCCCATGAAATCTCTGCCTAAATGTGAATTCAAGGACAAGGCGTTGCCACAATTGGGTGTTTGGTTGGAGGTTAGCAGTGTGATGGACTTAAATTTGAGAAACTCTGTGCTGTAAGAAAAAGCACCAAATGAGATCACCGAAGGCCCGCATCAGCCCTGTGGTGAATGAGTGTGTTTGACATGTTTAGGAGGAGCAGGCTTCACATTTAGTTGCTGGTGGCAACTCTGCCCAAATAATGCAACCCTACAACAATCCTTTGATAACAATTACTGTTTTTAAAGGGATCAGAAATACATATTTAATTTTCAGATCTCTCTTCTACCTCAGTGGAAGTAGTGAAATACCCTCCACCTGCCCTTGCTCAGCAAGGAAAAGAGAGGAACAGATTAAACAGATGATTTCCTCTCTCCAGATAAGAGGGCTTTGAATCAAAATGATTCAGTGGTGGGAGAGAAGAGAAAAAGACCAGTGACAAAAATAGCTATAAAGTAAACAGGAGGGTGGTGGTGGGGAAGCAACACAGAAGCAAACATCTTAATCCTGACATATATGCTGTTAGGACGGACCCATCTCAGCAGCAAATGGATGTGTGTGTGTAAAGTGCTGTCAGGTCGCAGCTGACTTATGGCAACCCCTTATGGGATTTTCATGGCAAGATACTAACAGAGGTGGTTTGCCAGTGCCTTCCTCTGCATAGCAACCCGGTATTCCTTGGTGGTCTCCCATCCAAATACTAACCAGGGCTTAGCTTCCGAGATCTGACGAGATCGGGTGGTACCATGCTGCCTTCCCTCCTGCTAATGGATGAACACAACTATATTAGAATATTGGCCTGCATTGCCAAGACATTAAGGCTGCAATCTGGTGTGTGTGTGTGAAACTCTTTAAGAGCCGGCATGACCCCGCATCGGCATAGGTGTCACCTTATCATGGAATAAAGTGGCACCTACACCAGTGCGGGGGCAAATACATTGGCGCCAGGAAGCCACACTGCTGCGTGAAACTCTGCCCTGCCGGTTCTGCTATGCTGGCAGTGAAATCCTGGAAGTCAGAGCCCGTGCGGGGGGGGGGGCATTCCTGGGGGTGGAGCTGCCTTTAGGCAGCTTCCTAATCCCTTTGGACCAGGGAACACCCCCCTGAACTGCGGCATGCCTGCAGCAACCTTTTTTAAAATCCTGGACAGTACAGATCTAGGTCAAACTGCTGACATCTTCATCCAAAACAAATGCCTGCCTGGGTTTTTTTTTAATGGCATGCATGTCAATAAAGGCTGTCAGAAGGGGGGTGGGGAGAAAGGAATATTTGACCCAGAAGATGTCATTATGACCATACAATATTCTTCTCCAGTGAAGTCCTCTTCATGGATTGGAGTTGGTGTACACAGTATATGAGTCATCATCACCTAATATAAGCCAATGAGGTATTTCCCGCCTCTCTCTTCAGTCCTCCATTGCAAGGACAAATGCAAAAGGTCTGCTTGTCCTCCTTTTTGGCTTACTGTGGCGCCAAATTGTTCTGTACTCTGAATCTGTCAAGGGAGGGGGTCAGGGAGGTGCATCTCTCTTGCTGAATCTGCTAAATTTCTCTGTGCCAGAGAGCCGTCAGCAACAGTCCTGACAGTCCCGAAGTAGGACATTTCCTCTCTGCATAACTTTCAGCCACTTCTATCAGCTCCTTAAGAAGAAAATTAAATAAAATTGCTGCAAAAATGCAGGCATCACACCTTGAATAATAAACTAGGAGGCATTATGCGAACACATGGAAATCTGCACATTGTGCATCTAATTGTATTTATTCCTAGAGTTTATGCTCTAGTTCAGGATTTTGGAATGTTTAATGCTGAAATCTAACTGCAGAAACATCATTGTTACAGGAGTGTTCATAATTATAAACAAACTTTAAAAGATTTTATGCCAGCCACTCATTTCGGAATGTGGGAATTTGTAAATGCTAATGCTTGAAATCAAGTAACAAGAAATTAACCACCGTTTCTTAGGAAATCTTGTTCTTAGAGTTTACCAACCTTATCTGAAACCAGATGTGTTTAAGGCAGATGTTACATGGTAACAAAAATGGTTAATTAAACCTGGGGTTGCAGTCCCAACTCACTTTCAGCCATGAAGTTCCATACATGAAGAATTCATCTCCTCCACATTTCCAAAATAACAATCTCTTTATTGCCAGTGGGCTAAACTAATATAAAATCTCCATGGTATTTTGACCCTAGAAGCTAAAATGACTAAACTGAGGCTGTCGTATTTTGGTCACGTCATGAGACGACAAGAGTCACTGGAAAAGACCGTCATGATAGGAAAAGTTGAGGGCAGCAGGAAAAGAGGAAGACCCAACAAGAGATGGATTGACTCAATAAAGGAAGCCACAGCCTTCAATTTGCAAGATCTGAGCAAGGCTGTCAGAGATAGGACATTTTGGAGGACTTTCATTCATAGGGTCGCCATGAGTCGGAAACGACTTGACGGCACTTAACACACACACACACATTTTGATTACATGGGTGTTGCATATTTTTGTTGCCGTTTGCTGGCTCTGTGCTGCAGTTATTACTGCTTATGATATAAAACTAAAGATAGTCTGAGATATGATCTAAAAGCAAACTGTGCTAAAATTTCTGTTCTTGATTCTAAACATCGAGTCTCAGGCAGATGAATAAAACATTAGTTTTTTAAAAAAAAAGGACAATTATTTTTATACAAACACATATTTACACATGCAATTCAAGTTTAATCACACAGGCCCTCCATGTCTATGCTGCTTGAGGTTGCTAGCACTTCTAATAATAACAACAACAACAACAACAACAACAATAAATAAATGAAATGGTGGTGCCTAGGGATGAGGGTTACCAGGTTCCTCTTCACCACCGGTGGGAGGTTTTTGGGGTGGAGCCTTAGGAGGGCAGGGTTTGGAGAGGGGAGGGACTTCAGTGCCATAGTCCAATTGCCAAAGCGGCCATTTTCTCCAGGTGAACTGATCTCTATCGGCTGGAGATCATTTGTAATAGCAGATCTCTGGCTAGTACCTGGAGGTTGGCAACCCTACTAGGGATGGAGTCTTCTGGGTCGGGGGCAGAAATTAGAGAACGTCTGGTGATAGAGCTGTTAGATTCACAGAAGGCAGGGCTGGTGCTCTGGCTAAGTCATCAAAGTGACTGCTTGGCTTGGCACAATGAGAAGGCCCAGCTGCTTTCAGCCTTCTGTGGGTTGGGAGGGGACTGGTGGTGTCCCTTCCTGAGCTGGAAGTGGTGCAAGCCCAGAAGTTGATGGCCCCAACAGAACAAGCTCAGAGCAAAAGAAAACTCTTTACTTATTCTATACATAGGGTTGCCAGCCTCCAGGTACTAGCTGGAGATCTCCTGATATTACAACTGATCTCCAGCCGATAGAGATCAGATCACCTGGAGAAAATGGCTGCTTTGGCTATTGGACTCTATGGCACTGAAGTCCCTCCCCTCCACAAACCCCACCCTCCTCAGGCCCCACCCAAATATACAGTTTTTTTGGGGGAGGGGTGAAAAGCTCAGAAGGGAAAACTATTCTTGCCTTTTGCTCTCCTGAAAGCAAAACAAAACCAAACCCCAAAACAAAACCTTGTCCAGTTAGGGTTGCCAGCTTCAGGTTGGGAAATACCTGGAGATGTTGGGGTGGAGCCTGAGGAGGCCAGGGTTTGGGGAGGGGAGGGACTTCAACGGGGTATAATGCCTTAGAGACCCCCTTCCAAAGAAGCCATTTTCTCCAGGGGAACTGATCTCTGTTACCTGGAGATCAATTGTAATAGCAAATCTCCAGCCCCCACCTGGAGGTTGGCAACCCTATGTCCAGACCATCTTTTCACCTGGCACTAGATTTTCAGTGGGCCCTGATGTCTGACTTTTCTGCTTGCATGTTCATTTCCCAGTGACAGATTTTTCCATATTCAGCATTATTCTACTCATTTCTGCTCTCTGTTTGACACCTGTCACTTATTTTGTTCTGTAATAAACACTCATTTCTAAATTTAAGGAAGCTGGAAGATATTGGATTTGCACAGGTTTATTCATATTTATTTGTATAAAGTAGTGTGCATGGAGCACTGCAGAAGACCACATTTGGACAGATACCCCTGAACCTGCCTGCATGCTTGAAAACTTCAGGAAAATTTACACCTTTTTTTAAAGCAATTACATATTTAAGATGGCTCTTCAGCTAATGTGGCACCTCATCAGATCATGCTTTTATTTATTTTTAAGTGGCATATGAGATGGGCATAAAATGAAGCAAAATTATGGATTCTCAGATGTGGCCTGAGATTACAAGTTCTCTGTTTGAAAAAATCCAAAAGCTACAAAGATATATGAAGAATTCAGAGTTCCTCCTAGTATCACACTAGCAGAGCAGCAAACTGATCACACAGCTGTCAAACTTGCAACAATACATATGGCATTAAATATTAGATATACATGGAACAGGAAAAGTATTTTTACTCTTTGCAAACATTTGATTGTTGTACACCAGTGTTTTTCATCAGTTTAACTGCTACCCAGAAATGCTGTATTTAATTAGGTAATACTAGTACAGTGTTTTCAAGATAGCCAGCCTGAATATTCACTAAGTTATGCCAGTTAAACATCAACATTAACTCTAATCACCATGGTGATACACATTTCATAAAACAGATTAGGTACTTTACCTGCATAAGGATGTGGAAAGCATGCAGATCAACCCTGAGTTTCCATACAGATTTAAAGTTTGTTGGACTTTTTGGACACAATACACTAGATGGAAATATCACTATTGATATCATTATAACAATTATTTTCACATTATGTTTCCCAAAAGGACCTAGTTTCAGACTGCAACTCATGTTAGGAGGTGAAGTTGTTCATAATTCTGAAAGGTCTGTAAGGAAAAAAACAAACCTGCTTCTCTGTTCCCAGCCATCTTTCTTCCCATTTCCCCCATTGTTACACTTTTAGATTGCAAGCTCATATGAACATAAGAACAACATCTAGTTCAGCATCCTGTTTTCAACAGTGGCCAGCCGGGTACCATCAGGAAACCCACAAGGCCTTCCCTGTTGTTTGCCCTCTATAGGTGGTGTCACCAACCTCCAGTTGGCACCTGAATATCTCCTGCTATTACAATTGATCTCCAGATGACCAAGATCAGTTCCCCTGGAGAAAATGGCTACTGTTAGGAGTGGGCTGTATGGCATTATACCCTGCTGAGCTCCCCCCCTCCTTAGGGCTGTGACACAATAACATATTTCTAAATAGTAGGTAGGGAGGAGTGAGATATTTTGTTTCTGATCAGTTCAAATTTTGACTTCAATTACAGTCTGTGGTTTTGCTCACTTCCTGGATTGATCTACTCTGTCGTTTTCAGGGCAACCTTAGTTTCAACCATAATTACATAGGTATTTCTCTCTAGAATGTCTTTTGAAATGCATAATTCTATAATTACATGCTACATAGATACACAATGTGAATTGTTGTCTGTGGCCGGGCTTACCATCTTGGTTGATGTGCTATACATGCACTTCATTTTTTGTCATTGGTTGTGTGTGGCACTGTTGTAGTCTGGATTGTGTTAGTTTGTCCTGTGAATGGCCAGAATTCATGTGTGGATGCTTTTGCCAAGTGGCACGAGGCCTATCAGCATATGTTTATTTATTTATTTTGCTGTCAAGTCACAGTTGAGTTATGGTGACCCCATAGGGTTTTCAAGGCAAGAGAAAATCAGAGGTGGCTTGTCATTGCTTGCCTCTGGGTTGCCAATCTAGGGTTGCCAATCTCCAGGTGGTGAGTGGAGATCTCCCGCTATTACAACTGATCTCCAGGTGACAGAGATCAGTTCCCCTGGAGAAAATGGCTGCTTTGGCAATTGGACTCTATGGCACTGAAGCCCCTCCCTTCTCCTCCTCAGGCTCCACCCCCCAAAATCTCCATGTATTTCCCAACCCACAGCTGGCAAACCTAGTATTGATCCTGATATTCCTTGGTGGTCTCCCATCCAAATACCAACCAGGGCAGACCCTGCTTAGCTTCTAAGATCAGACGAGATCTGGGCCATCCAGGTCAGAACCTACTAGTTGTGCACCTTATTAATACAGTTTTAGACGAATCACTGTCTTGTTATGCTACATGCACCAGTTGGATGTATAAACTGTCATTTAGTGCATTGGTGCTATGAAGCACTCCGCATTTTAAGAATGTATCACAATACTCACTATTGCTCTCCAGACCATTTATTTGCTGTACATAAAATCTGTACCCAACTCAATCTAAACTCTACAATTCGTGCAGGAATAGCTGCGCACCGGCTCACCCGAGCAACCACTCTTTGCTGTACCGCTGCAAGCACGCTGCTCTCTTTCAATGGAGAGCATTTCCTAAATTTATTGCATCTCGCCTGCAGCGTTTTTGTTTTGTTGGGCAGATGACCCAACAAAATGTTTGAAATGAACCCTCCACGGCGTCTCTCCGCTGTGTGTGTGTAAAGTGACTTCAATTCGCAGCCGACTTATGGCGACCCCTTTTTGGGGCTTTCATGGCAAGAGACCATCAGAGGTGGTTTGCCAGTGCCTTCCTCTGCCCAGCAACCCTGGTCTTCCTCGGCGGTCCCCCATCCCAATACGAACCAGGGCTGACCCTGCTTAGCTTCTGAGATCTGACCAGATCAGGCTAGCCTGGGCCGTCCAGGTCAGGGCGTCTCTCCGCTACGCCTTTAAGAAGGAAAAAAAAAGAAGGTCCGGCGGATGTAGTCACGTGGTCGGCGCGCCGGAACCCGCCGGCGGCGCCGAAGCGCCCACAGGAACGGCGGCAGCGTCAACAGAGGCGGGGCGAAGGGAGGAGGGCGAGGAAGGAGAGGGGGGCAGAGGCCGCGCGCCGGCTGTGCGCGTCCCCGCCGGCCCTCCCAGGATCAGCGGCGCTGCTGCTGCTGCTGCGGGGAGAGCGCGGCGTCCCTCCTCCGCGGCCGGCCGAGGCGCGCTCCTCCCTCCCTCCCTCCCTCCCCCCCCGCGGCCCGGCATGGAGCTCTTCCAAGCCAAGGACCACTACATCCTCCAGCAGGGCGAGCGGGCGCTCTGGGGCCACCGCGCCGACGGCAGCCTCCAGCTCCGTCCCGGTGAGTCAGGCGGGCGGCGGGGGGTGGGGGCCGGCCCGGGGAAGGAGGCGCGGGTCCGGAAGAGGGGTCTCCCTCCTCTCCTCTCCTCCCTTTCCCCGCACCCATCTCTCCCCTGGGCATCCCAGGCTCTTCTGCCTGCCACGCCTGACCCCATCACGCCTGCGGTTCACATGGACATACTGATGCTTGTCTGAATTCACTCTCCTCTCCTTAAAGACGGGTGGGTTCACATTCTAGCTGCATCTGAAGAAGTGAGCTGTGGCTCACGAAAGCTCACACCCTGCCAGAAAAATATTTTTAGAAAAGAGCAAGAGTCCAGTAGCACCTTAAAGACTAACAAGAATATTTTCTGGCAGGGTATATGAGCTTTCGTGAGCCACAGTATCTGAAGAAGTGAGCTGTGGCTCACGAAAGCTCAGATACCCTGCCAGAAAATATTCTTGTTAGGCTTTAAGGTGCTCCTGGACTCTTGCTCTTTTCTACTACTGCAGACAGACTAACACGGCAACCCACTGAGAAAATATTTTTGTTAGTCGTTAAGGTGCTACTGGACTTCTGCTCTGGCAGAAAATATCTTTGTTAGTCTTTAAGGTGCGACTGGACTCGTGCCCTTTTCTACTACTGCAGACAGACTAACACAGCTACCCACTAAGAAAATATCTTTGTTAGTCTTTAAGGTGCTACTGGTCCGGACTCTTGCCCTTGTCTACTACTGTGAATTATCCCTTTCCAAGGTAATGCTGAGGGCGGCCCTCGGCGGCAGGGGGCGCACCTGCTTTGGGACCGGCTGGGCAGGCTGGTTTATTTTTTGGGTGTGTGTGTGTTGGGTGTTCTCGCAGTGGGAGGGGGGAGTTGCTGGAGCATCTCAGGTGGGCAGGAGAAAGGTGGGCGCTTTTGAGAGGAGCGAGTCTGCTTGCAACGGCGAGTCTCGGGCTTGAGGGGGAAGAGGAGGCGGCCGGCGAGGGCTGGGAAGCAGGTTCTTCGAAGGAGAGGCCTGGGATGGGCAAGCGCTCGGTGTGTTGGGTGCCCTGGGGGCATTTTGGGCCGGTGAGGCGGTTGGCTGGGTCTTGCAATTGGCGAAGTGGTTAACAGTGCAATCCTAAGGAGAGTTACTCCAGTCTACGACCATTGAAAAGTTGAGGGCAGCAGGAAAAGAGGACGACCCAAGAAGAGATGGATGGACTCAATAAAGGAAGCCACTGCCTTCAATTTGCAAGATCTGAGCAGGGCTATTAAAGATAGGACATTTTGGAGGACTTTCATTCATAGGGTCGCCATGAGTCGGAAGCGACTTGACGGCACTTAACACACACACACACACACACACACACACACGACCATTGAAATGAATGGGCTTAGACTGGAGTAACTGTCCATAGGAATGCACAGTAAGGCATTTTAAATTGACATGAATGCATGACGCTGCCTGAGACTGAATCTGACCCTTGGTCCATCCAAGTCAGTATTGTCTACTCAGACTGGCAGCGGCTCTCCAGGGTCTCAGGCAGAGGTCTTTCACATCACCTACATGCCTAGTCCCTTTAACTGGAGATGCTGGGGATTGAACCTGGGACCTTCTGCATGCCAAGCAGAGGCTCTACCACTGAGCCACAGCCCCTCCCGAAGTGTAACACCTTATTCCAGCATAGTTTTTTCAAATTGGAGTGCACTATCAGATATTGTCGTTACAGTGCTATCATATGTAGACTGTGATTCTAGTCTAAATCCATTGATTTTGATGGCGTCAGATATGAGTAATCTATACAGGGGACATTCTGAGATAGAGGAAGTGACATGCATAATGACATATTACTCGTGTGTGTTTGTGTATTTGGGCAATTCTTATACATTATGCTGATGCATTCCAGTAGTTCAGTTAACAATGTAATCCTATGCACACAGATTCAAATCCAAATATGGGTTTGGTAGTGGAAAGGGTTATCAGGTTGAGCAGAGTAATTCTTTATTGGGTTGTACTGTTGGTGATCCATTGGGGGCATTGTTGCACTTGCTGGCACAATGCATAAGGTTTGCACTGTAGGAAGTGCTACTCTCTTCTTTCCTTTTTTTACAGGTAATGTATTGCTTTGGATGTCATTGTGTTTCACTCTTTTCAGGAGGTTTCCTGTGGCTTGCCATGTAGGTTATAAAAATTAACATAAATCGCATGCAGGTACTCTGTGGGGGATTGAATTGGACTCTCTGATGCCTTTAAAATGCACTTAGGCTGGAGCATCATGTCAAACAAGAGGATTTCCACACTCCCCCACCCCTTATAACAGTTCTATACCTGTAACAAGAAAGAAGATAGAGGTTGTGTCTCGGGTTAAGGTTTAGGGTGTGCACATTCTATATTGATTAAGGGCTGGATAGGTAAACTAGTTGGAGGATGGGGTTCGTTTATTCTTAACATCTTTGGGGCGGGTAGTTTGATAGGGGTTTGCAACGTATATTAAAGTATACTGCTTTACTACTGGATGTTGGGGAGGAAATGGGAGACAAGGGGCTTGCAGATACATTCTCCAAATGGGGTAAGGGATTGACCAAAGAGGGTGAGAATAGTGTTTGTTATGAGCACAGGCTTGTTGGAAAATGGCTTAGTGAATCTGACTGATTACAGTGTTACCTGACCAGTTTGGTAATGGTCATGTAGGATTGTGTGTGGGCTGGATACATGTAAGACAGAGCTGACTGGGAAAAGGTTGATGAGAAAGTTTGCTTTTCACAATGTCCTATAATGGAAAGAATTAGTGAAAAAAATGCTTGTTCCATTTAGGGTCAAGCTAGATGTGATGAGTCATCCAATTGTATTTAGATGTTGACTCATATACATGTAAAGTGGGGGTTAGAGGGTGTCTTAAAAAAATCACCAGGGTGTGTGAGGCCCTCTCCTGGCTGGGAGTGAATGTTTCAAACTCAGAGCAATAAGGTAAGGTGAAGGAGGGGAAAAGGTTTAGCCCCACCTCACTTACGTATTCCGCCTCTGTCACATAGATCCCACCCCAGTTTCCTTTTAATAGTGGGTACATGTTTAATGTAACACAGTAGGATATTGTTTCAATGGTTTGATGTCAAAGTTTTTTATTTGGATTGAGGGGTGAGTAAGCTTGCTGGAGAAGGCAGGCAGGTAGGCGGTGAAGGTGAGGTTATAACAGATTATTAGAGGAACAGAATAGGTTAGAATTTGGTTTATCTCTTTAAGAGTAAGCAGGAACAAAACGATTGTAAATTTGACCATGTGTCTTCAACTCTTGAGCAAGGTTCTGTCAGATAGGGCTTCTGACAGCTCCGTTCCCAAACACGATGGTTTCACCGCGAACAAGATGGAGTTCTCCGTGCACTCCGCCCCCGCCCCCGCCCCCGTTTTGCACACGAGCTCCGGCCAGGGATTTACCATTGTATTGGGACCCGCCTGTGTAAATCTCCGATCTGATATCGGGTCCCGCGCACAAAGCCGAGATCTCGGCCATCTCCTCCAGTGATTGCTCATGATTGTTTCTGTTCAGTTTTACTTAAGTCGTTACCGGCAGGAAACGACTACATTGTCTCTTTGTTCCTGTAACCCTATTGTATCAGCCCTATATATGTATCCTCTCTCCCCCAGTCATGTATTCCAGCCTTACTTGTCTCCTTACTGAAATCACTGACTTTCGGAATAAATCTTTGAATCGCTGCTCTGCCTGGATTTGAGTTCTATTGCCTGAAACGCCGTGCATTTGCTGAAGCCTGACAGGTTCATACAGAAGAAATGTGTATGCTATTATTTGTCTAAGGCACTGTCAGTGTGACATTTAGCCAATGTCTTCTACAAGAGGCATGTAATGGTTGTTGCTTTCTCTGACAATGTTGCAAATTCAAGTTTTCTGACTGTTTCTACAAGAGTCAAGGATGTGGCCGTGATCTGTCTGTAATAGGAAGACTTTACTGGGCATCTTATTCCTGATGAGTGTCTTGAAGTCATGACGTTAGAAGGTGGGATGCATGTTGAAGTAACTGAGCACCTATTTTTCTTATTCCTCTGTACAGAAGCTTCTTGTTTTGGTGATCTTTACACTTTTTCTCTGACATTTGGTTCTGTGTTAATGAAATTATTGGAATAATAACCAGATATTGTTTCCAAGTGATGTTTGTTGTGGTGGGAAAGTGCCATCAAGTCCAAGCTGATTTATGGTGAACCTGTAGGGTTTTCAAGGCAAGAAGAGATGTTCAGAGGAGGTTTACTATTGCTTGGCCCTGCATCGTGACCCTGAACTTCCTTGCTGGTCTCCCATCCAAATACCAACCAGGGCCGACCCTGCTCAGCTTCTGAGATCTGACAAGATGGGCTAGCCTGCGCCATCCAGATCAGGGCAGTAGTTGTTTTACACAGTGTTATGTAAAGCAAAGAGATCTACTGGTTTAACAACAATGAGTATTTTCCAGGTTTTTTTGTGTGGGTGAAATCTTGGGTTTTCTCAGTGAAAAGACTTGTAATGGCATACATTGGACCAATTTACTTCAAATTACAGATGTGGGAATATGTTGTATACTTTTCAGTTCATGAGCAGCAACAGAAAGTCCCAGAGGCCTGCTTGGTATTCTGTGCATTCTATAATGCACAGGAATTTATGGGAGGTATTTAAGGATTCCTCAGGAGACAAGTCAATGAAAAGTGTTTCCTAAAAGTAGGAAGTTTAAAACCCCACTACAAATGGTGTACCATGCCAGCATTCTGGGAAACTTGGCTTTCTAATTTTTACGCTACAAGACTTTGTCTCTTGAATTAAATGACATTGTGATTGTCTGATAAGGACTTAAACATACATGTCAGCATGATGTGACTTGGAAGTTTTTGGTTCAAATCCATCTCTGCCATGAAATTCAGTGGCAGTGCAAGCTAATGACTGTCTACTCATAAGTTAGTTACATTATGGTTATGGGGCTTTCTCCAAGGTAAGTGTGCACTGAGAGCCAGTGTGGTGAAGGGGTTAAGAGCGGCAGACTTTAATATGGAGAGCCAGGTTTGCTTCCCCACTCCTCTGCCTGAAGCCTGCTGGATGACCTTGGGCCAGTTATAGTTCTCTCAAAACTCTCATCCCATGGGGAGACAGGCAATGGCAAACCACCTCTGAATGTCTCTTGCCTTGAAAACCCTATGGGGTTGCCATAAGTCAGCTGTGACTTGGCACTTTCTACCACCAAGAGTGCATTGGATTGCTTTGAAAATGACCTTGGATCAGTGAACATTTGTGGGTATTAAGTAGCTAGGGGAACCACCTTGGGAAAAAAAGAGAAGAATAAAAATCTAGTAATGTGTTCAATCTTTGGTCATATTTTCAGGAAATTAAGTTGTGCTTGATTTGAGATATCATGTGACAAACTTGGGAGTGATTTTTAAAAATATGTAATCAGAGCATAGATTTGTTTTTCTAATTTTTCATTATTCATCAACTTGATTTTACTATAAAAAGGTCTCTCTCATGGCTTAGCTGCAGGCCTGTGATTCTCTTTTGCACTGATTAAGTCGTGTAAGATAAGTAGAGCATTTCCACTCTGTCATATGGGGGATATGATGACCAACATGTTTTCTACTTGGGAACTAGGAATTAATTATAAACAGTTCTTGCAGATTGCAGCTTAATGTGCTTATCTAACTACCACAGCTGCCACTCAAATTCAGACGCAATTATATATTCATGCATCAGTCACTCTCATATTCCTTGTGTGTTCATATCTATATCCAGTTGCATTTTATTATTTTTTACCATTGGTCACAAACATTGCGACATTGGAATGTAAGCAAAAACTTTCATTGTTCCATGGTGATCTAATAGCGCAAAGAATACACTGGAGCTAGTAGGGAAGGCATGATCGCAGTATGCAGGTAACAGATAGAGGAGCATCTTGGTCCTTCAGAGCTGAACCTTTTGGTTTGAAGTCAGTTTCTGCTAGACATACCTATAATCTAAATGGCAGATATAACACTTCGAATGTTTAAGTTCTATGTAGGTTTCATTTTTCTTGATATTAAAAACTGAGGTTTCTAAGTTTGAAGTTACTTACATGAGTGCTACTGGTGAATGCCAGCCCTCTTCTTTCCTTCTTCATTGTTTGCATTTTTTATGTAGCAACATATCAGTATAGTCTGTTTTTGATACTAAAATTAACTTTTTATGTGTATGTTCAGAGAAATCATGTGACACAATTTGTCCTGCTGCAGATTACAGAAGGTGATAACACTTTTGAACTTTTTCCATGTAGCAACTTTCTTGCCTGGAAGAAACTGTTGCAGCATATCAGGACAATAAGAGGCGTAGACTAGCAGTTTTTCACTTGTGCAGACTGAAATACTCATTAACTATAGGATACAAGCAATGTTTTATAGAATTGCCTACTAATATGTCTGTCTCCTGCCTGAGTCTACATATGAAACTTGTCAAAATAGCTTGCCCTTGGGGATTACTGAATCAAGGCTTGTATATTCAACTGTAGTTTTCTTAAAGAAGAAAACATTCATTTCACCAACGTCACAGGGGACCTTTGTCCAAAATTCTTGTGTTTGCCACTGAACAGACAATTGAACAATTCCTGATTTCGATCTTACCAGTTTTACTCTCAACCTCTGGGAAGGTTGTAGCATACTGTATTATCCAGAGCCAGCGTGGTGTAGTGGTTAAGAGTGGCGGACTCTAATCTGGAGAACCGGATTTGATTCCCCACTCCTTCACATGAGCGGTGGACTCTAATCTGGTGAACCAGGTTGGTTTCCACACTCCCACACATGAAACCAGTGGCGTGACCTTGGGCTAGACACAGTTCTCTTTGAACTCTCTCAGCCTCACCTACCCCACAAGGTGTCTGTTGTGGGGAGAGGAAGGGAAGGAGATTGTAAGCTGGTTTGATTCCCCTTAAAAGGTAGAGAAAATCGGCATATAAAAGCCAACTTTTCTTCCAGTCACATGACCTTGTGACTTCATTTCCGGTGGATGTAATAATGGTACTAGGTAGTGCTGCAGAGTGCTTTCATTTACAAAAGTCATAGCGTTGGTTTTGTGACTGTACCTTTCCAAGTGGGGGGAACTATCTAAGGGTTACTACTCAAGCTGAATGTCTCAAACAGAACCAGGATGAATTTAGAAATGTCCCATTATGTTTGCTTAAACTATGGTTTACTCTTAATTTGGCAAGCATTGAGAAGAGAGAGAAGAGAGTGGCTGTGCTGCATAATATGCAAGGCCATAGTTACCTTTAAGTAAAACCCTGGCTAGGTGTGGTGTTTAAGCCAGACTTCAAATATATTCTTATGTACAAGTGTTTCCCATTATTTTTGTTTAATGGGACGTTTTCTTTAGTAGCCTGGCAGGTATTCAGTTTTTGCTGTCATGAAGCTCGCTTCTGTGGTGACTGAAGGTGTTTTGAGGCAAGTACAAATCTATTTGTGTCGCACTTACTCATCATCAAAGCTACATGTCAAAAGAACAGCCTGAAAAATGGTACTGTATTTTAAGAAAGTTGTTAGTAAGGAATTTTAAAGGCATTCCGTATATAAAACAGCAATTCTTTGAAGACCTAAAACCACTAGGGTTGATGCATAAGATTGACATTAGTTTTGTATTTTCTAAGATTAAATTCCTGTCAAGAGCAAAACCTCTCTTTGGAAACAGAAGAAGAGTTGGTTTTTATATGCCGACTTTCTCTACCACTTAAGGAAGAACCAAACCGCCTTACAAATACCTTCCCCTCCCCACAACAGACACCCTGTGAGGCTGAGAGAGCTCTTAATAGAACAGTAACTACGGTAGTCCAAGGTCACCCAGCTGGCTTCATGCGTAGGAGTGGGGAAACCAACCTGGTTCACCAGATTAGCATCTGCCACTCATGTGGGAAAGTGGGGAATCAAACTCGGTTCTCCAGATTAGAGTCCACCACTCCAAACCACTGCTCTTAACCACTACACCACACTGGCTCTCCAGGGTACATTTGACTGTCAGAAATTGAGATGACACTGTGTATATGTGTGTGTGAGATTTAGATCTTCTTAATTTCCTAGCGACAATAAAGATAATGTTTGGAAGACAATTCCAGACCCAGAGGACTGTTGGTCTGATCCAACATGGCTGTCTTTATCAATAGAACTCTCCTATAATATTTTTAAAGCAAGACAGAGATCACAGTCAATAGGACAGTTCATGTATACCTTGAGAAACTGAACTGTATTCAACAAACCTTAGCATTTGGGTTTCAGAAAATTGTTTCATTGATGTCACCAGGGCTTAATTAGTTCAAATCCATATGTCCATCTTAAAATACAAGTTCTCCTTTCTTAAATGTTTTATGGCTGAATCTGAAATTTAATTCTTTCATTGTGCTTTGGTAATCTGTTTTTAAAGTGCAATGTGCTTTTCTGTATAATTTACTTTTTTGTCTTCATATTTATGCTGCTAAGACATTGTGCATATACAGCTTGGGAAATGTGTGTGTAAAGCACTGTCAAGTCGCAGCTGACTTAATGGCGACCCCAGCAAGGGGATTTCAAGGCAAGTGATAGCAGAGGTGGTTTGCCATTACCTTCCTCTGTAAAGTCTTCCTTGGAGGTCTCCCTTCCAAGTACTGACCCTGCTTAGCTTCTGAAATCTGAAGAGATCAGGCTATACCATGCCGCCTTCCCTCCCAGCTTGGGAAATTGGGGGGGGGGGGAGGCAATAGGGAAAACTCTGGTACTGTTCCATAAGGCATAAAGTTGACATAACTTATGGCTTCATTCTAATAAGTGGCAAAGTGCCAACACTTGTTTGTTTCATCTCTTTGTTGCTGAGCTGAACCAGTAGTATCAACTGATCTATCTAAATTGTCTAAGTACAATAGGAATCAGTGCACCAATGCTGCTGTCACCAGCAGTATTTAGAATAGCATCTGAATTGCAACTGTGTAAGCTTCTGACAGCTGATGGTTTGTTCTTCCCAAACCGAGTAGTTACTAATCTTACCTTGAAACGGGAAATATTTCATTCCGTTAAATCTAATTGAAATGGTTCTTTGCTTACACAAAGCATAACTCTTTTGATTTTGGGAATTAAAAAAAAACTACTTTCATTGGAGATCTCGAACTACCAAACTGGATATAAGGGAGGGGGAACTACACAGTATTTCAAATTGTAGTTTCTTCTGAGATTGCATTGTTGCTTCTGCAGTATTTGCCCTTACCAGCTGTGCTCTGGTTTCCACCAGAAATCTCCCAAACATTCCACATTGTCACTTTCTCTTAAACTTTAATCTAACTCACATTTATTTTTCTTCCTCCAACATGAAGCCAGACTGCTGGCCCTTTTTGCACCTCACAGTTATTGCTGCTGCCACTTTTTAGCTTCTAGGTTCTGAGATGCTGCGAGTTTAGTTAATGGCGCGCCCAAGTTTTTCCTGATTAAATAGCATGCATATGGAAGCCTTTCCCCATGTGATTTTGGACCAGATTAATGGGCACCCTTATGAGTATCTGCATGTTTTCCTCTTAAGAAGCATGTATAACCTCTGCAGGGTCATTTTCTGTTGGGGACAATGTTAAGCAGGGAAGCTTAAACCCCTCCTTCCTTTGTATCAGGAGCCCCAGTCTGAATTGAGCCCATTTTGCTTGTTTAAAGAAAAAACTTCACTGGGAGCTCCATTCACAGAAATCCAGGTATCATGTCTGGTGTGCCCTAAGAAACAATAATAGTTTCTTCTTTGTCTATAGCGTTTAACTACATTTATGCGGTGGCTTGGGATTCATGGTTCTGCCACCCCTATTCTGGTTTTTACTTGTCTGACTTTTTGAAACATAGTCAAATCCAAATGGTGATGTACCACTCAGAATAAGCCTGGGGTTGCATTGGCAGTACTATTCTAGTGTAGGCTGGTTGAGCATCTGCATAACCAAGCTAGCTGGATTTACCAGAGACAGGATATGACTTCTACTTGACACAATTGTGCTAAAATGAGGCTGTTATTCATGTTGCTGAGAGCAGTGTATGAATTTATGTGTGATACACTGAGGTTAAGTTATGCAGGCTCCAATCAGAATGTATGCTCTGATCACACTTCATGCATTTAAAAATGACGGTAGCCTTCAATCACATTCTTTCAAGTATGCTTTTCCTTATTTAATTTCCAATGGAGAATAGCACTCTAAAAATGTGAAATGTTCATGACTGGATGTTTTGTATTTGGTCATTGTTGCTTTAAGAATAATTTGATAAACTTGGCTTGATAAATGTAGATTCTACATGGCAAACATGTAAGCTAATTCAGGTTACATAATTCATCAATTGGAATGCTGTAGAGCACCAGAGGATCTCATTTTTCTCATTCACAAAGAATGGAAGAGTGTGGTGAGCTGATTGCTAGCTTATCTGAAATTAGTAGGCAGACTGGTTTATCACCAAAGCTAATTTCCTTTTTTTTTTTTGCTCTACACTATAAATTCATCCCTTGTTCTTCACAAGCAGTCGTTCTCCTGATTCTTTTATACTGAGCTACTGAGCCTCTGCAGAAAAGAATGGCGACTTTCCTTTTCAGTTCTCATTCCACTGGATCTGCTTGCTTGAACTGCATTCAGAAGCCCCCGAACTCCAATTGCTTCATCAGTGGTTGACATCAGAATTGACGTTTTTTGTTTTCTTAGTCTGAAAAGTGACTCCACTTAAACAGAATGACATACATATTTAGTGTTCTTGGAATTCCTTTTTGTGTAACATCAGAATTTTGGATAGCGTTTAGTGTTTTTCTCTGCAAGATAATCTTAAATATCTTAAACATTTTAAATTAAGGTTTTAAAGTTCAGCTTCATTTGAAAATGGGGTCAGTCTCCTAGGAGCTCTAAAGGCTCTTTTGCTTCTTGTAGCTTCTCCAGGATGTGATATGAACTTTCAGCCGTTTCCAATATTTTGGCTGGTGATGTTTTATCCTTCTGCTTGTTTTGGAAGCTGGTGTATACATTCAGTTGCTGTTGTATTCCAGGTAAAAGTTCCATCTTTTGATAGCTGAGACAGTACAGTTAAAGTTTGAAAACCTACCTTCTTAGGTTATGTTTATTCACTTGTGTGATGCATTTTTCCAAAAAGTATAAGGGAAATAATGGGAGTGTCTTCTCTGAATAGTAGCAGGAGTTTTTTAGGACATTTTCTGTACCATAAGGAAACATATATTAAAAGAAACTTGTTCTTGCAAAAACAGGAGAATCCCTGTTCCTGTGAAGGTTCTTGTATATTGTATAATCTTGTATATTGCCAACTTGCTTTCATGACATACCATTCTTGCTTGTGCTCAGCTGTGAATATGATGTTAAAAAATGAGTTTGGTCTACAAAGTTGTTCCTTTCCAGTACTCAGATATTTACTTCTTACTACTTTGCTGGACCCCTAATTTGCTAAATTCTAGGACATCTAAATCTTTTATCTTGACCATCTAGTTTGGTGTCCTTTTGGTAGTTACCTTCCAGCCTTGCTATCTAAATTAAGGTATTGGGGATTGAAGTTGGGACCTTCTGTTTGTGAAGACGCTGGCCTCAAGCTGAATCATGGCCCATTCCCATGCACAAGTAGCCAAACTAGAAACCAGGCTGCCCACATTAGAAAACTACACTTTAGACCACATTGTCAAAGGAAATAGGTTCTTAATGAAAGCGTTATCTTCTAGTAAATATTAATATGGATATGTATTTTAAAATCCCTAATGTACATTAAATCAAAGAGGGAATATATATTTGGTTCCAGTGTATGATAGCTAGTGAATATAAAGGGAAATAGTCCTGTTATTGTATGATAGTGTTAAGTTTGTTTATTCTGTTTGGTCTTGGAGAGACATGAGGTTAATCACTGGCTTTTATTTTCCCAAGTGGGAGGATAACATTTTCCCTTCTTTCCAGAGGACTGTGGTGCAACTTTAGATGACACATTATGTAAAAAATGCATACCAGAGACCTTTCCATCATGGCCTGTTTAACCCCACTCCCCCCCCCATTTTTTGTTTGGTTCTGGAAAATGTCAAAGCTTTCATTCTGTCCTGTTTTTGGTTGGTCCTAATAATTGTGTTGTGGATTTTTCTGTGGACCAATGCAGGTACATATAACCTGTTCGCAATTTTTGGACAGTTGCTTGTGGGTGGTCTCAGATGTGATTTTTCTCTTCACTTCCCCCCTCCCCGCAATGAAATTTAATTCCCCATGTAGCAGGGCTAGGCTGAGGCTTCTGATACTGCAACATTTCCACCAAGCAGTTATTCTGCAGCTTGATGGAAGCATCAAGCATAACGTGTTGGATTCCGCCAGACAACTTGTACTGTTGGTTACTGCGAAAGACCTGATGAAGAACACCCAAATGTCTGAATTCAGCCTAGATCCATAATATACTTAGCACGTATATTGGCAGTTACTGCATTGTCCTGAGCTTTCTGCATACTCAGGGTATGATCATGCTGCACGTTGATTTGGATATATAGTTATATACACAGAGAACTGGTTGGACAGTGCCGGCATGCATACTTCAGTGGTATGTCATACTGTATTGTGATTATGAAGTCTGAGCAGCTCATGTTTATAGAACATAAACTATTTTATAGAGTTATTTTCCCATTTGAAAGCTGGAATCAAGCTTAAAAAATAAAGCTGAAGGTAGATATTGGAAAAGAGGTTTTAGATTGCTGCGTTAGGAATTTGGATCTTGAGGGGTTTCCCATCGTCATGTCTCTCCTGGCCATAGCGAGAAGGGCAGTTGTTGAGAGTTATGAGAAAAGAAAATGGAACACTCTCCTTGTCGAAATCTGTTACCCACTTTCATCTGGTCCTTATAACAGCAAAAAGCAGAGATGCATCCTACTGCTTCCTGTGGGTTCTGCTGCTTTGTAGCTGGGTCAAAAGTGAAGTTGCAAACCTTGTTTTATGAAAGCTTATGATTACATGCTCTAGACCAGCACTTTTCAGGAGAAAAAGCACTAATTTTCACCTAGCACCTATATACCAAACCAAATGACAGTAGTATTTTTCTTTCCAATCTCTTCATGGAGCACTAGGAGATGTTTCATGGAGCACCAAGTGCTCTGTGGAGCACAGTTTGGGAACCACTGAACTAGACTTTAAAAATACGTAAATAGTGAGCCTTTGTGATTCAGCCTGTAGAGCAAAACGAGGATTCTCAGTTTCCCTGTTGTCCCACTGCTGGTCCAAACGACCTCTGCATTTGCAGAGGTGAAATCCACATGGGAGTTTTCTGCATACTTTATCTCCCTCAGCTGTCCTTTCTCTGCATTTTTCTCATGCCACTACAGGGCTTTTTGAACTTTTTAAAAAACTGGCAATGAATACTTTTCGTACTCTCCTGAACCAGGCCTTTTTCTTGTTGTTGGATTTTATCCCTCTTTATCAATAATAAATCCATCCAGATGAAGAGTTGTGCACCACCGCACCACCCACACCCTCCTTCTATATTACTTAATATCAGTTTCACTGTCCCCTTTAAGTGTGTGAGGTGATGTGGCTTTGTTGTCTGTAGTGTGTCTACTTTGACAAATACAGAGGATTTTTAAATCCTGAAATAGAGAGCACATCCACTACAAATCCAGATGCCCTTTCCCTTGGGTCCTACAGAGTGTGTCGTGGGTAATCTGGGTTGAGGATGACATGGGAGTCATATATAACAAAGCAAATAAGTTTATTTGGTTGGCAAGTGTGGTAATTCCTTCCCAATTCATCCTGCTAGCTGACACAAGAGCTGGGAGATGCATTATACTTAAGAGTAGAGGTGTACATTTGGATATGCTGAACCAAAAAAAGAGGCATTATTTCAATGGAGTGGAAAAGGCAAATCCGAAAAAGCTTTTGTGTGTGGATTTTTCCAGATTTTCCAGATCCATTTTACCTTAAGGGAATCTTTGCGGGGCTCTGGGGAGGCCGTGTTTTGAGATAGAGGCACCAAATTTCCAGCATCACTTCAGGGGACTCTCCTGAGAAGAACCCCCCAAGTTTGCTAAAGTATTGGGTCAGGGAGTCCAGTTTTATCTGCCCCCATTTTTTTCTGTTTGGGGCCCCATAAAATTGGACCCCCTGTCCCAGTCTTCACCAAACCTGGGGGTTTGTGTAAGAAGAGTCACCAGCACCTATGCTGCACATGTGGTGTTTCTATCTTGAAAAACAACCCCCACAGAACCCCGCAAAGATCCCCCATTGACATAACGTTGAGCTATGTCAGAGGTGAGGATCACGGAGAGAAGATTTTCCCAGCATAAGGAAACCATTGGGAAGTCTTTGGGGGCTCAGGGTGTGTGTGGTTTTTTGAGATACAGACACCACATTTGCAGCATGGCTATTGATGACTCTCCTTACAAGAACGCCCCCCCAAGTTCGGTGAAGATTGGGTCAGGGGTCCAATTTTATGGGGCCACATCTTTTCCATTGGAAACTGTGGAGAATGGATGGGGGCACCCTGAACCAATCTTTACCAATCTTAGGGGTTCTTCTAAGGAGAGTCACCTGAAGCTACTCTGATCCCCCCCTCACTTCAGCGTTCTATTAAGCCTTTCAAATCCAACAGGAAGCCAAGCCTTATTCATTCTTAAACTCTTTTTCTGTTAAAGTTGTGCTGATGTTTATGAATTTCAATGGCTTCTCTGTGCAATCTGACAAAATAGTTGGTACCATTGAAATTCATAAACATCAGCACAACTTTAACAGAAAAAGAGTTTAAGAATGAATATGGCTTGGCTTCCTGTTCTGTGTGACCGTGGTCTTGCTATCTTCTTTCCTGACGTTTCGCCAGCAGCTGTGGCAGGCATCTTCAGAGGAGTAACACTGAAGGACAGTGTCTCTCAGTGTCAAGTGTGTAGGAAGAGTAATATATAGTCAGAAAGGGGTTGGGTTTGAGCTGAATCATTGTCCTGCAAAAAGTATCAAAGGTAGTGGTTAAGAGTGGTTGTTTGGAGTGGTGGACTCTAATCTGGAGAACCGGGCTTGATTCCCCACTCCTCCACATGAGCAGCGGATACTAATATGGTGAACCGGGTTGGTTTCCCCTCTCCTACACATGAAGCCATCTGGGTGACCTTGGGCTAGTCATAGTTCTATTAAGAGCTCTCTCAGCCCCACCTACCTTACAGGGTGTTTGTTGTGGGGAAGGGAAGGTGATTGTAAGCCGGTTTGATTCTGCCTTAAGTGGTAGAGAAAGTCTGCATATAAAAACCAACTCTTTTTCTAGTATTTAGATCACATATCACAGTATGGGGAGATAAACCCACATACACAGCCTGGTTAAAGTCAAACCAAGGGGCTGGAAAGAGGAGAAGAAGAGCATGAGGAAGGTTCAGAGACCAGGCCAGCAGCTAGAATCACTAAGGATGTAAGCCATCTGTCCTCAGCCATAAGCCTGGCAGACCATATCTGTCTTAACAGGCCCTTCAGAACTGAGAAAGATCTGTTAGGGCCCAGGTCTCCTTAGACATAGTTTCCCCAGGTAGGGGCCACTATCGAAAAGGCTGTGGCCCTGGTTGAGGATAGCCAGATGGACTTTTGGGGCAGGAATTACCAGGGGATTGTCCGAAGAAGAGCGCAAGACTCTCTAGGGGTGTGTAAGAGTTCATTGCTGCCTTCCTTTGTCTGTAGCATTTTCCCGTCCATTGCAGCGAAGGGCAAAGTCAGCATAGCTCCATGCACATCAAAGCACATGCAAAGGTCATTAGTTTTACTGCAAATGATATAAAAGTCTGGCTGATTTATTATCCAGTAAAACAGGCCCGTGCAGTTTATTCCCCGTGCAGCCCACTAACCACATAAGACATCCTGCCAGGAGCTTGAGTTGGATCCAGTGTGGTGCATTTCGAGGCTATGATGCGGCTATGGAGATCAAAATAGTTAAACAGCCAGTGGTGCAAATGGGGAAGATATTTTGTCATTTAGGTAAACAAAAAAAATCCCTATGTGTTTCTAAAGCTGCTTCAGAGGAATTTGTAACGAGGAATCTTTTTCTGATCTTGCATTCTTGCTTTAAAGGACATTGGAAAAACTAGCAGGTTAATCGTATTTTCTTTAATAGAAAACAAGAAAAAGATTCTTAATGTTATGCCAGAACTTGCCTACTGCGGGGCATGTTACCTTATCTCTTCTGCATTCAGAAGATTTTTCTTTCTCCTCTTTATATGCAATCATAGGAGTGGAACAAGCTCTTACTGTTTTTAATTGGTTGTTATTTTTAATAGTTGTTTTTTAATCCTTGTTAACTGTACACTTGATTTTTTTTTAAAAAAAACATTTTTGCAGACTGGTAATTAACTTTTATAGTATACCGTATATACACGCGTATAAGCCGAGTTTTTCAGCCCAGAAAAGGGCTGAAAAAGCCGAACTCGGCTTATACGCTGGTCAATACGGTAGAGGGGGGAGGAGGGAGGGGGGAACTTACCGCCATCACCGCCGCCATCGCTGCCAGGCCCGCGCTCCTTTCCCCGGCTGGCAGCGGCCTTCCTGGGCCGGCAGGAGGCCCCTGCAGGCCGGGCTGCCGCCGCCCACGTACCTTCCTCCGGCCGGCAGTGGCCTGGAGAGGCCTCCTGCCAGCCCAGGAAGGCCGCGCCGCTGCCGCCAATTCGCCGCCTCTCCCGGTGAGTAGGGGGTTCAGGGGCTCTTCCCCCTCCCCCCCTTGGATGTCTCTGGGGTCGGGGTGGGTCAGGAGGGCCCAGGAGGCCGGCGGGAGGGCGACCTGGGGCAGGGGGGAGATCATCCCTGCGCTCTAAAATGGCTGCCGCCATTTTAAAGCGCAGCATTGCCAGTAAAGGGAATTTCTTATTGACCCTCGGCTTATACGCGGGTCAATAAGAAATTCCCTTTTCTGGCCTCAAATTTGGGGGGTCGGCTTATACTCGGGTCGGCTTATACCCGAGTATTTATGGTAATTTCCGTTATGGGAGTCTTCTCTTATAATTGAGCATTATATTACAGATTCCCCCAAAGAAGCTTTATTGTGAAATGCGTAGGCAATTTTTGACCTGAATAATAAAATATTCTTCCTCATTTGTACCGTTGGCTTTTTGCCTTTTTTTTTTGTCTCTGACTGGTGCAGTCCTTCTGTTTTCTTTGTGCCCGTGGCTCACAACCTTCTTTGGGACCCTCAAGAGTGAGATCTCAGGCTGCTGCAGGAAGAGGGAGCCAAGACAGTTGCACTCAGGATATGTGCCTGCAGAGACACTGTGCTGGATATATGGGTTGTTTTACTTAGTGGCACAGGTTGTGCAGGCCTCAACTAAGTAGTCCGTCTGTTTGGATCGATTTGTGCAAGCTCCCATTCTAGGCTTGATGCTTTTAAATGCATATATGCTGTACCATAACCAATAGTAATGAGAGTACTCTTAATCTGGTCATCTTAATGTAATCGTTCAAATGTATGTGTAAAAGTGAAAATGACTTAACTACTAAATGAATCTACCATTTAAACTAGATACACTAATGTCAGAAAATGAGAACATACCTTTCTATAAGAGATGAATGAGAAAATGCTTATTAAAACACATTATACAAATTGTGGCATATTTAAATTTGCCTGATTTGAGTTAGTCATGACTGTGGTTTACATAATTCCATGTTTTTATTCGTAACTGTTGTTTTCTCCCCTCAGCTACTGACCTTCTCCTTGCTTGGAATCCAATATGTCTTGGGCTGATAGAGGGAGTTATTGGAAAAGTTCAGCTTCATACAGGTATGGAACAATTAAAATATTTTACCTTGGCACAGTGGCTTTTAAGGTAGAATTGAAAATGCTTTTTTGCTTCTAGGAAAAACAAAGTCCTGCCAAATCTTCACTGCCCTAGATTGATGGGATTGAAATGGCCATTGTCAGCAACTCTGACAAATGAACAGGCCACATCAGTTAGTCTAATTAGTATGACGGTGTTCGGATCTGATTATAAAATAATTTCCTCTGTACATAGTTCATTCATATCAGAAATTATGTTTGCACGATGTTTCATAGATAGGGAGGTTATGGCGTCCTCAAGTACATAAAGACACAGAGGAAGTATCCATAGGCAGGATTTAAAAATAGAGACATTTCTTTTAGCCAGAGACCTTGATCTGAGAGTGGTAAATGACATGCTATAAATAAAAGGGGTCCAAAAACAGCCAGCCTTAGAGGAAGGAGGAATTTTCTTTGATTGTGAACATCCCTAAAGGCTTTTTTAATGTAGTATCCTCAAACTTTATGCCGATACAGCAAAAGTTAAGCAAGGTCAGCTTTATTAATGGAATAGCGTCAGAAATGGTACTGAAGACTCACCTGGTGCACACTGAAATATTTCATGTGAGACCACATGAAATGCAAATTGATACGCAGTTAATGGTCAAAGCCACAAAGTACAATTTTTAGTTCTGCTAGGGAAAAAAAACTTCTCATAGCACTAGCTTTTATTTCAAAATAAAGTGACGGTGTTAGTTCTGTAATAGAACAAAGATGGCTATGGTGCTGTGCATGTTGCTCAAGACTGTTTGTGAATCCTGGCATTCTGTCATTGAATTGAGTTGTCATACAGGCAATAAAACAGAAGTCCTATCGCACCTAAAAGATTTAAAAAAAATATTCCACAAGTCTGATATAAAACCCCCCCATAACAGTCAGAATCTAGTGGAGAAAATTTGTCTCTCTTGAAATACAGTTGCTAATCCGAAAGTCAACTGTTCTCAAAAAAACAAAGCACCCCCCTCTCCCCAAGTTGTGAATTGGTGCTTAGCTTCTTGATTAATTCTGTCTCTCATTTGGGCCTAAACAGAAACTTGGGTTTACTTTAATTTCTAAAAGCTCAATTGGACCCACTTTTAAAACACTATGGTTGGCTCTTCTTAACATCTTCTATCATCCTGTAACCCTTTACTAATGTCAGGTAATTTTTCTTACTCTTCAGACTGCTTCTTCCTTGGACTAGTCCTGTTTATCCTACTTCATTATACTGTGCTTATCTGTGCCCAGTGAGAGGCTGGAACTTCTGACCTAACTCACCATCCATTAGGTGTAATAACCAAATTTGTTTCAGTCCCTTGCACAGGGAAAGATTTGACAGGATTCAAACCGAGCCTTTCTCTGCTCCAGCTCCTTCCTTCCTTTTCCCCTTCTCTGATTTGTTGTAAAATCTTCAAAATGATTTTCTGCCAATAAGAATCTGAAGAAGTTTGCTCTAACTCATGAAAGCTAATGCTGGAATAAATTTATAAATAAAGTATTAACTCATCACTGATGTTTGCTGGAGGAAAACAAATCTGTTCTTGATATTGATATGCTATCATTCTGTTAGGCATTACTTAGGAATTAGTATTCTGTACTAGTTTCCCCATCATTCAGTGTTCCCTGTGCTGTTTCAGGAAACTTCTACAAACAAACCTGGATGTTTTCTCAGACTGGCAGAAATACCCACCATACCCTTTTATGCACCCTCCTTTGCAGATGTTTTGATGCACATAGGGGGAACCCATGGCTGTTAAGTGTATGAGATGGGACCTTTGGGAAGTGGCAGTCTTATTTCATCCATGCTTTTCTGCTTCTCCTACCTTTCCCCCTGCTTCTCCAGTCTTTTGTTCTGCCTGTTACTTTTCCCACCTCCCTTTGTAGATCCCTGTTTTCCTTTTCTTTGCTACGTTTCTTTCTGCTTCATTTTCCATCCCTTCCTGGCTCCCTCCACCTCAACATCCCATCATTGCCCTGCTCCCACTTGCTCTCCTTCCTTATACTTTCATTGCTTGCTTTTCCTACCCCTTTCCCTCCCAGCGTATGGAGAATGATTTTCCCAATGTGTTGAAGAGGGCTGTAAGTCCAGCAGCAAATTCCAGGGTGCGTTCCATCCAAGCAGTGTTATGTTGGGGTTTCAGAAGGAGGACCCTCCTCCCCCTTATTAATGATTTTGGGACATTCTTTCACCACCTGACAGATATTAAGTTATACCCCACAGTCTGTTTAATAATCCTAGCTTTTATATAAAAATCTCAAGTAGTGTTTTGTAAAGATAAGGTTAGGAGGCACTGGTTTTCAGTGTTAGTTTGTTACCCTGATTAGTTTGTTTGTTTGCTTGTTTGAATGAAATTCTCTGAATAGTTGAGTTATTTCTAGTATCACTTAAACGGTATATTGGATTACATGTCTGTTATGGCCCAAAGTTTGATAAATTGCTGTGTAAGTGGGCTTTCCTGCTCACTATATAAGTGGGCTTTTCTGCTATCTGATTTAGCCAGTTATTCTTTTGCAAACAGAATAGATTTATGAGTGACTGGACACAACTGTCTAAAAAGTAGGATAGAACCATAATAATTTTGGATAAGCAAGGCTTGTACCATGTATTCTTTTCTTAGAAAAGTAATGCAGGTGACATTTAGCCTTCTTTTGCTTCTGTAATGAAGATGTTGCAAGAATGTATTAACCTCATAGAGGGGGAAGGGAGGAAAAAAAGCTTTTCCCATGTCCTTGGAGCAGTAAGTATCTCTAGTTGAAAAGAGAATAGTTACATAACATGCTATGTGACTAGTTAGGAGACTGTCTGAAACTCTTGGATTAATAGTGGAGTCAGAACAATTGAACAGAATGACATGATAGATTGAACTTGTAGAATTCTGATCTTGTACCACTGTAGGTCTTAGTTTTGAATGCTTCCCCTTGTAAAAAGCCCCTTCAAGTACCAAACTAGTACACCAGGGAGAGAGGCTGCATTCCTAAGAACACTTACTTGAGAGTGACCCCCATTGAATAAAATAGGACTTCTGAGTAGATAATGTTGCCTTCTCCTTGATGACCTTTACTATACACATGACGTTTTTTGTGCATGTGTGTTAAAATAGGACTCCCACATGTAATTAAGTTCTATATTTTGGAATTCCATTGTATTGACCTGGGCATTCATTCTGCATAGTATATAGAATGGTGTACTGTCGGTTTCATTTTGTATGTATATTTCCCATTTTTCCCGTTTTAATAAGGGAATTTCCAGACTGCATTGCCTTACAATTTTCTGTAGCTACTAATGGTGACAACAGAGATACTACTTTTCAGGTTTGTTTGTATTGTATGTAAATATGTGTGTTTCTGAGGTCGGGTATTACGGAAGGAAAACATTTTTATGTCTGTTCTATGCCTGCCTCAATACAGTTGGATGACACCTCAGTTTTGTGCATACCAGCACATACTCTATCAGATAAAAGGCTACAAATAATATCTGTTGTAGTCTTGACCTGTAGCTTAATTTTTGTGCACTGAACACTTTGAACACAGAAGCTAAGGCACTTAGCACTGGAGTAACTGCAGGCATTGGTTGAAAGCGATCCTTGGCTTAAATGTAGTATCTGATCAAACTTTTATAAGCAGTCTCAGTGTGTTGTGTCCAAGTTAACAACCATGCTGCGTTGCTGCTGTGCTGAAAGCAGATTAGCAGCTATTGGTTCTTTGGGAAGCTGAGCTGGAAATATCGCTTTACTCCTTTGCGTAACGGAGCTCTGTAGCAATTTTTAGTAAGACAATTATTGAGCTTTGATATTATGCTTGATTCATAATCAAGAGCACAGGCTGTAAATACATAAAAGGCTTCTTAGCAACCTGGAAGTATAGGAGAAAAATTGCTTTCAGGATGCTGAATGAGTTTCAAAGGCCTTCATATTTGCCTATGTTTATTAGTAACTGGCTTGGCTTTGCGAAGTTGTGAACAGCACTGTGCATTACTTTTGTAACAATGCATGGTTATTTCTAAAAAGAGCTGTGAAGGTTTTTTTTTTTTTTAAATCATAATAGAATCAGGACTAACATGCCATGGATGCTAAGGAATGGTTAATTTATTCATCATCTCTTTAAGATAGAAAATAAGTTTATCTCAGTTGAGAGTTGCTGATTGTATATGACTTAAAAGCAAACCATCCAACCCCACCCACCAGAAGACCTAGTTTTCTATAAAAGTTTTTTAAAAACACCATGTCGCTTGATATACAAATCAGGCTAGATACAAAAATTCTGCTCCAACTCTCATCCTGTGTACCTAGCGTATTGTAAGCATTCTCCCCAGATGTTTACAGCTTCCAGAGAGAAAGATGCCTGAAAGATGTGTGCTCCATCCACTAGATAACACCTTCCAGTTTGGTTTCTTTTGTCTTTCTAGTGCAGCACTGAACATTATTTTTGAGTTACGATATAAAATTGTTGTGAACTGCCTCTTGAAGAGGCTGACCTAGAATGCCTTAGTAGAAAAGGGCAAGAGTCCAGTAGCAACTTAAAAACTAACACAAATATTTTCTGGTAGGGTATGAGCTTTCTTGAGCCACAGCTCACTTCTTCAGAATGCCTCAGTGCAAGCAAAGAGATGCTGTTCACTTCCCTGCTAGTAAGCTGCAGGACTGCTGGGCCTATATAAACCGTTTGGAAATGGGCCAGGACAATCCTGGGGTAAATGGACAAGAAACAGCTTCAGCTAAGCGTTGCTGTATTCCTTTCTTTTCAACCCAAGTTCCCTGGTGGGTGTGCTGGCTGCTCCCAGGGCTACCTCATACTATGGGTGGGAGGTGATGGATGTTTTCTGCAAGGGTCATGTCTAGAGTTGCCAGGTCCCGCTTCATTACCGGTGGGAGATTTTTGGGGCGGTGCCTGAGGAGGGTGGGGTTTGGGGAGGGACTTCAATGCCATAGAGTCCAATTGCCAAAGCGGCCATTTTCTCCAGGAGAACTGATCTCTATCGGCTGGAGTTCAGTTGTAATAGCAGGAGATCTCCAGCTACTACCTGGAGGTTGGCAATCCTAGTCATGTCTGTTTCTGTCAGTCCCCAGTCCCTTGTGTGCATGGTTGGTGTGTGTGTGCGGAGCAGCTAACAACCACAGGGCCCATAGATGGCTGAGGAAGCAGGATTGGGCGGTGGGGGGGGGAGTGAGAGAGAAAAAGCTGTTCCACTTTCAGCTCTGATCCGATAGGATCAGAAAGTTAAGTTGGAGAGAACCTGTAGTTCCGATAGGATCAGAAAGTTCTGTTAGGATCAGAAAGTTAAGTTGGAGAGAACCTGTAGTTAGGAAGCTTTGGATGTTGCAGAATCTGCTTTGAGTGTGGGAGTTAATGTTTCTTCTTCTAACCCAATCTTCTTCTAACCCATTAAGACCATTGTTCCTTACCCCCTTTTCCCTTTCTATGTATTACCCCAAAACCTAATAAAATATTTTTTAAAAAATGTATGGAGACAGGATTTGTGCTTGGAGGGGAAGGCCGAAAATGGTCTCTCGGGAGACTTTGCATGTCTCAGCTGCTGTCTTTTGTGACAAGGCAGGCTAGCATAGTGAATGCTTCAGGAAGAGACTATCACTGTCTCAAAGCGCAGTTTTGAAGGAAACTGGCTAAAGATTTGTACTTTTGGGGTGGGACTCAGATTTATACTGCGAGTTTCCTAATGTTGAGGGAAGGCCAGTATTCACCTGAAGAATAGAAGCTTGGCTGATAACTGTCCACGCAGGAATTGATGACTGAAATGTTAAAACTTAATGAGCCCAGCAAAAGCACTGTTACCTGTAAATTGTTTTCAGGCCTCTTTCCTGAACAAGTTTGTTTCTCCTATTGTTTGTAGTGAATAAAAATTAACAATTTTAATCCTATTTCCCTGCTGTCTCATATGAAATAGCTGCATTTAGAAGGCCACCCAGATTCAGTCTGTCAGTAGAAAGTTGGGGTGAAGATGACCCTGGTCAAACCACGCAGCATATTACCTCCATTTAAACAGCGTTTAAAGCCTGCCCTTCACAGGGGGCAGTGGTGAAAGAGGACACATTCTTCTTGTCTAGCACTTGTCAGGGAACTTTGGGGCCTGGAGCAGTCTGCCAGGGCAATTTTAGTTTCCCAGTAGCCCAGGCTAGCCTGATCTCGTCAGATCTCAGAATCTAAGCAGGGTCGACCCTGGCAAGTATTTGGATGGGAGACCTCCAAGGAATACCAGGGTCATGTCACAGAGGTAGACAGTAGAACCTCTGAACGCCTCTGGCCTTGAAAACCCCACCAGGGGTCCCCATAAGTCAGATGTGAGTTGATAGCAGAAAATAAACTTAGAATTCATGAGAAGTACTTCCATCTGCTGTGGTACTAGTAGATGTGGGTTTCTTACAGACCTGCCATGGTGGCTGCTTCTTGTTCGCCAAAAAGTAGTGGTTGGCAAGCTTCCAGGAGATCATGAAGTATGCAAGATAACAAAGATTGCAGCAATACCGCTTTCAGAAGCAGAACCTCAGGACCTGGAGTTGGAGGTAAGATTATTCTGAAACAGTTAATTAATTAGAGAATGTGTGCAAAACGATAGTTAAATAACGGGGAGCCATGGCCCAACTTATATACCATGCAGGTATATAGAAATTATTCAGACCTCTGGAATAAAACCCACTTCTGTCTCCGGCTTTGACATCTTTTATGCATGGTTATCAAATGGATCCAGAATAAATTAGTCCTGTGCCTAATTACACTTGTGTAAGTGTCTTAAGTTATTGCAATTACAGCTACTGTTATGATTGTTATTTGTAAAGGCTGTTTAACTACGTTTGTTAACTGTTCTGAGAAGAAAAATGCAAATACGTATTTGAGTGAGTTTCATGTAAAATGTAAATGTCCAGATTAAAACACTGCTGATGTATCGTTTCTTTCATACATTCACTGACATATCATTATGGTAGCTAATTCTGTGTTTTTACTACTTAGCTCTGTAAAAAACATCATTTTGGGATAGACAAACCAGAGAAGATTACACAGTCTCCAGATGATTCTAAATTTCTGCTGAAGACCTTCACTCAGATTAAATCCAATGTTTCTACTTCTAATAAAAAGAAGGTGATTTTTTGTGGGCTTTGAAAGCATGCTTTTAGCTGTTTTTGTGAAGAGGTATGACTATTCTTGTCCCTGTTCTTCTGCCAGTAGCTTTCATATGTTTTCCAAGCATTCATACATGCCCCTGCCTCTCCATTCAAAAAAAGAAATCCCTGTTTGCCCTGCCTCTTTTACTATTGTTTAACTTTCCTTCTACTTTTCAGAAAATCAAGAGCAGGATTGCTCTTCAACATGCCACTTGTAACCTTTTTCTCACCTTGGCTTTATTTCTGCAAACGTTATTCACTCCTCTTTGTTCAGATCACATGACACTCTTAACTCCGTACACTGGTTTACTGTCCATTTTTACATCCAACGCTAATTTACCTCAGACTACTTTTAATGAAGCCAGTGGGGCAAATAGCAACTCCCTAGGACTGTTTAGGATTGGGAAACGGCACAGGTGAAGCCTTAATCCCCACCCCCACTCTGTGATCCTGATCCAAATTGGGCTGTGTGCACTTGGAAATTAAGTTCCAAGCATGGAACTCCCAGTGCACATCTGGAGGAAGGTCCTTATGGTGGACGTGTGGGGGATGCAAGATTGTAACATGTGAATAGGCCCTGAAAAATGAAACTTCATGTTAAGTGCCAAATTTCCAGTGTGTCAAATTTCTGATTTGTCTTTTTGAATCTCCCTTTCCCCTTATTTCAGGAGACTTTCTAGCCAATTTCAGTTTACAGATGAACAGGAATGCACGCTGATGAGTCATGCTTTGTATGCGTATAATGTGTGTAATGCTTTGTGTGTAATGTGAGCGTGTGAAATCCCAGCACATTCGCAGTGGCAATGAGAGCAAAATGGGGAATTGCTCCTATGTGGGAAGCCACCATGGTGTTATGGACAGATTTCAAAACATCGATTCCCCTGACACAATAGGCCCTTTTCCATGTTGGGGCCATAGAATCTCTAAGTTGAACAATAATAGATTTACATTGAAGGTGCAAGATCCTGTAAGAGTTTACATTTCACGGATCACCCATACTTTTGATGAAGGTCAGAGAGGAGTGCATTGGAAAGGACTGAACTGAAAGTAGGTTGGAAGGAGGCTATTTGGAGGCAAGAAAATCTATTTCAGTACAGTTCCCGGATCAAAAGGTTTTTTTGTATAATTAGCTACATCTTCCAATGAGATCCATTGAGGACCCAGCCTGTGAGAGATCAATGAGCTGTATTTTTCCCATTAAAGCTAGTATAGAAGCAAGTGTAAAGAGATTTTATTTCTGGTTAGGAAAGAGCGCTGGAGTTAATTAGCTGGAGTAATGCATTATTCTGCTCAGTACATAATATCACTTCTGATATTCTGGGTTTTTTTTAGGTCAAAGAAAGTAAAGAGAAGGAGAGGCTAGAAAGGAGGCTGCTAGAAGAATTGCTGAAAATGTTTATGGACTCTGATTCCTTTTATTACTGTTCGACTTATGACCTAACAAACTCTGTTCAAAGACAAAGTGCGTGCGAGAAGGCCAACTTGCCGCTTTGGAAGAAAGTAAGGATGTGTGATCAAAACTGGTTTTTGAGAGAGTTATCAAACAAACGTTTGTTATGTGTATCTACTGATTATCCATCTGGCTTTAAAAACCAAGTTTGTTTCCCTGTTTGGAGTTGTTGATCAAAATGTATAGAGCTGGGGAGATGCCTTCATACTCTAAATAGTCTTTGAAAAATTGACTTTGAAATTTGTAACTTTTTCAGGTAGATGACAGGTTCTTTTGGAACAAGCACATGGTTCAAGACCTGATCAATATTGGTGTGAGTAATGTTCTTTATTATAAAGCTTGTACATATGTAAAATAATTCTGCTACTTTTTGAAATCTGCCAAGTGCTGTGAATCAAGCTCTTCCCCTTTCTTGTGGGACCCCTTAATCTAACAAGGGGGTTAGCTATGATTCTTTAGTGCATAGTGCAGAAGTAGACACTAGAGCAGAAGAAAATTTAAATAGATAAAAAAGTTTTTTCCTTTCTGCAAACAAGTGCAGACACAATGCAACCTTCCTGTAAATCATGGTTTGAGAATTAGAAGCAAGCTTTGTGATGACCATGTGGTCAGCCCTCCTCTCCTCTACCAAGTGGTTTCTCAGAGTATTACCCACATTTACTAGCGCTGAATAGTTCAGGATTCTTTGGTTGGCCAAACTACACTTGACATTATAATTCCATGAGTGGAAGTCCAGCTGTCTAATTTGACCCTGTGAAAAAGCTGCTGGGGGAGGCAGGATCTAGGTTTGGGCCATATTGCTGGAGAAGGGTGTTTCGTTTAACTATTTGCTTTCTGTGCCAATGAGAAATGGCTCCCCTGAGCTGCTTTAATAATTAACACAAAAAAAATTGTGTATTTTTTTCCCCTACCAGAGCATAAAGCAGTGTGAGAGCGGGAAGTACCGCCCCCCCCCCATTAGTACAACCCCAATCTGAATTGAGTGCTGGGGGCTGTTTTTTTGGGAGTCGTATTATGTGCTCACAGTAGTTCGGGCAGCAGATGTTCAAGAGAACTGCTCATACTGCCCCAGTCCAGCTAGAATGAGGGAGTTAGCTTGGAGGCTGGTGTCTGAAAATTGCTGGCCTTCCGAAACAACATATCTGAATTCTTTTCCTAGGGTAGCAATGACTTGGTATGCTGCTTTCATTAGGTTTTAAATACAGAGCATCCAATCAGATCCATTTTGAAGACTTTGTGTAAAGGAATTGAGGTTTCTTGTACAGTTGAGTGAAGTAGCTGGTCGGATCAAATAGACAGGTATCCTTCATAATTGTGTCATTTTAAGTCTGTGAGGAGAGACTTAGGGAGTTGGGTTTGTTTAGTTTGGAGAAGAGAAGATTGAGGGGAGACAAGATAGCCATGTTTAAATATTTAAAGGGATGTCATGTGGATGAGGGAACTAGCTTGGTCTCTGTTGGTCCAGAGACTAGGACACGGAGTAATGGATTTAAACTAATAGAAAAGCAATTCCTCCTAAACATTAGGAAGAACTTTCTGATGGTGAGGGCTGTTCGACTGTGGAATGTGCTGCCTTGGAGGGTGGTGGAGTCCCCGTCTTTGGAGGTCTTTAAGCAGAGGCTGGATGGCCATCTGTCGGGAGTGCTTTGATTGTAGGATCCTGCATGGCGGGGGGAGGGTTGGGGTCACTGGGGATGTGGGGGGAGGTAGTTGTTAATTTCCTGCATTGTGCAGGGGGTTGGACTAGATGACCCTGGTGGTCCCTTCCAACTCTATGATTCTAAGTGGTTTCCTGTGCTGTTGGGCTAGTGGACCCCTGGTGAATTTTCTGTGCATGTTTGCATGCAGAGCTTAGCTTTTTTTTTTTTTTAAAGTAAGAGCTCTTTGAATAACGCCGGTGTAGAAATGCTTCCATTTATATGCAGAACAGTGGTGAAAGTGTAAATTTCTATATGTTAAACTTTACAGAATTCTGAAGTCGATTTTTGGATTACCCCAGTCATACAGGGATTTGTACAGATCGAAGAGCTTGTAGTTAATTATAATGAAGCTTCAGATGAAGAGAAAAGCAGTCCGGAGACACCCCCTCAGGAGTCCATTTGTGTGGATGACATTCATCCATGTTTTCTTGTGGCACTGATCTCCCGTAGGAGTCGCCATAGAGCAGGTAAGCTTCCTAAAGATCTAAACTATTTTTTTAGTCACATGGACAAATATCTTGCTATTACCGTTCAAGTCTTGTGACCTGTTTACAAGGTTTAGCCCCCTTCACTGAGCCTGGTTTGCTTTGTAGGGATGCGTTACAAACGAAGAGGGGTTGATAAAAATGGGAATGTGGCAAATTACGTGGAGACGGAACAACTGATTCATGTCCATAACCACACCCTTTCATTTGTTCAAACAAGAGGCTCTGTGCCTGTATTCTGGAGTCAGGTTGGTTATCGATACAATCCCCGGCCACGGTTGGACAAATGTAAGTAACGCAATACTGATAGTTTGTGCTGTTACAATATCAGATTTAAGATTTTATTGCTGGCTTTATTCCTCTTTATGGTGTGTTAGAGGTGATTGCTTAAGTCCCTTTTTCATGTATCTGGATTGATGTGATTGCTCCCATGCATCAGGATCTAGGAAGGTTCCACCCACATGGTTCAATTTTACATGATACATAAGTGGTGTAGTCCAGATAGGCTAGGCTCTTGGCCTGGCGTGTGAATCACTCCCAATTTTTACAACCAGCTAGACTCCAGAAATAGAGAAAAGAAGATTTATTGCATTATTCGAATAAAGGTGAAGTCAGGGTTTAAACACCCAAATTCCAATGCACACCCACTCTCTTAGGTCTTTTATACAATGTTCACAAAAGGATCACATGTGTTACTAAGTCCACCTTCTTTTAGCCTTATTCGGTTATTTTATTATAAACACACACACACACACACACATCCTTATATCCATGTTTGGGCAGTGATCACACGTTGTCCAGATGATTTTGATCTAACAAAAAGGAATTGCAAATTGTAACTTCTTCCATGTACTGTGTGTTATTTCCCCCCTCAGCCAACTCAGTCCTAGCACACTGTGTTTTTCTCTAAACCTACTAAATTTTAGATAAGCATGCCATCCAGCACATATTTTCTCAGCAAGCAAGGAACAAAGACAGAAAGTGCTGAGGTTGTGCTAATTAAACCTTTAACCCAAGATGGCTGCACTCTGGCCTCTTCACTACAGTGACACACTTCTCAAACGTTGCTGCTTATTCTACAAACATGCAGGGTTCTGCAAATGAAGTGAGTTTGTGGGAGGGATTGTTTGTACAGGGGAAAGTAACAGAGCAGTACTTTTGTGCTGCAGCCCTATAAAAGGCCATTCCTGAGATTCAGAGAACTCTTAAACAACATGAGTGTAGGGGCTGCAGCAAGAAGGGGGAATCAACAGAAATGTTTTCCCCAACACTCAAGAGTGCATGAGCTTTTTGGTCTTTTGAGAGCTTGATTTGCCCCAAGAGTGACCTGAGGGAGGTTTCTGCTAATTCTCCCTTCTTTCTGTACCCCCTGTTCTGCTTCTCACAGTATCCAGAGGATTCTCTCAACCACAGGGCTTTTAGAGAACATGGCATGGGGATCCCTAGAAAGGGTGAAAGCAGAGAAAAACCTTGTTCAGACTCACAGAAGAGTTGGATCCAACCCACTGTAAAGCTGAACCACGTGAATGGAAGCTTTTTACATTGAATGCTAGGACACCAACCATATTCTGCATGCATATACGAAGGCCTTAGTTTAATCACATCTCCAATATTTGATTGAGATTTTACTTTGGCTAAACTCATGTGCATCAAATTAGAAGATTAGAATATTTTTAGAAGGAAACCTATGCAATTTCCTGCCATGAGTTACCTCATGTGCCTCTTTCTTAAATACATCGTTTTGACATTGCGAGGAATTTAAAAAAACAATTTTTGATTATCGTTTTTCATGAAAGAATGCCAACCAACAAAATATAGTATTCTCTGTTAGCAAATGTTCTGTGCTGTATAAATTCTACCATCTTCCTGAGCTTTCTTGTCTCTTCCATATTTGTAATCTGTGGTATTAGTTCATCTAAATGGTAAGCAGAATTGAGGTCACTGCCATTACTTGAGCAGAGAAGCTATTTTTAAAGAATTTATAAGAATTACTTTATATTGAGGCAAGCCCATGGCCCATCTATCTCAGTCAAGCCAATCTGACAATGCCAGGACTTTGATTCCCTTAGAAGATTGCTTGGAGATCCCTTAATGGGATTGGAAATTCAAGAACGGAACCTGTGACATCTCTGCCACTGAGTTATGGTTTATCAACTCACCTTCCAGAACACAGAGCTTCTCAACTAAAAGAGGGAAACCAAGTGTTTACTTTTCATAGCTTTGTTAAATAAAGAAAACACAAACATTCCATCACATTCTTACATGTGGGCCTTCAGATAACTCATTGACGGTCTTGAATTTAACTGTTAGCAATTCTAGCATATTCTAAGCCAGCGGTTCCCAAACGTTTTGATTCATGGAGCACTTTTCAGGAGGGAAATTTGTCACGGAGCACTAATTTTCACCTAGCACCTAAACCGAATGACAGTAGTATTTTTCTTTCCAATCTCTTCACGGAGCACTAGGCGATGTTTCATGGAGCACCAAGTGCTCCATGGAGCACAGTTTGGCAACTGCTGTTCTAAGCAATTCTAGCTGTTCCAAGCAATTCTAGCATGTTCAAAAGGTACATCTGCACAAGGCTTCAGAGAAATTGGATGTTCTTAGGACAGGGGTGGGGAACCTTTTTTCCGTCAAGGGCCACTTAGATATTTATAACATCATTCGGGGGCCATACAAAATTATCAACTTAAAAATTGGCTGACCAAACCCCAAGAAGGGTTCCCCACCCCTGTCTTAGGAGGTGCTCCTGAGTTTGCAGTAGGGTAGATGTGTCATGACAGTTAGTTGTAATAACTGCAGGGTCAGTGTTACATGCATAATCAACGTGGGGTGTCAATATGCAGTTGTGTTGTGCTCCCCAATAAGGACTTTCATGCCACTTTTTCAGACATTCCAGTGTCTCGTACTGCAAACCAGAGTTCCCACGGAGAAAGATCCTTATGGTACTTACTTACCAGTACTGCCCATGTAAATTATTTAGCAGTAATTTGCTGTTGTCCTTTAAGTAACCTTCCAGAGACCTGTGCATGTGCATAGTTGCTCTGTGCAATCGGTGCATCCATTAGTCCCCCAAGCTCAATTTACCATGTCTCTTTGTTTCAGGTGAGAAGGAAACTATTTCCTATTTCTGTGCACACTTTGAAGAGCAATTGAAAACGTACACAAAACAGGTGGGTTTCAAAGAAGAGCTTAAAATGCAGGACCTTTAAATGTAGACTTTAATTCTTGAGAATATATTCTTTTGGGGGGGAAAGTGTTTCAGAATTTCAACGATTTGTAAATTCAGAGGTTTACCTCCAGTTTTGATGTGAAATTACAGTCTTGGGAAGAGACCCAGCAAGGCAAGGGCACAAACAGTCACACAAACCCACACAAACCCACACAAACCCAGGCAGATCTATCACTGTCAGTGGAGGACACAGAATGTGTGAGGTGTGTGTTTGACTTTTTATGGGGACTGCCTCTCCCTTTCCACAAGCCTGGTCCTCTGCTCTCATGACTCCCTAAGTCAGTGATGGCGAACCTTTTAGAGACTGAGTGCCCAAACTGCAACCCAAAGCCCTCTTATATATCGCAAAGTGCCAACACGGCAATTTAACCTGAAGAATCCCCCTGAAGGAACCATGCAAAATAACAGCGGCGGGTTAGCTATGCACATGCTAATGGCTATGCAAACAGGAACAAAGGAGCAGACGAGTGGGAGGGGTGGAATTTCTCCTTTTGCTTCGAGACCGTGAATAGGGAGTTTTAAATTCGCATTTTAAAAAAGAGCTTTTAGCGAACATCAAAACTGACCATGCATAAATGGCCAGGGTATCTGTTGTGGGGAGGGGAAGGTGATTGAAAGCCGGTTTGATTCTTCCTTAAGTGGTAGAGAAAGTCGGCATATAAAAACCAACTCTTCTTCAAAGTGAAACTTGATATTTGTAACTGAACCATCAGGAAAAGAGGTAAATGATTGGGGGAGAGACACCTGGCAACCCTAAGGCAAATATATGAAGCAAAACCTGCTCTATATTCAGAGGGTTCCGTCTGAAAAAAAACTGCAGGGGGGCTTATTGTTGAGTTCTGAGGATCTGGATGGGGAAAATGTGCATCTGAATAGCAAATCCAATGCAAAACCTCCCATTCATAAATGGCCAATAACCCCCCATGCAGAGTTTTGAATCAAACATTGCTTTCCCCATCCCCCCGAGCCCCGACCTCCTCCTCGCCGCCCGCCTTGGCGCTGCCGGCCCTCGAGGGCGCATTCAAAACCCGGCCGCGCTGTGAGGGGAGGGGGAGGGTGGTGCTTTACCTCACACACCACCTCTCTTGTGTGTGTGTGTGTGTGGGGGGGGAATAAACCCGAAATGGGGCGGTGAGGAGAGGCTTCGTGGTCGACTTTTGGTGGGGGTGGAGCCTCCTCTGCCGGCACGCGGGTAAGTGGCTCGGGACGGGACCGAAAGTCCAGACGGGCGAGGCAGCGACGGATGGAAGAGGTGGAGAGAGAGCAAGCCCGCTTCCCGAGGGACGGGGCGAGGAACCGGCAAGCCGACAGAAGACGGAGCGCAGAGACGCAGCGGCGCGCTGCCGCACCCCAGCTGTAGCCCTGCCGCCCGGTCGCGCCTGTGCCAGTCAGAGGACTTGGCTGGGGGCGTGGGGAGGAGGGCAGGATGTTTCAGCCCTCCCTCTAGTCCCGCCCCCAAGACCTTATTAGGGCTGAAACATCCTGCCCTCCTCCCCACGCCCCCAGCCAATTCCTCTGACTGGCGCAGGCGCGACCGGGCGGCGGGGCTACAGCTGGGGTGCGGCAGCGCGCCGCCGCGTCTCTGCACTCCGTCTTCTGTTGGCTTGCCGGTTCCTCGCCCCGTCCCTCGGGAAGCGGGCGTGCTCTCTCTCCACCTCTTCCATCCGTCGCTGCCTCGCCCGTCTGGACTTTCGGTCCCGTCCCGAGCCACTTACCCGCGTGCCGGCAGAGAGGGCTACGCGTGCCAGGTCGGGCACGCGTGCCATAGGTTCGCCAACAAGGCCCTAAGTTATCTAAGGGAAAGTAATAACTTGATTAGCAGGATTTCCCCCCCCCCCCCCATGGGTCATCTTGGCTGTCTGCAGTCTCTATATAATTTGAGTCATGAGTCAATGGAACTGCATTCAGCCAGTGCGGGACAAATGTGTTCAAGCTTCATAAGCATCTGGCTCAGGGTGAACCCATTCTCATTTGCAGCTGAAGGATCTCTACATAGCACTGACTGACTGGCCTTTATGATCACAGAGCATCCTTCTACCCCTCACCCCCCCAGTGCTTTTTCTGTCTTTTAAAAGGCAGAACCAAAATGTTTAATGGGTATACCTGCAAAGCATTTGAAAAAATAACAAAAGTAGACAAATGTCTTGGACACTGGTAAATGTTTGACCTTGCTGACTTCTAGGATTTCCCATGAATGGGAAGAGAGGCTCTATTGTCTCCCAGTCTTGAATGTTGGAAAGCTATCCCATAAAGAGAAGATTCTGTAGCTATGAAATTCTGTTCCAGCTGTATGCTCTAGCAGGTCTATAATGTGGGATTGTGATGTCATAGTTTGTTGGCTTTGTAAGAGAAATATATACTGATTTACTCATGTAGAGTTGGGAATTTATGAATTCTCCTGAGCTAGGCATATTTACCATTGTTTATTTTTTTTTAAAAAAACCCTCTCAAATGCTATAATCTCTGCGCAAACAATTGCTGTTGGCTTTATACATATTTGTTTTTTTAAAGATTGTTAGATTTTCAATATATAACACAATACAGGATATAAAACAAGTTAACAATATTTCATCCTCCCAACTATAGAAAGAGGGATTATAATAACTCAAAATGCAGAAGGAAATGCTTTCTATCTTTCGAAAGTATTATAAACGATGCCTAATGCTCCATACATTATCTCAGCATTGACAATTATTTCCGTGGGCCCTTTGGTAATGTTAGTTAGCAAATTCTTTTACGTTATCCGGGCTGTGTAACCGTGGTCTTGGTATTTTCTTTCCTGATGTTTCGCCAGCAGCTGTGGCAGGCATCTTCAGAGGACTCCTCTGAAGATGCCTGCCACAGCTGCTGGTGAAACGTCAGGAAAGAAAATACAAAGACCACGGTTACACAGCCCGGATAACCTACAAGAACCAATGAACTCTGACCATGAAAGCCTTCAACAATATTTTAGTTAGCAAAGCTACGTTCCACACACAGTGGAACCATTCACCCTCTGTTACCCAGTTCTTTCTATTCTGCTGCTAGTGCTAATTTAACTGGTAAGTAGGCACAAAACCAATTCTTCATTTGACAGGGCAGCATGTCCTTTTTACATAGCCCAACAAATTACTTTTGAATCAGAGGGTATATTCTAACTAACTGTTTTGTTAACAAACTGAATTATGGATTTCAAGAAGGCTTAAATTTTTTTAACACATCCAAAAATATGTTAGAAATCTGCCATAAATGAACTGCATCAGCAAAGTTCATCCCACATATTTCTATGCATAGTTGAAACCCTGTGCAGAGTGACAGATATATAATTGTATATTTATTTACTTTACATTAAACAGGTTATCCTTAACTTGGTGGACCAGGCTGGACGGGAGAAAATTATTGGCGATGCTTATCTTAAACAAGTTTTACTGTACAACAATCCAAGCCTTACATATGTTTCATTTGACTTTCATGAACACTGGTAAGATGGTAAACAATGCATTCCTATAAATAATTTAACACGTTACACCATAAAATTCTTCATATGTGTTTCTTATAAGCTGGAATAATGCAGAACTAGCTTTTTAAAAGCTTAAGCTGTCTGTTCTTTCTAAATGCTTGTGTTGATTCAGGATTTCAAGTTTTTTTAATACGCTGTTTTGCAAAATGTCTTTATTAAAAACCTTGGCCTTTCTTCCTAAGAGTTTATCAAGTGGGGAGAGGGGAAGATTCAGCTCCATTGATTCAGCTACAAAAATTTGTGTGTGGCTTATTTGTATTTTGTCGTAGAACTTACTAAGGATATAATTTTGCTTTTCAGACTTCATTTGGTCATAATAGAACAGTGTCTATGTACACTTATCTAGCAATAAAATTCACAGTAAACGGTTTTCTTTCTATCCTTTAGCCGTGGAATGAAGTTTGAAAATGTTCAAACGCTAACAGATGCCATATCAGACATTATTACTGATATGAAGTGGTGCTGGTAGGTATTCATACGGGGCCTTGACTCTGAATGGGGAAAATAGTATTATCTATTATTTAAAGACAGGTGTTAATTTTTGTGTGTGTGCTACACTTATAGTAGGGTATAAGTTGCTTGAGTGGGCAGAGAGGTGGAAAAAAATTGAGCATTACTGAGGGGTACCATGGCACCCAATACAATATGATGCAGTTGCACTGTAGAGTGTGTGTGTCCGTGCATACACACACACAATGCTGTAAACGAATAGGACTGTGCTTGTTTCAGTAGCCCCACCCATTTGGCAGCAAGTTTAACTCGTACTGCCCAATACTGTTGTGCTGTTGGAACACAGTGGGTTGAAGGTATTCAACTACACTCTTCTTCAGGCTGCCACTTTTGTCTGCTGCCTTTCTGGTAAGGCCTTCCCAGTTCACAGGGGCAACAATTGTAAAATATTTTTCAATTTTGTTTTGGTATATTTTTCCTTTTTTTGGTTCCAACATTTGTTTACCTTCACAGCAAAAGGGGAAACAGGTAATTTCCCACTGAGTAATAAATTGGTGTTTCAAGGTCTCTCCCCCCCCCATATAGTAAAAGTTTTCAGATAGCTCCTTCCATTAGGCCCTTCCAAATCCTATCTGCATTGAGAAAACACCACTAAGGTTATGTAAGACATACCTAACAACAGTCAGTGTTTCCCCCCCTCTGCTGCTGTGGTTGTCCTTGCCTTTTGCTTCTTAAATGACATACATTTCCCTCCAAATCCAAGATTTATTTCCTCTTCATCCACACCCCCTCTCCATGCTTCAGGAGCAATGTACCTTCCTTCCCCCCCCTTCAAATGCCTTGCAAGCTTGTTCATTAAACATTTTAATTCCAACCTTTAAAAACAATATATAATTTCTAAAATTTAGAAACTGCTGGAGAAATGTTTACTCCGCAATTAGTGTAAGAGCCAGCCAATCAGTACTATATGCAGCTCCTTCAGCTACGGAGAGTGGATCTGTGCTGAGCTCAGTGATTAAAAGAAGCTTTTATATTTGCTCAAAATGGGGTGGGTGCTGCGCCACATCAGACTTGAGACTCAAATTGTACAGAGATTATAGGTAGCCAGAATGACCCCCCCACGAAAGATTCCCAGAACTGTAGTGTAATAAGTTACTATACTACTGTTATGGGAATTGCTCAGAACATGTGCATCTGGATGTACCCTAAGAGAAACACTTTTTGAAAAGTGTTGTGGGGACAAGCCAAAAAGGAAATGCTTCCCCTCACAGACAAACTGGAGGGGTAGAGCTGTTACTGGGTATTTAGTGGGCTATCTCTACTTTCCTAACCATGGGTAGGAAATGAAATCTCTGAGCAATTTTCCATACCTCTTGTGATGTGCAAAAATCCTCCTACATGGAGATGTGTCAGGAAGATGCATTGTGGAGCCAAGTATCTCCCAGTTAAAAAAAATATCAATACATACACTAATGTTTGCTTTCTTTTTTGGAAGGGTGGACCAAGCTGGCGTGATTTGTAAGCAGGAAGGAATTTTCCGAGTTAACTGTATGGATTGTTTGGATCGAACCAATGTTGTCCAGGCTGCCATTGCTCGTGTAGTTATGGAACAGCAGGTATCATGACTGATCATGTCAATGGAACAAAACCCTTGTTAAGGAAAACAATGTGAATTTATCAAAATAGTGGTTGATGGCCCTTAACAATAAGACCAATAAGGAAATGTCTGTATGATGTGTTAGTGATTAAACTGCTTCAGAATAAAACTTCTGCTACCAAGCATAACATTGTAGAAAATGCTAGTTCTAAGGATACCAGAGTTATTGCTCTTGTTATGGCTGTACAAGCAACCTTAGCATGTAAATTTAAAGCTCAGATTTTAGAGGTTCTCCTAGCATGCATGATCTCTTTGACAGAGGTAGGTTCTGTACTATCAACAAGACAGCAGTTCTTACATGAACTGTTTGATGAAGGCTTAAGCATGAGAGTTGAGATTGTAGTTCTGGCATGACATCTAAGCTCAAGTAACTTCACCTAACATTAAGAACATTTTGAGGTTACTGTTATGGATGTGCATTCTGATTATGGCTTGAGTATTTGGCTTTGATAGCACATATGTTCATTATTTTATATGTGACAGCAGTCTATTATCACTGATTAAAATTTGTCCCGTGTAGCACCTACAGCGGCAAAAAATATTGACAAATGAGAAGTACTTAGTATTTTTTCTGTAAATCCGAAAGAAACATCCCATGGCCTTGGTGTTGTAGTGGCATAGTGCTTTTGGGAGGCAAAAAAGGAAGCGTGATGCTTTGTCAGTAACATGAAACAAATTAAATTCCAGCTGAAGAAATTGGGGGTGATGCCGCCAGAACAGCCATTGCCTGTGAAATGCAATAGAATCTACCAGTTAATGTGGGCTAACAATGGTGATGCCATAAGCAGGCAGTATGCTGGAACAGCAGCTTTAAAGGTAAAAAGATTTCACTTCAAACATTTTTGCAACTCGTTTCTAATGTTTGCTCTTGGGGCCAAACTATGCATTACATTGTCTGGCAGAGAGCTGTGTTCGAAAGTTCCACAGTTCTGAAGTATATGTAGGACTGTGGTTCAGGACCTCAGAGAGAAAGAAGAGGCTTAGATTTTCCCCTAGTACTGTTTGAGCAACTCATACAACCCTGGGAAGGCTGTTTGCTCTGTTGGAAGCTACATGTATACTGATGAGCTGTTACACTTTCACAGTGGGCAAATTATACCCCCTAGGGATGTTTAAGGACAGGAAAAGTGTGGGGGAAGGTCCTATTTGTTTAGAAAGTGTGTGTGCTGAAGAGGATCTTAATTGGTAGGCTGCACAGTATGTGAAGGTGTGATCCTTCTAAGCCCCCTCTCTCTGCATGTCTTGTCCCAATCTGAATCAGGGCCATGTGTGCCTGGGAATTGCAGAACTTCAGAAACTGCCTCTCCAGTTAACCCAGCAACATCTTTGGGAAGAACGTCACATGTAGTTAGGCCCTTGGTCTTTAGCATATAACTATAGTGTACTCTTAGGGTTGGCAACCTCCAGGTACTAGCTGGAGATCTCCTGCTATTACAACTGATCTCCAGCTGATAGAAATCAGTTCACCTGGAGAAAATGGCCGCTTTGGCAATTGGACTTTATGGCATTGAAGTCCCTCCCCTCTCCAAACCCTGCCCTCCTCAGGCTCCGCCCGAAAAATCTCCCACCAGTGGCGAAGAGGGACCTGACAACCCTGTGTATGCTGTAAATACATGACTGACTTTTTTGTCTTATTCAGCATTTAATTTGTACCCTGATAGATGATATAGGTGAAGAGGATGGTTTACCCTACTCTATGAGTTTATAATAAGTATTGTTAATGTCCTTTTTGATTAATGGCACAAAAAACTCGAGGAAGAGCTAAATGAAAGTGCATTCTAAAGTTGAGCAGTACAAAATATAGAAGGCTTGTTTATTCTTTTTGATGTTAAATAGCTGGTTGAATATTTGCCACATGACTTAATCTTCCTAAAAACTCTGAAAGGCTGTATGGTTGTCTTTAATCATCAGATCATGTGTTAGGAAGTAATCGACTGTTTATATATTGAATTCATAAGATCTGCTAAATGCATTCAGGAATTGATATCAGTAATATGTCCTCCTGAATTCTGGAAGGCAGGTGACAATATCTATTTGACTAAAAAACGCCTTAGCTTTCACTGAAGCTAAATGGTCCTTTAAAATATGAATGCATTGTTATTCCAGCATGTAGAAAAAAAAGCTGCACTGTCACATTATAAAAGAAATGGGCTCATTGTGGTAGGGCTTAACGTCACCAAAATCTCAGAAAACCTTAAATTCTGTCCCTTGCTGAACCTCCGGAGAGTTGTTCTGCTTCTGTATCTGAAGTGAAAATCTTTGCATTCCTATCTGCTTGCTTAATGTTCTTCTGCCCCTTGTTAGCCTCATTATATTCCTGTTTTTTCAGTGCTCCCCTTAGTTTCTTTTTGCTTTCCTTCAACCTGCTCCAGATTATCACTTTTTTCAGGCACAGCTCTCAATACTATAAAACTCTCAAGATTTTTTTCTACAACTAAAATATCAAAAATATTCCTAAAAATGAGCCCCGTTTGTGTCATCCCCCCCCCCTTGCAATTGACCTAATTGTTACGTTTAAATGGTAAGTACCTAGATTATTTTAATCTCCCCGGCAGACTGACTTCAAAGTATGATAATGATCTCATTCTGAGATGGCAGTCCATCCTCAAATCAAGATCAAATGATGGGGAATGCTGCGTCTAATGCATGTCCAAGATACCACGGACTGTAGACTATTGTGTTAGTACATTTGAAACAAACCACTTACATTCAAATAGTTCAGAAAACTTTTTAAACTGTAGGTTTTGCATTTAGGCATTTGCAAATATATTTTATCAACAAAGAAAGTATTTCCAGTGGGGATTCTAATGAGATCAGGATATACAAAATTATATTTGATCTGAAGCTTAATTTCCCAGTTCTAAAAGAACAGACATTTCTTTATGGAAGAACTGTTGGAAGACAACTATTGTTGGGTTTTTACTGTCTGCAAAACTGTATTTTGTTTCTATGGAAATGGCCACAGAGGGTGACACGATCTGTATTTGTTTATATGAAATGGCCAAATCTTTTGTATCTTTAATAAATATTTGGAAAAAAAAGATGTCAAAATGCCAGAAAGTCTTTGAAACCTGAGCCTCTCTACTAAATGCCATACATGTGAATAACCAACACATTGAGCATTTAATAATAAACTATTAAATGTGACAGGGTGACTTCACAAGGACTGGTGAAAGGAAACTGGCAGGAGTCATGAAAGATGGCGTTAACTCTGCAAATAGGTACTACTTAAACCGCTTCAGGGATGCTTATAGGCAGGCAGTCATAGGTAAGAAAGTGTTGGTCTGTTTTCATAATTGCCTGTTATGTATCTGGATTTTTATTTGTCTTAAAAAAAAAAAGTTTGCGTTAATTTACGATATGTGGTGGTGATCAGGGAACAATGTTTGGTCTCAAAATACACTTGTTAAGTTGCTCTATCTCATTTGGCCACTTGAAGTAGTGTTGGGTTGGGCCATTTAGTTAAGTTTCTTAAAATATTAAATGTCCTTAAATTGATTTAAAAATGTATATTTGGTAAAAACATAACCTGTAATATTTTGGGTGAGTGCTTTGATTCTAAACACAATTCAGTTTTAAATATATTTAAATCCCATGGCTCCGAGGCATAACTTCTTCATAGCTGTCTATTTGTTGAGCAGTATTTGTTTCTTTGAGATTTTATTCTTGAGCCCTCATTATTTCCCTTGTTGATTTGTGTGTGTGTGTGAGTATAGATTTAATGCAGGGTATTCCTGTGACGGAGGACCTCTATTCCATATTTACAAAAGAGAAAGAACATGAAGCTTTGCACAAGGAAAATTTGAGAAGTCATCAGGAGCTAATTAGCCAGCTATTACAAAGTTATATGAAGCTGCTTTTACCAGAGGATGAGAAATTCCATGGTGGTTGGGCACTTATTGATTGTGACCCAAGGTATGTGGAATTTTCTGGAGTTCTGTTGGCTATGTATAATATAGTATCTTCTATAACTATCAAATGTGTTGTTGTGAGGTGGGTGAAATTTATTATGGGCCGTCCTGCTGGAGAGAGATTATATTTGTTCTATATGGGACAGTGTTGATAAAACTTTACAATTGGGTATCCCACCAGAGGGGGGAAAATATATGATTAAGGACCTTTGGGAAGGCTTAGAGAGATTTATAGAAAATCTAACAATGCTACACCCAGCAGCCTCACTTGTAATGGGAGGGGAATTTTAATGTGAGAATGGGCTGCGATGATCAGTCATTATATGCCAGCTACCATCTATAGGATTCAAATACAGAGAGCTTGGGTGGCTTGTCTAATAGATCATTTAAAGACACTAAGCACAACCTTGCATGACTTCATTTAGTGCTGGCAGTGCTCAAATTGGACCTAGCTATCCTAAGTGGTAGGGTTATGACTGATTATCTTGCTGAGTTTACCTTCTGGGGAGTAAAAGAAGCAGCATTGATTATATAGTGATCTCAAAAAACTTACTGCGAAATTTGCAAGTTTTTGAGGTCTCTTCCTTTTTTGATGGTGATCACTTCCCGTTGGTTCTCCGCCTTTCAATACTAACCAACCAGCTTCGTCTTAAACAACGTTATGTAAGCATGGCACCGGATGAATCCTGCCTTCCGCGTGTTAAGTGGAATGCGGCCACTTTTAACTCTATTAATAATTTGACTAATTTGGATGAATTTGTAGAGAAAATGAATGAGTTTGTTAATAATGAGGAGGTCTATGATACCATGGCACAGTATGATAATATGGTCCATGACCTCCAAAGCGCGCTTGCAGGTTCTGTTTCTGCTGTAGGTAGGCACCATGTCAAGGGCACTCATGAATGGTTTGATGAGGAATGTAGAGCACTAAAGAAAACCATTAGAGACAAATACAGAGACAATAGGTGTTCCCCCTCCTACGTGGTAAGACACGAGATCAACCAGCTAAGACAAAAGTATAAAGAATTGGGTTCTTGATGCAATTAGTATGAGGAAAGGACTGTATTAGTAATTACTGTTAATATGGAATGGATTTGATGTACTAAATGGCCAGTTTCTTTGCAGCAATCAAGGTATAGCAGACCAAGATTTATGACTCGTGCTGAACAGGGAGGTCTCAACTTCTCAAACCCTATGAGGAGCAGTTAAAACGCTTAGGGCTGTTTAGCTTGGAAAGAAGGTGGTTAAGGGGAGACATGATAGAGGTCTATAAAATTATGCCTGGTATGGAGAGAGTGGACAGGGAGAAGCTTTTCTCCCTCTCTCATAATACTAGAATGCGGGGTCATCTGCTGGAGGGTGAGAGATTCAAAACAGATAAAAAGAAGTATTTCTTCAAACAATACATAGTTAAATTATGGAACTCTTTGCCCCAGGATGTGGCGATGGCCGCCAACTTGGAAGGCTTTAAGAGGGGAGTGGATATGTTCATGGAGGATAGGGCTATCAATGGCTGCTAGTAAAAATGGCTACTAGTCATGATGCATACCTATTCTCTCCAGGATCAGAGGAGCATGCCTATTATATTAGGTACTGTGGAACACAGGCAGGATGCTGCTGCAAATGTTTGGAAGCACCTGGTTGGCCACTGTGTGAACAGTCTGTTGGACTTGATGGATCTTGGTCTGATCCAGCATGGCTTTTCTTATGTTCATTCACAGTTTGCTGTCTTGAGACTTAAAAGCTAATGGATAAGTTGTCTTTTCAGACCAGGTGCGGATTAGTAGATCCCATGGCAAAAGTTAGAACTCCTAACCATATGGAATGTGTGGATTGTATAGGATGCTAGTATACAAGTGCTACAATTCTGGCTGTGTGAGAGAGAATTGTATTGTCCCTTGAGATAGGCCCATTCTGCATAGAAACTACATTAACACTGTGGCACGAAATCCAGTGATAGGGCAGTGCAGCCATGCCACAGATGTGTAGCGCATAATCTGTTCATTTTGAAGTCTGCCAAGAAGTAGGTAAAGAACATTCTCTCATCAGAGCCTTCTAATGAAACACCCTTTTACTTTAGCAGCTTAATATGTGTTGATGCATACAGTAAAGCTGGAACACTTATAAAATATTATGTTCACTTTTGTTTATAGCCTTGTCGATGCCACTCACAAAGATGTGGATGTTCTGCTTCTGCTTTCTAATTCTGCGTATTATGTAGCCTAGTAAGTACGCTTCTTTCTCCTTTTCACGTTCAAAACATTCCATGACTTCCTAACTCCTTTTTAATTCATTTGGGCTCTAGTTATGAGTTGATTCAGATCTAACTTTGGGCGTTGATGTTTCTTTGTCTAGCTATGATGATGAAGTAGATAAAGTAAATCAGTACCAAAGGCTGAGCCTTGACGATTTGGAGAAGATAGAAATAGGTAAGATTTGAAGTCATTGCATTTTGGCATATTCTTTTTTTTGTCACATTTGAAGGACCTTCCCTTGCTAAATATTGAGGATCCAGAGCTGAAGTTGTATTCTAGCTTTTCGTTTCTAAGACGCTAATGCTTTTCTTTTCTTTTATAAAAAGGACCTGAACCAACTCTCTTTGGAAAGCCCAAATTCTCATGTATGAGGCTCCATTATAAGTACAAAGATACAAGTGGATATTTTCACACTCTTAGAGCTGTAGTGCGGAACCCTGAAGAGGATGGAAAAGGTAATCCTTTGGCAAGGTGTCAGTTGCCTCCCAAATGTAAACTCCTGATCACCCTCCAGCAGGACAGGAAACTGTACTTTTCTGAAGCACCATGGTGGGATGCCTTGCAAGTAGGGGGCTTAATGGTTCAAGGGAGGGCCGAGAGAACGTTACCTTCACATTCCTTTTGTAGCATCTCATTGCAAAGTTCTCCCACCAGTAGAGACACTCACAACTCGGGGCCCTGTCGTCAAACGTTGAATGAGGGTCCGTACCCCATTGACTGCTTCGGTGGGTTGCCTCTCAGAACATAAAGCATCAATGTAGGCTTTTATTTGGCCACTTCCTGTGATCCACATCCAGAGACAAGTTGATCAGGATGTTGCAGCCATTTTACATTATCTGCATGAACGCTGGAGAACTAGGAGAAGTCTGGCACTCTGCGTTCGACAGCTTGGAATCATAACAGATTTCTATAATTTTGTAAAAGTCCTTCCCTCATTTTCTCATATGACTTTCTAGAAGATCTTACTTCCACTAAGGAGTAGAGTGGTCTGATATTGCTCAATGTTTTTTCCATTACTAAAAAAAAAAAAAGGAACATGATGTCCATTATATTTTCCAAATCAGTACAATAGAACATTTGATTTGAAAATAATGAGAGCGAGGCCTTTGTTCGTCTGGTATTTCTCCTGTGTCCTTGTATGGTACCATACAGCAATTTTTGATATTGTATTAGAACCGGTCAATGGTATCGTTCCAGATTTGTACATTCTTTTTCAAAAGTATTTGCCAGCTGTTCGTTATAAAATCAAAGTCACTGGAGAAAGACTGGACTAAAATAGACTTTAGTATTTTACCACATTGTCAATATTGTAGCCCCAAACTGTCACATTGGTTTTCTTGGAAGCAAATTAGACCTTCCAGTAGATTCTAGTGCCAATATAGATTTTTTTTATTGCCCCCAATCTAACAACCTAGTAAACAACACCTTTTTTTCTCCACCTTAGAGTGTTTGTAGTAGTAATAGGGGTCTGCCAGATCAAATAAGTGATTTTTTTGACCATGTGTCTATTAGCTGAACTGATAAAGTATTCTGTGTAGAATGCTTATTTCAAGTGTTCAGATTCTGCCAAGCAATGACGAAAGTGTACACCAAAATCTAAAAATTTCCATTACTTCTAGCAACAGCTTTTGATTAATTTCTAGTAGCTTTAATAAGTGTGTGTAGATCCAGATCCCTAAGGCCCGGTTTCCAGTAGCCTATGATCTGGACAAGTGTAGCCATTCTGATTTATTGAGGTTGACATTGTACCCTAAGACTTGCCCAAATAAATGCAAACACTTTTGATAGTAGGGTCTTAAAGTAAGAGCAGGGTTGTCGTTAAGATTTTAACATGTACATTCCCAGGCTGTAATTTCATATTTCTTAAAAGCTATGGATTCCATTTGTATTACACACAAAAGGGGAGTGTGAGGTATAATCTTGTCGAGGGGCTCTTGATAACTTTTTGAGACTTAAGTATTTTTATTTTGAATTTTATGTGTTAACTTTTGTAAGTACATAAGCAACAAAAATATTCAGGAAAATGACAACCTACTAATTGTATTGTAGACACTCTTCAGTGCATTGCAGAGATGCTGCGAATCACTAAACAAGCCACGGGAACAGACTTGCTCATTGTTGAGAGAAAACTGGAGAGGTAAGCTTATGTGTGTGGTTCCTCCCCTTTCCCAGAGTTGTCAGACCCTCAAACAGTTTGGGAGTATGACACCACTTGTATCAGTTGCTTGCTGTAGTTGTGAACTTCCTTGAATAAGTGAGGGCTTGTGAGCTGGTGTAACACAGTGACTAAGTGAACGAGCAGTGATCTGCCAGGTCTCTGGTTCAGTTCCATCATAAACTCATTTAGTAAACTGTGTGAAGCCATTCTCTCTGAGTCGTGACAGCCCCCTCATCTACAACATGCTAGCTTACCTTAAAAGGTACAGGTCCCCTGTGTGAAGCACCAGGTCATTCCTGACCCATGGGGTGACGTCACATCCCGACGTTTACTAGGCAGACTTTGTTTATGGGGTGGTTTGCCAGTGCCTTCCCCAGTCATCTTCCCTTTACCTCCAGCAAGCTGGGTACTCATTTTACCTCAGAAGGATGGACCTTACAGGGATGTTATAAGGTTTACAAGGTCATTTGTACTGAGTGCTTTGAATAGTGGGAAGTACTATATACACTTGCATTATTCTTCATAGTCTGTCTTTTATTACCACCTCCCCCAAGTGATACAGTGCCATTTAGCAGACTTTCACTACTATGCCTAAAGTCTGTGCATTGAGATCTCTTCCAGTAATGACTTGGGGCATTCTGGTGCCTTCCTTCCTTTCTTTTTTATGCCATCAAGTCTCAGCTTTTTCAAGGCAAGAGACATTCAGAGGTGATTTGCCTCTGCATATTGACCCTGGTATTCTTTGGCGGTCTCCCTTCCAAATACTGACCAGGGCTGACTCTGCTTAGATGCTGAGATTTGATGAGATCAGGCTAGCCTGGGCTATCTAGGCCGGGGTGTGCCTTCCTTACAAATTCTAAACTTAAGGACCAGCAGTATGAATTCAATGATGTCCTCCATAGCAGAGGTATTGTTTCTTCTACCCCTTTTTCTGGAGTGGTAGGGTTGCCAGGTCCCTCTTCGCCAGCGGTGGGAGGTTTTTGGGGCGGCGCCTAAGGAGGGTGGAGTTTGGGAAGGGGAGGGACTTCAGTGCCATAGAGTTGTTGCCAAAGCAGCCATTTTCTCCAGAGGAACTGATCTTTATCAGCTGGAGATCAGTTGTAATAGTGGGAGATCTCCAGCTAGTACCTGGAGGTTGGCAACTCTAGGTGGTGGTGTGGAGAAGAGGCTTTAGGACTTTTTGACACATGAGGTTGAGAGAGCAAGTCTCTCAGCAGTTGTCTCTATAAAATATTATCTCTTGCAGTAGGTTCAGAGTTTGTGGAAGAATGTGGCTTTCAGAGCCCAGCTACAGTTGGAGAGAAATTGGAATCTGCAGACACTATGCTTATGCCTCACTAAGCAGACAGTTCTTTAGTATAATATATTGTCCACATATTAATTAAGATTTTGGCAGTAGATCTGCTTGAATGTGTGTGTAGCAAGGCAAGTGATTTATCTTCTTAATTTTGCAGAAAGAGCAGCAAACCCCATGAAGACATCATTGGCATCAGATCCCAGAATAGAGGCTCCCTGGCCCAAGGGAAGAATTATTTAATGAGCAAGTTCTCCTCTCTCAATCAGAAAGTAAAACAAACAAAATCAAATGTAAATATCAGCAATTTTAGAAAGCTGGGGAACTTTCCCAAGCCTGAAATGAAAGTAAACTTTTTAAAGCCCAATCTGAAAGTAAATCTTTGGAAGTCAGACAGTAGTCTTGAAACCATGGAAAACCCCATGACTGATACTAAAGTCTGTGCAGAATCGGACATTGAGATCTCGTCGGATAATGACTCGTTCCATTCAGATGACTTCCTTACAAATTCTAAATCTGATGAGGATCAGCAGTTTGTTGACTCCCTAGAGAGTGTGGGCCAGATAGATTATGTCCTACCTAGCTGTGGCATCATTGCTTCTGTTCCTCGCCTGAGCAGTCGGTCCCAGTCTATAAGCAGTTCTGACATCAGCATTAACATGCCCGTTCCTTCCGAAATCCATATTGAACAGTGTGGAGACCAAACTAACAGATCTGAATTTGCAGGCCAAGCACTTCAGGAAACTCCATCCAATGAGGATGCAGCAGTGGAGTTTACTAAGCCAATTGATGCATACTGCCACCGATTTATACAAGATGCTCAAAATAAGATTACCAATGCTTCAGAAATAGATGTCAGATCTCAAGACCCTCACCAGGAAATGGATCGCATTAGCAATAATTCTAAGAAAATGGACCCTTGCGTTGGAAAAACTAAAGAGATTCCTTCTAGACCATCTAAATTAGATGTCCCACTTACAGAGCCAGGCTCACAGCTCTTAGGGGTTGAACAGGTTAATTCTCCGAGGCCTCGTAATACCCCAGGCTCTGCATCTAGTGTTCTTGACGCTGAGCCTGGGTTTCTTCTGACCCCTTCACCAGCAGAGAATAATGGTAGCAGGGCGGTCTCTCCCTTTGCAAAGATCCGCAGTTCCATGGTGCAGGTGGCTAATATTACGCAAGCTGGTTTGACCCAAGGCATTAACTTTGCAGTAGCTAAAGTCCAGAAGAGCCCAGCGGACCCAGAATCTGTAAATGAGATTCAGCAAAATGAACTGAGAGAAATGTTTACACAGTGTCAGACACGAATAATTCAGATCTAGTGTCTGAGCTGTTACATTTGCTAAACAAAGGTAACAAAAACCCTTGGGGAAAACTGACTGCCATTGAGTATTGGTATCAAAACGACTACCAATAACTATGTTTACAGAAAGGCTTAGGATAAAAGAGAATTGATTTCTGAACTGGTTTCAGAACTGTCTTCTGGCACCAGTTCTGGTGAACGTGAATCCTTTAAAACAAGTAGCTCATACACCATGGTTGATGTGCATGTAAGTTTGAGTGATCAATTGCACAATTATCTTTTTTTAGACCAGTTTTGATAGGTCTCCTGATTTCTGTAGAATATTTATACTGAGGGCCTGGCACTGAATACCTGTTACCTTACTAATCTTGCACTGTACCAATGAAATATTTTACTCACAGATGACATTCTATTTATTTTTCAAACTAACTTTTTTATTTAAGCTTTTAATTTGTGTTTCTTGATGTTCTAGTTGCATTCCTAAGGAAGTAGTCTCTGCAGATAAATATGCATACTAGGGGTTTACTTCTTCCTACCTCCTTTAATTTACTTCTATGGTATCTTGGAGCAATCTAATATAGTAATGTGTAAAAGCTTGCAGTGCAGCTACTGAAAGTTTTTCTTTTTAAAAAAAATCTTGTATGGTGTATCTGAAAGCTATTGTGTGTCTTCTGTTTAATGGACCTAGCTCTGCTGTAGACCAAAACCCTCTGAGGAAATACAAGGGTTCTTGTCTTAAAAAAATAACTGGTCAGGTATATTGTGTCCAAAGTATTAGAATATTGTCTAAACATAACCACCAAAAGTAACACGGGAAATTTACACAACCATGAAATTATACTGCTGATATTTAAAACTAGACTAATCCAAAGGATTTCAAAGCCGTTCAGATAGTTGTAATCCATTGTGAAATCATCTCAGCCTTTGTTATAATACTGATATGGAATGAGACCATACTTAACGTTTGCCCTGGGATTCCACAAGCCTGACGTGTTGGGGATACACATTCCTTTAGCGCTTACAGGTATATCCCAGAACAGTCTTGTGGCTAATGTTCTATAGTAGAATGTAGCAGCAGGAACAATAACATTGGATTCTGCTACCTTGTGCTTCATAGCCTTAGTAGTCCTCCAGTCCTGAGCCGGAATCTCTATATGTTAGTACATGTGTACTATAGCTAGGCTGCACGTGATGTTCTAAGCAGTTAACAAGTGTCATAATGATAGTACAGTGTCTTATTAGAGATCTTCAAATATAACAGAAGTGATCATCAACTTAACCTGACTGTCTTTTTTTGTTGTTAGAAGCTTTTGATACTGTTTCCATTTTATTATTTATTTCTTACTTTGTGATATGTTTTCTTTTTTGGAGTGTCTGTACAAATTTGTGACTATTTAAAAATAAAATTGTATTGTTTTAATGGAGACATGAGAAATATTTTAATAAAAAATGATATGCAGCAAAAGTCGGTGTGCTTGGTTCAAAACAATAAGGGCAACTAGCAGGATCTTGCGGGGGGATATCTCATTTCCCCCTCCTCCACTATTTCTGCATCCCCTTTCCTGAAAAGCCCCCATAGCCTCTTCTCTTTTCCTGGTTCCTTCTAAGCCAACAGCCAACCTGCCTTTATTCGCTCCCCCCCTTTACAGCCTTTATGTAGGAACACTATGGCCCAGTTGTCCTGTGGCAGCTTGCATGGTAGGGAACCCTTTAGGACTTGTTCCCCTGTATCTCCCTCCCCACATTATTTCCCCTTTCCCTCTTCCTGGCAGCCCCCATGTGTCCTCTTGCCCTGCCTCATTCTCTCCTCAGATACTCACCAATCTGCTTTTTATCTGCCTCCCATCTTCAGCCATATTTATTAATGATTTACTTCATATCGTGCCTTTCTTCACAGTGAAGAACAAAGCAGCTTACATCATTCTCTTCTTTTTTTATCCTCACAACAAACCTGTGAGGTAGGTTAGGTTGAAAGATATGTGACTCGCTCAGTATCATCTGGTAAGCTTCCATTGCAGACTGATGATTTGAACCTGAGTCTCCAAGACCATACTCTGATGCTCTCACTGCTCAACAAATCTGGCTTTCATAGGGTGGCTGCTGTTAGCAAGCAGCCAGGCTTAAGTGAATCATGAAGTAGGGTGGTATGAAGTTGCTTGGTGGTTGCTGCCAGGCCTGGCCGTAATGAGTCCTCCCTCAAAAGCCAAAACCCTGGAAAAGGGACCCCCCCTTCCCCTGACAGAAACCAGGACTGGAATTCTGTGGTTGCTTAGCGGTGGCCAGCCACTGAGGGAATCCATTTTTTAAAACTACAGGTACTCCTTTTACCATTTTGGAGTTTCTTAACCCCATGTGTTTTTTTTAAAGATTCTGCAAATCTGGGTTATTTTTCAGGTTTGTAGAAAGGTCTGTCCTGCCTGTTCACAATTCCAGTCACTAGATTTCAATATTCTCAGATATTGCCAACTTGGCTATTGGAATGTACAAGTGGCAACCCACAAGGATGTGGAGGGCATCTCTCATTTTCCTCTCACCCACTATTTTTCCTTTCCTTTCCTTTCCTTTCAAGCCCCTATAGCCTCCCCTTTTCTTGCTTTCTTCTCTCCTTCCTACCAAACCACCAACCTACCTTCATCTGTCCCTTTGATTCAGCTATCCGCCCAGCAGACTCTGCCTAGGAAAACTATGGCCCAGTTGTGTGGTGCCAGCCACTGGGCCAGACCCACCTGCGTTACAGGAAACCCTCAGGAACTAGTGGGAGGGCGCCTCACTTTCCCCTGTACCTCCTCCCCACAATTATTTCCCCCTTTCCCCCTCATTCTCCCGTAAACCACTCACCAACCTGTTTTTTTATCTGCCATCTTCAGCAATATTTATACTCTGCCTTTCTTAGTATACAGATAGTGATGATTTAGTGCTTGTTGGCTTGTGCTTTCGTTCTATACCGGAAGACTGAAGAGACATCCTTTTCTTGAGAAGGCATTTTGCCATGTTCTTTGCTTCGAGGGGGGAAAGTGGTTTCCCAGAAGAGGACCATACTGATTTTCTTTTTTAAGCCAGTGTAGTTGTTAAGAGTGGGAGACCCAGGGTTTGAATCCCTGCTTTGCCATGGAAGCTTGTTGGGTGATCTTGGGTGACCCAGTTACCCTCTCCGCCTAATATACCTAATATATACTTATAATATACCTATAAATGTCTCCCATTACAAAAAGTTGACTAGCTTGCCATTGCTTTGTCTCAAGGTAAATATTAGGTTTAAAAGATTCTAAATTAGTAGGACTGTCACCTAACTGGGTGGTTGATCAACTTATCAATTAAACTATATTTGTGTACTGAATGAATGAAAATGCTGTTTAGATGACAGGATGTATTGTAGCAGGCACCAGTGGTAGTTGCTCTGAAAGAGGAGAATGGTTCTATGATCTAATTTCCCTTTAAGATAAACAGTAAGCTAAGTTTAGAGTACACTGAAAAATGTTCTCTTCAGAGCAGCCTTGGCAATTTGATGTTTCTAGGTGTTAGACATGGCTTTGCATATAGCTGCCATTTTTTTAAGCAGGGAAACTCTTGAAGCTCTGTTCATGCAGAGGTGCAGAAATGGTTTAAATTGTGATCTTGGGGGAAAATTGTTTTCTTTTTGCAGCTAGGCTGCTCTTCAGCTCCTGTGTGCTCCTAGAATAGTTGCTAGAATTCTCTGAAGAAAACCTATGTGTATGTCAGTTTACAAAATTTGAAAGCATCAGATGCAAAGCATTTCTGCTTTTGGCAGGTGACAATTCAAATGCTTTATAGGGGAGACCTATATCCTTTTGAGGGCTACTGTATATACATTAGGACCATAATTATTAATACCTTGTAAACATGTTAAACTACATACCTGCTCTGTTTTTTTTAGTAGGCAGGGAGTAGGTACCCAATACCATTATGAGTGGACAGTCTACACAAGATACGGACAGACTCTGAACTGTCTTTCTGTTCTCCTGTCATATCAGACCTGAAGGAAATTTTTGCAAAATCTGAAAGCTGGTAAGTGATCATTTATGTTTCAATAAGAGGTAGTACAGGGCTTTTACTTTTGATTTTTCTATAAACAATACAGCTACCTTGAAGCACCACTATTCCTCTTTCCCTAGGAAATCATGAGAATTGTGGTTGCTGTAAACCCCTTAGATGCAACCTATATGAACATATTCTGTTTTCTGTTGTTTTGTTTCTATTTCTTCCACTAATTTATCTGTATTCTGTGGGATCATGTGTCTTCATGATATTTAGTACAGCACATTGTAACTTAAATTAGCTTCTATACCAAGTTTCTGTAATAATGTATTAATGTAATAATGTATAAACTTACAAAAGATATTTGCAATTAAGTTGCTATCAGCAGGGCTTTTGGGGGGTGAGAGAGAGAACTTGAAACCCCATGTAGTAATTTTTCCCTTTTTTGTCTCACTGGATTTAAAGTCACATGTATGCCTGCCGATTACCACCATCTTTATATTGAAACACAATCCAACAAAAACAGTAATACTGGTTGTTTAGTAAAGAAAGTAGTAGTTTTGTAGTAAAATTTAATACCAAACACTTTTCGTAGTTACTAGTTCTCAAGTTACAAAACAAGCCCAAAATTTTATGTGGTCTGTATTAACCCACTGAACACCTGAACCGTGTTCAAGTTGAAAGAGAACAGCCATAATTTTTCTGATACAAATTATCTACAAAATCCAATATAAACAAAAGCTCCTTTAGTGCTAGTTCCACATAGATTAGGCAACGTTTGCAGTCACGTAAGTACAGTAGCTACTGTAGCTTTAGAGTTCATTTCCATTGACAGACTTCTGCTGCTGCAATCCGGCTTTACGCAGTGCCTCCAACTGCTTTGCTTTTAGCCACCGTTCTCTTGACAATGTTGTCTGTCCTGCACTGAGTGAAAGAAACCTGTATGCAACAAATGTGGTATGGTTAAATCTATACTATAGTACTCATAACTTACTATACTATAGTACTCATAACTTACTGTACAACTGGCTTACAGACAACACTTCAGGTATTTTAACTTGACAAAGTCGAGCTAGTATGTAACTATGAAATTGGACTACAAGCAACAGAACTTGGCCTCTTGCAGTCTGATGTTACATACAGAACTAATGCATCCATTTAATTTCCAAACACTCAAAATTCCAGCTTTGGCAATTTAGGTTGGTGAGCAACTGGAAATAATCTTTAGCATTTAACAGGCTGGGTTAACCTGGAGCAGAGTATTCCACAATGGTGAAGTCAAAGAACCCCCCCTGTGAAGTTCTGCATCACAAACCTCCCTAGAGAGTTGCTTCAGGGAACAAGGGCGACTCAAATGGGACAGCATTCCTCAGGCATGCTTGGCGTAAGCCATTAGAACTTTACAGATCAATACAACTTGAAATTGGGCAAAGAATGAAAGATAGGCACCATAGCTGTGAAGGTATTATGGCTATACATTTCTCTATGCGAAGCTCACTTTTGGACAGGGTAAACTGATGAGCATCATTGATATTTAAATCACTTTTCTCATTCTTTAAACACTTTCTACGCAAGTACGTATGATTTTTTTTTGCTATTACCATAAAATTTTAAAAGTGAATACAATCTTAATAAAATTTCAGATGGTGCATTGTACATTTAAATATTGCCATTTTAAAAAAAGTTTTTTTTACGAAGTAAAATACTCAAGACACCCCCTATAGGTTTTTTTTCATCCTGCACCTGTGGTAATGTTTTGAAAACAGGTGCTAATCAACATCAAGGGGCTTTCCCAATTTTTTTCCCTGGTTAAGTCTGCTGTACATACCGGAGTAATATTTTCTCTCACGTTAGTCCCATCCTTACAATACTAAATCTTAACCAGAAGTAAGGGTTGGTAGTAGGCAGAACAGTGTATGCCATAAGATTGAAATTGTCCTTGACAATTTCCCTTGGGGAGAGGCTATGGCTCAGTATCTGAATCTGGGTCCTTCTGCATACCAAACAATCATAAACATTGCCAATTAAAGAGTCTGGCAGCAGGTGATGTGAAAGACCTCTACCTGAGACCCTGGACAGTTTACATAGGCAATACTGACTTGATGGACCAATGGTCTGATTCAGTATAAGGTAACTTCATATGTGTGACTGTAAGCAGTGAGCCAATTGCAGTAGTTGTCAGGCATAATAAAGGCCACTCAGATGAATAAGTGGATAACACCTTTAATTACTTGCCAGTGTCTGGCCCACCAGGACCAAGCTGAAGTATTTTCCTCAAGTACTGAGCAGCTGATGACTGGAAAAGATGTTTTTGCTGCAGTTCTTCCTTTATGAACAACAGTCTTTTGGAGGGTTACAATTTTTGTTAAGCACTTACGTCTGCATTATGCTTTGAATTCATGTTAAAGCAGTTTACTTTTAAAAGAAAAATTTGTTTACTTGAAACTTACTTGAAGCAAAAGGTAAGCAATCAGATTTAAATTAAAAAATCAATTTTTATTTGCTCTGTTTCTGGGTGTACCGTCCTCAGGGATGCATACTAACATGGTTAGCAGGACATGGATAAAGACTCTGGGCCATTTCGAAGGATATGAGCTCTGGGATTGGTGAAACTTCAGAAATTGAAAGCTATGAGGCTCCTCACCTTGCTATGAGCAGAGTTCTATGCAGGTCATCAGCTGTGATACTCTCAGGGTCATTTTTACGCATTTCCACAAAGTCATCTTCTACTGCCTGTGAGAGATTGTTTTGAGGAATTGTTTGCTTTTAAACTGTACTATATAAATATGAGCTTTAGATATACAAGTCAGAACCACACATCAAATAACATCAAATATAGTATTATTAGTGATGCCTGATAATGAAGGACTGTCAAATCAATCCCCAAAACTGGCATCTGGTGCTGTATGTTTAGATGTACTCTTCTAGGTGGGAATGGACACAGTGCTAACGAACCCATGGAAAAAACATAGCTTCTACCCATAAAATGGCAAAAAAAAAAAAAAAAAGCCCTGGGGCCCCTGGAAAACAAAACAGCTCTCATCATTGTTAGGAAAGGTCAGCAACATGTCACAAAAAATTCACAGATGGGTTTTGCTCCATTCAGCAGAGAGTGGGGTTGTAGTCCACAGCCAATCCTCCCTAAGCTTCAAACAATTAGATTTATAAGACAACATGGCAAAAGTTTTTTGGTTAGCTGGTGACATCAGAAAAATCACCTCCTCTTCTACTGGGGTGAAGTAGGTGCCTGACTTCCTGCATGTCTTGCTTTGAACAGGATTTTCATTTTATTATTGCTTAAGAGGCAAGTCGCCTAACTATCCACAGTGCTAGGCAAAAAACAACAGGTATTCATTGCATTGTGTTTCCTCAAGAATAGCTGCCCAGATCAACTCACTCGCAGTCCACAACTTCCCCACCTGGGACCTCCACTGATGGAGACTCAGGATGAAGCATAAAGTTTCCTTTACACAATAGAGCAGCAATTCACATCACATCCACATTTGGAGTGTTCTAAGTCCAATGGGGTCGTCTGCAATACAAACGACTGTATTCTAAACTTGTCCTATCACTCATTTTGGGGGGGAAAATGTAGCAATCGAAGCAAAGCAATTTATAAACCCCCAAATCTTGCATGCTCAATTTGTACTACGGATGTTAGTTAGGTAGAAAGCTTTCTGTACCTTGGTAACTTCATCGGATATGCTGTAATCCAACAGTCTCAGCAGGCTGAGGTAAATGCGGAACTTGTTCAGGATGGATGGCAGCACTGCCGTAAGCAGACTGTTCATGTGTTCTTCCATGTTGGGGGGAATGAGCTGCGGCTGCAGGTGGACCTGACAGTCTGACTGAAGAAAGACATTGAATAGCATCACTTCTCGGTTCACCATTTTCAGTCCCACCCGCAAGAGAGATGTATGACCTTTTAATTACACACAAAAATGTTGGAAAAACTATCCATTTTGTATCAGCCCTGAGAAAGCGTAACTCTTCCAGAGTATGGTTTGAAGCTACCCATGTTTTACTTTTTCAGAACCTCAAATGTCTGCGCAAGACTGTATGGGCGTGTGCGTGTGTAGAGGGGCACAGAATAAAGACTTTCTGTAGCTTAATGACTGTTCTCACCTTTTAACTGCAGGAACAAATGACAGCTGTGGATAAAAACCAGTTTTCTTCTAATCTGTATTATGCTGTCTTGGTCCTGCACTAAGCTCCAGACTTTTTAATACTTTAATATTCAACAATTTAAAAAAATTAAAAAGCTATCACTCTCTAAGGGGCAGTGCAGAAACACAGTAAAAGCTAATGTTAATAGGCTGCTGCAGCACAAAGCTAGATGGTCCGTCTCTGAGATGGTACATTTTCTCTCTTCATTAAGAAGCTAACACAGATGAAGCTTGCTTCGACAAGCGCTGCCATACCGGTAGGAGTGATCTGCCCTCTGAAGTGATAAGGACATTAATGTTGCATGGGAATTCCATCTGGTGGTAACTGAAGTCATAATCCACCTTCTGCCAAGTTATCAGATGGCCAAGAGCCGTCACGTTGTGTACACCTATGGACGCAACAGAACAAATCCTCTAATATCTGGATGCCATATAAACAGATTAGAAAGAAAACAGTATTTTAAACATCTGGCAGGAGCAATTACTCTGCAGAATGTATTGGCATCTTGGCAGGAAGACAACGGTGATGCAGCACTCCTGCCAGATGTCAAGACTAATCTAGGACTTACTCCAATAAGACTGGGAACCGAACAGAGACATTTTAAATAAACAAAGACATGTTATTCTCTTACTCTCTCTACAAAACATCCTGTACAAGTACGTAGCAAATGCTGTGCTCCAGTGTGCTTCCAAGTGGTTCACCCCCCACCCCCAAAAGTTAATCATGAATTCCTGGTGATCTAATTTGTTTCTTGAACCTTCAAGTAGCAATGTATTAGTGTAAACTAGAAATGTATAACTTTTCAACTTCAGGAATTATTCTGTCATCCTGTTAGGAAAAGTGCCAAAATTTAGTGAAAAGCTACAGTTGCAGTTTCTCTGGGCTGAAGTTCTTTTCCAACCAATCTCACTGTCCCCCTTCATTTATTTGTGGGGTGGAAAGTGATGCCAGCACAGGTAACAGTGAGATAACTCTGCAGCAGCAACAACCATCTTCATACTTCCTCAATGCAATGATTCAGTTTCTAACTCGCATATTTCTAAAATAAAACAGTGCACAAGGCTGGGACAATATACTCAAGTACCAACCTCGTGTGTCAAGCTGTCCTTGTTCAAGCAGAGTCTCATCTATGACAAGAGAAGTATTGCTTGCCAGTTGTAGTACTCCACTGACCAAGCGATTCACTGTGTAATCCTTGTGAGGCTTAAGCTGTAAGCAGTTCATGTTCTCTATGGTCATCTGCAGGCGGTAGGACTGCCAAGAGAAATGCAAGGAAGTGGCTGAGTTGTCAGCCCTAGAAGTGCCCACCCTTTTGTGCGATCAGGGCTATCGTACTTCACTAAACAAGAAATAGCGCTGTAACATGGATACAAAGCAGAAGTCCAAAAGAGAGCAAAAACAACCAGAAACATAGTTCTAAAGGCTATACAACACCCCATACACTTAGAGCTCTGCAAGCGGGGACCCGCAAGAAACTCGTGGGGACGGCTATCTCATTCCCTCCACCTCTGCTTCCTCCCCTCTCCCCCTACTTCTGTCAGTCTCTCACTCTTCCTCCTTCCTGCCACTCCTTTTCTTACTCCCCCCTCATGCCTGTTACTTTCGCTTTCCCACCCCATCACTCTCTGTTTTTCTTTCTGTCTTCTTACCTCATCACTCTCCCTTTTTGCCCCCCACCCCATCACTATCCCAGCCACCTGCATGCTTCCTCTCCTCACAGCAACAGTGGTGCTCATAGCCGCCTGCCTTCTCCCCACCCCCAAACAGCAGCAGTGGAAGCATCGCTTCCGGCCACTCACCTGTCTCCTGACTCTCCCCCAGTAACAGTGGCTCTCCCAGCTGCCCCCTCGCTTTCCCCCCCACCCCAGCAACTGCTGCGCCTCATCTCCCAATTTGCAGAAAAAACTTCCATATTCTCCCTCTGGCCCTGATCTGCAGATTTAAGCATCTGGAGATCAGGGCAGAATTGGCAATTAGATATATAGATGTTTTATTAGTAAACTTTTAAAAATAGCTTAATGATCACCTAATTCCAAGACTAATTTTTTTGTCCATTGGTATTAAAAGATTTACAAGCCTATGGATAATTACTCTCGTCTAAACCCAGTGGATTCAATGGCTTTTGACTGAAGCAATGTGCACAGGAGTGCATCATCAATCTTAAACGCATTTCTATTCTGTTGTCCATAAATCTCCAAAACATATATCACATCCTTGTATTTTATGCAACAACATGGAAGAGGACAATCTCTGTTCCAAAAACAGCATTCTTCAAAGCCTTTTGGTCTTTTTTCAGAGATGCAGCCTACCACCATGAAGTAGGAGTTGTGATTACTGCAATTATAGTGGACACACAGATGAAATGAATTGAGGGCTGACAGCCCCCACATAAGCTGTTTCCATGAGCAGCTCAGGACCTTTGCCACATTTTATCACGGCCCAACATGTTTCTTAAAATAAGCTTTCTTCAGGTCCAATCTACAAACTTCAACAAAAGAATAGAATGATTAAAGCATGGTTGCAAACTTGCACAAATGGCTGCCATTTCAACATGCCCTACAGTCAAACTACTGATCAATCAGATATCCCAGAGTAAATGACATTCTTACGGCAGGAACAAGTTGCTGAATAATGCGGTATACATGCTCGGTGAAGACACTATTTCTTGGACAGCCGCTTAAGTTGATAGTGAACTTTCCCAGAGGAAGGACATCTCTTCTTGCATAACTAGATAATACACAACAAACAAGTTGAGTAGCTGAGATTGCTAGAGTGCTGAAAAGACAAAATTTATGATTTCTCTCTCCCATATCTTTGGCAGCTAGTTAGATATCTCACATCAGGGGAATGTTAAAAAATTGTTTCTCCATTCACACTCTGCGACGGTCTCAGGGTCAGAGAAGGGGTACAAGGTCATTGAGCTGGCACCAGTTCCGGCCTCGAAGGGGACAGGCAAACCAAAGAAGCTGGGAAGTCTCGTGCTTAGACATAAGACTTCTCTTTCTGCGGAGGTGGTTCTGAATAACTTTGTGGAACAACCTCTAAGCACCTTAGAATGCTCTAAGCTCTGAGAATGGCCCCGGCTCCAATGTCGAACCAAAGGGCACTGAACCTGAAGGAGTGTGGGCCCTCCGCTACAACCCCTTACTAGGTGTCTGCTCTTTGTTCGGAGCTCCCAAAGCCTTCTCCCACAGAAATGCCTTCAGTCAGGATGCTCTCTGTTGTTGGGCCTTCGGTGTGAATTGCTTGTGTGAATATATATATTCTCTCTCTCTCTCCCTCCCCCTCTTTTTGGGGGGAGGGAGGGAGGCTACCAGAATTTAGACAGTCAGAAATCACGGCACTTAAAAGACGAGGAACTGACAAGGAGTTGAAGAGTCTAAGGTAAGTTGAAAGAGCTATAGAGAAGTGTCCACAGCAGCAAAGAGAGCACTGAGGGAAGGACCACTCTCTCTGTCACATGCCAGTTTCAACAGGAAAACTCTGGCTCACATCGGAGGGGACAGAGAGTGCTCCAAACCTTCTACAGAGAGCTAGATAGCTTTGTAATCAATCTCTGCAGCAGGTCTTTGCAAGCATGGTCCCATGTGGGACTGCACAAACCACGGAGATGAACAAGAATCTTTTGGCTCTGTTATCACATATTGAACCAAATTTGGCAGCTCAACATGTAACCACACTCCCCCCCATTATCCTTCAAACATTTATTTCGATGTTTGTGATAGTGTGGCAGAAGGCTCCAGATGGCATATCACAGCAGTTGCCATTCAAACTGAGGTCGAGCTTGGTTACACAAAACAGTTTCTCATGTGCACTTTTTAGAATTTGATAGTCTGAGAACTTAGCAATAGATTTTGCAGTGGGCTTAACCACCTCTCCAGAAGACCAAAACAGCTTTTACAAGTTAAAAAGCATACCAGTTAAAGTCAAAATCAGAACCCAAGTTTAGCAGGAGTTACTGACACTAATAGTTATCTGGATGTACTATAGTGCTTTTTGTTACTGATCTGAGCAATTATGTTTCTCCTTTATCCAAAGGGAAAGTTTCAGCTGTCCAAGAAAAAAAACTTAAAAGCAAGAGAACAAGAGTATGAGTGACACAAAAGACAAATCAGCCTGATACTGCAGTGGGCTTATGGGACATGATTTAGAAAATGTCAACAGAAATGCCTCTCTCTCTCTCATTTAAAGACAAGTACCCTCATCAAGGGCTCACTGGGCATATACATTATGTAAGCTTTGTCGAGTAACTGCTTTAGCACCATCTTGAATCTGTCAGGCAGAAAAAGGCTTCTACCACATCTGCATAGCTGTAATTTTGTCATTTTCAACTTGGGTTTAAAGGCAAAGGGTTCTCAACAGGTATCTTGTTACTTACACCGTAGAGATGAGATGCAATATAAGATATTCAGCAGCCAGGCTGTCTCCCAAGAAGGCATGAGTAAGGAACCCAAGAAGTTCTGCTCTGACTGGTGACAGTTCCGACATAAAACTAGAAACAACTAACAAGAGAGCCAGACAGAAGTGCCATAAATATTATAGCAATCATATCAAATACAGACTTCATTTAGACAGCTAACTTCCCATTGAAGCCAGTGCAACATCCAGCTCCATGTCCAGTTTATTTTTTCTCAGCTTAAGAATACTGGATTGGATCTCAAAGAATCCCAAGCAGAACCCAGCTTGCAGAACAGATCTTTGCTTCAACCTTCCCTTTATAGAACAGCTGAGTTCCTCCAGGTTGCTCTTTGTATGTTTTTGTCAACCGTTTCCATTTTCTTATGTAATTCACTCCAAATCATAAAGACTTGGACAATGAACCCATGCAACCCCAACTCTGAGGTATTCATACAATACCATGTCCTATCAAAAAGAAAACATTACTCATTCAATTCAACATGTAAAACTGCATAATTCTGCACAAGCTGTGTACAATTTTTCTTCATATGAAACAGACTGGCTAGGTACAGATTATAAGAGCTGCACTGCAAGTGGGCGTTTCTTTGCATTATAGCTCTACACCAAATTAATGCTCTAATCCTAATGGAGCCACTTGTGCTAAAGAAACCAAATATGTTTCAAATAATTATATTTGGTAATTTAGAAAAAAACAATTCATTTCTCTCTCCCGCCCACATGAACACACATGCACACACATACACACAAACCTTTTAAGATAGATATATCTACCTAGAAATGGCTCATCATAGTGCAATAATACCATCCCAGGCTACTGAGGGTGAGCAGATTGTCCACCCTTGTTCCACAGCCTCTGTGCACTGAGATGCCTCCAGAGAAGCTGTACCAGGAAGAGAAGGTGGCTCCTTCCACCTGCCAGTGCAGCATAGCCTGTTCCTTCTTTCCTTCTTCTGTTTTATATCCAATAATGGATATATTGGAAGAAGGATGCTGCAGTGCAAGCTCACCTCCGAGAGCCTTTATGCTTTGAATTTGTGAAGTCTACTTCTTGGTTTCTAGTGAGTGGGTGCCCTCTGAGGACAGGACTGAGGGACAAACTGGCATACATGCACATGGAACACTAACATTTTGGGGGGTACTGTTCAATAAAAGGAGTATTTTATTATAACATACAACCTTTAATAAATACCACCTACTGTCCCGAAAATATACTTTTAAAAAACGAAATCTGAAGCTCAACAGAACCAATGCAAAGTTAGAGCGCAATCCTAATAAGCACGCATACTCAGAAGTCAATCCCATTGAGTTCTATGGGACTTAATTGCTAGCATGTGTGTTTGGGACTGCAGTCCTAATTTTCATTTTTACCTAGCCGTTTCTAACAAAACTCAATGCCCAAATTAAAGTTGGTACAACCACCACTTTTTATTACTGCATATCATTAGATTTTTAAAAATCTGGTTAAAATTAAATTTATAACTATTATATTTTCTTCTGTACAGAAAAAGCAGCACATGGAAACTAGCAGTGAAGTATACAGTAGCTGTTATTAGCAAATCAGTTTGTGCTCCAGAACATTTATCATTTATCAACATTTATCAGAGCAGTAGCTACCACACCAGAACCGAGAAGTGTACTTTATTTAAACATGGTTGTGAGGTTGTGGTTGGACTAGGATCTCGGAGACCCAGGTCCGAATCTCTGTTCTGCCATGGAAGTTTGCTAGGTGACTTTGGGCCAGTCCTTGCCTAACCTACCTCACAGGGTTGTTATGAAGATAAAATGGAGAGGAGAATGATGAGAGTGGCTTTGGGTTCCCAATGGAGAGAAAGGGTATAAATGATATGCAAATAAAAATAATTAATTAATTAACCACCATTAACCACCCTTTGTGATTTGGAATTGTGAATTCTGTTAGATGTGGAATTTTCACATTTGGCTTCTCAAACCATCTAGTTTTCTGAATGAGCCACAGTTACACTTATGCAGGATTGCACCTGACAAACTCTGCTAGGGATTATATAGTCCTTATTTAGGTACTTTTAACTGCTCCATGTGGGCTCAAAGCAGTCTGATGTCAGAAACAAAAACTGAAAATCCTCTAATACCACACATATTTTAACCCAGGTTACTTCACAACAAACCTAATCAACAGACTAGCTCACAAAGTGTGGGGGAAGAGCTGGTGCTATTAGCTCTGCTTGACAGCAACAGTCTCTCCCCAGTAAACACCCCCCCAATATCAGTTAAACCTGCATGGGGAGAATGTATGACTAAGAAAAGTATGTGTCAGTACTTAAGATCCACCTCCAATTATAAAATCAAACCCCAAGATGGTTTAGACAGATCCTAGAGGATCCTCAGGCTCACATGTTCCTTTCTCTCTTCAAGTGAGCGCAAGGAAGGGAGAAACAAAGTCCAGTCTGGACACTCAACAGTAATGAGATAACATTCTTCTTAAACACTTACATATCTTGCTTTCCTCTTCATTAAGGCAGGCAGGCAATAATGGATTTATGTGTTGAAGTTTCTGTGCTAAAATGACATGGATTCTGGGAACTAATGAGGCTGGAGGACTATGAACTCTTTGTTCTTCTACTGTGTCCATACAATCCACTGGAGATGATGAATTCTCCCTGGAAAGTAAACAGATTAGCTTAATATTGTGTGCAATTGTACAGCTGCTTTCAATTAACGTAACTACATATAAAATCCAGGAAAAATTAAAGATTGCACTCTTTTCAATCATACTGTGTTAAAGCAGTCTTCCTAAAATTTGACCTGGTATACATGCACTCCTATGGGAGAAAGTTATAAACTCTATATAGACCCTAAGAGAAATAAAAACATGTTCCTAATAGGTCCTTGAACTTTTAGCAGTTGGGGCCAGGATGGAACATGAGTGTTGAAGGGAAAAGACAACCTGAGCGGAATTTCCCCCCCATTTTGCAGACTCACAAGTCAGCAAGGAAACTGAAAGAAGGAAGAAAAATTTACTTCTGGCACTCTACTGTGAAACTACTGATATCTTAGTGGAATGATTTATATAGCTTATTTATTGAAAATATTTTTAAGAATCCATGCCAGGAAATTAAAAAACAAAAAACAAAAAGAAAGTAAACACTCATTAACATACATCGGTAACATACTTTTTCTATACTTTTTCAGTACAAAAGATCCATGAACAGACGAACTTTATAAGGAACTTCATAAGCAATACCAATTGATTCTTGTAGGTTATCCGGGCTGTGTGACCGTGGTCTTGGTATTTTCTTTCCTGACGTTTCGCAAGCAGCTGTGGCAGGCATCTTCAGAGGAGTAACACTGACTCCTCTGAAGATGCCTGCCACAGCTGCTGGCGAAACGTCAGGAAATAAAATACCAAGACCACAGTCACACAGCCCGGATAACCTACAAGAACCAATGAACTCTGACCGTGAAAGCCTTCGACAATACTAATTGAGATTTAAAGACTTTTTGGCATCTGCCTATCTGTATCCTCTGGAATACAACATTTGGTTCCTCTACTTTCGTTTCAGCCTGCTCATAAAGCAGATGAGCTGCACAAGGAGACTTTTATAAGTGTGCCTGGTATTATGAAATTAGACTGAAATTTCCATATTGTGAACAAATGAAGGAAAAGAAAGGCTATAAGGAACCAAACTTCAGAAAGCTTTATGAACACAGTATAGCTGAGCGGGATATCAGTATTTAAATACAAACCATACTGAATTATGTATGTAACAAACAACTATTCCCTCTCCCAAAAAACAAAAACAAAAACAAAAAAAGACCGACATTATAGACAAAAATATGCGAAATCACCATTTAAAAATCAGGACTAGCATAAAGTGGTGATTCCCCCTCCTGGACTACTCAGTCATTTAAGAGCAGTGCCAGAACAGGTTTCAATGCTCCCTCCTTAGTAAACTCAACAGTGCATTGGCACACATAGCAACATATGCATAGGGCTCATTTCACCTGGTAGTGAGAAACAAAGCTTGGCTAACAAGCAGAGATATTTTCACTTCTTCATATTCCTGCAAACCTTTCTGTGCAGAGTGTAGGAAGGAAAGTGTATGCAGCTGTGTAAATACCCTAACCATATAATAAAAAGCTCTTTTTGCTATGGGGAAGGGGCACCACTGCAGCATACTTTTGCTTATTCTATTTGGGTCTGAAACAGTGACCCAGGTGCTGCCATATTATATAACAAGTACGACAGTTATTTGGAAGCCATTTGCGAGCATCCTGTGGTATCTGAAATTGCAAATTTGGATCCTATACAAGCAAAACATTACCTGTCTTCATTGTTCAATACATTCAGGACTGGGTCAACTGATAAAATCCCATAGACTTCAAGAACATCATTCACCTTGAAGTTATCCCAGTTTCCATACATCTGCATGAAGAGTATTTTTGTTTAAATAACTCAAAGATTACAGTAATATATAGTAGAGAACAAGGGCAATGTGTTTCCCTTGCTAAGTCATTCTGCACACAGAAGCAGAAATATAGCAGTAGAGACTAAAAGGAAGATGCCAGTATCAGTCTACTGCATAACATTTTATTGTGGCTGCCACTTTCTATCATATAGATCTTATAGCATTATTCCATAAATTAGCTGCAGGTGGCCCAGAAATACAAGATACCCCCCTTCACTAACTCACACATTATGTTGCTTTGATTTCACCGTCTCAGATTCCCTCAGTTCCAACACGTGGGTAAGAAAAGTAATGGTAAAAAGATATCACTACTGTAACTTCAATGCACATGAGTGGTAGTGGGGATGGGGAAACTGTCTAATGTTGTGATATTTCGTGTTGGCCATTTAAGTTTCTACTTTATAGACTGATGCACAAATATCACACCCCTCTCTTCTGTGCTGCAGTAATCACCTGTTGTAGTTAGCTGAGAGGTGTGTGTGTGTGGAAACTCTCCAACCCCGGAGAGGCTGGAATGGTTGGCATCGGGTGTTAGCTACTTCATGTCTCCTCTACCCCCTTCTCCTTTTCCTGCTGTAGTGGCTTTAAATTCTACCAGTAGTCTCCCACTATCAGGTGTGAAACAATTCATGTTTATAAGAGCAAAGAGACATCTGGTACTCTCCCTCCCCCTTTTTTCTGAAGTAGGCTTGGAGAAAAAATAATTCAAAAGATATGGAACAGAAACACGGCTTGCGATTCTCTGACGTCAGAGTCCAAGGAGATCACACAAACTTTACAGAGGTAAGGCCAATGTAAAAATCTCCAAACATTCCAGGACAACTCCAACCTCAGCAGATGCTCATGGACTTATGAACAAGCAGCATGAGGGTGGAGGGGAAAGACAGCAGAATAAAGGAAGTGTCTGACGCATGACACAGAAGGGACAAGTCTGTGGCAAAGTGAAAGAAACTTCAAAAATGTCCACATCAAAATACATCATCTCTTAACATTACATTTCCATTAGGGGACCTATGCTCCAGAGGAATTACGCATCACTCAGACAGCATTCTCAGAAATCTGTTCTTAAGTCTTGTGATTCAGCACAATGCCCACCCTTGGCTTGGGACTGGGATGCTGCAGCTTATGGGCAGTTGGCATTCGCTGCTAAAAAAACAAAGAGCCAATCTCTGGCCCCAGATTTTTTAAAAATCTGACCCGGAGGAGAGACATTCTCAGTTAGCACATGGTACAGAGTTTAAAAGCAGGCAGAATGCTATGAGTTAATTGAATGAAAATGGTGATGGACACTAACCCCTCCCCAAAAGAGAGGGAAAAATGAGTATAAGGGCATCATCATACTTATGCTATGTCACAAGAGTATAGATTTCATCGTCTAAGAGCTCAATGTGAGGTACTCATTTCCTAAAACGAAAGTGGAAATATACATTCATATAATCTCCTGGTAAAACAGGATGAAGCCTAATCACTGACTTCAGCACAATGATGCTTTTAAAAATAACATTAAGATGTGTAAGATGAGGTCTCAAATAGCCAAGATCAAATATATCACATGCAGCTGGCCTAAATGCAAATTTCCATTTCTGTCCACAAATCACAAAGGTGATCCTATTTTGAGTGATGCACAATAAGCTTATTACCTTCACAAGGCACGCAGGACCCTTCTCTCCCGGGAGTGGGAAGTTTAAATCTAGTGGAGATGAGCAGTTTAAGGATATCGTCTGATGCGTTGCTGAAGCTTCAGTTTCTAATCGCTTTGGCTCTCCACTCCCATGGATATCAGCTACGCTCCCTGCAACAGGAAACAGCCAGTTTCAAACCATTTGTGCATTTGGTTGTAATGACGTACCAATTCTGAAAAAAAAAGTAATTTTGAAACAAAGTCATCAGAGACTCAGCTGATACCCAGATGCTGTTCCCTTTGTTTAGATGGATGCAATTCCATATCTTCATCCTCCTCATAACTTCTCTTGTGACGACTTGGCGTGTAGGATGTTGAAGGGCAAACTCGAGCTTGACTCATACTGGCATAGGCGTAAAATTTTAAGTTAAAGGCACCACTTACTGATTTGACAATTAATTAGCACAAATTGATTTGGTATTTTGATTGTACTCAATTACATAAAATAAAGGTGGAAAGTCCTATCTTTTCCTGACACATACCTTAAGTAAGAGATACAAGGACAATTGCCTCTACTACATACCCTTAAAACAAATGCCCCACTTTTTAATCATGTATATTTCCTTATCATTCACAAGGAAAATTAGTTTCCATTTTAGTGATTTCAAAGAGATGAGCTTCAGGGAAATGAAAGATGAGGACAAATCAAAAGGGAATACAGAAGGGCAGGAGCAGATCATATGTGATTAGGGACTGGGCCTGATATGGCCCCTATGAGACTTCTTAACCGATAATTATATTTCCATTCATTTGTGCACACTGTCATCAAAATTCCAGATCCAAAGAAATCAAGATATCCTAAGACCCTTTATGATATATGTTCAACAACCTTTATATTTCAAACATTATCTTATATTCCTAACTTCCCTAAGCAAGGCAACATTATTTATTTGCAATAGAAATATCTTGAAGACAGATGTTCTCTGTTCCATTTAATGTGCCCTTGAATTTTGAGACTTTAGGTATCACTTATCATTTCCTTAAACTTTAATTCTAGGATTTATCCCCCAAGGCCAATCAGTAATAACTCGACACACAACAAGCATGCTTTGCTGAATACTTCTGGTGGTTCTTAAGTGCTGTTCAAAACTGCTTTGTTTTCTCCTTGAGGAACACTGTAGATTAAGTCTGTCAGAGTTAACCACTGGTACTTCTTGGATCAACTACAGGAGGGAATTTTTATTTTCAGATTACTTGCAACCAACTATAATTTTAAAAACCAAATTGTGTAAAATTAGTCAAATATTTAAACGAGTAAACCTGAAAATTTCGCCTTTACATTTTCTCAGAACTGAGGATTACCTCAAATTTTTTTCTGTATCAGTAAAACATACTTTAACTATTTTCACCCTCATTAATCTCTAATATAAACCATATTGTATATTTTTGTGTGTGTCAAAAAACAACAACATATAGCCAAAAAAGTCAAAGGATATTTCTTTCACCCATGCTGATTCTCCAGGCACTGGAACACAATAAAATGTTTGTCTCTCCGCAGTGACTATTTTTGTAGGGTTTAAGTCTATTTCTTGGTGAGGCTAGAACAGAATAAAAGATATACAGTGCTAAAATATTGCAAATGTATGAAACATAAATATGATACGGTTCTAATGATGAATACTGCTCATGAGAAGTGCTTCAGGAATTGTGGAATGATGCTATATAACTATGACATAATTTTGTCATTTCTTACTCAGACAATTCAAAATAAATAATTCCCATCCCGCTGATCTGAAATCACTCCCTGAACTCACAGGTGTTAATAGACCAGACTATATTTCAAATACCAGAGTAGTTTTGGTTCAGTAGGAAAGTAGCAGCCCTGATAGCCTTGTGGCAACCCCAATTGCCCAGATGAGCCTGAGCTCATCAGGGCTCAGAAGCTAAGCTGGGCCAGTATTTGGATGAAAGACCACTGAGATGGGTAGGTATGCAGAGGAAGGCAACAGCAAACCACCTGTGCTCATCTTTGCCTTGAAAATCCCATGAGGTGGAACTTCATGGGGTTGCCATGTGTGTGTGTGAAGTGCCGTCAAGTCGCAGCTGACTTATGGCGACCCCTTTCGGGGTTTTCATGGCAAGAGACTAACAGAGGTGGTTTGCCAGTGCCTTCCTCTGCACAGCAACCCTGGTATTCCTTGGTGGTCTCCCATCCAAATACTAACCAGGGCCGACCCTGCTTAGCTTCTGAGATCTGACGAGATCAGGCTAGCCTGGGCCATCCAGGTCAGGTGGGTTGCCATGAGTCAGTTGCAATTTGTTGGCACACTTCACAGATGATATTTCCAACCGTTACATAGCTGGCTTCCTTATGCAGCAATAGCAAATTTCTACTAGTTAATATGGTATTAAGACACAAACACCTACAAAAGTTGGCTTTACAGTATTATACAGTTTTTGTTTGAGATTATGTTATTCATTCTATAATGACTTGCGCTAAATCATTAATCGATATACTAATAGCCAAGTTGACTAAATCTGAGGATACTTGAATCTGGAGACTGGACCAGTGAAGGGCCAAGACGTCTTTTTCAACAAACCTGAGAAGTGCTCCGGGTTTGCAGAAAAATCTGAAATCTTAAAAAAAAATGAATTGGGGATTTAAAAACAGGGTTATTGTGAGGATAAAATAGAGGAGAGGAGAATGATGTAAGCTGCTTTGAGTCACCACTGTGGAAAAAAGTGGGGTAAAACGAAGTAAATAAATATAGCTGAATATGGGGAGCCGACAAAAGGTAGGTTTCTCGGTGGGTGTGAAGGGTGTGAAGAAGCAAGGAAAGGTGAGCATTTGGGAGTTGCTAGGAGGAGTTAAAGATACAAGGGAAAGTGAAGTATCCTCTTCAAGCCCTTGCAGGTTTTCCCCAGTGCAAACAGGTCCAGCTCAGCTGGCACCACACAGTTGGATCACAGTTTTCCTGGGGAGAGGCCACCAATGGTAGGGAAGGAGGGAAAATGAAGATGGGATCAGATAAAAGTAGGCTGGCTGGTGGGTGGAAAGGAGAGAGACTATAGGGGCTTTCAGGAAAGGGAAAGAGGAAATAGTGTGAAAAGAAAAAAACTAGATAACCCCCCGCAAGTCCTTGTGAGTCCCCCACTTATATCTGTATACGTAATTCCACATAAGCATCGGTAAAGTTTAAGAAACTAAGCTTGAATTTCAGTACAAATGCGTATAAGAGGCAGAATTATCCTGGGGGAGGGGGGAGGCCTTCGGAGCTGACCCCTGCGCTGGCACTAATGCCAGTGCAAGGAGGCTGCCGATGCAGCCATGGCGGCAGTATTTCCTCAGCGCAAGGGCTCCTGCCGATGCCAAAGGGAGCGTTCCTGGGGGCGGGGCTAACTTGGATAAGGAAGATACCCAAATATATTCTTGAACAAATGAACATGTTTGTATCACTACAATTTCTTTAGGGTGATGTGCAGGATAAGGTGGGTGGAATAAGTCACAGACATGGATTGTACTTGTCACATTCAAATTAAAACACATTATGTTCAAGTCTAGCTTAATTTTTTGAAACGAACATTTTATTTGAGAACCGGCTAGATTTTTATACAGCGATAACTACAGGGAATAATGAATGCTTGACTTGATTCAACTTACAACCATGCATTTCATGTACTACAGTATTTAATATCTGCACTTACCCCACATTCTGCTATGTCTCTGTATTTTCCAAAATGCATAACCTGTTAAAAATATGTAATATCACCATACCGTACTGTTACAGAAAACATCAGTTCATACCTATTTTTGTATAGCTTCCTGGTCAGAAGCACTCTTTCCAATTGTGTGACAACAAAGCTTGTACCAGTAGAGTGCTATAGGACTCAAAATATAAAACCAAAACAAAGTGGCAAAGATTATTCTTATGCAAAGAGAAATTTAATTTGGAAAATAAATGCAGCCTATGTTCTCCTGCTCAAAGCAGCCAGGAAATGTATCTAAACTCCGAAGAGGATGTTGCCAGAATCCAGTGCACCTCATAACTCTGTAACAATTTATGCCCACGCCCAGAGTTGAGAATCCAGGTTTCTCAAAACAACTTCACTCTTAAAGTCCATTTAAAAGTATACAATAAAGAAATTAGCCTAATTATACTCACTTCACCAGAAGACAAGCCACTTATGTTCTGATACTACTCAGGTAGGTTCAAGCTGAACGCAAGTCCTACTTTAGCTCTTCCATGCATCAACATGCTAGTCTCTTAAAGGAGATAAGGACTAAATACCCTGCATGTATACAGTAGTGAATTATTGTAGGCCAACTGAATGAAGTAAGAAATACCATTGAACAGAACTACCGTACCTTAATCTCACAGCAGCATGGAGATGGCTGTTTTTTATTGTATGCCCCTTTTTATTGTATGAGACGACTCCAACTATTTTCTCAACAGTTCATCAATGGTGAGTGTCTTTCCCCAATGACTAGTAGAGGAAAAGCAACTACTCTAAATTCAAAATTAGCTCTGGGACACGCAGCTAAGGCAGCATAAGGTTTAGAAGTTTAGTCCAGCTGCCCCACCAGTTCCCATCAATCCTCACAATCTAAGGATTGGCCCACAAGTTATCTTCCACTGTCCCCTGGCACACAGAGACAAGAAAGAAGTGACTGTTGGTGACTTCAGAAAATGGCTGGCTTGTAAACCTAGTCAAAATTCCATAAATCCCTGCAAACTGTGGACTTAGAACGTAAAAAGCACACAGAAAAGCAGCAGTAAAGATCACACTGAATAAATATTATCAGCAATTTGAGTACTTACACGTGTTTTAGTATGTGTGTCAACAGTTTCATAGATATTCATATAAAATTCAGGATCAAACATATCTTGAATCATGCAGCGAAATTTTACTAAACTATTGGGCTTCAGATAATGCAGAGGGACATCATTCAATGAAGGTACCTATAAAAAATAAATTCAATGATCATCAATCTTACACCAGGCAAGTAACAGCATTCCATGCTTTTTTTTCCTAACCATAAACCTAATAAAATTCCAGTTTAAAACAAGTTTCATTCACAAGAGATCAGTCCATACAAAATTTGCTGTATCATTAAAGAAGGAAAATTACCTACCCAAACCTTGTGTTTTTAATCAGAGCAAATACAATTTTTAGGCTCACAATATTTTCACTAGTAAGTACATATTTGTTTTCTTGTATTCCATCCATTCAATCCATGCTGATCTTCAACACACTTTGAAATCATCAAGATAACACTGAGTGATAAATAACGCTGAGAAATCACATTTCATCTTATGCTCTTTGCGTTGAGAGTTTATTTCCCAAAGAACTCTGATATACATACATGTCATTCCAACAACCCTTTTATCAAATTAATACAGGAGTTTTATCCACTACTGACAGCTAGTGACAATGAAGTATGTAAACACAGATTAGAAATAGCTATATGTGAAATACTTACTCTACTCCACATACTTTTCTAGTTTCCCCTTTGCTTATGCATGTTCCTATCTATGGTATGCTCTCATTCTGAACATTCAATATAATACCTTTTCCACTGGCAAATGTACTCTTTAGCTATCCTGTGGAAGAAAAGACTACTATAGAATGTTGATTGCATATTTTTAAAAGCCAGAAAAAGCCCTCTGGTGGTGGTGGGAGCTGGACCATGGAAAATGCCATCAGTTTGGGTAGGACCTGAAAAAACACAAACCTTGCCATCCACACTGTGCAAAGGTGCTTTGACTGCAAGCTTTTCCTAAAGATAATCCTCAAAAAGCAGGGGAAACTGGAAAGTGGGTGATTAGAGGATGATATCATGGGGGTGCCCCCCAAAAACCCCAATCCATTTTTAGACGTGAAACTGTGTGGAAAAAGCCCTTCATCTTAGAAAGCATCCCACTCACTTCAAAAAAGAAAACGTTTCATAAGATTTTTTTTCAGTGGTCCCTAAAATTAGTCAATTTCCCATCAGAAAATGGAAAGGGGGTGGTGGTGGAAAAATTTGGGGGGAAAAATAGCCTGCCCCGATTTTATTGTTTCCCCCACCTCAGGTCTTCACATCTCAATCTGAAATTTTTTTTCAGTTTATCTGCTCTGAACCTTATGCCCACTTTAAGAGCCTCTTTCAGATTAATCAGTAAATTCTGTAAAAGCAAGAAGCCCTGAATAATTAAAAAAAACAAAAACTAGAATTCTGTCACCAAAGCAAAACGACAGGCCCTTGAGGAATTCTTAAGAAAACATAGACTTACCCAGTTTGTTGCATTATTTTCTTTTAGCTTCTCTCGGAAGTATTCAGTTACTTTCCCCTCCCACTCAGGATCTGGATTATTTTGAGCTGGAACCCCCCACGCCGAACAAAACAGAATTACATTAGTACATTCAATACTCTGACATACCCATTCATCTATCACATTTTTATCCCACCTTTCCTCAGAGATGCTCAGAGCAGCATACATGCTTCATTTTACCCTCATAACAATGAAGCAGGTTTTATAAGGTATAGTTTGCCCCCAAAATAGGAGGGAGCGGGCAAACCTAATACACACTCATTATGATTCAGCTGAGCCTCTGGATTTCAGATGGGACTTTGTTGTATGTTTCTAATGCTGTCCCTCCAAAAGAGAACTCAGTTAAATCTCTTGCTGGATCCATGTTTCTGTCTTTGATCTCCATCTACTGCATGCATTGAGGGTAAACTGAAACCTTGTTTGCTTTCAACACTTTTTGCTGTTTATTGTTCTCCTTTGGCATCAAACTCAATCCCTAAAATTTATACATCAGGAATATTCTAAACAGATTCTAGTTTGTATGGAAGCAGAATGCATACAATTAAAATTCGGTTCAGAAAATGTTAGCATGAAAAAATGCCACATAATATATTACGAATTTGTAATTCATCAGCCACAATGTATTTCAATGTACAGTATGGATGTGCTTAGGGCTGTTTAGCTTGGAAAGAAGGCGGCTAAGGGGAGACATGATAGAGGTCTATAAAATTATGCATGGTTTGGAGAGAGTGGACAGGGAGAGGTTTTTCTCCCTCTCCCATAATACTAGAACACATCTGCTAAAGCTGGAGAGTGAGAGATTCAAAACAGATAAATTGTGGAACTCCCTGCCCCAGGATGTGGGGATGGCTGCCAGCTTGGAGGGCTTTAAGAGGGGAGTGGACATATTCATGGAGGAGAGGGGTATTCATGGCTATTAGTTAGAATGGATACCAGTCATGCTGCATACCTATTTGCTCTAGTATCAGAGGAGCATGCCTATTATTTTGGGTGCGGTGGAACATAGGCAGGATGGTGCTGCTGCAGTCGTCTTGTTTGTGGCTTCCTAGATGCACCTGGTTGGCCACTGTGTGAACAGACTGCTGGACTTGATGGGCCTTGGTCTGATCCAGCAGGGCCTTTCTTATGTTCTTATGGATAAAACTATTTCTGGATAATCCAAGAAACCAGATTATCTATCAGAAATACCTATACTGTAATTTATATATAAGAAGCCTCTAGCAAAATTTGTTAATTCAAAAAATATTTCATCACTTCCAATTAGCTTCTGCACATGCAATTCTTCACTTTTCAATCTGATGACTAGATGCAATTTGAGAAAACTGGGAGGAAAAAAACCTTCTGAAGAGTCTATCTTATGTTAAAAAGATATTTTCAAACATAATATTGTTAGCATTCCCTGTTTCATTATCCTACTTTTTGTATTTTTCACTATCATAGGAATTTGGATTATTTTGTACACAAACAGCTGATGTAATAATTATCTCTCCCCTCTAGTACTACTCAGCATCTGCTGCGGATTCCAACACTTCTATGTACTACAATGCCAAACCAAACCAAAAAAAGGCAGCTTGATTTGGTGGAAAAAGTTGTTTACTAAATTATATGAAAACATCCTTGCACAGTAGAATGAATTAATATTTTTCCCTCTGTGATTGCATGCACAGCATTTACTGTTTATTTTGGGCTTTACAGGCCTAGCATTCAACCTGTCCCAACAACTTCTATCATTACTTTTCTGGTTTTAGAACATTAATCCCATTCTTCTATTTGTCCCATTCAGTCAAACATTTGTTTTGCATCTTTCAAAAGCAGTCTTTGTAGTTGAGAGGAGAACAAGCATCATCAAAGACCCATACCCATGGGAACTGGTAGCAGCAATTCCTCACTAAAGACGATTTAACATCTTAAATTCAAAGTATGTGTCGTACCAAGACTCTGAGCTTGCATTTTTACTGAAATGCTACAGGTCTCTATATTTAACACCTGATACAGATCTAGCATCTAAATATCATACTTTTCCAGACTTACTAGTCAGTATATATCCATACAATTATATACTGATACAAAGGATTAAGATTAAAAAGTGGGGTTACTGCATCGTCCAGCAGTCTGTTCACACAGAGGCCAACCAGGTGCCTCTAGGAAGCCCACAAACAAGATGACTGCAGCAGCATTGCCCCGCCTGTGTTCCACAGCACCTAATATAATAGACATGCTGCTGTGATCCTGTAGAGAATTTGTATGCATCATGACTAGGATCCATCTTTACTAGTAGCCATGGATAGCCCTCTCCTCCATTAACATGTTCACTCCCCTCTTCAAGCCTTCCAAGTTGGCAGCCATCCCCACATCCTGGGACAGGGAATTCCACAATTTAACTATGGCTTGTGTGAAGAAATACTTCCTTTTATCTGTTTTGAATCTCTCCCCCTCCAGCTTCAGCAGATGACCCCTCGTTCTAGTATTCAAGGCTACTAGTTAAAATGGATACTAGTCATGCTGCATACCTATTCTCTCTAGTATCAGAGGAGCATGCCTATGATATTCGGTGCATTGGAACACAGGCAGGATGGTGCTGCTGCAGCCGTCTTGTTTGGGGGCTCCCTAGAGGCACCCGGTTGGCCACTGTGTGAACAGACTGCTGGACTTGATGGGCCTGGGCCTGATCCAGCAGGGCCGTTCTTATGAGAGGGAGAAAAGCTTCTCCCTGTCCACTCTCTCCATGCTATGCACAACGTGACGGACCTCAATCACGTCTCCCTCTCAGCCGCCTTCTTTCCAAGCTAAACATCCCCAAGCGTTTTAACCGCTCCACCCTGATCGTTTTGGTAGAAAAGGGCAAGAGTCCAGTAGCACCTTAAAGACTAACAAAAATATTTTTCTGGCAGGGTATGAGCTTTCGTGAGCCACAGCTCACTTCTTCAGATCCAGCTAGAATGTGAACCCATCTGTCTTTAAGTAGAGGAGAGTGAATTCAGACAAGCATTAGTATGTAAATGTGAACAGTATGTCAATGTGAATCGCAGGCGTGATGGGATTAGGCGTGGCCTGCAGAAGAGCCTGGGATGTCCAGGGGAGAGATGGGTGTGGAGAAATCAGCATTGGCAATGAGCCATGAATGCAAGGTCTTTATTCAGCCCAGGTAAATGCATTGACTTTAGTTTGAATATCAACTGTAATTCAGCAGTTTCTCTTTCCAATCTCCCTTTAGTAGAAAAGGGCAAGAGTCCAGTAGCACCTTAAAGACTAACACAAATATTTTCCTGGCAGGGTAGGAGCTTTCGTGAGCCGCAGCTCACTTCTTCAGATGCAGCTAGAATATGAACCCATCTGTCTTTAAGTAGGGGAGAGTGAATTCACACAAGCATTAGTAGGTAAATGTGAACAGTATGTCCATGTAAATAGCAGGCGTGATGGGATTAGGCGTGGCCTGCAGAAGACCCTGGGATGTCCAGGGGAGAGATGGGTGCGGAGAAATCCGCACTGGCAACGAGCCATGAATGCAAGGTAAATGCAGCCCAGGTAAACGCATCGACTTTAGTTTGGATATCAACTGTAATTCAGCAGTTTCTCTTTCCAATCTCCCTTTAGTAGAAAAGGGCCAGAGTCCAGTAGCACCTTAAAGACTAACACAAATATTTTCCTGGCAGGGTAGGAGCTTTCGTGAGCCGCAGCTCACTTCTTCAGATGCAGCTAGAATATGAATCCATCTGTCTTTAAGTAGAGGAGAGTGAATTCACACAAGCATTAGTAGGTAAATGTGAACAGTATGTCCATGTAAATAGCAGGCGTGATGGGATTAGGCGTGGCCTGCAGAAGACCCTGGGATGTCCAGGGGAGAGATGGGTGCGGAGAAATCCGCACTGGCAACAAGCCATGAATGCAAGGTAAATGCAGCCCAGGTAAACGCATCGACTTTAGTTTGGATATCAACTGTAATTCAGCAGTTTCTCTTTCCAATCTCCCTTTAGTAGAAAAGGGCCAGAGTCCAGTAGCACCTTAAAGACTAACACAAATATTTTCCTGGCAGGGTAGGAGCTTTCGTGAGCCGCAGCTCACTTCTTCAGATGCAGCTAGAATATGAATCCATCTGTCTTTAAGTAGAGGAGAGTGAATTCACACAAGCATTAGTAGGTAAATGTGAACAGTATGTCCATGTAAATAGCAGGCGTGATGGGATTAGGCGTGGCCTGCAGAAGACCCTGGGATGTCCAGGGGAGAGATGGGTGCGGAGAAATCCGCACTGGCAACGAGCCATGAATGCAAGGTAAATGCAGCCCAGGTAAACGCATCGACTTTAGTTTGGATATCAACTGTAATTCAGCAGTTTCTCTTTCCAATCTCCCTTTAGTAGAAAAGGGCCAGAGTCCAGTAGCACCTTAAAGACTAAAACAAATATTTTCCTGGCAGGGTAGGAGCTTTCGTGAGCCGCAGCTCACTTCTTCAGATGCAGCTAGAATATGAATCCATCTGTCTTTAAGTAGAGGAGAGTGAATTCACACAAGCATTAGTAGGTAAATGTGAACAGTATGTCCATGTAAATAGCAGGCGTGATGGGATTAGGCGTGGCCTGCAGAAGACCCTGGGATGTCCAGGGGAGAGATGGGTGCGGAGAAATCCGCACTGGCAACGAGCCATGAATGCAAGGTAAATGCAGCCCAGGTAAACGCATCGACTTTAGTTTGGATATCAACTGTAATTCAGCAGTTTCTCTTTCCAATCTCCCTTTAGTAGAAAAGGGCCAGAGTCCAGTAGCACCTTAAAGACTAACACAAATATTTTCCTGGCAGGGTAGGAGCTTTCGTGAGCCGCAGCTCACTTCTTCAGATGCAGCTAGAATATGAATCCATCTGTCTTTAAGTAGAGGAGAGTGAATTCACACAAGCATTAGTAGGTAAATGTGAACAGTATGTCCATGTAAATAGCAGGCGTGATGGGATTAGGCGTGGCCTGCAGAAGACCCTGGGATGTCCAGGGGAGAGATGGGTGCGGAGAAATCCGCACTGGCAACGAGCCATGAATGCAAGGTAAATGCAGCCCAGGTAAACGCATCGACTTTAGTTTGGATATCAACTGTAATGCAGCAGTTTCTCTTTCCAATCTCCCTTCTGAAATGCCTGATCGTTTGGGGCGCTCTTTCCTGCGCCTCCTCCCCCGCTCCCGGGACCCCCCCGGCGGCGGGTGCTTCGCCCTGTTCCGAAGAGGCCTTGAAGCGCACATGAGCGCCTGGCGACAGTCCCGCTTTCCCCCGGTGAGGCCCTTCCCTCCTCCGCCGCCTTCAAAACAAAACAAAACCCCTTTCCGCCAACGCGCCCCCAGCCCGACTCTGTAGTTCTTGTCCTCCCCCCACTCCTTCCCCTCACACTCTTTAACTTATTATCGGCTTCCCTCCCTCCACATCGCTTCCGTTGCCCACCGCTGTGGATCCCCCTCCCTCACCGAAAATGCCCTGCGCGATGCTGAGGGGGCAGTTGAGCCAGTCGGCCACGCACGGCATCCTTCGGCTCCTCTGAGGCTCAGGTCAGGGCGCGGGAGGGGACGGAAAGGCCGGCTCTCCCCGCGTCCGCTCGCCGCGAAGCAGAGGCGCTGCCAGGCCGCGCGGAGTCCTGTCCTGCCCTCCCTTCGCCTCGCTCCTCTCCTCTCCTCGGCGCGGGCTGGCGGGAAAGGAAAGAGGAGGGCGTTGACGCCGCCGGCGCCATCTTGGAGCAGGGCAGCGCGGCGGGCGGAACCGGAAAGGCCGGCGCCGAGCGGCTGGTGGAGGGACGTGGACGCGGCCGCGGCGATGGCTGCCCCGAAGGCCTCGGTGGCGGGCGGCGCCTCGGCGGGCGGCGGCACCAACTTGCTCTTCTCCTCCTCGGCGACGGAGTTCAATTTCCACGTCCCCTTCATCCCAGTGAGCCAAGCCCCTGCGCCGCCTCCCGCGGCCGCCTCGGGGCCTGGTCTCCTGCCCGCCGGTAAGAAACAGGGAGCTTGGAGGGGAAGAGATTGCGATGGCTAGAGAGAGAGATGGACCTGTGTATGACCCTGTTTAGGTTTGTAGTCTGCAGTACCCAAATAATTGATAACAGGTAAGAATGCCTGCCCGTTAATAGATGGGTAAGCCTCTTTCCCCCGCTTCCCTAACGAAGCCAAATCTAATTGATCAGTCCGGGGGGGGGGAATCATAGAGTTGGAAGGGACCACCAGGGTCATCTAGTCCAACCCCCTGCACTATGCAGGGGACCCACAACCACCTCCCCCCTACACCCCCATGGATCCCCATTCCATGTCCAGAAGATGGCCAAGATGCCCTCCCTCTCATCATCTGCCTAAAATCATAGAATCAGCATGGCTGACAGATGGCCATCCAACCTCTTCTTAAAAGCCTCCAGGGAAGGAGAGCTTACCACCTCCCAAGGAAGCCTGTTCCACTGAGGAACTGCTCTAACTGTTAGAAAATTCTTCCTAATGTCTAGATGGAAACTCTTTTGATTTAATTTCAACCCGTTGGTTCTGGTCCGACCTTCTGGGGCAACAGAAAACAACTCAGCACCCTCCTCTAAATGACAGCCCTTCAAGTACTTGAAGATGGTTATCATATCCCCTCTCAGCCTTCTCCTCTTCAGGCTAAACATACCCAACTCCTTCAACCTTTCTTTAGAGGATTTCAAAAGTGCTTTTGGAGAGAGGCCTAATGAAGAAAGTGCTGCTGTGGGTAGACTTGAAGGCTGTTGAGCGGATTAGAAGGGGATTCCAGAGTGGGAAGGTGCTGGGGCTTCGTTGTGCCGGGACTCAGGGAGGGAAGTTAAAACCAAAATAAAACTACAAACCTCAAATACCTCCTTCTCCTCCCTGGAAGATGCCTGCTGTTCATAGCCCATAAAAGCCCTGGTAAACAAACAAACCTTATAGCGCTTCCTAAAAATCTCCAACAAGGGGGCTCCTCTCACCTCTCATTCTATAGAGTAGAAGTCATAATGTAAAAGGCCTGGGCTCTGGCCGATGCCAGGCAGGCCTTCCTAAGTGGGGGATCAGGCCACCAGTGGCAGCCTGAAGACCATAGTTGGTGCATGGGAACATATGGGGAGGAGTTGTTCTTCAGATATGTGGGACTCAGCTACGGAGGGACTTAAAGGTCATAACCAGCACCTTGAAATGGACTCAGAAACAAACTGGCAGCCAATGTAGCTGTTTCAAAATGGGCAACGTATGTTCCCATTACCCCTGACAATAGATGGACTGCTGCATTCTTCTAGGCCATCTGCATTTTCTGGGTTATCTTCAAGGGTAGCCTAATATGGAGCATGTTACAGTAAACCCAACTGTGAGACTACAGAAGCATGGATCAGCAACATATTTGCAAATGCTTGGAATTGGATTGTAAATTGTAAATACAGTGCATGCACAAAGTGCACAGTACTTCGCGATCGTTGCGTCCTCCCCCACCCTTTCTATCTGAAGTTCAAAAAATAATTCTGAAGAAAAATTCTGAAAAAAAAACGCACAACGTCAATTTACAAAGTAGGTGCTTTTCAGTTAGGGTGAGCATTGTGCAGTCAGGAACCTTTCCTTTTGTGTGTGTATGTTATATATTTCCTAAAAGTGCATAATCCATTGATAAATAAGCTTATCTTTCAAGTTCCTAGTCTCAGAACTATGGCTATCTAAAGTAATTTACCTAGGACATTGAACATTTATTTATTTAAAACATTTTTATTTCGCCATTCCACCCAGTCAAGGTTTACGAGGCAGTAAACAATTAAAATACAGTTAAATTATAACATAATTCAATTAAAGTATATAAACAACACTTGAAGGAGGTGCAATAACAGTTACTGGGGGCTATGCCAGATGAAACAAAAAAGTCTTCACCTGTTGGCAAAGGACGCTGATAGCGGGAGACAGACAAATCTCCTTGGGGAAGGAGTTCCAAAGTTTTGGTGCTGTGATGGAGCAGTCCTTTTCTCAGGTTGCCATCCATCTAACTTCAGATAGTGGGGGCAACCGAATCAGGGCCTCTAAGGATGATCTGAGTGAGCGATCCTTAAGGTATGTTGGTCCCAGGCTATACAGGGCTTTAAAAGTCAATATTAGTACCTTGAATTGAGCCTGGAAACTTATTGGACGCCATTGTCAATGGACTAAGACTGGACTGGATAATATGGTCCCTATGACCCACTCCAGTCAACACTCTGGCCGCAGCATTCTGTACCAGCTGTACCTTCTGAAATTTTGATTAAGATTTTGTAAGGCTCAGTACACTCAGTGAATGCCCTGAGTGCATTAGTTTAGAGGTGGGCAGTTCTGAGGGTAAGAATTTGAAATTAAATTGACCGAGGCTTTCTTAGCTGCAGAAATTCACACCTTCAGGAAATATAAAACAAAAAGGGGGTAGGGTAGAAAAAGTCCTGTCTGGAGAGATGGGGGGTGCAACTGACTAATAAATTCCACCAACTGTGCGGGCATAAAAACAGCACATACAATCTAATTTAAGCTGCTTTTAAAAGAGACATCGTATGATGTTTTTTGATAGCTTATTTTTAATATTGTGATGTGGTTTTAACTGCTTCAAGCAGGACTCTAAAGAGGTGGCACAGCAATATCCTAAATAAACAATAAATGACAACTCAAAGCATTTGTGTGATCAGCTGTTATTCAGCCAGCCACAATACTGAATGCTGCCACTGCACAGATGCAAAACTGCTTGCAATACTCATTTTGAGTTGCAGGTAAATATTCAAGGCAATCCAAGAGCTCAACTGGACAAAAACAGTTTTTGGGTACAAGTTTGAATTGTGTTCTTATACTCAGCATTCCTCTGACTAACCAGAATTAGCACATTCTTTTCCTTTTGCATTTATTCCTGTTTCTAGTTCCCTTCACTGTCCTTCTTAAGTGAACTTTAGACTTCAAGTGCCCTGGGACAGCATTCTCTGAAGTGCTGTGCATTTTGACAATACTATAGAAATGATATTTTCCTTGGAATCTTGTGTGTTTTGAAGAAGATATGATTGAAGAAGATCTGAGAACCACCTTAGTTACACCTTGAATTACAAAATAACTCTTGTCTGTATGTGTGTGTATACACCAGGTCATCCTTATTTTCTGTTACAAGCCAAATTTATTTAATGACACTTTGCTAATCTGACCTATACCATCCCCTAAACAGAGACAAATAAAGCCCTTTTAAAGTTTTACTTCAAACAGCCTCTCATGTGCCAAATATTTATGACATTTATGTACAAATGAAAACAAAAAGACATCCTCCAGAATTAGTGACTTTTGTACAGACAGAGTTTCTTTGGCGGATTCCTCAACCATCGTAAGCGTGGGACAGAAAATAAAACAACACGAGACCAGTCATAAGTCTCAAAAGTGATAGTAGTGGTTGGTGAGGAAAAAAATGGTTTACATTTTAATAAAAAGGGGATCCATTATAGCATGGGCAGTTGTTGATTTTGCCCATTTGCAGATTGGCACCTACAGAAGCCCCTGCTGACATGAACAAAGTTGTGGTGGAGCCTAGGGGCACAGGCCATGAATGTGATACCTTAAACTGAGCCTGGTAACAAATGGGCAGCCAATGGTGTCTTCCGAGTGGGAGTAATATGTACACTTCGTCTAGCTCCCTCTAATAGCTGAGCTGCAGCATTTTGGAGCAGTTGGTGTTTCCGAGTTGATTTTGAGGGAAGACCAATGTACAGTGCATTACAGTAGTCTGGTCTCAGTGTTACTGTGGCATGGATCCAGGTGGCCATCTAATGGGCTAGGATGAGCAGAAAGGATTTTTTTGCTGCTACATTAACTTGCTGCTTCAGTAGTAAAGGTGGACCCAGTATAACCCGAAGGCTTTTATCAGAGTCAGCAAGGGTCAGTTGAACTCCATCAAAAGTGGGGAGAGCAATGTCTTTTAAGGCCTCCACCTTCCCAACTAACATTACCTGTTATCTTTTCAAGGTTTAGTTTCAATTTGTTCACTTTTAGCCAGTTAACCACAGCAGCCAGGCAGCGATTCAGGACCTCTGCTACATCACCAGGAGAATCGAATAAGGATTGATGGAGCTGGATATTGTCAGCGTATTAATGACAATACCCCCGCCCCACAAGCCACAATCCCGTCTTCCTAGATTAAAGGAATTTCTGAAAAACAAAACAGCTCACAGACTTACCGTATATACCCGTGTATAAGCCGACCCGCGTATAAGCCGAGGTGCCTAATTTCTCCCCAAAAATGGGGAAAAATTAGGCACCCGCGTATAAGCCGAGGGTCAGCTTATAACCCCTCCCCCCCGCAGACTTACCTTCTGGGCTCCTGGTGGCAAAAGCGGCGGATCCGGCGGGGGTGGCCTTCCTGCAGCTGCAGGAGGCCCCCCCAGGCCGCTCCTGGCGGCGGGAAGTGGTGCGGCCCGGCGGGGCGGCGGAGCAGCCTCCCCGCGGCCGCAGGGGACCTCTGGAGGCCTCTCCCGGCTGGGAGAAGCCGGCGGGGGCCGCAGGGGGCCTCTAGAGGCCTCTCCCGGCCGGGAGAAGCTGGCGGGGGCGGCGGAGCGCCCTCCCCGCGGCCGCAGAGGGCCTCTAGAGGCCTCTCCCGGCCGGGAGAAGCTGGCGGGGGCGGCGGAGCGCCCTCCCCGCGGCCGCAGGGGTCCTCTGGAGGCCGCTCCCGGCAGAGAAAAAATGGCGGCGGTAAGTTCCCCCCTCCCCCCTCCCTCCCCCCTCTACCGTATTGACCCGCGGATAAGCCGAGGCTGGCTTTTTCAGCCCTTTTTTTGGGCTGAAAAACTCGGCTTATATGCGAGTATATACGGTAAGCATTTCCAGAAATAGTTTTCACCTCCCAGTACAAGGTAAGCTCTAGAGATGTTAGGGGGAGTAGTCTGGTGATGTCTTGGGGAGGATAAAAAATTAGTTCCTCTGTTTTTGGGCTGGCTTGTATATCCGAAGGAAATTTCTCAAGGCCTATTGTAGGCAATGAGGGAATGTGAAGGTTACTTTATAGCTAATCATTAGGATTAACTAGCAACATGCCTTTTGAATTCTAGCTGATAAGAGGAGTAAAACAGGATAGAACTTGACTTTTTTAAATGAATGATTGTAAATATGGCTCTCTTTACTTTTTTTATAAAGAAATTAACATTTTCAAGAAAAGACAAACAAATTATATACACATACATTCATACAGTTTGAACTCCTTCGGGGAGTCTATTTCATCTTACATTTCAAATATCTTATACATTGTTCTTATATTCTACATTTTGGATAATAAATTCCTTCTATACTATATAGTAAATTTTATAAACTGATCCTTATATCTAACAGTCTATCCTTTCCATTTAACATAATAAAAATAACATTCCCATTTCTTTTGGGATTCTTCAGTCATCTTCTCTTTCATCAAGCTGGTCAGTCTGGCCATCACCGCAAATTCGTCCATCTTTTGTTGCCACTTTTCCAAATCTGGAATGTCCTCCTGTTTCCAAGATTCTGCCAGTGCTAGTCTAGCCACCTTTGTCAGATAGCCAAATATTTCTCTATGGTTTCTGTCCAAGTTATCTGGCTCAATTCCTAGCAACATAGTTTCTGGGTTCAAAGGAAATTTGATTCTTAAAACTTTCTGCATTTTTTGATGAATTTGTATCCAAAATTTCTTAACTTTCTTGCATGTCCACCACAAATGAAAATATGTTCCATCTTTGTCTTTACATTTCCAGCACCAACAGTCATATGATTCATTCATTTTTTTAATGTCCATTGGTGTGATGTACCATCTAAAAAATTGCTTGTATCAGTTCTCACGTAGATTATTACTGGCCGTGAATTTAACTGACTTGGTCCAAAGTCTTTCCCATTGCTGCAATGTTATCTCCTTTTTAAGATTTCCCATCCATTTTATCATACGTGCCTTGACTTGTTCTTGCTCTGTTTCAAATTTAAGTAAGAGTTTATAAATTTTCCCCAGAATATGATCCGTATCTTTCAATAGATCTTTGGGTAGGGTAAAGCACTACTTAAATAGGGTTAAGTATATGGCTCTCTTTACTCTTGCTGTGGGCTTGATCCTGCAGTTCAGGGACTACCAAGTTATTGCCTACATTGGGGTCCAGGCGCTAGCTTCCAGGAAATGCCATCCCGTATATCACTAGGAATATCATTAATTGTTTTCACCTAGATAATTTAGTATAGTTTTACTTAAGCTCTGCAATTTACTCTGTTCTCAAATGGTAACTATTCTTTTTTTTTGGAAGGATGTTCTTTCATCTTTCAGAAGTAGGGTGCTCTTCCTTGTAACTACCGCTCCTTGCTGCTGAAAAAATCTAGATCTTTAGTTGTTTCTAAACAGATATATCTGCAAAGACAATATGGACAGCAACAAACGAATATTTTTGATTTTTAGTTACTTTGCATTTCTAGAAAAAAGCAGAAATGAAAAAGAAAGCTGATGCGCTGGGGGGGAAAGAATACCTCCTTAGATGAGTAAATATCCTATTTGGTTTGTATGAATTACTATTAGGAAGATGGATTTAAATCAGTCTTGTTTCCCTGGTGATTTGAATTGACTGGATCAATCTGCCCTGCTAGCAGAAGGGAATGTTCAGAAAAATAACATGAATCATAGTTAAATGCCTGCTAAATGTTATTGTAGTTGGCTGTGTAATAGCAGCAGAGTACTAAGACATTAGAAATTTCATAAAAGTCATGAAACAGAAAGAAAATTAACACCCTGTGGTTATTATTTGTGCTTGAAATAATAATTTGGGAGAAAACCTAGAATCTTTTCCATTGGATGGAATACTTGATACTTGAACAATGAAAGGCCACCTGTAGTTTCAACTGACATATATAGTAAATTCTGAAGTATACTAATGGCTAGTATTCAAATCCCAGTTCCGCCATGAAGCTGGCAGAATGCAATCCTAAGCATAGTTACACCCTTCTAAGCCCATTGAGGTCAATCAGCCTAAAAGGGTACAACGATCTAAGATTGCATTGTGGGTGACCTTAGGCTGTTTGCTCAGCCTAACTGACTTCACAGGGTGGATGTTAATATAAAAGTGATGTTGCCCATGTATGCTGCCCTGACTTTAGAAAAAAGGTAACAACATTTCAGAAATGTTTTAAAAAGGGGGCGGGTAGGATTATACAAAACACAAAATAGTTTCAAAGTGCCAAGTTCTCCTGAGGTAGTTCAGCGCCTTTAAACTATATTGTGTTTTATGTAATTCCCTCTGGGGACACGGGGGGCAGGAAGTTTATGTATTTATTTAAAACATGTCTATACCACCTTTCCACCCATTTGTTGTCTACGGCAACAAACATTAAAAAAATAAAACATTTGAGCAATTAAAATAGATTTAAAAATATAAAATAATTCAGTTAAAACACAGGAGAAGTTGGCAGGAGAAGGAAGGAGGAAAGGCTGCAGGGCCTGCGGGAGGATAGAGAAGAAATGGGCCAACAGCCATGTTCTCTTCCTCCCCCCTTTGTTGAATCCTCATGGGCCTGCTGCTTGACATTATTGAATATTGTGAATAGTCTTGGATCAAAATCTTTGTACCACACAGAAAGCATTGTATGTAAAACCTTGTCTTTAAAAGCATTTGATGCATTCCCAAAGACAAATATGTCGTAGGAAATAATTTTTTCAGTGCTCTCCAGCATTTGTGACTTTTCCAGTGGGGGAGAAGTTCGGGGAGGGGGGAGAGACTGTGCTTTCCTCCCCCCACCAATCACCCTATCCTATTAGATATTCACACACCAAGACTCAAGCTTTTGAAAACATGAAGAGAAAGAATTCCAAGGGCTGAACATAACCATTTAGAAAATTTCTTCCCACAAGAAAGAAAGAGATTTAAGAGATTCTGAGTTGCTGTCTGGAATCAAGGTTGGGACACAATGGAGGTGAAAGTCTGGAATGCTTTAGGTATAAACCTAATATGCTAAAAGTACTGAATGGAACAGGTTGGTTAATGGATGGCCTTTAAGACTGCTTTTGGAATTAACACCACAAAACTTTCAAATCCTTATTTCCAGAAGAATGTATTAGAATGAGTTTATCTACGGATTATCTTTCTGGTTGCTAGCAGAAGAACACTGAGAATAATGAATGTCACAAATATACTTTTCAGTATAAGTACACCTTTTCATATTTCTTGCTATTTTCTTCGTTGCAGACGATGCTACAGATGTCGGTGAAGAAGACAGCTTCCTTGGCCAGACTTCTGCAACTCCTAATCCCCCATCGACTTTCAGTTATTTCTCCCAAGTTCCTAGCAGCAGTGATCCCTTCGGAAGCATCGGGCAGCCACCCTTAGGAGTAACAACCCCACCCCAAAGCGGCACATCAGTTTTCTCCAAGCCCCCCGTTTCTCTCCCCCTTCAGCCGGGAACACAGGATGGGCCAAATGCTTTCCCAGCACCTCTTTCCAAGTCTCAGTCTTTTAACAAGCCGCCTACTTCGCTACCTGGGATTGGTTCCTATCAGAAGACTTCCCAGCAGACTGGTCCCCCTCCAACCGGCTTCACAACTCCGCCTCATGGCACACTGCAGCAAGGCTACAACCCGTATCGCCACACGACTTTAAGCAGCAGAGCCAATCCTTATATTACTCCTCCACAGCTGCAACAGACTCAGACACCCAGTCAGAGTGTCCAGCCTCCACCCTCTGTACCACCTATGCAGATGTATCCAACACCTCCAGGGACACTCCCACCGGTATGGGAATTGTTTATTAACTGCTCAGCATTAATGTAAAATGTCAAAAGTGCTTCACAGTGCTGTAGCGACTTAGTTCCCCGCCCTATTTTCCAATACATCCATTAAAAATTTTAAGCAATAGTTGAAAATAATAAACTCTGCTCCACCCAGATTAAAATCAAGAGGCTTCTTAACATAGATGCCATAGGCTTAGCATTCAACCAATCGAATAAAAGTGTTTAAAGCAGTTTCCCCAAATGTATTTCCTGCCACCTGTTTGCTTCTTTCCCAAAGCAAATAGCTTGTTTGGCTTTCCTCAGCCCCCATTGGAGTAGGAGATGGATGCTTCAGAAGAGCCATTCAGAAACAGCTGCCTCTATTGTAGGAGGATGCTTGCCTTGCAAAATTGCCTACATTTTGTGATTGTACCCCATGGCATCTATTTTTTATTTGGCTCTGGTGCTCATGTTATGCATTCTGTGGTGACGTCCACACTCCATTCTCAAATTTCCAAAAGTACCCACAGGCTTAAGGGGGCCCCTGATTTGTAGTATTATTTTTTTAGAACAGTAAAAGAAACAGTTGCATTAACTACAAAACACTCTTCTAGAAGATTGTAGTTTTCATTCTGTCCCAGAAACATTTATAGAGCACCATGCTAATCCACATTGAAGTCCTTCCTTCATCACAGTAATTATCTTTACTGTTGAGCTCGTTGTGTCTCTAGTTGGCAGAATGTGAGTAGGAAAAACCATATTTGCCATCTTAAGCAGAGTTGCAATCTTCTAAGCCCATTCACTTAAATTGACTTAGAAGAGTGAAACTGTTTAGGAAGGCAGTGTAGGGGACTTAATTAGGAGGTTTGATAGTGGAGACAGTGACCTTGACTCTGTTGGCACTAGGGAATTAAAGGGCCTTTATGTGTGCCGTTGCTGTAAATGATGATGGGTTAAGAAAAATTGGCTGTCAAGTGCCGAAGAGAGTTCTTGATGTTATGGGGTGACAATACTTGATCAAGATTAACAGTCTGTGATTAGTCAGTTGACCAGCTTTTCGGTACCACGATACATACAAAATTCTAAGTTATTTGCATTTAGAATAATCTTTTGAAAGTTTCATCAAAGGCGTGTTAGAATCATAGAATCATAGAGTTGGAAGGGACCACCAGGGTCATCAAATCCAAGTCCCTGCACAATGCAGGAAATTCACAACTACCTCCCCCCCCACACCCCTAGTGACCAGAAGATGGCCAAGATGCCCTCCCTATCATCTGCCTAAGGTCACAGAATCAGCATTGCTGACAGATGGCCATCTAACCTCTTCTTAAAACCTCCATGGAAGGAGAGCTTACCACCTCCTGAGGAAGCCTGTTCCATTGAGGAACTGCTCTAACTGTTAGAAAATTCTTCCTAATGTCTAGACGGAAACTCTTTTGATTTAATTTCAACCCGTTGGTTCTGGTCCGGCCTTCTTGGGCAACAGAAAACAACTCAGCACCATCCTCTATATGACAGCCCCTCAAATACTTGAACATGGTTATCATATCCCCTCTCAGTCTTCTCCTCTTCAAGCTAAACATACCCAGCTCCATGTTGATGCAAGGCTCAGATGTGGGAGCCAGTAGCCTTCCATGTAGCTGAATGTAACCAGATAGTGAGCAAGCATATGGAATTTAAATTTAGAACCATTGTGTTGGATCTGATCAGATGACAGTTCTCGAAGTTCACAGAAGAAATGTATAATAGTAGTGTTGATAATTGTCATAGTCCAAAGGCTTGTGGGTAGAGCAGATTTTTTGTAGTCTGGAAACAAAAATATAAATTTACATTGGGTTTTCTTTTCAGTTTTCATCACCTCAGTCAGCATTGTCGCCTCAGGCATCCATGTCAACAGGCGCTCTGGTGAAGGCACCTCCCATCTTGTTACATAATCAGTATGAGCCGGCTCAGCCTCATTGGTTTTTCTGCAAGGAGGTGGAAAACAAGGAGGTTTGGATGCCATTCAGTGTCCTCGATTCTACAAATCTCGATGAAGTCTATAATTCTGGTAAGATTTAAGAAGGTCTCTGCATTTTTTGTGTATGTGATGGCCTTGGTGGTAAAAAGAGAGTATGAAAATCTTATAATTTCCGAGAGGGGCAGAGCCTACTTATACTTAAAAAAAGGATACCCTGTCCATTCTCATTCAGAGATTTTGTTTTAAAATTGGGAATGTTGTGTCTGGTCGATCCCGCATTTAGAGACCATTTCTGAAGGAACATGCCATGTCCTGCATTTGCTTTGACAGCTAGTTCTTTGCGTCAGTCTTCCATGCATGTTTCTTGTTGACAGGCTGAAAAAAATTAGCATTGTTTAATCGTTTGCTGGTCAGGGGAAGCAGAAAAAGCAGAGCCTGCCTCCACTCACAAGAGTAGCAAACATTTCCTTGTCAGCAATCCTAATTTAAATTGCAAGATAAATTAATTCATAATGGAAAAAACAAAGAGAAGTTGAGCTCCGTCTGTATCCATATTGCTACTTCTCATTCTTCCTTTTCATAATATTTTCATATTATTTCTCCTTTGCCTCTTTGTTCCATTTGGTATCTTCTCAGATTTCTTGTTCTGCCCATTTCTCAGTGCTTGTAGTGATATCCTTTCCTACAGACTCTATGCTTGAGAATATTGGTTGCCAGTTGAAACTGGTTGGGATTCTTGTCTGGGAGCATGTTAGTATTTTTAATGTATTTTTTGCATTCCAACCCATTACCAGTGAACAGAATGGAACAACTTGGGAAAAAGATATGCAATAGTAAGTTCAGAAATCTTTCCAAAAAGGTCACATTTCCCAACAGCATCTTGGGTTCAACTTCAAAATTTCACTGTAAAATTTGGGCCGGGGGGAGAAGATAGTGAGAAAAGGGTTTCTGGAAAAAACTTTCCACTTGTTCCTAAATAACAGATTAGTCATTTTGGAAGAGAGCAGTTCACATTGCTATGGCAATAAGCTTCATTTTGGTGTTTGTAGTGCAACCTGATCCAGAAAACGTTGTTTTAAGTACTGATGGAGGACGTTATGATGTTCACCTGTATGACCGGGTGAGGAAAGCTGTGTATTGGGAAGAAGAGCAATCTGAAGTGAGACGATGTACTTGGTTTTATAAAGGAGACAAAGATAGCCGGTTTATTCCTTACACAGAGGATTTCAGTGAAAAGCTAGAGGTGAGTGTCCTTAAATGAACAATTAATAAATTTTTATAACTCACTGAGGAAAAAAGACTTAAAGGCTTCAGCTTTATGATAAATAAAAATACAAAATATTCACTGCAGACTGTTCATTGTATGTGTGACAGTTACCTGGTAATGGTTACAAAGGTTCTTCCTTGTTCTATTTTATAAGGCCAAAATGAATACTTTCGAAGTCTAAATATGTTAAGATGAGTGATGTATGCTTAATATACAGCCCTCATAATCCTGATGAAACTATATAAGGGTAGAGTGCCATGCCCTAACTAGCTTTTCTGTTAACTCTAAAAAAAACCTTCTTGTTTGATATCTGAGGGTTGGCTTTTTAAAAACTAACTATTGCAGTCAACTGGAAGTTATACCATATAATTGTTTATAACAGTCACCTAAATTCAAAAGCAAGTTTGTGGTTTTATGCAACTGGTCTTCCTTTGCAGGTGGAGTACAAGAAAGCTGTCACCACAAATCAGTGGCATCGAAGACTGGAATTTCCAGGTGGAGAAACTATTGTTATGCACAATCCTAAGGTAATAATGGTTGTAATGGTCTCCTTCTCATTGCAGAGTAGGTGTAAGTGTGTTTAAAGCTCAGCATAACTTGTTCTTAAATTTACTCTTGTTTGAATTCTCAAAATGCCCCCAGTAATTGTGCTTTGACCATGAAATATAGTGGAAAGGTAATAACTCGTAGAAATTCTGTACTGTACTCATAGCTTCCCATCTTAAAAGATTTAGCACCCAGCAGGAATTTGTTATTGTTATCAAAAGTGAGAGTTCTATAAAAACAATGCCTTCCAGTTATTTTCAAGTTGTCATATGGATGTGAATTTCAGTGAAATGAATGCATTTGTCTGGCAATGCAACTTGAAGTTCTGAACTATAGAACTAAATATTGCTGTCACCAGTCAATAATTCAGCCTTTGAAGGGTGTCTTGAGTCAGGTTATGCCAATTGCCAAATCTGGCTTTGTCAGGTCATTTAGTTATTGGCTCTCGAACACCCATTTTAGGCCAGTTCTAATAATCCTTGCATGGTTTCAAATTAAAAGGCTTTTAAAGGGCTGAGCGTACATGTGTTCAGATGTTGAAATATTTTTCAGGTTATTGTTCAGTTCCAGCCTTCTTCAATACCAGATGAATGGGGTACCACACAAGATGGTCAAACGAGACCAAGAGTAGTAAAACGTGGGATTGATGATGATCATGATGAAATTCCAGATGGTGAGTGGACTAGATTTTGAACCACAGACCTCTCTTCTGATTACCTCTGCTTACCTGCTTTCTTGGGGCTAGGAAGTAGAGTAGGGCTTACATTCCCCATAGGAGCCCCGTGGCACAGAGTGGTAAGCTACAGTATTGCAGTCAAAGCTCTGCTCATGACCTGAGTTTGATCCTGACGGAAGTCAGTTTCAGGTAACCAGCTCAAGGTTGACTCAGCCTTCCATCCTTCTGAGGTTGGTAAAATAAGTACCCAGCTTGCTGGGGGTAAAGTGTAGATGACTGGGGAAGGCAATGGCAAACCACCCTGTAAACAGTCTTTTTAGTAGATGTTGTGACGTGATGTCACCCATGGGCCAGTGATGACCCGGTGCTTGCACAGGGGACTACCTTTGCCTTTTTATATTCCCCACATCCTAATGACCATAGCAGTGTCTGATCCAGATTTCTTAAGTTGTTGTTTTTGAGAAAACTGTATTTTTGGGTCAATGGAATAGCTCCCTCCTCTTTTCAGGGATTTTGTTTAGTTGGTGTTTTGCTGGGGACCCTCCTTGAATGCCTCAGACAGGAGAAGCATCCACATGTTCTCATACTTCTTTCTTCTGTTGTTGTGTATTATATATATAAAGATGTGTAACTTTCCATTATGGCTGTTTTTGTGAACTTAATGGGATGCTCCTGTTGTTATTTTCATTCTTACAGGGGAAGTGTCTCAAGTTGACCACTTGGTGTTCATGGTGCATGGCATTGGCCCTGTTTGCGACCTACGATTTAGAAGCATTGTTGAATGTGGTAAGTTTTTAATACTAATAGATTTATATTATTTTATATGATCTATTATTAGTTTGTTCATGTTAATCCTTACTACCTCTATCTGTATTTTTTGGGGGGATGCTTTTATATTACTCAATGAGAGAAATACTATCAATGGCATAATATGCGTTCACCCGTGCATGTGGAAGCCCTTGGGGCAAACTATACAGTGTAATTACTAGGAGAGGCCATTCTACATGTAAATGAGTCACATCAAAAAAGGATCCTTTTAAAATTTGGATAAAAGCACATATGGGTTGGAGGGGAAAGGAATAGATGAATTTGCTGAGGGGAACAGAAATAAAACCTTTCACTTAATTTAAAAGCTGTCAATAAAAGCTGTCAATATTGAACTGTATAATTGATGAATTTGTGTTATTGAAATGACTTTGTACTTAGAAATCATGACTTACCTCAATAGACAGAAAAACAGAATGATGGTCTTGAGTGAACTGCTCCTGAAGGCCTTACTCAGTTAATAATATGGCTTCCACTGTTGAGGATGGGTCTGACTCTAAAACACTGTGGAAGTTTAAAATTCAAATATGACTGTATAGTTGGATAAGTAGCTTTCAATTCTCTTGTTCTCGATTTAAAGTCATGATTTAAGGTATTGGCTAGATCAATGAGAAGTAGTCCTGGAAAACACACTCAATGGATTATGGATGTGAAACTGTTCCGATAGTTTACTTATGCTGTTGTTTGTGGTTTCCTTTTAAAGTTGATGATTTTCGGACAGTGTCCCTAAAGCTGTTGCAGACACATTTCAGGAAGTCACTAGAAGACCATAAAGTGAACCGGGTTGAGTTCTTGCCAGTTCATTGGCATAGTGCTTTGCATGGGGATGCAACAGGGGTGGACAGGTAAGCCTACTGTATAGGACGACTATACCAAAATACCATTCTTGAGCAAAGCAGTGTATTTAGCAGAGTTAATTTGTTACTCGATGACTGATCATTGTCTTCAAAATAGTAAATGTTCTGTAATGCCAGGAGAGAATGTCTGCTTATTTTTAAAATTAAGAACTTCCCAAATGTGCATTACTCCCTATGAATAAGCTCATCACAACCTGAGTAGTCGTATGATTTTTTGTTTCATTAAAATAAAACAAGGTATTTAACCTAAGAGCCCTGCTGAATCAGAACAAGGGCTCATCTAGTTCTAACAGTGGTCAACCAGATTACTTTGGTAAGCTTCAAAGCAGGTTAATTAACCACAGAGTCATCATGGCCAGTAGCCACAGGTAGACCTTTTGTCTATGAATTTGTCTAGTGTACATTTAAAGCCATTTAAGTCAATGACAGTGAATTTCATAAGTTTATTCTGTGTTGTATGGAGGAATGTTTCCTTGATCTTTCCTGAAGCTACTGCCCATTGACCCCAAGTTCTAATTGCATAGGAGGAGGTGGGAAAATGTTTCTTTACATTATGGATAATTTTATAGTCCTCTTGCTGATTGTATTCAAAATGAATGCAGTTACAGCCTTGAGAACTGTTGCAGTACAGCAAATGTAGAGTTGTCATCTTCTTGGATCACTACTGGTTTGTATCACTGCTGGACTTGCTAGGTATATTCTGGCCACAGTTCTTTATCTGTGAAATGATCCTAGTCTGACACTCTGACCGCTACATCAGAGGGCCTACTTCATACCTGGCTATGTAACATGCAGTGCAGATTGCTGTATGATCTTTAATCCAGTTTTGCAGATGTGATGGATGGGAGGCTGCCCTGCTCCTGAAAAGTAGAACAGCTAACCAGCTGTTTTTCCAGCTGAGCCCATGGGAGTGCCGATACAGCATCCAGTCACCTTTCAAAGGGGGGCGGTGGCATATTGGAGGGAAGCACAGCAGCAGTTTGGTTCTATCTCAGCAAGAAAGCAAACAGTTTAAAGGGTAGCTCTGCCCGGTAGCATGTTGTCTAAATTGACCTTGGCAGAGGACAGAGTACCTGGTTGTGTGACCTATTTCTGGTGATGAGCAGACCTGGAACCTTTTAGTTTGCCTCTTGGGAAAGGGCAGGCTGGTGTGGGTGGAATCCTGTGTGTGTGTGTAAAGTGATCTAACCTGGCGGCTAGGAGGTGAAAGCCTGTTTGTAACTGCAAGTGTTGAAGAGAATTCAAATCACAACTTGAAGCCATAACTTGCTTATGTACCTTAGCCAGGCTTCTCCTGTGACTGTCTGGAGACCTGTGCTGCTGAGCTGTTCTTTAAAAACAACCTATACTTAAATAAATCTTTTTAGGCAGCTTCCTGCCTCAGTCATCTCCGTGTTTTTCTTGCTCACCACAAACCTTACCTCATGGCAGTGAACCGATGCCTTTATACCCACTACCCCGATTATTCCTTAGGAGATAATTTTATGTTAAAAGAGCCTGATTCCCCAAGATCTTAAGAGGCTGTGTGGGTCCCATTGGTTGATTTGTAGGAATCTGCCACCATAGGTCACTGGTCAAGTAGTGTTCCCAAAGCAAGTTATGGAGAAGGTTGGCGTCAAACTGTGGTTAAACAAAGAACTGATTGGCAGAGTGGGTATAAAGGAGGATAAAGATTGCCATAGGCATGGCTATCTAAATTCTCAAATCTTAACTGGTGATGTGGACTGTGAAAACATCCTTCATAATCCCTATTCACTTACTGGATCTTTCAATTTTCGGAAAAGTTTCGCGTTGCTTACGAAAACAGCTAACCATTTATTTGAATTCCAGGAATATTAAAAAAATAACTCTGCCAACCATTGGACGTCTTCGTCACTTCACCAACGAGACTCTACTTGATATACTGTTCTACAATAGTCCGATCTACTGTCAAACGATGGTGGATAAAGTAGGATTGGAAATGAACCGTCTGTATGCGCTTTTCATGAGCAGAAATCCTGACTTTAAAGGAGGAGTCTCTGTAGCTGGTCACAGTTTAGGTAATCTAATGTGATAAATTTGGGTTTGAGGAATAAAAATGTAATCCTGCATTAGAAATTAAGTTTTCCATTGCACAGCATTTAACACCATTGTTTTAAACAATTGCATCTGTCTCTCTGGGCTCCTTTAGCAACATATTCATTTAGGATGCGATCTATTAATCTTCCCTTTACCAGACAAAACTGAAATGTATCTGTTTACATTTCCATACAAATCCATACCAATGATTGTCTACATTGTCTTACTACTGTAGATAATCTTTGAAATTCTATTTTCTTTTTTGTAAAAAGAGATAAATATTTACAAAGTGTGCAAATCTAGAGATGGTCTTCACTTTTCCTTTCAAATGTGGACTAATACAAAGTGGGAAAATATGTTGTATTTTGTATAAATTGTGTTATACTTGGATTAGACCTTTCTGATAGAACAAAACTGCCACTTCAGTTCCCTGCTTGTTTTCCCCAGAGAACTGTAAGGTAATGTTATTTTTTTATCTTGTTTTGTCTCCCCAGGTGCCTTAATTTTATTTGACATACTTTCCAACCAAAAAGATTGGACTTCCACAGTTAATTCTGTAACTCCTGCTGCCTCCAATGGTGTTGCGAAGGACACTGCCGAATGTGACCAGCAGGTATTTGTAGTAAGAAGTAATTGTCCTTGAAATTTTATAGTTATAACAAATGTTTAAATACTTCTTAAAAGCAAAAATAATCATGCTACTAGAAATGTACAATCTAGTCAAACCTCTTGCATTGTCTATCAGATTAAAATCTATGCAGCGATCTTATTCTGACCATTGGTCCATCTACTTAAAACATTCTGATATTCCTTTAATCTAGAAGTGTCAGTGATTGAACATGGAATCTTGTATATGCAAAGCATGTGTTCTGCCATTGATCTGGGGCTCTTGCTTTCATGTTTAATTTCATCCCTTCACACTGCTGCATTTGGCTTTTCAGCTACCCTGAAGACAGGGTGACTTACATTTGGATCTTGTTAAATATACCAAGATGAGTGTAAATAAATTCCTAGCAGTGCATGAAAGTCTATTGTATTCTAATTCTAATTTCTTTGTCTTTTCAAGATGACAGTGGATTCTAATTCCATCAGTTCACTGCATAATCTTTCCAATGATGAACATTCAGATCATGATGTAGAGGAGTATGTTCCAACCTTACAAGAAACCTTGGAAACACTGAGCTTGTCTGAGTATATCAGCACATTTGAAAATGAGAAGATTGACATGGAATCCCTGGTATAGCAATTAATTACAATTAATACTGTAAAACAGCAAGTTAAAAGTGAATCCTAATTGATATTGGGCATCTGAGATTATGTACAAGAGATGGAAATAATGCTTTGAGAGTAAAAACTTTATATGTGAAATTAAATTTTGACAGGATCTTCTCAGCCCATGGCCTGAGATGTTTTTTTCCTTGAGTGGGCTATGTAGAACTGTGGGATCCTGCAATGAGATTATCAAATTCTTATGTTTAGAAAATTTCTACTGTGTTTTTCAGCACAAACTCAAGGCAGCTTACAATATTTTTTTTAAAAAAATACTTTAATATTAACAATAAAATCAAATAAGATTTGCAGCCTGAATTAAAGGCCACATTGGCCAGGGATCCTGGAGGGGTTTTTTTTGGGGGGGAGGGCATCTTTTGGGCATGGAGTAGGGGTCAATGGGAGTGTGGGGGGAGGTGTGAATTTCCTGCATTGTGCAAGGGGTTGGACTAGATGACTCTGGTGGACCCTTCCAACTCTGATTTTCTGAGATAAAAATAGCAGGAAACCAGAAAATAAACATGAAAGAACAGGATAGACCTTGCCTCACACAATAAATGTTAATGGTGCCACAGGAATATCTTGTGTCAGTGGAAGGCACCATGTGCTGTAGGAATGTGCAGGTGCTGGCAAGGGAAAATGAGAGGATCCAACCTATTTTGATCTCTTGGCCAAAAGTCTCCCCTTCATTCTTCTACTTAGTAATCTAATCAGTCTCTTAGCAACTATGTACTGTATACTTTTTAATGAAACAAGACTTAATGAAACTGGCCTCATCACAGTTGTGATTCCATAACACTGTTGAATTATGTATTTTTTTAATGATATTATAAGTAACTTATCTGTGTTCCTTAAACGGATTAAGTATTTTTTTTAAAAAACCACAACTTTATTAAAACTATATTCTGGGTCCTTCCTCTTTGTTTTAAAGCTAATGTGTACAATTGATGACCTGAAGGAAATGGGAATACCTCTTGGGCCACGAAAGAAAATTGCAAATTTTGTAAAAGACAGAGCAGCGAAACAGGTAGGAAGCAATTGCTTTGTGAGGTGGGGTTTTTTCTATAAGCTTCTGTTTTCTGGAAGTAATATTTTAGTGCCATACAGCGAATCAAAGAAATACAAACTAGACACAGCAATGCAGAATTTGTTTTTCCTCTATCTTGGTATAAACATATCTTTCTACCAAGGTACCACACTTCTGTATTGAGGTTTCAGCTCCCAACACAAGTGTCTTATATGTATCCCAGCCAAGTGTAATAAAACCACTTGTAGTGAGTCAGACTCCAACTTTAATCAAGATTGTCTCCAGGAGTTCGGTTAAAGAGTGAGAGAGAGAAAGCGGTGCTATTAAAATAGATCACAGCTGCCATTAGAAGCCTTTCTTGGCTTGCAGGGAATAAGGAAGTGTTGCTTGAAGCAGACAAGAAACTAGTCTGAACAATGTATGCTGGCATATTATATCTCCCAGAAATCTAAATGTGTACAGTGCCAAGCAGTTTTGATGGAGATTAAAGGAGAAGAAAAGTGATCTTCTATGAGAGAACAAACTTGTGGTTTTGTAGTATCCTTCCAAGATATCTCTTTAACTTAATATTTGTTCGACATTTTACAAATTTTCTTTGGAACATTTAATTTTTTTTTACCAAAACAGGCTAAATATGACTAAAACACAAAGGACGTCACCATTTGTTACACCTAGATGGAAGATTTATAACCATGTGCCCCTACCATTATGCAAGATGAGTGCAATTCTAGGATGACCCTGAGATGTGTACCAATCAAGAAAGAATCAGATAGAGAATGTATCATTCCCTTGCCCTTTGTTCTTCCTGCTATTTTCTTTTGAGGAGATGAGCATGATGAACCCTAGATTAGCCAATTTTAATATAGGATCCTAGCCAATTTTAATATAGGATCCTACCAAAATCAAGTTGCAAAACATATCGGAAATGAAAAATTAAACTCATGGACACCAAATTCATTAATAACGTCTTGCTTTCAGTATTCTTGTGGTATGTGAGTGTGGTGTATTCTTGCCAAAAACTCTCCAAAGCCCTGAGTGCTGTATAGGGAGCATAACGTCTGACTTGTCTAAAGGCAGTTCCTTAACCGGAAAGGATATAGCAGGTGTTAGCAGCACAGGCTTTTTCCTTACGGGGATTAAAATCTTTTTGCTTCAATAGGAAAAGGAAAAAGCAGCATTAGAAAAAAAGGCATCCTTGTCACAGAACCAAGGAGAAGTTGATCAGACAGGACAGAAGGTGGTTACTTTAGCTGTATCTTCAGAAACTGGTAAACTCCAGGGTCCAGCCAAACGAAGACTTCCAGTTGGAGCTTCAGTTTCATCTTCACACATTAACTATGAGTATTTTGAAGTAGGCACCGGTCAGGTAAGTTGTGTTCATTTAAACAATCCACTTCAGTTTATTTATGTACTTCATTTATATCCCACTTTACTCCCCACTGGGGGACCCCTTCTCCACTTTATCTTCTCAACACCCTGTGAAGTAGGCTACGCTGTGTGTGTGTGTGACTGGTCTAAGGTCACCCATCAGGCTTTCATGGCAGAGTGGTGAGTCTCACAGATCTTGGTCAAACACTGTGACAACTACACCATGCCAGCTCTCAGTTTATGGAGCTGCCTGTTTTGCCTTATCTGTGTAGCCATAATGGCCATGTGATCATGTGCTGGTTAGGGGATGGGGTACTGGAGTAAAGAATAGTGTGATTCCTGTTGCCATTGCTGAAGCTGTGGCTTGAACATGCATGTTCAGGTGCAGTGTGAACTATTCCAGCTGCACCAAAGTGACACTGTTGTTAACAAAAAAATTTTTTTTGTTTCACTTGTTCTGTTTGGGGAGGTAACTCCTGTTGTTCTCGCTCCGTGGGCCAGAGGCACAGACTAAGTGAACAAGCTGACGTGTGAGAGCTGCTATTTTATTTTTTTCTTTGTTCTCTGCCTCCTAGGTATCTGTGGTTTATAGCACACTGGACTTCGAGCCAGAAATTTTCTTTGCCCTGGGTTCTCCAATTGGTATATTTCTGACTGTAAGAGGAGTGGAGAAAATCGATGAAAATTACAGGCTTCCTACCTGCAAGGGTTTTTTCAACATTTATCATCCGGTTAGTGAGGAGTACGGGATTTTGGTCACCTTAGGGGAAGGGACTGCAGACTGACTGCCCATTTAGTTCCTAATTGCATCATTTTAAAAGCTATGGGGGAAAAAAGCTAGACTGAAACTGTTCTCTGGTACCTTTTCAGGTTCTGCTTCAGAGAGCGTATAGGTATTTAGGAATGCAGACTACTGTTAGGATGGTTGCTTTTAAAAACAAATTGCATGCAGTGACCCATGATGAATCCTTCATGCAGTTAAGCGAATTGAAATTCCATCCGAGTCACTGGGACTTGCTGGAACTGTGTACTGGATTACAGTCACCTCTTTGTGCTACTTAGATTAAATATTTGTTTTGGGAATAGGTTTCTTGTAATGTTGTTGTGTTGGATAACATGTTGGCATGTTCTGTATTTGCTACTCACTTCTTGCCAGGGAGTGGCCTACATACTGGAGGTAATTTTCTTCCTACTTCTTAAAATCTGTTCAGTTACACAGATATTGTTTATAGTTCTGTTTGGCCCCAGTTCCTACTTGCAGACCTAAACCATGCACAGCCTTTACAGGACCTGAGGAAAGGCCTTCAGGTAGGGTTGCCAGATCCCTCTTCACCACCGGCGGGAGGTTTTGGGGGGCAGAGCCTGAGGAGGGCAGGGCTTGCAGAGGGGAGGGACTTCAGTGCCATAGAGTCCAATTGCCCAAGCGGCCATTTTCTCCAGGTGAACTGATCTCTATTGGCTGGAGATCAGTTGTAATAGCAGGAGATCTCCAGCTAGTACCTGGAGGTTGGCAACCCTACCTTTAGGGTCCAAAGCAGGGTGATGTGGTGGAAGGACAGGACTGCTGTTTGAGGGATGCAAGAAAAACGCCCTCTTTCATGTGTGTAACTAGTTTCATAGTTGTGTGGACGCAGACCATAGGCATTTGAAATGTAGATTTATAATATTTTTTTCCCTTTCATTTGCAGCTTGATCCAGTTGCCTACAGGTTAGAACCTATGATTATTCCTGATACTGACATAAAGCCAGTTCTTATCCCACATCACAAAGGCAGAAAAAGACTTCACCTTGGTAAACAATACTTCAGTCTTTTTCTGTTGCTAGAGATGATTATAATTTTGTGTATGCCTCAGTTGTTGATATGTTCAGGCAAAGTTTTACCGAGCTCATGCTCAGATGCATATTTTCAATCTGTACAAAATAACAAAAAGGAAGATAAACTCTACTTGAAGAGATTCTCTAAACAGAATGAATAAGATTTATGGAAACAAAACACTGACGGTGCATTCCTAAGGAGAGTTACTCCAGTCTAAGCCCATTGAAATGAATGGGCTTAGACTGGAGTTCCTCTCCTTAGGAATGCACTGTGAGTTGTGAGTTTTGAAAAAATTGTGGTAACTTCTGGAGGTGATTAGTTCATGCAGGCAATCATTAATGATACACAAAGCATATTTTATTTTCGTCCAAGCAAATAGGGTTTGAATATAATACAGCTTATGGTTAAAGAGTCTTTGTTCAGGTAATGACTTGTTCTCATGTTATAGAAAGAGTGTATAATGTGATTTCTAGAAATGTCGTGAAGCATGAAACTGAATTTTCTATTATGCTAGCTGACTTGCCGAACCTAAAAGTATAATATGTGTTGTGCGTATCTAAGCAGCTGGAACCTAAATATACTTAACAATGCTATAAATGCTATAAAGAGTATAAATTAATTTCAGTAATCATTACAAGTGTGCACAAAGATAGAATTGCCATCTGGCATCCTAAGGTGCCGAAACACTTCTTGTCCATTTGGCAAAGGAAAAATAGTTGAAAGTAGGAATATGAAGCGAAAAAGATATAATGCTTGAAATATAATGTTCATATACACACGCTCATGAAGAAATGGGGAAAAGTTATTTCTAGAAACATGATTTTCTTCTGTTTCTTAGCGTTTAAACTTGAGCGTTACAGTTCTGAACTCCTTCCATTCTGATGAGTTGTTTCTACTTTGATATTTTATTTTTATCCAAACTAAAAATCCTTATAATTCAACTTATATCATTCCATTGATAGTTTTTAAGGACTCCCCCTTATTGAGACTTGAGAGAGAGAGAGTTTTTGAGGCCTCCACATGTCTAAATAGGTGGGTATAGAGACCAGATGGTAATATCCAACAGCATGACTTTGGGTCAAGCTAGATGTGATATCTGGAAAACATGAATGGCTCTCCTGCATTTCAGAATGGTTAGTTGTAGGGGTCCCCAGTTGAGGTTGGGGACAATTTCCCTATATGATGGTTGTATTTTCCTCCCACAAAGCAAGTAACAGCTCAGAGACCTGATTTGAAGGTTAGGATACCACCATGGGGGAGAGGGTTTGTGCTGCTGTCCTAATCTAAGTCAGGGCTCCCACACAACTGTTGTTCTGTCTTCAGCCAACCAACCAAGAGATGCGTTCTCAAGTCTTTCTTTATTTTGTCTAGTTAGTTCATTTGTAGCCCAGAAGGGAAGGCTGGAAGCCATCAAGACGCTGACAAGCAATTGCTCAAAGTTAGAATTTGAGTGTGGTAGCTCTGAGTGTACACTCAGAGTTCCAAACTATCCAGACTGTGCCCTTGTGTCCCACAAGGAACCCGCTTAAATGGTTTTTTTTTAAAGCATCCAGACATTTAGGACCAGTATTATTTTTATTTATTTATTTGCATCCCACCTTTCTGTCCTTATAGTGGCTGCCAAGGCGGTTAACAATTTAAAACATACATGATAAAATTACATTGTAAAATCATTAAAATCACCCCCTTCCCAAACATACATCATTAAAAAAGACTTAAAAGACAGAGTTAGAATACATATAAAACTTAACAACATTAGTTAGGAAGGAGGGATCCCTCAGAGAATGCCAAACGTAACAGAAAAGTGTTCACCCGATGGTGGAAGATGGCAACAGGAAGGGGACAGACGAATATCCCTGGGGAGAGAGTTCCATAGCTTTTTTATCCCACGTAATCACATTTTTAAATGTGTGCATCCCCCCTCCCAAACCTGTATATATGCAACATCTCTTCCCCTCCCTCTGTTTGCTGGCACCTTCACAGGTAGACATGTTTTTTTTTCGAGCACTTGGGACAAAAAAATGTTGCCTACCCCCTAGTTAAACTCTTCTGATTTTGTAGCCTCCAGTTGATTTTAGAAATGGAAACAGGACTAACGAATTAACTTTCGTGCAGGTGGCAGAGTATCTTAGTTGCAATATTATATACTGTGGTGCTTTCATAAATTCTGTCTAAAATTGGTGCCTCTCGAATAATGTTCAGTTCTTACAATTAATAATTCTTTTTGAAGTTTCTCCTAATCTCTAGGAAATCTTTCTTGTTTTAGAACTGAAAGATTCTCTGTCTCGCATGGGATCAGATCTGAAGCAAGGTTTCATCAGCTCTTTGAAAAGTGCTTGGCAAACCCTGAATGAATTTGCACGCGCTCACACATCCTCTCCTCAGCTCCAAGCAGAGCTGGAGAAGGTGGCTAATCAGATTAAAGAGCAAGAAGAAAAGGAAGCAGGGGAAGGTTAGTTGGCACATTGGGTGCTTAACCTTTTCAATAACGATCAGTGTCGCAGGCAGCTTTTGAAGGTGAAAATGGTAATTCTCAACTCTCTGTTAGATTCCCACCTGTCATTTCTGGCTCTGAAAGCTTGAAGCCTCTGGATAAGTTCTCCAGGTCTCATTGTCTTTTAAAAATGTTTTCTTATTTTAAGCATTTATGCCTAAAGAGGAGAACTCTGTGCAACTTAGCTCACACTGTAAGCATTTCAAACTCTCTTGGTCAAGTAAAGTTCATTATTTTCTAGCCCTATTCACATTTATGGGCTGATTACTAATGATGGGGTATGTCCACTGAAGTGAAAGGCCACTGTGTGTGGGCTGGGCTTCCTACCTGCTTCTGACAAATCTTTCTTACTACTATGTCACCCCCCCTTTGAGGAAGAGGGATGTTAAAATAGAGGAGAGAAGAGTCAGGTAGAAATAATGTACGGTTCCTAGCCAGAGCAAAGGAATTGCATTGAGTATGTCCGATGAGAATTTTGATCTTGCCTTTTTTTAAACAAATTGCTTTTGAAGGTCCCCTTGGTGTCAGGAGCAGTCTGCCAAGTCTTATGAAGGGCCATGAAAATAGCATGGCAAAAGGTCCCTTGAGTGTCTGAAATGTCCCACAGGTTTTCCCTTAGTGATCTGACCATTGCTTTACTTTTAGCAAATAGAATTTTCATGTACTTTCATCCTCTTTCTTTTTCCATAGTATCAGAAAAGATCATTGAAAGTCCAGATCTATCAAAAGATGAAGATTTGTCCATAAAAGTTGGCCTGCTCAATGGAGGCCGTCGTATTGATTACGTTTTGCAAGAAAAACCCATAGAAAGTTTCAACGAATACCTGTTTGCTCTACAGAGTCACTTGTGCTACTGGTAAGGTTTCTTTTTTTATTTTTAATAAGATACAAAGCACTGAAAATCTGGTTACCTTGCCTTATTGCTGCATCTTGATTTAGAACGAAATACCTATCAGAATTGTACCTTCTCCTTCTGTGGGAGATTTACCACTGTTAGCAGTAGAACAGAGAATCTGACATTCCAGTCATAAGCAGAGTTGCACCCTTATAAGTTGAAGTCAGTGGTCTTAATAAGGTGTAACTGTCCAAGATTGTGCTGTAAGAATCTTAGGTCTCTGATACTACAGAGTGGGAAGTAGCTTTTCAGTGAATACCCAGTTAACTTTTTAAAGAGGGATTAAGAGTGAGAGGGCTTAAAATTAATATCATTATTGTAAAAACTAGGAAAATGGTAAAAGCCAGGGAGTGAGAGTGCATATATTTTAGGTAGAAACAGCTGGATATTGAAAATCGCATTAAAAGGACTAGAAGCTTGAATTCTGTTTTGTTGGTTCACGTTGATCTCCTATCCACTTTCAACCATTCACGACATGCTGCAAGGATGAGCTTTAAAGAAATTTGTCTCAGGTCTTCTCTAAATAGTGTTTTTGTCTTACACTGAAAAACAGAACATTATAGCAAATATATACCCATACACCCTCTGTACTATCACTGCCCTCTTAAAAATCCAAGGAGCAATAATACGTTCTCTTCTTCATATGAAAATTGGTATTTTGATTATCTTCTGGAGGGTTTCCTCAAAAGCTGGGGTGATAATGTATTTGCAGCTCAGTCTCACAGTGTGTTGTGAATGGTAGAAAGTGGGTAGGATCATTTTAAGAGCCCAGTATGGTTTTGTGGCTAATAGTAGTGCAGATAACCCAGGATGCTCTACTGCTGCAGTAACCCAAGGCCCTGCTCCTTATTCTAGCACAGTGGTAGCAACCACAAAATCTAAATATTAAATTTTATTTATTCTAAGGTCTGGAGAGGATGTTCCCCTTTCTACCACAATGTGGCATTCAAGTTCTGTCCTACGGTTATAATATAGACATTGCACCACATGTTCTATGCAGAAATTATTTGGCCTCCTCAGGATTGGGATGCCTAAGGGCTAAATCAGAAGTTACTTTTTTTTGGCTAGTTGCCTCTGGGTTCCCCCGACCCAAGGCATGCTGCAGGGAATGTCCTTTTAAAGATCAGTAGGAGCTCTTTTCCACTTAGAAGTGTGTCATGGTGGGAAGGGTGTCCTCTCCCCCCCTCCAGTTTCAGTATTCTGAATATGTGCCGCTCCAGTTATGGAAATAACTCCCTGCTGGGGTCATTTCAGCTTCTAAGGCAAAAAGGGCTCCCTCCGATTTTTAAAATGACTTTCGCTGCTGCTGCTGTGTGGCTACGGGCTAAATGAGTTGGGTTGGGGGAGCTGAGACCCAACTCGCTAAAAACTGTAGTGTCTAGTTTGGCCCGAAGATTTAGTGGGAAAAGCAGGGGGCCTTGGAGTTGGGTATGTGTTGGTTGTATTAGCGAAAGATTTATACGATCTGAAGAGAAACCAGAGTTCCATACCAGAGTACTTGTCCTGTCTTACTGTCCCTCATCTCCGGAGGGCATTTATGTTAGCCCGTTTTAATGTTCTCCCTTCTGCTATTCTGTATGGGAGATATAAGAAAATTCCATACTCTGCCAGGGTGTGTATATGTGCCCTGGGGGAGATAGAAAGTATTGACCATATGTTCTTGTATTGTCCATTTTATTGTGAAATTTGTGCGGTCCTTTTAGATCCCTTTCTCTCAAATCATGTAGATCAAGCTGATGATAGTAAGATCAAATTGTTATCTGTGGCTAAATTTTTTGATGAAATTATTAAGAGGCGGAGGTTAAATGATGTTTAGAGGGTTGGTTTTATTTGATTGACTGCTTGATGGTATGCCAATAAAGGTATTGAAATTTGATTGTATTAGCTTGATAAAGAAACAATTGGTAACATAGCAGGTGGTGGTGGTTGATGTGTGTTGCAGTTTTGCCTTTATTTTTCTTGAGATACAGTTAATGAGTGCTTCCTGTTCAACAGGCAAGTCAGTTGGAAACACCAGAAACAACCCCTTGTAATTTTAAAGTTTGATTCCAGTATTTTTAACGGAATGTGTAAAGTGCTGTCAAGTCTCAGCCAACTGATGGTGACCCTGGTGGGTTTTCAAGGCAAGAGACTAACAGAGGTGGTTTGCCAGTGCCTTCCTCTGCATAGTGACCCTGGCATTCCTTGGTGGTCTCCCATCCAAGTACTAACCAGGGCTGACTCTGCTTAGCTTCTGAGATCAATCAATCAATCTTTATTAAAAACAGTCATAGACCAGCACAGCTCTTCACAATTTACCGTTAAAACCCTTAGTGTTACACTCTACCCTCAGGTTAATACAAATATTTTAAAAGTTGTTTGGACTCTTTGCATACTATATAAACTACCCATTAAAATTATTGACATGCCGGTGCTCTCAGCAGCATCTGACGGATTCTACAGGCTGCTGCACAAAACTTAGCCATTCCTACTGTAACCTGTGGATTTTCGATGATAAGCAACATTTTAGTATGCTCCTGACCTGAATGGCTGGAATGCCGACTAAGCCAGGGGGTGATAAACTTAGAACGAACCTCTTGATATAATTGACAGCGCCGTAGAACTTGCTCTGTTTCAATTTCCTTTAAAGCACAGGGACACGCCCTATCCTCCAAGGGAAGCTTCTGAGATCTGATGAGATCAGGATAGCCTGGACCATCCTGGTCAGACCTTTTAACTGAATAGTTGGCCCTATAAAAGGTATTTTATAGCTTGCTGTATGTGCATACTTTTTGCGGAAATGCATTCTTATGCTTCAAACCATTTTGTTTGGTATAGTATAAAAGAAAGCCATGCATTGTGTTTTTCTCCACAAGATGGCAGTCTTTAGTTGTTGTTTTTAATTCTGCAAAACAAATTATAAGACTGCTAGACTTTTGGCAAATAGGTTTTGGATAATCTAGCCGTATGAGTCCAGGTAACAAACTACATGAGAAGCTTAAGTTGCGGTCTTTGAGACAAATATGTTGTCATAGTACTTTTTCTCATAGATCAATAATATTTACTGTGGGTTTTTTTGGTTTGCTTTTTGCAATTGGCAGTATAAGGTTGGGCAGAGCTTCAAATTAAATCATCCAGACTTCCCTGAAGATAAACTTAAGCAGGAAATATATTGTCTGAAAAGTAGGGTTGCCAACAGACTGGAGGAAAAATGTTTAGTTCCTTTAATAGAGACTTAATGGGATGTTATTTACCAGGTGATAAGGCTTAGCTGTATGCCATGAAAATCTCCAACTGCCCATTTGAACACATTGTAACTGTAAAAGGGCACTACATTTTTTTTCTCAGTGCTGTTGGCTTGCAAGTTTTGGTGTTTGAACTTCTGGATGAGGATGGCCCATCACGCTTTACTTTGACAAGCAATCTCAGATTTTAGTGGCTTCTGAAAACAGTAGATATTTTGCATTTTGCAGTACAGCTTTTGGGTTGGACCCAGACTAAATGAGCAATTTCTACTGATTCCCCCTTCCTTCTACAAACCCTGTAAGAATAGTATTTTTTGAAGATCAGTGGCCTGCGGTGGGAGGGGGAAAGCAGTAAAGTTTTGTTCTGTTGCTGGAAAATGTAGTCAGGATTCAAACCATTAGATAACAGTGAATTGAGTTGCATTGTTTGATTGGTGGGGGGACACATGGATGCCACTAACTCTAAGACATGTCAGACTAATCTTATTTCCTGCATTGTGCAGGGGGTTGGACTAGATGACCCTGGTGGTCCCTTCCAACTCTGTGATTCTGTGACTGGGGAAGGCAATGGCAAACCACCCCATAAACATAGTCTGCCTAGTAAACACTGTGATGTGATGTCATCCCATGGGTCAGTAATGACCCGGTGCTTGTACAGGGGACTATCTTTACCTAACAATCCATATCCTGTAACACTGCAACTTTAATTAAAGATACATTAATGTTGAATTAAATATATAATAGCTCTACTGAAGAAAAAGTAGAGTAGTCGGGAAAATACCACAATTGTATCAGTCGGGCACACTAAAATTTGCCCAGGTAATCTGTAGTTCCTATGAATCCTTGCCTCAACTGGTGTCACTTCCCTTTGGCAGAAGGCTCCTTGTGCCAAATGAAAGCACAACCAAAACTCAGCTGAGGGATCCAATGCTAAATCTTTCTAGGGCAGTGGAATCTTAGACATAGCTTGACTGAGCTGGTGCCGTGTCATGGGGAATAGCCATAATATTGTAACTAATGAGGCAAGAACAACAGAGGGCTCATATTCCAGCTTCTACAGTGGAATAAAAAATTGTCATTTTGACCGGGGTTAAAACCTTCCATGGGGAAGAGTGTGGAGCTCACACCCAGAAAGCTGAGCCAAAAGGGATCCCAACAGGCAAGGAAGTTAAGAAGCGGGAGGTCCTAGGGCAAGGTTGCTAAATGGGTAGGGCAGGCCATAGACTGAAGCAGTGAAATATAAGGGAAATACAAGTGGAGATGATGGAGTCTTGAGGCATAACATAGCCAAGAAGAGAAGCAGATGTGTCTAGAGAAACTTGAATGGAGTGCTGAGTTTCACACACTGATATGAACTATGCTGTCCGCTTTGTAGCTGAAAGTTTTTAGTTTAAGTGTAATAAGCCTAAACAAACAGTGAGGAGGGCTGAAGGTAAAATAAATGCCTCAGACTGTGGGAGGAATAGATTGGGGGGGGCAGTCTGAATGAGAGAAGAGTAAAAGATTAAAGCTTCGAGGTGGTAAACCTTTCAAGCAGCAAGATCACACTGCAGCTGGGAAAAGAAATGTAAAATAAAATGAAGTATGCTTTGCTCACAGTTGACAATTTCTTGGAAAACCACCAAGTCTTTTTGTTTACAGGGAATCAGAAGACACCGCTTTGCTTCTCCTGAAAGAAATTTATAGAACTGTAAATATCTCTCCTGAACAGCCGCAACATTGATGTATAGATATTTGTCATTTGGAATACTTGTCATCTGGAATTTGTAAGTATGCCTCAACTCCAGTGTAGCACACGGTTGTCTGATGATGGTACAGAACCTCATGCCAGTTAGACAAATCATAGGGCTGCTCTTGGGTAGTGTTAGAGGTTTTGAAGCCAAGGAAAACTAACCATTTTGTGATCAAGAGAAGTGTATTGTTTGGACAGAAACAGTCTCATAAAATGAAGAAGAGGAAGAGTTGGTTTTTCTATGCTGACTTTCTCTACCACGTAAGGAAGAATCAAACCGGCTTACAATCACCTTCCCTTCCCCTCCCCTTCCCACAACAGACACCCTGTGAGGTAGGTGGGGCTGAGAGAGCTCTAAGAGAGCTGTAACTCGCCCAAGGTCACCCAGCTGGCTTCTTGTGTAGGAGCGGGGAAACAAATCCAGTTCACCAGATTAGCCTGTGCCGCTCATGTGTAGGAGTTGGGAAACCAACCCAGCTCTTCAGATCAGAGTCCACTGCTCCAAACCACCGCTCTTAACCACTACACCATGCTGGCTCTGGTACAATGGTAATAGGGTTAGCAACATATTTGGAAATTGAGCTAAAATAACATTGAAAACATTAGGTTGGATCCTATGTAGGATTTCCACTGATCCCTGCCTTCCTCTTCAGAACTCTGTCTCCCTCCTCATGCTGTTCTGGGGGGGGGTCTCTTGTCTCCCAGCATGCCAGGGGGCATTTGGGGCAGAAGCAGGAGGCCAGGAAGTTGCACTCCGATGGAAATCTTCTCAGTAGATATTCTTGGCAGGATCCAAGCCAGTGAAATAGTCAATAGTGTGTTATCATTCTACACATTATAGTATATTAATTGTGAGAAAACGAGTCATTTAAAAACATATATGTTTGAAAATATGTTGTACGAGCAGGGAACCTGCAAGGACTTGAGAGGTCACTTCATTTCCCCCTGTATCTCCTTCCCCACACGATGTCCTCTTTCTGTCCTCCTGGCAGCCCCCATATCCTTGTTCCCCCACTCCTACACATAAAGCCAGCTGGGTGACCTTGGGCTAGTCACACTATCTCAGCCCCACCTACCTCACAGGGTGTCTGTTGTGGGGAAGGGAAGGTGATTGTAAGCCAGGTTGAGTCTTCCTCAAGTGGTAGAGAAAGTCGGCATATAAAAACCAACTCTTCTCCCTCTCCTCCTCCTCCTTCCCCTTTACCAACCAGCCTTTCTTTTACCTGCCCCCCAAGTCTTCAGCTTTATTTATTATTTGCACCCTTTATTTATTATTTCACCAGTGGGAACCCAAAGCGTCATTCTCTTCACCTCCACTTTATCCTCACAATAACACCGCAAGGTAGATGAGGCTGAGAGCTTGACTGGCCAAAGTCACCCAAGCTTTCATGGGCAAGTGGGGATTTTGAACAGACTTGAATCCCAGATTCTAGTGTGACACCCCAACCTTTACACCACACTGGCTCTCAACGTTCCCATGTTCCCTTCTCCTGGCAGCCGCCGCACAACTCACCTGTTGCTGGGAAGAGTTGTGCAGATTGTGTGGTAGCAAGTTTTCCAGCGGTTGCTCCTGGGCCTAGTCCTGATGAGTCCTCTCTCCAGGGCTGGAGGGAGGGGAGCAGGGGTAGACTGGGAGGCCAAACTAGGTCTAGAAAGGGCCCTCGACCTACTTTTTACTGACAGAAACTATGATTTGAAGCAATCCCCACAATAGCCACTGAGATCTCCTGTCTTAAAGGTGCATTCACTGTTTCTATTGGGTGGTTAACTCCCAGAAGGTTTTGTTTTTCTTTAAGTTTTCAGATTTTTCTGTAAACCTGGGGCTCTTTTCAGGTTTATAGAAAGATCTGTTCATGTCTCCAGTCTCTGGATTTAAGTGTCCATAGATTTGGCTGTGTTGAAGGTTAGATACATCAATATGTGCATATGGCACCTTATATCTAATTCCCGAGCTTGATTCCTAGTCTGCAGACGAGACGAATTTGCAGGGGAAAAAGGTGGTGTGTCAGTGTGGGTGACAGGATGGGGATAGGGAGGGGTTGAGCTGATAGCGGCATGAGGTTTGGTGGAGGGAGTAAGAAGGTGGTGACAACTGGGGTGAAGAGGAAGGGGAGGCAGGAAGGAGGTGCTGGGGCGAACAAGAGGAAGAGACCTGGGGATCAGCTGGATGAGGTTTCCTCTGCCCTGTGAGCACCCTGCAAGTCCCCTGCTTGCTGCTGTTTAATGTTATTGTCTTATATAAAAGAAAACTTCATGCTACACATTTTGCATAAGTAAAACCTCATCTTTCAAAGCATTCCACTCATTCTTAATGGGCAAATATTTCATATAAATTTTTTTTTTTTAGTTCTTCTACCAAATGTCCTATTTTTCCATTGGCAAAAATTGAAAAAGTCAAGAAGGGGACAGGGCAGGGTAAACTCACGTCCCCCCCTGGATTTTTCTGGGGAGTGTTATAAATAAGCCAGTGTTCCTTAGCAAAGAGTTGCTTGCACCTGAAATGTATTATACATTTTTAAAAAACCTGTTCTCTGCACAAGCTTCAACTGCTTTTAGTGCTTCCTTCTTCTTTTGTGACCTCAATCTAAGTAATTATATTTCTAGTTTGATATTTACTTTGGTCTCCTTCTTCCAGATGAGTTCACTGGGCCATAATACTGGGCACTTCCCACCCCCCTTTCTCCATGTTTCTCGCTTATAAAGCAAGCAGGCTACCACTGACCTTGCAGACCCTCTGGATGGCTTTGGACAGTTATATTGCAGGAGGGAAACAGAAGAGCAGTTTTTTCTTGCGTCCTGTTCCCTGAGCTTCCTCGTATCAGTGAAATTGCAACCTTCTGCACGTATTTCAGTGTATGAGCCACCCCATATCCTGCTTGCACACAATGCTATTAGGTCCTTGGATGGATGGATGGATGGATGGATGGATGGATGGATGGATGGATGGATGGATGGATGGATAGATAGATAGATAGATAGATGCTAATTTTCTTGTCCTGTTTTTTAAAGATTTTTTTAAGCCTTAGGAAAAACATAATAGAAAGTCACATGCATATACATATCATTGTAGGATTAACTTCAGAAATACTGACCTTGCTCATTGAATTTTAAAAATCCAAACATAAAACTCCTGTACCACCCTAGTGCTGTGCTCGGTTATCATAGTATCATTATTTAGCAAGAAGAAGAATTGGTTTTCATATGCCGACTTTCTCTACCACTTAAGGAAGAATCAAACTGGCTTACAATTACCTTCCCTTCCCCTCCCCACAACAGACACCCTGTGAGGTAGGTGAGGCTGAGAGTGTGTGACTAGCCCAAGGTCACCCAGCTGGCTTCGTGTGTAGGAGTGGGGAAACAAATCCAGTTCACCAGATTAGCCTCCGCAGTTTATGTGGAAAGAGAGGGGAATCAAACCTGGTTCTCCAGTTCAGAGCAAGAGACGTGTACTTCAGAGTTCAGTTGAAGTGTGTCTTGTGTGTGTGTAAGCTTAGAAGAGCTGAACTTGCACCAGGTGTTTGTTTTGGATTTCTTAATGAGGTGCCCTTCCCAGCTTCTTTGAGCCTACTGCAGACAAGTACATGAAATATTAGGCACCCCTGGGTTTAATACCTTAGTATTTTCTTATTACATGAATCACCTGTTGCAGTTGCAGTAAACGAGCGAATGCAAAGCTAGGAGTTATTCTAATTACTCTGGGGACTCTGTGAAATATACACTCTGGCTCAGACCACGCTGCTGCGTGACACATTCAAGCTTTGCTTTTTAAGCAAAGTTTTGTTTAAAATACAAATGCCTGTAATCATATGCACTACAGGATGCCTCACAAATGTAAAGTTCTCCAGTGAGCTTTCTACGCAGGCAGCGATGGGGGGAGGGTGGCCCACAACTTGCTCTGATACCAAACGCTCGTAGGAAACATTTTTGATGCCAGCATCACCGGCATAACAGGGAACAGCCCAGTTGCCAGCATTATCGCACTCCTTCAGTTAGATTAAGATTTTTTTAGCAGAATGTGTTTGATTGTTAGATAGCTTCTGTCAACACAGGCATCTTGTATTTTATCTGCTTTTGCTTGCATGCATTTTTAGAAACGGCAGCAGAGTGAAATACACACCTGGCACATAATCCCTCTTCCGAAGAGGCACAGCACCTCCAGAGGATTGCCAACAGCTGACTAGAGCCTTTTGTTTGTGGCAGGCAACACAGTGTCCGCTTCCTGTGGACGATCCCATCCATACAACTTGCCTCCGTTCAAGCTAGTTATGCCATCCAGATACCTGAGCACATTCATAAGAATTTAACCAAGGGCATCTATTTCACTGACTCCACATTAGAAACAGAATTTTCTTGTTTTTACTGTGACAGTCCCAATTGCTCTAAAAGGCATAAACAGACTTTGAGAAAAATATACCTGGTCTTCAGTTGATTGCTAATAGAAATACACACTATATAGCCTGGATTTACCAGAAGATTTCCACATGCACAGCTTGCACTGGCCCATTTGCACTAAGTTAAATCATATCCTGAGCTGTTTCTCTGTTTGTGCAAGACATTGGGAAAGCACTAAGTGTTGCAGGAGGTTTGGGCAAGTGGAACTGACAGAAGCACTGTCCATTTACATTTCCACTTGTCACCGCTGGATCGAAGCCTGTTGTCTTTACACTTATAGTAGACCTTGTAGTTACAGAAGGCAAATAAAGTCTACACTTGTTGATTTCTTGGGAGCAGGAGCATCTTTGCATCTGTTTTAAACAAATACATGCTTTTAGGTTTATTTTAAGAGGAACCAAAAATATCCAATAGGTGTTGCTGGGGGTAAAGTGTAGACGACTGGGGAAGGCAATGGCAAACCACTCCGTAAACATTGTCTACCTAGTAAACATTGTGATGTGACATCACCCCATGGGTCAGTAATGACCTGGTGCTTGCACAGGGGTCTAACTTTACCTTTATTCGTTCATGCTAGCATGACCATACTACTGAAAGGCTGCACCCTGCGTCAGCATGGGATATACATGCACAAGAATTGCAGCATGGCACACTGATATATATTGTCTTTGCAAACCTTTTGGGATGTCACTTTGAATAAAAGGGTTAAAAAACCAGTATTGTTCAGTGTATGTCTATGTTGGCATAATTTGAATTGCTTACTTTGAAGTATGAGTTTTTGTAGTATGGTAAGCCAGGATAAAAAGCACTTCTGAGTGGCAGCCATACTGTTAGTTTTAAATATCACATTCTTGCCCCCATATGTGGAGACAGGTGTTCTTTCTGTCCCACACTAATATCCTCTCCCCATTCTCTTCAACCAGCACTGGTATTGGCAGAGAAAGTTTAAGTAGGAGCAGAAAAGATGGAAATACTCCTGTTTGGTGCCCAAATTGATTCTCCCCTCCTTTTGAGTTATACCTGTTTGACAGGGGGCTGGGACCAGACTGATGGAGAAGCTGAAAGGGTTGAAGGGATTGGAGGTGTACCGCAGCCCCTGACGCAAGCTGCAAAAAGAACAACGCTTGCAATTGCTTATCTGTCTTGTTCTCTTTTTCATGCAGCCCTCCAAACCTTCTGGCTGGCCAACAGAATTTTAAGGTGGCAGCACCCATTCTCTAGACACTGATGACCAAAGGGGATTGATTCACTCTACAGCCCTTGGATTCTCTACTGCCAGTTTTTGTTTCTTTTAGAAAAAAAACTAAGTTGGGATGCAGGTGGGATAAAGCATCATCTACTCTATGGGGTATGCATGCTTTCCCCTCCCAAAACAGGAATCCTTTTGCCAAATGTAAATGACCCTTCAAGAAACAGGTGGCATGCAGATCCGGTTTTCTAATCTTCCTTGGTCAGTTGATTTGTCCGACTTGTGTTTTCTACCAGGCTGTATGGTTTATTTTAAAAAACAAACACCTGTTGGTAAACAGCAATAATCTTTTTATTTAATAAAATATACTATTTTCTCCATGTCTTAAAAAATGTGAGCTTTAGCTTCAGGCTTCTTTGATGTAAACTAATATGAAGCCATTGGTGAAATGAGCAATTCCTTATGCTGGTTGGCCCACTGTTAAGATTTTATAAATGACCCCTGAGACATGCATGACGTGATCTTCTACTCTTTACAGTACAGAGAGCCGACCAGATTGGACTAGCCCTCTCGCAACTTGCTCTGTCTCTTTGCACAGGGAATAGAAAAGGATGAGCGAAACAAAGTAGTTCTTGATTGACAGTGATGGTGGCTAAGATGTGTAGTTCTTGACATGATTTGAAGACTTGTAGAAACCAAATACACTTACAGCGGACAAGGAGTCTTCTGAAGATCTTCTGCAATGGACAAAGGAGTCTTCTGAAGATCAAACATGAAGGAGCTTTGGCCAGGCCAAGAACATTTCCTACTTTCTCCTAGTAAAATATGCCAGTCACATAGAGAAGTTTCTACATGCTGGACTAATATAACTTCTTTGCTGTTGCTTCTGATTTTCTTTAGTATATTGTCTTACTTTTCAGTTAATGAGGGTATTACAGCAACTTATTTTTGCTACGCTTTTGCATAGTGGATTCTGGATGAACAATAGCCTTTGAAAAGTATCTTTTTTGTGTTCTCACATTAATTTGCATAAAAGCGGTTGTTGCAGTGTTGGTCTCAGAGAAGAAGTCCCAAAATAAACATGGTGATGCTGTTAATCTCTCTTGATAGACCGAATAGTGTGGCTCATATTAAAAGACGCCGTGAGGCCAGCAGGCCTTCTCTAGCAAGCGTTTGTTTGTTTTCAGGAACAACGCCCACCCTGTCTCGGAAAGCAACAGAATGTTCTCAGCACAACCTTTTTCATTCTGAATATTTGGCACTCCGTTCATCACAATGAAGTTTCCCTTCAGTCATTTGTTACACCAGAACAAAGTTTGTCGGGGGTGCAGGATGAAGCAGCTTCTTGTCAGGTAGTATAACAAGTGGGAAAGCCCTTTAATAAATCCTGGATTAAAGTTGCCCTCGAAGGGACTTCCAGAGTTCTACAATTGGTATTCAGATTGCATTCTCCGTTGTCCTGGAAAACATACCAAAGAATGAAAGATGCACAGAGGTTTTCCAAGAATTGGCAGCAGGGTTCGATGTGTGGAGAGTGCTGAAGTGAATGTACAAAGGCAGACCAAATAAAAGTAATGTTTAAAATAAAAACAAGAAGGTGTTTGTTTATAACGACACCGTCAAGCTGCTGGGGGGGTTACTTTCCTTTTGCTTGCTCAGTATTGTTTAGTGTTGAAAGCTGATTAAACTGTTCCAAATCGCCCCTAGGCTCTTAACTGAGTCAGTACCATGTCCTTGAGTACTTTGGCTTTCCCAACCAACATTACCTGCATCTTGTCATGATTTAGTTTCAGCTTGTTTACCCACAGCAATTTAATTACAGCAGTCGGACACTGATTCATAGTCTCCGCTGCATCACCAGGTGATAAAGAAAATATAGAGACGGGTGTCGTCAGCATATTGATGACAACCTATTCGAAAACTACGAATGATTAGACCTAAAGGTTGTACATAAAGATTAAATAGCAGTGTGTTTTAAATGTAAAAGTCAAGGAGCAGAAGGATTTGGAACAACAGCCAGCCACAGTGAGACCTTGTAGCTAGTAGCAGGTAACCTTTTAAAGTCTCAACGGGCCCAGAAGTAAGAACTGAAGAGCAAGAACCAAAGTTCTCCTGGCCTGAGGGTCACAGCCTAGAACTGTAGGGTTGCCAGGTCCCTCTTCGCCATGGGCGGGAGGTTTTTGGGGCGGAACCTGAGGAGGGCGGGGTTTGGGGAGGGGAGGGACCAATGCCATAGAGTCCAATTGCCAAATTGGCCATTTTCTCCAGGTGAACTGATCTCTATCAGCTGGAGATCAGTTGTAATAGCAGGAAATCTTCAGCTAGTGCCTGGAGGTTGGCAACCCTATAAGAGCTGCCCTGCGCCTTTGAAGCCTTTTCTTCTTCTGTTTGTTGTATATTGTGTTTTTGTATTGTTAGCTGCTTTGGGTCTCTATCAGGGAGAAAAGCAGTATATAAATACTTAAATAATATACATAAATTTTTAGAAAAACTCATCTCCGAGCAATTACCTTCTCTCACCAGTAAGACTTTCAGTCATTTTACTTGCAAACACTTCCATTATCAGGACATTTTAGTTAGATGTTCCCAAAGAATATCAACTATAACTTGTTGTTTTTCACTGCAGTCTAGTCAGCATATCTCAGCAGATTCAGTTGCTACTCGTAGGCGACAAACTTGAATAGAAGCAGGTTTTGCATTGGCTATGATCTATTTTGTTCAAATACAGCTGACATGAAGCAGACCAAGCCCAAAATACTTCAGTCTTCTCATGGCTAACAGAACCACATTAACACGCAGTTAATGTTCTCATCCTAAAATTGAAGGATATATTTCAGAAACTTCAGCTTCACACTACTCATCATCTTCAGTTGATGGAGAACCTTTTTTCCGCCAAGGGCCATTTGGATATTTGTAACATTATTTGCAGGTCATTCGCCACTTCCACCCCCAGCCCTCTTGTAGTACAGAGGGAATACGTTCCTCCATGGCCCGGGTGGGAAAGGGTTAACGCAGTTTCTTGGGTGGTCCTAGCAGCTCCATAGCTAACAACTCTTCTGCAAGGGAGGAAAAGGTTCCTTTTCTTGCCAAAACAAACTCACATCTGCCTTGAATAGAGGCTATTCCTGTCCGCGGGAGGGGGCGGATCGCCAGTCTTAAATCCTTCTGAGCTAGAGATCTGCCAGGATCCATGAAGGGCCAGACCAAATGACTTTGTGGGCCTTATACGGTGCCCGGGCCTGACGTTCCCCACCCCTGCTTTAAAATATCAGAGGTGTCCTTCTGATGGTTACAAGGACACCGGCAGGTGTCGTTTGGCCCTCATTCTTAAGTGAAAAGCTATGTTGTGAATGGGATTGGTATTTTAACTAAACGTTTGTGTCTGTGTGTATAAAAACCTTGTGATCGGAATCCAGTGTTTCGAAGGTTACCTTCATTTCCCTTTCCCCCCTAATGCATGCGTTCACTTTGCACGTTTTTCAGTTTCTGTATAAATTTCTGAATAGAATGCTGACAAGATGTCACACTTAACTAAACAATTTCAAGGAAATGTACAAGTTTCAGGACATTTTTCTGCTCTCTAACCGTATAATTGAAGGTTGCTTTTGACAGGTTTCTATAGGTATGAATCATCAGATGCGTGACCACAAGCAATTCAGTCATAAATGGTCTATTTCAACGTGTTGTTTTAAAGAATTTCTCCAAAAGAGGCTCAGATAGATGTGGGTTGCAATAAATTTTTATAATCTACAGTTTTGGGCTTTCCATCATGCGCGATATCTTTCTCTCTACACATGCTCCCTTTTCTGCTTAATGCCAATTTGAAAGGAGATGGGCAGCCCATTCCTGAAGGGGGGGCAGTTGGTAGCGGTCGGGAGCCGCGCAAACTCGTGGCCTCCACAGAAGCTTCCCGGCTGCCGAAACGACATTAAAAACATATGAAAAATAAAATAAAATGCCCCCATTGCCTGCAGCGAGGCTGCACCACCAAAAAAGGTGGCGTAGCAATGCTGCAGTGCGAGGGGGTGTCCCTTAGGCAAAAGGGGTTAGGAAATGGCCTAAAGGCAGCTCCGCTCCCAGAAACACCCCCCATGCTGGTGCAGGCTTTCCCTTCCAGGAATTCCTTGCTGGTGTGGCTGCACTTGCTGCGGGGACTGGTTCAGTTACGCAGCTTCCCGATGCTGCCGTGTTTGCCCCCGGGACAGCGTAAGTGCCCTTATCCCGGGTTAAAGGGGATAATTTCAGAATTGCAGCCTTAGCAGTCTAAAAAGATGCTCACTCCTTTTTTGTATAGTTAGTAAAGGTATTACATCACTGTTGCATTTGGTCAGAAAGCCCCAGCACTGCTGGTTTAGGCCTTACTAAACTGTAACTGTTCCAAGACCTCTTCTGCATTTGGCTCAACACTGCTGACCTGGCTTATCTCCTGACAGAATCCATTTTAGAACACCTTCTGTGACAGTCACCCCATTTCTACATTTACATCTCTTTTGGGGTTTCTGGCTGCTAATAGTAATGGATGCAATAATATATACATGGCACAGGCACGTACAGACACACAACATCGATTTTGATAGCACAGCATAGCTTAATGGTTACATACAAGCATAACAGTAAAATGTACTGTCAAAAAAGAAAGATTTCAAATGGACAGGAAGGAGGGTTTCTGAGTGCTTGCTCATGCTTCAGCAGTTTGACAAAGTATTGAGCTGCATCAAACCTACTTTGGGCACTCTTCTCAGATTCTCTGGCTTTTGCTTCTCAATTCCTATTCGGACTTTAACACTGGCTGTTGGACTGTTGGGCCTCCTGTATGGACATGAGGAAAATCTCCTCTCATGAATGCGATTTTTATCCTATTATTTCTATTTTAAAAGACACTATTTAAAAATTAAAACATACATCTCATTGTTCAATGGGTCTCTCTCTCCGCCCAAATTCCCTTTCTCTGTCAGCAACTTGGCATTTCTTGTTCTGGTTTACTTTAGCCTTTTGTTTACCCAACTCTGAGCCCTTGGCGGTAGAGGTCTCCATGGAGCCTCTGCTAATGTGTTTTAACTTGAAACACAAAATCAGACATCTCTTTCCAGGCGTGTCCAGGCCTCTGGTTTCAGGCTAAATGGCTTCTCTGTGGGTCAGCTTTGTCTCAGTCTTTCCTTGTCTAACGCTGTTCCCTGCAAACTCTGGTGATGGAGAGAAGAAAGTGGTTTGTTCTGCATCTAAGAAGCTCGTCATCGGGAATGATGAGAAAACCACCTTTGCCTGGTAGCTGTAACTGTCACCAGCTGTAACTGTCTCAGAATGTCAATAATCTTCTCATCATGTCCAAGAAATGCAAGATGCTCCTCTGTGTGCACCAAACTGGAGCAAAGGAATGACCCTTGGGGTGCAGTAATCACAAGTAGAAGGGCTAACAGAGGGACTTCCTTAGGAACTTGAGGGAACTTTTATTGTAAGAATTTGTAATTGTCTTCAAGATGCCCTTTAATTTTTTTGCTCTGTCCCCCAAACATGCTTCTGCAAGGATTTTCTGAGATCCCCTTGCCAGATTTTCCCTGAACTTTACTACTGGTCATCCATGCTCTTGTACATTTTTCATACAGCATTCAGTTTTCTGGATGAAAACCATTTTGTTCAAAAATAACTGCTTGCATAGTGACAAATCAAAATGTGGCTGGTTTCTGTGGCCCTTCCAGTAGGCCGCTGAATGCCATGAATTTGCACTTCTTCCCCTCCTGCCAACATCAGCTCTGCACAGCTCTCCTTGGCAGGAGTCTCTTCCGTTCATGAGGGAAAATGGAGGTTTTGGGGTATTGCTTCTTGAGAAAGGACAGACTCCTCCATCTGTGCAACTGCTGCCAACATAAGAGGCTGTGTGAATCCAACTATGGCAGACCCCTGGCACCTATCTGCCCCATTTGTCCAGCAAGTCAAACCACATTATTGATATGTTTATATATATTTAATACTCCATTATTGTGGAGAGGCTTGGAAAAATGAAATGGACAAGAGCGGGCTATTGGCCCTTGAGAAGCAAAACCTTTGTTCCATAACCAATTATTTTGCCTTCAGTTTAGCCCACCACCTGGTTCTAATAATGTCCAATGCTCCATGCATCTTCCCCTTCTATACTCCTCACCATTATCCATGCAAAATTACATTATGTAAATTACATACATTAATGCTAAATTGTCTGATTTCCATCAATGAGAATGCTGAATTTGAATTTTCTGCTTGGTTAATATGACTTCAAAAACCATGTTGGAGATCCCAAGACAGATTTATTGGCTCTTAGTTACTGTCCAATGATTTTGTGATTCCACAAGGTTTGTCTGGATATTTTTTAAAAGGCTACTTTCCAAATTAGAGAGTTAAACAACAAACAACTCTACCAACTAATACGAATTAAATCAAGTGATTTAATTACAATGTGCATTGTTCGCTGCTAGAGAAAACCTTATATTTTCATAATCTCTTTTCCCAAGTAAAGATTTTTAAACTATTAAAAGCTACCTTAGAACCTCTGTGGGCACCTAATCCTGCCCCTCTTGAAACCAGTGGAAGAACACAGATTTTGTGAGCATGTTGAAGCCAATCCTAAAAGGGCATATTGTTAAAGGATTAAAATGCTTCCGTTCTCTTTCATCAGAAAGATTTTTTTTGTTATAATGCTAATATTCACCTAGTGCACATTATTCAGAGTAGAATCTCTTCCATATGCATGCAGCCAAAAACAATGTCGTGGCAGCAAACAATTGAGCCAGTGTGGTGTAATGGCTAAGAGCTCTAATCTGGAGAACCGGTTTGATTCCCCACTCCTATACATGAAGCCTTCTGGGTGACCTTGGGCTAGTCACAGTTCTCTTAGAGCTTTCTCAGCCTCACCTCACTCACAAGGTGTCTGTTGTAGGGAGGGGAAGAGAAGGCGATTGAAAGCCGGTTTGATTCTCCTTAAAAGATAGAGAAAATTGGTATATAAAAACCAACTCTTCTTTGTCTGGAAAGTCACATTTTGAATGTTCTTAATAGGACAACTTAGCGTATTGAGAAAATTCTTGCAGAGAGAAGCAATATTGATCATATGTGAAGACAAGACTACTTGTCTCCCTCTCCCATAATACTAGAACACGGAGTCATCTGCTGAAGCTGGAGGGTGAGAGATTCAATCAAAACAGATAAATGGAAGTATTTTTTCACACAACACATAGTTAAATTGTGGAACTCCCTGCCCCAGGATGTGGTGATGGCTGCCAGCTTGGAGGGCTTTAAGAGGGGAGTGGACGTATTCATGGAGGAAAGGGGTATTCATGGCTATTAGTTAGATACTAGTCATGCTGCATACCTATTCTCTCTAGTATCAGAGGAGGGTGCCTATTATTTTGGGTGTTGTGGAACACAGGCAGGATGGTGCTGCTGCAGTCGTCTAGTTTGTGGCTTCCTAGAGGCACCTGGTCAGCCACTGTGTGAACAGACTGCTGGACTTGATGGGCCTTGGTCTGAACCAGCAGGGCCTTTCTTATGTTCTTATGTGGTGTACGTAGTCAGACATGTAGGTTGGACTTCAAAAGAGCAAATTTTAACAAACTTAAACTTATGCTAGGTAGAATCCCATGGTCAGAAATACTTAAGGAGAAGTGAGTTCAAGAAGGGTGGGCATTTCTTAAAAATAAAATACTGAAGGCGCATCCCCAATCATTCCTATGAGAAGGAAAAATGGGAGGAGCCTTAAGAGGCCAGGGTGGCTCCATAAACAGCTTTTTAAAGAGCTGAGAAATAAAAAAGACTCATTTAGGAAGTGGAAGGAGGGCCTTATAACTAAAGAGAAATACAAGCAAATAACTAGTGCTTGTAGGGAGAGTGTTAGGAAAGCTCAGTATGAACTTAGGCTAGCGAGAGATGCTAAACGCAACAAAAAAGGGTTCTTTTCCTATGTACAGAGTAAGAGTAAGAGCAAGGACAAGATAAGCCCATTGAGTGGACCGGAAAGTGAAATTGTAACAGGAGATGAAGAGAGGGCAGAACTCCTCAATTCCTACTTTTCCTCAGTTTTTTCTCGTGAGGGAAGTGGTGCTCAACATGGCATAAACAGAACATGTGATGAGGGAAGGGATTTGCAGCCTAGAATTGGCATTGGGGTAGTGCACAAACACCTGGTTTCTTTAAATGAAACCAGATCCTCTGGGCCAGATGAATTGCATCCAAGGGTACTCAAAGAACTTGCAGATGTAATTTTGGAACCTCTGTCCATTATTTTTTAAAAGTCTTGGCAAACAGGTGAGGTGCCAGAAGATTGGAGGCGGGCAAATGTTGTCCCCATCTTCAAGAAGGGGAAAAAGGAGGATCTGGGTAACTACCGACCCATCAGCTTGACTTCTATACCAGGAAAAGTGATTGTACAAATCATCAAACAGTCTGTCCTTGAGCATTTAGAAAGGATAGATCTGATCACTAAAAGCCAGCATGGGTTTCTCAAGAATAAGTCATGTCAGACTAATCTTATCTCCTTTTTTGAGAAAGTTACTACCTTGTTGGATCAGGGGAATGCTGTAGACATAGTTTATCTAGATTTCAGTAAGGCTTTTGATAAGGTTCCACATAGTATTCTAGTTGACAAATTGGGAAAATGTGGGTTAGATCCTATTATTGTTAGATGGATCTACAACTGGTTGACAGATCGTACCCAAAGAGTGCTAGTTAATGGTTCCTCGTCCACTTGGAGATAAGTGACTAGTGGAGTTCCTCAGGGATCTGTGCTGGGCCCTGTGATGTTCAATATCTTTATAAATGATTTGGATGAAGGAATAGAGGGGATGCTTATTAAATTTGCAGATGATACTAAATTGGGAGGGGTAGCAAATACCGTAGAAGACAGAGTCAAGATGCAGGAGGATCTTGACAGGCTGGAGAAATGGGCTAGAACTAATAAAATGCACTTCAACAAAGACAAATGTAAAGTTCTGCATTTAGGTAGGAAAAAACAAATGCATAATTATAGGATGGGGGAGACTTGTTTGAGCAGTAGTGTGTGTGAAAAGGATCTTGGGGTCTTAGTAGACCAAACACTGAACATGAGTCAGCAGTGTGATGCTGCAACTTAAAAGGCAAATGCAGTCTTGGGCTGCATCAACAGAAGTATAGTGTCCAAATCACGCGAAGTGATGGTATCGCTTTGCTCTGGTTAGACCTCAACTAGAGTACTGTGTTCAGTTTTGGGCAGCACAATTTAAGAAAGATGTAGACAAGCTGGAACGTGTCCAGAGAAGGGCAACAAAGATGGTGAGGGGTCTGGAGACCAAGTCCTATGAGGAAAGGTTGAAGGAGCTGGGTATGTTTAGCCTGAAGAGGAGAAGACTGAGAGGGGATATGATAACCTTGTTCAAGTAATTGAAGGGCTGTCATATAGAGGAGGGTGCCGAGTTGTTTTCTGTTGCTCAAGAAGGTCGGACCAGAACCAACGGGTTGAAATTAAATCAAAAGAGTTTCCGTCTAGACATTAGGAAGAATTTTCTAACAGTTAGAGCAGTTCCTCAGTGGAACAGGCTTCCTTGGGAGGTGGTAAGCTCTCCTACCCTGGAGGTTTTTATGAAGAGGTTAGATGGCCATCTGTCAGCAATGCTGATTCTGTGACCTTAGGCAGATGATGAGAGGGAGGGCATCTTGGCCATCTTCTGGTCACTGAGGGTGTGGAGGGGGAAGGTGGTTGTGAGTTTCCTGCATTGTGCAGGGGGTTGGACTTGATGGCCCTGGTGGTCCCTTCCAACTCTATGATTCTTTGTGAAGCAATGAGGCTTCAAGGTTATACCAAGGAGAAAGAAAACTTTGACAACCCACGGCCTCCTGTTTAATAAATATTGAATAGCTATTCATTTTTGTATCTGTAATCCATGAGAAAGAGATTATCAGACTAAATATAGCATAGTAAGATAGTGGGGAAAGTTGAAGGCACAGACTATACCTCTAAGAGACCAGTGAGCCATAGGGCAACCTTTCTCTTTAGTAATGATTAGAATGAGACAGTCCTTTTCCGAATCCATTTTGGGAATTGACCTTTAATTTTCTAACTTGGTCTTTGGGTTTCTTTCATGAGTGCAAAGAATGCAGCAGGCTAGTTTATCTCTTGGTAACCTTTAATCATTCTGTATAGTAGGTTTAACATTTTTTTTCATGAATACTGGTTTTCATTACAATGCTCTCACCCAACCCCTGAGGATGCATTCATATGGAGAACAGTAGAGTGCAAAACTGTGTTCCATAGATTACAGCAAAGGTTTTGACTGTGTGGATTATGAAAAGCTATGGATGGTTTTAAAAGAAATGGGTGTGCCTCAACATCTAATTGTTTTGATGTGCAACCTGTACTCTTGACAAGAGGCTACGGTTAGGACAGTATATGGAGAAACAGAATGGTTTTCAGTTGACAAAGGTATCAAGAAGACAAAAAGAAGACTACAATCAAGAAATGAGATGGGTATTGAGGCTGAAAAGGGCAGCCATGAAGGAACTAGAAAAGATTCTTAAGTGTAAGGATGTGTTGTTGGTGACCAAGATCAAGATATACCATACTAAAGTATTCCCCATTACTATGTATGAGTATGAAAGTTGGACAGTGAAGAAAACTGATGGGAAGAAAGTTGATTCATTTGAAATGTGATGTTGGAGGAGAGCTTTATGGATACCATGGACCACCAAAAAGGCAAATAAATGGGTTCTAGATCAAATCAAGCCTGAACTCTCTCTAGAAGCTAAAAGGATGAAACTGAGACTATTTTACTTTGGTCACATTATGAGAAGACAAGAATCACTGGAAAATACTAATGCTAAGAAAAGTTCAAGGCAGCAGGAAAGTGGAAGTGTGTGTGTGTTAAGTGCAGTCAAGTCGCTTCCGACTGATGGCGACCCTATGAATCAATGTCCTCCGAAATGTCCTATCTTTGGCAGCCTTGCTCAGGTCTTGCAGATTGAGGGCTGTGGCTTCCTTTATCCATCTCTTGTTGGGTCTTCCTGTTTTCCTGCTGCCCTCAACTTTAACTAGCATGACTGTCTTTTCTAGTGACTCTTGCCTTCTCAGAGTGGAAGACTCAACATGAAATGGACTCCATCAAGGAAGCCACAGCCCTTAGTTTGCAAGGCCTGAACACGGCTGTTAACAGTTTTGGAGGTCATCAATTCCTAGGGTTGCCACAAGTGGGAAGTGACATGATGGCACTTAACATACACACACAGGGTGTAAACAGATCATCATGAATAGACTGATGGTTCAAAAAGTTATGGAAGCTGCTAGGAGTGCCATCATGATAATGGGGATTGCTGCCAGGAAACTTCATCTTATTCCTAGGGTTCAGTTGACTGACTACAGTTTTCCACATTGTGATTGCTGTCTCAATTTTCCTCTGCAAGGTTAACGGTCCAGCTTCCTTGGTTAAAGTTTTCCTAAGGAGCAGTAAGTGTTAGGAGACAGTCCCTTCATAGTTCTGTTCTCATAATCATCAGAAATTGGTCTGAAATGAGGAAGGGGGGAGCTGAGGTATATGCAGATATGAGTAACAGAAAAAAATATATGAAGTATGAGTCAGAAGCAGATGAGGTGGTTGAAGATGAAACTATTATGAATCGAGGCGATGGAACTGGTTTGAGTTTGCATGAGTCAGATTAAATTGCACAGAACAAAAACAGACAGACTTTCTGTTTAAAAGAATAAAAAATCTTTACTAATAGGAAGGGTAAACTGGGATACATAAAATACGAAATCCTTTCTACATTGTCAGTTACCTACAAACTTGCTAGATTTCTCAAGCAGGAATCTATGGCTTAAAGATGGCCTTCTCAGCTCCTGAGAGAGTGGAGACGATCCATGCTGCTTCTGTGAAAAACCCAAAAGGTGTGTGTGACTGCTTTGAGGCAGCTTCTCTTCCTCTCCTTAACAAAGAAGAGCAATTATCACATTGAGCCTACGTGACTTGGAATACGTAGTCAATGGTGATCTACTGACCATCTGCTTAAGGTCGCAATGAAATGACATATTCTTGAGTCTATCTAAACATCAACATATACAAAGTTAACCCTTTGCTGACAGAAATGAAACTCGCTTCCTATACCCAACAGAAACACTTCACAGAGCCAGATCTTTCTGTGGATCTGTCACGGTACAGCTGATATGCTGGTGAGCAGTCGTGCCTTTTTATCTTCGCTCCATTTCTAAAGTTTGGTCTCCAGTGCAGTCTCATCCAGAGTGAACCAACCCAGGTATTGCCCATGGAACTTCTTACTGTTCAGAGAAGGCGAGAGTGTAACAATATCAATGAATCCCTGTGTGTATTTGAAATGCTTTATGTGGTGCCCTTTTGTAACGTGTGACCTTTGTATAAAGAATGATTTGACTGCCATGGCCCAATGGCTTGTGCAATAAACAATCACAAAACAATACAATATAAAAATGCTATTTGTTTAGAAAAGGCATAGGTTGCCTCTCCGGAGACTTGTTTAACCAATTACCATTCCCTAGTTTTAGACTATAAAATTACTCTACAGGGAAAGAACAGTTCAATGAATCAACCTAGATAGATGACAGACCTAGGATGTGGTATGAAACTGTATTTAGTCCCACCATTGCGATGGAAATGTTGCTTATTTTATGAATGAGTACTAGCCATATTCTGCAAATAACCTGTATCAAGTTTTGGTTACAGCAGTGAAGCCTTTCCATAGTTAATCCAAACTTGTCATGCATGCTGTTTTAGGATAAATTAAGAATAATTAGGCTGAGTGAGGGGGATATTGAATTATTAGAACGGAGTGAGACAGGTACATGGAGTTCTTGGGATACTACCAGTCACCACTGATTTTTTTAAACCAGTGCTACAGGTAGGGTAGGGTATCCACAGGCGCACCTGGTTTATAGCTTTGTGTTGAAGGAAGAACTGTGTTGTGAAGGCTCTAAAGGATAGTAATGCCAGGACGAGTTCCCAGAAAAGAAAGAGCTCAGGTGCTAAAAGCCCAGAGGCCAGGTAGGTGAAAGGTAGCAAGTTCCTGAAGGAAAAGTGGGTAGGAAGAGACCAGAGACCCAAGGAAAAAGTGTAGAATTACTATAAATGGGCCCTGAAAAGAGTCATGTGCTTCTAAAGCCTAGTTCTTACAAACATCAGCTATAGGGTTGTCAGGTCCCTCTTTGCCACCGGTGGGAGGATTTTGGGGTGGAGCCTGAGGAGGGCAGGGTTTGGAAAGGGGAGGGACTTCAATGCCATAGAGTCCAATTGCCAAAGCGGCCATTTTCTCCAGGTGAACTGAACTCTATCGGTTGGAGATAAGCTGTAACAGCAGGAGATCTCCAGCTAGTACCTGGAGGTTGGCAACCCTAATTAGCTATCAGGATAAACTTGTTTCTGGATGACTACTTCAGGCTACTGGTTAGCTGTTCACATGATGGAATGTTAAAAAATGAAGGAAGATTCCTGCATTCAGAAAGGCAGAAGGTTTTATGAGAGAACCCTTTATATTTATTTATTGGATTTTTATCTTGCCCTCGTTCCTGGCCACAGCCGGGCTCAAGGTGGCTACCAACAAGTGTTAATATATAAATACAATAAAACCATAAAACACGAAATCTAACATGTCTTCCTTACACTAGCGTAAAAACGCAGTAACCTTGCGCACAGTCTAATATCCATGACTCAGAGGATTTGGGATAACAGTCCAATTGGAATGATGGCATAATGATGGCAACCATAGTACTTGTATTAAAGCTAATGAAGACAGTTATTTATATGCAATTTAGAAACAGGCAAAGTTTGCATTTTTGGCTCACTTCCCAGATAAAAGGTTCTGATTGTTTGCAAGTGCGGAGGCTGCCTACTTTGTCGGACAATATTTCTGCTAAGGAGAAAACAGAGCAGAAAAGTGCTGTATAAAACAAAGAAACTCATTAGATTCAGAATCCAGACTCTGTCACTTATTTTCCTGGTGGCCCTTCAAAGTTTATTGTGTTTTCTTCATCTTCCCTTGATGTTTGGCATTTGCTGCAAGTGCTGTAGAAAATTGCAACTTCATACGAAACTTATTTCTGCTAAGTGCTTGCTGTATATGAAATCTGCTTTCATAGTCCATGGTGTTTATTTGTGAAAACTGGAAGCTTTTCGACTGCACTTTATCAGGGAGGAGAGCAGAGGAGGGAGGAGAGCTCAAGAGCATGACAATTAACTAAGTTTGTGCCGCCCATGAAAAACAAAGAATGTCACATTCTTTAAGAGTTGCCATAAATAAATAGCAGCTACAGTGCCCACAATTTAAATTGAACGATAATATGAATTCCCTCTTAATAAATGTACCTGGATAGCACATGTTTCCCATTCTAACTGTGTCAGGCCATATTTATGTGACCAGATATTATTGTTTGACAAATTTTTCATGTGCTTTAACTCTTGTTTTCACCGAATAACTTTTTCATGAACAGCCTTAAGGCCCAGTCCATACAATATTTGGTGACAAACCCAGTTTGTGATTAAAACTGCATTCTGCTGAAGATATAGACAAGGGCTTTAAAATCAGGGCTTAAAACAACTTTTCCTCCCTCCCTCCACCCTTTTTGGTTTATAGCACCTAGTCTGATTAGGGTTGCCAGGTCTGGGTTGGGAAATACCTGGAGCCTGAGGAGGGCAGAGTTTGGGGAGGGGTGGGACTTCAATGCCATAGAGTCCAATTGCCAAAGCCGCCATTTTCTCCAGGAGAACTGATCTCTATCAGCTGGAGATCAGTTGTAATAGCAGGAGATCTCACATGAACACATGACGCTGCCTGATACTGAATCAGACCCTTGGTCCATCAAAGTCAGTATTGTCTACTCAGACTGGCAGCAGCTCTCCAGGGTCTCAGGCAGAAGACTTTCTCCATCTACTACCTGGAGTTGGCAACCATAATGCTGGTGTAAGTGCCACTTGCTCCTGCTAAGTGGGCATGGACACTGGCGCAAGGGCACTTACGCTGGTATAGGGGAGCTGCACAGCAGCATGAGGCTCAGACCCTGGCACTGTCTTGCTGGCAGTGTCTTTGTGATGCAAGTCTTCGTGCCAGCGTTGATGGGGGTGTTCCTGGGGGCAGAGCTGACATTACTCACCTCTCTAACCCCTTTCAGCCCAGGAATGCCCCTTTTTGCTGCGACGGAGTTACAGCTGCAAAAAGGCAGGTGTAGCCCCATTAAACTTTATGGAGGATTTTCTTTTCTTTTACCTTCTGCGCCACAGCAAGCTGCTCTGGAGGCAGTGCATCTATGTCATCTCCGAGCAGAACGTAAATACCCCCCATAGGATTGGGCTGCTCGTCCTACCCTTGTAATTAATTGCAGCATGCTATGAAATTATTGTTTGTTTTATCATTCTAAATGTACAGAAACTGATGCGAGAAATGTAAGTTCATCTGTGTGGCTTCTATGCAGTCTCACATTGGGACTGCGCAGGCGCAGGCCAGCCACGGATAAGATTTGTCAGCTTCTAGCAAAATCTAAAAGAGAGTGCTCCCCCTCCCCTTGGTATTACTATAAACTGGAGGTGTACTGATATAAGGTTAGTAAATCCCTAAGGAAATGATCTCAGTACACAGCCACTGATTTTCTTTACCATATGCACCTTTACTGATATACTACTGCAATATGCACAATATGCTCAACACTATGTAACTAAGTTCTAAATTACAAAGTTCTAAACTACAGAAAGCCTGAAATCATGTTAAATAGGCTTCTATACATTTACACAGTTTTTTTCTTTATGGTATAATCACCCCAGATCATAATACCCCCAGGGGGAATATTTCTTACGACCAGCAGCAAGGTCCACAAAGTCTTTAAGATGTATTATGCTTCGCCACGAATCAGGCAATACAAATTCAAAGTGTTCTCATTCGCGGTCAGCTGATCCCGCATAGACCAATCCATACAGCCAATTTATCTGCCTCAAAAGAAATTCATCAAGAGAGCAAGACTTTAAAACAGCTGCTAAAGAATTAAAGGGCTCATTGATGATTAAGGGATATCCTGAACAAATTGTAGAAAAAGCATTTCATAGGGCCAAAATGACAAACCGGGAGCAGCTGCTACAAGATAAAAAAATCAATGAGAATAAATCAATATCTTTTTCCTTAACATATACACATTTAGCTCCAGCAATAAAAGCTATAATATATAAAAATTGGCACATAATTAGTGACATCTCTGGATGCAATTCTTTACCCAAAATAGGTTTAAAAAAAACTCTAGCAATTAAGGATCATCTCATACGGTCTGATTTCAGCATAAAAAAGCATGTCCAACCAATTATTAAGGGTCATTTTTCATGTGGACATTGTGTCCAATGCCATCTATCATTACCTGTGAAAGAATTTGTTTGCCAACAGACAGGCTTTAGATTTGTGCTCAAATCCTTTACAAATTGTGATTCAAAGGGGACAATTTACATCATTAAATGTGCCTGTAATCTAATTTACATTGGCAAAACCCTTAGGGCATTAAAATATAGAATAGGGGAGCACAGGTCCAGAATTCGGAATAAGGTATTAGAGGCTCCCATGGTTCCCCATTTTATAGAAAAAGGACACAGAGATATAGATTTACAATTTTTTGCCATCTGGCAAATACAGAAAGGCCCTTATATTAATGCTGATAGAATTTTATGTCAGCAAGAGGCACGGTTCATTCATTTATTTCAATCAATTCATCCCCAAGGATTAAATTCTGCTTTGGATCTGTCCAGTTATCTATGAATAGTAACAAATATCAAGTATTAATTCTTATGTAATCATCCACAGGAATCAGGTTTGCAGTATCCTTTTAACACTCTCAAAATTCTTAAAATTAATTATAAATCTTAAAACTTTTAAAATTCTTAAAAGCATTAATAAAATCTTAAAAATATTTAAAAATATTTAAAAATAAATTTAAAAATGTATTTATAAGAGTATTTAAAAATGTATTTAAAATAATTACAACAAAATAAGTTCACACAGAATACTTACCACAGTAGATTTCAGCATTTACACCTGTTAAAGACTATTTAAAGTCAGGTGAATGGCACAAAGAAAAAAAGAAAAAAAGTGACTATGGGTCATTCTCATGAACAGCAAGTCTGCTGTCAGGTAGGATAAAATCACTTTGATATTTTATATTAAATGCACAAGGGTGGGTTTCAGAGAAAATTGTATTTCATTGGTATGTAATTGTAATGTTGTTAATATTTTAGAGATATTATCGCACAGTCTGAGGAAGCACATTGCACTTTTATGCAAAACAAGGAGATATAACCGGGAACTTGTCATCATTTATGTGCCATATATATCATAACAACAAAAACGCATAGCCACAGAAGCTAGCGTTTAAAATCGGCTCAACCAGCAGTTAAGGAAGCAAAATCATCGGATTGGTCTACGCGGGATCAGCTGACCGCGAATGAGAACACTTTGAATTTGTATTGCCTGATTCGTGGCGAAGCATAATACATCTTAAAGACTTTGTGGACCTTGCTGCTGGTCGTAAGAAATATTCCCCCTGGGGGTATTATGATCTGGGGTGATTATACCATAAAGAAAAAAACTGTGTAAATGTATAGAAGCCTATTTAACATGATTTCAGGCTTTCTGTAGTTTAGAACTTTGTAATTTAGAACTTAGTTACATAGTGTTGAGCATATTGTGAATATTGCAGTAGTATATCAGTAAAGGTGCATATGGTAAAGAAAATCAGTGGCTGTGTACTGAGATCATTTCCTTAGGGATTTACTACCCCCTCCCCTTGGGGCATGCAATCTCCCTGCCCACGCTCACATGACCCAAGGAGGAGGGAGCACTCTTCCCTCCAGTTCTCTTTCTGCCGCCATGGAGAGAGAACGTGTCAGCACCTCTCTCTAGCCATGGAGCCCAAAAAAGCTCCACTTTTCAAGAAATGCACTGTGTGTGGTACTAAGATGGCGAAGAATGATACCCACACAGAATGCCTCCTTTGTCTGGGGGAAGGCCACATTCTGGCAGCTTGTAAAAGTTGTTCCAAACTCACCAGCAAGGCCTTGAAGGTTCGGTCGACTCGGTTACTTTCTCATCTCTACAAAGAGTCGCTTCGCCCACGAGGTCGTTCTGCTGAACCGAGTACTTCGACCGGTAAGTCCCAATCCGAAGTGGGACCTACTACAAAAAAGTCTAAAAAAGTTGCCCCTTCTAAGAAGCCTTCCTCCGTCGTTATTCGGCCAGCAAAGTTTATTGCTCCGGTTTCGCAAGATGGCCGCGGCTCATCGCACCATGCGTCCAGCTCAAAATCGCCCCGGCGTCGATCACCTTTGAGGTCGCCGAGGACCCCTCGACACCAATCCCAAGCCAAGTCGCCTCACTCGCCTCGTCTGTCTGAGTCGCGAGCTCCTGACGAAGCTGCACAGCAGCCCATTACCATTGAGGATTCGCCTCCTCATTACCTGGCTACCCCCTCGGTTCCATGTCCGAGCAGGGCCCAGGAAGACTCAGCTGAGTTTAAACAGCACCTCCTTCACCTCTATAAAGATGTGCCTCCGGTGCTTGCAAAGTCCCCACGGCCTGATGATAAAGGGCCTCGGGCAGAACCTACAGAGCTCCAGGTCGGTGCCGATCAACCACTCCATCCTGCGAGTGTTCAACAGGACTCCCAGTGTTTGGTTGAAAGGAACCAAGCGGAGTCTCTGAAGGGTTCGTCCCATCTTGAGCCCGACCAATGGCCTTGGCTCCGATCGACTTCTCGACGCCATTCCTGATCCCCGGCTTCATCTGGATCCAGTCGGCGTTGGTCGAACTCTCGCCATCGTCGATCTACCGGTCGGAGCCGATCTTCTTCTCGATGTTGAGCCGATCGTCAGAATCAATCCGCTTCCTGCAAACGCTGGCCATCTTCTCGTCGGAGCCGATCCCGTAGTCGGAGTCGATCCCATCGTCGGAGCTGTTCCTCCCGTCGGAGCCGTTCCTCCCGTCAGAGCCATTCGTCTCGTTGGAGCCAATCCTATCATCGGAGCCATCGGAGCCGATCCAGTCGTCGGCGCCGATCCATTTCTCGCCGCTCCCGATCTCATCGCTCTTCACAGTCTTCTTCAGCCGTTCATCCCGCTCACGTCCTCTGGCCGGTCAACAACACTAGTCATCATCTAAGCAGTCAGTCTCCAGACATTGCTGTTCACTTCACCCACATAGTCCAGTTGTTCAACCTCACCGTTCTTCATCTAAACAGCCAAACACCAGACATAGCCGTTCACTTCGTTCATGCAGTCCGATCATTCAGAGGCACCGCTACTCCTCTAGGAGCCGGTCTCCCTCTCATCGGCATCGAGAGGTTTCTTGACGCTGATATCCTACTCCTTCCGTCTACTCGGGCTCTTTGGTCAACCGTCGTCGTCGTCCTCACTGATGCTCTCGGTCACGTTTGCCCTCTGGAGGCTCTCGTCGGCGCCGACACACGCTGTCTCGCCGTCCTGATGACCATTCCAAGGATTCTGTTCATCCAAGGCAAGAGTCGCTTCACAAGCCTCCCCTTTCCAGGTCTCCTTCTATGTCAAGGGACACCGATCCATCCGAATATGACACCTCCTTCTCTCCTGATGAGGATGAGGAATCCCGCACTTCAGCTCCCTCACCTGAGGACACTGTTGGGGGCTCTAAGCTGCTCTCTCCTACGGGAGATGTCCATTTATGTGCGAAGCAGCTTATTGAGTTTAAACCGGAAGACTCCGGCCCTATAGATGATATTATGGATATCCTCCATAACCCTGACATAGGCCCCGTGGCCCTTCCTATGATAAAGAGCATTCTGGAAGTGATCCGTAACAACTGGACTAAGCCTGCTTCGGTCCCCTCTTCCACCAAACGAGTAGAGAATCTTTACAAGATTCGCAGGGAAGGTGGAGAATTTCTTTACCAGCATCCCCCTCCTAATTCCGTAATAGTGGAGGCTTTACCTGGTAAATATAGGTCTGGAGCACACTCCTCCCCACAGGATAAGGAGGGTCTTAAACTAGATACCCTTGCCAGAAAAATTTACACTTCCTCTGCGGTGGGCCTCCGCATTTCCAATTTCCTTGCCATCATGGCCAGGTATCAATACTCCCTCTGGGATCATATATCCCCTCAAATCTCCATCCTTCCCGATGATCAACATCCCTCGGCAGTAGCCATTCAGTCCGAGGGCATGTCCCTCACAAGGCAACAGCTTACAGCGGCACGCCATGTGGCGGATTCCTCTAGTAAAGCCATTGCTTCTGCCATTGTCATTTGTAGGCATGCCTGGCTGCGCCAATCTGCTCTCCCCTATGAGGACCTTCCTTTTGAAGGGATGTCCTTGTTCAGCGACCAAACTGATACTTTCCTGGATTGCTTGAAAAAGAACAAAACAAATGCCAAATCCTTAGGGATTGCTCCCCAAGCTCCCGACTTTAAGCAGCGTTATTTTGGCCATCAAGCCAACCAATCTTCCCGCCCATATCGTTTCCAGGGTTCCTTCCAACAGCCCTCCTTCCGTCCGTCCTTTCCCCGCCCGCAGCAGGACAGGAAGTTCCCACCCAAACCAAGGGTCTGTAAAGGCCCCAGAGGGTCTCCCAGCTGTTTCAACAAACCAAAGCAGGCATGACTAGACGTGTCTGCTTGTTTTTTTGATCACCTGTCGGCGTTCTACCATTCATGGTCTGCTATTACCACTGATGTTTGGGTTCCCAAAATAATAAATGTTGGTTACTTCATAGAATTTGATATGTTACCTCCATACAGGCCCACGGGCCACTCTCTTTCACCGGCCCCAGACCTACTCGTACAAGAGGTCGCCACTCTTCTGTCTAAGGGAGCCATTTCAGAGGTTGCACCTTCGGACCGAAATCGCGGGTTTTACTCCTGCTTTTTTCTTGTGGATAAAAAAAGGGGGGGAAGCACCCTATCCTGGATCTCCAGGACCTTAATGCCTTTATTAGGACCAGTAAGTTCTGTATGCTTACGCTCCCAGAAGTGCTTCCCCTCCTGGATAAGCATAGGTGGTTCGTGGTGTTAGATCTCTGTGACACTTATTTCCACATCGCAATTCATACGCCAATACCTGCTTCTCCTCAGATCCTCTCGAGGTGGATCACGTCAACCATCAAGATGGCATATGAGTTTGCTCACCAGGAGTGCCCTCCTATGATCAAAGCGCATTCTACCAGAGCGTATGCAGCTTCCATCGCCTTCTCCTCTAAGATAGATCTCCGGTACATCTGTAAGGCTGCTACCTGGTCCACGCCCTCTACGTTTATGAAACACTTCGCTATGGATGTGGACTCGGTAAGAGATGCAGCCGTGGGACGTGCCGTACTGCAGTCTTTATTTCGGTGACTGTCCCACACCCACCGTTCTGGTAAGAGAGCTCGCTACTCTCCCAAAGTGGGACTGCATAGAAGCCACGCAGATGAAAAACAGAGTTTCACTTACCTGTAACTGTTGTTCATCTGGTGGATCTTCTATGCAGGCACACATCCCTCCCTCCTTCCCTGCTGTGGGACCTCTCCGCTAGACCAGTGGTTGGTTCCGTGGCGGCAGGTTGGAGAACTGGAGGGAAGAGTGCTCCCTCCTCCTTGGGTCATGTGACCGTGGGCAGGGAGATTGCATGCCCCAAGGGGAGGGGGAGCACTCTCTTTTAGATTTTGCTAGAAGTTGACAAATCTTATCCGTGGCTGGCCTGTGCCTGCTCAGTCCCAATGTGTGCCTGCATAGAAGATCCACCAGATGAACAACAGTTACAGGTAAGTGAAACTCTGTTTTACCCTCTGGATCAATAGTATGCTACTCTGGTTTGAATGGCTGCAGCAGACCATGCTGAATATGATGAGTTTAAAGGGAATTGCAGAGTTTGAGCTTTAAAATGAGCTGTCACTGATGGGCTGTACATTGCAAGGAATGCAACAAACAAGTATTAGTAACTGCCTCTTACAGGATTTTTTAAAAAGTGACTTGAAGAGATAAGGTTCAGCAAAATGTCCCATTCTCTCCTTTTGCTTATAATCCCTTTGGCTGTTGCTCAGGCAGTAAGGATGTGTTTGTGTTGCCTTATTTTATTTTTTTAATCTGGCCCAAGAAAAAAGCTGATTAGCTTGGATGCTGGCCTAATGGGTGCATCATAAGCTGTTTTATATCTAAAGTGTGCGTGTGTGTGTCGGGGGGGGGGGAATCCTCATGAGGAAGTTTTACAGTTTGTCTGAAATTGTCCCTAATGAAAATTGCTGAAGCTGCTATGTTACCCATTGCAGTTCTCCTATAAGGAAGCTTCAAAGAGAGACTACAATGTGAGACTGCCGAACTTGACTTCGTCAACAAGTTTATGACCTTGGTCTCCTAGGATTAATTGGGATATAGGATTGTTACTGCATTACAGATGCTAATTTCCTGTAAGCCAGCCCTCAATAGCCGGAACATTGGTTTGTTTCCTATTCTTTACCACTGGCAAACCTCGCATCTGCTATCAAATTTCTCAAAATATAACCATATTTCTTTTTTAGTGGCTCTTCCTTTTGGCAGAAAAGGAGCAACACTGGGGTGCACTTCACAGGTTACAATTTCAGTCATAACTTTGCATATCTTATACCAGAATTGTTTTATAATAGGACAAGTCCATCAGATATGATACAAGGAACCTGTCTCTTAATGGCACCCCTAGCATTGGTCTGAGGTAATAGACTATTATTTCTCCCAGAAGTTTTAATGGATTAATTTTTCACACCTGAGTTAGACATATCAAAGTATTATCAAAACAGCTACCTCACAAATAATTGCATTTGACATTTTAAATCTAATCAGTTATGTTTTTGACACAGTTGTTTTGCTGAAGCCCAGTTTAATTGCATTTTTCCTGAGAAAAGTTTCAAAAGCTCATCCCAAACCTTGTAAGATAATAGAAATGTCACATTTGTATGTTTCACATCAGATATAAATGAAACTGTTGTGCAATATTCCATAGCAGACACAGGAGAACAAGAAAGGAAATCAAGAAACAAAGGAAGAATGATTGATGGATATAACTGCACTTATTGAATAATGTTAGTTTTAGAATATGGTGAAAGACAAGGTCAGATTTCAAAGTCAGTACTTTTTAAACCCTAGATGAAAACTTATAATCATGGTCTGAAGATACTCTGTGTCCTCCTTTCCTCTCCTTAATCAGCCCAACATCATTATCATTAATAATGAAATATCTAGCCCCATGTCAAATTACAAAAGCAGCAGAAACCAGGCTACCCACAGACAGGATACAAACTTTCCAGTTCTGCAGAAAACGTTTGCTTTGTAAGTTAACCACCCCGCCAAAGGAACAGCCTGATGAAGGCTGAATAAGGGCCAAACTAGATGTTAGTTTAACTTCCACAACTATTTCAGCACTTGAAAAGGCATGGGAGGGGGGACAAGTTTAGTATTTTCTTTTTCAATTGCTATTTCAGTAAAAAAAAAAAGGTGGGGAAGTGTTAATTCATGGGTTCTCTGATTTAATTGTCTTTCACTAATTACCTAAAGTTCTGGTTGCTAACATACTGATCAAACCAATTAAAACATGCAGCCCTAATTACAATGCGGTCCAGTTGTGTAACCGCTGCTGGTGGTAACAGTGAAAAATGTATTTTTTTTTAAAAAAAAATTGTGGATGTGACTATTTTTGGTGGGGATGTTCTTTTCCCACCATAGCCTTCGGGTCCCACCCCCCTGCAGTTAGCTATGTTGAGCAGCAATGAGGAGGGTTACCAGACAGTCCTCTTGGTTTTGTTGATAAATGTTGTAGCTGTAATATAGGTTAATTTTCCCCTCATCTGGAAAGCAGCAATAGCAGATGGGTGGGTGAATTGAGGACAGGCAGCCTGCCTGAAGCGTAGGAAGAGAAGACTAGAATTCAAGACTGTAACGGTGCTTTCACAGATGCCGAATAATGCACTTTCAATGCACTTTAACGATTGTTTGCAAGCGGGTTTTGCCATTTCACAATGGCCATTTGTGCTTGGTAATTAGCAGCGTGTTCCAGGCTGAAGTCCCCCCCATATATATATTTTTTAAATTTCTGATTTCTAGACGTCACTGCGAAGCCAGAGCATACCTGCTTTGCATTTCATAAGAGCCCCTTTAACACGACCTTTTGTATTGGCTCTGCCCCCGCATCAAAGCATTCACTGAAGGAAGTGTGAAGAATCACACAGCCCCAGCTTAGCTATACAAACTACTATTGCTAATGGCTATGCAAATGAAGTAACGCAGGGGCAGGTGAGTGTGTGTGTGTGTGTGTGGGGGGGTGGAATTTGTTTGACTTTCTCCTCTTGCATCGGGACCGTGAATAGTTGTTTTAAAGGTTGGATTTAAAAAATCAGCTTTGTGTGAGGAGCAGAATCGACCCTGCTTAAATGCCACAGTAAAATCCCGTTTCAAAGTGCATTAAAAGTGGATTGAAAGTACATTATTTGGCATAAGGGAAAAGAGCAAGAGTCCAGTAGCACCTTAAAGACTAACAAAAATATTTTCTGGCAGGGTATGAGCTTTCGTGAGCCACAGTGAATTATTTGGCATGTAAGTTCAGTTTTGAAACCAGAAGAAAGGTGATGGGAATCCTCTTCTTATTTTTCATCTGTCTTTCAACTGGCTTTAGTGATGACAGAAGTGCCTTATAATCTCATGTGTGCACTTAAAATAGATAATAATGGCAGGACAGAAAAGGAAGCAGAGGAGACATTCAAAGCATTCTTAATATTTAATCTTTTTAAAAACTAGCTCCATTTCACCTAAACTATTTGCTTCTTTTTCTTCATTTTTTAAATTTATATTAAAAATATTATACCATGCTTCTGCTTCATATGAATAACACAAATACCACAATAAAATAGCAGGCACAAACGTATCACAAAATCAACCCTTATAAATACGTCTTCAGCAACCAATGAAACAAGAGTCTCCATGTCCATCACTAACAGATAACCATCTAGCAAGGGGAACAATCCATTTCATAACAGAGGATGATGATGGTTTACGATATAGACCTCATTCCCATGCCAAGGCATTCCAATGCCAACAATTTAGCTGTGATTAACTGAAATCATAGACCTTGCAGATCAGAGGTCAGATGCATCTGTCAAAGGGGGGTACAAATACATTTGGACAGATCTAGGCTGAAAGTTAATCCTATCTAAATTTGCTGTTTCCAGAGAGGTTTACATTCTAAGCCTTTATCATTTAATCTTTTGTTATCTCAACTGAATATGGCTGTTCTAATTTACAGTGCAGCCCTGACCTGGATAACCCCAGGCTAGCTTGATCATATCAGATCTCAGAAGCCAAGCAGGGTTGGCCCTGGTTAGTATTTGGATGGCCTCCATTGCATTTGCAAGCTCACGCCCAGCACAATTGTTTAGGGTAATTAGATCACTCATGTCCTTATTGCAGGACTCTCAAAATGTTACAAATTTGGTGATCAGCTGTGAGGCTTTTGTGAGCTTTTTGTAGACAGTCTTGTTGCTCCACCAGGACCTCCCTACCAATGTTGATACTGTAAGACAGGGGTGGGGAACCTTTTTTATGCCAAGGGCCATTTGGATATTTATAACATCATTCACGGACCATAATTATCAACTTAAAATTAGCCAACCAATATTTTTCTCCATGGCCCGGGTGGGAAAGGGTTAATACAGTTTCTTGGGCAGTCCTAGCAACTCAATAGCTGAAGTCTCTTCTGCAAGGCAAAAAAAGGGTTCCTTTTCTCGGCAAAACAAACTCACATCTGCCTTGAATAGAGGCTACTCCTGACCGCGGGAGGGGGCAGATCGGCAGTCTTAGCTCCTTCTGAGCTAGAGATCTGCCAGGACCCACAAAGGGCCAGACCAAATGATTTTGCGGGCCTTAAACGGCCCCCGGGCCTGACGTTCCCCACCCCTACTGTAAGATAACTAGAGGTCTCTTGGCCGTCTTTGGGTCCTACATTAGATCAATTCAGGCTGCTCTCTGGGGCTGATGTAGACAGAGTTGTGTTTGCTGTTAAGATGACCACTTGCCTCCTCAATCTATGCCCCTCCTTACTGGTCAAGGCCAGTGTAGGGGGGGTACGAGGTTCCCTGGAAGAGATTATTAATCTCTCCCTGAGTTCCGGGGTCTTCCTGGGAATGTTGAAGGAGGCAGTGGTGAGACCACTGCTAAATAAACCAGCACTAGATCCTTTAAAATCTAGCCAACTACCGCCCATTTTCGAATTTATCATTTTTGGGTACGGTGGTTGAGCAGGTGGTGGCAGAAAAGCTTCAGACCTTCCTGGACCACACATTGGCTCTTGACCCATTCCAGTCCATGCCGATCACCCTCACAGACAACCTCCACTGACAGCTGGATCCGGGCGGGTTGGTGCGGCTGTTGCTATTACATCTTTTAGCAGCATTCGATGTGGTCGACCACAATCTGGTGACCCACCACCTTGCTGACATCGGAGTATGCAAGGTAGTCTTGCAGCGGCAGATCTCGTTCCTCCAGGGTCGGGAACAGAGAGTTGTGGTGGGTGAAGGATCTCATCTCGGCACCCCTTGGTGTGTGGTGTCCTGCAGGGGGTGATCCTCTCCCCGATGCTTTCTAACATCTATATGTGCCTCCTCACCCAGCTAGTCATACGTTTTGGGCTGGATTGTCATCAATACATGGATGACACCCAGATGTATTTGTTGACAGATGGCCACCTGGATACCGTCCCAGGATATCTGGCCAGGTGCTTGGAAGCTGTGGTGAGATGGTTGAAACAGAGCCACCTGAAGTTGAACCCATCAAAGACGGAGGTCCTGTGGCTGGGCTGGGGCAGCTCAGATCAGCAGGTCCAGCTCCCTACTCTTGATGGGGTACAGGGTGGTACTTGCCCTTAACATCAAGAGTTTGGGTGTGTCCCTGGATGCCTCCCTTTCATTGGAGGCCCAGGTCACAAATACTGCTAGGAGAGCATTTTTTAAACTCCGTCAAGCCCGACAGCTGGCCCCCTACCTGTCTTGTCCTGACCTGGCCACAGTGCTCCATGCAACGGTCATCTCTAGACTGTACTACTGAAACTATGCAGTGCTGGAAGCTTCAACTGGTCCGGAATGCGGCAGCCGGATCCTGACAGGGACCCCTTGGACAGCATATATTCAACCTTTGCTCTGCCAGCTGCACTGGCTCCAGATTGACTACCAGATCAAGTTCAAGGTTTTGGTGCTTACCTTCAAAGCCCTAAATGGTCTAGGACCTTTGTATCTGTGGGTCTGCCTCTCCCAATATACCCCCAGAGAGCTCTAAGCTCTGCAGGAAACAACTTACTGGTGGTCCCTGGTCCCCAGACTGTCCAGCTGTCCTCAACCAGGGCCAGGGTTTTCTTGGCTCTGGCCCCAGCCTGGTGGAACTCTCTGTCTAGTGAGACCCGTACCCTGCAGGACTTAATTCAGTTCCACAGGGCCTGTAAGACAGATGTTCCACCAGGCATATGGTTGAGGCAGCAATGGTGAATAGTGCAGGTTGGCTTCCCTCCCCTCCCCTCCCTCTTTATCCCTTCCTTTCCCTTTTTTCCCCTTCCCTCGTTTCCCTTCCCTTTTGGTCCTTCCCCTGTTTTTTCTTACCTCTTCCTTTTTTTGAAAGGAGAGCTTGGCCTTATTGCTAGGCAATGGGTTGGATCCCATAGAGAAATTGGTGGTTTCCACTGATTTCCCCCCTCCTGCAGCAGACTTCTGACTCCCCCCTCAAGTTGTTCCTGTGGGTCCCCTGTCCTCCAGGAGCAGCATTTTAGGGGCTTTCTGGCTGTAGAGGGAAGGGAGAGGTAAAAGAGCTCACGTTCTGTGGATAGAAATCCATCCCATCAGTGGAACTTACTGTTGGATCCAAGCCATTAGTTCATAGAATTGGAAGCCGCAATCCCCACTATCTGTTCTCAGTATCAAGATAAGATAATTTATGCCTAAAGGATCCATACTGGAAGTTGATTCCGTTACTTTTTGAAAACTGACAATACCTATACTCTCAAGTGGGCTTATTCTGTCTTTCAACTAATCAGTCAGTTTTCAGGTGTACAACAGTTCTATGGTTTGTCCAGGTGACATCTTCAGGGTATAGGGTGAATGCCATTGATCTGTCTAGATTTAAGTTCCTTCAGGCTTACAACTGGGATTTAAAATTTTTAATTTAATTTTTAATTTTTAGGATGGCCTGTTTGGAGTTTCTGGGGCACTTGATGTGGAACAATCTAGCTAAAATCAAATCATGGTTTATTAAAACAAAATTATTTGCTTCATCTTGATCTTCAAAAGCCAGCTCAAACAATACCATTTTACAGAGAAAAAATATACCTAGGATTCCTTGGAAAAATTCAAGAGGTATAAAACCCCATAAGAGTATATTATAGTGTAGATAGTGCCTAACAGAATAGCTCTCATCTATACTGGTTGAAGACTACAGCTGTGCTCATTTCTATCCTCTTAAATTACACTTGATTTATAATTTTGTTTTTCATTTCTTTTCCCACATGGAACAGAAGGTATTCGTACAGAATAAAATTGCCATGTGGAGATCTCTGCTCTTTGAAAACGTATATAGTAATAAGGGTTGGAAAGTTACAGATCACTTTTTATTGAACCATTTTTCTATTTTGCATTTATACTTATGAGAATTTTTACACAAAATGGCTAGATGCAGCCTCCTTTTTTTCTCATTTGTGTGTCTGTCACTTTGTTTCACTTGAGAAAAAATAAATAGTTACCTTCCTTTGGCTCAGCACCTTTATTATTTAGTTATCGGCTTTGGTGAAATGTAGACATCACCGGTATTTATGTGTGTATGAAGCGGAAAGATAATGAATTCTAGGAAATCTCTTTGTTGTTAAAAAAAAGAAGAAGATTAAAGTTTCAGTTTTCCTGACAGGTGTATATTACCAGCAATGGCTTCCCCATCACATGTGGTAGGAGGAATAAAAGTCAGTCCCAAGTAATAAGTACTGAAGTAGGCCTGCCAAGAGCTGCACCCCGGTTACCATGGCACCCCAAGTAGCTGCTTGTGTTACATGTATAGTGAGGTCTACAGTCCCAGAGGTTTTCCTAAAAATGGGGAGTCATGGCAGCATTGTTCAGAAAAAGGATGCCTCTGCAGATAGTTTGGCTCCATAGCTCAGAGTGTGAATTCTAGAACAGTCCTCCTGATCTCCTAAATTTAAAAATGGCACTCCTTGCCTTGTGCAGAGTAATTGGCAGATTGACTTGCAGCTGGCAGTGGTGAGACAAGGAACAGGCATTTGCATTGATTGCTTTTATATGTTGGAGTGAATGCCAGAGAGGGTGAAGTAAATGGGTCACAGGGCTGTAAGACTTTTGAATATGGTTCATATAGGGCTCTGGTGTCCTTTAATCCCATGGGGTGACGTCACATCCCGATGTTTTCTAGGCAGACTTTGTTTATGGGGTGGTTTGCCAGTGCCTTCCCCAGTCATCTTCCCTTTACCTGGGTACTCATTTTACCGACCTCAAAAGGATGGAAGGCTGAGTCAACCTTGAGCCAGCTACCTGAAACCAACTTCCGTTGGGATCGAACTCACGTTGTGAGCAGAGCTTGGACTGCAGTACTGCAGTTTACCACTCTGCGCCATGGGGCTCTTAAGTAGTCCTTAATATGCATTAAATAATGCAAATAAATACCCACAAGTTGATGACATACAAATAAAACTGCAATCATTTTTAACATTGTTTCTGCTCAGTCTTCATGGTACCTAATTCAATTTTTGGGTTAGGTTTGTAGTCCCCTTTTTAAAGGTAAGGGTAAAGGAATGACCTGTGCAAGCACCAGGTTATTCCTGACACATGGGGTGATGTCACATCCCGACGTTTACTAGGCAGACTTTGTTTGCGGGGTAGTTTGCCAGTGCCTCCCCCAGTCATCTTCCCTTTACTCCCAGCAAGCTGGGTACTCATTTTACCGACCTCAGAAGGATGGAAAGCTGAGTCAACCTTGAGCCGGCTACCTGAAACCAACTTCCGTTGGGATCGAAGCTTGGACTGCAGTACTGCAGCTTACCACTCTGCACCACGGGGCTCCCCTTTTTGGGTATATTCAAAAGTTCAAGTGTGCGGAAACATTGTAATTGTCTACCTCAATCACTCCAATGTTGTTTTTAAGCCATAAATAAAAGTTAATTGTTTGCTTTAACCATGTGGACTGGATGTGTATGGTCTCAGGGAAAGAAACACATACACAGAAGATCTTGGCCTATAGATGTATTAGGATATGAATAAATGGTGGCAGCGTGTGACTGAAGCAGTGGTAGAGTCCCAACCCCAATAGATATGTGAAATGTCTGAGTGAGGGATGATTGTTAAAGGGGACTGGGCTACCCAGTCTGGTGGTATCTCTGTGAATGAGAGAGGGGACCTGGTGTGTGAAAGGGTCAGGGCTCTCCACATGTTTAAAAGAGGCAAGACGAGTGGCAAACTGTGACTGCCTGACCTACCTATGGACCTGAACTTGTGTGACAGAGGTGGTGGATGGAGGTAGAGTTTGTGAGTAGGGGGGGGGTCACACCTGACTTGCATGTGTTTTTATTCAGATGAGCCCCCCAGTCCTTGGCATAGCCTTTCTAGGGGTCCAAATGAGTGCTTCCTCCCCCTTTTGCCAGCAGGGAAAAAGGGAGAATCCAATAGATAAGCACTGCTGGTGAGAAACCTAAAAACACTGGGCAAAAATGATTAAAGCAAAGCAGTAGCTATTATTCAGAGATGAAACAGAGCACTTTCAATGAGCCATTGTGCTGCAGAAGGTAGAATATTGTGGCTTTGGTAGAAGAAAACTAAATTCTAATACTGCTTACTGGTGCAGCTCTTTGTGTAGTTACAATTTCAACCAAATTTACCGTACAGAGTTACAGTAGAAATTGGAATGTTGCAACGAGATGTATTTTAAAATGGGATGGGGCCTTGAACCAGAAAGAAGTAAAAAACAAAACTGTCTTGCTAAGTACGCTAAGTATGTGTAAGTATGAGAGATCTCACTGGGTTTTACTTTGGAATAAACACACTTTGAATACTACTGCACATTGCCTTATGTACCATACAATGTGTATTAGGGCATGTTTTTCATACACCCACAATTAGTAGCACAATTTTTAGGTGTCAGTCCAGAATAATTGTCAATGGACTATTTAAGCCTTGGACAATCTGCTGGGACAACATTGTAAGGCTCATTGAAGTTTATGACATGCAAGGCTTTATTGACCAAGCCCACCACTTACAGAGTTACTTGATTAATTCCCATCTTTTAATGCCTAATGACATTACCCTTTATGCTTCTTATGCAGTGCCTTGCCAGATTACTCGTGCTTTCACTTAGCATGCACTTTAATTGTGCTGTTGCTGATAAGAACAAGTAAAGGCAGTGTATATCTCAATACCCCCACACACTTAACCCAAGGTATATTAAGCATACAGTTCTAATATGTAGTTGGAAAGAGTTTTTGTTTTGCACAGTCATGACCATGAAACGTTTTGCTGCAGGTGGTCAGAAAAGATTTGGGCGGGGGAAAGGGGGAATATGGTGTGTGTAGACCTCGATGAGAATGGGAAGCCGGTAGTATGTATTGCATAACCAGCACGAGTCATAAGAACGTAAGAAAAGCCATGCTGGATCAGACCAAGGTCTATTAAGTCCAGCAGTCTGTTCACACAGTGGCCAACCAGGTGCCTCTAGGAAGCCCATAAACAAGACAACTGCAGCAGCATTATCTTGCCTGTGTTCCACAGCACATATAATAGGCATGCTCCTCTCATCCTGTAGAGAATAGATATGCATCATGACTAATATCCATTTTTACTAGTAGCCATGAATAGCCCTCTCCTCCATGAACATGTCCACTCCCCTCTTCAAGCCTTCCAAGTTGGCAGCCAACACCCCATCCTGGGGCAGGGAGTTCCACAATTTAGTCCTATGTCCACCATTGTCAACCACATAGCTGAGCAAAGGCTACTGTGAGTTTAAACCTGCTGCAAGAAAAGATTGAGGAACCAGTACAGAAACATTAATTGCAGCGTTTTCATCACCCATGATCACTTTGCAACGGATGCCACTTGAGGCCATTGCCTTGGCCAACACCTCTTCCTCTGCCCTGTCCACCTCCCCTTCCACACCTCTCTGCATCTCACTGCTCCCACCCAGGAGGCAGAGCAGAAAATGCTTGCTCCCTCCTTACCCCATGGACATCTTAAAAAACAGTCATGCATGTCCCATGGAGCTGCTCAAACTCTTATGAGGTGTCAGAGTTCAGGAAGCTTTATTTGACACCTGTGGGTCACTGCTTTGTGCTTAAGCATACCTGGGGAACAAGGAGGGTGTTAGCTGTTCTGATTCCTGGATGGTGAGTGGAATGGTGATGGAGGAAAGGAGGAAGTGATGGTGGTGGTAGTAGCAGCTGCTGCCCCTCAAAATCCATCACCTGAGGCCATTCCCTCACCCTGCCTCATTGCAGAATCTCCACATCTATCATGGAAATGAGCCTTCAAGATAAACCTTTTGTGAGATGGTGCTTGAATATTTCTCTGAGATGTCAGAAGGGTGTAATTCTACTTAGGTTGGCCATTTATGCATGGGAGGTTTTGCCTTGGATTTGCTGCTCTCTAGATGCACATTTTCCCCATCCGAATTCTCAAAACTCAAGCAGAGTTCTGAGAATTCGGATGGGGAAAATGTGCAGCTAGAGAGCAGCAAGTCCAAGGCAAAACCTCCCATGCATAAATGGCCACTATTAGTTTGTTAGAGAGGGGGGAGAGAGAGGGGGGAGAGGGGGAGAGAGGGGGGAGAGAGAGAGAGAGAGAGAGAGAGAGAGAGAGAGAGAGAGAGAGATTTGCACAACTGAGTTACAGAGCAGGAATTGAGGAAACAGCAGTTACTCATATAAGTAATGTTTGGGGCATTGATAATCTCCAGTTCTTCAGCCATGCAGAAAATTTCCATTCTGATTTCCCATCTGCCTTGTGCAACCAGAACCTGTGATTCTTTATCATGACACCATTTTGTTTCTCCGTATAAAAATTTCCCCATTAAATCTATAGATTAATCAATGTCGTTTCTATATCAGTAAATCAGCATTGTGCACATGTTATAGATACTGAGGTATGGTGTGTCTACAAATGCCACATACATTGCATATCAAATCTACGCCACAATACAAATGAATCTACCCAGCCAAGGCCGCATGCACGCATCAGTGGATATTTCACTATCATTGCACCGCAGCAATCATTCACAATTGGGTTTTCCAGTGTGGACAAGACAATCAAGTAGCAAATGATTGCTCTGTCTTACCAATAGTGTAATATTAAAAAAAAATGTGGAGGCAGTTCTAGAGTAAAAGGGGCACAACTGATACTGTTGGCAAAAACATCATTGAAGAGAAAGAAAAACAAAATAGGGAAAAGATAAACAAAACCCAAACAACACCAATCCTGGTCATTCTAGTTGGTGTCTTTTTAATGAATTAAGCCATTAGGGTCAATGGAAATTAACACTGGAGCGCAGCCAGAAGGGCAGTATGTTCTATAAATATAAATAAATTGCTCCCTCCTCCAGACTCCCTCCCTGATGTATGCTGGATGAGATCAGCATGTTCCTGCACTCCTTGTTTTGAATCTACAGAAGAGATGCCATCAAGGTGACCTTAAAAGTTATTGGGTGACAACCTGTTATGATGACTCATTTCTGGTTAGTGTGTCACAGCACTAAAGGTTTTATAAATGGAAATGGAAATTTTCACTGCAAGAATATAGTTTAGATGACGAAGATCATTGTTGTACAAACAAGAACAAGGGGTTCGAGTGGCAAACTGCAGTGATCTCTTTACTCTTTAATCTTTCAGCTTTAATTAATAAATACTCTTCTGTTTGTGGCATCTTTGTGTAGCTGATTGAGCTCCGTGTCACTTGAGAGCCCAATACCGCCAGTTCTACTTCACTTCCTACTTGATGAATCAAATTGCTTGGTGCACTATGGATATAATTGGTCCTAGTTGTAAATCTGATTATGTAATCTCTGGGTGCAGGCAGCAAAGTCATTGACAGATCAAACAGGAAAAAAAAGATTCCTGTAACAACGAGAGTGTTACAGTTAGATGCTTTAAAACCATTGCATATAACATCAAGGCTGTAATTCCATCTCAGCTCTTTTCCATGTTTTATGCTTTGGTATTTGCAAAAACATCTTCTTTCTAAGCAAATAAACCTCTAATGTGATAACTTTGGACCATGAAGTTTTCTTACTGCTGATCTGCTAAGGCTGTACTGTTGAATCAGTGCCAATGTTTAATTGGGGGGTCATGCAAATACTCTTACAGAAGCATGAGAGTCCACATAATTGGTTTTGCCTGTAATCAGCACACTGGAATAGCTTTTGGTGCTGGCAATACTGCATAGGGGTCTGTGGAAGCGTCTGGGTTTGCTGGATTGTGGCAGCTCGCACAAGACAGATATGCTGGGAAAGACAGGGGAGATGCATTGCCACCAACATGTTGTACCTCTGCTAATATTTGCCACAGCCACATTGTTCAAAGGATGCAGGCACAGATCTCTGCTTCATTTGGACCACTGGATCTACAGAGCCTATCAGTGTTTTTTCAGTAAATGATGTGCTTGGACCGATTTGTTTTATCCTCTTACCATTTGGCATCTGGCAAGTTTCCTTTGCTGTGCTTAGCAAGGTGTAGAATTATCTACAGGCACAGTTTCCGCCATATGCTGGGGAGGGGTGGGGAGCTGGTACAAGGTTCAGGGGCTTGTCGGTTGTGGCGAGGTTTCAGCTGGGGGGCAGCCTCTACACGCTGTCAGATAATGGCTGCTGGAGCGAAGCTGGAAAAACAGCAGTAGTTTCTGTAACGCCAGCGGGAATTTTCCCCGCCCCACTGCATACCTTCCTGGCCCGCCCTACATTGCAAATGACCAATCAGGCCCTTGGTCAATAGGAGTGGGGGGGTCATCAGGCAGGCTCAGCCACGAGCTGTTACACTCGCGCCTCCAGCTAGGTAGTTAGAGGACGTCTCCATCGCCCAGCTGAATCTGCTTCCTAATTTGTCCCACCCTCCCTCCCTATACTTGGGCTGTTTGGTTGCTATGTCAAATTTGTCACAACTCTTGGTGGTTTTGGCATGGGGCTGGATCCATTTTTTTTGGGGGGGAAGGCAGCCTGCATTCCCCTTTTCCCCATTCTGGGGACCCTAATACCAATATTATTCAGATTATCTGAATAACCTAGGCAAAAGAAGATTCACTCTTCTCTGATGTTGTGATTGCTTTCATGATAGAATTGAGTCCTATATAGGGCTGTTGAAAAAAAAATTCGGTATAGTTCAGCTTCGGCAAAATTCGGCCCGTTTTTATTCGGGCCATGCCGAAGTCCGAACTCCCCCACTTCGGATCCCCGGAAATTCGGGGGGATCCGGAGTTCGGGGGAAAATTCAGCCCCCCGCGCGCCTTCAGGGGGATTCCCTGAAGGCGCGCGGGGCCCCTTTAAACAGATCTGTGCCTCCAGCTGGGAGGCGCAGATCTGTTTAAAGGGCCCCTGCGCGCCTTCAGGGAATCCCCCTGAAGGCGCGTGGGGGGTCCTTTAAACAAGCCCCTCTGCGCTGTCTGCGCAGGCAGCGCAGAGAGGTATAAAGACTCCCGGGAAGGCAGGCGGGGGGCTGTCAAGCGCCTCTGCGCTCTCTGTGCAGAGAGCGCAGAGGGTTTCCAGACACCCCCCCAGCCCTGCCTGGACTCCCGGTAGGGCTGGCGGGGGGCTGGCAAGACCCTCTGCGCTGTCTGCGCAGGCAGCGCAGAGGGTTTCCAGACCCCCCCCAGCCCTGCCGGGACTCCCGGCAGGACTGGGGGGGGGCTTTAAATAGATCTGTGCCTCCCGGCCGGGAGGCACAGATCTCTTTAAAGGGTGCCCTGCGCCCCTTCAGGGGGCTCCCCTGGAGAGGCGCGGGGTGCCCTTTAAACAGATCTGTGCCCCCGGAGGCACAGATCTCTTTAAAGGGTACCCCGCGCGTCTCCAGGGAAGCTCCCTGAAGGCTTGTGGGGTGGGGGAAAGGGCCCGAATCGGCCGAATTTATTCAGGAACACCCCGAACTCAGCCAATTCGGCTCCCCGGTTCCCCCCTTTTTGAGTTCGGTTCGTCCGAACCGAAAAACCGCCGAATTGAGAGAAATTTGGCTGTTTTTCTATTTGGGCCGAACCGAATCAACAGCCCTAGTCCTATATATAAACACAACATGAACCTGCCTTATACCAAGCCACATATTTAGTCCACCTAACTAAGGGCGTTTTCATACATTCTGAATAATGCACTTTCAGTCCACTTTCAATGCACTTTAACAATAGTTTGGAAGTGGATTTTTCCGTTTTACACAGTAAAATCCAGCTGCAAAGTGCATTGAAAGTGGATTGAAAGTGCATTATTCTGGATGTGTGAAAGTGCCCTAATAAGTTATTGTCTATTCTGAGTTTCAGTGATTCTCCAGGAACTCAGGCAGAGACAGGTGTTTTTCAGCTCCTGCTGTCTGATATCCTTCAACTAGAGAGGCTGATTGAAGGATCACTTGTTGCCTACCTACACTGGTTCCAGAAATAAAGTGCCTTATGGGTTCTTGGCAGTGTATTGTTCTATATAGTAAATTAATTAATTCCCCTAACAGTTTGCAGTGCACTAAAAAATCCCAGAAACGTCATCTTTTTTGGCAGATATTTTCTTTTTGGCAGAGAAAATAAATTTGCAGAAAAATACTTTATGTTATTTGAAAACATCAAAGTTTTGCTCATAAATTGTGTGTTCGGGGATTAAGTAGTTTTGACAAAAATGCTTCCCGCTTAGCAAAACTTAATAAGCACTCAGACCTAAAATATTTCAGTTTTTTTTTACATTTTGGCACTTTTGTTAGGCATCTCTTACTAGGGTTGCCAACTGCCAGGTAGTAGCAGGAGATCTCCTGCTAATACAACTGATCTCCAGCCGATAGAGATCAGATCACCTGGAGAAAAATGTCCGCTTTGGCAATTGAACTCTATGGCATTGAAGTCCCTCCACTCCCCAAACCCCGCCCTCCTCAGGCTCCGCCCCAAAAATCTCCCGCCAGTGGCAAAGAGGGACCTGGCAACCCTATCTCTTACATCTGTAACAAATAAAAGCCATTTCCCAATATTATACTGTATAAAACTCCTGCAACTTTCTAATGGAACCAAGAAACAGCACTTGGAAGGGCTATTTGGATGGAGGCTAACTTGGTGCTCAGTGGCTCTCAGTAAGTTCTAGAGAACAATGTAGGTAGCACTTAGTTCACAGGGATCCAATCTCACTTTTTTACCATTGGCTGGGGTTAGAATCTCTCCCTCTCAGCTTTAACTTGCCTTTACTTTTTACTGTACATGGGGCAACAAGACAGTGGGGAAAAAATATGCCAGCCACCTATAACTGGTGATTTTAAAATGCCATGAGAGATTGGGCCTACCCCTCCCCAAACCCCATCCTCCTCAGGCTCTGCCCCAAAAACCTCCCACCGGTGGTGAAGAGGGACCTGGCCACCCTACTCATGGTGACCCTATGAATCAATGTCCTTTGAAACATCCTATCTTTAACAGCCTTGGTCAGGTCTTGCAATATGTAATCCATATTACTAATGTAGTGTTCTGTTGGGGGGATTTTAATTTAGCTTCATTCACTAGCATTTTCACCATTTCCTTTCTATGCCATTTATAAAAAGAGTTCCAAAGGAATGAGAACAGACATCTGTCATTACAAAGGTGTCACTCAGCACCTTCATTTCTATTACCAAGAAATCCCTGGAATCTAAATTTCCCACAGAGCATTTCTGCCTTGAATATCCACATGAGAACTGTCATTCAGCTGCCATGTTACCAATCAGCCATTAAGGGCCTCTCTGTTGAAGATCTGTCAACAAAATCCAGAGATCTCTAAGGTAATTTATGACTAGCTAATAACTACCCAAAAGGAACCAGTTTCTCATCTACTGTCTGAAGCCATAACGTGGCGCTTCCATGGGTGGAAGGATTTCTGACTAAAGAGTATTATTTTCTCCTCTCCCCCAGGAGAAGCATTTGTGGGGCATTTCAGGCTGCAGAAGGGAGAGGAGGGCTGAGGAAGGCCGTTAACGCTTGGCTAGGATGTCATTGGTTTGCCCCTGTCATGTCTCACACTTTTCTATCCCGCAATCCAAAAATTGAACGCATGGTGAACTCCGTCCTGCATCTATCCAGCAAAAGATCAGGGAGGAATGTTCCCATGCGCAATGCAGCGGGACAGTAGAGGAGTGAACATCATTTTCGTCAGCACTTTGTGATTGGCTGATGACAGTTAAGGGCTGACCTAACGCCAAAGTCTGTCTGTCTGTCTGATCCATCCATCCATCCATCCATCCATCATCTATCTATCTATCTATCTATCTATCTATCTATCTATCTATCTATCTATCTATCTATCTATCTATCTATCTATCTATCTATCTATCTATCTATCTATCGCATACCAGTATACCATTGCTGGTGACCCTGTGCAGTGAACAAGCTCTGATGGCCGGGGGGTGGGGAGGCTTGGAGGAGCCTCTTCATTCTTGGTGGGAAGGGGGGAACCCCACTCTCATTCCTTCATTGTGTGATCCTTCGCTGCACCCCAGCATCTGCAGCAGTGGAGGGGTGTATGTGTGTGAGTGAATGGGGAGCAATGAACTTAACTTTCACATTTGGAGTGAATAATTCCATAAGATGGTCATAGCCTAATTCTAAAATGGCTGTCAGTTATGGTTTGATAGTCATACAGTTCGTGCCAATACTATAACTTTATGCAAATTGCATGACATTAATTATGGAAACAAAGCCTTGTGGTTTATTTACTATCTTCTGATGTTGAACGTGATGTCCAGCCTTGGCAAATACCCTTGCTGTATCTACCTCTGCACTCATGCAAGTAATTCCTGTTCCATTTCCTGACCTTTGGTTGGTTACAACATTGTCCCTTGTTTAATAAGACATTCATAAGTGTTCCATTAGGATTTTTATAGAATGGAAGGAAGAACAAGGTCATCTGGTAAATTTTTTTTCTTTGAAACGCTATTCTCCAGTTACAGCCTTCTAAACTCTTCTAAACTGACACTTTTTTATCGCTTACATTTGTATGGATGTAAGGGCTCTTTCATTGGCCTGTAAAAGCTGTTTCTTGGTTTTGTTTTCTTAACCTTTGTATAGGAAAGAGCCTCAGATTTTGAATTTCATTGAGCTCTGAACTGTAGATTTCTCAGGCACATTAGATGAGCCTCCGTTTGTACTTTGACGGCTTGTGCCAAGATTTCTAATGTGTATCTTGCCTTTCTATTATAAAACATGCCAATACAATATGAAGAAAACACAGGAAATACCCAAACAGCAATATAATAAGATCACGCAGCAGTTAAATCTTCCAGAAAAATCTTCCATAGTGAAACCAGCCTAAGATTTTAAAAAAGCAATATAAGATTGTGATCAGCTCTGTTTGGTTTAGCCATTCTCAAGTGCTTTCCATCCCATAGATCACCCACTTAACCTCCAAATGACTGGGCCCTAACTGAAAACCTGTGACCGGAGCAAGCTGTTACAGGTCAGCAAGAGCACTTAAAGGTGGCCCCAGTGAAGAAGGCAGAGAACTGGAGTGTTATGTTCCATTTGCCGGGTCTGTGTTTGGTCTCTTGCCATGACCATAACTACACATCATGCTCGGCTCCTCCTGGCACACTGACAAAAAATGACAAACATATAGATGTGTGAATTAGGCAAGGAAAATAATCAATATGCAATCATCTGACCACGACTGTTCAGGAGGATCGGAGATCCCTAGCTGACTTGGTGAGCTTGCAAATACGTTTCACACGTGCATTTTCAGACTAGCGCTAAGGAACTGTGGTTCATGTGTGGGGGAAGGCATTAGTCCAGAATGAAGTCACATGGTTCAACTTATCACCTTCTGGCCTGAACCACCCAGAAGAATCTAGGAAAAATTACTGCCCAAAGAGAACTTGATATTTATGTGGAGGTCACTTGGTCTGCCCATTTGGCCCATATGAGTTCTGATCTTGCTTGGAGGTGGGACAGGCAAGTGTCCTAAATTGGATTGCAATTAGTTGTATGTGCTTTCTTGCTCTTGCACTATGGTTTAGGTTTGGGAAAAGACAATGCATTGTTCAGGCAAACTTGCAATCATCTGCCTTGTACCTTATATCTGAGCAGATGCCACAGCAGTTGCCAGCCAGCTGCCTGGTATGACGATGAAGGCTGTTCACTGCATAGATGCAAAAGCAGCATATAAACTTAAAATATATCCCCCAGACACCCCTGACCTTGGAGCATGCTTATCTTTGCCAGCAGTCTCCCTAGAGCAGTGGTGGATGCCACTGTTGGAGCAAATGCAAAAGCAATGCATAAACGCAAAATGCAGCTTGTTTTATATTGCAATCTGAAAGTGTGGGTGGTAGATCAGACAGAAAACTGACATTGCAAATGTTGCACATTTGTTTTTCAAGTATACCATTTGCAAGGATTGCAGCATCTCTGTTTTCAACTTGACCTCTCATGGACCTCCTCTTTCTTCTCTCTGTTCCTCCATACTGTTTTCTACCACCGCTGTGTCCTCTAAAGTCTTAGAATATTAAACTTTTGCGTGGCAGGTCCATATATGATTAAGCTACAATAAAATGAGCATTACAGCCCACACTAGGCTATTAGTGTTAAGTAAACTGAGGTGATTCTATGAATAAAGAAGTCAATAACTTCAGATAATGGTTTTCTGAATTCTGTGTTCAGCTTGCGCTGTCTTGTGTTCTCAAGTCATAACTAAAGTGCTCTAATCCAAAATCATTCCAATTTTTAATTTTCATGTTTCTCTCACAGAATCAGCTTAATAAGGCAAGGGAATGATGGTTGGATGAACAAATGCATAAATGAAGTTGGTAGAAATGTCTTATGCCCTGTGGTTTTCTGTAACCAATATTCTGTTTTAATAATTGCTTTGTGCTACACTGCATTTTACTTTATTGTAAACAGTGGGTGATGTTCTAATAAAAATATATTTCTCGGTCTTTTAGGTAATGAATTCTCTTCCCCCACCTGCATAATTCCCCCAGTGATTATATGTCATGGCCCAAGACTTTGTTACATCTGAGGAAGAACCGGAGCAATTATCAGCCCCTCCAGAGACTGCAGCGGCAGAACCTCCTGAAACATCAGATGACGGGAAAGAGGCGATGGAAACAACAAAGCAGACAGAGGGGTTGCAGGGCCCCTCGGGAGGCCAGCAAACAGAGGAATGCTCTCCCGGAGAACAAAGGCGAAGAAAGATTAGGCGGCTAATGAGCAAAAGACGCAAGTCAGCGTGAGGTGTGAATTAACAGCTGCGGACGAGGACAGTGATTAACGGCCAGACCAGCCTCGTTCTGAGAACCGGCCTGATTTAAGGAACAGAAGGAAGTACGCTGTTTGTGGAAGCAACTTGCTGACCTCCAGTATCAGATGCTCCACTCTCGGATTGCCTTGCCTGCTTTTGACTTCGGCCTGGATTTGGAACTACGGACTGTCTTGACCACGGACTGCGACGCTATTGCCTAACTCCAGATAAGTACTCCCTCGGCTTGACTTCTGGACTGGACTTGACCTGTGCTTTCCCAACTAACTCTCTCACCCAGTGCAGCCAGCTGGCTGCAGAAGCAGCAGCAGCTTCAGTCTCCCCACTCAGCGACCTGCCACACCCTTCCTCAGCTCTCTTCGCACCGGGCTGCAACCGCAGCCCCGCCTGCCTGGCTAGTACATTATATTTCCAGTGTTTTTAGGCAATGATGGATTGTGTGTACCTAATTAATTATTAACTTTTTATCCTGGTTGGTAGCTAGGGTTGCCAGGTCTCTCTTTGCGGGAGGTTTTTGGGGTGGAGCCTGAGGAGGGGAGGGTTTGGGGAGGGGAGGGACTTCAATGCCATAGAGTTCAACTGCAAAAGTGGCCATAGCTGAAGATTGGCAACCCTATGCTAGGCCTACTTTGTGTTTGTGTGTGTGTAGATAAAACCCGTTCAGTTCCTTCACAAATGGCTGGGATCAGTTCTTTGGGGAACCTGGAGGATTTTTTCTAAGATCCCATTATAACAATCTATAAAAGCTATGGTTTGGGTCACTCAGTAGTTGACTCCAGTTTAGGAGAAACAGATGAAAGAGTTCTTCCATTACACATGATTAACATAAAATGCAGTGATGGCCCTTGTCTCAGACTGCTTCTAAAGAAGACTTGTATAAACTCGTGGAAGTTTGTCAGTGACCATTTGCTCACTTGTAGTGATTCTCCAGTAGCCACGTGTTATGGTCGGGTGGGATCCTGTGAATCTGTTCCACTTGTGGAGGAGGAGAAGAAAAAGAAGAGGAAGAAGAAGAAGAGGAAGAAGAAGAGTTGGTTTTTACATGCCAACTTTCTCTACCACTTAAGGGAAGAAGAAGAAGAGTTGGTTTTTTATATGCCGACTTTCTCTGCCACTTAAGGGAGAATCAAACCGGCTTACAATCACCTTCCCTTCCCCTCCCCACAACAGACGCCCTCTGAGGTAGGTGAGGCTGAGAGAGAATGACTTGCCCAAGGTCACCCAGCTGGCTTCATGTGTAGGAGTGGGGAAACAAATCCAGTTCACCAGATTAGCCTCCGCCACTCATGTGGAGGAGTGGGGAATCAAACCCGGTTCTCCAGATCAGACTACACCACGCTGGCTCTCCACACTGGGAGAGTCAAACTGGCTTACAATCACCTTCCCTTCCCCTCCCCACAACTGACACCCTGTGAGGTAGGTGGGGCTGAGAGAGCTCTTAAGAGCACTGTGACTAGCCCAAGGTCACCCAGCTGGCTTCATGTGTAGGAGTGGGGAAACCAACTGGGTTTACCAGATTAACCTCTGCCGCTGGAGAAGTGAGGAATCAAACCTGGTCCTCCAGATTAAAGTCCACCGCCCCAAACCACTGCTCTTAACCACTACACCATGCTGGGGAAATTTTTTTGGGGTGGAAGGAGCCTTCCCTTAATGCAGGATGCTCACCATCTTGCATCAGATAAAGCTTTGTTCTACTAGGGGAAAATGGTGCTGCTAGCAGAATGATCCAATCCATTATCTCAAGCACAGTCTGCTTGAGAGCTTTCCAGGAACCGCTGACTATTTTTTTTTAAATAGTGCACTGGATTAGATGGATCTTTGACCTGATGAAGTGTGGCAGTTCTTACCCATTCACTCACTTAGTTACTGTGAAACGGTGTTACATATGTCCATGAGACTCACATAAAACTCAGTGGAGGGCATACCAATCTTGTGGTGCCACAAAGACTGCAAATGGAGAATGTGCATGTCATATTTTTTTTCAGTTCCGGGTTTTTCTTCCATATCTATTATGCTAATACATACAAGGGGAAATGAATTACTGCCTTTTTATTGCAAATAAAATGTAAATTGCTTACAATTACTCTGCATTTATATGGTTTAATCTTCCGGCTTTCAAAAAGCAAGACCAATAACATAACCTTGGTTGGCCATTAATGAAACCATTATAGTATACATAAACATCTGTAGGAAATGTGGAAAATAGTAGAGAATAACTATCTCCTCGTTTCCAGTAAAGTGGGCATTCAAATAGTTGATGGCACATTACAGACATTTCAGATCCACAAACAGTTTCTAGTTTCAAGATATTTTGATATACAACTTCTGTTTATGTTTTTAATCTTGTTCATGGAGGAATGGTAATGCTTAGTGCATTAGGCATCTTTTCTTCAAGTGCATTTACATTGTGTGGCAAGACTGGGTGTCTCTCAGGTGACCTGTAGTACTGTAGCACATAGCCAGCTGGGTAAGGGTCTAGAATCCATTGATCCCATTTCCCCAAACACACACAGGACTCTCCAGTCTGCTCAGCCAGTTGTTTATTCAGTCCTTCAGGCTCTGTAGCAAGGAAGTAATTGACAGCACCCTTCCTGCCTCATGACTCAACGTTCCCCTTACTAGTCCATCTACCAACCTCTCCAGCAAGCCTCTCGATGCTGTTTTTAAGCCTTGCCATAACAAGCACCTTGGCTTGGCTGACTGGTTGCTGTACCTACTCCCAGCTGCTGCTAATGGCTACTGGCTTGGCCCATCTCCAGGGCTGTTAGCCCTCAACAGCTCCACCTGGGGTTTGTCTTGCCTTTTCTGAGCAGGCTTCCAGAGCTTCTAACCTGTCTCAGGTAGGGTTACAAACCTCCAGGTAGGAGCTATTACAACTGATCTCCAGCCGATAGAGGTCAGTTCACCTGGAGAAAATGGCCGCTTTGGCAATTGGACTCTATGGCATTGAAGTCCCTCCCCAAACCCTCCCCTCCCCAGGGTTTGCCCCCAAAACCTCCCACCCGTTGTGATGAAGTACCTGACAACCCTAGCTTCAGGGCTTTCCGCATGAGGAGTGCCACCTGGCCCTGGGTAAGTGGGTTGTCTCTCTGTCCCTGTCACACGCTGTTAAGTGACAAAATCTAGACTCATGTATGGGCATTTGTTTTGTTTCATTTTTGTTGTAAATTACAAAAGGGACTGTTTGATTATTGGGTTGTTTCTTATGGTTTTGTTTCATTATTGTTTTGTTTTCACAGTTCTATTATTTCAATAGAAGATCCTTCCCCTTGTCTTGGGTCTGTACCTTTATTGCTTCTCACACAAACAGGACAAAACTCAGAGGCCCTGTAGAACTAGGACTACTACATTGCCAAATTTTGGGCAACGAGGCAATGAAAAGCACCCATGTTTAACATTAAAGTCCATGAGAGAATTGACAGGAAAAAATCCAAACAGCAACACAGCACAAGGGAGAGGCAAACTGACAAGGCCAGGGCATTTGGTGGCACAAGGAGGGTAAGGCATCTGGTCAGGCAGGAGGACCTTGAGGTAGATTTTTTGGATGTGGAATAAGGTTTGGAAAGTAGAAGCAAGATGGCTAGGGAAAATTTGGCATAACAGGGCAGCCATTGAGAAGTTACAGTCCCACTCCGTATCCTTCAGGACTGGAAGACCTTTCATATGTATGTAATTCTACAGGCTACTCCTTGCAGTCAATCAAGAAAGCCTGGAGCCTGTCTCCTCCCTCCCTCCTAGGAATACTCTCTATGCTCTTATAAGGAAAATGTTGCCTGCCTTGTAAAAGTGCAACCAATAGAGGAAGAGACTGCAATTCCAAAGAGATCAGAACAAAATGAAGGAAAATCATAGGTTTTTTTGTTTTGTTTGTTATAGGCTATTTAGAGGGGGAATTAGTTTTGTGAAAATTACAATACACTCAATTTTTGTAATTATTGTAATTAATAATGAAAGAGATGAATAGGTCTAACACTCCTTTCACCGCAGATTAATTGAACCTTGTTCCTATCACAAGTGTGCCCTTTATAAGGTCAAATCATCACAGAAGATCTATAGTAGGACAAATTTCAACATTACACTCCTGTACTCATATCTTAAGCAAGCTTTAGCAGTTCCTCTTGTGTTTGACTGCTTCAGACCTCACAACATTAAATTTTTACTTTTGTTACCATAAAATGGGGTGATAATTATTAAGCTTAGATGACTTCAAAGGAGATTAAATAAATCCCCTTGCAACTGAGCAGTATCTTCTCAGGACCAATGAGAGTGTAGGATGGCAGTGTCAGAATCTTTCTGGCTAAAAGCAGTTTTGCCCAATTCCCCCACCCCCACAGGTCTGGGATCAATTACTTTTAGGACTTTAAGGCCAGATATATAAAACCATCCATCCTGCCTTTGTGACAGTGTCATCCAATGGCTAAAGCCAACCCTGGGGCTCATCTCTGGCTCTCAACCCTTTTGTCAAATAAGTGTGTTGTTTTCTCCCTTTTTTATTGCCCTTTTTGTAAAACAGACTGGTGGTTTATTCAGGGCATCTTTCATCCCTTTCATAACAGAAGCCTCCAAATTAAAAACTTTACATCCATAATTTTGATCACAATTGATATGATGGATTCAGTGGAATCCTCTGTACAAGGACATATACAGTTTAGAATATTGGGTTTTTAAAGAGTGATAGTCCAAAACTGCCAGTTTTTAAAAACCAAACCACTCCCAGAACATCCTACATTTTCTGGAAACGTTTCCAAGTGTACAGCTGTGGATAGGTGAATGGTAAGAAGACATTGATCTGGCTAATTTAACTGAGCACAAGTTCATATGGGAAAATCTGTTATACCCCAAATCAAATTATACACATAGGACATATAAGATGCATATGCCTTACTGAGGCTGCATCCAAACAGAGTCTGTCTGACTATGCTGAGTTGTCATTTATCAATGTCTTAAGAAATCTAAAGACATTGATAAATGATAACTCAGCATAGCGAGAGAGACTGTTTGGATGCAGCCTCAGCAAGTTGTATGCATCTTATTCCTATACTTTTCACTCAAGTAGGAATATAACAAGCAGGGGACCCACAAGGACTTGCAGGGGCACCTCATTTTCCCTTCTCTGAAAGCTCCCATAACCCTTATCCTTTTCCTGCTTCATAACCTCTCTTTCCCACTCACCAGCCAGCCTACCATTATATGCCTCCCCATCAGCTTTCCCTCCTTCCCTCCCCCTGGCAGCCTCTACCTGGGAAAACTCTTGCTGAGTTGTGCCAAGTGAGCCAGGCCCAGTTGTGTGGTGGGACATCTGCAAGGACTGTAGGGGGTACCTCAGTTTCCCCTGTCTCCCTATTTCCACTTTCCCTCCTCCCGGCAGCCCCCACATCTTCACCTTTCTTTGCTTTCTTCTTCCTACCTACCCACCAACCTACCTTTTTTCTGTTCCTCCATCTTCAGCTATGTTTATTATTTATTTACGTCATTTATATCCCACCTTTTCTCCACAAGGGGAGCCTGAAGCAGCTTACATCATTCTCTTTTCCATTTTATCCTCATATCAACCGTGTGAGGTACGTTAGGCTGAGAGTGTGACTGGCCCAAAGTTGCCCAGTGAGCTTCCATGGCAGAGTGGCATTTCAACCTGGGTCTCTCAAATCCTAATCTGAAACTCTAACCATTACACTTTCTAGTTCTCTTCTTTTGAAGAAGTGAGCTACGGCTAATGAAAGCTCATATCCTGCCAGAAATTTTGTTAGTCTTTAAGGTGCTACTGGACTCTTGCTTTTTCCCCATCTCTAACATAACACAACACTAAGTCTGCTTTCACTATGAAAATTCATATTTCCAAAAAACCCTCTTACTAATGTCAGATACTGTGTTTTTTCCAACACAGATGCCTAAAACACCTCCCACCTACTGTCCAAAGTTCACAGTATGACTAATGAACAGAGATCAGTAGAAGCCAGGAGTATTCACAGTAGACAGAGCAAATATGTTAACTAAACACAAACCTGGATAGGGCTATTTACTGATAGTCAGACTACTGTGAATCTGTAGGAATGAATTTAGTGAACTTTACTTAGCTCTGGGCATGTAATAATGCTGGCAGACACTTGTACCAATGTGATGAACACCTGTGCTTACACAAAGCAATAAAAGAGCCAAGGTTATGAATGTCCCAGGAATCACTAGCTGCTGTGAAAAAAGAAAGTGAGCTAGAATGGTGTCCTGGACAGAGCTGTACATGAACTTGGCTTGGGAAGCCCTGGATTTCAATCCGCAAATGAACTATAGAAGTCATTACAATATCGCCAAGTAAGATTTTTGTAGATTAGTGCATGGTTCAAATTAGAGTTGCCATCCTCCAGGAGGTGTCTGGAGCTCTCCCACTATTACAACTGAACTCCAGCCTATAGAGATCAGTTCACCTGGAGAAAATGGTTGCTTTGGCAATTGGACTCTGTGGCATTGAAATCCCTCCCCTCTCCAAACCCCACCCTCCTCAGGCTCCTCCCTCAAAATCTCCAGGTATTTCCCAACCTGGAGCTGGCAACCCTAGTTCAAATGCCCACTGCTGGGTAAAGCTAACATTGTACAAAAAGAGTTGTGTCTTTAGAAGCATTGGCTGTGGCTATTTTATTTTCTGAACTGCATAATTACTAAAGAAATGTCAGTCATCAACCTAGTTGTTGGTGGAGGAGCTCTGATATATGGAAATCCCCCTCTCCTTATAAATGTTTCCATATTTATTTCAGTGGGGGAATGTGAGTTGCTATACAAAGCTTCCTTGGGCTCTTATGAGGAAAGATAGAATGTAAATGTTTGAAAAAAATGTACACACAGTTAAAGTCCTCCACTGAAAATAATGGGAAGCCTACACGCAGAAAAATAATAATCTAGGAACATGTACACGGAGCTCTGGATTTCAGTTTATATCAACCTATAAAGACTATGTAGTGCTATGTACTCTGGTTGGCAAATCTGACGTTCAGCTTTTAGAATATCTGATAACAGGCGCATTTTAGCAGTCTGGTTTTCAGACTGCCATTAAACAGAGGCATGACAGACTGCTGAACCAAGAGATGAATTTCTTTTAACTCTGAAATTAATTACCACGAGACTATATAAATACAGCAAACAAATTTAATAAAGGAGGCACTCCAGATGGTGGAAGGTAGGCACTTATAAATTCAGAACATTCCTCATTATAATTGCTGTACTATGCCCAGATTCAGACTTGCACTTAGGGGAATTTGTAGATGGGATGGCTTACAATCTGCCGTGAGGCATAATATTCAGAGGTTTTACTGTCACAGGAAATGCATGATGACTGTTGGAAAAAAACACAGACCCCCATTAATTGCTGACTTTAAAAGCTGGCACTGTGATGTATGTATTACATTTTTTAATACCTGTAGACTCTTGTTTGACAAAAAAATATTAAAAAAAAAACATGAGTAAACAACAAGATATTGCCGTGAACTCTGGGGCATTTGTGTTTAATTTCCCCCAGATTGCTCAGTAAGGCTTTTTGACAGACATTTTCTTGGCACTATGATTCTGTGGAAGGCTCTGCGTCAACCAGACAATTTGCATGATTTCCCCCAGATCGTAAGGAATTCTACATGAAACCGCTCATTAAGAAACAGGTCATATTATTCCTTTTCCTCTGCCAAATAAAGAGAACATGCTCAGGACTCCCTTGCTAAATGGCATGGATATGAACTGACTGCCATACTATGAGAGGATACAGTGTACACCTTTTAATATCAATTGAGGACCTGATCCATCCTTTCCTGTAAGCAAAGGTCTGAAGTGTGAATCGACATTCTCACAGGAATCCGTGGACCCCTTTCTCTCTCTCCACAGATCCTCTGCCAGTGCACAGCGATGCACCCAGTTGTTACTGTGAACATAAAGCCCATTTTCCTGCACAGCCTACTGGTGCTCCTGACGCACGTGCATCACTTCTGGTTTAGAACCAGAAGTGCCGCCTCGCAAGGGGCCTTACACCTCTCAGTTTGAGTGGTAAAGCGGCCCATTACCACTCAAACTAAGAGGTATAAGGCCCCTCACGAGGCGGAACTTCCGGTTCTAAACCAGAAGTGACGCGAGCAGTATGTACGCGCACGTGCACGTTTGCCCACCGACCCTCAGGTGGTCGGAGGGCAGAGGGGTAAATTGCCGGGGGTTTGCCCGCCACCAGCAGGCACCTAGCAACCCTAGCTCCACCCCACCAAGGTGAGAGCAAAGGAGAATGGCAGCTCTCTGCAGCTTGTCTCCAAATGTGATTGGCTGTGTGTGCTCTGTGCCCCAGCCTTGCAAGGATCTGATTGGAAGGGAGAAATACCATTGTCCAGGAAATCAGTGAAATCAAAGAAAAACATGAACGCATGCTGTGTTGCTGGTAAGCACTCAAACTAAAAAACAACAACACCCACCCATGGATTATTCAGGGAGGGGGGTTTCATTATACCAACAACTATAGATTTGTATTATAATTCTGGGAAATTTCTGTAAGAGTCTAAACCAGCAATTTATATGTATATCTTTGGCTTGGGAATTCTATTATGCACACCTCTACTAACTACATTGTATATGGGAAATCCGTGTCCAAATTCCTTATTAGGCATTCAGCTTACTACAAATTGGATCATCATAAACCCTGGTGTGAATTGAAAGAACTTCCTCTTGTACAAGTACAATTTTCATGGATTTCCTTCTCAAGCTGCAGTTTGCTGAGTCTCCAGTGCAGATTTTTTATAATGTAGAAAATGGGAGAAGAAAGCAATATAAGTCAATGCAGCCTACCAGAGTAAGATACCAGAGGGGAAGTTTTATTAGCATGTTGAGTTCTACCTTGACATCCAATATTTTTACTCAGGCTCACAAACCTCCCCTCCTTCCTTTCTAGAGCTTTTTGGGGCTTATCATTTATTCTTCAGTATGGACACCATGGCCCTGACCTGGATGGCCCAGGCTAGCCTGATTTCATCGGATTGCAGAAGCTAAGCAGGATCAGTCCTGGCTAGTACTTGGATGGGAGACCACCAAGGAATACCAGGGTGGCTATGCAGAAGCAGGCAATGGCAAACCACCTCTTTTAATCTCTTGCCTTGAAAACCCTGCTGGGTTGCCATAAGACAGCTGTGACTTGAGGGCACTTTATACACACACATGGATGTTATGTTGTAATCATTCATTTCCCCCCTTATCATAAAAGTTATAACTGTATTTTCTTAGCAATTCTAAAACAAGCCTTTTGAAACAATGAGGCATTATAGACTTGAACTATTTTTTTTCTAACTTTGAAAATCCCATCTAGTTCTCTCCTGAAAGCAATGCTAAATCTAGCAACAAATAATTCTGCAAATCATGACCCCATAAGGAGCTTGATTGTAAGCCAGGAATTATTGACAGTTCTAAATTGTGCTTGCAGGTTTTCAAATTTCTTTATGTAGAACACTAAGGGCTTTTAAAATATTACTTTTTACTGGAGAAGTAAAGTACATTTCTTAAGGAGAAAAGTCTGTTTTTTATTTTAAAAAATTCTGAGTTCCACTTGATTAAGTAGTGAATAGAGCCCATTTCACACAATCAGTTATGTATGCTCAGCACGGCCCATTATAATGAGTCTCCTGCTATTGGATAATTGAATAATCTCTTTACTGTCTCCCTTCCATTAGTTTTCAATAGGCTTATGTTGACATAGTATATAGACCTTTTTATTTACTGAGATGCAACATCCAATTAGAATGGAATTTGGAGTGATGCGCTTTTTGTGTTTCTCTATAGCAAGCTACATTATTGGAAGTAGGGATCTGGAGTCTTATTAATGTAAATGGATATTATTTTCTTTAGCCCAGAGGTCCAGGCTGCATTTACTACTATCATCAATATCATTGTCTTATAAACAGTCACTGTTGTGTCTGTCTTTGGAAAATGACAGTTTGTTGTTCATAGAAATTCATAACGTTTGAGGGTTTGAGCTTCCAGATTCTTTACCTTCAGAACTCTGCCCTGGTTCTGACATGGGTAGTGCAAGACCAGATGGATGCTAGGAATTCCATGTTTGGCACCTCACAATGATTTTTGAAACTGAATTCTCAGAATGTTTGGGGACCCAATTTGGACCCAGCTGCATGGAGCTTAAGCCTCTCCCATGCTCCCCCCCCCCACTCCATTTGAAATGCCCAGTTGGGGAAATTCACGCAGAGTCCTGAAAAGCCCTATTGGGGGAAATTCATGCATAGCTTATCCTGCATCTTAAACTATCAGTGTGATTGGACTATACTGTGTAACAGACCCTCTGCCATTTATACATACTGCAGTTAGGATAAGGTGAACAGTAAGGAGTGAAGTTCCTTGCCATATAATTACCGGTGAAACAAGAACCTTTTGTATGGCTACTCAGGGCCAAACTAGACATTTGCTTTTTTTTAAATAGTTGGGTCCAGGTTTCTTGGATTCAACTCAGGTTTCCCACAGCCACACAGCAGCCATGGGGAATGTGTAGAGCCCATTTGGTCTCAGAATGACTCTGTGGGTGGAGGAGGGGCTCCTCTCCCCCAGCTGTTTTCCACACCACAACAGCCCTGGGGTGGGGAGTTATTTCCCTGTTTTTGCTGCTCCATATGTAGTATTCTGAGCACACAGAGCAGTAAAAATGGAGAAATTGCTCCCTCCCAGGGCTGTTTTAGCATGAAAAACAGCTGCAGGGAGGGTTGGGAGCCAGGACCCCTTCCTTTCCCCATGGTGATGTTTGGAGCCCAAATGGGCTCTGCTTTATTTTTAAATAGCCATTCCCCACAGCTGCTGTGTGGCTGCAGGGAACTTGAGATGGGCCCAGGTATCCAGATCCAACTCTTTAAAAAAGCAAACATTTAGTTTGGCTCACATTCTCCATCAGTCTTGTGATATACTGACAATGCTGAACATTTTTTTTCCAGAAACGAAGGCAGCCCCAGACTTTGAGTTGCCAGCCTGGAATTGGCTCTTTCCACAAGTGCTCAGCAATGCTGAACTTTTCAACCTGAAAAGTGATGGATGGCTCGGCTCGCAATTGCCTGCAGGATGGGGGTGCACCCTTTGCAGGCCCATAAAATTGGACCCCCTGTCCCAAGGTTCACCAAACTTTGGTGACCATCTAAGGAGAGTCCTTGGGGACTCTACCTCCAAAAATGTCCCCCCATGAGCTTTGAAAAAATCCCCATAGACAATAATGGACCCAAACTTTTCGGGAAACCTGAAAATAAGCCAAATACCTATTTTTACCGGTATGGGTATTTGGCTTATTTTAGGTTTACTGAAAAAAATCAAGCCCAATAAACCTGAACCTGAAATTTACCGACATTTTTTTTTGGCGCAACCCTAGTGGCAGTAATGTGTTCAAGGGAGGAGTCTGAGGGTCCAGCGGCACCAGTCCTTTCCAGCCATTATGTTTTGGCACTCCCACTTCATGTACCAGTACACCATGTTACCTGTGATCCTCCTAATTTGCCCAATTGCCATTTTGTGTGAATAAGGAAATGCACATATCTTCAAGCTTTGAAAGTCAAACAAACCTGGTTTTCCAGTCATGTGTACCAAAGCTGAATAATACCTTCATATCTCTCTTTATGTAAAATGGTATTCATACATATTGAGAGGATCGTGCATAGCATGCACCCTGGTACACTAGATAGGAGCACCAAAAACATAATGGGCTGGCACCTATTATCATTTTGCATTGCGTTTCTTAAACTTCTGATTTAGTTCTAAACCAGACCTTAAAAATAACCAGGTGGAGATAAAATAGGTACATTCTCCTTCACCAAACAGCTGACTTACCCACCATTTAATCTCCCCCCCCACAAAAGCAAGTATTTCGAAAAGTCAAAATCTTGTTTTACAAAGTCATTCCAACTTTTTAAAAAAACTTTGATAAAGCAGGAGTTAATCTAAACGATATTCTAGCAAGCAAATTGAAATGCCATAAATTGCTTTCATCAGATATGAAACATCCATTTCAACTACTGCAGGTCAAGAGAAATAATATCCAGCAGAGCCCTACCTCAGCACCATAAACATCTGTTTCTTTGATAAATTAGTTTTTAATTGCTGACACATGAGCACAAGATACATGTTTTAAAATTTAATTGCAGAATTTTGTGTGCGAATAAATGTTCATCTGTTTTCTTGAAAAAAATATGTGGGGTTGGTTTTGAAGCTCTGTCAAAGGTAAAGGGGACACAACCAATTTGGTCAGCTTGGTCTTAATGATGAAACTGGTGAGTGCAGTATACTCCTTTGTGCTGCTTCTTTATTTTGTATGAGCAAATTGTTTGTCTTTAAAAAATAAGCAAGGACAAATAACGATGCTATGCTCCTGCATGCTAGCTGGGAGATCCACTGAAACACAGGAAGTTGCGGTTCTCGGTGCAGTGAAGACTGAAGATTGTTGATCTGTTACTTGATGGCTGTGCAGCTCTATAAATGCCTTATTTATTTTTACAGTGGCATTTTCAAAAAAGCAAATAGTTGTCCTTCACTGTTTCATAGAAATTCTAACTTTTAAGCCAAAAAATAGGAGAAGGTTCCTTATAAGAGAACGCGGATATTGAAAAATGAGATCAATAGCTGATTATTTTGAAATGGTTTTGCCTATAGTTCCAACATGTATCTTACATGTACTGAATTATTGCACCTTTCCGATAGATACAGGGTTGCTGTGCAGAGGAAGGCACTGGCAAACCACCTCTGTTAGTCTCTTGCCATGAAAACCCCAAAAAGGGGTCTCCATAAGTCGGCTGCGACTTGAAGGCACTTTACACACACACAGACTTGGGTAGGATTACGAGCATAGCTGCTTAGAATTGCACTGCTATTCTACCGAAAATGTCATACTGCTGGAGACCCTATGAAACTGCCAGCTAGTGGTTCTCTTTTTTTCTCTCTTGATAAGAAAGTATTCAAATTAGACTAATTAAAAGACTAACTGCCTCAGCTGGGCATGTCTTTGCAGAGCATGAGCTAAGTGGCTGTTGGTTTATACCAGGGGTCTCAAAACTGCGGCTCCAGAGCCGCATGCGGCTCTTTGGCCCGTTGAGTGCGGCTCTCCGAACTTGGTTCGGAGCCCCTGTTCTTGCGCCCGCTCACGCCGGCAGCCGGGCTGTGGAGCTGGCGCGCCTGAGAGCGAGCGAGCGGGCGAGCGGGCGCGCTGTTTCCCCCACCACCGTGGAAAATGGCCGGGTCCCCCTTTCCCTCAATGGTTGGGAGGCTAAAGCCTCCCCTCCCCTCTAGCTGTGCGATTGCTGGGCGGGCGGTTCCTGCCCCCCCGCCTATCAGCTGTTGGGCGGGGCGGGCTTCCTTTGGTAGACCTGGCCTCCGGCTGAGTCCCATTGGGAGGCCATGTCTACCCACTGGCTTTCTTGGCAGTAGACCTGGACTCCGAGGAGGGGAAAAAGTCCCCCTTCAGAAGCCAGCTCTACCAATTGGCTTCTATGGGCCTCCGGAGGCCAGGTCTACTGCCAAGAAAGCCAATGGGTAGACCTGGCCTCCCAATGGGACTCAGCCGGAGGCCAGGTCTACCAATAAGCTTTTATGGTGGTAGACCAGGCCTCCAGACGAGAACTCTGGACGGGGAGGGGGAAATGGCAGGGACTTACAATTTAATTTTTATCAATAAATAAGATCACTATTAAGTATGATATCAAGTTTTATTCAGTGTTAAGACTTAAAACTTTAATTAAAGTTTATTAAGTTAATAAACAGTGTACCTACCTATATAGTTTAAGTTTAAGAAATTTGGCTCTCAAAAGAAATCTCAATCGTTGTACTGTTGATATTTGGCTCTTTTGACTAATGAGTTTGCCGACCCCTGGTTTATACCAAAATAATGAATTTAATAATAAAATATTTCAGTAGAAATTCTGGTGGGGAGTTGGGTGAGTGACAGAGATACTGATGTCAGAAAACTAGTATAAAGGGACTTCAATGCCATAGAGTCCAATTGCCAAAGTGGCCATTTTCTCCAGGTGAACTGATCTCCAGCCGATAGCGACCAGTTCTCTTGGAGAAAATGGCTGCTTTGGCAATTGGACTCTATGGCATTGAAGTCCCTCCTATCCTTAAACCCCACCCTCCTCAGGCTCCACCCCAAAAACCTTCTGCCGGTGGCAAAGAGGGACCTGGCAACCCTACACAGGGTGGTTGTTGTGAGGATAAAATGGAGGACAGGACAGTGATGCTATAAGCCACTTTGAATCCGGATTGGGGAGGAAAATGGTGCATAAATATCTAAATAAAAATTATTAACTGTGTGGTTGGATAGAGGCCATTAACTTCATATAGATTTTATTTAGAATACTTGTGAGTCAAAAGTGTGATGTAATATGACTAGCTGTAAAAACCACAAATTTGTGTTTTATCATGTTTACTCTGCTTTATACATCCCAGCTGCTCCAGAACCGGCCAAAGCAGGTGACTATGAGACCAATTTGTGACAGGGAAGAGCAATTTGGATAGTGGTGGAATAATTCTGTTTTCTCCATCATTTTGTGAAGTTAATATCGTCCCCCAGCCACAGTATATAGCATCTATATTTTCTGGATGGGTTCCAAGCAGATTGCACAGTGCGGGGAATTGTAGTATTTATAGAAAGTGGAAGACCTTCTGGTTTTTTAAAAAACTTTACAACAAAATCACATTGCCGCAGCCATTCTGGCTGCCATATAGAACACCCCAATGCCTAGCTAATTTTTTTAAAGTATCTGGCACATTATTAAATTACATCTAAGGACAAAACTTCAGATCTCATATGGATTTTAATTTTAAAAACAACCCACCACCCAAACAGCTGGGCATCTGATCTAGACTGGGCTGTGGTGAAGGGAGATTTTTTTTTTAAACTATGCCGTGCCATCTTATGCATTTGAATCATACTCTCTTTGACCTGTTATAGATCCCACAGGAAAAACATACAAGTACCATAGGTAGGGTTGCTAACCTCCAGGTGGTGGTTGTGATCTCCCACTATTACAACTGACCTCCAGGTGAAAGAGATCAGTTCCCCTGGAGAAAATGGCCGCTTTGGAAGGTGGACTCTATGGCATAATATCCCATTGAAGCCCCTCCCCGAATCCCACACTCCTCAGGCCCCACTCCCAAAATCTCCAGGTCGTTCCCAACTTGGAGCAGGCAAACCTAACCATAAGGGTTAAGCCCCCTCCCTCTTACTGTAATCCTGATTCATGCTGAGCCCCATAGTAGCTTGTTTTGGTACTTAAAACATCCATAAGAGATTTTGATCATGTGTCTCCCATGTTGCATATCCCCAAACACATACTTCAGAGGACTGGTGGCATCATCACAATGGTTAGTCCTAATTTCTGCAGATTAATATTGATCAAGTTGTACAATTGTATTATGATTTATCTGGAGATAATAAATTATTGATGGCGAGGTGACTGGTTCCATTATATTTTTCCATACACTGTCCAGAACTAATGTGCAGGCTTACTTTAAAATAAGAGAGCTTATTATGTGACTACCGCCCCCTGCATAAAATCCATTAACACTTGAGTGAATTTTAAAAGCTTCACATATTTCACCTGGAGAAAGAGCCACACACAGCTGTGCACACACAGAGAATCATAATTTCATAAATCCTTGAATTTGCTTTTACAGCTCAGAGCTCACTGAAGAAAGCTATCAATTCTCATAAAATTATACAGGTTTTGCTATTATCAAGGAAAGCACAATTTATCATGGTCGTGGAAAGGTGTAAACATTCCATACGTAGTTGAGAGACAGCATGGTGTAGTGGTTAAGAGTGCTGGTTTGGAGCGGTGGACTCTGATCTGGAGAACCGGGTTTAATTCCCCACTCCTCCACATGAGCTGCGGAGGCTAATATGGTGAACTGGATTTGTTTCCCCACTCCTGCACATGAAGCCAGCTGGGTGACCTTGGGCAAGTTACAGCCCTGTTAGAGCTCTCTCAGCCCCACCTACCTCACAGGGTGTCTGTTGTGGTGAGGGGAAGGGAAGGTGATTGTAAGCCGGTTTTATTCTTCCTTAAGTGGTAGAGAAAGTTGACATATAAAAACCAACTCTTCTTCTTCTACTCTGCCATGTCTGAAATTCCTAAAGAATGCAATTTTTAGAAGCCTGATGCTTAGGGTTGCCAAGTACCATATGGTGGCGGGCAAACCCTTGCCAATCCACCTGGCTGCCCGCCGACCAACTGAGGGTTGGCGAGCAATGCATGCACATGCGCCTGCCCGAGACGCCACAACACTTGCGTTTACACCCGGAAGCACCACATCGCAAGGGGCCATTTACCATTCAAACTGGGAGTTTGAGTGGTAAACGGCCCCTTGCGATGCATTTTACACCCGGAAGTGCCACATTGCAATGGGCCCATTACCACCAAACTCCCAGTTCGAGTGGTAAAGGCCCCATTGCAATGCAGCACTTCCAGGTGTAAACCGGAAGTGCTGCTATCGCGTTGGTGGGGCCGCGTGTGTGCAGTCTCGCTCACCTCTGCCGGGGCAGAGGAGAGACCTGGTAAGCCTACTGATGCTGAGCATTCTTACACATAAGCAAGGGTGAAAGTACTGGAATCAGCATGGAATACCAGTAGGAATGTTATCAAAGTGTAAGATTGCCAATTTGAAACTGGGATGCACAGATTCTAATCTGAAACTCTAACCATGACACCACAATGGCTGTCTGTGAAGCAATGATATTTTCTTGCATGGATAAAAAGCTCCTATCCAACTCGAGTTAGGCATAGCATCTTGTGCATTGTTCACTTGGGAATAAACTCTAATGCGCACTCAATCAGAATCCCTTCTGAGTAAACATACTATAGGTTTGGACTTTACACCCTGTTGAAACTAAGGGCCAAACTATACCTGCAGCTGGATTCTGTGAACTGAATTCTAACTTGTTGTTTAAAAGCAGCTGCATTTGAAGGGGGAGGGTGTGATCTGGATTGGAACTACCGTGCTTGGATGGTGGTTAGTTGTTTCTCCCTTGCAGTTTTCCCAGTTGGGAATGAACAACCTCAGGTGGTAGATATAAAAGACAGGCACAATACAGGTGCCTACCTTTGTTCTCTACTGGTGTTTAAAGTAGCTCCTGGGGGAGGGTATTTCTGACCAGAGAAATGGCACATGGAAGAGTTAACATCTCTTCCACGCATCTGGGATCTGGTTTAGTGGCACTCATTTGCATTTGAAGACCAAATTACCTTGGTGAACAAGTTCAATGCATTTAATTGGAGGCCCATTACTTTCAATGGAACATTAGTTGATTTGGAGCCAAAGACAAATGGGACATAAACACATGCAACCACCATGCCAATGGTGCCTAGACTGCATATCTCACCTTCACCTAGGCAAACATAAAGTGTGAATCATTCCAAAGTCCTGATGAGATCAATGGGATCTACTTCCTCATATTTGAGTTTAGGATCACAACTTTGATTAAAATGTTGGTGTTTGAAAAAAAAAGTGACTGAGAATAGATTCAACTCAAATTCAGTTATACCCTTGAGAAAGGTTCCTGAATAGGTTTATGATTCTGTAATACAAACATGATTGACTCGGTCTGCTACATTTTCTAGACATTCTTTGTTCCCCACTACCCAACAAATGCCCACAGTACTTTGCCATTTTCTGCAGGAACTAGCGGTGGATGTAGCAATGCAACGTATATCACAAAGAGTACATGACAAGTATGCCTCCTGAATAATTATCTTACATAGAGTTACTGGCTGATGAACAGTCTGTAAAACTAAAGACTGATCTTTAGCAAAGGCTTTTTAATGGCCTGAAAGTCACTCAGGCTGTTAATAATTACAATTGAAATTATTGAAATTGAAAATATTTTGTCTGAATCAGCCCTAATCATGAATAAAATGGTGCTCATAAAATTAGATAAACATTATTGAAAGACCCAATGGTAACAGTTAATCAATTAAGTTGTTTGTGATTTAGTGTCAATGAAAGGTACCTGGCAGCTGTACAATATCTCCATTTGTCATTGATGGCCGTGCACCATATGGTCCCAGCGACTGATTTTGAATACGATGCAAACTCGCGGCAGAGTTCGAAAGCTAAGCAGCACTGTTTGCTATCAGGTAACTTACTGCTGATTATACATCCCACAAATTCACTAGTAGCGATAATTCCACTAATGATATCTGTGATCAAGAGATGCAGTGCATACCATCCATTCAGGGAGCTCTAGTACTAAAGCAGCATGCCCTTCCAAAACTTGCCTGCTTTTGCATTCACTTCCATAGGGATTGCACAGAAACAGTAATTGAACGAATTTTATTGTGAGCAGATGCTGGTTGTCTAAATACACAGAGACCATTTTCCAGGTGTTTGACCCCCCCCAGCTGCCCCAGGTCATACTGTGAACTATTTAAAAACATGATATGGACAAAGTAAACTGTCCATTAGAGTCTATGGAACATCAGTGTATGTATTTAGAGAATTTTTAAGTCTGCATTTTTTATTTGCTCTTGAGTCTGAAAAAGTAAATATTATTGCTCATATTTTGTGGTAGCATTATAAATTCAAGTGACTGAAACTGCAGTTCAAACGATGCATAGGCTAGTCAGAGGATTAGTTTATGTAGCATCAATTAATGGAGTGTAATAACTTTTAAAAATATACCTGGACCTGTTAACTATAAGCTAGACTGATTAAAGAGCTTTATCATCACAAATTCTGTGGAACAAAAGAGATTTTATAATGTTGAATACTTGGCATTCTGAACAAGAACACGAGAGGAGACCTGGCAGATCAGGTGAAAGGTCCATCTAGTCCATAATTCTATGTCCATTGCAGCCACCTGCATTCTTCACCTTATTGCTCTTCTTCTTCCTCCAACTGATGCCTAGGAACAAGTCCAAAATTGAAGTCACATGAGAGAAGAGACAATGCCAAATAATAAAACCACATTACAAATTTTTGTCTTGTTATATTTGAAAAGATATACTATGTAAGCCTAGAACAGATAAATTGTGACCAAGGTAACAATGGGTTAATTTATATTACTTTCTAAAAAAAGTTATTAATTTTATATCATATCGCTTATCAATTACACAACTAGTTTAACTGACAAACAATATCAATGATATTCAAAGACAACATAATCAACCATCCATAAAACATTATCTAATTATCCAACAGAGTTTCTCTCTGAAATGACAGATAAATAATTAAACTCAAGAACATGGAAAGCCTCCATCAATTAAATTCATAGCCCCCATTGATGGGTTATTGGTTCACTGGTTCTTAAAATATTTATTGAGGACTATTATTCTGCTTTGCTTGTTGGTTTTGGGCCCGCCTTTCCTTACCTTATGTTCAACATGTAAATGGCTAAAGCCGCCTTGAACTAAAATCCAGCTTCTGCATTTGTTCTCTGTGGTTGTTATCCAACAAAGCTGTATGTATGCATGTGGAGGACAACATAGCACAGGAGGAGTGGGATGTTTGATGTTTCTGCTGCAGTCCATTTTCTCTTTTGAACATGGTAAGTACTGCAAAGAAACCTTTGGCTCTTCACCATTTTCCTCTTTTACCCTTCATGGTGGTTTCTGTGACCACCTGTAGCTCTTATGCAGAGCTACATCAACCTCCAGTAGGGTTTCCAGGTGCCTCTTCACCACCGGTGGGAGGTTTTTGGGGTGGAGCCTGAGGAGGGTGGGGTTTGGGGAGGGCCTTCAATGCCGTAGAGTCCAATTGCCAAAGTGGCCGTTTTCTCCAGGTGAACTGATCTCTATCGGCTGGAGATCAACTGTAATATCAGGAGATCTCCAGCTAGTACCTGGAGGTTGGCAACCCTAACTTCCAGGTCATGGCTGGAGGTCTCTCACTATTACAACTGATCTCCAGGTAACAGAGATCAGTTTCCCTGGAGAAAATGGCCGCTTTAGCAATTGGACTCTATGGCATTGAAGTCCTTCCCCTCTCCAAGCGCCATCCTCCTCAGGCTCCACCCCCAAAATCTCCAGGTATTTCCCAATTTGGAGCTGGCAACCCTATGCAGAGCCCTTGCTTTTATTAGTTGAATTTTAAAAGTTGGGTCTGTTGATTAGACCTGCTCCATGTTGCTCACAGTTGCCTTGAATCTCAGGCAAAGGGATACAAATGTTTGAAAAATAAAATAAAAATGCTCCCCTTCTAGTCTCAAATTGCATGTTGGCTATGTGTGAATGTTGAATTTCCCTTTTGGTAATATGCTAGCATGACAAGTATTGTAAGGGTTTCCATAGGCAACCACCTTCCCCTGCATGGGGTGAAAAATATCCTACAATGGGCCTGCATTTCCCAGTTCAAAGTTACATTCACATGCATCATGTTTCATACCTTTGTTTTCATTCCATCATAAAATTGGCTAGTTGTTAACTTGAGCCTTTTCTGTTATTGGTAGTCACCCTGTGAATAAATACCAGTGCTGGGGAGGAACAGCAAGAGCAACCTCTGGCTTTTGTGCCCTGCTTGTATGATTTTTTTGTGGGGGGAGGATTCTTGCTGGTCACTGTGTGAAACAGGACACCATATTCGGGCTTTAACTATGGTAGTTTACTGATTTTGAACTTGGCTGATCTATGTCTAGGGTTGCCAGGGCCCCCCTTGCCATCAGAAGGAGCTTGGGGGGGGGGGCGATTTGTGAGTGTGCAATGCACGTGCACAATAATGTCCCTTCTGGGATAAACCTGGAAGTGATGGGGATGCTCTAGCACATCCCTTAAAAATTCTATGGAAACCCGCCACAGGGATGAGTGATGGACAGTCATTCCTAAACAGTTTATCAGCCTAATGGCTCAGGTGCTCGCAAGTGTACACTATGCATCATGAGCAACCAACTAATTACTTGTCCAACCAGTCATAAGACCAGCTCTATCCCAAAACAACATGGAATGGGCAAAAAAAAAAAAGTGTTCTGTAACTAGTAAATCATAGAAGACCCCCCTCCCCAAATTCCTGCTGAGCCCTGAAGTTACTAGCTAATCCTATGATAGTCACAGGGAGTGAGGGTAGGAGCAGAGCCTGGCAAATGCCTTCATGGGAAAGTGGGAAGCCATTTCTATGGATTTCCCCATAGCCCTTCCTATAGGCTAGGCAACACCATCCATAGCCCCAGTGGCCATTAGCAGGTTTACAAATAAATGCCATTTTCTCCAGAATGTCTCAGGCCCAGAGTGTACTTGTGTCGTCAGCATTTAGCTAAGTGCCCAAAGCTAGCTGCTTTGTAGATTTGAACTCCTTACTTTTCACGAGACTCTACTGTACTGCTATAAAACTACATGCAGTACAGTGACTGCTGCTTTATTGAAGTATGGCCATAATTTTATGCTATCTTTCTTACTTACAGCAAAGGTCTTGTTGATTGCTCAGAACTAGATCCAGACCATTTACAGTATTATCCTAAGAGCAGCTCCTTAAAACTAAGGCTAGGGTTGCCAGCTCCGGGTTGGAAATACCTGGAGATTTTGGAGGCGAAACCTGAGGAGGGCAGGGCTTGTAGAGGGGACGGACTTCAATGCCAGAGAGTCCAATTGCCAAAGCAGCCATTTTCTCCAGGTAAACTGATCTCTATCGGCTGAAGAACAGTTGTAATAGCAGGAGATCTTCAGCTTCCACCTGCAGGTTGGCCACCCTAACTAAGGCTCATGGAATAGACTTGTGCAAGATTCTGAGCAGACCTGTTTAGGATTGCTCTCTTAATTAAGCAAATGAGTGCAGGATAAAAATTACAGTCCAAATAATCCAAGATGGTAAAACGTGTCACTTGACTTCTTAAGGTCCACTCATGTAAGCATTGAGAATTAGAGATCTGTAGACTACATGTGCGTATGAAGTTGAAACTATACAGGAGAGGCAATGATAAATAAAAGTAGAATTTCTTTTCTTTCTTTTTTTTAATAAAGGAGAAACCAGAAGTTCAATAACTTGGATTAACCAGATTCATAGGACATTATGCTCTGATCTATACTTACATTATTGTTGACAATGACATGGATAATCAAGAGCAGGTTTTTGCTCTCTCCTCAAGAGAGATCCCCATTTTTATAATCCGTGATAGTCTAATGATGACACTGGCTTCAATAGTAACTTTGCATAGGTATTGCAAGAATCAGCTGGTTAAAATGGATGAAGTGCTTTGACAATAAGAACCAATACGAAAGGGCTATTCATAAAATAAGAAGAATAGACAAGATACCTTAACAACCCTCACCATGTCTAATTAAACTGCTTCCTGTGAGGAAATTGCAGATAATATTCTGAAGATCTTGTCTCAGTGCATTTTCATATTATGCCTACCTGGGAACATTATATTGTAACAAAGTAATGGCTTTTATCCAGTAACCACTTGGTGTTTCTCTAGTCTAATAATACCAATCTGCTATTCTCTTATAGGTTCTAATAATACCAGCTTGGTGTAGTGATTAAGAGCGGTGGTTGGGAGAGGTGGAGTCTGATCTGGAGAACCAGGTTTGATTCCCCACTCCTCCACGTGAGCGGTGGAGGCTAATCTGGTGAACTGGATTTGTTTCCCCACTCCTACACATGAAGCCAGCAGGGTGACCTTGGGCTAGTCACACTCTCTCAGCCCCACCTACCTCACCGGGTGTCTGTTGTGGGGAGGGGAAGGGAAGGTGATTGTAAGCCAGTTTGATTCTTTCTTAAGTGGTAGAGAAAGTAAGCATAGAAAAACCAACTGTTCTTCTTCTTCAAATATTCATCATGTTGTGAGAGAGCACTGTCGACTTTAGAATAAATAACATGCATCTCTAAGAGCTTTATACTAATGGCACTTTTGGAAGTAATAAACATCATTCTATGTGGAAGGCCGGACAATCGAGGAACAGGAAGGTTCTGGTCTACTAATTTTAATAAGGTGCTAATTGTCTAGACATATTGGATGGGCTTGGGACAGTGCCAGTTTGAAATGGAATGGCTTGGTGTGTCCTCTAATTACTTTATGTCAAGATGTTAAAAAACTATCCTCTTCTGTTCCTGCTATGCTGCTGATTTCAGAAATCTGCCTTCCCTCCTGCTTGGTAGAACCATAAATCAAATGCCGGACAGCTGAGGCAAAGTGTCAAAAAAAAAAAAAATCACCCAGCATTGCAACGGAAATTAAAAGGAAAGAGGAAAGGTAGAGAACAAAATAGCGACATGCAGTTAACAGTTATAAATTAGAGATGACCAGGCCACAGTCTTTGTTACCCACCTGTGGTTTCAGGAGCCTGTAAATGCTGATGTTGCCAGGGACATTTTAAAAGCAATTTCTCTAAAATTGTAGCGAGAGGTGAGGGAGCTTTGGGGCAATAAGACATTTTGTAGCATTATCAAATTCCTTTCAGAAGTTCTAAGCATTTTCCTCGTATCACTCCCTTAAGAAACAAATATTAAATGATGATAGTATCTGGCTTTTATTTTAAAGAATGGAAGAAGTGGAAAAATGACACCATTTTAATTTAGCCGTAGGAATCGTAAACAATGTGACATTCAACTGGGCAGTTCTAGAATGAGCAGAGTTTATTCCTATATAAATATTAATGATATCATTTAAAATAGATGCCAGCTAAGCCTGAAAGCAAGAACCTAAGTTTTCTTCAGAATTTGCAGACTTTCCCTCCGGTACTCTCTAACGTCAGTAGATATGGGAAATATGTTATTTGTTTACCACAATGACTGACCATAAATCATGCTGGATATGTGGGATTGAGGATCTATAAATTTTCTTGGAACTGATGAACAATATTTCAGGACTTATTGCAAGCACTGAGACTATTAAATTAAGTGTCCATACACATCTTATGTTTTGAACCAGTTCACACGCTGAATCTGCCATGCATTCTATGCATACAAAGCCCTCCTGGATGGACTGTATGCTTGTGGTCATTTGGAAAAAGGGATGTGTGGATTGGGATATACATAGATATACATAGAAAAGATAGTGTATTTAAATATGAGAAAAAGTTTTTTTCAGGTGCTGTGATTAGCAGACAATCCATCCTTGTTTATTGAACTACCTTGATCAGAAAAGCAGGTGATGATTCGGTCAAGAGACACCTACCCATTTTGGATAAACAATCTGGCGAAAATACTAATTCTGGTTAGCCCTTTTCCCTCCAAAGGAGCAAAATAATTGCCCAAAGAAGAGATACTAACAATAGCAATTTCTGACAATCCTGACAAATTATCCAGTTCCGAGAATAGACCATAAGAACTGAATAAAAGCCATGCTGGATCAGACCAAGGCCCATCAAGTTCGGCAGTCTGTTCACAGAGCGGCCAACCAGATGTCTGTAGGAAGCCCACAAACAAGACACAGCACCTAATATAGTAGGCATGCTCCTCTAATACTAGGGAGAACAAGGACCCATCTGTACATTACCTTCAGTGCAGAGGTTTCAGAATCTCATGGCTGCTTCCACAACACTCCTTGTGAACATCAGCAATATCTGTAATTATTAGGGTTGCCAACCTCCAGGAACTAGCTGGAGATCTCCCGCTATTGCAACTGAACTCCAGCTGATAGAGATCAGTTCACCTGGAGAAAATGGCTGCTTTGGCCATTGGACTCTATGACATTGAAGTCCTTGCCCTCCCCTAACCCTGCCCTCCCCAGGCTCCGCTCCCAGAATCTCCAGGTACTTCCCAACCTGGAGCTGGCAACCCTAGTGATTATGCACCATGCTAATAACACTCTCATGGGACAGGCAATTCCAGCATGCTAGGTAACCTCAACATTTGCCCTGTCTACGTAGGTGGAAGTTACAGTAACTGCTAATAGTGGCATCAGATAGCTACAAGATGGCTAAGCAGCCAGGCTACTGCAGGTATTGTAGAAACTATTCCTTACACACAATCAAATACACTTTGTTTTGTTTTAATATCACTTGGAATGACAGTGATGCAAACAGGTGAATCCTTATAAATAGTAATTTTGATGGCCTGCCTGGTAACAGGCATTCACTGCACCCCCCCCCGCAAGGATATTAGTCTTCTCTTCACACTGTCCCCTCCCCAATCTTATCATGACAGTCATATATGCTACTTATTCTCTTCTGCAGTAGATATGCTGTTGTGAATTATCTGTCAGGAACAGGAGGTGCCCAGAGACCCCCAATTCGGGAAACAATTATCTTGGCTATCTTTGTCTCAGGTTGTAAATACCTGAATCCCATAAGGTGCTTAGAGGGCAACTCTCATCTCTGAAGTTGTCTCTTCAGATTTAGTAAAATATTAAGGGCTCACTGAAAGTCTGTGCTTCTTAATGAGAGGCAGCCCAGTCCAATGTGTATTTTATTCTTGGAAGTCAGTTCCATTGCGTTCAATGAGACAAAGTACCTGGGATATGGACTTAGGATGGCACACCCAATCACTGTCTATTGCAGTCCTTCACCACTGGTTTCTAGACTATTTATTTAAGTATTTATTCCCTACTTTCCCCCTGTGGTTAAAGGTGGCTTACAATTCTAAAAGAAAACCATCCAGTATACAATAAAACCTCATTTACCCCTCTTCCCAAGAAAGTGTCTGAAGCTCAAACCCCATTAAAATCTCTAGCAAATAAAACAAATAAACCTCCTAAAATGTCTAAGGGTGGCACCTTTTTTCAGGGAGCTCCTATTGAAAAGGAAGAGACTATGTTTGTAATCTGAATTTCTCTCTTTCGACATGAATATTTTCCATGCCTAAATATACCGACATACCTACCTCCTATGTAGCATTCTCTTTTTTGGTGACTTAATATATTCAATCACCCTGATCTGCATACTCTTTTTTCTCCTGGTCTGTGGCACTTCTCAGCTCACTACAACGTGGGTTCCTGACAGAAAAGCTGTGAAGTAATGAAATGGCTGCCCGAGGAACGGTGCTCACAGAACCTGAATGTCAGTAGTGTTGATATTCATAGTCCGGGTGAAAGAGGTTTGCTTACTTACTAAAACATGGAGAAAGTTGCTGCCTGGTTCCAGGGAAATAATAAATAATGAGTGAGGGTTGGGAGGTTTTACTTGCTGAGAAAAATAGTGAGACGACTCCTTGCTGCAAGTGTCATTTCTATGCCTTTGTGTCATCTTTTCCTGCTAGAAAAACTTTGTTAATGCAGAAGTCAGTAGATGCTTCACTGATGGAAAGAGGTTTCTTTCTGCTGTCATTTCGTCAGCCTGTTTGGATAAGGACATACCATAATCCTTTAAGTACAGAGACTGAATGAGATATATTAGTGCACCTAATTCCTGTGGTTAGACATTACAGAGTATTTTCCCATGGGTCTCTTGGTGCTCCACACAGACAGAACTGAAAAAAAGAAAGAAAGGTGATTCCTCAGAAAAAAACAACACTCAAATAATCCAACAAGAAGGAATCACCCTGATGAGGGTTGCCAAATCTTGGAAGACAGAAATCTGGCAAGGGATTGAGTCTGGCCAATGGCACTGGGACCCAGGGGCAGTGGTGGAGACTGTGTCCCCAAGGGCAGAACTAGGGTTGCTAACTCTGGGTTGGGAATTTCCTGGAGGCTTGGAGGCAGAGCCTGGGGAGGGCAGGGCTTGGGGAGGGGAAGGACCTCAGCAGGGTATAATGTCATATAGTTCACCCTTCAAAGCAGCCATTTTCTCCAGAGAAACAGATCTCTGTAGACTGGAGATAAGTTGTAACTCCAGGAAATCTCCTGGCCTCACCTGGAGGTTGGCAACTTGAATAATAACTGAGGGGTTTACAAACTGGGATCCAGCAGAAAGCAGTCTATTCATCTAAGGTGCACAGCTATTCCATGTGATTATAAATCAAACCAAGCAACTGTTATGTTAAAACAGCCACACAGCCTATCGAAATTGAGATGACTTCACCACAAATTCTGCCAGTGTCTTTGCAGATGGGTAGATGTATATTTTTAATTGTGCAATTATGGTCTGCAAAATACTGAAATATTATTGATGAAGATTTTAAGGAGGGCTTATGTTAATTTTGTAGGTATGGATTTGTATAGCCTACTGAAAAAACACAGCAGAAGACCTCTATATCAAAACATGTTTGAGCATTTTAATGTACATTTTTACCATAATTTAAGATTTATGTTTAGATTTCTATATGCATATTTAATTTTGTTTGAAAGATTCATGAGTCTGGATTAGTTTAAAACCAGTCTGTTATTTTTATCCACTTGATATATTTTGTTTGTTTGCATTTCCCCCCATTTTTTTTTCTTTTGAAGGGCAAGGGTGCAAAAATGGACAAGGCTTTTAAGACTTTTAGATTTAACTTTTAAGAAGCTACTTTCCAAAGTCAAATACCTCTCCTCCAGAGAGAGGTATTAAGTTTTAAACTGACCTCGTTTAAAACAATGGGATGTAATTGGAAGTCTCATTTTTGAGGTTAATGGATGCCATAACTTATTTAGGGAGTTTTATGCACCAGTACAAATCAATCATTTGTACCTAGAAGACTGTTATTTTAAAAACCTTCAAGAAGTGACCTAGAAAAGCAAGTTTATTTGAATATATTAAAACACTATAAACTCAGTTTCCAGAAATCAGGCATAAATATTTTTCAGGTTTAGAATGATCATTTCTCACTGTGGACAATGTTTTCTCTGTCTACTTTTGTCTACATTTCTAGACAAATGGATTTAAATTGGGTATAAATTCTGTCTGAAGCCTATCGTGGTTGATATTCAGCTGCGCAAGATTCACACATTTCCCTCAAACTGGAATGACTTGGGAACAGAGAGGATGGATGTGCATTTCTTTAGACAGTTGATTAATTTCTATTTCTGTCCAGAGAGTTTAAATTTAATTACAACCATACATGCCAGAATCCACTCCTTTTATAACACCACCTATTGTCACATACATACATAACAAATCAAGTTTATATTTTGAACCCGTGGTTCTGTTAGGGCAGGCAAATCTAGGACTGGAGGAAAGTTAAGGTGTTTTAAAAGTAACATGACTTAATTATGTTGGTACAAACTTGGTGGTCCCCAGCTCTGCTGATTTAAGGAGGAAATTATACCAGAGGCCTAATTAGGTGTCACTTGCCCATTTTACCCCCCCACTCCCTGTTGTGGCTTGAAGTCGTAATTATGAGAGCCAGCATGGTGTAGTGGTTAAGAGCGGTGGTTTGGAGTGGTGGACTCTGATCTGGAGAACCAGGTTTGATTCCCCACTCCTCCACATGAGCGGTGGAGGCTAATCTGGTGAACTGGATTTGTTTCCCCACTCTTACACATGAAGCCAGCTGGATGACCTTGGGAAAGTTACAGCTCTGTTAGAGCTCTCTCAGCCCCACCTACCTCACAGGGTGTCTGTTGTAGGGAGGAGAAGGGAAGGTGATTGTAATCCGGTTTGAGTGGTAGAGAAAAGTCGGCATATAAAAACCAACTCTTCTTCTTCTTCTAATTAAATTCCCCAGAAACCTATTTAAAAGCAGTCCATTTAGAAGGTCAAGGTAGGGTTGCCAGCCTCCAGGGGGAGCCTGTAGTTCCCCTGGAATTACAACTCATCTCCAGACAACGGAGATCAATTTCCCTGGAGGAAATGGATGCTTCAGGGAGCATGCTCCGTGACTTCACATTCCTGCTGAGCTCCCTCCTTAGGTACCCCAAATCTCCAGAAATTTCCTAAGCCAGAACTTGGAACCCTAGGCAAGGATGTCCCCTTCTGTGGTCCACAGGGATCCTCTATAGCAAAACACATAGATTCTCACACAACCAAAAATCATAGTTCTGCAAAATACAACCAAACTGAGAGACCAAGCTTATAACTCTTTCCCTTTTAAGCCCTAGGAGCAAATTTAGGGTTTCTTTCAGTTCTCTCTGTAGTCCTCTCTCAGTGGTCCACTCTTACTTTGCCACAGATTCTTCTAGGAAGCATCCAGACAAGAATCACCACAATATGGAGACACAGCCATGATGACTGCCCCCCACATGTTTTTTCCTGTTCTCAGAAAGCACAGAATATTTCTACTTTACAACAGGAATGGTTCTTTGTAGGATACATACCCAAAATGACATCACAGCATTGTGCAATGCTCTAGGAATTTACCGAATCTCTATTTCCTAGAGCATCGTGCAAGGCTATGATGTCACTTCTAAATTCATAGCGGGAAGTGATATCATGCCATTGTGCCTTGCCAGCCCATTTTAGTTCTACTGAGCAGTGGTGGGAACTTGGGGGTTGGGAGCTGGCTTGCCATGACAGGCAACCTGATCTCCCTAGTTCCTCTTCATCCTGCAAGTGTCAGAGTTTTAATTTGGAGTACATTTCACTTCCTTTCGTTCTAGTGTAGGAGTATCAACCTCAAGGTGGGGCTGGAGTTCTCCTGGAATTACAACTAGGGCTGTCAATTCGGTTCGGCCCGAACTGAAAATCAGCCGAATTTCCCTTGATTCGGCGGTTTTTAGTTCGGGAGGAACCGAACTCAAAACTGGCGGGCAACGGGGGGGCCGAATTCAGCGAGTTCGGGAGTTCGCGAATAAATTCGGCCAATTCGGGGCCGTCAGTAAGCAGCATAACCTTCAGTAAGCAGCATTCTCCTCCCCCGGCCAATCGGTGGCCAAGCTGGGTCTTCTTCTGGCCAATCAGTCAGGATCGAGTACTGGAGGAATCAGCTGATGTGCGGCCGGCCAGGGAAAGAGAGAAAGAGAGGGAAATCCTTATGTGTGTGTGAGGGGGTGCTTGTGCACATTCACTCCTTTCCGTGGCTGCAGAGGGCGCATTTTTGGGTGTGCCGACCCCAAACATTCAGCGGAGCATCAGACAAGGCTTCTTAAGATACCCCCCAAGTTTTGTAAACATTGGGTCAGGGGGTCCCGAGATATGGGCTCCACCCCCTTTTTCTTTCCATGGCTGCAGAGGGCGCATTTTTGGGTGTGCCGACCCCAAACTTTCAGCGGAGCACCAGACAAGGCTTCTTAAGATACCCCCAAGTTTTGTAAACATTGGGTCAGGGGGTCCCAAGATATGGGCTCCACCCCTTTTTCCTCTCCCCCCTTTTCCATTTTCGTGGCTGCAGGGGGCGCTTTTTTGGGAGTGCAGCCCCCAAACTTTTATCATAGCTTCAGATCATCCCTCTTAAGAGACCACCCAAGTTTTGTAAAGATGGGTTCAGTGGGGGCTGAAATATCGGCTCCCCCCTTTTCTCTTTCTGTGGCTGCAGGGGGCGCATTTTTGGGTGTGCCGACCCCAAACTTTCAGCGGAGCTTCAGACAAGGCTTTTTAAGAGACCACCCAAGTTTTGTAAACATTGGGTCAGGGGCCCCCAAGATATGGGCTTTCCCCTTTTCCCTATTGGGATGAATGGATCACCCTCAAGAGATGCATACATATGGATCTTATATTGGATACAAATGGAATCATATTGGATTACCCAGCCTCCCAGCCCCTCCTGCTGGAACAGAAGACAGCCACAGTAAGACCCCTTTGGGGGCTTTAATCTATAATTTTTCTTTTCTGTGTGTGTGTGGGGGGGAAAGCAGAGTCTGTGTGTGTGTGTGGGGAGGGAGCAGTTTCTGTGGGTGGGGAGGGGAAGCCAAAGGGGGCTTTTGCTGGTTCTGCCTGGGGTGTGTCTCTCTCTCCCTGGTTTGAGGGGGGGCCTTCATTTTTATTCTTCAGGTTTTTCCTCATTCATAAGATTAGGTTATTTTGATGCTTGCTCAAAACTGGTTTTCAAATGGTGACTTAAAGAATGCATCTGCCTGGTCCCAAGTCCATATGCAAAAGGAGAAATTCCACCCCCTCCTGCTCATTATGCATAGCTAGCTGCCTCTGTCCCTTTCCATGGTATGCAAACTCCCAGGTGTCAGGTGTTGCTTTGCACTGTTGCAAAGGTGTTGCATTGCGTGCTTGTGTTGCTTTGCAGTTGTATTGTTTTGCAAAATTCTTCACACCTGCCCCGCCCTTTGCATGTTTGCAAAGGTGTTGCTTTTCAGTTGTGTTACTTTGCAAAGTTCTTAGTACCTGCCCGCCCTTGCTCTCATCAGCTGTTTGTCGGGGCTGGGAGCTTTGTGCGTGGGCGGCAAGCTCTGCTGAGAGATGCACATTCAGGGTGGAGGGACCCCTTTCGGGGCCCATATCTCAGCCCCCCCTGACCCAATCTTTACAAAACTTGGGGAGTCTTTCAATATACGTCCTTTGAAGCTGTGCTGAAAGTTTGGGACCTCTAAGCCCAAAAATGCCCCCCCCAGAGCCACGGAAAGGCGCGATTGTGTTTTTAATGGCTTTATTCGGCCGAATTTTTTTTCCGAACTTTGAATTCCCGCCGAATTGAACGGAACTGAAGTGGGGGAGTTCGGACTTCGGCACGTACCGAACCCACAAGGGCCAAATTCGGCCGAATCCGAACTGTACCTAATTTTTTTTTTGACAGCCCTAATTACAACTGATCTCCTCACAGAGATCAGTTCCCCTGGAAGAAACGGTAGCTTTGGAGGGCAAACTCCATGACATCATGTCCCTGCTCAGCTCCTATCCCTCCTCATACTCTACCTTCCCCAGGCACCAAGCTGGAGTTGGCAACCCTATTCTAGTGATAGCAATATATTATCTGAAGGTCTCATATTTGTGCAGCACAATGGCTGGAGAAACAACTTTCCAAATAGTTAGAAATAATGCTACCCAAAGTTTGGGCTGTTGAGACATTGGCCTCAGTCTGTGTTCACTATGCAAGGCAATTTATGGACTGGTAATTTTTTTCCATGACAAAGGAGGGAAGAGGCAGGGTGGCTATCTTTCTAATAATAACCTGCAGGTAGTGAAAAAGTGAAATGTAGACTTATTAAGCAGCTTCAGGATATTTGGTTTCATTTCTGCAAGGCACAGCAGTTAGATTTCCTTCAAAATGCATACAGTCTAGCAGGGACAGATGAAATATTTAAATGCCTAGAGGGCATGGGCTAATGAGCACAGCAGAAAGAAATATCAAAGGCAAATGACTACATGGTATGGACGTCAGCAAACGTTTTCATTTCACTTTGGACAAAAGAACATATTCAGATAAATAAGAAGAAATGCGTTTTTCTCCATCAAAGGATGAATTTTTAGTATGAGAAAAGGATATACTTTCTGAAATATTTAAGGGTTGGATTTTGTAAAAAACAATCTGATCTTTCCTCACACCTGCTTCTTCCAAGAGATTTAGGCACAGTGATGGGGCATGTGGATTTCTACACAGAGATGTAGACTTTTAACTGTAATCAGAACAGGTTCAGCACCTACGACATGAGTTTAACTTTTCACCTTTCATTACAAACATATATTTCAGCAAGTGGAATGCTGAATCTACTGTTTATTGCTCCCCTCTCACCCACCACCTGGGCTGTCCATCTTTGAAAAATTAACTTTAAAATGGTATATGTTCATCCTTCACATCATTATTATAAAATAAAATTCAGCTTTAAAAAGTTGTAACATGGCTTGAGATTGAGAAAGTGTATAAGATATTATGGGTGCTAGCCAAAAGGTACATATGGGCTGTCAAGTTGCAACTGAGCTAAGTTGCAACCCCAGCAAGGGCCTTTTGAGACAGGTGAGAAGCAGAGGTGATGTGCCATTGCCTTCTTCTGCAGTCTCCCTTAGTAGTCTCCCATCCAAATACTGACTCAGTTTAGCTTCTGAGATCTGATGAGACTGGGCTATACCATGCTGCCTTCCTTCCCTGTGCAGGTTAATAGGCACCCTCTAAAGATGGCTTTCCCCTCTTTTAGATGAACTACTGCGAAAAATATGTACAGAACCAATTTTAAAGTTTTTGGTCTAGGGCAGAAAATTGTTTATTTCTGTACAGATTAGTAGAGAACCTGTTCAAAGATCTCCAGCACTCTTAAAATGGTGTTTTTGTCTTCACTGTTATGATCTGAAAGCAGGATCTATTCTAGACATCATAACTAGCCTAAAATACTGGCTCCCATGCAACAAAGACCATGCAATGAAGTAAGAAGTGGCGGTGCCCCCTTGTTATTTGTTTGTGTGTGTGGGAGTTCTTTATGTAAAAAAAGGCATAACCTGGGATTATCAAGTATAGAAGACGAATGAAAATGTGTTTGGTCAGTAATTCTTTCCGAATTTATATTGACAGATTTAGAGGAAAAACCTTTTCAAAACAGTACTTCAGTAGTATTAGAAAAATACTGACAATGTTAGAAGAAACCAATAGACTTGATAATCAGAGAGGTTGATTACTGTTTTGCTGAACATTCAGACAGTTTGGCTTCTCCCTTTTCCTTGTTTGTGCCTTAGGGGAATTCTTGCATTGACTGAGAGACCTAGTTTCAATGGGCAAAAACGCATGGTCGCTTTAGCCTCCTTTATTCCCTGTTTCAGCCAGGATTCAGCCAGGATGGAACGCATGTTCGGCGAAACGCATGTGTTCGATCCTGGCTGAATCCTGGCTGAAACAGGGAATAAAGGAGGCTAAAGCGACCATGCGTTTTTGCCCAATATCAGATTTGATGGATTTGATTTCTGCACTTTCTTATGTAATTTGTAATGTTTCTATATAATTGGAGGAAATTTAGCTACCAGATAACAAGAGACTTGTGGATATTTATCTGTGAAAGTAACTGCTCCCTTTTTAGGACAGTGCTGCTTTGTAAATGATTCTGTTAGATAGATTATCAATTAGATAGTAAAACACAAAATATTGAGAATTTTTACATTTTAGAGTAAGTATGCTCTTTTCTGACATTCTTTATTAGGCTTATAATGCTTATTTCTTGTAGGTATTTATGAATTTATGCAGAATAATGCTTTGTCCATTAATAAATGTCTACTCAAGGACATGTGCCTAGATGTATAATCTTCCTGCAGTGCAGTGGCTGAGCATGTGAGTTATGAACTGGGAGGTCCTAGATTGAAATTTCATCTCAGCTGTGGACTCATGATGGTGTTAGGCAAGGTACTATTCCTTAGCCTCAGCTCTTTGGCTGCAATATGGGGTGAATTTTAATATTCCAAGGTATTATAGAAGTGTTGTTAGTAATTATTGAAAAGTTTTGCATTCAAGTTAATATTACAGAATGTGTCACATGGGTGGTTCTGGTCATGCTTCATGATATATGGTTTAATTTTTCCAGAGTATCTCATGAAATACTCCAGAAACCTGCAAGCCCACTGTGACTAGACACAAGCAAAATTTAACATGTCTACTACTGACAATAACAACCCAGAATGCTTTTTTATCATAAGGCAAGATCTGCATGGTTTGGCTGCACAGTCTACATTTCTGTCTGCACGTTGCCTCCTTTGTCACTGTATTGAATGCTTCGCCTGACGGCACTTTCCCCTGGAAAGCATCATGTCATTCATGACATCGGGGAAGCACGGCATGCTCCCCCCTCTTCCCCCTACTATTTCTTCAAGCCAGCAGCAGGTCTTCCTGGCAACTGGTCCTTCACGGCCCCACTAAGATGTTCAGAATTATGTTCATTAAGTGTTGTCACAGTTTAAAAGCACAGACACACTGGGGAAAGCGAGCAGAGCGAGAAGCTGGGTGTGCACATGTATTTGCCCATGTTGTGTTTCTGTTAAGCCCAAGCAAGGAACTCTCTCTTTCCTGCCACCCCCTCATTTGAAGTCTGCTGAGTCCAAAGGAAATCATAATAGAACTCATGCAACCCTACGCAAAGGAAAGGGAGGGGTTAGTGCAACGATCCAACACTCCTTCTTTCTTTTGCAAGTCTCTGAGATCTTCCCCCTGCCATAACATCATGACACCAGAATGATCATCCTATGGTATAAGAACAGGCTCCCTTAACCCTGTTTGTGTGTCCTGGATCTGCTTGCTCACCCCTCCTGCTAATGGATTAGTTTTTGTTCTCTGAAATGCTGGTCATTTCTCTCTTCAGCCCTGTTCCTGTTGACACCCCCCTTCAAGACTGGTAATTATCACCCATCCCTACACTATGCCATCTGCTGCTTTTCTCTAGTTAGCTCTTGCATGTTGTGAGTGTGTATTTCACTAGAATTAAATACTGTTGTCCAGTTTTTTCCTTTTTGTTTTTATCACTTTATATTATATGTTATTGTTTTTCAATAAAACTTGATTAAACTTCCAACAACTGCCTACTTATTTGAGAGTTTCCACTTGGGACTATCCTGGTAAACATTGGTTATTGATCTCAGTTACCCTTTTGCTCTGTATCCAGCTAATTCTACAACTTAAGTGGAGATTGCCTATTCAGGGTAACTATGCAGTATTCAGATTCTGCTGTGCCACAAGTTGTGAGCTTGAAGGAATTAGCTTCATGTTGTTCTTTGGTTGTATTTTATTTAAGTGTATTGTCTTCAAACACTTTGTAAACTCTGAAAAATGCCATGGCAGGAGGAACCACACCAGGAAGTATGTATAGCTCCAAATCATTTGTAGATGACCAGCATCTTATAAAGGGCAAATGGTGGGGAAGCAATCATATTGGAGATGTGCTGGTTCATACCTAAATAGTTTACTAGTAGACACATACCACTAAAAACATGATGGGATGACACTTTCAGAGTAGGATAACACTGTCACTTCATACTCTATTGAGACAGAGGAAAAAAGGCTGCATGATATGGAATTAGAATTTATTTGGGTAACTTCAGGTCCTGAATAGGCAATATAAAAAGACATTTATCAAGTTATTAGTCATTATTTGGAAACAAGCATGGATAATGCAGAGAACCTGCCAGGGACAAGAAGCGGACAAGAACTTATAGGGGAAGCATTTATCACATTTGGAAGGAAAATCAATGCATAAATTAAGGACACCAAAATGAACTTTCACAGAGTTCTAAACTACCTCTGTGTTTCCAGATTTGGGCCTTTAACTTGTTAATAAGTTGTGACTGTTCCACTTCAGTAGTGGTTCCCAGCCTTTTTGGTATGGTGACTCATAAGTACAAATTTTCTTGGTATGGTGATTCATCTAGGGCCAGCCCAAGGCTTTAGGTGCCAGAGGCAAACTATTCACCCATCTAGTCCAGCAGTGCATTTTCTACGGGGACTAACTAGATGTTGCTGAGAAACCCACAAACATTGCACAAAGGATGCAGCTGTCCCCAAGAAAGTGGCATTTCATTTTCCCTTCCTTCCAGCGGATACTATAAAGTTACTAGTCGCTGGACAGATCCCCCCCACATTGTTGCAAAAGAAGGTGGAAAGTGAGAATGAGAGTAGCTGACAAGCAGGATGAGAAGAGAAAGAATGATGCAGAGGGCAGGAGCAGCCATCAAGGAGGGCTGGCCCATGAACCAATTTCTGAGGCTTCACAACCCACTTCTGGATCCCAACCCATAGGCTGGGAAACACCACACTACAGGATATATTTCAACAGCCCTGTAGTTAATTTTGGGAGGCCCAGGGTGGAAGTTCCATTTATTTGGTAGCATGTGTGACAGACAGAGCCAAGTCCATTCCCTTTGTACCCTGGTAGCCTGGAAAGAAACCCAGAAATGACCAGTCAGGACCACTTGGAGGGAAGGGAAAGAGCACAGGGGAAAAGAGCCCTAATGGAGATTTGAGGTAGATAGGGTTTGGAGGTTCCTTATGCAGGGTAGAAATCTTGCTGTGTCTCTAGTCGCTTGAGGTGGAAGTGGACTGTTGAGTATGGTGGCCTGGTGAGGCACGTACTGGTATGTGGTCTTTCTGGGTGATTGGAAAGCTATAGGAGCAGATGGAGGTCTGTGTTTTTTGAAAATGCTCTAGTAATCTGAAAGGTTAAGAAACCTTTCTCTCTCCACACACACACACTCACAAGTTGGTCCTGAATGTTCACAGTTTACCCCCCCCCCACACACACACCAGTAAACCTTTGCCTTGTGTTTAGTCTCTGTTCTCCTACTTGGCATTAAAAGGTATTATAATTAGGTTTACCAGGGCAGGGCAAAGGGTACCTTAGGAACACCATCTCAATTTACATCCTGGTTGTCTGGCAGTACACAGTGCCAAGCACTGGCAGGCTAATAAACATTGCTTTGGTCTCTTTCACAGGTGTGCTAGATGTTGTGATGGGAAAGTGTGGTGTGGGTAGATAGTCCTCACTTAATCCCCAAATCAATATGTGCTACCATTGTGACGACAGTGGCACTGGGCAGTGTCGGGTTTTTCCCACCAAAAATACTTTAGTGTCCACTCCACTATCCAAAACTGTTGCAGTGTCCGTAAGTGCACTTAGGATGTGACCTGTAAGCATTAGGATAGCACAACTTTTAAAAATGAAGGCAATATTTCTGTTGAGGCTTCTGTTACTAAACAAACAGACAGACCAAAAGAAGCAAGAAACTATTGTCTCAGGCAATTTGAACGGAAGGAATGTTTTTGCTTTTTGGAGCTGCAGGGTTAAGGCCCTACTTTTTAATGTCTGGGAGAACTTGGTTGAGAGAGAGGGACTGTGGTTCTCTATATCACTTGTCATAGTTACATAGACTTACTTTGCCTGAGGGCAGTAATTTTCTGTTTTCCAGAGAACTGAAGTGAAATGATAAATAAATATATGGGTTGGTTGGAAGTTGATAGCTTTGAACCTCTCCTCTGAACAATATATAGCTCCTAATTTTTATAAAAACTCAATCCCCCCCCCCCTTGCTTCTAGAAAAATAAAAAAGGGCCTTGGAAAAGGCTGGACCTCTCAGCCACACACATTTTTTTCTTTTGCAGCCATAATTATTTTGTGCAATGTATTCTTATATAGGAACTGGCATTCGAAAGGACTGGGAAGAGGGTTGGAGGTAGATGGTTGGTAACCAGCAGGAGCCTGGAAGGGATAGGGGCATGGGGGGTGCAGTCAGTGATCCATTCCCCCCATTGTTTTTCTCCTACCAACTGCAGGAGCAGTGGTGGGAAACAGAAGCTGGGGTAGGGTTGCCAACCTCCAGGTACTAGCTGGAGATCTCTTGCTATTACAACTGATCTCCATCCAATTGAGATCAGTTCACTTGGAGAAAATGGCCGATTTGGCAATTGGACTCTATGGCATTGAAGTCCCTCCTGTCCCCAAACCCCATCGTCCTCAGGCTCCACCCCAAAATCCTCCTGCCAGTGGCAAAGAGGAACCTGGCATCCCTAAGCTGGCAGCTGGCTATTCCCCGCCCTTGAAGGGAAACTGGCAGCCCTTGTTCGAGGGAAGGTGATAAAAATTCCTAACAAAGAAAAGGCTTTGAATTTTTTTAAAACCTTTGGAAAAATAATGCAAGATGTTTAGAAAATTATGAATAAATCTTATTATACATTGGGTTGGCTGGATCCTGCGTTTTTATAAGTGGAAGGGCCACAAGCACAGAGGAGCTGTATTGAGAAGGGAAAAGGGATAAGAACAACAACAACAACAACAAAAACCATAAGAAAAGCGGTGCTGGATCAGACCAAGGTCCATCAAGTCCAGCAGTCTGCTCACACACTGGCCAACCAGGTGCCTCTAGGAAGCTCACAAACAAGACAACTGCAGCAGCACCATCCTGCCTGTGATCCACAGCACCTAATATAATAGGCATGTTCCTCTGATCCTGGAGAAAATACGTATCATGACTAGTATCCATTTTGACTAGTAGCCATGAATAGCCCTCTCCTCCATGAACATGTCCACCCTCCTCTTGAAGTCCTCCAAGTTGGAAGCCATCACCACATCCTGGGGCAGGGAATTCTGCAATTTAACTAATTAAACAATTTAATTAATTGATTCCACCTTGCCCTTATGCCATCAGAGCTTTTGCAGTGCCACACTTCCACTGCCAACCAGCCCACTGGTACAAGAGGGAGTTTGAGACAATTTTACCATTTTCTCTCTCGTCACTGCCCAGTTGTAGAAGACTGCTGTGGGTAGGTGGGAAAAGAACCACCACCACAAGTGACTTACACTAGGGCTGTTGAAAAAAAAATTCGGTAAAGTTCGGCTTTGGCAAAATTCGGCCCTTTTAAATTCGGGCCGTGCCGAAGTCCGAACTCCCCCACTTTGGATCCCCGAAATTTGGCGGGAGATCTGGAGTTTGGGGGAAAATTCAGCCGGGTCTTTGAAGTGCTGGACTCCGCCTGCCCAGGGGTTTAAAGACGCCCCGCCCCTCTTTCCGGGACTCCCGGGAAGAGGGGGGATGGGTTGTCAAGCCCCTCTGTGCTGTCTGCGCAGGCAGGGCAGAGGGGTTTAAAGACCCCCCTCTTCCCGGGACTCCCGGGAAGAGGGGCGGTGGGTTGTCAAGCCCCTCTGCACTGTCTGCGCAGGCAGCGCAGAGGGGTTTAAACCCTCCCCGCCCCTCTTCCCGGGAGTCTCTGGAAGAGGGGGGATGGGTTGTCAAGCCCCTCTGCACTGTCTGCGCAGGCAGCGCAAAGGGGTTTAAAGACCCCCGCCCCTCTACTGCCCCGAACCCCGAATTTGCCGAATTTATTCCCGAACACCCCGAACTCACTGAATTCGGCTCCCCGTTTTCCCGCCTTTTTTGAGTTTGGTTCGTCCCGAACTAAAAACCGCCGAATCAGGGGAAATTCAGCTGTTTTTCGGTTTGGTACGAACCGAATCGACAACCCTACCTTGCACTTCTATCATCCCTTGTTACAGAGGAGTGATGGTACTGCAACTTCAGGTGCATTGACCACAAGTTATGTAACACTGGATCCTCCTGAATTATGAACACTATAGAAATAATGGGGGGGGGGTTGTTGCTCAAGCCCTTTGGTCAGAGAAGCATAATAATATAATAATTTTTATTTTTCAAAATATATAAGCAAACAGTTCAACAATTAATAGGAATCATCAAAACAGGTAAAAACAATGAGGTATTGTTGAAAATACAAATATGTTTAAGTAAAATATAAAAACTTCCCCTTCATCTCCGTCTATCTCATTATAAATTTATATACTCTTTTGAATGTGGTTCTAATCCTAATGTGGTCACATGTAAATAAATGAATTTTGTATCAAAATCAAATAAAATGAATTCATGTTATCAAATCATCTATAACTATATCTATAACTATATATAACTATTATCTATCTTATAGTCAATCTTATTATAATAGCTATATATTCTAATATAAGAACATCCCTAAAAATAGTAAAAAATGGATTAGATCAGTGAATAACCCTTAAATTCCCCCATTTGCAGTTCATTTTCACAATAAATTCTCCATGCCTCCCATTCTCCCATAAATTGCATATTATCTTTTTGGTTTATCAGTGCAGGAAGTTTTGCCATTTCCACCAGTGCCAGAATTTTTTGTATCCAGTCTTTTTTTTTATTTGGAATGTCCGAGAGAAGCATAATAATAGTGAAGGAAGGAAGGAGGGTAATCACATATCACAGGGAACTAACAGGAGGTACTGCTGCCACTAAGGCATGGTTTTCAAATAGACAAGTGGGGGATCTGCAAGGACAAATGAGGTCATGTCATTTCCCCTTGTATCCCTCTCCTACCATTTCCTGTTTCCCTCGCAGCCCCCATAGCTTCTCCCCTTTTCTTGCTTCCTTTTCTCCTTCCCATCCACCAGCAAACCTACCTTTATCTGCCCTGTCTCAGCTTTCCATCCTTCCCTACCCCTGGCAGCCTATCCCTGGGAAAAATTTGGCTGAGTTGTGCCATGGTGGTACAATACCAATACCAAAACCTTTAATAGCATAAAAAAAGAAACCTAACGTTATACAATAAAATATTACATATGGCTTAAATAATGTTACAAACATAAACAATATTCAACCCTGAGTTTTGTATGAGAAATTGTTTCAATACGGCTCTTCCCACAGGGGCAATTCCTTGCTGAGTGGGGTAGATTTTGAAATCTCCTGTACAAAATTGAAGATGGCATGACCTTAAATCTCGCAAGGGAGAAGGCTCTGCATTGCTGCAGAACTTGCAGGAGGGAGAAATACGAGGATGGTTGGCTTCCTTCCAGTGACATCCCCAAGTTAAGAGGAGAGCAAGTTTTATTTGCTGCAGTATTGAGATTTTGGTGTTCAGTCTCCAAAAATCTATGTTGTATCATTTGGAAAGCCTCTGTGGCTGAGAGCATAAGGAATGAGTTGAGAGATAGACCAACTGATCTAATTTTCTCTACAATATAAACTAACCAGTTAGAGGATTTGTAATCTACAAGCATTAGGTAAGTAAGGCTAGTAGGTTCAGAATTATAATGCAACTGCAACCAGTATTTTATGGTGGTGAGCTGCAATGGTGGTCCGCACAGGGCAGGGTTCAGTTACATGGCGGCCTCCAACGATGGGTTGGGCTCAGTGGTACAGTGGCTGCCATTGCTGGGCTTGCTTCATTCTCTCCTTCCCACCCACATGCCAGCCTGCATTTAGCTGCCCCTGTGTCCTCAGCTTTCACTCTTTTCCTACCCTGACAGCCTCTCCCTGGGAAATGTCTGGGCAGGATGAACAACAGCCAGGCTGATTCATGTAGTGGCCCCCACCTGGCTGAGTTGCATGGTGGCCATTTCCGCTGGGCCAAGTTGTGTGGGCAGTGAGTTTCCAACAGTCACTGCTGGCTCGGTCCCCAGTGAGTCCTTTCCCATCAAGGACGTGATGGGGTGGGACCTTTTCCAGGGCTGTTTTGGCAACTCAACCCCCTCCCCACAGTTTTGCTTTATAGACACCAAGGGATTGCCAAGAAACTTCCAGCAGCCACTGGGCATTCAGTGGGCATTTTTTCTTAAAGCTACAGGTGTTGTTTCTGTTGTTATGGGAAGCTTTAATCCCACAATGTATTTTTTTTAGATTTCAGCTTTTTCTGCAGTCCTGGGAGTCCCTCTAGACTATTAGTAATGACATCTAAAAACAGAGTCTCCATGTTCAGAACCAGTATTTCCCCAAATATCAGATGCCTGGAACATGCATGAAATCAGGCTTCTCCAAGTCAATCCCTGTTTGTGAGCATTTCAGGAGTGCTTGGCAGTCTGTTGTTAAAAATGGAATGCTGGTGTAGACCAAACATTAAGTCTGACACAGAAGAACAGTTCTTGGATGTGTTCCAAATCACATTACAGTTGTTGTACGTTCAGGATGTTTCATTTATTTTCAATGACGGAAGTGACAGAAGCAAAGGAATGCAGATGCCAATCATATTCTTTCCCTGCAATGAAAAAAGGGGTCCATGTGAACACTGAAGAAACCACTCTCTTTTCCTGCAAGTGTTTTGTCATTTAAGCTCCTCTGGCACAATGGTTTCTTTGCATTGATTGAAAACTAGATAGAGAAGATGCCCTTGTGGCAGCAGCTGAATAAGTGCAGTTTATTAGATACTGGAAAGGCCAATGGTCACTGAAGTTCTGGTGAAGCATGACATAAGCACCATTTTACCTTCAGGATGGATACAAAAACAGAGAAGAATCTTTGTTTGGAATATATATGGCTAACCCTGCCTATCCAGTAATAACATGGTTAAGAGTAACAGCTGCAGTCGAACATTTCAAATCGACACATCAGGTACAGGTTTGGTCCTCTTGGTGTGTTCAAGTTTCAATCTGGGAATTCAAGAATGGGTACTATAGATGGCTCTTGTATCCCATGTGCTTTGAAAAGTATGTTGTTTTTACCAGGTATCATTATCACAAAGCTATACACAAGGCTGGATTCTTATTGTTGTTGAGCGGATGTTTCCTTAAATGTCAAATTGTATCCATTCGTACGACTGATTCAAACAGAAAAGAGCCAACAAAATGGTCAGGGGACTAGAGAAGCTGCCCTATGAGGATCAGTTAAAACACTTAGGGCTGTTTAGCTTAGGAAAAAGGTGAATAAAGAGAGACATGATAGAGGTTTATAAAATTATTCATGGCATGGGAGTGGACAGGGAGAAGCTTTTCTCCCTCTCCCATAACAGTAGAACCTGGGGACATCTACTGAAGCTGAAGTGTGAGAGATTCAGAACAGGTTAAACAACATATTTCTTCACATTGTGCATAGTTAATTTGTGGAACTCGCTGCCACAAGATATGGTGATGGCCACCAACTTGGAAGGCTTTGCTTGGCATATCTAACTTTTGTTTGAATTTCTTCTGTTTCTATCAGCTCAATTTGGTGTTTGGTCATCTTGATACTTTGCAAAGTACTTTTATCTGACTTGGTTTGAACTTTCCCCCCCAATATTCTTAATTGATCTTGAAGATCTTTGAGCTTTTTCTGTTTATCTTTCTTGATTTTAGTATTCAGGGCAATCATTCCCCCTCTAATAAAAGCTTTACTTGCATCCCAAATAACAAAGTCAGACATACCTGGAGTTTTGTTTATTGTAAAAAACTCCTCCACATCCTTTTTACATTGTTCAAGTATTTGTTTCCTTCGCAGTATTTGGTCATTTAAACGCCATCTTCTGATCCCTGTTCTACCTTTTAGTAGAGTCAATTCAATTGGATTGTGGTCTGACAGTATTCTTGGTGCAATCTGTATACTTTCCACAGTGGTTATCATTGATCTGGAAATCCAACACATGTCAATTCTGGAATGTGATCCATGACGATTTGAATAAAATGTAAAGTCCTTTGTTCTAGGATTCTTCATTCTCCATATGTCAATTAAGTTAAATTCTTTCATTATTTTAAAAACATTCTTCGGCAATTTTCCAGATAAACTATTGTGAGTCTTATCTATCATTGGGTTCACAACTGCATTAAAGTCACCTAAAATTATAATTTCTCCTTGATGATATTCTGCAAGATTCTTAAAAAGTGTTTCGTAAAAAGCTTCCTTGGCAGCATTTGGAGCATAAATATGTGCTATTGTAAAACAAATTCCATCTGAGCCATAGAGGATTAAAATTTGATAACGTCCATCTGGGTCTGCTATGTGGACCTTAACGGTCAAAATTTTCTCGTTAATGTAAATAGCCAGGCCCCTCTTCTTCTCTTGAGCCGAAGCAAGATAAGGGGTTCCAAGATGATTTCTCTGCAAGATTTTTTCATGTTCTTTTTTGATATGAGTTTCTTGAAAACAAACAATGTCTTTCTTCTGTTTTTTTAAACTATGAAAAACTCTCTTTTATTAGGGGAGTTAAGCCCGTTAATGTTCAATGATACAATCTGTAAATGGTTCATGATGAAATTGAAATTCAAGTCTACAATGCTGCTGCTTGGTCTAGTTTATCACCTTCGGTAGTCTTTTTATGTTTTCTGAGTTCTCATTTTTCAAGTGGTTGTTTTTTGTCTTTCTGGGTCAGTTGTGACGTACTGGGACCTGCTTCCAGAATATCTTCGGAATCTTTTGGAGAAGAATCTTCTGAAGTTTTTAATTCTTCAAGTAGGTCTTTTGCTTGGAGTTGATTATGAATTGTTCTCTTTCCTTGTGGTAATGAGATCTCTAAAGAGTATGGAATGAGCCAACGAAACCTAATCTGTTGCTTGGCCAATTCTTGCTTTAGCTCGTTGTACTCTTTCCTTTTAGATAGCACACTTCGCGGAAGATCAGACAAGATCTGTATTGTGCTTCCTTCCCAAATCAGTGGGTCGTCCCTTTGTGTCCTCATCAACAGATCTCTGGTTCTTTTATAAACAAATCTCACCAATATATCTCTTGGTTTGTTATATTTAGTAGCGAAGGATGAATTTATTCTGTAACAAAATTCCAAAAGAGTGTCTTCTTCTTCAAAGTCATAATTGTCATGAAGTAATGCTCTGAGATCTGCCTCTAGGCTTTCTTTCCTGAAACGTTCAGGAATTTGATGTTTTTATCTCTAAGCTTCACTTCGTGTGCATCAGCTTTAGTTGAGAGATCTTGAATTATTCTTGATTGTTCCAGAAGCTCTGTAGTATGTTGTGTTACTGAAGTCTCTATTTCTTCCTGCTTTTGTTTAATTTTAATAATTTCTTGAGAGTTAGATTCAAGCTTTTCCTCAACCTTTGCAATACTTTGGAGCACCTTCTGTTCAGAGTCTTGAATTGACTTCTGTAAGGAAGTTTTCATGTCCAGTATCATTTCTTGAGTACGCAGAAAAAAGTCCTGATTTTCTTTGGCCATCACCAAACATTTCGCCTGTGGCTTCTCTGTTGTTGATTTAAACTTCGCCACGTCAACCTCTTGTTCTTCTTCTTCTGATTCCTCAAATTCTTCTAAGAATTTTTGTTGTTGTTTACCTTTAAGTTTTTGGGATTGTCGATGCGCAAAGCTGGTAAATCTTTTCCTCATAATAATTAAGAACCTGGGTATGTTTCAGCTTCAGTTTAAATTGTTGTCATCTTCCTACTCCCAGTTGCACAATATTAAAAGCAAATATTTGATCTAAATGTGACAAGTAATTCCCAAAATAATCAGCTTATTTAATAATAGAGTACTAAATTCATTAGGTTCATTTGTTAAAACAGTCAACACAGTCAATAATGATACTTCAAAAAAATAGATCACCAGAATTAATTGCTAATAATCAGTAGTTATAAAGAAGCCAAAATTTCCAAAGAATACAATTTGATATAGTTGGCTCCTTTGGGGAAAGAGAGAAAGAAAAAAAATTAATTAGTCTTTAGTTGATGTCTATAACCCTTTTACCCACAAAATTGCTGGTTAAAAACAGTAAAGGGTTAAATTCAACTGCAATTCATCAAACAACCACTGGAGGGCAGCAAAGCGTCTGAATAAGTTTTTCAGTGAGAAGAAACGAAAGTAGCCCTCTGAAACACTCACTCCATTTTGTGGGCTCCGTTTAAAAGTTTGTTAAACAACCAGAAAAATTAAAAAATCACGTTGAGGGGCGCGGAGCTAATCCATACAAAGCGGAGGGGGGGAGGTTGAAGGAAGAAAAACATAAAGCCGGGATCCACACTGCTGGCAACCGTCAGACTATGCCGCCGCCGCGCCGCCGCCGCCGCCACCGCACACCGATATCCTGGCTCCTACAGCCCGCCCCGGGTCTGTCGGCCCCCCCGCTCCCGGGCAAGCCAGCAGCCCAAGGCAGCCGCACAGAGACCACAGCACTCAGATGGTCCGCAGCTCTTTTCACAACTCCCGGCTCCAAGGCTCCACCGCGAGACGGTAATCCCCCCCCCTCTTTCCACTCGAATCTATCAGTCGTCTTCGCTCTTACGCTGCCCCTTTCCACTTATTTAAGGACTGGAATATTGAATTCTAGGCTTGTGGTGACTTTCAGTTTGTTTTTATATAAAATATAAGAGTTTCTTAAAAAACGGAAGTGGGGGGGGGGAGGAAAAAAGTGGACGGAGAGCCGCCATGGTCTCGGTGGACTCACCCCCAGTTGCTTCCTTCGTCACCAGACGCTTGTCGGCATTTTGCTGGCTGTTGGACCCCCGCAATAAGAACGGGGGGGGGGGGGCTTTATGGAGAAATCTCCTGTTTGCCCACTCCCCCCAGGCCTGGGGGGGGGTCTCCACGGAGGCAATTGGGAACCCGCGAAAGGATCGCGTCTGGCAAGCTTGGTCTCTGCCCGGAAGTCTCGATCAGGAGACATTCTGAGCCTCTGTTGCTAAGGAATCAGTTCCAGGGTCCACTGGACCACTGGAACAAGGGCTACTCCCTCAGCCTCCCTGAAGCATGAAGGAAATTTCTAAAGCCCCTGTGGATGAGAGGACGTGAGCTTCTGCTCCCCAATATAGGAGGAAGTGTGTGGTGGTAATTGGGGGTTCCCTGCAGAGAGGGATAGAGGCTAAAATGTGCCGACCAGACTTGTTGTCTTGAGAGGTATGCTGTTTACCAGGTGCATGCATCCAGGATGTGACAGAAAGGGTAGAATCACTCATCACGCCTACAGTTTATTATACTTTCCTGCTCATCCATGTGGGAACAAATGATATTGCCTGGCACTGCCCAGAACGTATTAAACAAGACTATTCAGCTTTGGGTAAAAAGGTGAAGGACCGGGGAGCACAGGTTGTGTTTTTGACAGTACTTCTTGTCAAAGGCTGTGGCTTAGAAGGGAAAGAAGAATACTGCAAATAAATGACTGGCTATGTAGATGGTGTCATAATTTGGGGGGGGGCATGGCTTACACTTTCGAGATGAAGCTCTTCTATTGGGAGATGGTTTGCACCTCACGAGGGTAGGAAAATGTTTTTGGTAAGAAGTGGTGGGCTCTCCTTCTTCGGAGGTTTATAAGCAGAGGCTAGATGTCCATCTGACAGCTATGCTGATTAGGCAGTTCAAGAGAGAGAGAGCAGGAAGAGTTGCGTCAGTGCTTGGCTCTCGTGGCCCTTTCTTACAAGCCCAGGGTAATGTTGATTGTCACTTTGGGGTCAGGAAGCAATTTTCCTCCATGCCAGATTTACCAGAGTTCTTGGAGGTTTTTTTTTTTTTTTGGTGGCCATCTTCTGGGCATGGTGTGTGTGTGGGGGGGTCACTGGTGATGTGAGGGAAAGTAGTTGTGATTTCCCTGCACTGTGAATTTCCTGGTGGTCCCTTGCAACTCTATGATTCACTTGTGAAAAATAAAGTGCTCAGAAGACGACAAACATTTTCCATGCCTTGCAAATACCTACAAATGCCCTGGAGTATTTAATGGACATTTGTTCAATGCTATCTGGCAACAGATTATCTTGACTCAATCACAGAGACAGCAGGATGATTTACCTTTTTGATATTTGAACTGCATGAGCAAAGAAACACAACTTCTACATCTTTCATTATGGAAAAGGTTGACAAGGCAAAGAAACAGCTGCAGAAAGTAGAGCCAAGTGAACAGTGCTGGTGTTTCCTATAACTGGAAGAAGAAACGTTCACTGCTCAGGATGCCATTTCAGGTTTCACCGGAGGGGTGGCGAAATTCCAGTGGCACAATTCTACACTTGGATATAATCAAGATTAAGGGCCAAAACAGACATGATGTGGGAGATCCATCAGTGGATCTTCTGATGCCTTTTTCTTTACTTCAAAACAGCCATAGATGACTAATAATTAATTGGAGAACCAGCTCGAATAGAACTGTAACTTCCATAACACTTCTTGTGAACATCAGCAATATCTGTAATTATTCGGGTTGCCAACCTCCAGGTACTAGCTGGAGATTTCCCACTATTACAACTGAACTCCAGCTGATAGAGATTAGTTCACCTGGAGAAAATGGCCACTTTGGCCATTGGACTCTATGGCATAGAAGTCCCTCCCCTCCCCAAATCTCCCACCAGTGGCGAAGAGGGACCTGGCAACCCTACCTTCCTACCATAACACATATGTTCTTAAAATGTATGCTTTTTAAAAATTTAATATTGTGTATATCAAAGAGTATATCAAACTCTGTATCTTGCTGTGATTCTCTTCCTTTCTCCCACTGGAATCTAAAATGGTCTTCTTGCTTTGAGTTTAAAATTTGCCCAACTCAGAGCAAAGCAATTAGATGCTTTGCCTTTAACAGCAGCGACACAAAAGGAGTGCAAGCTTATATCACTTCTGAGGAGTCAATAAAGCTGAACCATCAAGTTTAGGAAATCTATATTTCTGTTGTGTAGCCACTTCCTTTAGCAAGCTCTGGAAAGCTTGCCAGAAGCAATACCTTGATAAAACAGAGATTTCAGCAGCAAGGTGCTTGATGGCCGGGGCGGAGTGGGGAGAGGGGGAGGGAGAAAGTTGTTTCTAGCATATTCAGTATGAAGAGGTGCAGGTATGAAAGGGAAGGTCTGGGGGTTATGTAAAAAGGAGTCATATAGACTTCAAGATAGATGTGGGGAAATTATGGAGTACTGCACTAACAGAATACAGTACTGCACTAATAGAATACAGTAATAGTATCTTTTTATTAGGGATGCAGCAATAGGGATTGCTATAACAGAGACAGACAACGTTCATAGTATGTATGAGATATTCTTGTCTGAGAGTCAGTTCACAGGTAGTGGCAGCCTCTTCTCAGTAGTCCAATCTAGCTCATATGGTCCCGTTTAAATCAATGGAACAAGTTTGTTGTGTGATGAAGTAGAGTCCTCTTACCTGAAAAATGGCTAAACGTAGGTGGATCAATTATTTGAGCATCTCTTGGGGATGCTGCTACCAACTGGCTACCAACACAGAGTGATGTTGCCATTTGTGTGAACCGGTGTCCTCATTTGGTCTGCATATGTCGCTGTTATAGTTGACCTGATTGCAATGTTATTTCTGAGATGATGGGATGGTAGAAATAGTTGCATCTCCACCAGTTCCCAAGTGCTCCTCTTGTTCACTGTCAAGAGTGAAGAATGGTTTGGAAGTTCTCAACAGCTCCATAAAGTATATAGGTGAATGCAACATGCTTCTGTTTTATGCATATCAACTGTAATGTTTGAAGGGGAATTCATGAGTGTATGTGGCCATTTAGGCAGGCGTCAGATGCATAAAAATTCTCTTGCAGATGTAAGTGCCAGGTACTTATGCAGCTTTTTCTCAGTGGACAATATCCTACCATTAGTATGTGGCACAGAGAGTGTCCCCCCCCCATTCTCCTCCTAACGCTAACATCTGGTAAGATCACTCCTGGGGTGCAGGATTTGCATAGAGGAACAGTTTTGAGGATCAGTAGGCTAAAATAAGAAAGGACAAAGGGATGCAATTGGCCCTCCCCTCAGCCAAGGTGTTCATGTGGAATAGGAAGGAAGAGTAATTTCAACTCCTTGTTCCTCCATGGAGGAGAGCTATTCCTTCTGCACATGGAGCAGTAGGATATGTCCCAGTGTGTTGTATAAACTCTAAAGCATTTCTTAGATGCACTATTTGGACGCTGCTTCTAATTTTCTCTCTCTATATATGTCTGCCTGTTCATGTGCAGTGTGGGGGGTTTTCTCTACTTATAGCTTACTTTCCATCATTCCCTATTCCAGGACTGAGTTGCACTCACTGCTGGCTGGGAGAAAAATGCCTGAACTACTGAGACAACACCTCCTTCCTATGCACCCCTTTGATCCTTTAAATTGCATCTTCACTTCCCAACTTGCGCACAGATTGCATATGTCTGCTTTTGTATGAGAACTGGGTCTTATTTTGCCTCAAAATGCTGTGCAAAGTAATGTGCAGCTTCATGGAGCTATGTGTTGTCGAACCAGCGGTGGTCAATGTATCCAGCAGTCATTTCTAGATTATGGTTGTTCCAAAACGTTGTGCTAGCGGCATGCACAATATGTTTCATTATGTGACTGTGGACAGTCTGTCTGGTGAATAGCGCTTCCCCAAAGGGCCAAGTTAAATGAATGCAAATACATGTCTTCTGTAACTCATTGAAGACAGCAGGAATATGGGTTTAGCTGCAAGAAGTCCGGAAATTAATTCTGTCTTTTAAACATCACAGATGAGTACTAGCTCAGACATTTACTGCTGTCAAATTTTCCTGTGTTTGTGTGAAAACACCCATTGGGAGGTGAATGAGATCTTCTCCGCTGTGAGCTAGAAGCTTAATGAAATATAGCTTGATTGCTACTTGATAGAGTCAATTAATTAATCTGTGATATGCTCAGTGGCTTTGGCTAATTTGAAGTAATACTTTTTTTCCTGTTAAAAACCTAGGCAAGAAGTCATCAAACTGTATTGTCCTCAATTAGTTTAACTTTATTTTCCATTGAGAGTTTAAACAATAGGAATGATGCAGGCCAGGGTGAAATCAACATGTCTCAAGGGTGCTTAATGTCGCATGGATTGTGACCAGTATGCTTCAACCATTTTTTTCAACTATGAAAAGTGTTACTACACTAACCTAGAAGTAGGCTGTAGAAGCAAATTGTGTGTGTCAAGTACGGTCAAGTCGCAGCTGACTTTCAGCAATCCCAGCGAGGGTCTTTCAAGGCAAGTGAGAAGCAGAGTGGTTTGCCATTGCCTTTCTTTGCAGAGTCTTCCTTGGTGGTCTCCCTTCCAAGTACTGACCCTGCATAGCTTCTGAGATCTGACGAGATCGAGCTATACCATGCTGCCTTCCCTTCCAAAAGCAAATTACATATGTAGAATTAAAACCTGAACAATTTGGATGAGGTAATTAATTTGAAAATGGAGGAATTCTGTGTAGGGAGGAAATGAACGGTGACATTGGGGATCTGCAATATTCTCCTTACCACTTCACAGAAGCCTGCATTAATACTATGGGAAAATAATCGCCATTGTCCTTGGATCGACACCCTTATGCTATAGGTAGGGCTGTGTAATTATGAAGGTGGCTTCTTCACAGCTGACTTATTTGATTTCAAGCTCACTGGGAGCCTGCATTCAATTTTTAAAAAGTCTATTAAAACTTTTCAATAAAAACAATCGATGATTATTGAGTAACACAGTTTTGGATAACACTGACAGTCTTAAAGGGTTTCTGGAGACATCTGTACTGAATCATATAATTTTCCAGTCATAAGGGCATAAGAAGAGCCCTGCTGGGTCAGATCAATGATCCATCTAGTCCGGCTTTTTGTTTCACACTGTGGCCCTGGAGGGCCAATGGCCAGGACATAGTGGTCAAGGGGCAAAAACGCATGGTCGCTTTATCCTCCTTTAATCCCTGGGGTTTAACGCACGGCCAATTTGTCTCGCCTTTGTGCCTTAATAGTAGTGAATCTCCGTGGTCCACACGCATGACCGTCCAAGGGCTGCGCATCGAACCCACCTTAGTCGCGAATTAAGGCAAAAAAACCCGGGTTAAGCAATCCCTGGTTTCTAGTGATCTTTTCTGTGTTAATCTGCTACTTTTTTTTATTTCGCCACATTACCGGAACGTTGACGTGCGTGTAATGACTCGACTAGCTCGCTACTAATGCTCCTTACTGGTCTCCTCCATCCCGCCCCCTTTCCTGCATGCTTCCGGTCTCCCGTCCCGGCCCCTTTCCTGTGCAAGCAATTGCCGCTTTTCCCGCCATTTCCCGTCAGTCCTCATTCCGTCGCCGTATTGGCCGTGCGAGGGTTGAGATGATGGTATACCGGAACGCTGGTGTTCCAAGAAAAAAAAAGGGGGAGAATCGCCCTTTGATTGGATAACCCCTCAGCCAATCCTTGGGCGATGTCACTCCCCTGCTATCCCGCATTGCGGACTATCCCACATTATATGGTTGGTTCAAATGCACGGGGAGCCTCCAGCAGCTACTTGTTTCAGACTTAATATGGGATAGGCTGGCGTCATGCGTTTGATTATCCAGACTTAAATATTGTGGGATTAAAATATTGTGAGATAACAGAGGAGCGAACCAGGAACATTCTGCCCATGCGTTAATCCCCCCTGTTTCAGCCAGGATTCAGCCTGGATTGAACGCATGCGTTCAATCCTGGCTAAAACAGGGATTAAAGGAGGATAAAGCAACCATGCGTTTTCGCCCAAGGCCTTCCCTGATGTTATCAGTTTCAGTTTCAGTCACCTTTACAGTGAGGGGAAAAAGTATTTGATCCCCTGCTAAATTTGCCCGTTTGCCCTCTGACGAAGAAATGACCAGTCCATAATTTTAATGGTAGGTCTATTGTAGCCGTGAGAGACAGAATAACAACAGGAAAAATCCCAGAAACCCAGAAGACAAAAGTCAGAGATTGATGTGCATTATAATGAGTGAAATAAGTATTTGATCCCTTTGCAAAAGATGACTTAGTACTTGGTGGCAAAACCCTTGTTGGCAATTACAGAGGTCAGACGTTTCTTGTAGGTGGCCACCAGGTTTGCACACATCTCAGGAGGTATTTTGTCCCACTCTTCTTTGCAGATCCTCTCCAAGTCAGTAAGATTTCGAGGCTGATGTGTAGCTACTCAAACCTTCAGCTCTCCACAGATTTTCAATGGGATTAAGGTCTGGAGACTGGCTAGGCCACTCCAGGACCTTAATGTGCTTCTTCTTGAGCCACTCCTTTGTTGCCTTGGCCATGTGTTTTGGGTCATTGTCATGCTGGAATACCCATCCTCGACCCATTTTCAATGCCCTGGGTGACGGAAGGAGGTGTTCACCCAAGATTTGACGATACATGGTCCCCTCTATCATCCCCTGTCCCCTTAGCAGAAAAACACCCCCAAAGCATAATATGTCCCCCTCCATGTTTGATGGTGGGGATGGTGTTCTTGGGGTTGTAAGCAGCATTCCTCCTCCTCCAAACACGGAGTTGATGCCAGAGAGCTCGATTTTGGTCTCATCTGACCACAACACTTTCACCCAGTTCTACTCTGGGTCATTCAGATGTGCATTGGCAAATTGCAGACGGGCCTGTACATGTGCTTAGGGCTGTCAATTCGGTTCGGTCCGAACTGAAAATCAACCGAATTTCCCCTGATTCGGTGATTTTCAGTTCGGACGGATCCGAACTCAAATCTGGCGGGCAACCGGGGGGGCCGAATTCAGCGAGTTCGGGAGTTCGCGAATAAATTCGGCCAATTCGGCCCCCCCCTTCAGGGGAGCCCGCTGAAAGGCGCAGGCTGCCCTTTAAACTGATCTGCGCCTCCCAGCTGGGAGGCTCAGATCAGTTTAAAGGGCAGCCCGCCTCCCTTCAGCGGGCTCCCCTGAAGGGAGGCGGGCTGTCATTGAAACTCATCTGCGCCTCCCGCTCGGGAGGCGCAGATGAGTTTCAATGACAGCCTGCCCCCCTTCAGGGTAGCCCGCAGAAGGGAGGCGGGCTGTCATTGAAACTCATCTGCGCCTCCCGCCCGGGAGGCGCAGAGGAGTTTCAATGACAGCCCGCCCCCCTTCAGGGTAGCCCGCAGAAGGGAGGCGGGCTGTCATTGAAACTCATCTGCGCCTCCCGCCCGGGAGGCGCAGAGGAGTTTCAATGACAGCCCGCCCCCCTTCAGGGTAGCCTGCAGAAGGGAGACGGGCTGTCATTGAAACTCATCTGCGCCTCCCGCCCGGGAGGCGCAGAGGAGTTTCAATGACAGCCCGCCCCCCTTCAGGGTAGCCCGCAGAAGGGAGGCGGGCTGTCATTGAAACTCATCTGCGCCTCCCGCCCGGGAGGCGCAGAGGAGTTTCAATGAGAGCCCGCCCCCCTTCAGGGTAGCCCGCAGAAGGGAGGCGGGCTGTCATTGAAACTCATCTGCGCCTCCCACCCGGGAGGCGCAGATGAGTTTCAATGACAGCCCGCCCCCCTTCAGGGTAGCCCGCAGAAGGGAGGCGGGCTGTCATTGAAACTCATCTGCGCCTCCCGCCTGGGAGGCGCAGATGAGTTTCAATGACAGCCCGCCCCCCTTCAGGGTAGCCCGAAGAAGGGAGGCGGGCTGTCATTGAAACTCATCTGCGCCTCCCGCCCGGGAGGCGCAGATGAGTTTCAATGACAGCCCGCCCCCCTTCAGGGTAGCCCGCTGAAGGGAGGCGGGCTGTCATTGAAACTCATCTGCGCCTCCCGCCCGGGAGGCGCAGATGAGTTTCAATGACAGCCCGCCCCCCTTCAGGGTAGCCCGCAGAAGGGAGGCGGGCTGTCATTGAAACTCATCTGCGCCTCCCGCCCGGGAGGCGCAGATCAGTTTAAAGGGCAGCCCGCCCCCCTTCAGCGGAGCCCGCTGAAGGGGGGCGGGCTGCCCTTTTAATTCATCTGCGCCTCCCGGCCGGGAGGCACACATGAGTTTCAATGACAGCCGCGCCTCTCCAGCGGAGCCCGCTGGAGAGGCACGGCTGTCATTTAAACTCATCTGCGCCTCCCAGCTGGGAGGCTCAGATCAGTTTAAAGGGCAGCCCGCTGAAGGGGGGCGGGCTGCCCTTTAAACTGATCTGCGCCTCCCAGCTGGGAGGCTCAGATCAGTTTAAAGGGCCCCCGCGCGCCTTCAGGGAATCCCTGAAGGCGCGCTTCGGCCGAATTTTCCCCCGAACTCCGGATCCCCCCGAATTACCGGGGATCCGAAGCGGGGGAGTTCGGACTTCGGCACGTACCGACCCCACAAGGGTCAAATTCGGCCGAATCCGAACTGTACCGAATTTTTTTTTTTGACAGCCCTACATGTGCTGTTTTGAGCAAGGGGACCTTGTGGGCTCTGCAAGATCTCAGTCCTTCACGGCGTAGTGTGTTACCAGCTGTTTTCATGGTGACTATGGTCCCAGCTGCCCTGAGATCATTGACAAGTTCCCCCCGTGTAGTTCTGGACTGCTTCATCACCATATTGTCGAAGGCTTTCACTTCGAAGACTACAGTCCACAATATCCATGCAGATTAGCCTTGGATTTCACACATTAACAGATCACTTCAGGATACAATGGTTCCATATTAACATACCAAACCCTCATTAGCACATTATCTTGATACTTACAGGACAATGATTAGCACATTACCTTTGATACTTTTTGCAGGAAAATGATTCAGCTCAAACCCAACCCCTTTCTGACTATATATTACTCTTCCTACACACTTGACACTGAGAGACACAGTCCTTCAGTGTTACTCCTCTGAAGATGCCTGCCACAGCTGCTGGCGAAACGTCAGGAAAGAAAATACCAAGACCACGGTCACACAGCCCGGATAACCTACAAGAACCAATGCTTCATCACCATTCTCATGATCATTGCAACTCCACGAGATGAGATCTTGCATGGAGCCCCAGACCGAGGGAGGTTGACAGTTAGGGTTAGGGTTGTCACCTTCTCACCAAGCTGCTTGGCAATAGTCTTGTAGCCCAGTCCAGCCTTGTGCTGGTCTACAATCTTGTCCCTGACATCCTTGGACAGCTCTTTGGTCTTGGTAATGGTGGCTAGTTTGGAATCTGATGGATTGATTGCTTCTGTCGACAGCAGAACCCTAACCCTAACCCTAACCCTAACCTGGCTGGTTGATAGGGGATCAAATACTTATTTCACTCATTATAATGCACATCAATCTCTGACTTTTGTCTTCTGGGTTTCTGGGGTTTTTCCTGTTGTTGTTCTGTCTCTCACAGCTACAATAAACCTACCATTAAAATTATGGACTGGTCATTTCTTTGTCAGAGGGCAAACAGGCAAATTTAGCAGGGGATCAAATACTTTTTTCCCTCACTGTAATGGCATGATAATAAAATAGTAGTCACCCTGATGTTATCTCCTAGCACTGGGTTTCAGAGGCTTACTGCCTAGGGTTGCCAGGTCCCTCTTTACTACCGGCAGGATGTTTTTGGGGCGGAGCCTGAGGAGGGCGGGGTTTGGAGGGGGGAGGGACTTCAATGCCATAGAGTCCAATTGCCAAAGCGGCCATTTTCTCCAGGGGAACTGATCTTTATCAGCTGGAGATCAGTTGTAATAGCAGGAGATCTCCAGCTACTACCTGGAGGTTGGCAACCCTATTACTGCCTCTAAATAGGTTCTCTTTACTCATAATGGATAGGGTTGCCAGGTCCCTCCTCTCCATCAGCAGGAGGTTTTAGGGGTGGGGCTGGGGCAATCACATGTGTGTACGATCCCTGCTTCGGAGCAGCCCGGTGGATTGGAGGGCAATTGCTCACTGAAACTACCCACCTGGCAGCCATAATAATGGACCTCTCCTCCATTTCTGCCTAGCCCCCTTTAAAAGCCATTTATGCTCATGGCTACACTACATCATATGAACAGTTAGCTCAGAAATAAATTCTGATCCAGAGAGCGGGATATTTCCCTTTATTTCAGATAACAGCCACTCAGACCGTTTATAAGCCATGTTTGACTGGCTGTACTTTTCAAGAATAAATGTAAGCCGATAATTCATTAGAATTACCTGTTTATTATGAGGGATACAAGAGGAACAATAATAAATACATTTAAAGTACTTGGCATTTGCAAATTAAACTTGAATATAGAGTAGTACTTTGAATCTTTTTGTACATTTTCTGTGGATATATTTGACTGGCAGTAAAATGTTGTCCTTGAGCGCACTAAGTCCAAGGGGCATTTTCTCTGCACAAGTGTGCTCAGTATTGTGCCATATACTTGAAAAATGAAATAGACGGAGATGAGTCTTTTAACATTCTCTAATGCTATGTGGCCAAATGACACACGATAATACTGGAAATGATAAACAGCTTAGATTCCTCCTTTGAAATGTTTCTGTGTTCATGCAGTCAAATCCCATTAATATTTTGAAGGTCATAAAATGAAACTGTGTAGCATAACTAATAGGACTTTTATTAGAAAATCTGTTGTAATGATATTATTGAATATGAATGTTAGTCAGCAAGTCATTTCTTTGGGCATGAAAATGCTTGGCTGGAACTGAATAACACTGAAGATGTACAGAGCACTTTTCCAACCTAAAGTATCATGTGACAAAACAATAAATATTTGTCACTCCAAGCTCAGAGGAAGTCATGCAGCAGCCCCGTTGAGAGACTGACCTGGATCCAACCACACATTCTGAAGACTTCAAGGCATTTTGATCTCTGGTAATTTCTGCCAATTCCTCCCACCCACTGTAGACTCCCGCTTTGCCTCCTATCCTGTTACTGAGGGTTCACTGACCCCTACTACCAAGGTTTGGTAGAAGGGGGGAATTAGCAGAAATCACAAACCTCTCTTCCAAAAACAGAAGTGTCCTTAAGTCTTCGGAGCTGTATAGTTGAATACAGGCCATCATCTGTATCCTATAAATGATGTGTTGTGAGTTCCTGCCACAATATTGCAGCAACTGCGGGGCAGCAATTGCTAGATGGGTGTGCAAGCTGTTTCTGGGAAGCAAGTCTGCAGAACACTCCACAAGGCTCTTCATTCTAGGAGGATCCCAGAATTCAGGGCCTTATGTAGGGTTGCCAGCTCTGGGTTGGGAAATACCTGCAGATTTTGGGGGGAAGAGCCTGAGGAGGGCAAGGTTTGGGGAGGGGAGGGACTTCAGTGCCATAGAGTCTAATTGCCAAAGCGGGCATTTTCTCCAGGTGAACTGATCTCTATCGGCTGGACATTAGTTGGAATAGCAGGAGATCTCCAGATAGTACCTGGAGGTTGGCAACCCTAGCCTTATGACTTACACAGCAACATTCACTGGATGCTTCTGCAGACTTTACCCACTGAACCAGCAGAATTGAGAAGGCATGTGGGGTAGGCAGATGGGAAGGGAAGACATCCCAATACTTATTGCAGACTTGGGAAGAAGGTCCAAAGTGCCACCATAGTTAAAATATAATTGCAAATTAAGTAAATGAAAAATAGCTACTTGTTAGTGTCATCCTAAAAATCTTTCTGCCTGAGGGCGACCATCTCATCCTTTTTAATGGTAGGGCTAGCCCTATGGACAAAGTGAAGGATGGAGAATCTCCTTTCTTCCTCTGCCTCTTTTACTGCTAACCCATAGACTGTTGATTTCCGAGAGAATTCATGGTGTTGTAACATTGTGACAACAAAAAGTAGCAGTTCTGATTTTTTTGTTTCTGCAAACCAATTTTGTTGCAGAAGTAAAACCCACTATATTCAGTGGAATTCAATGTCAAATAATCCCATAATCTGCTATCAAAGAACAAGGATTTTGAATCCTTCCATGCAAACAGGCCAGATCTCTGAATTTCAAGGACCCTGAGAACACACTTAGCATTTCAAATGTTTCACGTGGCATATTGTTAGGGGTGTGCACTGGACAAATAATCATTTTAATTCCATATAGTGATTTAAGAAAGAGAAGGTGTATTGACTTTAAGAATTCTCAGAAATGTTGTCATTATCATGAAGACTTGTTGGTTCAATTTCCTTTTTCATTAAGATTGGATGTCTGCCTATTGGTTTTCATACACAGAAAATGGCAGATTTTCCTGAATGGACTTTTAAAAAAACCAAATGGTATCAAAATCTCTCTTCTAAAGAATCTCCAAGTTTCAAGTGAAGCGGACAAAGGGATTTGATTGCACAACCCCTTGAATGAGATGCCCCCAGCCATTCTCTCTGCGTAGTGGGAAAAGGAACGGAAATTGCTGTTTTTCTGGAGTGGCTTTTAAAAGTATATATTAGACCCAAAAATGTTTGCCATTTCCAAAAAAAGCTGAATCGCATACCAGTATGTCCACCCCCCCCCCTGGCTTTTTTCAAGAAACCTGAAAATGTTTTGCTCCATTATACTCTATAGAGAATCTTTCTGGAGCTCTGGGGGGACTGTTTTTTTTTTTTTTTTTAAGGTAGAGGCACCAAATTTGCAGCATAGCTGCTGGTGACTCTCCTTACAAGAACCCCTGAGTTTGGTAAAGATTGGGTCAAGGGGTAATGGGGCCCCAAATGGAGGAAAAATGGGGGGCAATAAAATTGGACCCCATGAACCAATCTTTACCAAACTTGAGGTTTGTGTACGGAGAGTCACCAGCAGCTATGCTGCACATTTGGTGACTCTACCTTAAAAACAGCACCCCCAAGCCCTAGAAGGACTCCCCATAGGTTTCAATGGAGGCATTTAAAATTTAATACATGACATTAGGGGACATGTGACCTTCAAATTAACACACTAGACTAATATAAGGGAATATCTTGAAATTATAAATTCTATCACTACACCTCTTCTGAACTCCCCCCAGTGTCCAAATGTACCCCCTTACTAGCCCTTACCAGACAGAGGAAAGGCTAGCTTTACAATAGATTAACCATAAATTAATCAGACTGGTCTGTCAAGAAACGCTGTCCAGGCAGGATCCGGCCGGTCAAGGTAATCTATATTAGTAATATTTGGTTGATGGAAAAAGTTGAGTGGGAATTTATTTCCCCAACCTGAATAATTGCATGGCTAGAGTTTTCTGTTAAGAAATCATTTATCTGCCATTTTCCTGCATATTTTCCAGTTTTATAATATCAAGTGTCATTTATGTACTCTGAAAGTTTTAAACAGCAAATTTCACTGAGGATTTTTTTGGGTCTTAATTTTCATTTATGTATTGCAGTTTTAGAGGGGAGTTTTTGCTTTATAGAGAAACTCTGTCCCGATATTGCTTACATTTGTTTGTGTTGCATAATACAAATCGTTTATTGGATGAAGAAGGTTTGGGCATGGTGTCTGTTTTAATTTTGATTTTAATGTGTAAAGGTAAACTTTTGAGGGAAACTAAACTGTTGGGTCAATGCAATCAAGCTATATTGGACCAAAGTTTGTATATGTTATAATGAGAAGTTAGGGAGATCCCTCCAGGTCCGACAAAGAACTGATCCCAGCTGCTTGTCAAGGAACTCAACAGGTTTTATTTACATATATACATCTTGGGCTAAGAGGACCTAACTGTAACAAGTGCAATTTTAACAACTATGGTACAGTTTCTTCCCAGATACCACCAGGTGACAAATGGCCTCTCCTCCAAATATGAACTCTTTCTTATCATTTTTTGTAACTATTTACCACAGTATAAATTAGTGCATGACTGGTATTCCGTCTTAAAAACTGCAGTTGTTACCAAGCTACACACTAAGGATTTTGTCTGGACAGCTGTAGATTCAGCCCGTAATTGGGCACCATCACCTAGGATTGAATTTGCCCTGGTTGTCTTTCTGTAATTCATTATAAGAGAAATCTCTACACAGTAAGATAGTGATTCATGGTTTTGATTGAGGTGGGTGACTCCCCTCTTGATAGGCAGACTACCTTTGAAGGGTTTTCATTCTTCATTTCCCCCCAAATTACAAGTAATTATCCAGGTCATTTTCTAAGTCCGGATTCTTCTATGGCCAAGAAACATTTTGTGCTAGCAGAGAAAATCTAAATGATATTTCACAAAAATAATTAACCCACAATAATTAGTACACAATGCCTCTATTTTCTCCCTACAGATTAATAGGATTATATCTTCCTTTCAATGCCAGGGGTCCAAAGTATGATTTAGTTCTGTGGTTCTTTTGATGGGAAGAGATTTCATTGAACAGGTGATGTGCTGAATTAATTCCTTTTGGCCAAAGTTGTTTTAACTTAATTTCCCCCCAAAACAAAGAACATATTCTGTTCAGATCTAGTTCAGTACTGGGAATGAGGTTTGGTTGTGTCTGTGTGGGACAAGTAGCCCAGTAGAGGTGGAGCTTTTTGAACACTCTTCTTGGATTCACAAGGACTTTATGGGAATGAGAATCACCAGGGCCAAGTCTGCGCACTTCCAGATACCTCTACCTGGCACAGGTGGCTTCTTTGATGAGTGGAGGTGGCGACGTGGGGAAAAAGGAGCCCCTGCCACTGCTGCCATCGCCGAGGCCGGGCATTCAGAAATGCACCGGCAAATACCTGTGGCTGCAGCGCAGTAACCCATTAAAATTGGGACAAAGCAGGATTGGGAAAACCTGCTTATGTCCCAGAAATGGGAAGGCTGAGCATGCAGTTGGGCAACGACCATGCGTGCTTAAAGGGGACATCCGCTTTATTTGCGGTACAAACAGGAAACAAAATGACCATGTGTTAATGCCCAAAGTCTTCCTTCCCTCCTTTTTAGCCCTTTCCTGGGGAAACATTCACAGCCATTAGAAATCTTTTTTCATAGAAGCCCTGACACCTGTAAGGTGCCACTCAAGGCCAAACTATGGTGATAGATTTACTCACAGAAAATCCAACAAGAACCTCAACAGTATTTTGCTGGTTGTAATTATTTCTCTGGGTTCATTGGTCTGCTTGACTTGCACAAACAATGGTATTTCCATTGAAACTAATGAAATATCCCTGAAAACATTACTCAAAAATTTGGCTACAGATAATTAGATAGCTATCCTCTCCTTTCTCTACTAAAAATTCATTGGCAGTAATCCTGCTTTGATCTTACTAAAGTAACTGAAAACATGGGATAGACTACTCTGCCATTACTCAGGGTGTTTTGGCAAGTATTTGGAGATGGCTCCATCTCAAACATACTGCAGGATACATTCATTGAATCCAGTGGGATTTAAGCAGCTGAACTCTATGTAGAATTGTAGCTATTGTCAACTATGAGAAAAACAGCAACAAATCCCAGAATATTGTTATTAAAAGAATTCTTGAGCTGAACTGAACAGAGGTAGGACAAATTCTCTGATATTTCCATTTCCTGCCATCAGGAAGAGAAGAGAACAATATCTGGACTTTGGGTCTGGACTGGCAATAGTCCTGGCTTGAATTTGGTTCAATTGGCTTTAATTCATTGGTCACCAGGTGAGAGAGATTACGGGAAATAATGAAAGCAAATTGTGTAAATACCAGACTTAACTGGTTGCAGGAGCTCAGAGGTGTTGGAAAGCTCTCAAATTATTGCTTCTGGCTTCATCCGTTTCTCCCTCTGAATAGGATATGACTACTGTTCAGAAAATATATTCTGTATTTAATTTACCAAGATAGGCTTAAGCTCCCACTGTTGGCACAAACAGAAAATATTACAGCACATCAGAAAGCCCTAGGTTGAGTCTTCATTGATCATTTCCTCCTTGTTATCATCTGGCCAGATGCAGTATTGATCATCTCGAAAAGGCTAAAGCTATGGCCCAACTTCTATATGGAATTCCTATCTGGATAAGTGCCTTGAACTAGGACATTGAAAGGGTCCAGTCTTCTGCAATCACATTTTAAGTGTCCATAATTGTGTTGATTCCAAGTTTTAACATTAGGTTTAAATTAAACCTGAAAAAAAGCCAAAAGGGCCTTTTCGGGTTTATTTTCGGTTTGGGTTTATCGATATGCACAGCCCTAGCTGGGAATGAATAGATGAAATAAATGTGCAGAAAGGTTGCTCATGATTGATGGGGTGATTAGCAAGCACCCTGAGACATGGGGGTGTAATGAAGGGTGTGTCCTGAACAGCACATCACTGGCCTTGTGGCAGAGTGGAGCTTGAGAACAAGCTCCCTTGGTTCTGAGCCTGAACCCAGTAGTAGCCTTGTGGCACATCAGAGAAAAGGGCTAGGGCTGGGCACCTCATGGCATATTATGTGCAAGCAATAATACACAAAGCCGGCAGATACCGCTGCCTGAATTTGAAGTCAGGGTGGATCTGCCCAACAGAGGCAGACATGATCAGGCTGCCTAGTGCAGCCTGCCCCCTTTAAATATGGTAAATTTAATATGATGCAGATCAGCTTTTTAAAGTAAACAAGTTGAACTCACGCTGTTGTCTTCTGTCTTCATTTGTTGGGTGCATGGGGCAAGGTGCATCTACAATTCTGGCCTTGCCCATAGACCTTAGTGCAATGCATTATCCCCCCCACCCCATCACTGTGGCCTCTACACCCTTTCTGTTTCTATTATACCTCTGAACTCTCAACACAGATTTTTTTCCCTAAGACACTGTTTGGAATTTGATTGCTTACAGCTTTCCCCTCCAACATCTCTTATTTAAAATGTTATTACTTTTTGTCCTCTCACTCGCCATGCCTCTTTGGAACTTTCTGCTTGCTTTCATTCCCTCCCCCTTCTTCTCCATATTTCAGGTTTACTAGCTGTCATCAGTTTTAATCTGGTGTGTATGATTTAGGAGCGCATATGAGTATGATCTTTTAAGTTTCCTCTCTGCCTTTGACCATGTCACTTTTCTTTCACTCCTTCACTTTTTACTAGATCTTCCAGCAGCCATTTGATTTTCCCTCCTGCAGTGTTCCCCTGCACATCTAGGATGCTCAGTAATTTAGGTCAGGGGTAAGAGGACCAAGCCTGCATGGTCTACTTTTAAAGAACAAGTTATATTTCGACAACAAAATGGGTAAGCACAAAATAAACAAATGCAAAAAGCGGCATAAAAATAGGAGCCAGAAGAAAAATGATCAATCTGGTAATGGAGCAAGTACCCATACATCAGGATCATATGCCTATGCAAGTAGAACTCTGCATCGGAGTTGCTACAGATCAGGGCTTCAAATATCATTCCCTCCCCATGGCCGACAGAGATGCACAAATTACTATGAATATTTTACAGATGACCAGTGAGGCTGGCTGATAAATCCAAAGTTAGCTATTGAATTAATGACAAAGGAACTGCAAGTTGTGTTTGTTAAGTGTAAAGTCTCATTTTACAGCTGAGGAACACAGAGAGATAAAAATTGCCTATGGATCTTGCAAGTACATTGTGTGTATGGATACATTTCAATAAGAAACCCAGATTAATGCCAGGCAGAGCAATCCTGGAGGAGTGGGGGGATGGACGAATGGCCTTAGGAGCTGATGTGACTCCTGTGCCAGCGTTAGTGCCACTTGTACCAGCTAAATGGGCACTAATGCCAGTGCAGGGCCACTTATGCCGGTGCTGGGGAGCTGCGCGGCACCGTCACTCATGGGCACTGGTGCAGCAGTATGTTTGTCTGGCGCAAGGGCTTGTGCCGGTACCAAAGAAGGAGTTTCCGGGGGCAGAGCTGACTTTAGTCAGCTCCCTGTGTCCTTTTACCCCAAGGATGCCCCCTTTTGCTGACATGAACTTGCACCGGCAAAAAGGGTGGCACAGCACCGTGAATGGAGCAGTTTCATGGGGTTTTCAGCTTGCTGCACCGGGGTTTCCCTAACTTCAGTGTGGCTTACTTATGTGTGCACATGATAGCAGCTTTGGTTTTGATTTGGCTATTTGGATTGGTTATTTGGCTATTTGGATTGGTCTTAATAAAAGGCAATGTATAGCTATTGTTTTTGGATTTCATTTTGGACCAGTGCAGCTTGGGGTTAGGGCATTAATTTGAGAAGAGAACTTTATCTCTCCTCCAAACCAACAGGTGTTTTTAACCAGTTTTGTTTCATCTTTGTTACAGTTTTCTGCTTGCCTCATCCTGTTGATTGCATTGATTTACACTATGTAATCTGTCTTGAGGCTCAGTGAGAAAGGTGTGTGTGTTAAGTGCCATCAAGTCACAGCCAACTTATGGTTACCCCTTATGGGGTTTTCAAGGCAAGAGACTAAGTGAGTTGGATTGCCATTGCCTTCCTCTGCATAGCACCCTTGGTATTCCTTGGTGGTCTCCCATCCAAATACTAACAAGGGTTGACCCTGCTTAACTTCTGATATCTGATAAGATCAAGCTAGCCTGAGAAAGGTAGACTATAAATAATGTAAATAAATAAAATAAAAAACAGTAGACCCTGATCAAAATTGTTCCCATCTTTGATCTAGATGTACTTTCTGCCTCAATATTTTCATTTGGTTTTTTAGTGTTGGGATAACAGCATGATCAACAGATACTTCTGTATTGAACTACTGGGGAGGGGTGTAACTAAAAGTTACCAGCAGGATCTGTTGCCAAGTTTAGAATATGTAACATCTGTCTGTTGTTATTTATTTCCAAGATGTTTGGGAGTCTAGTTCATACCAGGTAGGATGGAAGAATGTGTAGTGGTTAGAGTGCTGGACTAGGATCGGAGAGACCCAGGTTCAAATCTATAGTTGCCATGAAACTCGGGGACTTTGGGCCAGTCATTCTCTTTCAGGGTAACCTATCTGCTGTTGTGGGGAAAAGATAGAGATGTGGAGAACCATGTATATCACCCTGAGCTCCTTGAAAGAAGTGTGGGATCAAATGCTCTTAATAAATATAGGCTAATTGTCCAGTAACCAGAGGGCCAGAGATAGAAGAAGAGTTGGTTTTTATACGCTGACTTTCTCTACCACTTAAGGAAGAATCAAACCAGCTTACAATCACCTTCCCTTCCCCACAACAGAACAGACACCCTGGGAGGTAGGTGAGGCTGAGAGAGTGTGACTAGCCCAAGGTCACCCAGTTCACTTCATATGTAGGAGTGGGGAAACAAATCCAGTTCACCAGATTAGCATCCGCCGCTCATGTGGAGGAGTGGGGAATCAAACCACTCCAAACCACCGCTCTTAACCATGCGGGCAATGAAATGGTAGGACCGAACAGAGCATGATCAAGGCCACACCGGAAGTGAGGAGTTCACAAAGTAGAGGCAAATCACTAGTCTAAATGAACAGTAAATCATTAGTCCAAATGAGAAGGAGTCAGGAAACAGGCTCAGCAGAACTGGCACTGTCTTCACACTATGGTCAAGTTATTTACACAAGAGGCAGCAACCATACAGTTCCAGGCTAGATCTTACTGGAACCTTCAGTCAGCTGCTTGGAGCAGCTGTCAGTAGATGCTTTTAGCCAGGGTTTGCTTTCTCTGCTGGCCATTTTAGAGGAAGATGCTGTGATGCAAAGAAGACTGGGTCAACAACTGGCTCTGAAGCCAAGGAGCTCACATTTATTTATTTATTTATTTATTTATTTATCTATCTATCTATTTATTTATTTATTTATTTATTTATTTATTTATTTATTTATTTATTTATTTATTTATTTATTATAAAGGTTCTGGAGCTGCTGGCTCCAGGTTCTGGGTTCAGTGTCCTATAGTGCCTGAATCCTTCAGATGATTGTAACAAACTGGCTGAAACTGAAAGCTATTGTCTCTGCTGATTCAACAGTGAGTAGCCATAAAGCACACTGCTTAAATAGCGTATAGCATATAGTTTGCGGTTGGTTTCTGCTGTCTAAATGCGCGGCTGAATTATCATTGATGTAGTAGAGTAACATTAACAATTAGTAGGGATATTATGAGTCTCTCCCCTTTTTTGGACTGAAATGTAATAGAAATGTTAATAACATCTGAGACAGCTGTATTGAAAAGTCTCAAGACAAAATATGTTGAGTTCCAACCTCTAAGCTTCATGTAACACAATGGGATAAAATAGTATTGAATTAAGCAAGCAGGAACCTACTGGATTAAGATATACACCTAAATAAATATTGTGAGTCCCTTTCCTGTCTGTGACCATGTATTTGAACAGCTCTGTGCACACTGGAGAGGGGGAGTGGGGAAAGGAGGTGTTGGTATGGGGATCTCTGTATGCACATGAGGATAAATATGGAAAAGAGCTGGCTAACTTCCTTAATTTCTTTTTTGCTAAAGATCCACTGGAGCCGAGTGATAAAGACAAACAACCAAGAAGCATGCACACAAATATTTGGACAAGATGGCAGAATCCAGGTCAGTGAGGCCTATTTAATAACTTTAATTCTTGGCTCTTGAAAGAGGGAGCTGAGTAAACCTCAGAACGTCTGTCATTGATATATGAGAGCAGATAGAGGAATGATGTGCTTCTTGAAACCTGGAGAGAAGCAATTACCTCTTAAAAAAAGAAAGAAGATGGCCCATTAAATTACATGCTAGTTACCTCGACATCAGTACCTGGGAAAAAGCAATTAGTTTCTAAGCACTTAATAGAAAACAGGGCCATGTCCAACAAGGTTCTATTAAGGAGTAATAAAGCATAGTTTCCTTCTGTGATAATAAAATTTCTTTAGCTAATCAAGCTTCACCAGCATTTTTAAAATTCAGAAAGATTTTGATCAAAGTAATGTCATCTCAAAAATAGCTTGAAAAATGTGGTCTGCTATAATAAGATATGAAGAAACTGCAATTGGATAGATGTACATCGAGCTGAAATGATGGATTCAGACAACATTTATGGAGCAGCATCTGGCTAGAAAAGCACACATTTAGATGAGTTCCGCCGAGCTCAGTGATGGGAAGCCACTTGGCTGAAGAAGCTGAAAACTGCAAATACTATTTTCTATATAAACTGAGAACTGCTGTAGCTGGTATAATCTATAACAATAGCTTTGAATTTAAATGTGGTATACTTTCATTTTTTGGCAGTGATTATTAGTAGGTTCTGCTTTCAGTCAAAGCATTTGTTGTCTAACCGTCTCTTGTATTAAGCACAGCCAGGAATTACAAGGTAATCCAGGTACTACAAACCTATGGAATAATCTGGTCCTATCAAAAATACTTCTGCTATGAACCTTGCCTGTCACACCACAGGAACTGTTTCACAACTGCTTAGGCAAATCTGAACCCTCAGGTTCCCAGAGTCAAAAACAGCTACTGAACACGCAGGCTACGAAAAACATATTCTCCCTCTTTTTCATAAAAGAGAGAGTGAGCTCCTTAGCTCTGCCCACTCCCTGCCAGTTTCCCCCCCTGAGCTTCTCTCAAAGATTAACTCTTTGTCACACAGCCCCCCATGCAGATGATAGACTTTCTGTGGTCATTTGAGAAAGAGTTGCAGCCATTCTACAAAAGAAGAAAATGTTATCCCGTTTTGTGGTTGATTTTTTAGCAAACTTTCACAGTTTCATGACCTTTGTGAACGTCTATAGCTAATGTCTGAAACCTTCACCTTTTCCTTCGCTTTTCAGATAAAACTAAAATGGCTTCTGTCCCTCCTATAATCCATCTATTCAACTGTAACCAGGGGAATGAGTTTGATTCTGATGCATGGTCCTCCCTGCAATTTGTCCGTTTTTGTGAAGTCTCTTATCACTTGGGTTCAAGCTTGTTTGTATGTAACCTTGGACGTGGGCTTCCTCTCCAGGGCCCTTTTCCGTGCTGTTCCCTTGATCATGATCATTTGCTTTCTGTCTGAATTTAATAGTATCAGCATGCTGTAGATTGTCTTGAACAGAAAACTATGGCTTGCCCTCTCAACTGCGCAAATGAAAACTTTTATACCACCTCACTCCCAAAATAAATTTATCTTCTCTTTAGCAAGTGTAAGGTACAGTTCAGAGTTGCCTCACATCTTTTAAACCGTTAGATAGTCTATCTTCAACTTTTGCTGTGGGATTTTTTTTTTTGCCTGGAACTTCTCTTTTGCTTCTTCAGTGTTGCTGCTTGTGATAGGCTTTTTCTTTTGCATAAGAAAGATTTTATTTCTTAAAACTGAAATCCCTTTTTGCTGTCATCAATAACCCATATGTTTCCACAAGTTGCTTGTTAAGTATCCCAAATCGAGTTGCCAATCTCCAACTGGTGCCTGGAGATCTCCTGCTATTACAACTGATCTCCAGGTGACAGAGATCAATTCACCTGGAGAAAGTGCAGCATTGATGTTGTAAAATGCCGAGGTGTTAGAATGGACTCTGCCACTTCATAAATCAAGTGATAATTTCCAGTTTTTGTTGTCTCTGTGCATTAAAAACATGATGCAAATAGAAAGCTAGCCCAGAAGGACAGATATTGTATCTCTCTTTTAGCTTGCCAAGCTGGTTTTCTGTTTGTTTATAACATAGGGAAGCAATTCAAATTGTGATACTCTATGATCATCCACTTGCAGTCTGAAGTGGTACAATCCACTCTACTACCTCAGGTCTCTGCCATCTTATTCCCACCTCATGTCTCTGCCTATGTGCATCAGGCCTAAAATGATTAGAGATAATCCTCTCTCAGCTATAGAAACTGATGTGCCTGATGGACTGGAGCACATGGTGGTGTAAAGTGCCATCAAGTTGCAGCTGACTTATGGTGCCCTAGTAGGGTTTTCAAGGTAGGACACAACAAGAGATGGTTTGCCATTAGGGTTGCCAGCTCCAAGTTGGGAAATACCTGGAGATTTTAGGGGTGAAACCTGAGGAGGGCAGGGTTTGAGGAGGGGAGAGACTTCAACATGGTATAATGCCATAGAGTCCACCTTCCAAAGCAGCCATTTTCTCCAGGTGAACTGATCTATGTCACCAGGAGATTAGATGTAGTAGCAGGAGATCTCCAGCCAGAACCTGGAGGTTGGCCACCTTATTTGCCATTGACTACTTCTGCATAGCAACCTCTGACTTCCTTGGTTGTCTCTCATCCAAGTACTAATCAGGGCTGACCCTGCTTAGCTTCTGAGATCTGGTGAGATTGGGCTAGCCTTACCTTTGGGTGTCTTGTTAAACAGAGGTCGGTCATAAACCTCCCATCTGAGAATTTGCTTAGAGACATTGTATAGCTTAGGGCCTGTGAATATGCTGAAGATGTATAAGGTTATATAACTTGTGTATTATTAAATAATGCTCGATGATGTCTGTCTTTCCTTAGGGTTATTTTTAAGAATCCGAACTGTTGTAACTATTACAATGCAGGTAATGAGCCCCATATGGGTAAGAACAATTAACCAGAGTCTGTAGAAAATGTTGAAAAATACACGTGCCAATTGCCATTCAACTATAATAGCACTGCAGTAATTTTGCTGCATTTATTAAAGCCAGGACACAGCAGAAAGGATAAGCCTCCTGCTGGCAGAGACTGATGGATCTCCTTTGACATCTTCAGCATTTTGTGATTCATACCAGTTGGAGTTTATCATTCAGAAAAGAATGATTGCCTCAGACCTAGCCCACCATCTGAGACCAGAAATTAATTCTAAAAAAAAAAAAAAGGATTGATGAAAGAGAAAAACAAAGCATTTTATGGAGAAGCATGAAATGTCTTTGCCTCAAGTGTAGCCACCAGCCCTTAGATGCAACCACTGGCTGCCTATGAGTTGCTTTTTCCATGACCAACGTCCAGGCACTCTGGGTGAAGGATGCAACTTCAGAGGTTGGGTTGATCTAGAGGGTTTCATCTATGAAATCCATATCACTTCTGTGGAAAGGCTATCCCATCGCAGTTGCCCCAACCAACACAGTTGTTAAATTCACGCACAACCCCCTGTCAAGTGGCAGCTCATCATGGTGAAGCAGCTACCATGTAGCAAGGCACTCTGTGTGAAGGACAAGTTCTGTGGGAGAGATTTGATGCTGAAAGCTCTTAGCACAGCATTGAAATTAATCTAACAGTAGGCGGGAAAACTGATGGAAATTATGTCTGCATATTATGCTTCCCAGCAGGTAGATGCCGCAATGAACCCATGGATGATTAAACTTGTAACAATTTGAATAGTAGAACCCCCGAAACCCATAAAACCAAAACTGTTTAAACATGTAATTGTTCACAAAGCGAATTAATGACTATATATGTAGTTGGATTTACAGTGCATAGTCTTTATACAGAATGTATAGATGGCTAATGATTCTAAGTTAATTGCATCTAATGAAAACCATCACAGCTGCATTTTTCTTCTACTTCTGTTCTGCCAGGAATGCTGTCATAGTTCAGAAAATGTTAAATCCAGAAATGTTAAATTTGGAAAGTGTTAAATTCATCTGAAGCCAGTAAAGAGCTGTGTATCAGTTCTCCCAAAAATCAAGGTGTCTAATTTATTACTGCCAAACAGAATGTGAAAAGGTCATTTTCCCACTTTGGAATTTCTGAATGATTTAGTCGCTAATTTGTAATGATAATTACTGCAGTTTGATGTGTAATTAGCTTGAACTATTGTTCTTCTTCATCTGTGAAAGACAGTGAGAGAAATGAGAATGCATTAGATCTGAGATCCAGGAGGGAAGAATGGGAGTCATTTATGGTAGTCAAAGTAAACACAGTGTGGGAATGTGCAATACCCCTCAAGCCTTGGGATTTGCTTCTGTCTTTTTGTACCCTTACCCTATTGTAAATTTATTCCAAGGAACAGAGTTGTAACATCAGTGCTGCAAAACAAGCCATCTCTTCCAGGCAATTGAGCCTCCCCACCTCCTGCCGCCACCCCTTCTCTGCCTGCCGCCCAGGGCACCTGCCCCCCTCACCCCCCTTGATCCGACCCTGACTTTGTTGTCCCAGAAGCAGCATTTTGCGGAGATCAATGGTCTGCAGTGAGAGGGGGGGGAGGAAGGAAAGTTCCGTTCTACTGATGGAAAATTTAGTCTCGATCCAACCCACTGATGTCAATGGACTTAGAAGGTCATGACTCTGCTTAAGATGGTGCTGTTAAGCTGTGGTAACCTAAGGGTTAATGTCTTGCTCTGCAGGACATATACCAGATTGTTGGTGTTGGGGTTAAATCATTATTAAACTTGGTTCCTATTATGTATGCATAGGTTACACACGAGGCCGGAGACAGAGTTCCAACAGCAACCACTTTATTCAGTTAACAGGGAAGAGAGAACTAACTTAACTGCAAAACACCCCAACTTATATACAGTTCCCAACCACCCGGGGCCACCCCCGCATTCCATGGTTGGATGGCCAAAGTCCATTGTCTAATAGGAGAAACAGATGACGGAGCCTGGAGCAGAGCCTCAAGCTCAACACAGTTCAAGCACAGCTGAGTTCAACAGTTCAGCAGTTCAATAGTTCAATACTTCAGCATAGTCCTTGCACCCATTAAATACATTACAGTTCCCACTAGAAGGCTGTGTCTGGTCTCTGTTCTGATTACTCATTGTAAGTTAGGCCCGGTTTAAAACATAAGCATTCTTTGAATAGCTGTACCTTCCATTGACAGTGCTTCTTGGCATCAAGAGAGTGGAGTAGGTATTCACTGAAAAGAGATTGTATGGCACTAGAATTTGTGTTCTGACACTATCCTGCTCCCAAGCTTTGTGTAGATATCAGCTGTAATTTCTCATCAGGTCTCATATTGAACTGCCGTTGGGCTCTACTTCACTGTCGTTGGCTCCTCAGCTTCCTTGTGGCAGCTGTGAATCTTATCCCCAAATGACCTGCTGGCAGCAGCTTGGTCCTTGATGCCTGGATTTCAACTCTGTGTGCTGTTGTGCATGGATTGTGCTGTACGTGTGTAATGGTAGCTATGCAAGGAAATAATGATTTGGTACAATTCAAATCAAATGCACTAGACCAGGGATGTCAAATGTTATGTATGCATGTGTGTGTGATTGAATCAAGGGAGGAAGCTCCGTGTAATTGCATCAGGGGAAACCCTGGGCAGCTTGGAGCTCGCCAAGGCTCCTGAACTGTATGCTCCTATTGGCTACTGGGGTTCCCCCCGCATCAAGGTTGTGGGGGGCCAGGCGGGCATATAAGCAGGGGTCTGGGCACTGTACATTAGTTCTGTTCTCGTTCACCTAATAAAGCAGTTGCTGTTGGAACTCCGTCTCCGACCTCGTGTGTCTTTCCCACGCTGACTTAACATCAAACATAAGGCCTGTGGGCCGGATCTGGCCCCTTGAGACCTCTTATCCGGCCCATGAGCCAGCCGAAGCAGCCACACACACACACACACACACACACACACACACCTCTCGATCTGGACTGGTGAGGCATGGTCTGGCCTGACCAAGTGGCATTTATGTCATATCCGGCCATCATAACAATTGAGTTTGACACCTCTCCACTAGACAATAGTGTGTTGCTGTTGGGTTCTTTGCTATTTTTTTTTAATGTAATGTGTTGGGCTCCTAATGAATAAATTCAGGTACTGAAAGAAGAAAAAAAGATAGAAACGCAAGAGCCTTCAACTGGGAGTGAAAATGTTAATTGGTTTTACAGTCTGATTCCATCAATTCATGACTTATAATATAATGGTAAAATGTTAAACCAAATGTATAATTAGTGTCTTTATGGTACACTTAGTGCTGCTGGTATTCTTGCAAGCAATTTATGTCCATCTCTGGATTTTAGCAAACAGCAGATTAATATAGTCTGTCATAGAAGAAGATAATTCACGAAAGCTCATACCCTACCAGAAAATATTTTTGTTAGTCTTTAAGGTGCTACTGGACTCTTGCCCTTTTTGACTATAGAAGAAGATAGCTATCCTACACTTTTCCTTTCAGGCTTACAAGGCAGACTAAAAAGTAAGCACCATTCATTAATGTTTCAAGCTGCATCTAGAACAAAAAGGGATCCCATTTAGACTTTTGAAAGGTGCTAAACCTGTTGTTTGTACACTGACAGAAGCTAAATAGCCCGGGCAGTCTTTTACCATATAATCACTCAGGGAATTTATAGAATGCTTTTTTCTTTAGTAAGATCAGCTAAATTAGAGAGATGATCAGTGCCTTGAAGAGGTGCCACAGAAGGTTGCCAGAAGACCACAGAAGAGGGAAATCCCTAATCACTGGCTTCTTTTAAGGTGCCATCAAGAAAACTGAGGGGCTGAGCATGCAGAGACAGGGTGGGCCTTTGACAGGCCATCAGATATAACCAAAATGCAAAAAGCTCTTTCCCACGCCAATATATTATATATTTCTTTTTGACAATAAATTCTTTGGGGCTTTGCACCATAGACAGTGTAAGATACCTTAGGACATTTTATTGAAGGACTGCCTTTAACTTAAACGTGTTATTCTGTTCAGTCAGGATGTCTGCCACAGATAAATGGGCTAGATATCCTTGTGGCTCCCAGCAATATATATTTCCTCAATCTGAATACAGAGACACAACTTGGAAACACTAGAGTTGTTTTTCTTTTTTTGCCTTTCTCTGGGGGCAAAAAGGTACTGGGGGCAGTGAGGTAACTGTGAGATTCCTGGATTGTGTGGGAGGTTGGACTTGATGACCCTTTGAGCGTCTTCCAGCTCCATGGTTTTCTGTGTTTCTATGTGTTCCCATTCTAGTCATCCTCTGGACTGGGATCTACCATGAAACTGCCTTACAGTGTTATTTAATAATAAGGTCTCCAGTTCCATGACTGGCATAGCTTCCAAGTTCACATAACACCACTTCCACATATTGCAGGAGGGAACCAGGGTGGGCAACGAATGGCATAAATGACAAAGCTTTGCAGTAGATCAGTGAGAAGGTGTGCTGAGCTGCATACCCCATGCCTCTTTTGCCAGAGCAGCTTAATAGCCAGTTTAGGTACTGGCAGTACCTAAACATTTGTCCTCATTTCCTCACTGTTGGAGAAAATAGAGCTCCCTTGCTTGCTTCTGTGCTGTCACCATAGATTTTGCCCTTATTGACAGGTGTCTTTTAGTTGGGGGCTAGAGAAGTTGTTGGAAGACCTCTGCACTATTTCTTAGCCTCAGACTTCTGAGGGGGTCCATAAAAAGACTGATAGGTCAGGACCCTGAACCTCCTTTCTTTCTACTGCTCTGATGCTATCCTTGTGATGTGTACATTGCTACTCTTAAGGAATCTTCCTTCCTTCCAACTGACACCTTCTCTTTCCCACTCTTCTCCATCTTGGCACCATGACGGCAGGACATGTATCCTGCATCTCTATCCACCTTAGCTAGTTAGACTAGATTAAAATTCTGTCTTTACTCTATGCTGTCTAGAATGGAGCTCCTTCCAATAAAGGGCTCATGTTAGTTTGCAAAGATAAAGAGACTCCGTGTGTAACTTTGTTTCTTAGCAGCGCACACAAGCCAGATAGGTTCTGCTGCATTATGTGTCTTGAGCACTCTGCTACCCTAATATCACTTCAGAAGTAAGGAAAGTTCCCAGAACTCAAGCAATACCCACTACCCTCCTAGTAGGATACAGTATAGTGGTACCGTGTCTGTAGCCACATCCATTTGGAGTAGAGTTCTTGAGTAGACCACTTAGGCACACTATCTACCCATGTCACTCAATTAGGTGTATTGCTGCCTAAAGAATGCTGCTGACAAGGCAATAATCTCTGGCTGTTACTTCCTGTTGTCTTGCTGGCTTTGGTTTCAGTGGTGCTGAGTTTAATTACTCTCATTTTAATTAAACCTCTCTCTTAAAATAAAGGGAAGTCGCTCCTGCCTTTATGTAGCCCTGAATAAAACTGCCAATACATCAAATGGCCAAGAGGGGGAGCTGGGACCTTCCATTGGTTTCTTAAATAGGAAACACAAATCCACCGAGAATGGTGCTAAAATCCACAAACAGACTTTCCAATTGACATCTGGGAAAAGTTTATCAGCTCCTTAAATATGGAACAAATGGAAGATGTTGGCAGCCAAGTGAGACATTACTGGTCTGAGATGCAATGATACTTTCAGTTAAATTAGAACTCACTCCAAAGCTCCCAGCACAGTTACATAACTGCTTCTAATTAAGTTAGTTTATTTAATCAACATTTTCTAATCATGTTTTCCCCAGTTCATTTAAAAGTGATTATTTGTTCAAAGTGTTTTGTGAACATCATCTTGTTGTCTATCCTGTTACTAAAACGTGTGCCAGAAAGCTCAGCATTTTCACTATATTATGCATGGCACTTTAGCTGTAAGTTGTAATCAGGAGAGTTAGATGTAATTATGCGGGGGGGGGGGAATTGGCAATATTTATAAAAACACTGGGTATTTCTGTTGATTAAAGGACACCGAGTAAGTAATTTTGGAAACGAGATAAACCCACAGTTAAAAAATTAATTTCTTCATTGGACTTGGAAGAAAAAGAAGTAAAACATCCCCACATTTCTATGTCCAGATTTTCTTGTAACTTGAATTCGTATGGGATCACTGGCAGATACCTACAGAATATCTGTTTCAAGATTTCTAGTATGCCATTTGCAGAGTATATCATAGGAATACCTTCTTCTGAATCAGAATCAGATAACCTTTATTGGCATAATAAAATTGATGTCTTATGAGAAATCCAGCATTGATATTTGACTAAGAAGATTCTCTTGTTCATTTTAAGTGTACTGAGTGTAGAGCACTCCATTGAATGGTTTCTCCTTTTTGTTGCCAGGTGAAAATTTATATGTGGAATTAGACGAACCACAATCTGAACTGAATACCAAGAACTGTTTCATAGATCACTGTTCCTGACCTTTCTTATGCATTTTTTGTGCATATGATGCGTTCACACGAGCAGTTTAACAGTAGGAAAAAGGACTCATGGCACTCCGCAGATCAATTTCTGTGAGCACAGTGCAAGCTGAAAATAGAAATTGCTGCTCACGAAAGTTGATATAGTTCCCTGTGCAAAGTTACCCTGCTGAGCCAAAAGAGCGTCGCTTCTATGAATTGTAAAATCCACAAGACTAGTGGAGAAAGTAGTATATGAACCATCACATCAAATTATTATCCAAGAGATCCAATGATTTCCTATTATTTGCTCAAATATATGCACAGGGTATTCTAAAGCAGTTATCTCATCTTTAGTTGGGCAACTGAGAGGTTACACTTCGTACGGCCCATTCCTGAGGTGGGGGGCTGAAAGTTGTCTGGAGGTGGCGTGGCCCCGCCGCCAGTGTAAGTGCCCTCTTAGAGGCACTTATGCTGGTGGTGGGGGCAGTTCAGTCAGCACCTGGGCGCTGCGGAGCTACACGCTGCTCCTCCGATGCCGCAGTCTTTCCAGGACCTAAATCCCAGAATAGAGATGTGGTGCCAGTGTGTGTGTGTGTGGGGGGGGGGAGGGGGTGTTCCCAGGGCTGGAGCTGACGGTAGTCAGCTTCCAAAGCCCCTCCTGCCCGGGAATGCCCCCCTTGAACAACAACATTGCTGCACCAGATTTTCCTGGGGCAGCATCGCTATTTTCTATGGAAAAAATAGCCCCATTTTTTTTTTAAAAAAAGGCTTTTTTAAGCCTTGTGGCAGCCAGGGAACCTCTTTGGAGGTGCCGTGGTGGCCCCTTGGCTACACCATCCCCGGCTGCCATAAGGTTCAGGAATGAGCTGTAAGGCTGCATCTGCATGGTAATGACTCTCTATGTAGCCGTCATTACCACTGAGAATGCAGAGGCATTCAACGGTGGCAATAAAGTAGTCACATAGCTGTTTTCTCCACCCAACACCCCCCGCCACCATTCCCTCTGTGCCACTGAAACGATTTTATAGACTAAAAACACACACCCAATTAATGCATCACTATAGAATTATAATATGATAGCATACGGGCCTGCCTAAATCTCCAGGACTGGACCTGGCAACCCGGTATGCAAGCGCACTGACTGCTTTCCAGCCACGCGCCTGCCCCAAATGCTACTGGGCGGTCGCGGCGCGGTTCATTTGGAAGCTGACACAACCGCTCTCGCCAGCCCGGGCAACCAGCTGCTAGGAACCAGATGCAAAGGACAGTCTCTAGTGAACCTGAGAGGAGCCATGTTCCTGTAAACCTCTGTTCCAGCAGCAGCCATTTCGCAGAGAGCTGACAGCCACGTACTCAATGCAGACTGCTCCCCCTCCCAACTTCCTCCGTTGCTCAATGGGTCGTTAGCAGCGATCCTGATATCAAGATGAGTCATCCCCCCCAGTCCAGCTGCTGCTATCCCTGGACGTTTGCATAGATCGCTCCCATTGTTCCTGAATGTAAATCACATCAGCAGGGAGATTCCAGACCATCACGGGTTGCGAAAGCCATTGGCATTAGAATAGATTTCCAAATTCTCACTACCCTGCCCCGGTAGTCACAGCTTAATCCTTTTGTCACCTTTTGTCACCTGGGAACCTGGGAGGGGTAAAACCCCTCTTCCTGCCCCCAGAAAAATAGTATAACTGGGATGCCCCTGGCCCATTCTAGTCACCTTAGGTCTTTCCTGGCACCTTTGCCGTTACTCTGTTGGTTTGGTCTGCGCAGCCTTACCACGCTCCCTCCCGCCTTGCTGGTCAAGTCTACGGGAATCCCTGCCCCCATCTCGGTCTTCCTTTTCAATCTGTTTGTAGCCTACGTGAAATTGGACAACACCTCGTCTAGATACGGTAAATATTTAATCAACGATCTCCTGCCACATTGGCAAATGTCTCTGTACTACTCTCTTTAATTTACTAGTCTCCTTGTATGTTTGTGTGTTGCACCATTTGAATGCTTGAATACATAAACACTGTTTAATTTGGAACTCCTAGTCTCTGTCTTTATTCAAACGTCTCATTAAACGGATTCTGGTATAGTTGAGTGCGAGACCGCTATAGAAATACATAGTTACCGATTGCTCAGCTAATTTCCCCATATAAAGGAGCATTTCGGCTAACAAATACTATAATGGCCTATCAACTAGGCCCTTTGAATTTGTAGGATTATTTTTTTTAAAACATCACTAGTCCCTTTAGTTGAAAAACATATGGGGAAAGGCATATCTGCATAAAAATAGGGGTAGAGTCTTACTTTAAAAAAGATGAAATCTGGGAATTCAGAGAAACTAGTAACATTATAATGTTACAGAGCTATAGCAATGTGTCCATTGCTGATTTAAAAACAAACAAACAAACCTGAAAAGCCCTCTGGTTATAGGGGGGAAAGGTAGCTGGGGGGTGAGGAAAGGAAATATGTGTGAGACCTGCCAGAATATACATGTGGCATATAAACACCCCTTGACTGAATCTCATCGTTACAACGAAAGCTAACCTTCAGCAGAAGAAGGAATAGCGATTATTTTTAATAATTATTCTAATTTGTCAGAAATGTGCTTGGCACTGGACAAAAGTTGCATGCAGAACAGGTCCCTCTCCCCTTCCCTCAAAAGGATCTAAGGCCTGGTTTAAACGATGCTAGAGGGACAGAAGACCTTCTGGGTATGGATTAATCTAGCATTTTGCTTCCACTCAGCTGCTACCCGTGCAAAGCAGGTACAGGTGCTTAGTTAGCATGCCAGTACAATACCCAACTGAGCAACAATGATGTCATTACTTTGCATAGGGAGCAGCACTATTTAAACAAGATGCTGAGTACAAAGTGGCACATGCAACTTCTTTTGCCTCACTGTTGTCACATTTAATTCAATCCTAAGAATTTTCTAGGCAAAGGAAAAGTTAGGCGATGGTATTTAGCCTGAGTGTGCTTGGAGGCTTCTCTGCCAGGGAAGCTAGGATGGGTACATCTTTCTCCCAGTGGAAGGAGAGCTGGGCTGAATGTAGGGTTTCCAGCCTGCAGGTGGGGACTTGAGTTCTTCTGGAATTAAAATTGCAGTGATCAGTTCCCCTGGAGGAAATGGCAGCTTCGGAGGGTGGATTCTATGGCATCACATCATTACCGAGCTTCCTCACCAAACTCCAGCCTTCCAAAGAACAACCTTCAAATCTCCAGGAATCTCCCAAGCGAGAGGTGGCAACCCTAGCTGAATGCCAGTTCCTCCTGCAGCATGGTGTAGTAACTAAGAGCGGTGGTTTGGAGCTGTGGACTCTGATCTGGTGAACCGGGTTTGATTCCCCACTCCTCCACATGAGTGGTGGAGGCTAATCTGGTGAACCGGATTGGTTTCCCCACTCCTACACATGGAGCCAGCTGGGTGACCTTGGGCTAGTCACAGCCCTCTTAGAGCTCACTCTCTCAGCCTCACCTATCTCACAGGGTGTCTGTTGTGGGGAGGAGAAGGTGATTGTAAGAAGTTTTGATTCTTCCTTAAGTGGTAGAGAAAGTCGGCATATAAAAGCCAACTCCTCCTCCTCTGTTGTGGATATTTAGCCTGGACTCAGCCACAGACGTGAGCATTCGGTGCAAGCCAATGGGCAAGAGCCAAAAGCCTCTTGGCTTATGGTTTGTTCCTTATGGCCCTCAGTGAGTAATCTACTGAACCCAGCACAGTTTTAAGGTTGATTTTGTGTTTCTGTTTGCTTTGGTGTTATATATTGTATGTCCTGTTTGTATTTTATTGATTTATTGATTTGAAAATAAAAATTTTAAGGAAAAAAACACACAAAATATATATGGTATGTTAGTGGTTTTGTGTTAGTGGTTTTGTGACATTCCTGCATGTATTGCTGGATAAGCAATTCACAGTTCATATCTTAGAAATTAGAGAGGTCACTACGAAAATCAGCTGAAGCTTTTGCCACTGACATTGCAACATGTGGATTCTAAGGCTTGCCTATCATCTCTATTATTAGCTTCTTTATATGGTCACCACCGTTTAAACTATAAGAATTCTGTTATTATTTATATGGTCACCAATATTTAAACTGTAAGAACTGTGTACTGGTAGAGAAGAAATTACCTTTAATCATTCTGGCCTTCTTTGCATACATTTGTGTTTGCTTTAAAATTTCAGTGTTTGATCATTTTAATGATATTAGGTTGGGGATCATTAGATTATACTAGTTCATGTGTAAAGACAAGTGAGTTCAAAATAATATGTGTAAAGACAAGTGAGTTCAACAATAGCCATACAGATTAGCTTTGGATTACACACATTAACAGATCACTTCAGGATACAATGGTTCCATATTAACATACCATACCCTCATTAGCACATTATCTTGATACTTACAGGACAATACTTTTGCAGGACAATACTCAGCTCAAACCCAACCCCTTTCTGACTATATATTACTCTTCCTACACCCTTGACACTGAGAGACACTGTCCTTCAGTGTTACTACTCTGAAGATGCCTGCCACAGTTGCTGGCGAAACGTCAGGAAAGAAAATTCCAAGACCACGGTTACACAGCCCGGATAACCTACAAGAACCAATGAACTCTGACCGTGAAAGCCTTCGACAATATTTTGAACGCCTCTACGGGGAGGAAATATTTCAACAGACCCGGAGATTGGAAACACTTCGGAACAAGAAAGCACATCTACTTTGTTCTTTAACTTTTCTACTGCGATGCAGAGACACTGGAACCATTCCATCTTTTCTCACAAGTAAAAGAATCTTTAAAACTTCACGAGCTAACCGCATTTATGACCATCTAGAACGGGCTCTCTTACGAGAGAGAATTCACACTACCCGCAGAGAACTTGCTGCCACAGACAAGGAGTTGTTTTCCTTACATATCAATACTAGCCACAAAATGAGAAGCCATGATTGGGACAAGATTGATAATCTCACCTACAGAAAAATGGAACAGGGGTTAACCAGCCATACTTCCAGACAGAAGCAAAAGTTTAACAAATTACAGGAAAGAAGACAGAACAGTCCAAAACTTGACAACAAACGGATTATCTTCAATCTGACAGACAGACAACTCTCACCTGAAGAAACTTCCATCTTAGCTAAGGGAGGAAACTTTGCAGTCACTCCCACCCAAATTCCAGTGGAAGACATCATTGCAAATGTAGAATCTGCCATTCGTAATCTACCTGAAGAAGATGCTGAGGAAATAAGAGGAGAGACAGCAAGAATTCTACGAAAAGCAAAGCCCCCTGCTAGCAATATAACACGCAAGGAGAGAAACGCCATCAAGACCCTCAATGCAGATCCAGAAATCATTATTCTACCAGCTGACAAAGGCAATGCCACAGTGATCATGAAAACAGAAGAATACAAAAAGAAGATTGAGGAACTTCTGGACCCTGCCACATACAAAAAACTAAAACGAGATCCAACTTGCAAAATTACCAGGAAAACTAGCATTCTGATCAAGAATTCCACTCTTCATCCCGACACACACAGAAAACTATGCAAGACTGAAGCACAACCACCACGATTATATGGACTACCTAAAATTCATAAGGATTCCGTTCCACTCCGACCCATCGTGAGTGCCATTGGTTCCCCAACATATGAATTAGCTAAATATTTGACCACCCTCCTACAGGACCACATTGGAAAAACCACTTCTTACATCAAAGATTCAACTCACTTCATCAACAAAATCAGTCCGTTAAGACTCAATCCAAAGGATATATTAATCAGTTTTGATGTTGTATCCCTCTTTACCAAGGTTCCAGTAAAAGACACAATCTCATTGATTAACCAGATTTTTCCAGAAGATATAACAGCCTTATTTCACCATTGTTTGACAACAAGTTATTTCCTATGGGATCAAGAATTTTATGAACAGATTGATGGAGTAGCTATGGGAAGTCCACTCAGTCCAGTAATAGCAAACTTTTACATGGAATATTTTGAAAAGACAGCATTAGAATCAGCACCTTACAAACCTACAGTCTGGTTCAGGTTCGTAGATGATACATTTACCATTTGGAGCCATGGTGAAGAAAAATTAATGGACTTTCTAAACCATCTTAATAATATCCATCCAAACATTCAGTTTACCATGGAAAAGGAAATTGAGGGTAAACTCCCATTTCTTGATACCCTTGTCATCCGTAAATCAAACCTTCAGTTAGGTCACAAGGTCTACCGGAAACCAACTCACACAGATCGCTACTTACACAAAAACTCCAACCACCACCCCCGACAGAAAAGAGGAATAATCAAAACATTAATGGACCGTGCAAGACGGATCTGTGAACCACAGTTTCTCAAGGAAGAAACTAATCATCTAAATCACGCACTGCTAGCAAACGGCTACTCCAAGAATGAAATCAGAAGGGCCATTAAACCAAACAAAAATCAGAAAACTCAAGAAAAACAGTCTCCCATAGGAAAGGTATTCTTGCCATTTATTAAAGGAGTCACTGATAGGATGGAGAAACTTTTGAAAAAACATAACCTACAAACAGTGTTTAAACCCACCAAGAAAATACAACAAATGCTACGATCAGCAAAAGACAAAAGAGACCCCCTCACCTCTGCAGGAGTATATCGTATACCTTGCAGCTGTGGAGAAGTTTACATCGGGACCACAAAACGCAGCATACAAACAAGGATAAAAGAACATGAAAGATACTGCAGACTTGGCCAACCTGAGAAATCAGCAGTGGCTGAACATGGACTGACACAAACAGGACACAGGGTCTTATTCCAAGACACTGAAAGACTGGACAATTCTACCAACTATTTTGTCAGATTGCACAGAGAAGCCATTGAAATTCATAAACATCAGCACAACTTTAACAGAAAAGAGGAGAGTTTAAGAATGAATAAGGCTTGGCTTCCTGCCCTGAAAAACCTCCAGACAAAGACAACATTCAACAATAGCCATACAGATTAGCTTTGGATTACACACATTAACAGATCACTTCAGGATACAATGGTTCCATATTAACATACCATACCCTCATTAGCACATTATCTTGATACTTACAGGACAATACTTTTGCAGGACAATACTCAGCTCAAACCCAACCCCTTTCTGACTATATATTACTCTTCCTACACCCTTGACACTGAGAGACACTGTCCTTCAGTGTTACTACTCTGAAGATGCCTGCCACAGTTGCTGGCGAAACGTCAGGAAAGAAAATTCCAAGACCACGGTTACACAGCCCGGATAACCTACAAGAACCAACAAGTGAGTTCATTTGTTATGTTTTTCTGAGATGAGGAAGCTGACCTTTTGAAAACAAATGAGCCCTTTAAAAATCTGTAATCACACGCATTTGTAGAGGATAGATTCTGACAGTAATCTTCAGCTGCGTTACACCCTTCCATGTCCATTGTGTTGTCTTTTTCTGTCTCAAGTGTAGGAGACATGTATGAATGATGGCCAGCCTAGCATAGAGGCCACAATCCATACAGTAATAGGGGCACCTAAGACTTGATGAAATCCATGGGGCAAGTTAATTGTGCAATAATGTCTTCTGGATTGGGACAAGACTATTTAAAAAAAAATCTATATCTTTTGTCTGTAAGAAGCACTGTTCCTTCATGGTAAAACGTCTGAGGAATGCTGTACTGTAAGCAGAGCAATGAGGCATGGATTTTGCAGGGAATGTGGTCCCTGACTGAACTGCTGAAAGGAAATGTGAAAAAGGATTCATACATCACTGGCTATCATTCATGTTTACTACATGAACAATGGAAGAGTCTGGGGACCCTCTCATTCATCGGAGAAGTCAGAGATGTTTGAATGGCTTTCTTGACTGGTCCTTTCTTGATACTTGACTTCAAATGGTGCTAATTACCAACTTAATGGTATACTAAGGAAGAACCAGGAGTGAGGTACACATCTTTGCTGGTTCCTTTGCTCCTGCTTTTTCCTTTTTCCTCACAATGTAATTTATATACTATAGTCCCCATAGTTCCGAAAAAATATTGTCAATATTTAGAAAAAGAAAAAAAAATGTTTCTGATCCATTCTGTGTAAGTAGAAGATATTTGAATTTAAGATATTATCGTATACAAACAAAGACATATAATTAGATCATTTTAGCTATATTTACTTGGATTGGCTGTTCCCCTGCTATCGTTCTATCTACATTCCTTTCTATGGGCAAAAACGCGCGGTCGCTTTAGCCTCCTTTATTCCCTGTTTCAGCCAGGATTCAGCCAGGATCGAACACATGTTCGCCGAAACGCATGCGTTCGATCCTGGCTGAATCCTGGCTGAAACAGGGAATAAAGGAGGCTAAAGTGACCATGCATTTTCGCCCTATAACCAATCATAAACCACTGGAAGGATTAGTTTAAAATTGAATGTATTTAATTGGTGGCAAATATTGCCACTCTGAGCAGAGTTATACTCTTCTAAGCTCATTGATTTCAAAACACTCAGAAAGGTGGAACTCTGCTTAAGTTTGCACTGTTTGTCATTCAGTTGCATATTCCTTTGTGTTAAGGTGACATGTTTGATGAAAGGAACAGGTTGTGGGTAAAGAGGGAATTCAGCTTATATTTTAAGCTATGCCCATGATTTGGCTAAGAGTGTGACCTGAGAATCCCTGGCTTAAATATCTCTTCAAAGACAACTTGGTAGCCTCGTTGATCTTAAACTTTTGCTGTTGTGAGACCTATGTTTAATTACATCCTAAAGCAAGGGCTCCATATATGACCATCTTTTTTTTAATCTATTGTTTCTGGTCTTTCCCTCCTCTCATTTGTTCCCTAATCCCCTTCATTATGGTTTTCACTTTTTCAGTATTTAAAAGATAAGGCAAATATGGACTTCAATGGACTTAGAAGGATGTAACTGAGTTTAGGATTGCTCTGATAGTGACAGTATCTTTGGATGAGTACAGCCTATGGGTTGGTTCCATCCTCACCTGTTGAAGTCCAGTGCCACAGGCAAATTTTCCTCACTAATCCTTAGTTTAGTACCTACAATATGGAAATATTAGTACAGATTTAATTTACAAGGCTAATAGAGGGATTGCTGAGTTAAATGTATGTGTGAAGTGTTTTGAGCATGCTAGCAATTATTAGGATAATCTTTGAAGAACTGCACCATTCTTTTCTTCTCACAGGAAGTCATAAGAATCATGGCTGGTACCCTCTTTATAGTATATTTTAATGTGTTTTCGATGAATATATATCATGTTCAGATTTTTGCTGTAGTTGCTGGTCATGGACCGTAATAAATACCTTTGACTTTGACTATCACATTCAGAATCTAGCAGTAGTCATGTCTGCTTTTTAGTGGAGGTCTAGAAATTCTAGCTGTGGTTTTAAAGAAACTGTCTTCTTCTTGCTTGTCTTGATTTCTTGTTGAGAACTCTACAGACTGGCCAGCTAGCAATGTGTGCATCTGATTTTCTTTCATTAACACACACCCTTGGGGGAAAAGAGTTATGATGAATAATGCTATCAGTTTTGCCCCTGAGACATATATTATTTAGGGGGTAACATGAATTATTTTAGTAACTTGCAAACCCTTTTTTTAAAAAAAGAGCTAGTATCTGTCTCTTTTATTTGAGAAAGCCTCTGGCAGCATGAGCAAGGCTCTGCTGTAAGGTTTGGCGCCAGCTATTGCTTTTTCCAAATAAATGGAATGTTTGCTTATCTATTTTTGTAAAGCATCAAAAATGCATTAGGCAGCATGGAAACAAGAAAAGTCCCTGAACCTGCCAGCGACAGCCTCGGTAACTGGGCTTGCTGTGACAACAGATATAATGGCAAACCATGCTGTGTGATACTACATAAATGAGCCTGGAAGGAAACTTTGGACTCATTTTCACAACCCTCTTTCCCCCTTGCATGCCACAAGCTAATTAGTTTCTCCTTTGGTTTTGGTACTTTGCTGTGTTACATCTGAACCGCCAAATGCTGCTGCTTCCTTTGCAAATCAGGATTACACACTATAATTTGTTTGTGGTTTGCAGGACAAGTAGACAGTATACTTCGTTGGTAACAGCAATGGGAGGAGGGATCATGTGAACTAACCCAAGGCTCCTCTCAGGCTTCTTCTTGTACCACCAGCCCCCATGGTGGTATATCTGAACTAATGCACGTAAGGTCGTTTATGCATGGGAGTTCTACCTGAGGTTCGTTACTCGCTGGACCCACAATTTCCTGTTGGGAAAGCTCAAATCAAGTCCCCGCCCCTTTAAATGCTGCCTTGTAATTGGCTTACTTTGTAGAGTTTACTGTGAGAGAAAATTCCCTCCCCACAAAAGCTAAGTGCTGCATTAAAAAGGGGGGGAATCCAAGTCTCAGTTTTAAAAAGCCTTTTTTTTTTTTTTTTTGCTCAGAAAGAGCTCCAAGGAAGCAGGAAGCATAGGAATCCTCACGTCTGGACATGCTGCTTTGTAATTGGCTGTGAGAAAAACCAAGCTTGCATGTCCCATGCTTTACCTTATGAACAGGGATTTCACCTGGGCTGAGCTCAGGGGAGAGGGAAGAGGGAATCGGGTTAACAGAGGAACGGGAAGTCCCAGGATTTGTGAGGGCTGGCCGCGAGATCATCTCTAATGGATGGAAAACTCATGCATAGCGCCAAGGAACAACCGAGAAAGACTGGGGGTGAACGTGAGTGAAAGTACCCATGCATAAATGACCTAAGTTTCATCATTTGATTTTTTCCCCTTCTGGCTGGAGAAAATAATTGTTTGTGTGTAGTCAGATTTCATAGAATTTTGTTTCAATGCTCTTGAATACTAAGAGCAGGTGTTCTCAACCTGGCATCCAACAATGAGTTTCCTGGTGCCTGCTTTTTGCTCTACTTCTTGTCTGCCTGTCTGTCTGTCCTCCCTCAAAAAACTCAGAGCACCATACATGGTACTTTCCTAATTTTCCTGATCCCTTTCAAGTTCCCTTCTTCTCTTTGACCTCTTACATCGTGTCCACACTCCCTTCTTTCATAACCTTTCATATTACTTCCTTTCTCTGTTACTCTGTTATTAACCCCTGCCCAGAGTTAGCTTTGAGATGTGCTAAAAGCTATGGGATGGAGAGGCTGGCTGTGGTAGTGGCAATGGAATTGGAGTTGGAGAGGCAACAAAGCTCCCACCACCTTCTTCATAGTCTGGGCATCAGCTGCAGCTCAATTCACAGTAGGGTTGCCAGGTCCCTCTTTGCCACTGGTGGGACAATGTCTGAGGAGGGCGGGGTTTGGAGAGGAGAGGGACTTCAATGCCATAGAGTCCAGTTGCCAAAGCAGCCATTTTCTCCAGGTGAACTGATCTCTATCAGCTGGAGATCAGTTGTAATAGCAGGAGATCTCCAGCTAGTACCTGGAGGTTGGCAACCCTAGTTCACAGTGTAGTGGTTTGTCTTCATTAGGTGCATATTCTGTTGGAAACTATTTCCCACTAGTACAGCTCCACTATCAGTAGATGGTGCGGAAGGAAAGGGATTCTCAGGATAATGACAGTATGAGAAGTGTTAGAAGAGATGAGGAAAGAGGCAGAGGAAAATGGTTTATTTTCACTCAATCTCCACCAGGGATTCCCATCCCTCCCTCATACAGCTGTCATTATTAATTTAAGTAACCATGCAAAGAAGTCAGACTTTACACCCGTTAGTGTAATAGACCAGAGCACTGACTCCTCTTCACCAGGAAAAGAGGCTGAGCAGCACCTAGGACAACCCCAGTTGAAAACTCTAGAAGACAAATTGGATATTTGGGCTTATCATGCCAATCTCAGAGCCAGATTTGAATGGCACCCCTATGACACCTCTGCTGTTGATGGCTGCTGTGTGAGTGTCACCTTTTCCCCTGTTTCTATTTTGGCCAATTTGGGGGCAGCTATTAACCCCATGCTAAACAAAGTGCCATGCTAAGCAGAATTGCACCCTTCTGAGTCTATTGAAGCCAATGGGTTTTGGAAGGCACTTTTTAGGATAGCCCTGCTAGACTACAACCAGTTGGAAGTTCTCCTATGGATGTCCTGTTGAAATTAATGCATGCAACTCCCATTCTTTTCAGTGGCGCTTGTGCATTCTCATCTATTTCACCGGAAAGCAACTTCATTAAATAAATAAAATACCTACAATATTTCCGAGAATGTTCATGCTGGGTGATTGGAACGTGAACTGCTTCCTTTGATTTAATTCAATTTAGCTTGATCCTATGCAGTACTTGAAATAAAACCCTACTGAACTGAATGTGTGTGGGATAAAAAATTTTAAAATTCCATTGAACTCAGTGGACCTTACTTCTGAGTAGTAAGATCAAACTGCCTGTTTGACAAAAGTCTTCTGTGCAAATTGTGGATAAATGTATACTTTGGAAGAAAAGTTTGCTAAACAATAAATTCTGTCATCTCTGTTTTAAAATTATTTTTGATATCTGAAAACAGAAGCGGAAACCTCCAATTTACTGATAATGCACAAGTTTCTTTTCAAACAGAAAGACATCTCTCTGGTTAATTTCATTCATATTTATTATACATGGGATAATCATATAAACTGTATAAATAAAATAAGACAAAGTATAAAAACTTGTAGAGCTGCTTCAAGGTGAAGCTGTAATTGATATAAGGAGTATTTCCCTTAAGGCGAATATTAAAAATCCTCTCTGAGGTAAATAACTCACTTTTAAGAGGGAATTAAACAGTGTCCGAGGTAAATAAATTCCATGGAGCCCTTGGACAGTTAAGATGCAGTCCGAATCACAAATGACACTTTGCGGAAATTTATAAATGGAATGTTTTAGTCCCACAGATAAACCAGCCTTGATGCTGGGCCCCTTGATTTAAACAGCTATTGGAGTCATAGTGAAAAGAATATGTGCATGAGAACAGTGACTAGAAAAGGTTCTTCACAGGTTGTCACACAGAATCCTGGCTATCTTCCTTATTGCTTTTTCAATGTGGAAAAATGGCAGCTATCATCAGATCTCTCAAACTGGTACATTTCAACTTAAGCCACTTGTCCTGCTCAAGGTTAAGGTCAAGGAGTGAAGGTGAGACGCAAGTTGCTGGGGCTGAAGCCAACAGTACAAATAGCCAAGATGTTGTTCCAGCAAAGCTTGATGGGAGACTAAAGCCTTAAATACCAAAGCAAGGAGGTAGAGATGCATGCCCCACCTCTCCAGGAGCAGACTACTAGCTTTTAAAGGCACTGCACCTTGTTGTGACCATGAATGCTCCAACAGGGTTGGGGTGGTTGTTTGCTTTGTGCAGCTTGAGGGGTGTTGTAGAGAAACCACATGTGCTACAGTGGGTCCTGGGTTGGAGTGTTCAGAGACTGCGTCTAAGGAGGAAGGCAGGACTGTATCCTAGGGTGAGCGGGCTGACCCAGTTTCCTGGGGTTCCTCCTGCACTTCAAAGGGTATTCCTGGAGGCATCTCAACCGGCTTCACCTGGAATTGTCCTAGGTGTTCAGCCTCCTTGTCACCTCTTGTCCTGGTGAAGAGGAGTCACTGCTCTGGTCCATTACACTAACAGGTGTGAAGTTTGACTTCTGTGCATGGTTACCTAAGATCCCAGTGGATCAATTGTTGATCTATGCAGACAAGTAAACATACACAGGATAAGGCAGTGGAAAGGGGAACAGTGTTGAGCGCACATGCACACTTTGTTCTTTTTTTTAATTCTTGATTTGCCTGAGATAAAACTGCAACATATTTTAATAGGAAATAATTATTCATTATTATAGATTATTAAAATGCAGTCATACATATTCCAGAGCAATTGCTATGTTGGTCTGTTACCAAACAACCCAAAGGGTCCTGGTACTTTAAAGACTAATATATAGACACAAGTGGGGACCCATAATACTTGCAGGGGGGAGAAATCACCCAATTCCCTCCTTACTGCTCATTGGAGGGGGGAACTCAAGTGTGTGGGGGGAATAACCCGATTCTATCCTTACTGATCAGTGGGGGGTGGGGGGCAGGAGACTTGTGTGAAGGAAATCGCCCGATTCCCTCCTTACTGCTTGGGGGAGGGGAGGCTCATGCGGGGGGGGGGAAATCACCTGATTCCCTTCTTACTATTCAGTGGGGATGGGTGAGAGGCTCCCAGTGGCTGCTGCCATTGCCCCCGGAGAGGACCTCTGTGGCGGTGGCCACCGGCAATTGAAAAAGGAACAGCGTTGTGTGCACATACGCAGACAATGCCATTATTTAAGTTGGGGAATTTAAATCCCCCAAATCTGCAGAAACATTTGTTTGGGATGAGCATCCCCCCACCTGCAGATTTAAATATCTGCAGGCAGGGGCACATGTGGAAATTAGCTATATAGATGTACATAGTACATAAGCACATGCATGGCCATGGTAAATACAGCAGAGTATCAGAAAGAAAACTGATCAAAGTTTTACAGTTTTTGCTATTCTCCTCTTAAGCCATTAGCAATGGATTTATTCTATGGCCCTAAAAGTTATTGTTAGTTGATACGTCTGTATTTGGCTTACAGTTATCCTTGCAGAAATGACACCCTGTAAACATGTGAATGTACACAGAACCTCAAACTTAGTCTCAGATCTATCTATCACATTTTATTTCTCCCTTTCTCCAATTAGCTTGTGGTGGCATACATTGTTTGCCCCACCATGCTTATTTTCACAACAATCATTTGAAGTATGGACACTTTCAGTGTAGTCCCAAACAGATCTAACCCTGCTAAGTCCATTGAAGTCTGTTTAAGATTGTACCGTCAGTGAGCATGATAGGGATTTGAACCCATGAATCACTATGACCATCACTCCATTGCTGGCTCACAATAACTATCAGAAAACTGTAGTAGAATGTTATCAGTTGTAATCATACCCTGCACTTATCATGTTCTGAAAAAGCCAAAACTATAAGTATGGACTGTTTAACATCTAGCATATTGTGTCTATTTCCTTTTGGGCCTTGTCATACATGAAGCTGCCTTATACTGAATCAGACCCTTGGCCCATCAAAGTCAGTATTGTCTACTCAGACTGGCCGTGGATCTCCAGGATCTCAGGTAGGGGTCTCTCACATCAACTACTTCCCTGGTTTCTTTAACTGGAGGTGCCGGGGATTGAACTTGGGACCTTCTTTCTGCATGCCAAGCAGATGCTCTACCACTGAGCCACAGCCCCTCCCCGGGAGGGCCTAGGAATGGTAAACCATTCTTGTGATAACCAGTTGCTGGGTAGCAGGCACTAGGTGTAGCCTTAGAACAGCAACATGGTAGGGCAGCTGAGAGTACTGGATAGCTTGGTGGGTAATTCCTAAACTGACCAGTGGGTGACTGGTATCAAAAGATTGAGAGAAACCCCTCTGAGGGTCAGGTGGGCCAGGAGAGCATCATGCCATCAGCTGGATACTTGGGCAGCCACTGGTTCCCAGACACCTTGGAGGGGTGCTTGCGGGTCAGTACAGCCATTCCACCACAGTGATAATAATAGCTGATCAAGTTACAGGACACAACTTTGGAGAAGGTATAATACCCATGGCATTGGTTAGTGTAAATGTTTCAATTCCCTTGCTGTGATTAGCAATACTGGTGCTCCTTGAGTCATGGGGGTATTCTTCATGGTGGATTTTGCTTCGGTTTCGAATCGGAGCAAATAATAAACTGATTTAAATAGCTTTTTCATGGCAGTGCAGATTCACCCCCCATCCCAATTTTTCACGGGAGAAACAGCGCACTTTTCTGCGCTGCTTACGTCTGCTGCCGCTCATGACTCACCGCTCCAAATCCGCCTAATCCCGCCCACTCTTCCCATGATCCTATGTGTGTGTGTTTGGGGGGGGGCATCCCGAGAGCAGCAAATCCAAACCAAAACTCCTGTCACCCTTCTGGAGAGGCAGCCAGTCTGCTCTGGGTCTCCCTCCAGCCGGTGCGATCCTATGTGTGTGTGTGTTGGGGAGGGGCATCCTGAGAGCGGCAAATCCAAGCCAAAACCCCCATCACCCTTCTGAAGAGGGGCAGCCAGTCTGCTTTGGGTCTCCCTCCTGCCGGTGCGATGCTGTTAGAGTGGCAACTCCCCCAGCCAATCACCGTTCTTGGGGGAGGAGAAAGGAGACGTCCCGGGGAGCGAAGCAAACATTTCTTCATGGGCATCCGAGCAACAAAATGCTCTTTTACTGGAAAGTACGGCTCAGAAGTGGTTTGGATTGCCTCTCTTTTAAACCGGCTTATTTTGCTCAGTGGGGGAAAACACGGCTCTGCAGTGAATAACCAAAATTTGTCTCCGATGCAAAACAGTGTCGAAACAGCAGCAAATATCCATGAAGAATACCCCATGGTTTTACCATGCAAGCACTGTGTGGCTTAGCTGAATTCAGCCAGAAACAGTGATCTTTTCCCTTTGGACATCTACAGAAATAAATGTAATGACAAAGAAGTCCAGTTTTCCATAATCAGGTTCCTTGGTGGCCCTTGTAAGGGTGGAAAGGTGGGTTACAAATTCTGTAAATAAATACATTTTCAATACGTTGAAAAAGGTATATGATTGATTGTGACAGAATGTCAGTGGAGTTGTTCCCACTGGGAAAAACGGTCATAATCTGGAATGAAGCTCGAAATTCTTATAACAATCTGCCACTCCACCAAGTCTTGATTTCAGATAAAACATTTATCTGGACAGAATTATACATTTGTTTTTCTATAGTTATATTTAATAGCAATACATCTCTATCACAAATTCTTGATTCCAAATTAGATTTTAAAACAGCATATTCTCAGGGGTTTATTGATCTTTCAGTAGAAAGTCTTTTTATCTTAAATATAGTGTATTTGGAAGAAAAATCCATAATAATAAGATTTCTCAAAGTACAAATTATTTTGAACAACCCCAAAATATTATTTCACAATTGATCGGTGTGAAAGCTTCAGAAAGCTGAGGCTAATTGTGTTTTACCAAATTCCAAATCCTTCCCCATGGCAAGGGGAAAAAAACAACAACAGAAATTCAGTTTAGTTTTACCTGATCTGCATCCCCTTTTTCTTTCAGCTTAATGTCCTGTTCAAGAAAGTTTGGAGTTGTCTTCAGTGCTTTTCATATCAAGGAGAGTTATAGATGCCTTCTTTTTTATTAATTTAGAAAAAAGCATCTCTTTTTTACACTCAGAGTAATCAAAGCAGCCTACCTGTATCATAGATAAAACTAGCATAGAACAGCAAGCAATGCTATAAAAGTCTAAAATAAAAATCCTTAATAAAAGACACATTCAAGTACTCTATTTAAAACAGGATGGAAATACTAAAATCAAATCACTCATTAAAACCTGAGTGAGTGTTTTGATGGGGTGCCTAAATGAATACAGAGTTGCCTCTGTACAAATGCCTCTGGAGAGGTTATTTCACACTCTGAGAAATCTGTGTCCCAATCACCAGCTGTCTAACCTCAGAAGGTGAGGGTTATTTGAAGCAGGGCCTCAGAAGATGGCCTCAGAGGTTAAGCAAATTCATGTGGGAGCAAATAGTCCTTCAGATCCTTTGCTCACCACTCTCTTTATCTGTTCTCCTTACCAGAGCCTATCAGATGAATAACCCTGCAAAACAGCTTTGAGTATTATTATCTTATTAGATCTGTTGGAGAGCTAAAATTTTTGAGCAAGATACATGAGAAGTCTGTGGTTTGCTTTAACTGGGTCATGGCAAAATACTATATAGATCAACAAAGTCCTGAAGTGTGTAGGAACAAAACTTGGCAAAATGGCAGCTTGTTTTCTTTCAAATCATAGATCAAAGTCAATTCATACATTACTGGCACATATGTGCCTTTTATTATATAATAACATTTTCTTTCAAGAGTCTTATGAGTGGGCAGAATAAGACAGAAGGTAGTCATTTGTTTCAGTGTTTCATCTTCTTTTCTGTTTCATGTTTATGATGTGGGATTCTTAGTCCAGATGTGTAAATTCCTTGTTATGATAACCTTCTTTATTATCACGCTGTTTGATGCAACTAGTTGGTGAGTGCACTATACCAGGACTAATGTAACATCTTTAGAATTCCAAGATGCAGATTTCACACCCTGGTATATTATGATCTTAAGGAACCCCGTGGCACAGAGTGGTAAACTGCAGTACTGCAGTCCAAGCTCTTCTCATGACCTGAGTTCGATACTGACAGAAGTCGGTTTCAGGTAGCCGGCTAAAGGTAGACTCAGCCTTCCACCCTTCCGAGGTCGGTAAAATGAGTACCCAGCTTGCTGGGGTAAAGGGAAGATGACTGGGGAAGACACTGGCAAACCACCCCGTAAACAAAGTCTGCCTAGTAAACGTCGGGATGTGATGTCACCCCATGGGTCAGGAATGACCTGGTGATTGCACAGGGGACCTTGATCATTTATTTTTATATTATGATCTTAACTTGTGATTACATTAGGGTTGCCAGGCCCAGCAAGAGATTGAAGGTGGGGTTGGGACATGGGGGATGGCTGTTGGTGTGATGGCACTTCTGGGGAAATCTGCCAGTGATGGATGTCATGCCTCTCTATGAAATGAATTATTGATTCCTAGAATGGACTGAAGTCACTTCCAGGAAAAGAGAGGCATGTCATCACTGCTGGGTTTCCCCAGAAGTGATGTCATGCTGTCTGCTGGTGGCTGTTGTTAAATTTTATTTTTCTCCCACCGCTGCTCCAGGAGGCAACAGGAAATGTCAGCTAGGAGCAGGCGATCCCCAGCCCAAACTGAGTGGCTGGCAACACTAGATCACATACAATGCAACAGTATACTTGTATTTGAATAGGATGGTTTATTTCACCATAATTAATCAATTAAACATTTATTAGCCACCTTTCTTTGTTCATTCTCTGGGTATGAATGTTTTCTATATTTGTGGCTGGAAAAAAATTCTGGCCATCGGCAAGATTAACTTTATTTGATTAACTTTATTTGATTAACTTTGTTTTCCATGCCATCACTTCCAGTCTGTGCTTTTCCCCCTATTGTTTGCTGATTCTCACACTATTTGCTTAGAATGCAACATTTTGCAAACCACCTGTTCTTTCCTTGACAGTCACATAATTGGTTTAGATTGCATAAGGAGATGAGGAGGAAGACAAGGCAGGCTACTGGATGAAGGATTGTATCTGAGTGTTTTGGCCTCTTCCAGCTGGTGAATTCATGAGTCTGATAACACACTTCGGGGTGTATTAGTACCAATTTTGTCATAGAATAACAGTGTGTCATTTTCATTTGGAAGACAGACCTGAATGCCTAGTTCTGAATACTCATTACCAAAATTGGGAAATGTGCCAATTCAGAGTGAGATATTCTAAGCCCCACAGAGATACTTTTGCAACAGCCGAAGCCATTAACGTTTTGCCAACAATGGTGAATCAAAGTTATTTTAAAATTTTAAAAGTATGCTTTATTATAGAATATACAAACAGTGTCAGCTGTACTCCCAGATCAGTGAACTTCAAGGAACAAACTCACTGTGGTGTGACTATACTGATATCCTTTGAGCTATATCAGGTCAACCAAGACCAAGATCTTTTATGGTTTTCTAACAATATGCATTTATGAGCCTTTTTGATCTGTTGGAAGGCAACACTAACTTTGCTTGTTGATCTTGGAAGAATATTTGCTGTGAAACATTTTATAAAATCCTCATAGGCTTAAGTTGTGTAAATTCTGTGTTCTTTGTTTTTGAAATATGCAGTTGTTTTTGAAATATACGGATGTCATACTTCTCAAAGTTGCTTGATATAAATAGCCTGTAAGGGGGTGTGTTCATGTGGAAATGATTTGATAAGTACATTTAGGACTAGAAAATTGTTCTGGTTATGAAATCCTGTTGACAAAAGAATGAAGAGAAATAAAGTGTTGTCCACCTCCTAATAAGGTCTACTTTTTAGTTGTACATAATTACTTAGGCATGCACAGTGGGATTCACTCCCCCTCCCTTTTCCCCTTCTGAACACTGGTCTATCGCTATGTTGCACTGCAAATAGATTGAAGGACTGTGTAACCCAGCTGTTGAGTTGGATGCTTCAGGATCCAAAGATGCCTTCTGCTCATGCAAGCTCTGTTTTATACCTTGCCCTAGAGCATTGTGTATAGAACTGAAACTAACAATATAAATTGCTTACACAAATGGAAGCATGAGAGCTGCAGTATAATCTATTGTAGCACTGCACGAACCATTCTACAAACTGTTTGCAAACTTTTGCAGAATATCACTAGTGACTCCTTAAAGTTTTTTTTAATGCAACCAATTGTGTCTGCCAGCTAAAACAGCATGAAAATGGGTGAAATTTTTGAGTACATCATTGTTTGCTGATGACATGTTGTACATATGCAGAGAAAGTGGAAGATGCAGCTGCACAATTATAGAGCTGGAAGCAGAAGTAAAATTAAACGGAGGGGGTTAATTTTTAAAAAAGAGGCATTCCTGGCTGGTAAACCAGGGATTGATTTGTCCCAGTCCAATTTGAATAAAACACGAGGCCAGACTGGTGACAGGTTAGGAGCTGTCATCCAATAGGAAGGCTGGAGGGAGAAGCTTTTATTGCGGTTTCTCCCTCATGAGGCAGCTTTTGCAGCCTATTCTGAACAGACCCTCACTTGCTTTATGGCGGGATGGGGCATGTGAAGGAGCGCCTTTGGTGCTCAGCAACATCTTTCTGAACCTGATAGTGGCTTCACGGTGCATTAGGGAAGGGAGCTGGGGCTGGGCTCCTCTTCGCACAGTATGTGCGGGCAATGACAAGCAAGGCTGGTGGCACCCACTGGCTGAGTTTGGAGCCAATGTGTATTTGCCATAGTTATCATAGTTAACTGATGATATAGATCAGCTGTTTTAAATAAACTAGTTAAACCCATGCTGTGGTGTCGTGTCTTTATTGGGTATTGGGGGGCAATCCTTATTTGATCATTTTAATGTAAAATAATCCTGGATGTACAGCAACATCTAGCTGTTAAATATCAAATTTTGTTATGTTGAATCAAGCAACCTGAGAGGCAAGAAGAAGAGGGGGAGGATGAGTTGGTTTTTATATGCCAACGTTCTCTACCACTTAAGGAAGAATCAAACCAGCTGACAATCACCTTCCCTTCCCCTCCCCACAACTGATACCTTGTGAAGTAGGTGAGGCTGAGAGAGTGTGACTAGCCCAAGGTCACCCAGCTGGCTTCACATGTAGGAGTGGGGAAATAAATCCAGTTCACCAGATTAGCCTCCACCACTCCAAAACACCGCTCTTAACCACTACACCATGCTGGCAAATGGGGTACAGATGTAACCTTAGCCATGTCAGATGATATCAGAAGAGACAGAACCAGAACAGGCAATGTTTTGGGTACCATCAGGAATATTGAAAGAGCATGAAATCTTGTCCTCTTGGGGTAAAGAAGGATTGTTAAACTAAAATCACATTTGAACCGCTGGTCCCACACCTGATCTGGAGAAATTAATAAAAGGTAGATGGTTGGATGCTTCTTGTCAAGTGGCTAGGATACCTGGTTTGAAGATCTATTGGAATCATCTTGGGCCTCTACTCCTGAATGGGTAAATATTACCATCTATGCTTTATAGGCATAGAATAATTTAGGTAACAGCTTAAAATTAGAATAAGCGGGAGGGTGTTTCAGAGACCTAGTCCAAGTGAATTGTATTTCCATGTAATCGTGAATTTTACCCTTTTACTACCATATAATCCTTTGCCTTTCAAATGCTTTAATTTGCTACAACATATATGCAGTTCATTTCTCCACCATGAACATAGATTCTCCTTATACTTCCTTGTAATATTCATTCTGTCAGTAAATAACTTGTTTCACTTCAGTTACAATGATAACGTCTGTGTATTCCTTAACCGAGAAGGAATCGTTTGCCTATTGAGACAATAAAAAGACTTCATTTTCAATATAGGGCACCCCTTAAAGACAACAAAAACATTTCAGTTAATGCTTGGTAGGTATGACATTAGTCCATTCTGATGTAGATGCTTTCCATATGGGGACGAGCTTGTGTGGTTTCTCCATTGTTGCTGAGGGTGCGGATACAACGATTTGGCAATGGGGCTTCTGTATGACAGATTTCCCCTTATTTCCCATGTCCTAATCCTGCACCACTGAGGCCTTAAATTGAAATACATTATAATGCCTTTAACCTTGAGTGCAAGGAGATCAGGCAGGACAGAAATATTTTAAATAAATAAATGACTGGCAGCAGATTCTTCCTCAATGGGTGCTCATTGTTAGGGGTTGGTCTCCTGTTAGCTGTCCCTCTTGAATGAGATGCCTTTCAGAACTTAGAGAACATGTGATTCTTCTAGCTTAGGGACAGAAGAGTAAATGTTGTAAAGCAACTGCACTTTACAGTTTCCAGAGAGAGGAAGAAATGATGGTTAACGTTTCAGTATGCAGAGATCTGTTATGGGATAGTAGATCAGCTGCATTGTAGGGGTGCCTCTTTTTCTCTGGGTTCTGTTTGTATATTTGTAAATAAAGCAAATGTTATAAGGATGCTATAAATCTCCTGTTTTCTGTTATCCAAAGGAAACCAGCTCAGGTGGCACTGCCTTTGGAATTTCTTGGTGCTTGTGTAACAACATGGAAGACAAGCGCAGGGCTGATTTTTTTTTTTTTAGTTTGGATTATGTACTGAATATAGATATCTGTATGCAAAATTCATGGGGACGTCTTGTCAAGTCTGAACAATACACAAGTAAAATTAGACATGCGTTTCTTTCAAATATTCAGAAGCAGTGAATGGGAAGAATCAGGTATCTGTGTTTGAGTATGAAATGTCAATTAACCATCAACTCTAGAGCTGCAACCCTTAAGTGAAGATAGATTCAGTTTAAATTAATGGGACTAACTTGAGTGTGTATTTGCTTAGAAATGGATGGTTAGATCATATGATATTATATAAAGAGTATCGTGTTTGTATATGACTGTTTTGTTTATATAAAAGGTCTGATGCAGCACCAACTAAAGCACCAAAATGTTCCTGCTGCTGTCTTCTGGAATGGAATGGATCCTGGAGAAAAAGGACTCATGTAAACTGGGGACTCTTGAGTCCAGTCCAATACCTGGTCAGATCCTGGGTTCAATTTTGTCATTAATGAAAATCAAATTTTGGTTTCTGTTCTAACACTGTCAAAGAGGAATCTGTATATTGGTAATACTTTTGTTATGAAAAGTTTTTACTAACCCAGTGTCAATACTAATACTGTTTGTTATACAGCTTGGATAGTGGTCAACCATAAACAAGCCCCTCTGCTACTGCATGTATATATTCCAGCCAGATATTTACAATATCTGCACTTCTAAACAATTTGTTAAAGCACTCCTATACAATTTGTTCTTACACAGTACTCCTATACAATTTGTTCTTACACAGTTTCCCAACCCCCTGGAGGACTGGCTCCTAAGGCTTGGTGCCAGGCATACAGCACTGGATAGCTGCCAAGCATACAGCACTGAACAGCCAGGTAGAAACTCAGTCTTGGGGTGAAATGTTCTCTCCTGACAAGCAGCAGCCCAGACAGCTGTAAATAACAGTTCCTTTTCAGGCGGAGAAGCTAGGGGGTGGGGCTGTGCAGGTGGGAAAAGCTCTCATTGGAATGTTTCCCCTGACAAGCAGGAGCTTGTACATTCACATCTGGCCAACCCATGTCCTTGGAGAGCCAGCACGGTGTAGTGGCTAAGAGCGGTGGTTTGGAGCGGTGGACTCTGATCTGGAGAACCGGGTTTGATTCCTCACTCCTCCACATGAGCGGCGGATGCTAATCTGGTAAACCAGGTTGGTTTCCCCACTTTTCCACATGAAGCCAGCTGGGTGACCCTGGGCTAGTCACAGCTCTCTAAGAGCTCTCTCAGCCCCACCTACCGCATAGAGTGTCTGTTGTGGGGAGGGGAAGGGAAGGTGATTGTAAGCTAGTTTGATTCTTCCTCAAGTGGTACAGAAAGTGGGCATATAAAAAACAACTCTTCTTCTTGTTCTTCTTCTTCTACATCATCATCAACAACAACAACAACCATGGCCCTGACATTTTCAAAAACTGCATCAATAATCATTCATTAGATTATTTGTCCCAAACAGCAGCTCTTCATTTATCAAGAACTCAGTGCATTCTAACATTGTGACAAGAGCTAGCATGGCTGCATTTTCACAGGGTTAATTTTCTGATATGTGAAAGTATCTTTATATTGTTCCCTCTCCTGCACTATTGCAAATAACTCAAATGTTGCTTACTGTATCATAAATCCATCCAAGATTAGAAGGGGATAGGGCACATAAATGAATTTACTTTGATTTGTATTCACTCTGCCTTTCAACTGCTTTGAAGCATCTGTGATTGCTTTATTGCTGGAAAAACTCTTATCCTATGTGCCTGATTTACTCAAAAGATTCATCACTGTTCAAGTCTGCCTGGTCATCATTCCATGCATTTCTCATAACTTCTTGGCCATACTGTGTTGGTTTAACTGTTGTTATTTATCAAGAATATCATATATTACTACAGTTTTCAAATTCCAGCTCCTTATCGCTTATTGCGGCGGCTTCATAATCTCTGTCCTTGGTCCTGAACTAGTTCCCTCTAGCTGCATGCTTCATTCTTGGAGTATCACTGGATTCACAGATTGCTCGTTGTAGCTGACAGCAGGTTTGTTATACTGCAGTAGATTCTCTGCCAAATGTCTCCAGTTATGTCTGTTTTGAACTTAACAGGAGATAAGTGCAAATAAGATTTTTCAGGACAAGCATTTTGCAAAGTAAGGCCAGTTCTATGAGTGGTTCATGAGTGTTCAGTGAAGAAAGCACTGTAAGATTTTGTCAAGTTTTGCAGCACTGTAGATTTACATGCTCAGGGTCCAAAAGTACCATTCCCTTTGTCTGCTTGCTTTGCCAGACTATGGACAAAATGTTTACTGTAAAAAGTGAGAGGTCTCTGTATTGCACCTGTGATGCCCATCCCTGGGATAGCATTGTGTCTTCAGGTTCTATGTCTTAACTAGATAGGTAGATGAAGAATAGGAGATCCAGCAATGAGCAGGAATTATGTGAAGAGTTCTGCTTTTAAAAGCTGGCTTGGGAAATAATTGTTCTGTCCATCCCAGTTAGCAAGGCTTGGCCACCCAATATCAAGGATTAAGGTTTTGCTTTCACTGTGGCAGTGTTTTCAGCTGCAGCTGTTTGTTTTGCCCCAAATATTACTCCACCCCTATGGTCATCTGGGTCCTCAGACTACCCAAGAACACAGAAAAAGGGGCAGCAAATGCATACTACCACCTCACTTTCAGACCAAGAGAACAGAATCCCAAAATGCCAGGGGAAAAGCAGCATGGATCAGGGCCTGAGTCTCACAAGGAAATCAATGGTCAGCTAAAATTAGTTAAAATGTCAAATGAGGCACTCTATTTGCAGCAAAGTTCATCCCAAAAGCAAACAATCTTGACTTTTTAAGATCATTCCAGATTACAGCCATGTAACAATAGACAGTGTTTGTGACAACAGAGGACAAATATTACTGAAGTCTTGAAGGGAAGTTTAACAGAATGTCTGACATATCTCAGGGAGCAAACTGTATGGATTAGGACTTGCCAAACTAGATATTTATAGTATTATATTTGACTTACTGGTATTTTGATTGGCAGCTGCCTTTTAAATTTGCTTTATCTCTTGCTTTCAGTCTATCCATTTGTAGCTAATAAAAGTTAACCATTTTAAAACAATAGTCTCATTGTTTTATGGGGAAATATCACACCAATCTGTAATCTACGTATACAAAGGCTCATATACTTTATCCTGGTTTTAGGGTAATGCATAAGAATGCACAGCAGACAGTCCCATCTACAGCAGAAAATAAAGTGTTGAACAGGCACCATTAGGGTGGAACCTAATGTGGAACCTAATGTGGTGATGGTTGCCAACTTGGAAGGCTTTAAGAGGGGAGTGGACATGTTCATGGAGGAGAGGGCTATTCATGGCTACTAGTAAAAATGGATACTAGTCATGATGCATACGCATTCTCTCCATGATCAGAGGAGCATGCCGAATATATTAGGTGCTGTGAAACACAGGCAGGATGGTGCTGCTGCAGTCATCTTGTTTGTGGGCTTTCTAGAGGCACCTGGTTGGCCACTGTGTGAACAGACTGCTGGACTTGATGGGCTTTGGTCTGATCCAGCAGGGCTTTTCTTATGTTCTTATGTTCTAACCTAAATCTGCTCCCTACTAAAAAGTTACACACATGCCCTGACAGTGGTAGACACCAATGGCATAGCCATAAAACTACTCTAAAGGTTGCCTGTTTTATATTGCAGATCATCACAATATAAGCTTATGGGGACCTTGACTGGAGGGCCTGATGTTTGATTTTTGAACACATTACTTGTTAAGATTGCAGCACCATTGTTTTCTACTTGCCTGGATGGGCTGTTAATAGAGAAGCCCAAGGCTTCTATCCCATTTCTTTGGTCAAGCCTGAAGTTGACCAGACAGCCATCACTGATGCAACATATGCCTGGAAACATCTTGTTTGTTTAAATTGCAATCAGAATTTATTGTTTTTGGATTGTGAGAGTACAAGCAGATCTAAGAGTGGGAACTGATGCCTGAGGGTCTATGAGTTGTGACACCAAAGTGATAAGATATGACCAATGATGAGCTGATATGCAGTGAGTACCTTATATAGAGTGCAACTGACCAATCAATAGGGTATCAATAGTAGCCCAAGTGACGTCCAGGGCTACTGCTTTATGTGAATATAAAACAGTCAGCCTTTATTTGTGCACAAATAAACTTGATTTCATTTCACACTTGGTGTGACTTATTGGGACTCTGTGGCACCAAGCCCTCGAATTGCTGTTACCGCAAAATGGACAGTTACACTTTTGTAAGAATACAGCACTATTTTTGATGTTATTTGAGTCTTGTTTCCATACATGTGAAGTAATATTTCTTGGTTGCAACAGACTATTACAGAATGCTGTGAACTGGGTCTGACAGATACTGTAGATATAGAAGCTGAGGTTTTATTTTACGACTTCTGCTTTGTGTTTTGAAGAGATAACCCCTTCCTAATGGGAATACTAATTATAATAGAGAAAACTAATATGATGCTGTGATAACTGAGCATAACTTTTGAAATCACAAAATCAATGGCTCAGTTGCAATTACTTTCAAAATAATTCCTGAGTGATAGTGAACACTGAGATGTGCACTGTGATAATATTTTCTCACTTTAATCTAAGTTCATATCATACCATTAATTCTTTCCTTTTTGTCCATCTCCTAGGTAGATCTGCATAGCTATAATGGATGTGGTTTTGATAAAGATAGTGAATCTTCTGCAGCTAAGTAGGTTTCTAACTCTATTATTTTGGGCCTTAGGGAATAGAGATTTATTGTTGAGTGTCTTCCTCCTCTAATATTGGAGAGAGTATTGGGAACATGACTCAACAACTCAGCAATCATGTGTAGAAATGTTACTCTTGTTTGCTTGCTTGATATTAGTTTCCTTGAGCTGAGCCCTGCATGAGTGCTATAGGGCTGGCTTTCGCCTGGGCACCTGATCTTTAGCTTCCATCCCCCCCACTCCAGTAAATGTGGAAAAATATATCCAGATTCCAAGAGTCCACATAAAACAATCAGTTTCTAAGCATTTGGAGGTGGGAAAAAGAAACCCCTTGAGCTTCAGATTGTGTGTAACATCTGTTAGGGATGTATGTTCACTTCAAAATGAATGAAAAATATTACCTGGAAAAACCCACATTCATTTTCATTGATTTTGAAATGAAAATTAATGGGAATCAAAACAATGCACTAATTCCTTTCGTTTCTATTAGAGCAGCAACGGCCCTGACTCATCTGAGGCCACTAGGGTTGCCAACTTCCAGGTAATAGCTGGAAGTAGCTCCTGCTATTACGACGGTGGAATGTGCTGCCTCGGAGGGTGGTGGAGTCCCCGTCTTTGGAGGTCTTTAAGCAGAGGCTAGATGGCCATCTGTCGGGAGTTCTTTGATTGTGGGATCCTGCATGGCGGGGGGAGGGTTGGGGTCACTGGGGATGTGGGGGGAGGTAGTTGTTAATTTCCTGCATTGTGCAGGGGGTTGGACTAGATGACCCTAGTGATCCCTTCCAACTCTATGATTCTATGATTCTAACTGATCTCCAGCCAATAAGAGATCACCTGGAGAAAATGGCCACTTTGGCAATTGGACTCTATGGCATTGAAGCCCCTCCCCTCCCCAAACCCTGCCCTCCTCAGGCTCCACCCCAAAAATCTCCAGGTATTTCCCAACCCAGAGCTGGCAACACTAGAGGCTACATTTTCAACCTGGGCTGGGAGAGTAGAGGGGAGGAGGCTGGTCCCCCACCTCAGTGCTGGCAGCATGCACCCTATAGGGGCAAAGGCCTCTAAGCCCATCTGGCAGCAGGTGGCCTGAGAGAGGCGTGGGAGCCTGGATGAGCCTGTGTGTGCCCTGCCCCTCCCTTACTTATCTGGTCTGTGGCCAGGCCCTTCCCCTCACATATATGTGCTTTGACTTTTTTTGTTTTCTGTACCATTTGGATGAAATTTATCACCATTGCACCCTTTCAATAAAGAATCACGCCTCTCACATTTCAGACCGAGGAAAAGATTTCAGTTTTATCATCATTTAAAGACCAGTCAAATATTGTTTTCTGTCCAATTTGAATGGAATTCTCTGGAATTATACCTCATGTGCAAAGGATCCTGCCAGTTTTATTTTTTTTAAAATACTTGTGATTCTATAATATTATTTGGTGGAAAGATGGACGGACTTTTCCAGTTGGACCACAGGCACTTATCTGCTGAGACACTTTCTACCCTTGATACTCCCTCAAACCTTGCTTCCTGGAAAAACTCAAACCTGACAGCGAGATATCAAAATACAAGAAGGGTTCCGACTATTCCTCAATGTCAGAAAGAATTCATATCATATACTATATTTATGAATGGGCTGAATCGTGATTAGTATTGCAAGTGTTCATAGTCACAAGGGATCTTTATATTTGGTCCTTGTATTTATAACCAGAGCTGCTGCAGGAACAGAGCACAAAGACTTGTTTTGACTTGCCAACACTTGCCTTTGCACACTGTACAAACAACTATATTAACTGGATGATTTCCATGGAGTGACTTGTCATTGTGAATGGTGAATTGCAAAAATACATTAGATATTCAGGAAAAAAAAGTTTACGGTATCTAAATGCTTTATAGTGCTTCAGTTTTCAAGTCCTGGAATATACCCCCCTCTTACTGCTGTGAATTGTAGCGCCTTACAAGGGACACCAGTTCTGCTGGGTTGGCTAGTCCTTTCATATGATTACTAAGCCCTTGCTTCACTCCTGAAGTGTGGTCCTTGGCAAACATCTAAGAGTGTGGACTGTACATTTGATGCTCTGTCATAAAAAAAGATTTATGATGAAGGAATGCTATTAAATGTGGAATCAGTCTTTGTCATCCATCATAAGGATTTGCAGACTGCTTTAGGTCTTGGAGCTGAACTGCCAAGCTTCCAAGAAAGTAAGTTTGGCTGTCACCATTTGTTTACTGCGCAGTTATCACTACCGATGTCCACCCTTTTCATTTCAATATACACATTTTCATGACCCCCTCCAACCAGCTCAGTGACTCGGACTCCTCAGGGGAAGAGCCCGAGGAGCCAAGGTCATTAGATGAGGAGGACGAGTGGGACCAGGGAGGACCTAACATGGCAGATGCACCGGTGGATGATGCACCATCATTGCCAGAGGCCACCCTGTCCGAACCTTCAAGTGAGTCCTAAATGCCAGCCCCTGAGATAGCTACCAGGCTTCCACTGAGCATTTCTCAAGTCTGGACCCATAGTTCCCCAGGACCTGTTAGCACTCTGCAGGAATAGTGGTGGCAGAAGGCCCAGACTAAGATGGCCCGAAGAATGCAAAGTGCCAAACTAGCTGGGCACAACCCCATCCCAGGGGCATGCAGTTAAAGTGATACTTTTTTAAAGACCCTGGCCAAAGCACAGCACAGTGGGAGCTTCAACACCTGCCAGCAGCACAGCTGAGCCTAATTACCTCCCAGCCTATTTAGGCTGAGGCTTGGAAAGACTGCCTTGCTGTTTTCAGTCCACTTGGTGCTCCAGCTCCCTGCCTCCAGCTCCTGTCTAAGCTTCCAGGCCTGAAGGTTAGAACACCTAACCAGGCCAGTCTGCAGAGCGCAGGACACATATAGCACAATAAAGGCATTTTTAAAGGAGCATTTGGTGCAGCACAGGGCATGGATCCAGCATTGGGTGACCTACCTGTCCACCAATGGCACCACCCATCACCCCAGTCTACCTGCTGGGGGGGAACCATGTGGGATGGCAAGTCCAGGGGTCTCACCTGGGCATGAGCTGTTGAATAGTTTCCTTGTCATCTGAGGGCTAGAGCTGGGTGACAGCCCTCGAGCCGGGCATATCGCTGAATGGCCCGACCTCCAAGACCCCAGGAGGCAAGCATGCAGGCTCAGCCTCCCCTCCAAATTAGATCTAACCTTATGCCCAGACTAGCTGTGAAAAGCTATGGCAAGAACATGTAGCAAACTTCGAATGACGTACAAACATGAAAAGCCAAAACCCGAGGGAGGATGGGTGGGGAAGCCAGAGCCGACTAGCGAAGCCAGCCTCTCAGCAGTAAAGAAGAAGAGGAAGAGTTGGTTTTTATATGCCGACTTTCTCTACCACTGAAGGAAGAATCAAACTGGTTTACAATCACCTTCCCTTCCCCTCCCCACAACAGACACCCTGTGAGGTGGGTGGGGCTGAGAGAGTGTGACTAGCCCAGGGTCACCCAGCTGGCTTCATGTGTAGGAGTTGGGAAACCAATCCAGTTCACCAGATTAGCCTCCGCTGCTCATGTGGAGGAGTGGGGAATCAAACCCAGTTCTCCAGATCAGACTCCACCTCTCCAAACCACCGCTCTTAACCACTACACCATGCTGGCTCAATAAATGCTGGAAGAGTGGACCCAAGTGGGCACTCCAGCTTCTAGGTCTGCCTGGAAGCCTCTCCCCCCACAACTGATTCAGGGGATGATTGGTTGCCTATGTTGGAGCCGGAGCCAGTCGCTGTTGCCCCCAGGCCTCTGCTGGGGAGCCAGAAGGGGAATTTTCCTCCTCGCTTACTCCCAAGCCCCCACAGCTGAAAAGAAGCCGTAGGTAAGTCTGGGGCCATCACTTGCCTTTACATTTAGTACTGAATGCAAAATGATGTGATAGAATATCCACTTGGTACACAAGATGTTCGGAAGCATATTGGTGACTTCTGGGATTACAAAATGTGACTATCAGTGTAATCCTAAAAACACTTGCCTGGGAATAAGCCAGATTCAATGGAACTGAGTAGATCTGCTTAAGATTGCTCTACAAGGGTGAATGCTGGGTTTGTATCAGAAAACGGGACTCAAAACTGGATTAAGGTGGCAAAAAGGAACCACTGAGAACTTCCATTTAAAAAAAGAGCAGTGGAAACAGTGATGTTTGTACAGTTTGCTTGTTACAAGTAAATATCAAAGATGGCACAATGCTAAAAAAATCTGAGGTTCAAATTATGAGCATTATTGAAAAATTTACTGCTGCTTTCACATCACTCATGTGAAGAGAGTTACTGCTGTCTTTTTGATACTTTATTTTTAAAAATGAGCCTGAGAAGAGGGAATGCCTTCAAAACGAATGATTGATATGCATGTGGCATTTCCAAAGTCAGAAGCTTTAACTAAATCAAAGTGAAGGACATCTTACATTTCCACCTGGACAGATCTCAGTTAAATTCATAACCTGTATATCATACCTTGTTACTTGGTTGCAATAGATGTATAAGAAAGGGAAGGATGGATATGAATCCGAGATTAAAACTTTCGAGTATGTGTGTATGTGTCCTTAAAATTATAATTTATGCAACCAAATTGCACAGACATGGTTTCTCAATGATAAATAAGTTTCTTTTTACTGCCATTTAGAAACACTTGTAAAGACTGTAAATACCTACAAAGCTGATCTTTGTTTGAATGACAGCTGCCTTCGACAAATGGTTTTTAATTTATTTTTGTATTTATTGTAACTATCTCCGGTTCAGTTTTCCTAGCGTGCTCTCTCCCCTTCCCAGCGCACATCCCACATACTTTTTAACCACAGGGGCTTTATTGTGAACTGCTTTGCTTTGATTTAGAAAGGCCAGCCCTTGGCATCTTGCCTTGCTTGCCAATAATTTAAATGAAGGAAACCTGAAACTGTCATTTTGTGGCATTTTAAATGAAAGTGGAAAAAATCAGATTTCTGCACTATGGGTAAGGCAGTTTGTCTGTCAAAGCTTTTAGGAACTAAAACAGCAAAAAATGGGAGAGTTAAGAAGTCTAATATGATTTACTCAAAGATATGTGACACAACAGGATAAGAATAGTTGGTTTAATTTCTGATTGATTTATGTATCTGTAATAGACCCTATCCAATTGTATCAAGCTCCACCTTCCCTCCTTACCCACATTTTTGGCAAACTGAACCCATTTGCTGGTAGTCAGTGGAATCACTCAAGAATCTTAACAGAGTTGGGGTCACTTTGTTTTATATTTTATCAGATCTTTTCAATGGTGCTTAATTCTAGGAAAGTATTCTTCGAATGGCATGTAAATAGAAGAAACAATAATAGTAAGAATAGATTAGCACCTGCATAGAGGAGACTTTTTTTTTTACAAATGTCTTATCATCAAGAGAAAATCAATATCCCCTTTTATTGCAATAGTTAAATCGGCTGGATCTGAGGATACTTAAATCTGGTGACTGGAGCTGTGAATGGGCAAGACGGTTCTTTCTACAAACCTGAAAAGGGACTCAGATTTGCAGAAAAATCTGAAATCTAAAAACAAAACAAAACACAGAGGGAGGGGGGAGGACCCTTTAAATGTCTATTTTGTTCTTTTAGGGAGGACTCAGTGAGGCCAGGACTGGTTAGGGTTGCCAGGTCCAAGTTGGGAAATTGCTGGAAATTTTGTGGTGAAGTCTGAGTAGAATTTACTGGGTTGGATGCAGTAATCCATTTGCAGAAAGTACTAGTAATAATGGTTCTTTGCTTTCTCCTCCCCCTAGCAGTTATTTACAAACCTCAGGTCAGAAGAATAGCATGGAGTAATAGCCATGTAGGTCAATTTGACCGGGATTGGGCTGTGGATCATTGGAAGAGCATCTGATTTGCATGCCGAAGGCCTTGGGTTGAGTCCCCAGCATCTCCAGTTGAAAGGATCAAGTAGTAGTTGATGTGAAAGACCTCCATCTGAGACCCTGGAGAACTGCTGCCACTCAGAGTAGACAACACTGACGGTGATAGCCCAATGGCCTGATACAGTATTGGCAGTTTCATGGGTTCATATGCTGCAATGAGGAGGGTTTGCAAAGAGAGCCTGATTTTTATGATCAGTAAGCATCAACATCTCCATAACTTTCATTTATGCCTTTTGGTAAGGTGTCTTCTTAATTATTCAAGTGTTAATTGTGCAAAAGCCTTTTCTGATCATCTTGATTTGGTGCATCTTATATTAATTGAGTTTAATACCCTACCCCTCAGAAGACAAGAGCTGTACTTAGTATCTAGATGCATTGAATACCATTACCGTATTTTACTGTGGGCAATAAATACTCTTAATGTGTAGTGTTATTGGTTTCTGCAGAATGGATTAGTAAGCAAGTAACAATGGAGTTATTGTCAACAGTGTCCGACGCACTAAACATTGCCATTCACCATAGTAAAAGCTGTGGGTCACACACTGCATTACAGACTAATTTACTGTGAGTATGGTAACTATTTGCTGTCTCTAAAGGGATTCATGCTCCTAACATTCTTAATCACTTTCCACTGGAGAGACAAGACCAGAGATTTATTTCCGAGGAAAGAAAATAGCAAAGTTTAGTTAGCATTAATTCAGGCCCCAGAATCAATGCATTAATTTGAATGATAATAAAGTGCAGATCAGAACTGGAGACTGAGAGGAGAAGTTCCATTAACATAAATCTAATTGAGGAAAGGCAAGTATAAAGGCAAATATAAAGGCAGTAACATGGAAGGCATGTCAGGCAGCCCAGTCCAGAGCTGCCACTGCTTGTTTTTTTTTTGTTTTTGCCTTCCTTATTTACTCCCAATGTTTCCATTTCCATGAACGCCTGGTCTACCTTTGCTCATCTTAAGTCTAGCCATTTTGATGATTCAGGAAATAGATGCTGGATTTCCCTGCAAGACACTGAAGATGTCAGTGGTAAATGAAGGTTAGGATGCTCATTCATAGACCTTTTAAAGATAGCCAGCTACTTTCTTAGGAAGAGATCATAGATCTGCGGAGCAGAAACACAGAGCAGTGGGCCAGATGTAGATTTCCTATCCCAATTAAATTCAGTTTATAGAACTAGCCCTTGTAGTTTCTAGCCACCCAATATACAGGGTATCTACCCTATGGCTGAGGTTTTTTTCAAGTGCTATTTTGTTCTCAGAATAAGAAAGAACCAAAACCAAGTCATACAAGGTGTTCTCCCTTTTATTCTATTTTAAATACTCTATTTTACAGTTTTCCCTTTTATTCTATTTTAAGATTTCATTATCATACGTACAGTTAGACACCAAAGGTTCTGCTCTAAATTCCAAATCATGGCACAGTAATACTGTGTTTTCCCCCCATGACTAGTGCTCTTTAGGAATAAATCATTTGTTGCCTTCTGACCCATAGAAGTCTGCAGAATGATGGCGAGCGTGATTTCCAACTATACATCAAGAATAACAGATGGGTGTTGTGGACTTGCCTCAGGGAGAGATTCTGAGTTTTGGAAACAATAGGTTTCCCCTTCCCACTTTCTCTTTCCATTGTTTTATTTTTATCACCTTTTTTGTTTTACATTTTATATAAAAAGCAACCCTCCTAATTATTTAACTCCAGTCCTTATTCCCTAAAATTTGCATATGTCCTAATGCAATTTTGAAGGCTTTAATTACTATTTGTGCAAATTATCAATTCCCCCCCATGCATCATAGACTCAGGATTTCATTCAATAAATAATTGACAGATTGATGTTGTTAGTCAAAGGATGACAAATGACTATTGCCCTGCTTCTTAAATTAAAGGTTTTATTGGAACCAGCATGTTAATTAAGGAACATTCCTGGTGTTTCCTGATGTAATGTCTAATTAGATTTTTCACTTCACCCCTTTAAGACCTGAAATAAACACAGTGCCAGATTTGGTTGCAAATGAATTCCATCAAAAGAGAGAAAAAGGGACAGTGAATGAAGGTTAAAACAACTGTACACTCCTGAAGTATGTTAGAAGTGGTCTGAACACACATTTGCTGTAAAGAGAACGAGGGTTCAAATCGTTTGGTTGCAAATGAATTCCATCACAAAAGAGAAAAAGGGAAAGTGAATGAAGGTTAAAACAGCTCTACACTCCTGAAGTATGTTAGGTCTGAACACACATTTGCTGTAAAGAGAACGAGGGTTCAAATCACTTCTATAGCACTTAGACCAGGGGTCCTTAACCATTTTGAGCTGGTGAGCACCTTAGGGATTCTGATACAGCATGGTGGGTGCAGCCACAAAATAGCTTCCACCAAATGGCTGCCATGGGAGGCAGATAGGGTTGCCAACCTCCAGGCAGCGGCAAAAGATCTCCTGCTATTACAACTGATCTCCAGCCGATAGAGAGCAGTTCCCCTGGAGAAAATGGCTGCTTTGCCAATTGGACTCAATGGCATTGAAGTCCCTCCCCTCCTCAAACCCCGCCCTTCTCATGCTCTGCCCCAAAAACCTTCCACCGGTGACAAAGAGGGACCTGGCAACCCTAGAGGCAGAGCCAGGCACATAATGGCTGCAGCAGCTTACCTTCACTCACACAGTGAAGATCCTTGTGCTTTGGTGGCAGCTGCCGCCAAAGCAATGTCTTTAAAAATCTGCACAGCCAATCAAATATCAGAAGACTTGCTGGGTAAAAGCCATACTTGGCCCTGCCCACTTTCTAAAGCACTTGGCAGGCACCAGGAAAGGTTTTGGTGGGCTCCATGGCGCCCATGGGTACCATGTTCAGGACTTTGACTACTATCTGTCTTCTTCCTCACTTAGCTGGAATTAAATGTTTCATTCTTATCTAAATACAATTCATGACATACTGTGTACAGTTCTGGTCACCACAACTAAAAAAGGATATTACAGAGCTTGAGAAGGTGCAGAAAAGAGCAACCAAAATGATTAGGGGACTAGAGTAACTGTCATATGGGGAGCGGTTAAGACGCTTAGGGCTGTTTAGCTTGGAAAGAAGGCGGCTGAGGGGAGACATGATAGAGGTCTATAAAATTATGCATGGTTTGGAGAGAGTGGACAGGGAGAAGTTTTTCTCCCTCTCCCATAATACTAGAACACGGGGTCATCTGCTAAAGCTGGAGGGCGAGAGATTCAAAACAGATAAAAGGAAGTATTTTTTCACACAACGCATATTAAATTGTGGAACCCCCTGCCCCAGGATGTGGTGATGAGTGCCAGCTTGGAGGGCTTTAAGAGGGGAGTGGACATATTCATGGAGGAGGGGGGTGTTCATGGCTGTTAGTTAGAATGGATGCTAGTCATGCTGCAAACCTATTCTCTCTAGTATCGGAGGAGCATGCCTATTATTTTGGGTGCGGTGGAACACAGGCAGGATGGTGCTGCTGCACTTGTCTTGTTTGGGGGCTTCCTAGAGGCACCTGGTTGGCCACTGTGTGAACAGACTGCTGGACTTGATGGGCCTGGGTCTGATCCAGCAGGAACTTTCTTATGTTCTTATGACATAGTGTCTTACATTCTTCTTTTTAGTCAATCTGGTTCTAACAACAAGAATTTGTCAGATGTGAGCAGTGTCATTAAAAAAATAGATCCCATGAGGCGACATGAGAACGAGCATGTGGACACCCCACTTGTCTTTGCAATTAATGATCAGTGCTGAGTCAGTAATTAACAGGGGTACAAGGAGTCACCTCAGAAGAATTTTCTAAAAGTTAGAGCGGTTCCTCGGTGGAACAGGCTTCCTCGGGAGGTGGTCAGTGCTCCTTCCCTGGAGGTTTTTAAGCAGAGGCTAGATGCCCATCTGTCAGCAGTGCTTATTCTATGAGTTTAGGCAGATCATGAGAGGGAGGACATCTTGGCCATCTTCTGGGCATGGAGTAGGGGTCACTGGGGGTGGGTGGGAGGTAATTGTGAATTTCCTGCAGTGTGCAGGGGGTTGGACTAGATGACCGTGGTGGTCCCTTCCAACTCTATGATTCTATGAGTAAGTCATTAACTGAAATGTGAATGTTTTGTGCACTTAAAGACTGTGGCAAATTGCAGTGGGTGAAGTAGAAGTGGCTGTGGAGGGGGCAGACAAAGGAATGCCGCTCCTTCCTGTTTTGAGGGGAAAAATGCTGAAATTAGCTTTGCGCATCAAAGTAGTGGGCACTGGGTTTAGCTCTCATTGCCTGTGTACTCCAGTTTTGAGCGTGTTATTTATTGTATGGGCTATTTAATTTTCCTGGTATTAACGTGCCATTGAAATACTTTATAAAAACATCCTTTTAAATTTGTACATATGGTGCTGGCTGAGCTGCAAGTAAAAAGTACAGCCCCGCCATGGTGGCAAAGGCCACGATGACGCCGTACTTCAATCCTGCTCCCAGGGGATGAACCAAGCCCCAGCAAGGGCAGCCAGGAGGGAAGTGACGGCAGGCGCAGGAGAGCCAGCAAATGGCTCCTCCCGAGAACAGGAGGCTCCTCCACCTGCTGGCCCACCAATCAGCTGATCGGTGGGCAAGCCCCAGAGCTTGCCCAGAGAGCTGGGGAAGGTGGCCTAGATATGGGGCTGCCTGCACCCCCCCCCCCAGGGGGAGGACAGGGCCCCTCGCCAACAAAGGCCCCAACTCCCACACTTAGCTGAAGCGTGACCACAGCTGGAGCCCGCAGCAGGGAACACTGATGCTCTGGCTCTCCGCACCATCTGAAATGGCACCCGCCAAGCCTGCCTCCACCCAGCTTGCAGCCCCTTGGACTCACAGGCTGCCAAACTGGGAGGCAAACCAGCAGAATGCCTGCACCTGGAAGGTGCAGAGGGCCAGGGCAGGAGGGGACACCAGGACACCAGGAGCAGTTACCTAGTGTCACTGCCCTTTCTGAGGCTGGCCCAGGTGGGAAGTGGAAAGGAAGCCAGGACGGAGGCGGTGGGTAAGAACCCTGAGGGTGGAGCCTGTGCGCACAACCCTCCTCATCTGTTTTGAACTTATTTACTCGAAAATGAAGTTTGAGATTTAGAAAAATGGCAGCACCCATCTTTTCAATCTTAGCTGCTGACTTTACCTACCTCACGAAGCTTCGTTGCCTCTAGAAATCTCTCATAATTCTCCTTAATAAATGAGTTTCTTGAATTGATAGAATGGCAATTGCCTGGTACTTTAGTTCTTCAGCTACTGTATTTTTTAGTGGATTATTCAATCGATTAATATTTAAGGTAAAAATGTAATTTCCCTATAAGTTTCATTAAACTTTATTAATATTTAATATACTTCATATGCCTTAGGGATTCTTGGAGACAACCTATAATGAATTGAAATAGATTACCTAATTTTGGTAGCACTAGTGCTTGTAGACACAATCACACTTATTGCATTCAAATGTGTATCTAATTGACCAGCTTTTAATTCTATATAGTAGACTGACTTCAAAATCTGTTATCTCCTTAGTATTCTTTTCCCCATTTAATGTTCTTGCTTGGATTGTTTGCATATCTAAATTTGTCATGAAAGCTTGCACCTCTTCAACCATTCTAATAGTTATTCGTATACCATTAGATCTGAGTGACAATTCAGATATATTTAGAGCCGATAATTTATTGACAAAAAACAAAGACCTTTGAAGCATTGCTGGTGGGAGGTCAGCAAACAGGTGTACTTCTTGATTTTCAATCAAAACTTTAACATCTCAAGCTGATTTTAAAATCCAATTTCTAACATATATACATTGAAAAATTACTACCACATCTCTCATAAAATCTTTATGTGCCTGGATTAGGTTTTTACCCTGAATGCTTGTTTGAAAGCTGTATTTTCTTTAAAGTCCAAACCTAGTAATGAGGCTAACGTTTCTTCCAAAAAAGCTCAAAAGCTGCTACCTTCTGCCTCTTCTTTCAAGCCTTGTAATTTTAAATTGTGTTTTCTGCTTAGGGACTCTTCTTTTTCTTTTAAAATTCGCAGTTGGGACTGAGTATTTGCACATTGATCTCTTAGCTAAATATTTTCTTTTTGAAGTTTTTCTGTTTTCCTCTGAAGTTTTTTGAAAACCTTGTTTGTATGGTGATCTAAAGTGTTTTTCACTTCCTGTAGATTGCATAATCTTTTTCTAATTTACAGAATTTATCCTCTGAACCTTTCTTTGTGTTATCTACTTTTGTTCTGAGTTTTTGCTCAAACATAAGAAATTGTGATTGTAGCATTTCTTTAATATCAAGAATTGCAATCATTATGTCATCTTTTTTCTTTGCATTTTTGTAGACATTTAATTAATGAGTCAATTCTAAAATACTGATTTTAATTAAAACTTGACTAGTTTCATTCGAATTAATTCCTAATAGATGAAAAATAAAACCATGGGGAAGGAAAGAGAAAGGACAAGGGTTAAATAAAGCAAAAAAAAGGGGGAGAACAAAGGGAAAAGTTTAAAAAATAGTAACTTCTAAATGGCAGAGACTCTTTCTTAGAAAATGGATCTAAATTTAGGCAACCACCTGTGAGATATCACAGACTGGATAAGATATTGCCCAGTTATGCATTCACTATACCCAGTGCACCAAATTTTGAGCAAGACATTGGAAACAGTATTAATAAAATTTATTACACTGCCCCCTTTCCATTACATTCTTAGAGAAATTTCTCCTTGTATCTACCCAACAAAGCACACATAAAAGCCTAGAAAAGGGGAAGATACACAGGGGAAGAGCTGATGGATGAGTCTGTTTTATGCTCGGTAAGCATCAAAGAGGACAATGTAATTTTTTCCACTTCTTTCTAGCCATTAGGAGTTGAACATGTTACTTAGCTGGTGTATTGTTGTATGCCCTCTAGCAAGCAAGAGAGGGAGATAGAGAACTGCAGTTAGAGTTATTACTCACAAGGGGCAAACAGGCTTGAAAGTAGATTTGAAGATATATTGCAGTCAAAATAAAGAGTTTAGAGAACCTACATACCTCAAAGTCAGAAATTATGTGAGTGGAGATCTCCTGCTAATTCAACTGATCTCCAGCTAATAGAGATCAGATCACCTGGAGAAAAATGGCAGCTTTGGCAATTGAACTCTATGGCATTGAAATCCCTCCCCAAACCCCGCCCTCTTAAGGCTCTGCCCCCAAAATCTCCCACCAGTTGCGAAGAGGGACCTGGCAACCCTACCAGGTGGTCTCACATCTAGCACTGACCAGACTCAAGCCTGCTTAGCTTTAGCAAGAGTTGACATATATGATATGGAATAGATCAGACTGTGGGCCACAATAAGTGTACTCATGTGTCTAGTACTTAAATTCTAAAAGTGAGTCATACTTTGGACTTCTGACCTTAGAAACATGGGAATGTGATCTAGTGGTATGAAAGTCGTATCTTAAGCTCTGTTTCTCAACTGCTTAGGATGGTGACTAAACCCTAAGTGGAAGATATTATTTATTTATCTTTATTTTACAAAATTTATACCCCACCTTTTTGCCATCATAAGGACCACCAATGTTCCCTAAGAACTCTTGGGTGTATGCCATCAGGACCTGGAGATCTATTTTTTTTTATTTCCCCAGTAGGTCTAGAACTTCATCTTTCAGCACCTCAATTTGACTCAGTTCTTCAGACTCCCTTCCTAAAAAGAGTGGCTGTGGCCAGGGTACATGCCCCACACTTTCCACAGTGAACACCGAAGCAAAAAATTCATTGAGCTTTTCTGCCATCTCCTTGTTTTCCTTTACCAATCCCTTTATTTCCTGGTCATCCAAAGGTCCAACTGCTTTTCTGACTGGTTTCCTGCTATGAATATATTTACAGAAATGTTTATTGTTTGTCTTGATGCTTTTAGCAACCTGCTCCTCAAATTTTCTTTTTTACATGCTTAATTATTGATGATTTCCAGCTCCCTTGTCCTGCACAACTGCAAGCTGCTGATTAGGATTACCAACCTCCCAGTGGGGCCTGGAGTTCTCCTGCAATTACAACTGATTTATAGAGGTCAGTAGAGGAAATGGCAGCTTCAGAGGATGGATTCTGTGGCATCACATGCCTACTGAGCTTCCCCCCTCTTCGGACTCCATCCTCCCCAAGTACAGCCACCAAATTTCCAGCCATTTCCCAAGCTGCAGTTGGCAACCCAATGCTTAATAGACTATTGTGCAACCAATGCTGCTGTCTCCCTCATGGACATGTAGTGATACGAACTGCTCTACCTGTGGTCTGTCAGCATAGCTTTTCTTATTGCTGCCCTAGCTCTGTATTCCCCTTGCCTGGAGTGCCTAATCTCCATCTGCTGCAGGACCTATTAATAGGGTTGCCAACCTCCAGGTAGTAGCTGGAGATCTCCTGCTATTACAACTGATCTCCAGCTGACAGAGATCAGTTTACCTGGAGAAAATGGCCGCTTTGGCAATTGGACTCTATGGCATTGAAGTCCCTCCCCTCCCCAAACTCCACCCTCCTCAGGCTCCGCCCCAAAAACCTCCCGCTGATGGCAAAGAAGGACCTGGCAACCCTACCTATTAATTGCCCTCATTTTTTTTTTTAGCATTCTTAGTGGTAGAGCATTAACTGAAACGAATCGATAGCGGCAGCTTGTTTCTTACTTTGTTGATTCCCCCGCCCAAATGTGGACTCAGGGTATTGGGTTATATGCCTCAGGGGTAGGGTTGCCAACCTCCAGGTTCTAGCTGGAGATCTCCCAATATTACAACTGATCTCCAGCTGATAGAGATCTGTTCACCTGGAGAAAATGGCCGCTTTGGCAATTGGACTCTATGGCATTGAAGTCCCTCCCCTCCCCAAATCCTGCCCTCCTCAGGCTCCACCCCAAAAACCTTCCGCTGGTGGTGAAGAGGGACCTGGCAACCCTACTTGGGGGAGTATAATCCCATCTATGTATCCCTTGCATTCTCTTGGAATTATCATCTTCACTGGATTTAGTGTCTTTAATACCAACTTGCACAAGACAGGAACAGGCAATAGGTGATCAGTATTCATACTTGGTATGTCCAGAGGGAAGAAGTGCAAATGCCTTCAGAAATCATTTCAAGGCAGATTTTAGTTTGGTAAGGTTAGCATATGAAGAAAAAGTGAAAGGGCCAAGTAATTATATCACAGTAAAGGAAATGATGAAAAAACTGTTGCTGTGAAATACTTTCATCAGGATATTTTCTGACTTTGAAAGTGCTAATCAGCACTTTTACATTTTATAACTTCATTCACAGCTGTTTTGCATAGATAAAATATTGTGATGATCCCTAGTGTTAAGGTAAACTGGAATAATGGTGTAGCTGTAAACTGGGTATTCCTCTGTTCAATTCAGTTCTTAGCCACAACCCCAGTTGGTGGCCTCAGGCAAGGCACTCCTTCTCAGCCTCACTCCCTTAGCTTTGTGTATGTAAAGCGCTATCAAGTTGCAGCTGATTTATGATGACCCCAGCAAGGGGCTTTCAAGGCAAGTGAGAAGCAGAGGTGATTTGCCAGTGCCTTCCTCTTCAAAGTCCTCCTTGGCACTCTCCCTTCCAAATACCGACCCTGCTTAGCTTCTGAGGACTGACAAGATCAGGCTACACCATGCCACCTTCCCTCCCTCCCCTTAGCTTTTCTATGAGCATAATATTGGCCTACCGTGTGGGGCTGTTGTATTATTCAACAAAATGTGTGTTTTGCTAAATAACCACTAAACCACATATTTTTAGGCTAGAGTGTTGATATTAAAAGACAGCATTGTGGAAACAAGCTTCTCTATACCCTTTCTTGATCCTCGTTTTTCTTTTCACTTTTTTTCTGGAGTGGCATCTGGAATGTGAAATTTAATATCCTGAATTCAGAGTATTTGGCGGCAGGGGTGCAATCTCTAATAGCATGCTAACTGTTCAGTGACCCTTTTCCCCCAAATGCTGAAAGAATAAATTATGTCTGTCAACATGTTCTGAACGGAGCATTTTTTTGAGCTTCGTGCCAAGATGACAGAAAAGCCCTTATCTGTGCCTGATGCATTTTAAACCTCAGCAAGGCCACAGGTGCCTCTTCTAAATATTGCTATTCACACTGCATCACAGAGGACCAGATTAGATGTCAACTTGTCTTATTATAAAGAAACTATGAGATACCTTCTTGGAATGCTTCAGTGATATGCAAACTAGGCAGTAACACATGGCATAGGACTATGTGAGGAAAGGGAGGAACCCGCCAGACTATAGAGATCAGTTCCCCTGGAGGAAATGACTGGTTTGGAGGGTAGACTCTGTGGTCTTTAATGCACGGGTTGTTTCCATCACCATCAAGCCCTGAGTACCTCGGGGTTCTGTATAGTTAGATATTTGGGGTTTGTTTTGCCATCTTAACTTGTGAGAACTTGTTGCAAATACATTTGTGAATAAATGGAAAAAAATTAATCCCTGTGAAACACACACAATCAACACCTACCGTTGCAGCCATTTGCATGTGCTGTTACTCCTTTTTCCTATCTGTAGGAGGAAACTACTACAGTCACTATTGGTGGTGGAAAGTGCCATCAAGTCACAGCTGACTTATGGCGACCCCATTGAGTTTTTAAGGAAAGAGACATTCAGAGGTGGTTTGCCATTGCCTGCCTCTGTGTCATGACCCTGGTATTCCTCGGCGGTCCCCCATCCAAATACTTGCCAGGGTTGACCCTGCTTAGCTTCTGAGATCTGATGAGATTGGGCTAGCCTGGGCCATCCAGGTCAGGGTTACAGTCACTACTAGAGCTGTGAATTTAAATATTATCTGGAGGTATGTGAGTATATATGAAGGGTGGACCTCTTTCACCTTTGTTCATGTCCTCCTGGTCCAGAAAACCTGTCAGGCCTGTATCTCAGTTACTTTGTTTTGCTTTCGTTTCTATCGCTGACCTGACTACTGACTAAGCTCAAGGACAAGCCTGCATACCGAAGCCTGTTTGAAGTCCTGGGAACAGCAGCTATGTTTGTGTTCTGTAATCACTTGCAAATATCATAGCCTTTATACTGCTGAGTGTTAGACAGCGAGCTCATTGCTGTCAGTTTTTCTTCATGCTCTGTACTCCTATTTAGACCAAGTAAAAACCAGCTTCTTTTGGACCTGGCTGTCTCGATGTGGTTTGTTTTGGTTCTGATTTAGGCCAAGGGCTCACAAAACCTCTATATTCTCCCACCATTCCCTAGAGCTTCATATTTACCTCAGTCCATTATCCAGCATCCTCCCCCCCAAATCAGGAATTATGTCAACAAAATGAGACAGATCAGTAGGTGAGCTGTTAGCATTTATCATATGAATCCTACTCTATGCAAACTGCTGAGAATATTATATATGGCAACCTCACAACAGTTCTAGGAGGCTAGAGAGGATGAGACACAGCAACTCATCAGAGTATCGAGATCAGTTCCCCTGGAGGAAATGACTCCTTTGGACTCTATATGGTCTTTTATGCACGGGTTGTTTCCGTCACCATCAAGCCCTCAGTACCTTGGTGCTTTGTTTTCATTATGCATGTATTTCTGTCCCTTAGAAATCGCCTCGCTGTCCTCTTGCGTTTTCCCTGCATTTTGTGGATGCTGTTTTACCCTGAGTTTAATGTCTGCCTCAATCCCAAATCAAAAGCTGGTCCTGTGTATACTTGTTAATTCAGGGTTTTCTCCCCATGCCCATTCTTGCTTCTCCCTCCTACTTGTCTTTCCCCCTCATCCAAACCCTCCCCTTGAAGCAGGCTGCTTATCAGTTTCACAGCGAGTGTTGGTCAGTTTCAGACCTCAGCCTGTTTCAACAGGGTTTTTTGTTTGTGACTAGCGAGAATGCTGAAATAATCACAAATGACCCATGCGGCTGCTCCCTCCTTCCAAGCCAGTGTGAAGGTAACCTAAAACATTTCTGCTTGCCCCTAAAAGGCATTTTACTAATCCCATATTATTCCTTTTAGAGGGGATAGATAACTAGGATTGCCATCTCCAGTCTGGGAAATTACTGGAGACTTGTGAGCAGTACCTGTGGAGGGGGAGATTAGGGAGTGATTTCACCTAGAATCTATGCTATACCACTGCGTAGAGTTTATAATTTTGATAATGAGACACAATACAAATATTATAATGACATAATGATGGGTAGCTAGCAAACTGATTCTTCTTCAGAAAGCTTGCCGACCATTGACCATTGTTGTATTACTCTTCCTACACACTTGACACTGAGAGACACTGTCCTTCAGTGTTACTCCTCTGAAGATGCCTGCCATAGCTGCTGGCGAAACGTCAGGAAAGAAAATACCAAGACCACGGTCACACAGCTCGGATAACCTACAAGAACCAATTGTTTGGCTTTTTCAAAAGACCTTGACTGAGTCACTGTGGAAATTCCTGTGGTACTGAATCAAAAATACAGTTGAGAAGAAAAGTAAGCAATCTGTACATATACAGTCTGAACCCCTTAAAGAAAGGGGGAAGCCATCAGGCTCCATTCCTCATGGAAAGAAGATGACTACTCCATGATGTGATAGGCAGCTCCCACCTAAGCACTCCAGTTTTGAAGCTATGTCAGAGAAAAACCTCCATGAAGTAGCAGTCTGAGCCAATAATTATAAGGTACATTCTATTTTCAAGGAACTCCTTTTTAAATTCACAGCTTTTTGACCTATATTGACATAGTAAGGGCTTTAGAGAGTAACAGAATTTTACCTCAGAGTTTTGTGTCTTTGCTAAAAAATAATTAATTGAGCAGCATATTTATCGTGATAAGAAGGGGATGGTAAGAAAAATAGCTTTTTTAGATACTTGGAGAGTGTGCCACAGAGAAACGTACATCTGTAAATTTCTAAACCTGCTTCTTTCATCCACATGAAAATGGTTTAAGCTAGTAAATAATTAATTGCTTCAGAGGTTTTTGGGCTACTTTCATTATAAAATTCATGATTAAAAGATGCTTCAGTTCTCAGCTAATAACAAAAGGTTAGCCAAGGTCATTCCAAGTTTTCAGCCTGAGACAAGAAAACCTTGTCTCATATTCAACAGCTCATTGTTAAACTGAATTCATGACCAGCTGCACATTTACATGAAGTATAAGATCTTAAAAGAATAAAACAGTTCTTCCAAGCCAGAACGTCCACCAGTTTGTGTTCTGCTGGATCACTTTTATTATGCTGCTAATTTTCACTGTATGTTGCCATCATATAAATGGATGAAAGCATTCTGATAACATGATTGCTGGGGTGAGGATGGGGGAATGAGAAGCCCCTGGTCTTCAGTTACAAACTATGTCAGAAGCTGTTGTTTTGTAGACATTTGTTAGGAAATAACCACCTGAATGTGTGCTTGTTTGCTCACACTTAATTAAACAGGATCTATTCCCAATACATTTGCATAATATTGCTAACTAAGTGGCAATCCTCTGGCTTTTCTGAAACATAAAGTGTGCTGAAGTCAGTGGGACTTACTTCCAAGTAATTGTCTGTAGGATGGGGGGTCACTGAATTTAAGGGGGAAAGATATTTAAGATGGGGCTATTTGTTGCTATGGAGTTACAAAAAAGAACACAAAACATAATATTTGTCTGTAAAACTGTAACTCACCTTTCTTTTTATTAAATTCTAATCACCTAGTCATTTCTAATACAGACTTTTCATAAAGACGGCTAGTAAGTAAAACAGCTAATTATGTTATAAGAGCATAAATGGGCTACATTACTCGAGAGTGTGTACATGGCCAATTTTCTTGGGAGATCAAAGATGCTTCCAGAGCAAAATGGCTTGGGAGTAACCATTAGGATGCCTACATTTCACAAATGTTCTCGGTATAAATAGTGATGGATACTGACTAAGTACCAAATGATTCCTCTTATGTGACAATATTATTTCCCAAAAACCCACACAATAATTTATTTAAATAATAGAACATTTATAAATAATTTATGATAAACTGTTTACATAAGGTTGTGGTGGTGATAAACCTTTGGCAGTTGAATACCTGAATAAATAAATGGTTACAGAAAATATAGTACGCAAATAGTATTTTCAGTATTTTCAAACAACCAAAATATGATGGAGAAATACATACATGCTAGTCTCTTCTTTTGCTTTCCATTATCATTCCCCACTGTCCTACTCAAGGAATCAGTCAGGAGGTAAAATGTTTTTTGCTGATCTCTTTTGTCATTCCCACAAATACATTCTATATAATAACCATAAGAAAACTTGTCTATATTTCTGCCTGTTTCCTGTCTAAAGAAAAAACATATCTCTCAATGAAAGTTACCAAAAGGCCAGGAATAAAAAGAAGCCTGTGAACTTCATTTACTTCAGCTTACATTACTGTCTGCATTTCTGTCACATTTTGATATAGGACTATGATTAGGTAGCGTGATACAGAGGTGAATTTGAAAACCTAATTCATATCCTTGGTCAGCTTTGGAACTCGCTGGAGGGGGGTTGTTTCAGCTATTTGCCTTTGCTCAGATGCATGGCTCTGTGCTTTCTCCCATTTTTCTGTCTTTGACTAGTTTTGTGGTAGGGGTCGTGTAATCGGAGCCAACTTGGTCTGGCCAAGCTATCCATCACTATTCAGTGGAGTGATCTGGATAGACTGGAGGCAGAAGGGTCATTTAAAAGATGGGGATCCCCCAATCCCATCTCGAGGGTTATACCCTCCAACTAAAAAGCACCAGTTTCAACAGCTGCTGACCACCAGGATTCTGAAGAAGATTCCTCACCCACATGGATGAGCAATCTCCTTCATAAGAGCTGCCTTGGTCATGACTTCAGCTGGCTCCAATATCACCCCCCTCCATGAAAACCTACTTTCAAATTGAAGGCCGCCCTGAATAGTGGATTTATTTCCCTGTACTGTGACCCTCTCTTGAAATCAGATTTTTGATAACTATAATAATGGACAGTTCACTGGAGGTCATTTGCCACCAAAATAAATGTTTTCTGTGCCTTATTTTTTTGCATTTAAGTCTTTCCCCTCAGTTTGGAAGCTAATTTGCATGGACATCATGCTATGTGCCTCAGATACGAATGGAGCCCCCAGACTTTGAGGTGCCAGCCTGCCAATTGGCTCTTTCTGCCAGTCCTCAGCAACACTGAACTTCTGAACCTGAAAACCGATGGACAGCTTGGCTCACAAATGCCTGGAGGATGGGGGGAACGCCTTTGCAGGCCCATAAAATTGGACCCCCTGTCCCAAACTTCACCAAACTTTGGTGTCTGTCTAAGGAGAGTCCCTTCCAGCTATGCTACAAATTTGGTAACGCTACCTCTAAAAATGCCCCCACAGGAGCTTCAGAAATAAATCCTCATAGACTATAATGGATCTGAATTTTTTGGGGGAAACCTGGAAATAAAGCCCAAATGCCCATTTGCCGGTATGGGTAATCAACTTATTTCGAGTTTACTGAAAAAATTCAGTACCCAATGAACCTGAACCCAAAATTTAGGGATTTTTTTTTTTTTTTTTTTGCAGAACCCTAATGATACATGTAATATAAAACATTGACTTTTTCATACTGTATGTGTCTGGGTCTAGTGGACAACTTTACAGAAGGAGGTGGGAAAGTAGATCTTTCCCCACCTTCCCTTCCCCAAGCAGCCTGTAATTTGTCCTGAATTTCTGCTCTGTCAGAGAGCCTCACAAGCAAAATGCACCATGGGATGCGGCGCTGCAGCAACAAAGAGCAATGGGGAAAGGTGCCTTCCCCTCTCCCTCTGCTGATGCATGACTCAAGTGGAAGAGAGTGAAAAGGTGATCTTATTTGAGTTCCCTGCTTTACAGCAGCACCCCACCCTCCAATGCAGTTTTCTTGTGAGGCTCTCCTGGTCCTTAGAAAGGAATTTTGGGCCAAATGGGAGGGTGTTTGGGGGTATTGACAAGATCCATTCTGCCAGCTCCTTCTGTGAATTCTTCCACTGGATCTACCCAAATATGAATCTGTCATCACAGACAATGGAGTCAGTCACTTGTAGTAGCTTCCAGGTGTTGTAGCTTTATGGTTAAGAATGTGATCTGGAAGCTCCCAGATTAAATCTCAGCCCATTTACAATCTTGGCAATGTATGAATCTAATTTCTGCAATGTCAAAAATAACAACCTTGGCCTGTATCCTGTGGATAGGTATGTGAAGTGCTTTAAGCATGCAGGAAATACATTATATAAACTCAATGATAAAATTTAAAAGAATTGTAAAGTTCTTTCTGACAATACAGCCCCTTCTCTATTTCATTGATCAGAATAGCTGCCTCCTTAACTGCAGATCTTCCCTGACAAGTCCAAATGAAAATAATTCAAAGTCTCCAGCAATGTTTTCCATGGCGGTGGAGGCATAAATCAAGCAGGGCATCATCTTTCTCCAAATATTGGATTTATTTACACTCATTTGGGATGACCACTTTACCCACTTGTGGCTCCATTTCATTCTGTCACTCATGAGTAATCCTGTCAGCACAATTTCATGTACATAAATCCTATGCTGGAAAAAAAACAACAACCCCTGGCTCTGCAATTCTCCCTGTTGATAAAGCCAAAGAAAACACAAGGACTCGACTGTGTAAATTTCACGTGCCAATAACAATAGCTATATTTGACATGCCACACCATTAACATGGAGATGTGCATTGAGAAGAAAAGAATGCCAAGACAATAACATGTCTTTAGCTGGGAGGGGCAAGTTTCAGTGCTTGTGATCAATGAATCTGCTTCTTCTGCTAGGCTATTCTCATAGACAGATGTGGAAATCTTATTGTTAAGTCCGCGTGGTAAAAAAATGAAATATTACTTGTGTCATCTGTTGAGGAAGGAGTGAAAGATCCTGGTCATGTAAATGCTTATTCTTACTTTGTACTCTGTCATACCACAACACGATACGGCGAAGACAAAAAGATAGGCTGTTTCTCCAAAGCTGTACATTCCAACTGTTTAGCATGTTCACTAGGTACATTCTGTCATCATAAAAACTTAGCATTGAGCACTCTAGATAATTAGAAATTATGCCTCAGAGATAAGGGCAATGTGATCAGCAGATGGTATTTTGCTTATTAGTTCTTTCAGATTGCAGGCCTGGGAGGTCAAAGTGGTGATCTTCTATTGCGTCTCCTTTCTGCTCAATAGTACAGCCTGAATGACAACTATTGCATAGCCTGCCAAGAGTGTCTGTGTTTTACACATCATGAGGAGAAGGCCAGGGAATTACAGATTGGAACTTCTACATAAGCACTCTGCAGTATCTCTTAGCTGGCTCAGAACTCCATGTTCAACTCCCAAAATTCTAACCAAGCTGTTTGTGACTGTATTTTCCACTGGAATTTCCTGTTGTTTTTAAAACATCCTTCAAAAGAACCCACATCCACGGAAGTTGATATAGGAAAAAACTAACACCTAAATGACAAATTGGTTTACATGCTTATATAAACTTTGGTGGGATTCATAAGACATGAAGAGGCTAAATTGAGAAGAGGTGGAAGTGAGATAAGCATAGAGCCATCAGTGTAGCTGGTTTTTATCCCATCCTTCCATCAAGGAGCTCAGGGATTATTTATTCTCTCTTTTTATATTCACAGCACCCTTGCGAGGTAGGCTGTGATGAAAGATAGTGATTGCCACTAGTGAGAGCTTCATGGCAGCGTTGGAAGCCTAGGTCCTAGTTCAACTCTAACCTGAAAGTCTCAGTTCCTGACTCCAAAAGGGGTTTGCAGCAGAAAAATAAGCAATAAACAACTTAAAATATAATTTAAAAATAGTTCTAAAATACTACTACAGTGTTCTACAAAGATTTAAATTTCATAACAATAAAATGGTTTAAACCAGCTATACTACCAATGTAAAAGCCAGAAAAAATGTCAATCAGAAAAAACACAGAGCCAAAACAGATGGGCAAAAATTACTATTCAACCAAAAGCCAGGGAAGAATGGACAGTCTTCATGTGGCACATAAAGCTAGGCAAATGTGGAATCAGTGGACGGAACTGCAGAGTTGAGGTGCCAACATCAAAAAGGCCCTGTCTCTAGTGCCCACTCTTCTCATTGACAAATGTGAACACATGAAGCAGGGCCTCTGTTGACAATCTTAAACCAAGGGAAAGCTCAATGGCTGTAAGCAGCCCTTTAAATGCCCTGGTTCCAGATCATTTAGGGCTTTTCAGGTAATGAGCTGCTCTTTGAATTGTGCCGGTGTAGCTTTTCAAAACTAGCAGGATGTCTGATTCAGATTATGATGTATAAAACACCTAAAATGTTGTTGCCACTTTAAAAATCCCTAATAGCATAATAAAACTTTTATATTCTGCTGTAAACAAATTAAAGAAATTGTAATATACAAACATAGGACTGAATTTTGCCTTAGATGGCAGCAACACCTTGAGATTAACACCCAGAACATGACTTTCTGGGGATCAATTCTTATTATGGAAATTTTGTAAAGATTTCTCTAGGAGATAATAAGTGGCACTATTTAAAAGCATAGGCCTGACCCTCAGTTGATGTAAATCAGCATTTTGTTCTGAAAAACCAATGGAGACAAGATGCGGACCAATTGGTTTACTCTCAAGATTATTTTCTGTACAGGCTCATTCTCTAGCAGAAGAAAACCAAGGACATATTTATGATACTGTAAAAGGTGTTATGGTGTGATAAGAACAGTGCAATAAAAGAGGGCCATTGTATCGGTAGTTTACCGAGCTTCAGGAATTTACATTCTCTTCCTCACTCAAGGTAAGTTCATGTCACGTGATTCTGATGTTGTACTGCTGGAGATGATTACCTTTATCCCAATTCTTGGAAAATGTAATACAAACACTTAGGCTCTCTAGTTCCTTTTGCTTTTGTGGTGTTCATAGAAGTGGAGTGAATTATAAGGTATGTCCAAAGCTCCAAAACAAACAACAGTTCAGAATATTTCTGGGGGGAAACCTGAGTCACCAATCCACAACCTTAACACAATTTCTCCAGTGGTCTGTGGTTTCTACATGTCATAAAATAAATCTTGGAAGGTGATGGTGGGGTGGTTCAGAAAAACAAAAAGAACAACATTGGCTTTTCTCCTGACTTAGAGCAGAAGGGTGTGATTGGCCATGAGCTGCTCACTTTAAAGCATCCACAGAAATGTAGTAGGGAACAATTCTGAGTGGCAGCTATAACTATATAATGAGCACATGCAGATACCAAATACTAGCAGCTGTGGTGTTCACTTATCAGTAGAAAAGTAGTTAAGTATGCTTTTTTTGGTGTCAAGTCACAGCTGACTTATGGTGACCTGTAGGGTTTTCAAGGCAAGAGATGTTTAGAGGTGGTTTATCATTGCCTGCCTCTGCATTACATCCCTGGTATTCCTTGGAGGTCTCTCATCCAAAAACTTGCCAGGGTTGAGGCTCAGCAGGTGCGACTGGCCCAAGGGAAGTTTCCATGGCATGAGTGAGAATTCGAACCTAGGTTTCCCAGACCCTAGTCCAACACTTTAACCACTACATGCTACAGCAGCCATTACAGTGACTGTTTCAGCCACTATCAGGTTTTTCAATGGCAGCCACACTGTGAAAATTGTATATAATTGATCCAGATTATAGTTTTAAAACTGTGAGATGATAACTATTGGAAAAGTCAGAAAGCACTGGTGATGAGTGGAAAGTATACGATAAAAAGGGGTGAGCTGGAAGTGAACTAGATGAGCTAGGAGGGCCAAGTGATTGTATAGCTGGAAATCAACACACTATGGTGTATGCCTTACTATTCGCATACACACACATTCTACATGTTTCATCTCTTATACTCAATAAAATCAAGGAACGATAGTTTAAATGAAACCATGGTTTATTTTAATTACGGACAGACTGTAAAACTAGATTAGTTGGACTCTAATCTGGTGAACCGGTTCTTGTAGGTTATCCGGGCTGTGTGACCGTGGTCTTGGTATTTTCTTTCCTGACGTTTCACCAGCAGCTGTGGCAGGCATCTTCAGAGGAGTAACTCTGAAGGACAGTGCCTCTCAGTGTCAAGTGTGTAGGAAGAGTAATATATAGTCAGAAAGGGGTGGGTTTGTGCTGAATCATTGTCCTGCAAAAACTATCAAAGGTAATGTGCTAATCATTGTCCTGTAAGTATCAAGATAATGTGCTAATGAGGGTGTGGTATGTTAATATGGAACCATTGTATCCTGAAGTGATCTGTTAATGTGTGAAATCCAAAGCTAATCTGCATGGCTATTGTGGACTGTAGTCTTTGTTAGTCTGGAGGTTTTCAGGACAGGTAGCCTGAAAACCTCCAGACTAACAAAGGATAACCTACAAGAACCAATGAACTCTGACCGTGAAAGCCTTCGACAATATTCTGGTGAACTGGGTTTATTTCCCCACTCCTCCAAATGAAGCCTGCTGGGTAACCTTGGGCTAGTCACAGTTCTCTCTGAACTTTCTCAGTCCCATCTACCTCACAAGGTGTTTATTATGGAGAGAGGAAGGCGGGAAAACTAACTTTTCTTCTTCTTCGTCTTCTAAAATCTTGGTTGCTTTGGTTTCTCTCTGTAGCCTGGGAGAGTATCACCAGAGAATAAGCCAAGGTTAAATCAGGATTAACCAAGGATGTCCTTCAGTAATCATGTGAAACTATAGTTAAGATTAATGTGCTTATTTCAGGTGCTGGTTTGACAGAGCACAACTAACCATACATTTGTGGGGCAGCAGGCATTGAGACAAACTTCTAATTTAGATAGATAGATTAAAACCATAGTTTAACTCAATGTCTGAAGCTGGGAAAGGTTCTCCAAGCCTGATCTGGGGACTTTTGACTGAGAAACAATCCTAAAATAAAGGGATGGAATGCTCCAGAGGAAATGAGTTCGCGGTTTGATCTCTAGTTGCTGATCGTGTTGCTGATTGGGTGATACTTTGCCAGTTGTTGTTCTTTGTATAATAGAGAGTGAAGGCATGCTTGTGAATCTGTCCCATCTGGCACACCAGTCCTGCCTAGGGTTGTCAACCTCCAGGTACTAGCTGGAGATCTCCTGCTATAACAACTGATCTCCAGCTAATAGAGATCAGTTCACCTGGAGAAAATGGCCGCTTTGGCAATTGGACTTTATGGCATTGAAGTCCCTCCCCTTCCCAAACCCCACCCTCCTCAGGCTGTGCCCCAAAACCTCCTGCTGGTAGCAAAGAGGGACCTGGCAACCCTTGGCCATACCTCTTAACACCCACATGGGGATTAATGCACGAATCAGGCATAGGCATATACATATCTCATAGTCAATTTCTAGATTTAATTAGGAAATTGACCACATGATGTGTCAGTTCATACAGTTGAGACCTCAATCTCCCTCCTGGAGAATGCTCAGATACAGATCTGGTGCATGCCTCATGTTGGTCAACAAAATATCATCCAGTATGGACTCATTTGGTCCTTGACAGGTCATTTGTCAATATAATTGATTCTCATGACCCCTTTAGATTATCATACTTGCAAGTTTTTATTCATTTTGGAATGATTTTTGTTTGCATTGCTACCACCTCAAAAACAATAACAACAACAAGTTCATTGGTTCTCACAGGCACACACATAGTAGTTGTGTGTGAGAAAGGAAAAGAGCTGATCCAAACAGAACTCCTGGTGCACTGGTTTGCCACTACCTTTTGAGGCAAGCAAGTGTAAGGAAAAGCTGACAAGGTTTCACAGTTACTTCCCCATATGAAGATTCCAATAGTTCATGAGAATGCCTCTTTTTTATTTCCATTTGTTCATCAATAACACCCACTGAAACTATCGCACCATCCCCTAGCTTTCTTTGAACTAAATCAGCTTTATCTGCTGGATTGCAGTGGCGAGAAATGGAGCATAAAAGACCACTCTCACAACAAAAGTATTTGTCATCTTAAATCTAATTATAGGCAAATAATGAGGGAGGCCTAGCAAGCAAAGCCCACAATTTCAGAAAATTTAGCTAGAAGAAGCTGGAAGGAAACAATTCTGCTGTTTTCTTTAATCTTGCAGCAGGTGAATCACTCTGTTCAAACAAACAGACAAATAACCAAGCGAGAAGCCTGAAGGCACAGGCAGTAATAGGGTTAGAAGACTCAGCAGGGCAGAATGTTTATTGCCTGCTGCTTGTTCAAGGTGATGAAAGAGCTGGTATTGAGCATTCAATTATATTCTCAAAGTCATTTATTGGTGAAGCAGCATTAAAGGTATCATGGTACCAATTTTTATACTTCTTTATTTATTCATTTCTCTTGGCTCATAAAAGTATAAATGTTTTATCCCTCATCTAGTTTATCTTTTTTCATCCATGATTTGGACTCTTGTAATCTACTGGCATATTTCTGTTGCTACCACCATTCCTACTACAATACCACTCCTAGCCACTTATTTAGTCTCAACCATGTTTTTGGTGTTTTACATAAAGCTAGGTACTCCTCCAGGTACTAGCCATTGACAACATGAACAGATCAAATGAGCAGTAGGGGAGGGCAGGCAAGATGAAGCTACAGTGGTCTAGGGGAGGATTTGTAAAGGAAGAGGATTCTAAAAGAGTAGTGAAGGAAGCCAAAGACACAGCCTGAAAGACAGAAGACTACTATTCCAAGAGAAAAGGAAACATAACTGAAGAGGGAAAGATTCTGAGATGAAGCCAAAGGATGTGTGCTACATTCCATAGATCTGCAGACAGATCAACACGACAGTTGCCATGGTGAACAATGCTGCAAACAGTATCCATGGGGTGGCCCCTCCATGTAGTTTAATGCTGTTCATAAAGTGGATCCCCTGGTGCCAGATAGAAAATGGCTACAGCTATCATTGCCTTGAAGGCTTTCCACAAGATACACATGACAAGTGGTTCTACATGTATGTTTTTGGCAGCCTACACTTGAGAAGCGGGGGCGTAATGTGTAGATTGACCTTCCAGTTCAATCATTCCCAACTGCTCAGTGAAAAAGAGTGCGATCCTCTTCCCACACCAGGATCTGAATTTATTGAATCAGTCCTACGTCAAAAACTGCAACATGTATAGTCTCATGAAAGACATCCTGTGTGTATGGAGTTGTTTTTGAACTCTCAGCATATCTAGGTCTTCCTTGGGAGAGGATATTTCATACATGCTTCCCACGATGCTCTTTCAGAAGCTGGAATGACCTGGATCAAAATGTTGCACAAGAAGCAGTCCTATGAGAGATTGCTCTGATTTGTAGAACACCTCTGAGATGTCACAGAATGTCTGCATTGAAATGCTTCTGCTTAAAGCAATCCCTTCTGTTCTTTTTAAAGAATTGCTATTTGGGCTCCTTTTGGCTGCCTCGCTCTCTGACGTGACCCACGCTGCTCTGCAGATGGCCAATCTGCATTCTGTAGCAGTTCCTCAGAGTGCATTGCATATTATTCAGAACTGCCAGCAGTTTACTTTATAGTTTACATCATATATTGCTGTTGTAAAAGAAAAAAGTGACCAAGTATTAAAGAATAACAAATAGTATATTGTGAATGAGGGTGATGCAGTTTCTACCCAGCTGGGCTCATGATTAGATAAACAGTCCCATCTAGGGTTGCCAGGTCCCTCTTTGCCAGCGGCAGGAGGTTTCTGGGGCGGAGCCTGAGGAGGGTGGGGTTTGGGGAGGGGAGGGGCTTCAGTGCCATAGAGTTCCATTGCCAAAGCGGCCCTTTTCTCCAGGTGAACTGATCACTATCAGCTGGAGATCAGTTGTAACAGCAGGAGAGCTCCAGCTATTACCTGGAGGTTGGCAACCCTGCTAGCCAAAATGCTCTTTAAATGGGGGAAATTACCGAGCAATCAGAAACTACAATATTTATAAAGCGGGAGCAACCTTTGTATACCAGAGCCGGTATTCTGTGATCGTTAAAATTATGACAGAGACATTGGAATCCGAATTAAGAGAGTTTATGTTGTTTCAAGCATTCAGTGGTGCAACACAAATCATACAGAGAATCTAAGAAATAAAAGGTAGTAGAATAAGCACAGATGCCAATGTGGCAGGAGATCATTGATGGGGTAATACTACACCTTATCTAGATGAGGAGTTGTCCAAGTTCCCGTAGACTAAGATAGTAGAAAATAAGAGCAAAGGCGAGGGCAAGGGGTTCCCGTGGGCTTGGCCAGCGAGGCGGGAGGGAGCGTGGTCAGGCTGCACAAAACCTTAACCAGCAGAGTAACGGCAAAGATGCCAGGAAAGACCTAAGGTAACATTATGGGCTGTAGACACCCCGATATACTGTTTTTCTGGGGGCAGGGTGATGGGATTACCCCTCCTAGGTCCCCAGGTGACAAAAGGGGACAAAAAGGATTAATCTTCGGCTGCCGGGGTGGGGTACTGAGAATTTAGAAATCTATTCGAATTCCAATGGCTTGCACAACCCAGGAGGAACCGGGAGATCCTTGCTGAAGTGCTTAACGTTCTTGAACAATAGGCGCTATCTCTGCTAACGTCTGGGGATCGCTGCTGCATAGCTGGAGCAGCGACTCATCGTTGATATCAGGATCGCTGCTGATTGCCCATTACACTGCTGATGTTGCAATGGGAGGGGGGTATTGGCACTGACTACGTGGCTGTCTTCTTTCCACAAAATGGCGGTGGCTGGAACAGGGATGAACAGGAACATGGAGTCTTTCAGGTTCACTGGAGGTTGCCCTTGCCTCTGCTTCCTAGCTGCCAGCTGCTCGGAGTACACAGGAGCGGTCTTGTCAGTTTCACTGGCGTGCGCGCTAGCCTTCCCTGTAACATTTAGGGCAGGCGCGCGGCTGGAACAGTGCGCACACGTAGATTGTTTGTGGCTGCCATGACCAGTCTGGGAGATTGGCGATTCGTATGCTTACAACCCTAACCTGGAGGTTTCCAACCCTAGTCCCATCATTTATGGCAATGGGCTTACTTAGAATGACACTGTTAGAGTCCTAAAAACTTGTTAATGAAGGCAGCACTTCTGTGCACATCATAGACACCGTTTGCTAGGAGGTTTATTTTCCTCAGTAGCTAAGTTAAGCAAGCAGAAATTTGTTCCCTTTGTGTGCAAAAAGCATTGGACTGATCCGCTGCAGCAAGATTAGGATCCACCCCTCACACATGTGGAAGCAGTCTTCTAATCACACACCCAGCTGGGCACACAGGAAAAGAGGCAGCATAGAAATTCAATAGCAGCTCGGATGCTGATAATAGCCATACAGGCCAGGGCAGGCAGAACTATAAAGCATAGCACAGTAAAAATACACATAAGGAAGAACTACCAGACAGCCTCAGAAATGATCCCAGGCTTAGGTGAGTTTTTTCACATCAAATACAGTTAATGGGAAGGACCATACATGATGATTGGCTGCCCAGCATGCCAGTCATTTTTGTAGCCCGGGGTTCATGGTCATCATTTGCTCCTGTTTATCTCTTGTGCTCCTTCTCTCTTTGACTGATGATATACACATCCATATGTCATTAGAAATACATTAGAAGACCTCTGTGTGAGCCAATTTAAATAGTGAAAATTCCATGTTTTACAACAACAAGTGACAATGGGCCACACAATATAGAAGGTTATCACTTAAAGCATACCTTTATATGTATTTCTGGATGTATTTCTAAAATATGTAAATGTATGTATGACCACTGAAGAAGGCCACATAGGCTGAAATACATTTGGGTTATTTAATAATCATTTACAATGATTTTTTATCATTAACTATTAGCAACTATTTAGCAACTTTTTTATCATCAACAATTAGCAGCTATTTTATATATTATTTTAATTGAGAAGCCTGTACATTTAAGGCCCAGTGTTTTTAATTTAGAGTACGCTGCATAGCCCTGACCTGGATGGCCCAGGCTAGCCTGATCTCGTCAGATCTCTGAAGCTAAGCAGGGTCAGCCCTGGTTAGTATTTGGATGGGAGACCACCAAGGAAGACCAGGGTTGCTGTGCAGAGGAAGGCACTGGCAAACCACCTCTGTTAGTCTCTTGCCATGAAAACCCCAAAAGGGGTCGCCATAAGTTGGCTTCGACTTGACGGCACTTTACACACACACACTGACTAAGAAATAATATCAGTATTTTGTTATAATTTTCAGCTCAACTTTTAGGTTCTTTGTCTAGTTAAGGTTGAGTTTTTTCTGTTCTTCCCTTTTGGTTAGTTCCGGTGGTCCCCCCCCCCCACCCAAGTGCCCTTTTCCTAGGGTTCCCACCACCAAAGTCGTCCTATGTGTATGATTTGCGGCCAGAGAAGTTTAGGGTGTATATAGTTCTTGGGAGGGCCATGATGACTTTAGTCTTACTATTCTTTTTTTTTTTTTAATTATTTTTATTATTTTCTACAATTCAACTAAAATAAACATATCTCAACAATATATTCAGTTGTAACTGCTTGTAACAAAAAAAATTCATTGCTATTACTGAGAATATGTTATCTATAATATTCTATGCTATCTACTATATGTGACTTCCCCGCATCTTCTTCAGTCACTAATTCTACTGGTTAACACTTTTGCATTTCAAATTAATTTCTAATCCTTATTTTCTCTCATACAGACTTGCTTTAAGCTATCTATACTACTTCTATAAGCAATTTCAAGTCCTACCTAGTTATAATATTATCATCATTGTCTCTATATAACATTCTATTATTCTAAATTAAAGGGATTAGATCAATACATAAACAAATTTTCCCATTAAAAATTCATCAAAGTAAATCCACCGTGGCTCCCTTACACCCCAAAAATAAGCATCATTTTAGCCATTATCTTGTTTTGGGAGGGGATCTGCCAGTCCTTCTTTATTTCCCAATCCCCACCCCCCGTTTTTCAATATAGTAGCTGCAATTCTGGCCTCTGAAGATGTAAAAGAAGATCCCGGTGATTGTATCCATTGGCTTCTTGTTAAAATTTCCAGCATCTTCTTGGTAAAATCCTTCATCATGTCTCCCTCCATCGCTGGCTGCCAGGAAGTGTTTTCTTGGGATAATAATGCTCCTCCTGTCAGCAGTGACTCAGACAAGTAAATTGTAGAGGTATTGAGTTCTCTCATGTTGCTCTCTCTCCTTGCCAGGTGGTCACTTGCAGCTACCTCTTTAAAATCTTGGGTCTTCATATTGTGGATCTCCTCAATAATTGTGTCCAGTTTTCCATTAATTGATTTAAATAGGATATTCATCACCTCAGCTAGTTGAAATGCTTGATGTGAGAGCGCTTGTTGTTTTTCGAAGACTAAATCTTGTTGCACTGCAAACATGTCCATTTGTTTGAGTAACATCTCTTCCAACCTCTTGTTTGACATATCTGCTTGTATTCTTATATAGAAGCAGGCTTTGTAATTTTCAAGATATCCTCAATTATGCTTCAAAGCAGCACAGATAAAGAAAAGAAAGTAGACAGGAAACTGCAGTATCATAGACCCTGCGTCGTCTCCTCTCGGTGGTTAAGTAGTAGGAACGATTTGATGGTTACACCGGGGAGATTCACTTCAAGTCTTCCAATCTGCCCTGTCTTTTCGATGGTAACAAAGCCCTTCTTATTATCTTCCGGTCTTAAGAGGCGACGTGGCTGGACATTGAATCAAAGAAGCCGGAAGTGGGGGGGGAAGGTTCTCGTCTCCCTCCCTCCCCTCAAAGCATTTAATTGGTAGTTGTAAAGTCATTCAAAAGTCCCTTTTATTGCGTCTACTCACTGATCAAGTTGATAAGGTCTTAGTCAGTTCATTTAATGGCATTTGTTTATTTTAAAAGTCTCGTTACGATGGGCAGGGAGTCGCCGGTTTTCGTAGGTGTTTTTATCGTCATTCAGGTCTTCTCAATCAAGATAAAGGTAAAAAGTGTCTTTTTACTCACTCTGACTTCCAAAGGTGAGGCTTCTTGTTCTTTTCATAGATTATTTGATGTTAATGTATAGAGGAGGTCAAAGCCTATAATCCAAAGAGTCGTCCGTGGCAATGGTAGCCCCTATGCCGGCGGGGACAACTTCCAACTCAACGGGAGGCTTAAAAAAGCTCTCTCGGAGAATATGGGAGTCCAAACCGCTCTTGAAGGCTGCAGGGGAATTTCCTGCTTCCCGATCCACTATTTAGGACCGAGTTGGAGTGCTTTTTGCACTCCAAATCTAAACGACTCTTGTGTTTCCTGGGAGCCCCCAGGAAACAATGGCGCTCGGACCAAACGCTCTACAGGAAGTCGACTTTAGTCTTACTATTCTAAGCTGCACCAGGACTTGCGGGGTGGGAGTGCACAGTGAGGTGTGCCTATTTTCGCTCTTCATGTATTCTAGGGAGATTTTGAAAAACACACTAGGGTGAAAAGTTGTGCCGAGGTGCTGACGGTGATTCACTCTGCCCTTGCGTGTCTTTGATACCACTCATTTCTATACCGGCGCTAGAATTATACTGACTTGACGCTGGCATATCTTTGGGATGTGCCACCCTATCTTCCAAATATGCTAGCATGGGGTTGAGTAAACATCATAAGATGCTCAGGGGTAGGATTTAGGATGGCACTGTTAGTTACTTTAAGCATGAATGTACATTTTATTTAGGAGAAAAAGCTTACAGCCTTCTGTCCCAGCATGCAACTCCCTGTTCCGTTTCCTTCCTGTCGGTTAGGCTAAAATGTGGCTTTAGAAATGTTATGCTTAATCCATTCAAGCACCTTTGCCAAAGCGTCTAGGCAGCAAATACTCTAATGGCTCTTCGGTTATCTTATAGCAGAAAATTTAGCAGCCAATATGCTGTTGGAAATGCCATAAATTTTTAATGGCAAGCAGCACTCTTTCCTTTAATTAACAATTACTAACACTCTGAAAGCATTTCTACTCAAGACCATAAAGGCCACTCATTCAGATAATGTTCCTGTGTTGTTTACAAATCACAAATCACTACTTAGATTTATCACACCATTATAGTGGAAGTGTCTGGGAGACTGATTTTTAGTCTTTTTCTACATCTCACAGAAGGGTTTCTTTTGGTTTGTGAAGATTTGTGGATTTTGTCCCCTACTGAACCAAAAAAACTAAACTAAAATTGAATGTAAAGATCTGCTTTTCAAACTATACAGATTGTCAGTTCAAAGCCTTATCCAGAGCCAGAGCTGAAGCAATTTACAGTGGCTTTGGAAGGAATTAGCAGTCTAAAATCTAGTTTAACAAGATGCACCAATCATTGGGAAGTCATAAGGCTTTTTAGACATCCTAAATGACTGTGCCCTCGAACAGTTGGTCATAGACCCAACCAGAGGGGAGGCGATCCTGGATTTAATACTCTGTGGTGCTGACGGTGACTTAGTGCGGGATGTGGATGTAGTTGAGCCAGTTGGCAATAATGATCACAATGGCATCAAATTTAATTTATATGTAAGTGGGAAAGTGACTGGGAAATCTCACACAATTACCTTTGACTTTAAAAGAGGGAACTTCTCTAAAATGAGAAAACTGGTAAAGAGGAAGTTGAAAGGAACGGTTAAGAGGGTTAAATCTCTTGAAAATGCTTGGGGGTTACTCAAGTCCACATTACTAGAGGCTCAGCTAGCTTGTATACCACAGGTCAGGAAAGGTAGTAATAAGTCCAAGAGGTCACCACCATGGCTAACGGGTAAGGTGAAGGAAGCAATTAGAGAAAAAAAAAAGTCTTCCTTCAGAGACTGGAAGGTTTGCCCAAATGAGGCGAACAGAAGCAAACACAAACTTGCACAAAGGAAATGCAAGCAGATAATTAGAGATGCAAAAAAAGATTTTGAGGGGCTTATTGCTAAACACATCAAAACAAACAATAAGAAATTATTTAAGTATATTAGGAGTAGGAAACCAGCTAGGGAAGCGGTTGGACCATTGGATGACAATGGGAGTACAGGAAGTGTAAGGGAGGATAAAGCGATTGCTGACAAACTAAATGAATTCTTCTCATCTGTCTTCACTGTTGAAGATACAGGGCAGATTCCTTCTCCTGAACAGAGATTTTGGAGAGGGGAAAATGAGGAACTGAGGCAAATAGTGGTAACAAGTAGGGCTGTTGATTCGGTTTGGCCCGAACTGAAAAACAGCCGAATTTCCCCTGATTCGGTGGTTTTTAGTTCGGGAGGAACCAAACTCAAAAATGGCAGGAAACCGGGGAGCCGAATTCAGCGAGTTCGGGAGTTCACGAATAAATCCGGCCAATTCCAGCCGTCAGTAAGCAGCATTCTCCTCCCCCGGCCAATCGGTGGCCAAGCTGGGTCTTCTTCTGGCCAATCAGTCAGGATTGAGTACTGGAGGAATCAGCTGATGTGCGGCCCAGCCGGGGAGAGAGAGAGAGAGAGAGAGAGAGAGAGGGAAATCCTCCTGTGTGTGTGTGTGTGGGGTGCTTGTGCACATTTGCTCCTTTCTGTGGCTGCAGGGGGTGTATTTGTTGGGGTAGAGACACAAAACTTTCAGCAGAGATTCAGACAAGCCTTCTTAAGAGACCACCCAAGTTTTGTAAACATTGGGTCAGGGGGTCCCGAGATATGGGCTCCCCCCTTTTTTCTTTCCATGGCTGCAGGGGGTGCATTTTTTGGGGTACAGACCCCAAACTTTCAGTGGAGCTTCATATGAACCTTCTTAAGATACCTCCCAAGTTTTGTAAACATTGGGTCAGGGGGTCTCGAGATATGGGCTCCACCCCTTTTCCCTCCCCCCTTTTTCTATTTACATGGCTGCAGTGGGCGCTTTTTTGGGGATACAGCCCCCAAACTTTCAGCATAGCTTCAGACAATCATTCTTAAGCGACCCCCCATGTTTTGTAAAGATGGGTTCAGTGGGGGCAGAAATATTGTTTCCCCCCTTTTCTCTTTCCGTGGCTGCAGGGGGTGCATTTTTGGGGGTGCAGATCCCAAACTTTGAGCGGAGCTTCAGACAAGCCTTCTTAAGAGACCCCCCAAGTTTTGTAAACATTGGGTCAGGGGGTCCCGAGATATGGGCTTTCCCCTTTCCCCTTTTCCCTATTGGGATGAATGGATCAGCTGATCTTGTATGCATCTCCAGAGCAAAACGTCCCGTGCTTAAATGGAATCTTCTTGGATTACCCAGTCCTCCTCCCACCCCTCCTGATGGAACAGAAGACAGCCACAGTATGACCCCTTTGGGGGCTTTAATCTATACTTTTTCTCCTGTGTGTGTGTGTGTGGGGGGGAAAGCAGAGTCTGTGTGTGTGGGGGGAGGGAGCAGTTTCTGTGGGTGGGTGGGAAGCCAAAGGGGGCTTTTGCCGGTTCTGCCTGGGGTGTGTGTTCCCCCTCAAGTCTCTCTCTCCCTGGTTTGAGGGGGGGCTTCAGTTGTGTGTCTTCAGGTTTTCCCTCATTCATAAGAGCGGTTAAGTCTATTTGGATGCTTGCTCAAAACTGGCTTTCAAATGGTGACTTAAAGAATGCATTTGCCTGGTCCCGTGTCCGATGCAAAAGGGGAAATTCCACCCCTCCTGCTCATTATGCATAGCTAGCTGCCTCTGTCCTTTTCCATAGTTTGCAAACTCCCAGGTGTCAGGTGTTGCTTTGCACAGTTGCAAAGGTGTTGCTTACAAGGTTGTGTTGCTGTGCAGTCTTGTTGCTTTGCATTACTGTTGCAGTGCTTTGCAAACCTCTCAGCTGTTTGTCGGGGCTGGGAGCTTTGTGCGTGGGCGGCAAGCTCTGCTCAGACATGCTCATTAAGGGTGGGGGGACCCCTTTCGGGGCCCATATCTCAGCCCCCCCTGACCCAATCTTTACAAAACTTGGGGGGTCTTTCAAGAAATGTCCTTTGAAGCTCTGCTGAAAGTTTGGGACCTTTACCCCCCAAAATGCCCCCCCCAGAGCCGTGGAAAGGCGCGGTTGTGTTTTTAAAGGCTTTATTCAGCCGAATTTTTTTCCCGAACTTTGAATTCCCGCTGAATTGCAGGGACCTGAAGTGGGGGAGTTCGGACTTCGGCATATCCCGAATCTAAACGGGCCGAATTCAGCCGAATCCGAACTATACCGATTTTTTTTTTAATTCAACAGCCCCAGTAACAAGGCAGGAAGTCCTAGAACATCTAGACAAACTGCAAACTAACAAGTCACAGGGACCAGACGGTATTCATCTTAGAGTTCTTCAAGAACTCAAATGGGAAATTGCTGAACTTCTAACAAAAATATGTAATATGCCCCTTCGATCAGCCTCTGTACCAGAGGACTGGAGAATGGCCAATGTAACACCCATTTATAAAAAAGGTTCCAGGGGGGACCCAGGAAATTACAAGCCAGTTAGCTTAACATCTGTTCCGGGTAAATTAGTGGAAAGCATTATTAAAGATAGAATTGTCAAGCATATAGAAGGGCAAGGTCTGCTGGGCAAAACCCAACATGGCTTCTGTAAGGGTAGGTCCTGTCTCACTAACCTATTAGAGTTTTTTGAAAGCGTCAATAAGCAGGTGGACAGGAATGAGCCTGTGGATATTGTGTATTTGGATTTCCAAAAAGCTTTTGACAAAGTCCCCCTCCAAAGACTGCTAAGCAAACATCATAGTCATGGGATAAGAGGACAAGTCCTCTTATGGATTGAGAGCTGGCTGAAAAATAGGAAGCAGAGAGTAGGAATCAATGGTCAGTTCTCACAATGGCGGGATGTGAGCTGTGGGGTGTCTTAGGGATCTGTGTTGGGACCGGTGCTTTTCAACCTGTTCATCAATGACCTGGAGTTGGCGTTAAACAGTGAAGTAGCCAAGTTTGCATATGACACCAAATTATTTAGGGTGGTTAAAACAAAATCGGACTGTGAAGAGCTCCAGAAGCATCTCTGCATACTGGAAGAATGGGCATTAAAATGGCAAATGAGATTCAGTGTGAGTAAGTGTAAAGTGATGCATATTGGGACAAAAAATCCCAACTTCACATATACACTGATGGGATTTGTGCTGGCAGCGACAGACCAAGAAAGGGATCTTGGGGTGGTAGTGGATAGCTCAATGAAGATGTCAACCCAGTGTGCGGCTGCTGTAAAAAAGGCAAATTCTATGCTGGCCATAATTAGACGAGGAATAGAAAATAAAACTGCTGATATCATATGGTGAGACCACACTTGGAATACTGTGTACAGTTCTGGTCACCACACCTAAAAAAGGATATTACAGAGCTTGAGAAGGTGCAGAAAAGAGCAACCAAAATTATTAGGGGACTAGAGCAACTATCCTATGGGGAGCGGTTAGGACACTTAGGGCTGTTTAGCTTGGAAAGAAGGCGGCTAAGGGGAGACATGATAGAGGTCTATAAAATTATGCATAGTTTGGAGAGAGTGGACAGGGAGAAGTTTTTCTCCCTCTCCCATAATACTAGAACACGGGGTCATCTGCTAAAGCTGGAGGGCGAGAGATTCAAAACAGATAAAAGGAAGTATTTTTTCACACAACGCATAGTTAAATTGTGGAACTCCCTGCCCCAGGATGTGGTGATGGCTGCCACCTTGGAGGGCTTTAAGAAGGGAGTGGACATATTCATGGAGGAAAGGGGTATTCATGCCTATTAGTTAGAATGGATACTAGTCATGCTGCATACCTATTCTCTCCAGGTTCAGAGGTGCATGCCTATCATATCAGGTGCTGTGGAACACAGGCAGGATGGTGCTGCAGTCGTCTTGTTTGTGGCTTCCTAGAGGCACCTGGTTGGCCACTGTGTGAACAGACTGCTGGACTTGATGGGCCTTGGTCTGATCCAGCAGGGCCTTTCTTATGTTCTTATGTTTGGCATTTGTGTTCCAATGGAAGAACCATGAGCGAAGGTCAAAGAGAGTCATTAAAATGTATTTAAAAACCCTGTTATTCAGCAGGTGTATGGACTTCACAGAAGTGAGGTCTTTATAACTGTGTTCTGAGGTTTATTTCCTGTAACTCACTTTGGCTCAATAAAATATATTACTTGTAACTATTCTGTGTCCTGGCAATAAATCTGCCAGATTCCAAGCTGGCTAACTACTTTAAATGGTCCAAATCACAGGCTTTAATCATCTTCCTGCACTCCAGTCTCCATGTGGTTGTATTTCTTCAGAAAGAAAGATGAAACGTGTCTTTCCTCTAGAGACCTGTGAAATGTGCTGCTTAGATTTGGATGTTGCTCTAGACCTAGACTCTTATAGTGGACTTCTGTGTGTCCACAGAAGAAGTCCAAGTTTATTATCTTGGGTCTTTCTTCATCAGTGTTTCTTCTGAAGGAATATGTTTGACTTTATGGTTGTTGATATGGATATCGGAAGAAGAAACTCTTCATAAAACCTCCCTTTGCCGATATGACTGGTAAGAGCCATGCCCTAAGTCAAGGGTAGGCAAGCCCTGCAACACAGGCCAAACTATTAGCACATCAGGCCATTTTGCCCAGAGTTCATGCTCTCTACCCAAGGCACCAACGCTAGTTCCTGAAATGCTGGCTTAATTTACTTATGAAGTTCAGTCCTCATCTTCACCCATTTTTTGTCAGTACATAAACATCTTCACAGGTAGATGTTTAGGCTTTTTGGCACTAGGGTCCCAAAAGTGGTCTGCTCCTGCCATAGAGCCACCTCCACCTCTGCCTGGAACTACATGGGCTGAGTCAGATTTATATTTTCTTCCACACGGTGATTTTTCTTCATACTCCCCAGCTGTTATTCTGGAGCTGTTATTCTGAAGGCTTTTGCAGTGTTGTAAACTGATTATCCCCCTTCCAGAAGCAATCAATATAAAAGGACTCTGCATAACCTTTCAGACAGAGGCTTGGGGAATGCCTTGGGTTGGGTCCTGGGACTATCTCATACACTGCACAGTTGTCTGAAACCTTCAAAATTAGCCTTTGGCAGCTTTTGTTTTGCTCTTTCTGGGCTGTGATTAGTATCAAACAGAATTTTAAAGCTATTTGTTTAGATGCTCGAGGGAAGGTTTTCTTCCACTGATTTTCATCATGGAATTTGAAAATCAGACATTTGACTTGGCTCTATTTTAGCTGACTCATTACCTCTGTCTATTAGGGCAAGTACCACCCTTTGGCTGTGGCCTTCTTCCATCTCACTCCTAATGTCTCTCCAGCTCTCTGTATTGAGCAACTCATTGGAGGCCTAGACCAGATGCTCTTTAGACCTCACCCATTCATCAGATCACCTTCTTATCCTTTGGAACATGTTTCCCTGCTTTTTTCCTACCCCAAGGATCCCCAGTGTGGCACCCGTAGGTGCCATAGTGTCTGCATACATCTTTCCTGATACCCACCAAGTTTTTAGAAAGTGGGATGGGCTAGGTGGGGCTTTTGCCCAGTAAGGCTTCTGATTGACCATGGGAGATTTGATAGGCTGTGCAGATTAAAAAACACATAGCTACAGCAACAGCTGCCACCATGGCTTAAATAAGGACACTGTGTGACTGAAGGTGAACTGTGTGATACAAGAAAACATTTTAAGCAATATGTTCATTCTTAAAGACATTTTGTTAAGCAGAGAGAGGAGCACTCAGGAGCAGGATTTGGGGCTGTCACAGTACAGAGGAGCTGAAAAAGGGATGCCCTGTGAATGGAATTCTTTGATGTGCCCATGGAAATGCTGCACTGCTCTTGATCCAACCTACTGTCTCTGGATTTTGTGTGGCTATAAAATTCTACCGAGGGATTCAGTGTGCTTGCATTACAAGTTTAACCATGGAAATATGTATACTTTAGGAATTTTACTGCTGGGAGTTAGGTTTAGACTTAGTTTTTTTGTGTGTGTGTTTGATTTTCATATAGAAATTTGTCCTTGCAACTAGATAAAAGCTTTGGCCAGGTCTCTGGGCATATTTTTTTAAAAAAATCTCAATTTACAATATTTGTAATTCTAGGTTTCTTCCTTGTCGGATTTCGAAAGCAGTGAAGAATTTAAAACTATAATATAAATTCCAGAACAAATAGGTGAAAATGCTTGTGAATACAACATAAAAATCTAATGCATTCAGGTGGTCCAAGAGTAGCAACCCTCGATACAGTCCTCCATATCAGTAACCCTTTAAAAAATTAGGAAGAGCTTTCTAAGGCTTGCCCCTTTGGGACCAGGTTGCTCTCAGAAAAAGCTTAGTGTTTCCTGGCCATCAACCAATAACAAAGGGTGCCAAAAACCTGGGACCATTTCCCCCCCTACATTACTAAAAATTAAGTCACAAACGTTTGCATGGCTAGGCCCTAAAATATTCACCAAAGAGTTGTTTTGCTGTGATACTGAATACCCAGATGAAAGAATTCATATTCCTACCTTTCATTGATTTGTTCAAGTTTATTTTCCATATGAGCTATAGGGCATTACAGGACAAATACAAAGGAGAACAATCAGTTCAAAAGAACAAATCAAGTAACTAACTTTCATCATGACAATCATAAAGATAATGGACAGCGTGAGATTTAGCAAAGCAACATAGGATTTTGAGTCAAAGAAATAATCTGCTGAGTTATTTTCTGATTCACTGATGTGAGGGCAGTGTATCACTGGCCATGCTGCTTCATGCACAAGTACTGCTAGTAAATCAAGATATTCTGTCAACACTTGACTAAAATGTATTTCATGGAAGCTTTCCCAAAAGGCTCCATTACCCAGACCATGCAGATAACAATACAATTAATCTTCCTGCTCTTTTTGGATTTGGGAGCAGACAAATTGTCTTATTGACTTGAAAATGCTTAGATTTGTCATTTCACTACCCCCAAACAAGACAGTTGAGGATTTTGTATGATAGGATCTTGGGGGTTGTAATGTTTGTCTATTATTTCAATCTTTTCCCCCTATTGACATCTCGGTAGATAAAAGTTCCATTTCTCTAGCTCAAATTCATGCATCAGTAAGTTTTATACACATTATGGGCATGCTTGTGATAAAAATATTCCCAGCGTATAGACTCTGTTATGACACTAAGTACAGTGGTTGCCAGACATTTAGTTTCAGAAATGATGAAAAGGAATGAAAATTAATCAATTTTCCCCCCCAATTTCACTTAGGGTTTGAATTAGAAAAAAAAAACCCTACAAAACACTTATGTTGAATTATCACCTTTTTTGTTTAAATGTCTCATTGGGTCTGGACAAAATAGGAAATCAGTTTTCCAGAACAAGTATTAACTGTCAAAGTTGTTTGCTGGTTTCAGGGTGAAAAGTAATAAGGAAGTAATAGATGAGGGTATATAAAACAAACAACCTCCAAATTATTATGCATATAATATGAGGAGAATGTATTTGTCCTTGCCATTACTCTACATACAACTGACTGAAGAAATATGGTTTCTAAAGATTTGAAATTTAAAATACTGGTACTTTGATACCAGCACTCGGAATAATTCTGCCTTACAGAGTCTCTGAAATATCATCAGGTCCTGTTGTGCAAGGATCTCTTCTGACAGTACATCCCAGAGGGAGGGTGCCACAATTGTGAAGGCCCTCCCCTGGTGGAAGAAAGTCATGCTGACCTGGGACCACCAGCAAGCCCCTTGAAGTTGAACAAAGAGAGTGGGGGGAATCATAATGGGAGAAGCGGTCCCATAGGTATGAGGGTCCCAGACCATTACAGGCTTTAAAAGTAAATACCAACACCTTGAATTGGATCTGGAAACTAACTGGTAACCAGTTGAAGACAGCTGCTTCAAGATTGCTGTCATATGAGCTGACCATGAAAACTTGGTCAGCAATCTAGCAGCTGCATTCTGTACCACCGGAGGTTTTCAAAGTGGCCTCAAGGTTTGCCCTACATACATGGGTCAATGTGGCAAGGTCGGACTGAGATAGCTATGGCGAAAGTTGTTGGGCTCAGCAAAGATGGAAAAGTGCTGTTCTAGCCACCATGGACACCTGTTTGTCCATGAAAAACATAGGATCAAGCCAGACCCCCAAACTCTTCATGGAGTCCACAGCAGAAAGCTGGACTCCATTGAGTGATGGGAGTAACTAATTCCGCATAGCCAGAGTGCTTCCTAGATATTGTCTTCACAGAATTTAACTTAAGACAGCTACCCAGCCATTCCATCACGGCATCCAGGCACTGGGCCAGGGAGGAGATACAGTATCTGCTTCTGGTTGCTTATCAAGCAGGAGGTAGAGCTGGGTATCATCAGCATACTGGTGGCATCCAACCCCAAACCTCCTGACATCATCTGATATATAAAGCATCGGGGACAGGGTTGATCCCTGCGGGACCCTGCAATGTAGTTCCTGCCTGGATGAACCCTTTTCCACAATGACCATCTTTATCCAGCATCCATAGAGGAAGGAGGGCAAACCACTGAACAGCAGTAACTCTTACCCCCTGTGAGGCTAAGCAGTCTTAGAATCATAGAGTTGGAAGGGACCACCAGGGTCATCTAGTCCAACCCCCTGCACAATGCAGGAAATTTACAACTATCTCCCCCACACACCCCCAGTGACCCCTACTCCATGCCCAGAAGATGGCTCTCTCATGAACTACCTAAGGAAATAGAATCAGCATTGCTGACAGATGGCCATCTAGCCTCTGCTTAAAAACCTCCAGGAAAGGAGCACTTACCTCTCGAGGAAGTCTGTTCCATTGAGGAACCGCTCTGTTAGAAAATTCTTCCTAGGACCAAATCAACCAGGACCAAGTGGTTAGGAGAGGAAATCGAGTAGTATTGGGACAAGAAACTGTTGATAGACCTTGATATGCATTTAAGGGCATGAGAGCTGGCCTTGTGTAGTGTATGTAATTAAACGAGCGACTATTCTTATGGGTTCCCATCTGTAACAGAGAGCTCTTTTGTTAGACTGCTGAAAGCATCCAGAAAAACTTTGATTTTTACTTTGTAAATGTTGTTGTTGCTCCTGCTACTAGAGTTACCAGTGGGGGTGGGTCAGTGTTCTCACAGAATAATGACTGATCTCCATAGCACACAGATTAGTTCCCCTGGTGGGACAGGCAGCTTCAGAGGATGTATACTATGGAATCACATCCCTCCCCACCTCAAAATCTACTATCTCCAGGCACCGCCAAATCTCTAGGAAATTCTCATGCCAGAGTTAGGAACCCTGGTTGCTACTGTTGTAGAGTCCAGTGGTGCAGGCAAACTCAGAGCAATTATAGTTCTGTGTTGTGTAATTGTTGGAGTGTCAGACTAGGATCTGGGAGACCCAGTTTCAAATCCCCATTATGCCATAGAAGCTTGCTGGGTGATCTAGTCTTGTCACACATTCTCATCCTAACCTTTCCCGCAGGGTTGTTATAAGAATAAAATAGAGGAAAGGGTGATGATGCAAGCCACTGTAATGAGAAAGTCAGGATATTAATTAATTAAGACATTAGTGAATACATTAATTTTTCCTGGCTTTTTCTTCTAGTATCTTTGTGCAGTGCCATAAAGTTGCAGTTGAGGATTGGGGTAGGGCTGTTGATTCAGTTCAGCCCGAACTGAAAAACAGCCGAATTTCCCCTGATTCGGCTGTTTTTCAGTTCGGACGAACCGAACTCAAAAAAGGCAGGAAACCGGGGAGCCGAATTCGCCAAATTCGGGGGTTCGGTGAATAAATTCGGTAGATTCGGCCCCACCGCCGCCTCCCTGGCGCCTTCACGGGGCTTCCATGAAGATGTGGGGGAGGGGGCTTTAAACAGGTCTGTGCCTCCCGGCGGGGAGGCACATATCTGTTCCACATACCCCTTTAAACAGATCTGCGCCTCCCAGCTGGGAGGCGCAGATCTGTTTAAAGGGCCCCGGGAGTCCCTGTTTAAAGGGAGTCCCGGGAAGACAGTCGTGGGGTCTTTAAACCCCTCTGCTTTGCCTGTCCTGGCAGAGCAGAGGAGCTTGCCAACCCCCCGCTCGCCTTCCTGGGAGTCCCGGGAAGACAGTCAAGGGGTCTTTAAACCCCTCTGCTTTGCCTGTCCTGGCAGAGCAGAGGAGCTTGCCAACCCCCCGCTTGCCTTCCTGGGAGTCCCGGGAAGACAGTCGAGGGGTCTTTAAACCCCTCTGCTTTGCCTGTCCTGGCAGAGCAGAGGAGCTTGCCAACCCCCCGCTCGCCTTCCTGGGAGTCCTGGGAAGACAGTGAAGGGATCTGCAGTGGATCACCTACCCTTCCCCCCTCCAATCCCCCCCTCCAATCTCCCGGGTGATCCTGTCAGCTGGGGCCAGGAGGATCACCTGCCCTTCCCCCCCTCCAATCCCCCCCTCCAATCTCCCGGGTGATACTGTCAGCTGGGGCCAGGAGGATCGCCTGCCCTTCCCCCTTCCAATCCCCCCCTCCAATCTCTCGGGTGATCCTGTCAGCTGGGGCCAGGAGGATCACCTGCCCTTCCCCCCCCTCCAATCCCCCCTCCAATCTCCCGGGTGATACTGTCAGCTGGGGCCAGGAGGATCGCCTGCCCTTCCCCCTTCCAATCCCCCCTCCAATCTCCCGAGTGATCCTGCCGCCTGCGGGGGCCACAGAAGCCACGGCCCTCCGTTTGCAAGATCTGAGCAGGGCTGTCAAAGATGGGACATTTTGGAGGACTTTCATTCATGGAAGGTTTTGCATCAGAGTTGCCACTCTTTAGATGCACTTTTCCTCCCATCCATATTCTCCAAACTCAATAATAAGCCGCCGTGCAGAGTTTTGAGAATTCACATGGGGAAAATGTGCATCTAGAGAGTGACAACTCCAATGCAAAACCTTCCATGAATAAATGGCCATAGGGTCGCCATGAGTCGGAAGCAACTTGACGGCACTTAACACACACATGCAAACAACGAGCAGGCGAGTGCTGTGGGGTGGGAATTTCTCCTTTTGCATCAGGACAGTGAATAGTCATTTTAAAGGTTTTAAAAGTTGTTGTTGTTGTTTTTTAAAAAAGAGTGGTTTAAGCGAGCTTCAAAATCAACTCTACATTGACTGCAATGGATCTGGAAGGATCTCCTTCCGTTCTTGCACAGTGTATATTCATGCCTCTAGGAAGCATAACTAGAATCCATTTTGACTAGTAGATATGAATATTCCTCTCCTCCATGAACATGTTCACTCCCCTCTTAAAGCCTTCCAAGTTGGCAGCCATCACCACATCTTGTGGCAGGGAGTTCCACAATTTAACTGTGCACTGTGTGAAGAAATACTTCCTTTTATCAGTTTTGAATCTCTCACCCTCCAGCTTCAGCGGATGACCCCATGTCCTAGTTTTTATGAGAGAGGGAGAAAAACCTTTCCCTGTCCACTCTCCCTGCACCATGCACAATTTTATAGACCTCTATCCAGCTGGTGCTGGCTGCTGTGAGTGCTCCTCTTGGGATCCTGAGGTGAACCTGCCTGCTGGAATTGGATCTATCTAACTGGATTATAATTCCCTGACTGTGCCTGCCTGCTTCGTGGTGGTCCCTGGACGTGGAAGAGAAGAGAAGAAGACATCCACAGTTTGACCCTATCATTTTACTTAATTTTGGGCTTTTCTTTATAACTTGGGGTAGGGGAGCAGATTCTGCTGTATTTATTTGGAGCAAGCCCCAGGCTTCTGCCTGGGTCTCTTTATTTTAAATTTGGTGTTTGGTTTGTTGCTCTGTGTGTGCGGGCTGTGATTTCTGGCCTGTGCTACTGTTCCCAAGTTTGGCTTTCTAATTCCTGCTGTGGCCTGGAGTTGGCATAGGCTTTTACTGACTGAGTCTCTGTTAAGCTTGGCCTGGTTTGGGGCTCTTTATGTTAAATTTGATGTTTGGGTTGTTGCTCTGTGTGTGTAAGCTGTGATTTCTGGTTGGGGGGGGGAATTACCTGTTCTGGTTGGGGTGGGCTTGCCTTTGTGGGAGTGTTATTCCTGCTGTTTTTTGTGGTTGCCAACTTTGGGTGGAGTTAAGTGGGTCAGTGTGAGTCTCTGCCTGTGGGGGTGGGGGGGTGGGATCCAGTGTACTTTGGTTGAAGTTAGCTTGGGTTCCTAGAGTGTTGCACCGCCTCACCTGTGTGATTCCTGCTTGCAGGGGAGATCCATCTGCTTCAAGGTAGCTGCCTTGTTTGTGAATTGTGATGTTGGTGGTTAACTTTGTTTAAGGGCGCACTAGTTATTAGGTAGGGTAGCACCCAGGCTTGGGTGAGGGACTCTTTTTAAAGAACGACCCAGCCGACTCCCCGGGAGACCCGGGGAGACGGCCAGGTAAACCTCTTGGTCATTTAAGCAGGGGAGGTTTTGCCTTGGGTTTGCCACTCTCCAGATGCACATTTTCCCAGCCAGATTCTCCAAACTCTGCATGGGGGCTTATTGTTGAGTTTTGAGAATTTGGCTGGGGGGAATGTGCATCTAGAGAGTGGCAAATCCAAGGCAAAACCTCTCTGACCCTGGAGATTATAGATATGCATCATGACTAGTATTCACTTTGACTAGTAGCCATGGATAGCCCTAAGCCCTAAGCCAAAAGTTTTGCATTGGTTTTTATGGAGAAGGGGGCAAGCCCCCTTCCAGCCCCCCCAACCCAATCCTCACCAAACATGGGGGTTCTTGCAAGGAGTGTCCCACCAAGCTACCCTGAAAGTTTGGGACCCCCACCTCAAAAAATGCCCCCCCCAGAGCTGTGGGAAAAACCTCCCTATGCCTGCCTATGCTGGGAGATTTCTCATTAACCTACTTCCCATGAGGGGTTAACACTTTGGGCGTCTGTGGTTAACCGCATAGGAAACAAGCTTCATGAGAAATCTCTCAGCACCAGCAGGCATAGGGAGGTTTTTCCCACGGCTCTGAAGGGGGCATTTTTTGAGGTGGGGGTCCCAAACTTTCAGGGTAGCTTGGGGGGACTCTCCTTGCAAGAACCCCCGAGTTTGGTGAGAATTGGGTCAGGGGGTCCGGAGTTATGGGGCCTGGAAGGGGTCCCCCCCGCCCATTGCATGAATAGCAGCCGGCTTCTGTTCTTTCCTGTGGGTGGATGGGGGGACCCCTTCCGGGCCCCATAACTCCGGACCCCCTGGTCCAATCTTAACCAAACCTGGGGGTTCTTGCAAGGAGGGTCCCTCCAAGCTACCCTGAAAGTTTGGGACCTCCACCTTAAAAAATGCCTTTCCCAGAGCCGCGGAAAGGCGTGAATGTGCTTTTAATGGCTTTATTCGGCAGGATTTTTCCCCGAACTTGAATCTCACGCCGAATTCAACGGATCTGAAGTGGGGGGGGGTTCGGACTTGGCCTTTCCCGAATTTAAACACCCCAAATTTTGCCGAATCCGAATTGTACCGAAAACTTTTTTTCAACAGCCCTAGATTGGGGTACCCTTGAGAACCATACGGTAAATGGCATGAAGATGAAACTGCAAGAAGGGCAAATTAGACCAAGTTCCCTCCTGTTTCTTGTACAAGTGGACCAGGAAGCGTACGGCACTATAATATATATCCTCTTTACAGACTTCTCATCCATAAGGACTTCCAAAGTGGTGTACATCAATAATTGCTATAGATTTTCAGCAAAAATAATGGATTTGACCTAACTCTTTGTAACTGGGTTAATATTTATTAATGTAACTAAGATTCAAAGGAGTAATGCTGGATAAAGACCATAATAAATATGACTCTGTAAGGAAAGGGAAAATTTGTTATGCTCAAACATTCTAATTAAAATGTACTTGGAGTCCTTGGTCAGCATTTGGCCAGTCTCCTTGACTCGGGTCTGATTTTCTTCCTTCAATCGTAATGAAAAGAAATAAAAAAATGGATTTCTTCTGGTAAAAGGAAATGTGCAGGGCCAAGGAAAGAAGATTCTGTTCTCACAATGAGTTCAATTCATTATGACTTCTGTTGATCAGCCAAAAGTGTTGAGGGAGTACTGATGGTGATTGTTTGAAGACTCCATCCAGTGTACCCAGATCCTAGTGTAGGGGTACTCCCCTACAAATTATTCTGTTAAGTATTTGCATTAGTCCTATCGACAAAACATATCTGTGCACAGGTGATACACTGCTGGTCCCACCCCTGCCTATGCATAAGTACCTTAATGTCAGCACAAAGCCTACATGCATACAATATGCATGTATATTGGCTTATACATGTGTAGAAGAAGAAGAGTTGGTTTTTATATGTCGACTTTCTCTACCACTTAAAGGAGACTCAAACCGGCTTACAATCACCTTCCTTCCCCTCCCCAAACAGACACCCTGTGAGGTAGGTGGGGCTGAGAGAGAGTGACTTGCCCAAGGTCACCCAGCTGGCTTCATGTGTAGGAGTGGGGAAACAAATTCAGTTCACTAGATTAGCCTTCGCCGCTCATGTGGAGGAGTGGGGAATCAAACCTGGTTCTCCAGATCAGAGTCTACCACTCTGTGCTAAAGGCAGCATGAACAAATGTAGGTGGGAGGCAAGGTTAGTCCTGCTTCTCCTTAATCATGTTGCAAGTACATAGATATTTTGTGTTTAGAGAGCTAATGATGTGCTCTACTGGGATCTACTCTATCCCTCTACGGATAAAGGTTCTTTGAATTTTAATGCCTTCATAATTAGCAGGTGCACCCATTATCCCAAGTGACTATGTAAATTGGTCCCAAGATTCTGAGAGGGGTCTATAATGCCTTCTATATTTCCAGTATTTATAGCTTTGTCTTCCTTCGGTGGGTATTTATAGCACAGTTCCAGTCTTCTGATATGAGATTAGGGCTATGGATTCGGTTCATCCCTAACCGAAAAACAGCCGAATTTTCCCCAATTCGGCAGTTTCTAGTTCGGATGGAACTTAATTCAAAAAAGGCGGGATAACAATGAGCCGAATTCGGCGAGTTTGGGGCGATCGCTGAATAAAATTGGCAAATTCAGGGGCACCAAATTAGCAGCATAACCGTCAGTTAGTAATTCGGCCGTTTAAAGCCATTAAAAACACTTTCGTGCCTTCCCGCGGCTCCGGGGGGGCATTTTTGGAGGTAGAGGTCCCAAAATTTCAGTGTAGCTTGAGGGGACCCTTCTTGCAAGAACTCCCATGTTTTGTAAAGATTGGGTGAGGGGACCCTTCATGCAAGAACCCCCAAAGATTTGGGGGGGAACCCCCATTTTGTAAAGATTGGGTCAGAGGGTACCGAGATATGGAGCCCGGAAGGGGTCCCCCCCAAAATCGCCAATTTGAATAAAGGCATTAAAAACACATTCACACCTTTCCGTGGCTCCAGGGGGCATTTTTGGAGGTAGAAGCCCCAAACTTTCAGCGTAGCTTGAGGTGACCCTTTTTGCAAGAACCCCCAAGTTTGGTGATGATTGGGGCAGGGGGTCCTGGTTATGGGGCACGGAAGGGGTCCCCCCACCCATCTGCCCATTACAGCCTTTAAAAACACATTCGCGTTGGGCCGTACCATTACCCAGGCCCGGGGGTCTGACTAAAATGCAATTAATCCCGAGTTATAGGGTCCCCCCATCCACCCATTGGAATGAATGGGAGCAGGCAATCCTTAATGTGCATCTAGAGAGCAGCAAATCCAAGGCAAAACCTCCCGTGCCAGAGAGTATGTGTGTGTGAGTCTGCCAGAATCGTATTGGATTACTCCTGAGTCCTGACTCCCAGTCCCTGCTCCTGATAGAAGAGAAGAAGACATCCACAGTAAGACCCATTTGGGGGCTTTTCTCTATAATTCTCTATAATTTTTTCCTGTGTGTGTGTATGTAGGGGGGATTCTCTCTCTCTCTCTCTTTCTCTCTGTGTGTGTGTGTGTGTGTGTGTGTGTGTATGAGGGGGGAAGCCAAAGGGGGTGGGTTTACCTGTTCTGCTGGGGGGTGGGCTTGATTGCCTCTGTGTGGGACTGTGCTTTCTACTGTTTTCACCGGTTGCCAACTTTGTGTGGAGTTAACTGTGGGTCAGTGAGTCTCTCTCTGGCTGGTTCCTATTGTTTCCAATGGGCTGGGCAGCCGCTCCTGTTGTTTTGAATGGGCTAGCCTGTCATTCGTTTTAGTACATTCCCTGTAATGTATTTCAGTGGAGTCAATGCAAGTCAACTGACATTCCCCTCTCCCATTATCTTCAATGGGCTGGGCAGCCTCTCCCATTGCTTCCAATGGGCTGACATGGCATTCATTTTAGTAAATCCCTTTTAATGGCTTTATTCCAATGGGCATATGGGGGACCCCTTCTGGGCCCCATAACTCGGGGGGCCCTGACCCAATCTTCACAAAACTTGGGGGTTCTTGCAAGAAGGGTCCCCTGAAGCTACAGTGAAATTTTGGGACCTCTACCTTCAAACATGCCCCCTGCAGAGCCGCGGAAAGGCACAAATGTGTTTTAAATGCTTTTATTCCAATTGGCGATTTTGGGGGGGACCCCTTCCGGTCCCCATATCTCGAGACCCCCTCACCCAATCTTTACAAAGCTTGGGGGTTCTTGCAAGAAGGGTCTCCTCAAGCTACGCTGAAATTTTGGGACCTCTACCTCCAAAAATGCCCCCCTGAAGCCATGGAAAGGCGCAAATGTGTTTTTAATGGCTTTAAATGGCCGAATTTTCCCCCGAACTTCGAATTGCATGCCGAATTCCACGGATCCGAATCGGGGGAGTTCGGACTTTGACATTTACCGAATCAAAATGGGCCGAATTTTGCCGAATCTGAATTTTACCGAATTTTTTTTTTCAACAGCCCTATATGAGATAGCAACACGGAAGGAAAATCAACCAAAACTGCAGTCATTGCACTAGCAGAGCACATTGGGGGCTGATGCTTGTTCTGGTAGTATTGAGGGAGGGTGATTCCCCTTCCTCACGACAGCTGCTAATGCTATGGTATATTGTACACAATGGCCTCCTAAATATCAGTAGAAGGTTTTGGGGGAAGAAAGGGGGTTGCTTAGGGAAATGGAAGCTAGTGAGTGTTCACTTGTATGAACTCCTTCTGTGTTCTCATGGCAAGATCCAACCCAATGTCTTTTGGAACTTTGTAAGCAGTGACCATTTATAAATTTCCAAGATTAGTAGATGAAGGTGCTTTGAGAAATCCTGTTTTTTCCAGAAAGCCAGAAGCATAAGTCTACAGCAGCATTTGTTATGTGTCACTGCCCCCTTTTTACTGCAACTTCTTTTGCAGTAAAACCCCCATTATGATACGTCATGCCTTAGACCATTTTTGTTGCTTCAGGCATTTTTCAATTGTATTGTTTTCCAGTTCTTTAATCCTAGTCCTACTGGAGGTCTTTGCTGTCTGGTTGAATTGCTTTTCATATTCTGTAATTTGCCTTGAGTCTCAGTGAGAAAGACAGATTGTAGATGATGATGGCGATGATGATAAATAGTTTGAAAAATGAGTGGTCTGATTGTCTATAGCAAGGCAACCCTAAAAGTGATAATGATGAAAATGATATATCACAATATTTGTGGTTACAGCACACAGGAATAAGAAGCAGGAGAGTAGATGGGCTTCTGAGATAAGTCCATGGCACATGGAAGGTATTTGACCAAGTATTTTAAGCCCATTTTTTGATATTATTGCTCTAGACCGCAAAGCCTTTGAAGGTTTGAATGAAATATGGAAATGCAAGTTCATACGGGAGATTTTAAAATCTTCAAAAAGTGATTCCATTACATAGGAAAGCGGAGTGGCTGAAGTATCTGAATGCTGAAGTAACTCTGGAAATAAAGACCTTGGAAAGGGACCTCCTAATATTAAGCTGTATGAAAAAGGGGAGCTGGAGAGGTTCCCATGTCTCACTTCATAAAAAAACTGAATTTAGAACAAAATTGGGGTTATTTTTTTAAAAAATGTTCCCCCATTTCAATAAGAATACAAACAAGGATAAAATACATAGAAAAGTAGAAAACAATATCATACAATGCAAACATAAAATAAAAAAAAGGTTATTTTTAATTGCTTGGCTTTTCTATGCCTTTCATAAGCAGAGTTGCATCTTTCAAAATCCATTGAAGGTAATGGGCTTAGAATGGTGTAACTCTGTTAGAGACGGGACTGTGAATCACTTTGTAGGTAACCCATGTGGACGTTTGGATTATTTTTCTCTTCCAAATGAACTAGCATTTGTGTAGTTTGCAGGGAACTTTAGCAAGCTTTGAGATCTTCAAAAACTCTGCAGTATACACCAATAATGACAAATATCAGTAGATCTTTGATAATGGGTAGACCTTTGATGACCCAGCAGGCATGTGGTCAGGTCACCAAGCTGACACTGGCAACAGTTGCTAGGGGCCAGTGGAGCATGCTTAGCTAAGGGAATGGGGGTACGATATGGTTCAGGTGAAGAGAGCAAAACTTTGTTCCAGATAAAATGGAAGTTTTGTTGGTAGATCTTTTCCATAGAATATTTGGAGATTATGAGCATAACTGTTTTTAGTTTATGGTTTTATATAAATTGGCAGCACTGTAAAGGACAGTAGTGAGCCTGTTCTTCACTGTATGACAAAAGTTACAGTGAATATCCTGGAAGAATGCTGAAATCTTTCTTTTGACAGAAAATGTACAATCTGAAGGAGTTAATGTTCTCACTTGCCTTTATGTAATCTCAAAGCTTTCCCGCCAGAAGTTAAAGTGCATTTATTTTGAAGGAAGGAAGGAAGGAAGGAAGGAGGGAAGGAAGGAAGGAGCAGTTATGATTTCTTTGTGTACTTGGATCTGCCCCTTCATTGAAGAAAACGATTAGCTTGCAAACAGGAACTCTGTGGGCATATAGAAGAATCTACAGGACTTTCCAGTTGTGTAACTGTGCTTAAAGAAAGATACTAAAGGACTTTAATGAAAGACACACAAGAAATGCAGAAAAAGAAATTACCTGATTTCTTCTTCCCTTGACTGCCTCATTCTGTAAATTGCCTTATTTTCTTTTGTGTCTCTCTGGCTGCAATCCTAAAAACATGGGACTTACTTCTAAGTAGACCTACTTTGGATTGCTCTGTGTCCTCCTGATCATTTGTCCCTCTCACTCTTGTGCCTCTTGGCACCCTACAGGGCCAAAATGGAACTGATTCAATCAACATGTTACGTTTCCCTACACAAAGATTTTACAGTGTCTGAAAAAGCCATGAGACCCACAGTGTTCCTGACAAACCAAACAGCCACCATTTATCTTAATTAACCCTAATGAACGTGAAAAATACTAATGGTTGACAATGACTGAGCTGTGTATAAAAGCAACAGATAACATGGTCAATATCTTGTTTGCTATGCGGGAGATGGAGAAGCGTATCTTTCTCTTCCTTGCTTGTGTGACCTTACAAATCAATGAAACAGCTCTTTAGAGCTGCCTCTTTTGAGTCAAGATTTGGAAGGGATGTATTGGCTTTGTATGCCTCCCTGTTACCCTATTGTCAGTGTGGTTAATCTGTTGCTAAAATCAGTCTCCTGGCACCTTTCTTATTCCTCACTTCATAAGAATGCTCTGATCTCTTGTTGATCTCTGTGTTATTCAGATCCTGAATGCACAATAAGCAACAGATGCTGCTGACTTTCCTAAGGTACCCAAAGGGTTTTAATTCTTTATTTAAAATGAAAAAAATATTTCCATTCATTTGGTCTCTAACTGCCTGTCACAAATAGCAAAATGTAAACAGGATATTGTTGAAGGCTTTCACGGTCAGAGTTCATTGGTTCTTTTAGGTTATCCAGGCTGTGTGACCGTGGTCTTGGTATTTTCTTTCCTGACGTTTCGCCAGCAGCTGTGGCAGGCATCTTCAGAGGAGTACTTCAGAGGACAGTGTCCTTCAGTGTTACTCCTCTGAAGATGCCTGCCACAGCTGCTGGCGAAACGTCAGGAAAGAAAATACCAAGACCACGGTCACACAGCCCGGATAACCTACAAGAACCAATGTAAACAGGATATTATTGAAATATCTTCTCTTCTTTCCTTTCACTTAATTCTAGTTCCATTTCAATAGGCTTCTGAATCCACTGGTGTTGGTGGGAGGGGGGAAACAGCTGCAGTCTTTCAAGAGAAAGTCATTTGAGCAAAGCAAGTTAGGGCAGTTCTCGATGGGAGTTTTGACGAGTGAACAGAACACCTGCTAATCATTGCTAGTCGAAATGGATAGGTGGGATCATGCAGTTGGCACAGCGACTGTGGCATAAAACTACTGATGATAGCATTACAATTCCACTCTACTCGCTTTCTCTTCTGTAGAGTAATTCTTCCTGCTTTCTCTTTGGTGTCATTGTCACAAGACTCTGCTTGTTTTTAGGTATTTTCATGCTTATTTAGATATTTTCAAGCTTACCCAAAGGATTCTCAGTTCCTTGGAGCTTCATTCCACAATCAGAAATAATTCATTCAGTGTTTTATCAGTATATTTTAGTCCCATAAAAAAAACCCACCTATGCTGCATATAAGAAGGTGATGGTTTAGTTGCTCTTCAAATCCAATTCCACATATATGAAATGTTCATATTGTCATGCTCACACATACATCTAACCCATTCAGGGTTGCCAACCTCCAGGTAATGAGGGAATAGAAATAGCACAGGGTTCAACAATGATACAAACAACCACAAAGAATGTCAATTTTCACATGTGATCACAATCACTATCCTCTACGCTAACATATACATTTATAAACTACCACATAAATATATACAACATTGCAAAGATCCGTACATTTACATAAATAGACATATGAATTTACTCAATGGAATGAGACCTCCTTCTTATGACCTGGCTGCTATCTTGCGACCCGGTAAGGTGGTGCAAACGATAAATAGCGTGCATGGCTGCAAAAGCTGCTGGAAAGTTCAAAGCATCCCTGGACAAGCTCAGCGAAGTTGCCCGCTTAGGAAGGCTGCTGGAAAGTTCAGTCGTCCCTGAACGGGCTCAGCGGGACTGCATGCACAGCTGGGACAGCCACTCAGCATCAAGTGGAGTCACACAAGGCAAATCCCAGAAAGTGGCGATTGCCGACGGGTCGAGGCGGGGCGCTGCCGGGAGGACGCAAGGAAATCCTGGCGGCCGCTGCCGGGAGTCCGGGAGAACCCGGAATGGATGGTGGAAACACTCTTTCCAGAATAATATTGTGCTTTTTCACTAAGAAATTAGCTTCATCAGCCAGCAATGCCAATTTTGAAGATTGAGTCGCCCTTCACAAAGGTTCTATCATAACCCCACTGTCGTAGGCCAACCCGAGCTGCCCTCCTCTGAGGAAGAGGAGGAGTGGGAACCTGGGCCTGTTCCTCCAAGGACCTCACTAGAACAGCAGGAACCAGGCATCAGAGCCACCAAGACCCATGACAGGGGATGAGGGCTGCTCCTTCTGGCAGCAAACAGAATAGCAGCAAGAAGGGCTGAACTCCTCGCTGTCTCCCAAGCTGGCTGAAAAGCAGAGAATCAGGGCCAGGCTTCAATTAAGGGAAAGAAGGCAAAATGCCAGGTGGACCTTGAGAGAGAGAAAGAAGACAATTAAGCCTAATCAGGAAGGAGTGGAAGAAGCTGAAGCTGTTAGGCTGATAAAAGGCCAGGCAGTTTGCTAGAGTTCTTGTGGGTTCAACACATGTTGAAGGCCACTGACTGAGAGAAGTAAACAGAAGCTCCAAGCAACTGAAGCTATCTCAGTCAACCCCGGGGTGCAAGTATGATCTGGTAAACAAGGAGGTTGTGCTGGTAAGTGCCCTTACTCCTTTGTCTGCTAATTACCTTAGTCGAGCCCGGTCCCCGGGAAGAGAAAAGCCTGCGTCAGGCTCTGGTCAATGCAGCACTCCCATTGCTGTTGTTGAAACCAGAGGCCAAGCCTCCGGCCTGGTTCCTGCTTGCATGCTACACCCCTGCCGGAGTACGACACCTGACCTCCTCAGGCTCCGCCCCAAAAACCTCCCGCCGGTGGTGAAGAGGAACCTGGCAACCCTAAGTCCATTATCCAGGAAATGGAAATTGGCCCAACAGTGCAACTAGGTAATTTTAGACTTTAGCTTCTAGACTTAATGATGTTGAGGATTCCTGTAGTTGGTAGTGTATCCAGCTTCAGATCTAAAGCTGAGCCCATGATCCAGGGCCCTGGCAGCACTACCAAACCAGTATATATGGGGTTATATTTTATCTACAAACAGTCCTGTGAGTAAGGTAACACTGACACTATGGTATAGCACAGAGAGTGCCAGACCAAATCCCATGGGTCATCTTGAGCCTGTCTGTATTTCTCAGCTTAACCTACTTTACTGGGTTATTGTGAGGAGAAAAGGGGATAATCTGTGCTTTTATGTTCCTCGTAGAGTCAGGAGTTTTGTTACAAATTGAGCAAGAAACTGGTTATTATTATGGGGAGGAAAAGAAATCACCCTTTTGAGGAATTTTCAGTGACCAAAAGAAAACAAAGTAGAATGGACAATTTCCTAGATATTAGTTCTCCCACTATCTGCTCAAATCATTGTTTACCTATGCTCCCCAATGATAAAGCTCCACTATTAGCTGATTCAAGTATTATTAATGACTAAAATATATCTTTCCTCAACACCTAAGTTACCAGAAATAGATTTATCCAAAGAACAATACCTAAATATTCATTCTAAGAACTTTGCATTTTTGACTTCCTAAACACTTTTAATAGCTCAAGCCTGTGAGTAAAATCTATGAGAAGCTTGTTCCATTACTCCAATTTTTTTGTAAGCAGTCTTGTACTTCAGATTTCAGGGGGAACAGGGAGATTTGCATCCTACAAACAATCTACAGAGTCAACCCTTTTATTTACTAAAGGAGAACAAAACTAGAATAGCACGTGCCCCTGAATTTTCCACCTCGTTGATTTTAGTACCGAAAGCTATAGTCCTTGACATTTATAAATTTCAGGGGCAGTGGATAGATTGGTCCTCTAAAATGGAAGGCAAAAGGACACTTACCTTACTTGCTAGCTCTTATGTTGACCTTAAGTCAGTTGAAAGGATAGACGGCCCAATTCATCATGAGCATATTTTATTACATTTTAATACCTCATGGATTCCATCTTTAATATTGGCAAAATGTCAATTTCTGCAGCATTTTGGGATTTTTCCCTCTAGACACTTCAAAAATGGGAAAGTCAAACCTCTGATTCCGTCAAATAGGCCACCAGCTAATATGAATGAAGGATAGCTGAGCAGAAACTGAAGCCCAAGGCTCATTTCAGCTACATCAGTGAAGGGTAGGGTTGCCAACCTCCAGGTACTAGCTGGAGATCTCCTGCTAGTACCTGGATCTGCAGTCGATAGAGATCAGTTCACCTGGAGAAAATGGCCGCTTTGGCAATTGGCCTCTATGGCATTGAAGTCCCTCCCCTCCCCAAAGTCCGCCCTCCTCAGGCTCCACCCCAAAAACCCCGCCAATGGCAAAGAGGGACCTAGCAACCCTAGTGAAAGGATATGCAGATTTCAGTGACTGAACAGCTTGTTTGATTTTTGCATATAGCTATGATATTGTAAAAACTGACTGAATTGTACAGATTTCTAAGAGAAGAAAAAGAAGAGGAAGAGTTGATTTTTATACCCCACTTTTCTTTACCTTCAAGGAGTCTCAAATTGGCTTACTAATGAAATTTATTTTAATTATTTGTAGTTTAGCTTTAATGATTAGTAAAACCTTTGTTTAACCCACAGCATTGTCTGGTAAAAACTGACTGAATTGTACAGATTTATAAGAAAAAGAAGAAGAGGAAGAGTTGGTTTTTATACCCCACTTTTCTTTACCTTCAAGCAGTCTCAAATTGGCTTACTAATGACATTTATTTTAATTATTTGTAGTTTAGCTTTAATGATTAGTAAAACCTTTGTTTAATCCACAGCATTGTCTGGTGTCTTCACATAGGTGTGTGCTTGCAATGGTGGAAATGAATGAGATAGCCAAGAAATAAAATATATTTTAAATATTTGTCAGATGCAGGTCTATGGAGCCTCATACCAGAAAATAGGCTTTCCAGCTGCCAGGTGGAGGCAGGCAAAAGCCCACCAATCCACCAGGCTACTCACCAGCCCTCAGCTGGTCAGCAGGCAGAAAAAGGCTAGTAGAGGGAAGGCCATGCGATGCACCAACATCACTTCTGAGTTTACCTGGAAGCAATGTGGATGCTCTAGCAATCACCTCCGAAACTAGGGAAACCACAGAGTTTCAGAGGTGATTGCTAGAGCATCTGCGTTGCTTCCGGGTAAACCCGGAAGTGATATTGGTTTGTCACGCAGGTTACATGCATCCCGATTATGGCCGCTCACCATGCCCCCACAAAGGAACAACCTGGCAACCCTAACCAGAAAAGCACTAGGACATTAATTACTCAGATCATTACATCTGCTTCATCTGTTATGGCATGAACAGATCATTTGGAAAACTGTAACAAAAGCTGCATTCTATGTTTGAGAAGTGAGTCAGAAACTTCCTTTTGCTGCTCTTTACAAATACTTTCCAGTTCCTTTGGTAGTAAAGTAAAAGCAGAATGGGGCTGAACCACTGCTGCTGGCTTCCAGACAGATGGACAGCCCATTAAATGTGGCATAAGGGTCCCAATTATTAGTCCCACGTGAGTGCAGCTGCATGAAATTCTTGCAAACCCCTTCCATGCCATGGAGAGAGCAGCAAAGTGGGAAATGGTGGTGTTGGTTTTGGCAAGGTCAAATGAAGCTAATCACTGTTACAGAAGTGATGGAATTGATCTAGGTTATTATACCCAAACGTAGCAGAATAATACACAGACAGTGAATCCGACAACTGTATATGCTACGCTGCTAGATGCATTCATCAATATTCCATTTTGTCTGACAATGAACTTCAGATGGAAAATAAGAGATGAGAGCGCATCATTACAGCCCCCTTTCCCTCGCTCTGTGTGTCTGAGTATGTGCTCCAGATCATGAGAATCAGATAAGCTTTCAGATAATGAACTACCGAGATGCAGTTTGCTTTAAAAAAAAATCTCACTGAGTTAGAAAAATAATTAGAGGAGAGGCTAATGAAGGTCACTGCTTGCATTTCAGTGTGGCCCCTGCAAAAGGAATTACGTTACAATGAATCTTCACTAGAGAATTGAAACCAAGTGGTTGAGAACAAGAGAGGATTAAAATTCTTCTCGGAGCAGTACAGTCATGTGCAGCTTGATAATAAAAAATGCAAGCACACTGTTATAAAGCAAAGGAAAATGGGGAAAATAATTGGCTCTAAGAACAACAGAAACCAAGTGAAGGTATCTGTGTTGCTCCTACTGTGTAGTTTATATTGCAGTTAAGAAAACAGAAAAGCAGCTTTGGAACAAACTTGGACTGTGTTCAAACCAGTATGTCACATTTAATTTCATTTTGTTCTCTCTCTCTCTCTCTCTCTCTCTCTCTCTCTCTCTCTCTCTCTCTTGGTCTCATTTATCTTTCCACATTTTTTTCCTTTTCTCCCATTATTTATATACAGACACATGCACAACCATACACATTCATACACACACATGCACAGCGCACACATACTGATACATAAAATCAGGGCAAAAGAAAACCTATTGACATTTAGAAGTTTGTTAAAACGATTTTTCTTCTTGTGGAGAAGCTACTAGATTAATCCAAGGTATTGGCTTGGAGCCTGTCAAAATTTAGAACTGCCTGCAGAGCATGGCTTTCTAAACCCCCCTTCTACGTTCCAAAAGCTCCCCACCTACTGCTTCTGTGGACCCCCCAGGAACAGCTTGAAAAGGAAGTTCGAGGGCTGCCATGGAATCAGCAAAAATCATCCCTTTGCACATTCCGATTTGTTCAACAGGATCTAACCCATTATCTTCAACTGTATATCCTACCATTATATATTTAACGGCAATGTGTTAAGAAAGAGTTTTCTTGCAATTGCATGTTGTGGTTTAACCAATTTAATCATTTCACATATCTATACCCCCTCCCAATTCTAGAAGGTTTTGTTTGTGCTCTTCAGTGCCTGGCATTATTTTTTAATGAATACAGTTAATATCATTTTAAATAAAGTTCAAGAGAGAGACGAATGGATCAGGCCTTAAGCTCAAAAGCTCTTTTTCTTCTAGAAAACCCAAGATAGCCTGGATAGGCTTCATCTGAGCCACTGAAGGGAAAGTAGAGAGAGGCTACTCACCTCCTGGATGGTTTTCCACTTAATGACTGGTCCCAGATTGCTTTTTCACTCACAGGGTATGGAGAAGCTATGGGGGAACCTGTCTCTTTTCTCTGAAGCATTAGAGTTGTCAGGTCCCCCCTGGCAACTGGCAGGGGGGAACTTACTGGTGGTGGGAGGCCCAGGTTGGCGACGTGATAAAGTCAGTGGTGATGCCAGGGATGCTCTGGTATTAGAATAAAACTCTATGGTTTTACGGTCTTCTGGTAGAGATGGCTGACCTGAGCACATCGTCTCTCAAGAGCTCTTGAGAGACCCTAGAGACACTCTGAACCGGGACACCCCCAGTGTCCCGAGCCCGTTCCTAAAAGGTGGAACATGGAGCAGGAAATTCCTGCAGCCCTTAGAGTGTGGTCTGACTCCCAAACTCCCCCCAGGTAGAAGCCCGAGGGGATTTGGATGCTTGCCCGCCGGCCGAGGAAGAAACCGTCACCATGAGTGTCTCCAAGGATCCTGGCTTGGATCTCCTCTACCAATTACCAAACATTGAACTATTTTAAGAACAGAAACCCCGGCATCCGACACCTGAGTAAGTGCCAAGAACTCTTTTTGTTTACTTTTCAATCATGAAAGACTGAGGAGCTTTTTAAACCAGCTATAGAGCCTGTATCCCCCACACTCAAGATTATGAGATAACCTGGGGGAAAAAAGGAATATTTGCTAACCTGATTGAGGAATTATAACGGGTAGACACAACAATAACGTTTTGAGTGACACTGCAAGCAGCAACTAAAGACTGTGAATTGGAAGGGGGAGGGACGAAGTCTTACTTCTGATCTGAAACTCTTTCACTTATAGAAGTCCTCCAGCCACGTTTGCACTTTGAGAAAGAGATTTTGTTGGAAGAACCGGATGTGTCTTTAAGCGTAACTGGAGTATTCTAGGAATTTTATGGTCTGTGTTACACTAAAACTACCCGACTCTACAGCAATCAGCTCGGCAGGGAGCCATGGATTACAAAGGACTGGAGGAAATGCTGTCAAAGCACACTGAAACAATCAACAATCAAATTCAAAAACAAACAAAGCAAATGATTCAATTTATAGACCAGAAATTTGACAATGTTTTTAATGAGATTAAGACAATTAAAAACCAAGTGAAGGAATTGAAAACAGACATGAATGAGATGGAAATCACTGTGAAAAAAGTGGAGAATGAGCAAAAAGAAATCCAAATGGAAATTAAGGATTATAAGAAACAAATTGGAGAAATACAATCACAAGAAGAGGCCTTGAAGGACCAGCTCGCCCTTTTGGATATGAAATTGAGAGAGGCCAATCTACGCATACGCAATCTCCCGGAATGGTATGGAGCTACTAGAGAGACCATGATAAAGTCACTTGCTGATATTTTCCAAATAAATGAACAAAAATTAAATTATGCAATAGATAAGATCTACAGGGTCCCCTTGTCTCCCAAAATGCAGAAGTCGAAGCCTAGAGAGATTGTGATTGGTTTTTTTTATCTCAGAATGAAGAATACTATCATGCAAATCCAATTTGATAGTTCTCTGTCAGTAGATGGAGTTAATTCACAGTGGGTAGCCGTGTTAGTCTGTTTGCAGTAGTCAAAAAGGGCAAGAGTCCAGTAGCACCTTAAAGACTAACAAAAATATTTTCTGGTAGGGTATGAGCTTTCGTGAGCCACAGCTCACTTCTTCAGATACAGCTAGAATGTAGCTGTATCTGAAGAAGTGAGCTGTGGCTCACGAAAGCTCATACCCTACCAGAAAATATTTTTGTTAGTCTTTAAGGTGCTACTGGACTCTTGCCCTTTTTGAGTAGATGGAGTATCATTAATACTGCTAAAGGATATATCTCGTCACTTGGTTGCAAAGAGGAATGCTTACAAAGACTTCACTATGATATTAAGAAAAAATGGAATAAAATATGCTTGGCTAACTCCACAAGGTCTTACTTTCACTTATAAACAGAACAGATGTGCTGTTAATTCATTGGTAGAGGTGGAAAGATTTCTGTCAAGAAATAAAGAACTGGCAGATCCTATTCAAGGAAGAGAACAAGAGGAAGCATGACAGGATGAAAACTCAAGTTTGCAAGAAGCAGCAACTGGAATCCATGGTCACCAAGAGACTATATCAAGAAAGCAAGAAAAAACCAACAGAAATCCTAGACAGAAAAAGTCGTTCAAGAAGAAGGGTTAAAGGGTTGGAGGGTACTGAAATGATGGGAGAGAGGGGAGGTGTGGGGAAATAACAATGAGTTTTTAATTTGCTTATTAATGTAAAGAATTTATAGATCTATCCTTTTTGGGGGGAATTATTATGTAACCTATTAGCATTTTAATTTTTTAAATTTTTTATTCATAATATTGGTGATTAGGTTATATAAGACAATAGGTATATAAAGGACATTAGGAATAAATAGAAAATTATAAATAATCATATACTAGTCTAGTAAGAATAGATAATATTCAATATAAAGGAGTGACTAGATTATGAATAGGTTAGAGGAAACTGTGGGGGGAAGTCCAAACTACTAGATGTATTTAATATTGAAGGTATACATTAAGCTATACATTGCTACTTACTAACATATGGAAAGATAAGCTTTATGAAATACCGAATAAGATGGATTGTGTTATTATGGAAAAAATAATAAAAAATAATTTAAAAAACCTCTATGGTTTTATTATAGAGTTTTGCTGAAATATCAGATCATTCCTGACATTGCTGGTGACATGCTGACTTCTGTGCACATGGGGAGTGACATCAGCACATTGGGACACTGTTGGCATTCCCACGTTTTTCACTACATGCCCCCCCACCCCCCGTCGGCCAGCTGATCAGCAGTGGAGGGGCAACAGCTGGGAGTGGGGTGATGACACCCCAAATTTTGGGGATCATTTGAATTTGAAAATTCAATTTGCACAGCAAAGGGCGGAACATGCTATTTCCATATTCCTTTTCTTGTTTTAGCATTAACAATCCACAAAACAATGAACGGTGGGACTTAACTGAGCTTTACTTTAGTACAGGAAAGCAATGTACCTTTGTTTACATATATTTTTTAAAAAATATATTTTATTTTGTTTTTATATGATAGGGTACAGAAAGAAGAAAAAGGGGAAAAGGGTAAGTCAAAAAAGGTATATCTATGTCTGAGCTTCAGTATAATAGATACACATTTCTTCATCAATTAAACTAAAACTGCAGGTTTCTAATGCTAATTACTGATTTAACAATCTTCATAATTACACACTAAAGAACAGAAAAGTTTGGAGCATGTGAGTAATTATCATACAGTGGCTGCCATTTTATCTTAAAATCATCTATTACATTCATTTTCATCAAATGTGTTAATTTGGACATAAAAGAAAAATCAAGTAATTTATTTATCCACTCGACAATGTCTGAAATCATACTGCATTTCCAATAGGTTGCATATAAATTTTTGGCAGCAGTGGTTGCATATTGAAAGAGTTCTTTGTGAGTTGAATTTACTTGTGGGGGTATTATGCCCAACAGCATGTATTTACATATTTTTGTAATGTTTAGCCCAATTCTGTTTTGTTAATTTTTATTTTATAACTAGAGACTTACAGTGCATTCCTGACTGGAATGCCTGCGCCGGGCTTAGGAGGCAACGCAGCAGCGCTGCCTCCTAAGGAGGTTTCGGCCTGGCCAAAACCTCTGCCCGGCGCCAAAAATCATAGGGTTGCATGGGAGATACGCCACCTAAAAGGTGGTGTGTCTCAGCCAAAATAAGGGGGGGCGTTCCTGAGCTGTAACAGCTCGGGAGGCCGCCTAATGATGGCCCCGCCCCCTGGCCGGCACTGTAACACCCCAGGAATGCCTCCTGGGATGATGTTACGCCCCGGAAACGCCTCCCGGGATGCCATAATGCCCTGGGTATGCCTCCCAGGTCACTGCCGCGGCCAGACACCAGCAGCAGCCTCTGGCGTCGTCCGGGCCTGGCACTGCTGCGGCAGCAGCCGGAGACCGGCGTCCAGCCTGCATGCCAGTGCTGGGGCCTTTGGGTTGGGCCTCCAGCGCACCTCAGGAATGCACTGTTACTATATGTTTTCATAAATGTGTAAATTCATATCCAATATTATAACAATTATTAGAAATAATAATATATCATTTGCATAATGACTGATCTTAGAATATCAGAGGGCAACACATTTCCCTTTTGTGTATGCACTTTCTTTGCACTGCACAGACTTCAGAGTTTTTCCCTAGAATAAGATTAAATTTGCTCTCTTGCACCATATATCCTGGGTGTTCTACACATAAAGGCCACAGGAGAGAAGGCCTTGAAATGTGATAATTCATTAGGGAAGTGAGGCAGCAGAAGCTCAGGTGCTGCTGGGTTAAAGTTTGAGTTTTATTGGTTTTTGTTTTCATTTTGTGATGATTTACGATCACCACTTTTCAGAATATTTGAAAAAGTTGTTCAAATATGTAGTAAACAAATTAATAAGTGCCTGAGTTCAAGCATCATGGACAGCTTCTGTTGAAAAAAAGCAGTTACACATGAGAACTAACAAGATGTCTAGGCGAATCTTTGTGAAGGTTCAGTGGGATAAAATAAAAGGAAAGAAAAGAAATTCTGATAATAAAGGGGAGCAAAATAGCTGTGAATGGGGGCAGTGCAAGTATCAGTTTTGGAACATAATGTAGATTAAGTGGTTTAAATGTTGTTCAGCGAACATTTGATGCAGATTCAGCTTCTTGTTTTGAATAGTTGTAAACCGGCCTTTGGTTAGGTAAACTGTGATGAAACACTTTAGAAACACTTAAATCCTTGACTGACAATAACCCTTTTCATATGTTATGTCTATGCATACTGGGAGGCCTGCAACCATGCATATTGGAACCACACTGCTACTGATAGAAGTGGTTGCCATGGGAAACATTTTGCATGTGTAAGACATAGCAGCATATAAATTCCTTCTCTAACTTGCGGTGCTAATAGATTATGCTTTATGAAATGCTTAATTAAATGTCTGCATGTCTGCTTCCAAGCCTACAGGAGCAAAACAAACATACCTTGCAATTGCAACTGTCTCTGAAACTTTCTGCGTAGGGTTGCCAGCTCTGGGTTGGGAAATACCTGGAGATTTTTTGGGGCAGAGCCTGAGGAGGGCAGGGTTTGGGGAGGGGAGGGACTTCAATGCCATAGAGTCCAATTGCCAAAGCGGCCATTTTCTCCAGGTGATCTGATCTCTATCAGCTGGAGATCAGTTGCAATTGCAGGAGATCTCCAGCTAGTACTAGGTTCGCAACCCTATTTCTGTGTGTTCTGTGTATTCTTAAGCCATGTTTAGAAACACAGAAATGCTTTAGAAATAGAGAATGATTGCAAGTGTGTGTAGAAAATGTGTGTATATGTGTACAGCAGAAGTATCACTAGGCCAAGGATTCCACCTCCTGCCCCTGGTACAGATTTTTGCTTTAAAACATGGCACATGTGAAGTTCTGGAACCTCTACATGTAAGCCAATCCTCTCCCCCCCGCACTAGTGTTGTGTTGTGAGATAAGAAGTGAGGATGAAACAAGAGAGGAGTGGAGCTGATGAACCCAGCAAAAAAGCAACAAAGATGTCAACAAGGGACCATCTGATGCCAAGAAAGAACTGGGTGCTCCTGCATTTTGGAGAGTAAGGGGGAAGGATTAAGGAGGCGAAGAAAGAGCAAAGAACAGCCAGACACACCGTGATAATCGGCCCGACAAATCATGGAGCAAACACAGGCCAGGGCAAAGTTCTCCTTTCCGTTATCAACAAAGCTTATGTAGTTCTTGCAAGCAACAAAGCTTGGCCAACTTTAGGGTTAGTGTCAGATGTATAAGAGATTTCAATAAAGCTTTATTAAAGGATCATTGATGGGGACTTTCTGCCTGTTCCCTGCTGGATATGAGGCCACAGGCCCAGAACCCTACCTTAGGTTCTCATCAGGCATGAGGTCAAGGGGCCACAGGTGTATGTACACCTGCATATCTGCAAACCAGGACCCTGGGAAATCCAGTTATTTCACATGCATCAATACAGTAAAAAAGGTAAAGGTCCCCTGTGCAAGCACCGGGTCATTCCTGACCCATGGGGTGATGTCACATCCCGCTGTTTACTAGGCAGACTTTGTTTTATGGGGTGGTTTGCCAGTGCCTTCCCCAGTCATCTTCCCTTTATCCCCAGCAAGCTGGGTACCACAGAAATGAGTAGAGCATACTCTGAGCACGCATTGTAGAGTTGGAATAATCCATTTTTGTGTGTGTAGCTCTTAATAGTTAATATAGATTTCCTTTTCCCTGTGCTTAATAAAGTATCCTTAGATAGGTGTAGAAGTGTTAATTTTTTTTATCAATTTCTTGGATCCAATGGGACAGGGACTTAATGTTTGAGGAGGCTCGATTGGTGTCCCCCATGTCATGACATCACTTCTGACATGACCTGGAAGTGATGCCACCATGCCCGAAGAAGATGCTTTAGCATTTGTCCCAAAATCTACAGTTTAAACACAGAGTTTTGACCAATTACTAGAGTATCAACCAGTGTGACAATGTCAATTCTTGGTCATGCTGGAAGTGATGTCATCTCTCTGGGGATGCTGATTGAGCCACCTTCTTTTCCCTGAGGAATTTCTTCCCCACTGCCCAGCTGAATGGTGGTGGCCAATGAGAGTAGGGGGCAAGACATCTGCTGTTAGTGAGAGGGTATTTTTAAAGGTTAGCAAATGTAGAGGGCCCTGTAGTGGGGTGGCTTTGTGTGTAACAGCTGCATTCCAGAACTCTTCTGTCAGCTACGACTGATGTCTGTGTAAAATGTAAATGTCTGAAAGGCCTGGAATTCCCCTGACAAGCTAGCCAATCTCACTTTCAGGCTCTTGGCTCCACTGGACAGCTGTGGTCTTTTCCAGCACCTGAGCCTTCAGCTCAGCTGGAACAGATTGCCAGTGGTCAAACATAGCAAAAACAGCAGCAATGGATACAGTAGGTGGATTTCTCAAGAAATAAAAGATTGAGCATCCTGTGCTGAAAAAATTCACCAGAAGGGCAACTTGGAGGGACAATATCTGGACTCTGTACAACAGTTACATTTATTGCACTGACAATTGGTTGTCTGAAAGCCTCTTGAGTCTTGGTTTGGTTCATAATATGGCAGTTTGCTCTTTCTTTCTCCCTCTAGCAACCAGTTTCTTCTGCTGGGATATTTCCTCTGTATTCAGCAACATATGTCCGTTAACACCCCACCATTTATAAGGATGAAAGGAACAAAAGCTACAAATCATGGATCTTTCAGCATATGTGAGAAGGCTACTCAGTTAATTGTGATAGATAGGCCTCTGAAAATAGAAGATCCAGTTTACATGGAGACGACCCACTATGGCAAGCCAACCCATTTTATAAAGCGATTAATAATTTAATCTCTTCTGTTACAGCTAATGTGCTTCAGAGTAATGTGTCAGTTTGAATAAATGCTGTATTTATGAACTTTCTTAAACAATGGAATTGACCACATTTGGGGTCAGCTTTCTGAGAGGTTAATTCCTCTGGATTCCCCCCCCCCCCGGTTAGTCTTGTTCTGAGAAGCTATAGTAAGAAGGGATGTCACAGAAAAAAGTTCTATTGCCCATTAAATAACAAGACAGAAAACTGGATTTATATTCAAGTATACTTTTGGTTAAGATAGCTTAAAAAAATGTGATTGATACCATGTGAGCATTTTTGAACAAGCTCATTAAAAAACTGCCCAATGAACACTTAGATTTGGAACTTTCTTATGCCAGTGGAGTGGCTTTAACTTTCATTGTTTAAAACCGCTGCGTATCTCAATTGTTTTAGAAGCTGAAATATTGCAGTGGGGGCTGATTCATACAACCTTGTGACATTGCGTTGAGGTGACTTTCACACTCAGTGTGGAAAATAGTTCTCTGAAGATATAGCAACTGTCAGGACCCCGGGACTTGAAGCAGAAATACCATGCACCTTGATTAAAGAGCTAAAATGGATTGTGTGTGCTCAGAGTCTTCTGCAGCACCAAAGAAAATGGAATGTATGACAATGGCTGCTATTACTGGCAGAAAGTATGAACCATCTAGATTGGCAAAACTTGGTATAATTACTGTTAACTGGCCCTTCTACTGTTAGCAGAGCTGTAATTCTGAAGGTTACATTTCTATTCTGGCTAACAATCTCATTGATCCTGAGCTGGAGAATGCAACATGTAGATCAGATCTGGGAATTGTCAACCACAAACTTGGATAGTCCTTTCCCATAATTTAGATTATTTTAGAAGGATGCAGAATGGGCACTCAAATATAGTCTGGTACATACGTAACTTTGCCTGATCACCAAATCATGGTTTGGCAGTCGAACGTATCCCATAGTTCATATGCTCCTACACAATCTCCACTTTCTCCCTCTTATATGGGCATCTCCCCTCTATTTGAGTTATGAAAATACTTGTGTCTGGACTGGCATAATAAACACAGGTCACATTTTGTCAAACCTGCTCCTGACCACAGCAGTATACTGTGATTTGGCCATAAATCTGAATAGCAAACACATTTGGATAGATATAATGCTAATCACAACTGAAACCAGTGGAGGAGCATGTCATTTGTTTCTAATCACTCAAATATGGTTTGGAAATTCGTAGTAGGATGTGTGTATACAATTTGTTCAATGGGGAAAGTGTTTGTTGAAGACTGGCATATTATACATGTACCATGTCTATGTGATCAATTATTTCCCTTGTCAAGGGGCCTGTTGACGATCATAACGACTTATTTTTTAATTGCAAGTAGAATTGCATGACTCAAAAGACCAAATGTGCAAATTCTTCTTCTTCCTTATTTTGCTATTCATACAAAATATCACTGGATTGAGACTGATAGCTATTGTTCTTGTTCAATTAGCCTAACTTTTGTATTTGAGATTTGTTGTGGTGATTAACTTCATGGCCATCCATGGTAGGGGCCTCTGTCTTGATTTATTGAATTAAAACTGATTGGGATGGATGGGTAGTAAAAGGACATCTCTCAGGGTCACCAGTTCCTTGCTGATGTCAGAAGTAAATTGCAGATTGATGAAAGGTACACCCAAATCAGTATTATTTAACGAGCTTCTTGCCCCTTGGAAATGCATGCTTTTCTTCCCCTATAAATATTAATCCACAGATGCATTGTCTCTATCAGAAAAGAACTGTGATCAAATCAGTCTCTAAAGGTAGAACTGCAAAACAAGATTGATGGGAAGGATCACTTCAAGAAATCAAGCAACATTTTGGAAAGCATAAAATAAAAGGTGAAGTTGAAAACACTGGATGGGTAAAAAAAAAGTATTTAATTTAAGAGGTAGGACCAACCAAGTTTCTGGCATGGGTGTATGTGTGTGTGAAAAGAAATCACCCAGCTAGATGTGTGAACAAATGTTGAATGTATCTCAAGAAAATCAGAGACCAAAATACTGTTTTCTGTAAGCTTAAAAATTGTAAAGGAAACACACTGGAACAGCCCACTGGATTAATGAGAATACTGATATAAATGAGAAGTCAAGAGCAACCAGTCAAAGGCTCAATAAAGCTACCTATTTCTAACGATCTTATCTTTCCTAAAGAAAATGTTCTGAGTTTTTACTGTTAAACCTACCCTAGTACTGTAGAAGAATGGAGCATATTGGGAGAAGAAAATGGACTGAAAATGTTTAGGGGAGCCTAACATGAAGAAATCAATTCTCAAGCTAAACTGAAGAGAAGCTGCTGTGGAACCAACTTAATTTTTTCAATGCCGAAGAACCCCTTTCTGAGCCTGAGGAGAATTCGTTCCCTAGGGATAAACAGCTAAATTGTAGTCCAAAGGAGTCCAAACAGTAATGGTTCCCTGGAGACAATCTTGTTACAAACCAGTCTGGTTTCCAGTGTGCACTAGTTTTGCTGTAACATGGAGGTCTGAATTTCTCATAAAGTGACAAATAAGTGTTGCAATGCAAGCTCAAAATCTGACTATTTTAAAAACTTCTGTTACATGGTGGACACCTGAGGTGGACATTTTGAGAATTGCCTAAGGTCTCTACTGAGGGCTAATATCCTGTTGGCGTCCTGTAAAATAGTGTGAGGTAATTCTTTTCCTCAGTTCTAGGGTTGCCAACCTTCAGGTAGTAGCTGGAGATCTCCTGCTATTACAACAGATCTCCAGCCGATAGACATCAGTTCACCTGGAGAAAATGGCTGCTTTGGCCTCTCCATACCCTGCCCTCCTCAGGCTCCCCCCCAAATACCTCCCACCGGTGGCGAAGAGAGACCTGGCAACCCTACTCAGTTCCCATATCCCCTTGAAGTAATCCTTAGTTTATGTGCCAGTCTTGTCTACTGACTCTCCTACTGGCTGGCCCAACATCCTGTAATTTGATTGGGTGGCTGGACAGAGTCATCTTCACTCAGGGCTTCAGAACCGTTTTGAGCTCAGCAAATAAATTGCAGGACAAAAAAAATTGGAAACAGCTGTACAGGCAAATACTGAAATGAGAAAGGGAAGTAGGATGATAAAGTGTAGTGTATTGTGGCAGCTAATTGTCAGTGAGGATTAAAATTTTCTCAGTGATAATGAAAAAACACTCGTATTATTTACAGTGCTCGGGCACTGTAAAAAATTTAGCTGTTGTTGTCAGTGTTTTTTTACTGATGTTTGTATATCAACCCTAATTGTCCATAATACCTTCCTGGAGATGATCATTCGCAGTATTTCCCCATTGATTTGGTTAAAGAGCTATTGTTAGTTTTGCAGTTAATTCAACTAATCAATGGCAAAACGAATTCCTGTAATTAATTTCACTTCTATAGTGGAATTGCACAAACTACACTAATTAGTTAGTACCATTAATTCTATTTTCACAGGCTGAAAGCATGGACATTTTTGCAAGGTTTGGTCATGTTACAAAGAAGATTTGGAAGGAAAGCACACAAACATAGGCAGGAAATAAATACTCTAATTACACTAGCAAATCTCTCAAACAAATAATAGATATTTCAGAACCTTCCCCTTGGTTAGAAACACAAAATGCAGTCTTTTCAAGGAATGGGATTTGGACAATGAAAATGAGAAAGAATGAATGATACATTTTAAATGATAAATTAAAAGGACACTCTATTATTCAGAAGTAAGCACTACATTCATTGCAGCTTCTTGGCACTAGAGAAGATGAATGTTTCACACAGACCCCTGGGCTACACTTTGCCAGCTAGATCTTGGCTTGGTCTGAACTAAACCGTTACATTTATTTTTATGCAGAATTTATCACTCAAGAGCATCTATCAAAGGGTATAGTTTTTAAAAAATGCCTGTGGTGTTTTTCAAATAAATTATTGATTAAGCATTATTATTATTTTAAGATTTTAAAAAAATCTCCATAGCTAGATCAGTGTTCCACAGCTTGAACATACATTTCAACTTTATTCATATTTATTGAGCATACTTCATAAAAATTGCATTGTTCCTGCCCATATGCAAAAAAGAGATTTCAACAACAGAGAAATCCAAAGGGAAAAAAACACTAAAGAAGACCTGGGGGACCAATGCAGCAAAAGTTTTTATTTCAGCGGGAGAAGAAGAGTTGGTTTTTATATGCCAACTTTCTCTACCACTTAAAGAAGAATCAACCCGGCTTACAATCACTCTACCTTCCCCTCCCACAACAGACACCCTGTGAGGTAGATGGGGCTGAGAGAGTGTGAAAAGACCAAGACCACTGTTTTTCTTCACACCAACTGTATGAGTTAATTTACTGCTAGCCCCTTTTTAAAGAAAGGCAATAGAAGCTGTGAAAAACTCGATTACTCAAAGCTTTCAGGTACAAGTTAGGCTCAACTGTATTCATGCTTATTTGGTTGAATTCCATCTGACTGTCTTCCAATTAAACATAGAGAGGTTTGGGCTACCAAGCTGCAATCCTATGAGTACTTACTTAGTGGTGTCATTGAACACAGTGGGACTTACTTAGGATAAACATGCATACAGAGTTTTCTGCTCACATTCTTAGCTACTACATTATTACATCCCTCATATCACACACGTATTTATGAACAACATTAATATGTATTTGTCTCACATGAGAGCCATATACCCACAATCATAATTTCTTTATTTGGATCCTTGAAGTATTGATATGAAAAGCATCTCAGAAAATTGTCTTGCAAAACTCCAGTATTATGCTCACATCATTGATCTGGAAGAGCTAAATCTGGTTGGAATTCCATCTGTTTAATCCCATTTGGCCTTCAGAACATCTATTGATACAGCAAATGGAAAAGACAGTTGAGATGGAATGGCATCTTTTATTGTACAGCTATTTGTCTCCCAGGACAAAGAGATTTCACAAAGGATGTCAAATGTTCCTGCCAATCTGATGTTGCTTGGACAGGGGACCCGAAGATTAAAGAAAACAACAATGATTTCTCTTTATCTCTTGACTATAATTCACATATCATGACAAGCCAGCCAGCTTTCCACTTTTGTTCCTTCCTACCATATTGTGACCCTATTTTCTCTTGTTTACCCTTCCTTTAATCTCCTTCCTTTTATCGGTTCCAACTGTCTCTCTGAAGAGCCTGTATGCTATCCTTCTGTCCTTCCATGTTAAGCTAAACCTTCTTAGCAAATTACATGTGTGTCTATTCTAATGTACTCCTACCCCTTTCTTTTCTGACCCATAAATAAATAGATAAACATTTGAAATGTCTTCTCTGGACCATCAGATATTATAAAAGTTGTGTAGTTGTTGTTTTTAGAAAACTTCTTTAGACCCGAAAGAAATACTGAAACAAACTTTCAAATGTTAACATATATGCTGAATTATTTGAATTCCTGTGATACTAAAAAAATGTGATTGGGAAATTTAGAGATGGATTGCCAGTCCTTTGTTTCAATTAACATAAAATTAAAGACAAAATTATTATTTATTTAATTTATTTACATAATTTATAGTCTGCCTTTCTCACAAGGACTCAAGGCAGACATTTAATGAGCCAGTACAATCACAAAAATGGGACATTCAATAACCAATGCATTAGGACTTTAGAAGTCTGAAACCACCAGAAAGAACTGAATAATAATATAAGTATTCACATGACACATTAACTGGTACAAAAATTACATAAATAAAATCCTACTTACAATAAGCTAAACACGGCAGTATAGATCATAGCTAGGGTTGCCAGGTCCCTCTTTGCAATTGGTAGGAGGATTTTGGGGTGGAGCCATAGGAGGGCGGGGATTGGGGAGGGGAGGGACTTCAATGCCATAGAGTCTAATTGCCAAAGTAGCCATTTTCTCCAGGGGAACTGATGTATATCAGCTGGAGATAAGTTGTAATAGCAGGAGATCTCCAGCTAGTACCTGGAGGTTAAACTAAAGGAAAAGAGCAGTAATGGCTCTAAAAATGTACACAAACAAGTATTCAATGAAAAAGTGAATTTAGTGCCAAAGTGAAAACTACAAAAATTAACAAAGGAAACTTACAAAATGCTAAGAGTACAAACTCGATACAACAATGTACCACAGGCAAGGATTCAGTTCTTACCTCATTCAATCACTTGTAATCCCTTAGGACTTGTGTACAGTTCATATGCTTATAAATCCCACAGGCGCAGGAAGAAGAAGACTGGCGAGAAATGGAGGAACGCCGTCCGGATGCTTCGCGTTTTCACTACCACGTGGGCAGCTTCAGGAGTGGATTCTTTAAGTTCATCTTTAATTTTACTAGCCTCATTTTTAGCAGTATCAGTGACTTTCAAAGACTCCTCAATCTATCGAACATTTATTGAGGATGGCAATCCACTTATCATTAAAATCCTTATTTTGCTGATGTAAGGCAGGGGATTTCTGGATTCTCAATCCTCAGGGTATGATGTCAGCCTGTAGGTATTCCGATTTAAACACTATTCTCATTCAGCCTTACAAGAAGCCCACCGATAAGGGGGGTGGCTTACATTTTCTTTCCCATCATCCTGCACATTTACATAAAAATCTTCCTTACAGTCAATTTTTACGATTGAAACGCAACTCTTCCAACATGGATGACTTTCTTGCAGCAGCGAGAAACCTTACTGAAGATCTTCGATCCAGATCCTATGCTGAACCAGTCCTCACTAAAGCTTTCCATAGGACAGCATCCTTGAATTGCAGTGAACTCATATCTCCTAAGCCTCCTTCCCATATTGGCAAGAAATTGACAGCTTCTTTTACACATCTTTCCTATGATATTAAAAAAAATCATTCATAAACATTGGCATGTCATTGACCACATTTCGGGTTGTGACCAATTTCCAATTCTACACAGATTATATGACCTCCCTCAAGCTCCTGTGCATTATTTGATGTATGCTAATTATTTGATGTTGGTGTATTAATATTGTTTTGGTTTAGAATTAATCACCCTTGCAGTTCTTTTCATACATATATCCCAATTTGGGTTTACTTTAGTTTTACTATTGAGCCACGTGCTGCCTTCTCCAACAATTTCCTCCAGGTGAGCTGATCTCTATTGGCTGGAGATCAGTTGTAATAGATCTCCATTGGCAACCCTAGTCTGGAGCCAGTGCAATCGGCAGAGCACTGGTTGTATATGCGCTTTCCAAGGGGCCCTTGTAAGGACCAGTGCCACTGCATTCTGGACCAGTTGTAGTTTCCAGAGCAGTCTCAAGGATGTCCTTGCGTAGAGTGAGTTACAGGAGTCTAACTGGAGATGATCACTGCATGGATCACTGTGGCATAGATCAGGGCTGCATGGATTGTACATTTCTCCTCAAATGATTCAGGCTCTTTCTCTTCTTGATAGTACATCCTTTGGAAATCAATCATCCAGTAGTGCTGCTTATGCCCCCCTCCATTTCCATGCACATGAATACAACCTGTGTGATCTTGGACTCCTTTTTTTTATGCCAATGGGTCTGGTGGTATACTGATCCTGCATTTTCACATCGGATTGGAAGCAGACAATACAACAGATGTGCCAATTTCATGGTATGCATGGAATTGCCAAGCGTGACAGATGGGCTTGGGAGATAATGGTTATTTGTGAGACATGAGGGCCGGAAGACAGCAGAAGGAACCCAGATCAAGCTACGTACCATTACATGTGATTCTTTCTCCCTGTGCTGATCCACAGACATCAGCAACTGAAGCTGTCCATGGACTGCAGCTAATCCTTTGCTACTACTGAAGATGAAGTCCCTGTGAGAGGGCCAACCTCTGAGTTACACAGGCTGGTTCTACAGTTGGCAATCCTTAACTGTGAGCCCCTCTGACTTTACAAGACAAATGGGAAAGAGAGGAGAGCTAGAGCAACTGCACCCTTTCACACAGCACAATCTTTTTGCTTGCTTACTCAATGTATTCAACAAGGCTTGCTCTCAAGTAAGTGTGCATAAAATGGCAGCCTTTAACTGCAAGAAACACACACCCCAGCCTCAAACAAATTTGCTCCAAAGACAGCCCCAATGATCTCAATGGGTTTTACTTTGGGGATGAAAATGCAAAAGATATTGAAGATTCATTTTTCCCCATTAGTATCTTCATAGCTGCAGGGGTCAGGTAGGGTATCCCTGCTCCTGCACTAAAGTTATTTTGTTGCTTCTGTCCTGATAAAACCTAAGGAAAAAGCTGATAAAACCTAAGGAAAAAAGAGTTTGTCAATGCAAACTTTAGCAGAGTGCTTAGGACATCAAATGTGACCCCCCTGACACCAGTGGGGGAAAAAATTAGTCTGATCTAACACAGTTAAATGTGATGAGGTCTTAGGCCTGGTTTTCACAGAAATGGGAACCTGAGTTCAATCCTGACGGAAGACGGTTTCAGGTAACTGGGTCAAGGTTGACTCAGCCTTCCATCCTTCCGAGGTCTGTAAAATAGTATCCAGCTTGCTGGAGGTAAAGTGTAGATGACTGGGGAAGGCACTGGCGAACCACCTGTAAACATAGTCTGCCTAATAAATGTCGGAATGTGACATCACCCCATGGTTAGTAATGACCCGGTGCTTGTGCAGGGAACTACCTTTACCTTTAATAGTGAACTAGAAGGCCCTCGTGTGGATAACACAGGCAGGTAGAAGTCCCTGTCTACCCAGGTATACAGAAAAATATATGTTAGCCAAAAGATAAAGCTAGCCTGCTGAGGATTAAATAGGCTCCAAAACTGATGGAATGTTGAGAGCACTTGAGGTGTGTGGTCCACATCTGCAGGCAGGTGTCTGAAGCATAGGATGCCGTGGCAGAATCATGGAGAATCATCCCCCCCCCCCGAATTATTCTTTACATTAATAATTCCCTGCATGTAGAAAACCAATAAATCAAACAGAGGGGACATTACCTCTTGAAAGGTCTCTGTTAGCAAGCATTGGGAAAGAGTCTCTTCCTGAGACTCTAGATAGCTTCTACCAGTCAGACTAAAGAATGAGCAAGGTGGACGAGTGGTTGAACGTGGTATAAGGCCACTTGGCTGCATAGCAGACAGAAAATGGAACTGGTGGTGATCCTTTCCTTGGCATATAAAAACACCATGGGATAGATGCATAATTTAAGCACTAAATTTTGGCATAATTAGTCGACATGGAGTTCAAACTGGGAAGTTCATTTGAAAACAGTTGCTTAAATGGGCATCCTTCTGAATGGAGCACCCTGCCAATGCTCAAGTGCTCTCAGGAAAACTCAGCTTTCTATGCTGTAGGACCAGTAATAAACAATGAAGAAATAACAGCTCTCCTGGCCAGAGTAACCTGATACATCTGTTGCCTAGCAACTCTTAAGACATCTTGTAAAGGCAGCAAGCCATCCCTCTAGAACCATACTGCTGCCTTCCTTCTAAAACGTAGTGCAATTTGCAAGTAAACACACTTCGCCGCACAGTGTTTCTGGCCACTTCTCGGTATAAACTGTTGGTTCTCAAAGTATGAATGACCATCCCTAAGGAACAGGCTGGAGGTTTTGGAAGGTCAAAAGCACAAGCACTCTTTCTCTTACTTTTCCTCTGGTGTTTGATTGGGCTTGGAAACAGAGCCAGTTTAGTTTCTGCTGTTCCATCGGTGTAAAAACACTCCACAAACCAGCAGTAGGTACGAATGTTAGAGGGAATGCAGGGCAGCACCACACGTCTCAGCAGGCTTCTTGCTTTTTTCTGCCTGGATGCAAAGCAACAATAAGAGGTCAATAAGAGCATAATTACTAGGACAAGAAATGCTAAAGCCTGTTTGCATAGCCATAATCCGGGTCCATTGGAATTCACAAGAAATGGAAAGGCATTCTGCAAATGCACAGAAGCATTCTGGTTTTTATGACTTTATTATGGTGCTGCATTCCTGCACTTTCAGCGCAAGGTGGACTGTGGATTCAATAAAAACCCTTTCAAGGGGAAAATATTAAACAGATAGAATGCAGCCTCTAGTACATTAGTATCAGGCTCGCTCCCTTATATTTTGAATAGTATCTATAATCTAAAATCTTTTAAAGACTTCTACAGGGTAACATTTACTATTCAGACTCAGAAAATGTTATCTTAGTTCACCGTTCCACTGTGCTGTCTTTCTGTCTCTCGTTGGCTGGGTTGCCATTCTCTGTTTCTTTTAAAGAAGCTTTCTAGACATTTTATTATCAAACAAGCTGCACAGATATCCCCCAAGTTACTTAAACTTTCACTAGTCATGGTATTTTCACTTTGCTAACAATCTATCCTCTGCCATGAAAGGTAAGAAGTCTCATTCCTGTAATCTTAAAAATGTGTTTCCTCCCTGGCTATCCTCTCGGTTTCCACTGAGCTGAGTTCTATAGAAATGTAATAGGTCTGAGTAAAAAATAACTCTAAAATCATTATGCAGTTTAATAGAAATCTGCTTCTTATAATTATTTTTAATATATCATTTGGAATTCAGGAGCAGAGATACATTAATTCTAAATGGTTTTCTTGGAGAGGGGAGCCTGGTGCTGTAGGATCTGTCTGTCTAGTACTGCTCATACAGCTATAGCTTTGAGCAGAAAATAAAGGAATAAAAAATGCCTTTCTTAGTGTTATTCTTTTGGTATTTGCCCCATATAAATTTTGTCACAGAGTAACAGAATCATTTGTATCTGATAGTAGCCATGTCACCTGCATCCTTGTACTGCCAGATGCCTCGTTGGACATTGCCATAGGAGTAATTAAATTGGCCCTCAGTTCATTAAATATAGGACACTCCATGATCATATGTTTGATAGTTTCAGCTTTGTCATGTGGGCATCTACATGTTCTGTTTGAGTATGGCACTTTTTTATACCTGCCCTCCAAAACCGCCAAAGGAAGAGCATTCATTCTTGTCAAGTTAAAAGCTCTTCTGAGCTTTGGTATTGTCAGGAGATAGAAATACTTCAGCAGAGTGCGGTGGGATTATTTAAACCAGTAATTTAGTAATGAAGGTACATGGAATGGAAGAGTATCCTTTCCTCCTTTTCCCTTGATTCCTCCACAGACAGGCAGCACTAACATATCAGGAGCACAGTGGGTGGCCAGAGTGATAGCATTCAGGGGAATGGGTTCCCTCCTTAATATTTTGGATTTCCCCCCCCAAAAAACAATGCAAATAGAAGAATCTGATCCTGTTGTATTCTGCCTGTGTATTGTGTAGTGGACATGCTGGACTTCTTTATTATTGTTATTATTATTTTATTTTATTAGATTTATAACCCATTCTCTTCCTGGCTGAAACCGGGCTCAGAGATTATTTTGTGTACACAGATTCTTCTGGGTCAAGGGAAAAATATATATTTGTGCTACATTTACATTTGTTTTGATTTATCCATTGTAATGGTATCTATTAAACATTTTAAAAGGACAATTTTTTAAAAAAATGAGAAGATGCTCTGGAAATTTCGAGGCTTTGGATTGGAGTCACATTTATTCTATAGGGTTCTGATGTTTTAAACTGGATGTTCCAGTACTTTAAAAGCTCGTTTGAGCATCTATTCTTTCTATGGGTAAAGGATGATTCTGCATTAATATGCATTGAAGATGATGAATTGGTCCCTACACTGTATAATAACTGCTGATGAAGGCATGGATTGAAATTTGTTGAGATTTTTTTTTTTACAGAGCAATCCTGAGGTGCATCTGAGTTGGGGCTCCTTGCTAGATGATAGAGAACTACACAATGATCTATTGTGGCTCTACCGGTCATAAAACCCACCTACTCTGGACCAATTAACTCTTTCTAAAAAAAACCCATTCTTTAAGCTTTTGTTGAAGCCATGAAACATCTATTTTCCCAGTCACAGGGAGAAGACTAATTGTTCCATAGTTAGATGGGTCCTTTCAATTTCCCTTTTTATAGATTGGAACAATTATCGCCTTTCTCCAGATATCAGGAATGTTACCCTTTTGGTTAACCACTGTGAAAACTTGAGCAAACAAACCACTCCAAAAATTTGTCTCAGAATGAATAAGTTCATTAGGAACAATATGAGGACTTTCCCAACCGTTATTTTCATAATCAAGAGCTTCACTTCTTCACTGGTAACTGGAGACTCAGAGGATAGTTTATTCCCAATAACAGAGAATACCTCTGTTGACATAGGAACATCAAACAACATTATAAAGTGGTGCTACCACATTTGGGCAAGGATACAAAAAGGCACAATATTCTTACAGTCTATTGAAGGTGATACCAACTTCCAGAATTCCTTTGTATTATTACTCTCCCAGGCTCACATCAAGGAACTCCAAGCCTTTCTAGGGGTCTCGCACTTTGTGCATCAGCACAAAGATCTAAAAACCTGCTTAAGTTGAAATGAAGTCGTAAGGAGCCTTGGGTCCTAATATTTCCTATATTCCCTATAGGCTTGGTGTAATTGCTTTCTCAAATATCACGCCATATCATTTTACTTAGCACCTGGGGCCCCAGACCTCCTCCAAAGGCATTGCTGGGGCCAGTGAGGAGGGAGAAGGCAAATCGTGGCTTTTGTCTGTTGTCACCTCCCAGCTCTGCACAGCCACTAGCAGAGTCCAAAGTGAATCCCTGAAATTTGTTCCTTATAGCTCTTTTTTTTAAAGCAGCAAAAGGGATAATTACAAAAGGCTGGAGGCTGATGGGCCCTGCCCCTGTTTAATATTAATGGTTAATTCCATCAATTGTTTATAACTATTGGATAGTTTCTAACTAACCACAGTGACTAAAGGAAACCTTCACATCCAGAGGCTGTAAACCGCTGAATGCCTATGCTAGGAGGGAACACCAGAGGAAGTGCTGGCCTCTATGTAGGGTTGCCAACCTCCAGATAGATCTCCTGCAATTACAACTGATCTTCAGCAGATAGAGATCAGTTTCCCTGGAGAAAATGGCCGCTTTGGCAATTGGGCTCTATGGCATTGAAGCCCCTCTCCTCCCCAAACCCTGCCCTCCTCAGGCTCTGCCCCAAAAATCTTCAGGTATTTCCCAACCCGGAGCTGGCAATCCTACCTCTATGCCCTGTTGGTTGGCCCTCTAGGGTAACTGGTTGGCACTGTGTGAAACAAGATGCTGGACTATATGGACTACTGGACCGATCCAGCAGGGCTCTTCTTATGTTTATTGTTGTCACAGAGCCCAGGGAGGGAGAGGGAGACTTCACTAGGGCTGTGGAAGTGACATCATCATGCAGGTGACGCGGGCTAGGCCTCAATTTAATCCTTACTACTCATTTTTGCATGACAAGTCCTCCTCAGTGTTGTGACCGTCTAGGCCAAGATTACGGCACAGTGAGATTTAAAATATTTCCACTGATTTAGAAATTGTATGGTCTCCTTTGCTTCAGGACTGTCTATATTGGATGCTGAGTTCCTTGGACTCAGGACTATCATTGTGAGGGTTTGCTTACTGGTTTTCCTTGCTGGTAGCATTGCATGTGATTTTGCATTGTCTGTATGTATTGCACCATTGCAATACATACAGACCATTTTGTATTGTTCTTGTGAGTTTTGTTTGCTTGCATTGTATGATTAATATATATTGTATTTGCATTATTTATTGAGCTTGGTACTGTCTGTTTTTGCCAAACTCAATTTAAGCCTGGCAAGATTCCTCTACCCCACCCCGCCAATGGCCAGGGGAAACCTGGCAACCCTAGACTTCACAGATCAAGTAAAGTGGGAGATGAAGTAAAGTCCTATGCCATGTTAAGGCCATTGATTCCTACCAGTTCAGGCAGGCAAGGGCTCCTGGAAATGGGATGTATTGTTACAAATAGCCATATCACACTTCTTCAGACCTCTGTGTCTTCATAAACACAAACACTGTGGTCTCACAAATAACAGCATATTATCAATTTGTGGGCTGTATCTTGTCCAAGTTGACTACAATTCAAGGAACCGAATTTTACAACTGGGAGATAAAGCTGCCTGCCAGTGAAAATGTTACTGAGAAATGCCCAAAGGCAAGACAAGGAGAAATAAAAAAGAATCAAAGGAATGTCAAGGTACATAAAACATAATTGCTTGAAAAGAAACGTCCAGAAGTCATGTGAATTTGCAAATGACCGTTTCTGACAAGAGGCCATCTGACTGAATAACAACTGGGTTCCAAGTTCAAGACCCTCCAGGAGGTTTTCTGCTGCCCTGGCATGGTGCTGCAGCTGCTGCTGTTCCACAGCACTCTAATGGATGTGAACAATTAAAGAATGAAATGGGGAGAAAGGTTTTAAACTGCAGAGGTTCAAGCCTTAAAGAAAGGATATTGGATCAGTCTCTGAGTGAGATGCACTGTGTTATTGGAAGTGGGAGGTGGGATATATAGGCTTATAAACTGGAAGCAGCGATCGAAGAAAAAGTGAAAAACATACTTTAAAAGATGGTCACAGCATGGTGGCTCAGAAGATTTTCTTTTCATTAAAGAATCCATGCCTTTACAATCCTGTACATTTTACTGGTAGTGTAAAATGCACCCGTACCACAGCAGAAATTCATTTTTAAAGGGGTCAAGTCTCTGGTCCAGAAGAATGCAGGGAGCAGATCAAAATAATGATGCCATCAGGGCCAGACTTTGAGGTGGAAATCTGATGCCCTGATGTCAGCAGCCCCCCGCCCACTGCGTGGCCTATGGAAATGGCTGCACTGAAGGGTGGACTTTATGGTTTTATACCCAGTGGAGGTCCTTCCTGTCCATAGCCAGTGCTTTTGTTGTTGTTGTAGTTTTTTAAAAGTTTTTTTTTTAAAAAAAATAGTCTCGATAGTTCTCCCATCAAAACCAATTTCTCGATAGTCTTCCCATCAGAACCCATCGCACCAATTTCCTCATCAGGACTACTACAACAACAACAATAACTAGGGTTGCCTACTTGCAGGTGCTAGCTGGAGATCTCCTGCTATTACATCTGATCTACAGCCGATAAGAGATCAGTGCACCTGGAGAAAACAGCCGCTTTGGCAATTGGACTTAATGGCATTGAAGTCCTTCCCAACATGGTGTAGTGGTTAAGAGCGGTGGTTTGGAGCAGTGGAGTTTGATCTGGAGAACCGGATTTGAGTCCCCACTCCTCCTCATGAGCGGCGGAGGCTAATCTGGTGAACTGGATTTGTTTCCCCACTCCTACACACAAAGCCAGCTGGGTGACCTTGGGCAAGTCACGCTCTCTCAGCCTCACCCACCTCACAGGGTGTCTTTTGTGGGGAGGGGAAGGGAAGGCGATTGTTAAGTCAGTTTGAGTCTACCTTAAGTGGTAGAGAAAGTTGGCATATAAAAACCAACTCTTCTTCTTCCCCAAACCCCGCCCTCCCCAGGCTCCACCGCAAAAACCTCCCTCCGGTGGCAAAGAGGAGCCTGGCAACCCTAACAACAATAATGTGCACAAGTACTATCCTCTTGCCAAAAAAGCCAGTATTGCACAAGTACAGTGACTGCTTACCTTGAGGCATGAGGGGACAGGAGTCGCCAAGTAGTATTAACTGTGAGGCAGCGACTGACCGGGCCTGGGCTCATGCACAGCTTTCCTTCTCTTCGGCTTGTGCAAATAGCGCAAAGCAGCCACAGAGCTGGCTGCAGAACAGCTGCAGCAGCAACCCAGGAAGATGTAGGGTTGCCAGCTCTGTGTTGGGAAATACCCTACCCGGAGATTCTGGGGGAGATTTTTGTTAGCTAGATTAAATGCAATACCTTCTCAGGTAATGGATGGATGCTATAAGGAGCTTCCTTACTCAGGTTATGTTTGTGTCAATCAGGGCAAACTGATATGTTGGAGCACTGTCTTTTGGAGCATGTGTTTTACTCAGATATAAGACAATTATGGATTTTGCCGCTTCTTCAAGGGAGGACAACTATACCTATTGGAGATAAACGGAGAGTACCTCTAGCAGGTACTGAGCAGAAGGTCACTTTGGCTGTTGCAAAGTTTTTGCCCAAGCTATAGCAAGTTTTAATAATATGAATAAATAAATGAATCCGAGTCCGGAATCGGGTTATAAGGATTGTTTTTAATTTTGTTAGTGTGATACTGCTCAAGGCCATTGGGTTAAATGAGTAGTTTCATTTAAGTAATTTTGATCTGATATGCTGCTGGTAGCACACATGCCAGGGGTTGCATAACCCGGAGCAAACCAGATCCCAACCAAGCATAACACATGATCCAAACCAACACTGGGATCATCATAAAAAATCCAATTGAGTGTGGCTTAACGCTTGGGCGTATCCAAAGTAGTTCTTTTGGCTCCTGGCCTATGTGTTGTATTTTGAAAGGGTTTCTTTCCATTGTAAACTTGGCTTTATCCATCCCTAGCAAAAATATTTTCCAAGCTACAGCCAATGATCTTTCCTGGATTTTATAAAAGAATAAACTTAAATCTCAAGATTAATGGGTCACTTTCCTTTTCTTAAATTGTTTCCAGATGGTGAGTTTCAATTGGCAGAGAGATTACTATGCAGATCGACTGCATCTAATGTTTCTGCAGAACTGAGTTTTTAACAAGAGTTGAAAGCATGAAGAATGTCCTGTCTTTTGGTATTAGATAGTTCATGAAATCCCCGCATTTGGAGGGAGCTGGATCCAATTTGTTATGCTGGGCTGGAGATGAAGCTCTTTTCTTAAAGCTGTTTCCAGTGGGATTATGGCTTCTGAGGTATTATGTCTAAGTTGGTGATTCCTTTTTAAAGCAGAAAAGCTGAAGCGCCTTTAAAAACAATTCTTCCTGTTAAAATGGGAGTATGTATACTGAAATGGCTAAGAGAATAAAGTGCAATCTGGGAACTCCTTGGTTCAAATCTTACCTGGGCTACAAAAATGCTGGTCACACGTTTAGTCAGATCATAAGAAGACAAGACTCCCCAGAAAAGATAATAATGCTATGAAAAATGGAAGGCAGTAGGAAAAGAGGAATACCCAACATGAGATGGATTGACTCTATCAAGGAAGCCACGGTCCTCACTTTGCAAGATCTGAGAAAGGCTGTTAATGATAGGACATTTCACAGGTGTTTAATTCATAGGGTCACCATAAGTTGGAAGCAGTTTACTTGCACATAACACACGCACACACACACTATGTAGTCACCCTCTCTCAGCCTTTAGCCCCAAGTCAGATAATATTTATTTTTATTATTTTTTATTTACATCATTTATAGTTGTCCTTTCTCACTGAGACTCAAGGCAGATTATAACATTTTAAAAGCAATTCAACTAGACATAAAGGACTTTCAATAAACAATTGCAGTAGGACTAGGACTACTGAACTGAACATCCCAAACAAGAGGAAAAAGCATCAAATTGGCAGTGTAGCTGCTGATGACTCTCCTTATAAGAACCCCCAGGTTTGGTGAATATTGAGTTAGGGGATCCAATTTTATGGTGGCCCATTCCCCCCCCCCACTGGAAACAATGGAGAATGGATGGGTGTACCTTCTTTGGGGCCCATAAAATTGGACCCCCTGACCCAATCTTTACCAACCATGGCGGTTCTTCTAAGGAGAGTCACTTAAAGTTTCACTGAGAATTTGGTGCCTCTACCTTAAAAAATCACCCCCCAAAGATTTCCCATAGGGTTTAATAGACCCCAAAATGTTCAGATATTTGAAAAAAGCTAGGGGGAAACCCATATCAGTATGGGGATTTGGCTTTTTTCAGATTTACCCAAAAAATCTGGTCTATTAAACCCAAATCTGAAAAATACCCCCCCCCCCAAATTGACACATACCCTTAGTAGTCGTAGCATGAATTCATATGACCTGATCAGCCAAGACAATGGGTCATTTTAAAGTGGAAGAATACCTGTTTCGCAGCTGTCTTAACTTGCTTCTCTAGAAATAATGGTGGGTCTAGAATAACCCCTAGATTGCCAGCTATCCTGTGATTGTCATCCTATGAAGTTCTGACCTGAGAGACTTAAAAAGATTACTTTCCCCTTTTTTTACTTTTTAGTATTACTAATAATAAATAATTTTTATTTTTGGAATGTATGCCAGATAAAACAGGTAAAAGTTAGTATTACTAAAGTACAGCAAGTCTTACTGAAACACAGGAAACACCTCTAGCAATAAGAATTAACAATGTTCTAAAACCACAAATGCCCTGACCTGGATGGCCCAGGCGAGCCTGATCTCGTCAGATCTCAGAAGCTAAGCAGGGTCGGCCCTGGTTAGTATTTGGATGGGAGACCACCATGGAATACCAGGGTTGCTGTGCAGAGGAAGGGACTGGCAAACCACCTCTGTTAGTCTCTTGCCATGAAAACCCCAAAAAGGGGTTGCCATAAGTCGGCTGCGACTTGACGGCACTTTACATACACACAATACTGTGATTACATCTAAAAGAGGTCAAAAAGACCACAGAGGTTTAAATTAAAGAAAAAAATTATGACGATCTAGACTGAGATGATTTTTTACATAAATCAATAAAAGGTGGCCAACATTTGGCTTTTCCTTTCTTCTTTCTCTTACCGGTACAAATTCAGTAGTTTCGGATAATTATCCATTCTTGAACAGACAATATTGCAGAAGATGTCTGTTTAACAATCCCCAGATGTTTGCAGCTGTCAACAGTCCAAATTCCAGTATGGTAATTTGCTTATATAACATTAATGTAACATAACAGCATGTGCATTGTCTCAAAATCATAATAAATAATCAATTTAATTACAGGAAGAATGTGTTTTTCCAGAAATCTTTAACCCTTGGGGAAAGTCATTACAATCTGCTTCAGATATACCATGTAGATCATTTTTCGCTGTGCCAGAAAAAAATGGACAAAGTATATGTAGCAGGTCAAAGATGTTTCATTGTGGACTCACTGAAGGTATCTCAGTGCAACAAGCACGTTTGCTTTGTCCAAACAAATCTAGCACATTTAGAGAAATGACACCATGTTTATCAAGATGGCACTTTTATTTTCACTCTGAATTACGGCTCACTCAAACATTTTCAACATAAGAGAACTGTATATCTCTAGCTGAATGCCAAGGGTGTACACACATTTTAAATGATCACGGATTTATCATTTAAATTATACTTATCTTTCCAAATGTTCCTTGGGTTGTGATGGCTCTAGCATTAGTGAGTCTATAGGGTGTCTGGGCTCCGATGGCAATGAAAACGCAAATGAAGATACTTATAAAGAATTACACCTATAAATGCATCTGAAATGTGGCATAATAAAGAGCAGCTAAAACATGCCATAAAAACTGTGTGTCCCAGGGAAGCTACATTGCAATGAGTTGGGAAAACAGCAATGGTTTAGAAACAATTCTACCAGTAGGGGAGAAATGTGGTTGTGAGAGACTGTGTAACAACCAGTTTATTATTTTCTTTTGAAGAAGAGAGAGATGAAAATTCTGCTTAGCATAAAGAGAGGCAACAATTTTCTACAGTTCAGGCTGAAAGAATCAAAAGTTAATTGGTGTGTTCTTGAGTTCTTTGCGTTGTTAAATGTTTCAGTTAATGCTTCAGTATCTTAATATTTACATTATTCGAGCCTACTGAAAAGATGCTTTTAGATGTCATATTTACTCACATTAACTGAGGTGAAACTTACTGTCAGATTTTATGCTCATTTTCATGAGTTTCAAAAGTGCCTTCTCATGTGTTTTGTCTAAACATGTTTCCTGAGCATAATTTGAGTACTATTCAGCATTGTTCTCCTCCTGTTGCTGCTTCTCAGCACCGTTTTATTCTCCTTTCTTTGCCCTCACTGTTCTCTGCTTTTGTTGTCCGCCTTACCTTTTAATCTGATAGGCTGTGATCAAAGCCAGTGTCAGGGATAGGCTTAGATGGTCACTTGCCAACCAATGAGAGATGCCAGTGGGCTCACTCACAGTGGTGGCTTCTGCAAGTGAAGGAGGGAGTCTGGAGGAATCCACTGAAGGAAAGGATCTTCTCCTTCCCAGCTCCCCTCTACCCTCCCTGCTTCCATCCCCCTCCCCAGCTTTCCCCTAGCAGTCTACCCTCTATAAACAGCTTTCTAAAGATTTGAGAAATAAAAAAGACACATTTAGAAAATGGAAGGGGGGGCCTTATAACCAAGGATGAATATAAACAAATAAACAGTGCTTGTAGAGAGTGTGTTAGAAAAGCTAAAGCTCAGTATGAGCTTAGAATAGCGAGAAATGCTAAATGCACAAAAAAGGTTCTTTCGTTAGATTCAGAGTAAGAAAAGGAACAAGGCATGGTAGGCCAATTGTGGGGACAGGGAAATGAAATTGTAACAGGTGATCAAGAGAGGCCAGGACTGCTCGATTGCTTTTCCTCAGTCTTCTCTTGCGAGGGAAACGGTGCTCAACATGGCAAAAACAGTACACATGGGTGAGGGAAGGCAGCTGTAGCCTAGGATCAGCATAGGGATAGTACATGAACACTTCGTTCCTTTAAATCAAACCATGTCCTCAGTGCCAGATGAATTGCATCCAAGGATATTAAAAGAACTTATGGAAGTTCATTATTTTTGAGAATTCTTGGAGAACAGATGAGATCCAGAAGATTGGAGGTGGGCAAATATTGTCCTCATCTTCAAGAAGGGGAAAAAAAGAGGATCCAGGTAACTACCGACCTGTCAGCTTGGCGTCTATACCTGGAAATTCTTTAGAACAAATCATCAAAAAGTTAGTCCTTACGCATTTCGAAAGGAAGGCTGTAATTACTAAGAACCAGCAAGGGTTTCTCAAGAACAAGTCATGTCACTCTAACCGTATCTCCTTTTTTGAGAAAGTTACTACCATGCTGGATCAGGGGAATGCTGTGAACATAGTTTATCTTGATTTTAGTAAGGCTTTTGATAAGGTTCCACATAATATTCTTGTTGACAAGTTGGTAAAATGTGGCTTAGAGCCTATTATTGTTAGGTGGATCTGTAACTGGTTTACAGATTGCATCCAAAGAGTGCTTGTTAATGGTTCCTCATCCTCTTGGAAAGGAGTAACAAGTGTAGTGCCTCAGGGATCAGTCCTGGGCCCTGTGTTGTTCAACATCTTTATAAATGTTTTGGATGAAGGAATAGAGGGGATGCTTATTAAATTTGCCGATAAATTGGGAGGGGTAGCGTATGGTAGAAGACAGAACCAGGACACAGGATGGAGAACTGGACTAAAAATAATAAAATGAATTTCAACTGAGATAAATATAAAGTTATGCATTTAGGTAGGAATAATCAACTGCATAATTATAAGATGGGAGAGACTTGTCTTGGCAGTAGTATGTGCGTAAAGGATCTTGGGGTCTTAGTAGGCCATATACTGAACATGAGTCAGCAGTTTGAAATGGTAACTAAAAAGGCACATGCTGTATCAACGGAAGTATAGTGTCCTGATCATGCAAAGTGATGGTATCTCTTTACTCTGGCCTGGTTAGACATCACCTAGAGTATTGTGTTTAGTTTGGGGCACCACAATTTAAGAAGGACGAAGACAAGCTGGAATGTGTCCAGAGGAGGGCAACAAAGATGGTGAGGGGTCTTAAGATCAAGTCCTATGAGGAAAGGTTGAAGGAGCTTGGTATATTTAACCTCAAGAAGAGATGAGTGAGATGTGATATGTAAACCATCTTCAAGTACTTGAAGGGCTGTCAGACCAGAACCAATGGGTTGAAATTAAATCAAAAGAGTTTTCAGCTAAACATTAGGAAGAACTTTCTGACAGAGCAGTTCCTCAGTTGAACAGGCTTCCTTGGGAGATGGGGGGCTCTCCTTCTTTGGAGGTTTTAAGCAGAGGCTAGATGGCCATCTGACAGCAGTGCTGATTGTGTGAATTTAGGCAGATAATGAGAGGGAGATCAGGATGGGAAGCAATTTTCCTCCAGGCCAGATTGGCCAGGGATCCTGGAAGTTTTTTTTTTGCCATCTTCTGGGCATGGAGTAGGGGACACTGGGGGTGTGTGGGGGGGAGGTAGTTGTGAATTTCCTGCATTGTACAGGGGGTTGGACTAGATGACCCTGGTGGTCCCTTCCAACTCTATGATTCTATAGCATACAAGAAGAGCATAGGTGGAGGCATCCTGCACATCAAGAAACTGTTATTGTACTTGAGATCCTCAGAGAGATAAGCCTCCCAAATTACACTAGCCAGTTCACAGCTCTCTCTCACTCTCCTTTTCTTCCATAAGTTTCCAGTCTTAGACTTGCCATTTCTCCTGCACCCAATGTATGTGCACATGTATGTTTGGGCAAAAACGCATGGTCGCTTTATCCTCCTTTAATCCCTGTTTCAGCCAGGATTCAGCCAGGATCGAACACATGCGTTTTGCCTAATGTGCATTTTATCCCGGCTAAAACAGGGATTAAAGGAGGATAAAGCGACCATGCATTTTCGTCCTTTGTGTCCCTTTCCCTCAGCTGGAGCTTAATAGAGCCATCATGGAACTCTCTATTAACAATTATTACCGATTGAAGAAACATCAGCCAACCATTCTGGGACATTAACCTAAACTAACAAAGCTATGATCAGTCAGTCATCACACTACCCCTGCAGTCTGTAGAAACAAGCTAGAGTACTGCTTGTCATACTGAAGTCCAGGCCCCCCCGGAGGTCAGTGTTTGGCTCTCGTGGCCCTTTCTTGCATGCCCAGGGTAGTGCCGATTGCCACTTTGGGGTCAAGAAGCAATTTTCATCCAGGCCAGATTGGCCAGGAATCTTGGAGGGGTTTTTTTTGGCCATCTTTTGGACATTGTCACTGGTGGTAATTGTGAATTTCCTGAATTGTGCAGGGCGTTGGACTAGTTGACCCTGGTGGACCCTTCCAACTACATGATTCTAATCACAACCCAATAGCCTCTTGTCAGTATGCATGACTAAGTTCTCCCTTACAGTCCCTCTTTTCCTCCCAGGAGGCCATATATATATATTTTTTCCTAAAGTCAAACTTAAAATGAAAAGACGTTTGAAGTGTACTAAACATTTTAAAGAGATTCGTTAATTATTTTGTTCTGCTCCATGGGTCAAAGTTATAATGTGAAGACTTGATTACAAATACATAGACAATGTACTACAAAGAGGTCATAAAACATTAACAACAAACAGTGAAATCTTCCCTCACTTACTTTAAACTAATTAAATTAATTAGCTAGTCAACAGTGGACTAAATGCGAAAAAGAAATCTCAGTCCCCAAAGAAAAATGCCCTCCAATCTCCCTGTGTTGCACTAAGATCCAACCCAAACATCAATCATATGAAAACATCCAGCTCCACAGGTTACAAGATCCCCAGAAACTGTAATGTGCTATCCTGGTATAAACAGTAGAATACAAAATGAGCAATGAGCAATAACATCTCTTTTTTATTTATTTGGAAATTTCTATGCCACTTTTCTTCTCAAAACTACCCAAAGCAGCTTATAGTAGATTCAAATATACTGCCACAACCAATTTAAATAACACCAATGGTCAAGAATCCTTTGGCTCATGTCTCTCACCCTGCATAGGCTAAATACCTGCAAGCAGAGGAGAAACAATCTCCATTCAGATGGTATTCAGTTGCTTTGCCAAAAAGGCAGCTGTGATAAGTTTGCCAGCCAAGGAGGGCAACCTCCTGGGGGCAGAACAACACATTGTGACATCACTTCTGGTTGCAGAAAAAGAAGTGACATCATACATCATGGTAACACTCTAGCATAAATCATATAGTTTTGGAGGATTGCTGGAGTCTTGCTGGAACATGTGATGTCACTTCCGATTGTGGGAGTGGTTGCTGCAACATCCGTTTTGTCCTACAATTCCATTGTTGCAGCAGAGGTGGGAAACGGGACGTCTCCTTGGAGACCTGGCCCCCCTCAATTGTGATTATCATACCAGGGATTAAGAGTTTCTCCACTCAGGTTAGTAAAACCAATTTCTGCTTGGGCTTTCTTAGTGGAGGCTCCTATTTATGTGTTTCCTCAGGATGTGAGGAAGGCCCCAATCTAAGCAGAGAGTTCAGAGGCTTTGTGAAGCAATCTATAAATCTCCCCCGGTTAGAAATGCTTTGTAGCTCCATGAAGTAATACACCAATTCTTATGATCTCTCAAGGTATCCACCCCATCTCAGAAGATGCAAAACTTCCTATTTTCTGAGTATTTACAGGAAGTATTTCAGTTGTCCAAACTAAGGTGCAGTTTGTTGTGACCAGGCTTGAAAACCTATGCATACTTATCAAGTAAGCACATTCTTTTGCAAATAAGGGCATACGTAAGACAAGCCAGCCAGCTTATTTTGAATCAAATGAAATTTCTGAACAATAAATGATTATTTCTCAAGGCATCATTCATTCTGAAACATTTTTCATCGCTTATCCATGTTGTGAGACATCCATGCGAAAGCTTTGCTAATGGCCTAATAACACAGATATAAGGCTGCATTTCGGGCAAAACAACACAACAACAAAACCAAAGTATTGGAAGAACAGTGAAGTGTTATGGCTTTTCGAGGAATTCTCTTGTGTTCCAATCAAGTCAATTTCAAAAAGAATACTTTACTGTCACTGCAGTGTAGCACCAACTAAAAGTGAGGTTATCTTTGATGATCACATAAACCTTTCCTTCCATCTCTCGGCTGTAACTGAAGTTAGTTAGAAACTCTCCTTTGAGCAAGTCTGGGCACAGACTAATTCTGTGTAGCTGGACACACATGCCTTGGGAACTGGAACGTGCTGTGAGTGATTAACAAATCTGTTCAGTTCTGCATCTATATGCTCAGACTAATACATGGTCTTTCATTAACACAACAATATGTGTCTAAGCATTGCCAATTCCTTTGATATTCATTCGTAACAACATTTCTTTTGATATTCATTCGTAACAACATTCATTATGTGGAACACATTCCAAGTTATTTAGAAACTAGAATGGAATTCTGTAAGAACCCCACCCTCCCCATTGCAATTTTATTTTAACCTGATAACCTTAAACCAGGAGTCCCCAACCTCTTTGAGCCTGTGGGCACCTTTGGAATTCTGATACAATGTGATAGGTGCAACCACAAAACGGCTGCCGCAGGAGGTGGAGACAACCACAAAATAGCTGCTGCAGCTTACCTTCAGTCGCACAGGGGAGATCCTTGTGCTGTCGTGGCAGCTGCTTCCAAAGCAGCATATTTTGAAAATATGCAGAGCCAATCAAATGTCCAACGCTCAATCAGAAGCCTTGATGGGCAAAACCCACATCTGCCTCCACGCTAGAGTTGTGCAACCCTAAGGAAATAATTTCAGTACACTACCACAACTTCTCCTTTTAAATATATTTCTTTCTTTCAAAGTTTCTTTCTCCAAGCATATATTAATTTTACCTTTTAACTTGTCTTAACAACTTGTACAACAACAAAATTATAAGTTCTGAACACAGTTAAACTTCACTATACAAACACTTCACTATGCATTATCCCTTATCAGAATCTTTAACACTGATGAGTACCCCTCGGGGAAAACCAAATGCTGGCAGCAATGTCCTTGCTCACAAGTAGGTAGTATTGTGGCAGTATTGTGGGGATCGCTGTAACCCGCACTACTTCTGCGGTCAGGTGATGTAGACTGATCCAATCACAACGGTGGAATCCCGTTCCTGGCGATATCTCTCATTTGGCTAAAAGCAGCTGTATATTTGAATGTGGATCCATCCAAAATTCATATAAAGTGCACACAAAGATGTAACAAGATCCCGGTTGCCTCTTGTTTCGCGTTATGTACAATTAGCTTCTTCAGACCGTGCAACAATATTCTAGAAAATCAATTAACATAATGCCCCAAAAACCTCCCGACGGTGGTGAAGAGGGACCTGGCAACCCTACTCTACTTGCTGGGTAGCAGAAAACGTTGGCAGGTGCCATGGCTCTCATGTGCACCATGTGGGGGACCCCTGCCTTAAACATTACCTTTTATGATCCCCAGTGATATTACTTACATATACAATAAAGGGGAGGATCAGGAAGATCTTGCTGGCCACAGCTGAATTCCATCTGGGCTAAGTTTTGTCCTTCTCTCCTTGCAGGTACTTAAAGCATGGGCAGGTTGGAGGTACTCTGGGGAGGAGGGACAGAAAGATCTTGCAGCAAGTTAGCAACAGCTGAGTTACATCTGGGCTAAGATTCATTTGGGTGAGGCCAAAGGTCTCTTAGCCTAGGTCCCTGTGTTATGCAGCCTATAGGACTTGGAAAAGGTAAGATTCCTTATATAGGGTTAGGAGACTGTCACAGCTGCCTAAACCCAGGGAGAATATGCCCATGCTCAGTTAATCAAGAGCTCATCCAGTTGCTAGTTAAATGAAGTTGTGGCCCATACTTAACATGCTTTGCCTCATTATTTCTCTGTGCCCAATGAAGTGGACTTAGAAGGCAATGGAGACAGAGTTACATGAGGTGAAATAGCATGGTCATCAAAGCAAGATAAGCACATACTTAAGTACCCTCCCTAATTATCCAAAATGCTAAACAGACATTTTTTGTAGTTTCAAAGCATGAATGTTGAATCACCATTGAAGGGCCAAATGGGGGACTCTTGCTTTTTAAAATGACAGAACCATCTGTTGCTTGAGGACATGGTGGTTACACAGCTTCATCAAAAAGAGATTATTAAACTTAAACAAATGCTAGTGCCTTTATTAATGTTGATTGTTATAACTATCATTTGAATTTTTTAAACAACAACCAGGTGACCCTGAAGTCCAGGGCAGATTGATATGGAGATGAGTGGTGCACCATCTGCATCCTCAATATAATTCACAACAGGCTCCAACCGAGCAACAATGGTACCCAGAAAAAGATACTGCAGTGAACCCTATCCATCTTAAAAGCAGATGGATTTACACCAAATCTAGCAGCCTAAGGGGACCACAAGATACCAGAACTTAGGTGGTGTCATTATGATTAAACTCTGAATGCCTGCTGCCTCCTCTTCAATTCCTATCAACTGTTTATTGCTCATGTCTCAAGACCAGCAAGATACAGAGACAAATGCTATATATTGTCTCAGTGTTCCAGTCACAATTTTCAAGTCCTGGCCTGGCAGACACTATCGTCTGCGAAAGCCTGGCTGGAGCTATGAGAGATGGACAGAAGCAATCAACATGTAATTTATTACACAGTCTCAGTGTATTGAGTGCTAATTACATAACTTTTCTCAGGCAAAAAAAAAAGCATGTATGTGTTTAATGTCTGCATGCTCGAGATGTTAACTGCTTTTATCCAGCTCAAACTGGCTTCCCATTACACTACATGGACTGTTTCAAATTCCTTTCATGTCATGTAATTTCAGTGATCATTACCCTGGACCTCTGGGCTGGATGGTGCAGAATCCCAACTGCTTTCATGATTTCAGAGCAAGAATGGATACATAAAGGTGTGTTTAATGCTTATCTTCACCATGTAGTGATGAGGGCAAGTAAAGTAAGAAATGGCAGTAATCTAATGACACAGTCCTAAGCTAGGGTTGCCAACTTCCAGGTACTAGCTAGAGATCTCTTGCTATTACAACTAATCTCCAGCCGATAGAGATCAGTGCACCTGGAGAAAATGGCTGCTTTGCCAATTGTACTCTATGGCATTGAAGTCCCTCCCCTCCACAAACCCTGCCCTCCTTAGGCTCTGCCCCTAAAACCTCCCTCCAGTGGCAAATAGGGACCTGGCAACCCTATCCTAAGAAGATTTTTAAAAAGGTAAAGGTCCCCTGTGCAAGCACCAGGTCATTCCTGACCCATGGGGTGACGTCACATACCGATGTTTCCAAGGCAGACTTTGTTTGCGGGGTGGTTTGCCAGTGCCTTCCCCAGTCATCTTCCCTTTACCCCCAGCAAGCTGGGTACTCATTTCACCGACCTCGGAAGGATGGAAGGCTGAGTCAACCTTGAGCCAGCTACAGTACCTGAAACCGACTTCCGTTGGGATAGAACTTAGGTCGTGAGCAGAGCTTTTGACTGCAGTACTGCAGAGTTACACCCTCCTAAACTTGTTTTGATGGGTTTAGAAGGGTGTAACTTAGATCTATACGAGATCTCACTGAAGAAGATAAATTATAAATGATTACATCAGAGTCCTTATAATACTTATTATTATAATATAATATAATGCCTATGTTAAGTTACAGAAAGTGGGAGGTGGTGGAAATGGCCCAGTTCATGGCGTGGAGGCTGCAGCAAAGTCTGAGATCCCAGTTCAGTTGTTAGTATGGATTTATGATTAATACTCTACTGTGATGAAACACACTTATACTGGTTGTTTATTATTTACTTTCATCCCATCATTCCCCGAAGGAGCTTAGGGCTGCAGAAATAGGCTTGCGTCCTATGTGTGAAGTTGTGCGAGGGGAGGGCAATTTCCCCACCTGCCTCCTGTCAGTGAAGCCTTTCATGGCTCCCCCAAGTTGTGCTCCTGCAGTTCAGTGGGCCTGAAGGAATAGTGTGGGGAGGGAACTGGAAGTCGGCAGCAGCAGGAGGAATTGGCAAAAAGTTCTCTCCTCTCTTCTGCAGACAGTTTTTTCATCAGAGATGTTGCCATTGTGTCGATGGAACAGCACTTTTGGCTCCAAACCATAGTCCCCCCTGCCCATGTATCCTAACAGCGGTCTTGGGAAATAGGTTAGGCTTAGACACGATGACTATCCCAAGGTCATTTACAGTGCATTCCTGAGGAGAGTTACTCCAGTCTAAACCCATTGGGCTTAGACTGGATTAACTCTTCTTAGGGATGCACTGTTAGAGAGCTTCATAGCAAAGTGGAATTTTGAAGTCTTGTCCTAAGCTTACCGTATTTTTATAAAGACATATATATGATGGACCCAGGTTTTAGTCTTGTAGGCCTTTTATGCAGGAATGTTTCCCCGCAGTCACCCCCACCGACTGCTTTGGGGCTTCCTTTTGATTAATCGCCTTGCTAGGGTTGCCAACCTCCAGGTAGTAGCTGGAAATCTCTTGCAATTACAACTGATCTTCAGCTGATAGAGATCAGTTCACCTGGAGAAAATGGCCGCTTTGGCAATTGGACTCTATGGCATTGAAGTCCCTCCCCAAACCCCGCCCTCCTCAGGCTCCACCCCAAAAACCTCCTGCCGGTGGCGAAGCGGGACCTGGCAACCCTATGCTGCGCTCTCCCCGTACATTTTGCCTGTGTTTTCCAGATGCTGCTTTAGCCAGAATCTGGAAAATGTGGACAAAATGTGGACAAAAAATTGGACAAAACATGCAAGGAGAGTGAGGCGACCTCTGATGGCTGGAAAATGCATGCATAATCAAAAGGAAGCCCTGAAGCAGTTGGTGGGGTGACTGCATAAAAGGCCACACTGTCCACAGTGCACCATACCATTAGAGATAGCCAGCCTCTTCAAACACATGTCAATTATATTCCTTCCTCCAGATTTGGGAAGAAGTTTACCTACTCATGCCTGATGCTGGATTCTTCAGGGGGCCTTCAGGCAAGGCACCACAGTGGGACTTCCTGGTCAGACTCATTAGTAAATCTCATGAACTTGGAACCTTGAGGCTAATTTTACCTTGCAATCTGGAACTCACCCAGCTCATTTGCTTAACAAGGAAGCTTCACTGGGGTAATCACAGATTGCTGGAAATTAGCAATCAGTGCAGACTTGCATGAATCCTCACACAGAGCCTCATTTGGGCTTTTTATCTGCTGTTCAGTTACAATTTAATTGCATCAACATGAAGACTAAAGCAAAGCAAATAAAATACTAAAAAAGAGGGGGAAAGGAAAAGCTAGTGTAGTCAGGGGGCATAGTGGTCCATTCCCCAGGGATCATGTAAGGAAATAAGGAAATAATTAATGGTTCTGTCCTATGTGTCTCTGAATTAAGATGGCAGATAGCAAGATGGATATACTGGTTCAGTGCTTCTACTCAACCAGTAGACATTATTTTCTTAAGCAAGCTGGAGATAAATTTCCATTTCTTTCACTGGAGAGACACATTAGGAACACAGAGCTGACCCAGGTCTATAGCACATAAATGGGAACATCTGACAATTACTTTAGCAGAGATACACCTGAAATTGTGATTTTGTTTGGAAAGAACAAAGGGATGGTAAGCCTTTCCCCCTTTTTATCGAAACAATTCATTACAGTAAATATGATCTTTATAGATCTCTTCTTGCCCATCAACAGAAATTGGTTTGGTAAAACATACCCATTAGTTTTCTCAGCTGTAACTCTGAATTCCATGTTGTAGACCAGTAATAATGGGGAGAGGAATTATTTTTGCAACACATGAAAATATGTTTTCAGCAATGGAAACTGGGCATGATCCTTTCCCACCCACTAGGGTGGACCCTATCCCCCATCATAACACTCCATTGAGCAGAGTTGGAAGTCTTCCTTCCACTTAAATGGCTCTTCCTTTGGAGGAAGAGAAATTGGAGGAAGGCTCCTTTGGCTACAGTGGTAGGACAGGGATAGGATCTTATCTGTGTATTTTGCCAAGACTCATACTAATTTAACAAACACACACAATTTTCATACCTCAGCTTAACAACTTAAATTCTAATTTTAAGAACAAGAAGTGGATGGGAATGAGACAAAGTTGACTACTTGGGGCTGAATCCATTTCCCTGAACAATGAATGCATTGCAAGCATTCATGGGCAGCTGAATTTCCCCAAGACTCTTTGGAGAGGAAGCGGCCATTACAGACCGTGAAAAGTAAGTCTTTTAAAAATTCTCCCAGGGGCAGAGTCACCAAATTCACAGTGTAGCTTCAAGGGACACTCCTTGCATGAACCCCAAAGTTTGGTAAAGTTTGAGACAGGGAGTTCGATTTTATGGGGTCTGGAAGGGGTCACTCCTCTCCTCCATAGAGAAGTACAGTAAAATTTACAATGCTTTTCTATGAAGGAGGGGGTGACCCAGACCCCATAAAATTGGACCCCCTGACCCAATCCTAACCAAATTTTGGAGTTCTTGCAAGGAGAGTCCCTTGAAGCTACCCTGAAAAATTGGGAACTCTACCTCCAAAAATGCCTCCCCCAGAGCTCATTAAAGAATTCCGGAAGCTGTTGCAGCGTAACAGGATTCCTCTATGTGGTTTACCGGTTGCTGTAATTTGGAAACTTCTTTGTGACAGCTTTTAAGATTCCATGACTGGAATTCCATATACTGGTCAAGAATTACTTTAAAATGATCACTGGGCTGCACTGCAAAACGCAGTAACCCTGGATCCCCTCCTCACTGGAGATAACATGTAGCAATGCAAACGATGCAAAGGGTGACATAACATCATTTCATGGCAAATCTCCCCACTCCCACAGGTAAAGACCTATGAAATGGAGGAGAAGCTTGCAACACAATGACAAATTACAGGCTTTATTTATTTACCTACTTCATTTATAAAGGTAAAGGTAGTTCCCTGTGCAAGCACTGGGTCATTCCTGACCCAAGGGGTGACGTCACATCCCGACATTTACTAGGCAGACGTTGTTCATGGGGTGGTTTGCCATTGCCTTTTCCAGCCATTTACACTTTACCCCCAGCAAGCTGGGTACTCGTTTTACCAACCTCGGAAGGATGGAAGGTTGATTCATCCTTGAGTTGGCTACCTGAAACCGACTTCTGTCAGGATCAAACTCAGGTCGTGAGCAGAGCTTGGACTGCGGTACTGCAGCTTACCACTCTGTGCCACTTCATTTACATCTCGTCTTTATCCCCAATGGGGACCTCAAGTGGCTTAAATTGTTCCTCTTCCCCTTCATTTTATCCTCGCAACAACTCTGTGAAGTGGGTTAGGTTGAGAGGATGTGACTGGCCCAAGGTTGCATAGCAGAACAAGCTTCCCATCAGCATGGGGATTCAAACCTGCGTCTCCCAAGTCTTAGTCCGACACTCCAACCACTCCACCACACTGACACAGGGAGAGAGGAGAGGAGGCCAGAGCCACAAGCACCATTCCTCTGGGATTGATATGAATTTATGAGATCTTGTGCCCCTCAGGTCCCACCCCATATATGTGATCTTGAAAGAAAAAATATTTCTAAAATGATATAAATAGATGTTATCTCTAGGGTTGTCAATTCGGTTCGGCCCGAACTGAAAATCAGCCGAATTTCCCCTGATTCGGTGGTTTTTAGTTCGGGAGGAACCGAACTCAAAACTGACGGGCAACCGGGGCCCCCGAATTCAGCGAGTTCGGGAGTTCGCGAATAAATTCGGCAAATTCGGCCGTCAGTAAGCAGCATTCTCCTCCCCCGGCCAATCGGTGGGCAAGCTGGGTCTTCTTCTGGCCAATCAGTCAGGATTGAGTACTGGAGGAATCAGCTGATGTGCGGCCCGGCCAGGGAGAGAGAGAGAGCGAAATCCTCGTGTGTGTGTGTGTGTGGTGCTTGTGCACATTCGCTCCTTTCTGTGGCTGCAGGGGGCGTATTTTTTGGGGTACAGACACAAAACTTTCACTGGAGCTTCAGATGAAGCTTCTTAAGGTACCCCCCAAGTTTTGTACACATTGGGTCAGGGGGTCCCGAGATATGGGCTCCCCCCTTTTTCTTTCCATGGCTGCAGGGGGCGCATTTTTTGGGGTACAGATCCCAAACTTTGAGCGGAGTTTCAAACCAGTGTTCTTAAGATACCCCCTAAGTTTTGTAAACATTGGGTCAGGGGGTCTCGAGATATGGGCTCTCCCCCTTTTCCCTCCCCCCTTTTTCCATTTATGTGGCTGCAGGGGGCGCTTTTTTGGGGATATAGCCCCCAAACTTTTAGCATAGCTTCAGTCAATTATTCTTAAGATACTACCCAAGTTTTGTAAAGATGGGTTCAGTGGGGGCAGAAATATTGCCTCCCCCCTTTTCTCTTTCCATGGCTGCAGGGGGTGCATTTTTGGGGGTGCAGATCCCAAACTTTGAGCAGAGTTTCAGACCAGTGTTCTTAAGATACCCCCCAAGTTTTGTGAACATTGGGTCAGGGGGTCCCGAGATATGGGCTCCCCCCTTTTTCTTTCCATGGCTGCAGGGGGCGCATTTTTGGGGGTACAGATCCCAAACTTTGAGCGGAGTTTCAGACCAGTGTTCTTAAGATACCCCCCAAGTTTTGTAAACATTGGGTCAGGGGGTCTCGAGATATGGGCTCTCCCCCTTTTCCCTCCCCCCTTTTTCCATTTATGTGGCTGCAGGGGGCGCTTTTTTGGGGATATAGCCCCCAAACTTTTAGCATAGCTTCAGTGAATTATTCTTAAGATACTACCCAAGTTTTGTAAAGATGGGTTCAGTGGGGGCAGAAATATCGCCTCCCTCCTTTTCTCTTTCCATGGCTGCAGGGGGCGCATTTTTGGGGGTGCAGATCCCAAACTTTGAGTGGAGTTTCAGACCAGTGTTCTTAAGATACCCCCCAAGTTTTGTGAACATTGGGTCAGGGGGTCCCGAGATATGGGCTTTCCCCTTTCCCCTTTCCCCTTTTCCCTATTGGGATGAATGGATCAGATCCTGTGCATCTTCTCCAGAGCAAAACGTTCCGTGCCTAATTGGAATCATCTTGGATTACAAGTCCTCTCTTCAGCCTCTCTTGATGGAACAGAAGACAGCCACAGTAAGACCCCTTTGGGGGCTTTAATCTATAATTTTTCTCCTGTGTATGTGTGTGTGTGTGGGGGAAAGCAGAGTCTGTGTGTGTGTGGGGAGTGAGCAGTTTCTGTGGGTGGGGGGGAAGCCAAAGGGGGCTTTCATCAGTTCTGCCTGGGGTGTGTGTTCCCCCTCGAGTCTCTCGCTCCCTGGTTTGAGGGGGGAGGTTTCAGTTGTGTGTTGCAAAGGTGTTGTTTAACAAGGTTGTGTTTGCAGTTGTTTTGCTAATTTCTCAGCTGTTGTCGGGGCTGGGAGTTTTGTGCGTGGGCGGCAAGCTCTGCTGAGAGATGCACATTAAGGGTGAGGGGGGGACCCCTTTCAGGGCCCATATCTCAGCCCCCCCTGACCCAATCTTTACAAAACTTGGGGAGTCTTTCAATAAACGTCCTTTGAAGCTCTGCCAAAAATTTGGGACCTCTAACCCCAAAAATGCCCCCCCAGAGCCACGGAAAGGCACAATTGTGTTTTTAATGGCTGTATTCGGCCGAATTTTTTTCCGAACTTTGAATTCCCGCCGAATTGAACGGATCCGAAGTGGGGGAGTTCGGACTTCGGCACGTACCGAACCCACAAGGGCCAAATTCGGCCGAATGCGAACTGTACCGAATTTTTTTTTTTTTTGACAGCCCTAGTTATCTCTGCAAATGGCTTAGCATCACCTTCTGGACCTCTAGCTAAGTTTATGCATTCATTTTTCATTCATGTTTCATCACTTCATGAGGCTGTAAACATGTAGGTCTAAATTAATACTCTGCATGCTATTCTATATCTATCCTGTTATCTTCAAACAGTTCTTTTCTACTAATGCCAAGACCGAAAGCCTAAACTTGCAGAGGAGCTCCCATGGAAACAAGTGTACATAAATGTAATTTTTTTCCTCTTCAAAATTATTTGCTCTAGGCATTATCAAGATTTAAAAAGAAAACCAACACTTTATGACTCTGTTTGAACCTGGAGTGCAGTAGCTGCTACATAACCTTTCTAGACATTTTTATTACTACTGATGGGTTGATGTAGCTGACGTTGTAAGAACAATGCAAAGCACTCAGTTCACAAAAGTGTCTTGTTTTGCTAGTTCACAGAATGCTTTAGATTAACAAAGACCCTGTTAAATATCTTCTATGGGACGTCTGCAAAATCTATTGTACGGCTACCTAATTAGAGTAGTAGAGAATTCTGGGGTTGAAAGCAATATGTTTTAAGATGACACAGGGTGTTTTTTATTTCAGCTCTGCATTTTGTGGGATGGGGAAGGTTAGTAAAAATAATGTTGCTCTGCATATTTACAAATCCTATATATTACTGTGTTGCAAGGAAAGACACAGGTCTTATTTCCAATCACAGAATATTTGTAGTGCCAACCTAAGATCCATTGCTGTTAATTTTCCTGCTTGCCCAAGTATTTGAACAACTTGCAGTTCTTCCTGGCTGCATCCATAGCGAAATATTTTTGCTCAGCCATCCACTAATTGATCCATTCTTGTCAACCACAACCAAATCTATTCTTAGGGTTGCCAGCTCTGGGTTGGGAAATACCTGGAGATTTTTGGGGCAGAGCCTGAAGAGGGTAGGGTTTGGGGAGGGGAGGGACTTCAATGCCATAGAGTCCAATTGCCAAAGCAGCCATTTTCTCCAGATGAACTGATCTCTATCGGCTGGAGATCAGTTGTAATAACAGGAGATCTCCAGCTAGTACCTGGAGGTTGGAAACCCTATCTATTGTTAACCTAGCAACACCAGGAAAGAGTTGCAGAGTTTTCTGTATCTGTCATTCCAGCCAGTGGGAAACACATAAACAAATGTCACAAGTTTTCTGGTTTTAGAATTGAACCCATCTGGAATTGTTTCATGTGAGACAAGCAAGAAGAGCTATTTTATTTCTCTTTAGGGAGGTTTATGGTAAGCCACCGATTACTGGCGTCTTTATTGTACTTCTGTTCAAAGGAATGGAGAGGGGGAGAGAGATGGCCATTTGAACATTTGCTTTTAACAGCCACATGGCTAGGGACTGTAATTTTAAAATAACATTTCCTACATTACATGCATATGGGATTTCTTTTAAATAGAGAGGGGGGATGTGAAAGTGACCATAAACAGGCTTCCAATTACTTCACAAGTTTAGAAATAATGTCACATGAAGCACATCTTCAGAAATAAAGAAGCACTGGTAGACACTATTACTTGAAGCACCTCATCAGAAACTCTACTGCTGAACTATCTACTCACTGCACAGAAAATTACAACATACCATGGTTCATTCTGTAAAAGCCCTGGCTAACTGCTTCTAGGGGTCCTCTGGTAGCGTGGCTTTGGACAGCAGCTTGTAATTCTTAGCTCAGAGTGCTGCATTTCAATGTATGTTGGACAATTATCTAATTAATGAAGGCCAGACTAAAAGCGGCATGAAAGATCCATGGTGGGGATCTTCCATGGCTTATGTGGCACCTGCAAAAGGCCCTGCTCGGGACAGACAATAGCGTACACGTGTAGGAAATAGGGTCCCTTGCTTCATCAACACTTGGGAGGGTATGGAGGTTAGATAGGCAGCAAGCTTCCTTACCACATACTGGCCTTCTTTGACACATCCCACCCCCATGTCTAACAGCTCCCAACTTAGGGTTACCACCTTCAGGTTGGGAAATACCTGGAGTTTTGGGGGGTGGAGCCTGAGGAGGTTGAGGTTTGGAGAGGGGAGGGACTTCAACACAATAGAATCCAATTGCCAAAGCAGCCATTTTCTCCAAGGGGACTGATCTCTGTTGTGATAGCGGGAGATCTCCAGCTACCACCTGGAGGTTGGCAACCCTATCCCAACTGCAATGAAATATTGCATTCATCAGACATCTTGCTATAGGTAAAGGTTGCTCCTCAAAACAATAATAAACTACACAAACACCCAACAATCAACACACCACTGATTGCATTAAGTAGCCCATGCTCCATATTTTTTAAAGAGGTTCTATTCAGAATATATATATATATATATCTGTTTATGATAATGCTAGAGCAGTAGAGGGAAGCTTCAGGCACTGCCAGAGGAGCAACATAAAATGTCAATTCAAAATCCATCATTGCATTATGATGAATAGGAACACTCTGGGTAAGATTTCATTTGTCACTACAACAGCACTTACCATCTTGGCTTTCCTGATGGAATGATGATTGAGTTAAAAATGTCCTATTAGATTTACCCAGTTTCTCTTCTTTTTCCCTCCAGTTGCTGTCAAGTCATAGCTGTCGTAACCAAATAAGGTAATTTTAATTCTACTTTTTTTCTAATAAATTTCTGAAAGTAGAAGAGCAATCCATTTCTAACAAGTCCTAACTGCTATCTTGGTGGTCCTGATTGGGCAGACAGGTAGGGTATAAATGTTGCAAATAAATAAATAATTTAACCTTCCTTTCCAAAGCTCGGAGAGTCACAAAAGTTCTTCTTTCTTTGAATTTGAACGTTTATATTTTAATGTCATTTCTCCCTAAGACAAGAAGACTTTATATCACCAAACGTCTAGCTTCTTGGTGCAGCTATGTATACTTAAATATAGAAATTTATATGATTAATGCAAATAGCGGCAATAGTGATATGATTAATGCAAATGCATATCTTGTCTTCTGAGATCTCTGTATTAAACACAGCACTATAGCAATCTGTCACATAAATATTTTATTACTAATAATCAGCCAGGAGGGAAGGAGCCATGGTATAGCCCAATCTCATTAGATCTCAGAAGCTAAACGGGTTTGGTACTTCAGTTCTTTTCAGAAAGTATCTTTGGATGCTTATTTTCTACCCATGGGTGGCTGTGGAAATAAGCGAAACTGATGATACAGTCATCTGAGCAATTCAGAAAAAAGGTCCCCATTTTGCATACAAACCACAAGTAATATTTTCTGATGCCACTGGCTCTTGGGGCAGAGCCTGAGTAGGGCGGGGTTTGGGAAGGGAGGGACTTTAATGCCATAGGCTCCAATTGCCAAAGCAGCCATTTTCTCCAAGTGAACTGATCTCTATCGGCTGGAGATTAGTTGTAATAGCAGGAGATCTCCAGCTAGTACCTGGAGGTTGGCAACCCTATGCATTAGCAGTGGTCAGTGAAATTAGGAGTTGGGCACCATCCGTAAGAAAACTGTCAGGAAACCTCAGTTTTTCCATAAATGGCACCAAAGAATAACCACAAAGGGGAAATAGGTCTCCGAAGAGGTTGTATGAATCAGTGTTCCTCTTAAACGCTACAGACTAGCTCAACACAAGGGCAAAAAAAAAAAGAAGCTAATCCAGCAAGGTCAATAAAAACATTTAACACACCCAAGGCCAAAAATGCTAATCCAGCAAGGTCAATACAAATTTACATTTAACACACCCAGGGCTGTTTACACGTAAAAATCAAAAGCACCAGCAGGCAATAATAAAAATTAATCTTATGCACCTCATAGGATCAGTGGTGCATAAAACCCAGAACAAGACGTGAATATGAGCCAAAAGTCCTGGAATGCAAATGAGTCAGGAGGATCTAGTCAGGGGAAATCCAGATTGAAGCAAGGTCCGAGGTCAAACCTAGCAGTGCAGTGATTGCCCTACTAATCAAAAACTGGTAGAGCTATTGACGGGCCTGCAACCTTTCCTTCCATGCTTCCTTAAGTAGAGCTGCTGGGAATCTGGGATCAAACCAGAGCAAGGTCCAGTTGACATGGCAACCTGCTGAATACCCATGTGGCCAAGAATCTCCAACAGCCCCAGTCATATGTTAGGAAAGAGGGTGAAGCCAAATCTAGACAACCCTTGCTCCTTCTCTCACCAGGTGCTTGATTGTGCTGACCAGAATCTGTTAATCCATTTGAATTTAATAAGCAACCAAACTGTTGCTTGTTTTCTTGGGAGGAACCTTTGCTGGGCATGGCAGGAAATTAAAAAACATTAAGGGAATTGTGAATACCTCTTGCCTCTTTGGTGACTCATAAATACATTGGCGTGTCCATTCTGTGTAACTATACACTCCGCAGTATTACTTTCCACCACACGGTGGCCCCAAGTACATATATTCCAAAACAGAATATATTTTCGAGCATGTTTAGCAGACATAATTTCTTTAAATGATCAAGGCTAGAGTAACATTGATACTTTAATGAACAGAATAACACTCCAATTAGACACAGTCATCAGCCAATTACAGCTGGCTATACAATAACCAAAAAGTAGTCCATTCATTTCTTGTAGAAGGTTAGGCAAATTGCCTAAAGTAATTAAGATGTGGATGATTACTTCAAAGTGATTGAAGCCTGCAAGTCCTTTGAGTCCTTCTCTTTGAATGTTGTCATTGACTCTTTTACACATCTTCCGTACAGTTTGGCAGTTCCTGTGTTTCTTGTGTAGGGCACAGACACATCCTATTCTACCTCACTCGCAACAGAACTCCCATCACTAAGAAGGAACAGGACATCCTTGGCTCTCAGCCAGTGAACTGGCCGTAGAAGATCACTCAAAGAGCCTTATACTTGCCCCACATTGATAGATCTAGCATAGTAATGCCAGTGATCTTTGATGGCTCTAGTTCTAGAACTGGGATTGGTGCCTTGCTCAAGCCAGCTATACTTTTGTGACAACTGGAATTGGAATGGTATTCAGGAACAGAATGGACCCAAACTGGGACAGGAGACCTTCAAGCTGCTTTCAGTTAGTCAAACAAAGAGCCAGCACTGTGAGTAGGTATAAATAAATGAGCCGGAGAGGCTAGACATTTCCTATTCTGTTGCCCATCAAAAGCCTCCTGTGTGAATGGAATTATGAATAATGGTGACTCCACAGAAGGCGAACTGTTCTCAAGACTGTCAGGTAAACATTTCAAAAATAAAGATGACCCGGTGTGTTTGTTTTGGGTTTAGGGCACAACATACACCTCTCATCTCCTGTGTTAGGTTGTGTACAGACAGTAGTTTTTGTGTGAGTTGGAGGTTGTATCACAGCTGTCACTGCCTGTGGGGCACACATACTTTTTTCTGTCTCTGATCAATTTTTTTAGCAAGTTCTCAAGCATTTCAGCTGTCGCGGGGAGCCAAAACTAGCTCTCAGAAGTGTGACTTGCGCTACCGCCACAGATGTGCGTGCATTCTGAGATGATTGTCCTGCGTCTTATGGGATGATGTGTAATACCAACATTTGAATATACTATCTTGGGGGTTCCATTTTCCAAAACCAAAATGTGCCCGCTATGAAGAAGCAACAGCCTTCTGACCAAGTAACTGGAAATGGGTCCAAGTTGATTGCACTGTCCAGTCCTCAGTGATGTTTGCTATTTTGGATTGTGGTATTCACATGGAGCACTATGGATGCCGCAATCTTAATTGTGTCACTAATGTATGATGGGTTTCTTAGGCCATTCAATACCTTCTTCCACACTTGAATCACCTTTTCCATGTGGCAGTGGGAGAATACGCATGCTAAAAATAGCTATGTTCAAAATGTTCGATAAAGGGCAAGGGTTTTCCCCGCAATAAAATGAAAAGATGCTATTCAAATTATAGGTTGAATGAAGATAACTTTACTGAGCACTAATTCCAGTATATTTACTTAAGAAAGTTACAAAAGTTAGAGTGTTTTGAAGGACTTTAGGAACATAAGAAGAGCCCTGCTGGATCAGACCAGGGGTCCATCTAGACAAGCATACTGTATCACACAGTTGCCAATCAGTTCCTCTGGAGATCCAACAACAGGGCATCAAGGTCGAGTCCTTCCCCTGATGTTGCCTCCTAGCATTGGCTAGTAGCCACAGATAGACCTGTCCTCCATGAATCTGCTAATCCCCTTTTAAAGCTGTTTATGCCTGTGGCCATCACTACATCCTCTGCGTGTGTTAAGTGCGGTCAAGTCACTTCCGACTCATGGCGACCCTATGAAAGGGTCTATGAATGAAAGGGTCTATGATCCTATGAATGAAAGTCCTCCAAAATGTCCTATCTTTGACAGCCTTGCTCAGATCTTGCAAATTGAAGGCTGTGGCTTCCTTTATTGAGTCAATCCATCTCTTATTGGGTCTTCCTCTTTTCCTGCTGCTCTCAACTTTCCCTAGAATGACTGTCTTTTCCAGTGACTCTTGTCGTCTCATGACATGACCAAAATACGACAGCCTCAGTTTAGTCATTTTAGCTTCTAGGGTCAGTTCAGGCTTGATTTGATCTATAACCCATTGATTTATTTTTTTGGCAGTCCACGGAATCCGTAACACTCTCCTCCAACACCACATTTCAAAGGAATCTATTTTCTTCCTATCAGCTTTCTTCACTGTCCAGCTTTCACACCCAGCTTTCACATCCTCTGCTTCCTTTCTTACCTTTTCACCTAATATGTAAAACACTGTAGAGTTCACTGCCAGTGGATGTAGTGATGGACAGAAACATAAATAGCTTTTAAAAGGGGACTGGACAGGTTTGCCGAGGAAAAGTCCATCAGTAGCTACTAATCATGACTAGACTAGAGGGGACGTTCACATCAATGGGCAGTGAACTTCTAAATACCAGTGGTAGCAGGCCACATAAATTGAAGGTCTTTATGCCATGTTTGTTGGCTCTTCAGGGCAACTGGTTGGTTCTGTGTGAAACAGGATGCTGGACTAGGTGGCCCGCTGGTCTGATCCAGCAGGGCACAACTTTTAGGGGTCTTTTCTAGAATGTCACAGGAATTGTCTCATAGTGAGCTGAATTCAAGCCTGCAATGTAAAGATAACCTGGAACTTTAAATGGAAGAGAACTGGGAAGAATAAAGCCATTTGTTTGTTGATGGATACATAAACATACCTGACAAATTGGAAGTATTTGTGGGGAGGGGTTGGATATTAAATACATTCAAGGGTATAACTCTCTCCCCCTGGAAATGCTCTCTGTGTTTCCAAAGTTAATGCTGTAAGTCCCACAGTGATATGAACCATGGAGAATCTGAATTATGGCTCCTTTGCCGCTACTTCCTGACTGCAGCTGAGTGCTAGAGGCCTTCTCTGCTGCTTTGTCTCATATGTCAATTGGTTCTGCAGGGAGTTATGTCAGCTTGCCATCTTCAGCATCTTTAGGGAATCCAAAGCCAGATCATGCATGTGTGAAAAGGAAAGGAGGAAAGGACTTTCCTTTTGTAGTTGCTTCAGGTTATGCAGTCATGTAGAACAGTGTGAGAGGCGCAGAAGTCCCTAAGTTGCAAACTATATTGGTGACATGCTGTTGAAGACATGAAGTGGAGTTAGGGTTGCCAACCTCCAGGTGGTGGGTGAAGATCTCCTGCTATTAGAACTGATCTCCAGCTGATATAGATTAGTTCACATGGAGAAAATGCCTGCTTTGGCAATTGGACTCTATGGCACTGAAGTCCCTCTCCTCTCCAAACCCTTCCCTCCTCAGGCTCTACCCAAAAATCTCCAGGTATTTCCCAACCCAGAGCTGGCAACCCTACGCTCTAGACCGTTCTTAAGGAAGGAAGGAAGGAAGGAAGGAAGCAGCCATTACAAGTGTGGGGAAACTCAATTTCCCATAATGAACAGCAACCTTGCAATCCACCATGAGGGAGGAAGGAAGCAGACCGGCAGTCATTACTGAGACAACAAGTCTGAAAAGGTCTGTACATTTAAAATTCTTCTGGGGGGCCTTTTTGGAGATAGAGGCCCCAAATTCACAGCGTAGTTTGAAGGGACTTTCCTTGCCCGACCCCCAAAATTTGGTTAAGGTTGGGTCAGGGGGTCCGATTTTATGGGGTCGGGAAGGGGCTTCCCCCCATCCTCCATTGACAACCATTGGCAAACTTTGCAATGGTTGTCAATGGAGGAGGGAGGCGACCACTGAACCAATCTTCACCACACTTTGGGGTTTGTCCAAGAACTGTCCCTTCAAGCTATGCTGTGAGTTTGGGGGCTCTACCTTGAAAAATGATCCCCCCCAGGGCTGAATTTTTTTTGTGAAATCCAGAAATAAGCTGAATGCCCATATTTACCGGTATGGGTATTTGGCTTATATCAGGTTTCCTGAAAGAAATCTGTCCCAATAAACTCAAACCTGAAATTTAATTATTATTATTTTTTGCACAGCCCTACCTTATGGGGGTTTCAAGGCAAGAGACTAACAGAGGTGGTTTGCCATTGCCTTCCTCTGCATAGCAATCCTGGTACTCCTTGGTGGTCTCCCAATCAAATACTAACTAGGGCTAAACCTGCTTAGCTTCCAAGATCTGATGAGATCAGGCTATACTATGCTACCTTCCCGTCAAGTAACAGCTGACTTATGGCAACCTTGTAGGATTTTCAAGGCAAGAAATGGGTAGAGGTGCTTTGCCATTGCCTGCCTCTGTGAAGTAACCTTGGTATTCCTTGGTGGTCTCCTGTCCCAATAACTAACCAGGGCCAATCAGATCCTGTTAGCCTGGGATAGCCAGATGAAGGCAGGGGTTTATAGTAAACTACCAACTGACAACACCACCTGAACTCATAGTATAAACAAACATGACAAGCATACAGTTGTAAAGAATATTCAATGTACAATGTACAAATAATAGGTGCGTAAATACATAGAAAAATGAACACTATGGCTATACAATACATCAAAAAGTAGTTAACATACTTAACTAGTAGTTAACATACTTAACTTTGCCAGGCCAACACTGTTTCAAACAGATCTTCATCAGACCATTTCTGTGCTATTGCCCTGGCATGAGACACAAGTAGGGTTGTGCATATCGATATACCCGAACCAAAAATAAACCCGAAATTAGCTGTTTTGGCCATATTCGGGTTTTGGTTTTACCGAATGCGAAAACCTGGGAATCTTCCCAAAGCTGAATAGGCAATTCCAGAAAAATCTATATACCCATATTTACTGGTGTGGGCATTCTGCTTATTTTGGGTTTACCAAAAAAAATCGGGCCCAATAAACCCGAAATTTACAGATATATTTCTTTTGCTGACCCTAGACATGAGACAACAACTTGAGTTTAACTAGTTTATTTAATTATTTAAATTGATCATAATTAAATATGCTAACATATTTAAATTGGTGGGCTATGCTAGGCAACCTGCCTGTGGCTACCTTTGCTGGCAGATGCAACCTGACTCCAAACACCACCAGCATACTCTGTCGGCTTTTCAAAATCATCACCTGCACACAATGTGCTGAGGGGGAGGGGGGGAAGGCCATCTCAGAACCAAATATCTAATTAGCATCTCAATCCAAAAGCTCAGAATGGCTTTCACATCTTTACGCTTTCAAACAATGCAAACTGCAATACTGGATGGATGATATAATAAAGTACCATTAGCACAATGTATATGCATCTGTGTTCTGCCATAGAGGATTTACCCCATTATATTTTAGCTTGTCCTCTTTATGCAATACCTAGGGAAAAATTCCTTCGTACAGTAGTAACTGGGTTAAACTTGTTTCCTGATTCCAATAAATTACTATTTTTGTTGTCAAATACCAAATCGTTTATCACTTATAGGCTGTCACTTTTCGCTCTAGCAGCTAAAAAGATAAGAGCTAAACTGGCGCCAAAGAATGTAACTAGCCAGAATGGATGGCTAGCTAGGATATACTCTAATTATATTGTATCTTATCATAATTTATATGGCATTTTGTATTTTATCTTTTATCTTTATTGTGTAATTTTCTTGTTTTATAGTCTAATTTACTTCGTAATGGCCTTTGGCTACCTACAAATAAAATATTTACTGACTTACAACGTGCTGAAAGATGCTCAGCCCCAGCCACTACCAGGTTCAGAACGATGTTGCTCAGCATCAAGGGCTACTCTTTCCCAGATGCACCTCACCATTTCGGATATTGCAGAGTGCTTGCCAACCATCCCTACCTATCCTGATCAGCCCACTCAATCCCTGCCAAACTAGTTACGGCCTACACAGTCAACAACCAGGCCTGTTTAACCAATCACCACCATGACATCGCGAAGCAGGTGAAAAAAAGCACCCCAACAGCCAATTTGGGGAAACCCCAACATTCGTACCTGGACTCAATGGTGACCAGCTAACCCCATCATTACTAAAGTAAGGGTGGGTGGGTCAGCAGCCAGCAGCAAAAGCCTGCTCAGTGGAGGCATGGCTAGAATATATCTTGGGCAGTCATGCCTCCCTATTGGCTGATTCTCTTTCAATCACCCAAAAGGTCTTTGTGCCTTCTTTGCATCCTGGTGGGCAGGGGCAAACTGCTCCCCGCTATAATGCTGGGAATTCTACTTTATTCCATTTTAAAACAGACAGGACCAGATTCACAATAGCGTGGACTGACAAAATACCTCAAAGAGGCCATTGCTAGTGCATGTTTCTCAAAACATTTGTGGAATACTTTCCTCAGAAAGGTCCATCAAATGCCTTCATGGGACCTTTTTTTCTATTTTGCATGGGCATTTGGCTGACAGATAATCAATTTTGTTCTGCTCTGTTTTATTGGTGACCTCTTGCTCTTTGGTATGTTTATTTACCATCGCTGTTATTGCCATTACTCTTTGTGTTTTTTAAATTAAAAAAAATGAATTGTAAGCCATCTTGGACACATAATAAAACAAATATGCATTGTGTGATCTTGTGAAGACGAGTGCATTAGAACGATCATAGCAGAACAGTTATGACACGCTCCTGTGTGTGGTTTAGCTCTTAATTCTTTTCCTACTCACTGTCTTTGGGTCAAATTTGCTCAGATGAAAAACCCAAATAAGTTTAACAAGCTGATGGCACAGCAAGTTCTACCTGGTATGGAAAACCAATCTCCGAGCTTTATGTTCCATAAATAACCAGGAGCAATAAATGTTTTGGAATCAGACATCAGTGAGCCCATATTGATAGGAGAAGAAACTTCCCTTCATTTTAATGAATTTATTATGCTGGCTATTGAGCAGGTAATAGGACACAGAAGCCATCTCATAAAGGAAGCAGAGCCTGTTTTCTTTAGTCAGGATAGCAAGCATTATAGTGAATTTATATTAAGGAAGTGGCTTCTGGCAATATTAAAATGTGTTTTTGCTTCTGTATCTCAAATCTCATATTTTTTAGGGATAGATGTTCAGCGCTTCTAAAGTAATTTACTTAGTGAAAGCGTTCAGTATTAAAACATTTCCTTTTTCAATTTGTCCTCTACATTCCATTTTTAGAACTTTGTAGCAACGTGACGAGGCCTATATTATGAATAATCTCAGAGCTAATAACTACTCACATTATTTTTGGCTTTATCATCCTGGATGTTATTTTCTTTGTTGTCCATAATTTATAACAGGGGGCATTGTAATGTGTACACAGTGCTTTAGGCTGCAATCTACCTACTACAAAGTCTTGCTGAAGTCAGTGGGACATACTTGATACTATTCTGTTTCATTTGTACAGTGTCGCTTGGGAGCTAGTGTTGTGAAGTTAATTTTCTGAGTACTTGGCATTGTCTTGGCCTAAAGCAGCACACCAGGTAGAAATTATGGTCTATGACAAGTCATGTTAAGGCCCCTCATTGGTGTTAATTGTTAGGAAATGGTTTCTCCGTAGCTCTGTTCAAGCACCCCTGAGATCTTGTAGAGGACGACTTCACCCAGGTGTTTGGGGGAAGAAGTCATATGCGTGTGTGTTGGCAGGTGTGGGAAGAAACAAAGGTTTTAAGTTTGGGAAAGACAAAGAGAAAAGCAGATAGTAAGCTGTGAATTGTCTGAAAGTGAGGTACCTTGTGGTGCAGGATCTCTCTCCCTCTCCCCCCCTTCTCTTCTTCTTCCTCTTTTTCTGCCTCTATCTGCATTCTACTTGTTTATTTGTAAATAAAACAAATATTAGATAACATCAAAAGTATTCTAGTTCTTCTCTGAAAGGAAACAAACTCAGGTAGTGTTACCCTAGGAACTTTAGAGATACCTTGATACTTTTGAGGCCAGCTATTTACTTGTGTAGGGTCCTTCCATTGACTGCAGCATTTCTGAGATTCCTCCCCATTCATAATGTCAACCCTCAAGCATCTCTTTTCAGTGTCTAAGGATGTGCATTAATCTGAGAAGGGGGCTCTAGTCCATGCAAGCTTATTATGCTGCACTAAAAATGTATGATTGTTTGAGGTGACATAAGACTACTGTTTATTCTAAGAATGGTCTGTGATTTCCCCTTTTGCTTGCAAATCAGGAACAAGGTACTCACTCAGGTTCCTACTCCTAGGTTCACACCAGAGATGGGTGCATTCAAAATAACATCCGCTTATTAGTAAGAAGGAACAGGGTTGGGAGCAACTAGTCTCGGGACAAGGGAGCTCATGCAGTCTATGAGTTTAGTTCTAATGAGAACTAATGAGCAGTGATTCCACCCCATAAGGCTAAACCAACACACATAAATATCAGAGGGGGCAACAGATTTCCATTGTAATGTATACCATAAATACACCAGATGGTGTTCCACAAGTGGATAGACTATGAGGAATTCTTTATGATCTATCATCTTGGGTGGGGGAGGACAGCGGTGGCAGCTCCAGAATTATAGCAGGGATGATAGGATAAGACAGAATGCAGTGAACTGGTGGAAACTCATTCTGAGGCCTCATTGCTGGGAGCTAGCTTTAATAGTAACAGAGAACAGTAAACAAAACATTCATAATTTTGAAGTCTCCCCTGGAATTATTGGCTATGGAGATGTAACAGAGAACTCTTTGAGAATCTCTTATTTAATATTTAAGTACTACATAAGAATGACAGCGGGCTCATCCTGTCTGACATTTCCATTTACATCTATCACCTGGGGGAGAAGGAAACTGGCCATTTGCCTGTTATTATGAAAAAAATATTACTATTGCATCTTTAGGATTATTTAGTCTGCAGGGGATCAGACAACGTATTTGTTGCTTGCCTAAGCAACAGCTAAGAAGATTTGGCAACATCATTTCTTTGCCTCTGACGATCTGCCTACCTAGCAGTTAAGGCAAGGCCGATAGACACAGTGTATTTATGGGACAAAAATGAACATAGAATACTAACATGAAAACATTTATTAATATACACATTTAAACATGCTGTCGTAGCACTTTATTTATAATACAATCTAAGCAGAGTTACAACTTCTAAAGCTACTGAAGTCAATGGGCTTGGAAAAGTGGAACTCTCTTTAGGATTCTACCATCAGTTACATTGAGAGGCTAACCTTGGAAGGAAAGTTTAACAATATTTGAGGAGGCACAAAGTGAGTTAAATCAGGGTAACAGAGTGGCTAATATTCAGCTGCTTCTGAAGAAAAGGCCTTTATTCCAGGAAAGCTTATCCTGAAATAACATTGTATTCGTCCTGACGTTGCCACAAGCCTCCTGTATAGTTATAGTGACTAGGAGAGAGAAAATGTGACCCTTTACTATGAGCTGTGAACCAGGAAGTTCACCCAACTGCTATAACCCTATTCTGAAGCCTTGCTTTAGATGTCCCCGAGAGCCAGCGTGGGCTCGAGAGCCAGCATGGTGTAGTGGTTAAGAACGGTGGTTTGGAGCAGTGGAGTCTGATCTGGAGAACCGGGTTTGATTCCCCACTCCTCCACATGAGTGGCGGAGGCTAATCTGGTGAACTGGATTTGTTTCCCCACTCCTACACGTGAAGCCAGCTGGGTGACCTTGGGCAAGTCATGCTCTCTCAGCCTCACCCACCTCACAGGGTGGCTGTTGTGGGGAGGGGGAGGGAAGGCGATTGTAAGCCGGTTTAATTCTGCCTTAAGTGGTAGAGATAGTCGGCATATAAAAACCAACTTTTCTTCTTCAGGGTTTTCATGGCAAGAGACTAACAGAGGTGTTTTGCCAGTGCCTTCCTCTGCACAGCAACCCTGGTATTCTTTGGTGGTCTCCCATCCAAATACTAACCAGGGCTGACCCTGTAATTTATACTCTTATTCAAATCTACAATAGGACAACATATGTTAATGTACATTGTCACATTGGGAAGGGGCTGTGGCTCAGTGGTAGAGCATCTGCTTGGCATGCAGAAGGTCCCAGGTTCAATGCCTGGCATCTCCAGTTAAAAGGACCAGGCAGTAGGTGATGTGAATGACCTCTACCTGAGACCCTGGAGAGCCACCCCCTATCAGTGTAGACAATATCGATCTTGATAGACTCATGATCTGTCTCAGTATATGGCAGCTTAGACACTTTTTTTTTGTTTTAAGTACGTCACCACAAGTCACCACAAGTTCAGAGCAATGATCTTCAGTGATTCAAACAACAAAATACCCTGACCAGTCATGTAAAGATATGCTTTAAAATGGACCCATTTGACTTGCTGTGTCAGTTACATGAAAGCCAGATGAAACAGCTTCTGCATGGGGAGGACTGTGTGTGTTTGTTAAGTCGCTTCCGACTCATAGCTACTCTATGAATCAATTGAGGGCTGTGGCTTCCTTTATTGAGTCAATCCATCTCTTCTGGGGTCTTCCTCTTTTCCTGCTTCCCTCAACTTTTCCTAGCATGACTGTCTTTTACAGTGACTCTTGTCTTCGCATAATGTGAACCAAATACGATAGCCTCAGTTTAGTCATTTTAGCTTCTAGGGTCAGTTCAGGCTTGATTTGATCGATAACCCACTTTTTTTTGTTTTTTTAGCAGACCACGGTATCCATAACACTCTCCTCCAACATCACATTTCAAAGTAATCTACTTTCTTCCTATCATCTTTCTTCAATGTAAGACTCCATATAGTCAAGTACTGAGTGCCACACAGATGCCTGCACTGTATTAATAGCTTCAGTCCCAACTACCTTAAAAATCCTATACTCTCAACTTTGTAGAAGCTGTGTGGATCCTTCAGTAAACTATTCTTAATAAGCTTAATAGTAGACTTAAAGGGGCCATCTGCAGCTTCAGTTGGCAGATTTCAATTGATTTCATTGCCGCCTTTATTTTTTTATTGCTCTGCTGTTCAGCCTCATCTTCTGGTCCACATTTGATCCAATGCTAAGCTGCTGTTCATTTGGAGATGTCTACAGTGGCTCTTAGCAACCATTATTTTATTTTATTTTTGGTCACAGATGCAGACAAATTTCTCTAAGATCAATATCGATTCAGAGGCTTCCTGGGGAGACCCTGGGATTTCCCAGACAAGGGATAAAAGATCTTTAAAAAACAGACTTCAATTGCGGCTGAGCCTTAAACTAGAACACTACCAATGGACAGTCCATGCAGATTTCCCCATCTGGCCAGCATTACAAAGGGGGGGGGAATGAGAGGGTCAGCACAGACAGCCCAGTCTAAGCAGAAGAAAACCTACCAAACTCATACAATGTGGTACTTTCTTGGTAGTGTACATGTGGTTCCTAAACCAGCAATAAAACACTGCACAGGAACATGGAAAGTTGCCGTGTGGACATTCTCCAGAGTGGGTACCGTTTGGTATTTCTTTTAGGGGACAGTACTCTTTTTTTAGGGTTGCCCCCTCTCCCTCTTCTGTTCTAGTCAAATGAGAAGCAGATATTCAGCAGAAGAAGCATTTCTAATCACTCCCTCCTAATGCTAGTAAAAATGGATACAAGTCATGATGCATACCTATTCTCTCCAGAATCAGAGGAGCATGCCTATTATATTAGGTGTTTTGGAACTCAGGCAGGATAATACTGCTGCAGTCATCTTGCTTGTGGGCTTCCTAGAGGCACCTGGTTGGCCACTGTGTGAACAGACTGCTGGACTTGATGGGCCTTCATGGAATCATAGAGTTGGAAGGGACCACCAGGGTCATCTAGTCCAACCCCCTGCACAATGCAGGAAATTCACAACTACCTCCCCCCCACACCCTCAGTGACCCCTACTTGATGCCCAGAAGATGGCCAAGATGCCAAGATTTGGTCGGACCCAGCACGTCTTTTCTTATGTTCTTAATGCTGAGGGAAGCTTCACCTGTTGAACCTCCACTTTATGTTGCAGCTGGAATCCTACGGGGGGGAGTTAATAACATTATTCCACAACTAAAACAGAATGAGTACAATTTTTTTTGGGGGGGGGGTACTAGGATTTTGATAAAGGGCGAAAACGCATGGGAGGTTTTGCCTTGGATTTGCCACTCTCTAAATGCATATTTCTCCCAGCCAAATTCTCAAAACTCAACAACAAGCCCCCACGCAGAGTTTTGAGAATTCAGATGGGGGAAAATGTGAATCTGGAGAGCGGCCAATCCAAGGCCAAACCTCCCGTGCATTTTTGCCCTGCATGAACAGACTGCTGGACTCGACTGACCTTGTTCTGATCCAGCACGGCCTTTCTTAATGTTCTTAACGCAGACGGAAGCTTCACCTGTTGAACCTCCGCTTTGTGTGGCGGCTGGAATCTTCCGGGGGTGGGGGGAGTTAAGAACATTATCCCACAACGCTGCAGTTCCTAAAACCGAATGTGTGCGTTTTTTCAAAATCGATTTAGGGGTAACAGGATTTAGCTAATTCACAGTGGGTCGCCGTGTTAGTCTGTCTGCAGTAGCAGAAAAGGGCAAGAGTCCAGTAGTACCTTAAAGACTAACAAAGATATTTTCTCAGTGGGTCGCCGTGTTAGTCTGTCTGCAGTAGTAGAAAAGAGCAAGAGTCCAGTAGCAAGAGTCCAGTAGACTAACAAAGATATTTTCTCAGTGGGTTGCCATGTTAGTCCGTCTGCAGTAGTAGAAAAGGGCAAGAGTCCAGTAGTACCTTAAAGACTAACAAAGATATTTTCTGGCAGAAATTTTTCTCAGTGGCTCGCTGTGTTAGTCTGTCTGCAGTAGTAGAAAAGAGCAAGAGTCCAGTAGCTAACAAAAATAATTTTCTGGCAGGGTGTGAGCTTTTGTGAGCCACAGCTCACTTCTTCAGATGCAGCTAGAATGTGAACCCACCCGTCTTTAAGGAGAGGAGAGTGAATTCAGACAAGCATTAGGATGTAAATGTGAACAGTATGTACATGTGAATAGCAGGCGAGATGGGATGAGGTGTGGATTGAGCTCCAGCTGCCTGTCGCGCTCCTTGTTTCCGAAGCATCCATCGGACCAGCCATCCGCCAGACGCCTGCGGCGGAGGAGCCTTTCTGGCGAGCGGGGCCGGAGCAGCAACAGATAGTTGCTGGGCGGGGAGGGGCATGGAAACCCCCCAGGATCCCCGGAGCCGAGGCGGCTCCAGAAGGCTGGGGGAGCCTCGGTCGCCGTCGCCTGCACTGGGGCGCTCGGGAAAGCGGTGCGAGGGAAGCGCCAGCCCCGCCGCTCCGTAGGCACCGCAGCTCCGGGCAGGCGGGCGATCCACCGCCTCCGCGGCTCCAGCGCGGCGGGGCTCCCCGGCCGCTGGGTCGAGCCCCGGGGCCGGGCATGGAGGCGGAGGGGCCGGCGCTGGGGAGGGAGGGCTGTGGGGCCGAGCCGGGGCGGCGCGGGGCTGCCGGGCTGCCCCCGCGGGATTAAAAAGCGGCCGGCCGAGCCAGCCAGCCGGGCGGGTCGTCCCTCCTCTCCTGCCTCTCTCGGAGCGCACCATGCGGGATCTGGCGGTGGAGGTCGGGGTTCGAGTCCTCCTCTTCGGCGTCTTCGTGTGAGTATCGGGGGTGTGTGTGTTTGAGTTTCTCCTGGGGCGAGAACCCACGGGAGGTTCCGCCTCGGACCGGCCGCGCTCTCGATGCCCCTTTCCCCCCATCTGAATCCTCACAACTCTGCATGGGGGTTATGAGTAGAAAAGGGCAGGAGTCCAGGAGCACCTTAAAGACTAACACGAATATTTTCTGGTAGGGTATGAGCTTTCGTGAGCCACAGCTCACTTCTTCAGATACCTGGTATCAGAAGATCAGATGGTATCTGAAGAAGTGAGCTGTGGCTCACGAAAGCTCATACCCTACCAGAAAATATTCTTCTTAGTCTTGAAGGTGCTACTGGACTCTGGCCCTTTTCTACCACTGCAGACAGACTAACACGGCGACCCACTGGGAATTATCTTCATGGGGGGGTTATGGTTGAGTTTTGAGAATCTGGATGGGGGAGCTGTGCCTCTAGAGAGCGGCCAACCCAAGGCCAAACCTCCCGTGCCTTTTCGCCCTCCTCTCGTGGGCAGAGACCAGGCGTCCCCTGGCGCCCTGTTTCCAACCTAGCACCCAATGCTGGGGTGTTCTGCTTGTGGCCCAGGGCCCAGGAAGAGTTGCTGCTGCAAGGGGTGGGGTGGGGACTTTTGGGACCCCTGGCGCGGCAGCTTGGGGGATCGCCTTCCCTGTAAGGAAACAGGCACGTAGCGCCGTGGGGAACTGCCCGGAAAGAAATCCTGAAGCGTTCCTAGACGTCGTGCCTTGGGGGAGGCTTTCTCCTTCACCTTCCAAAGCATTGGGGGTGCTTGTGGTCGCTCTGCACATGCTTGGGAAGCCCCCAGGGTAATGATACCTTCTCCTGTTTTTCCAGCCAGCAGTGAAAACACGGGCTTGTACTGAGGCTGCCTGAGGAGAGTTTTCCGGGCTGAAACATGAATTGGGATCTCTTTGGACCAATCATATTGATCTCAACGCTAGATGAGGCAATTTTGCCCACTTGGAAAGGTGGGGGGGGGGATCCTAGACTATTCAGAAATTGTTTTCCCTCCGTCATTTATGCATGGGAGGCGTTGCTGCTCTCTAGATGCACATTTTCTCCATCTGAATTCTCAAAACTCTGCATGGGGGCTTATGGTTGAGTTCTGAGAATCTGGATGGGGAAAATGTGCATCCAGAGAGCGGCCAATCCAAGGCAACCCCCCTCCCCATGCATAAATGGCCTTCCTCTCTTGAATAAGCACAATTTAACTGGATGAAGGAGCACAGTGGCCAGTGAGGATGAAAAGTCTCTCTTGGTTCCACCGTCAATGTAGATAGAACTGGGGGGGGGGGGCAGCAGGGCAGGATGTTTTCTAGTTTTCCAGCTTTGTGTCCATCTCTGTTGAACTCACTTGGGGGGGGGGATCCCTTCCCCATCAGCCTGCCGCAGCAGTCAACTTTTTCATCCTTTTGTGCCTTGTAACTTCTTGATCTAAAAGAATGGCAGGTTCCCCTGTCTTCATTTTGGGGTGATCCTTAGAGAGTTGAAGGACTGGGCTTGGTTGGACCCACTAAATGGCATCCAGGAAAGCCGAGTGGAGGACACAGGTGCTGCAGTGGAGCAGGGGGACTTGGCTGACGTTCTCCTTTCTCTGGCTGTGTCCAGATTCTGCTGAATAGGGTCCTGCTTTTTTGCTGAAAGCTGACAAAGGAGAGACAAATGACTGCGTTCTGGGTGGGTGGGGGGGATGCCTTTTCAGTTCTCCTGCACCACTGCTGCTTTTTAATTGGCTGATCTTCTTACATTGGGATTGCATTCCATAATTGTAAAGGGTCTCCTGTGTTTGTGCTGGGTAATTTCCACAGTGTTTGGTTCTGGCAGTGCGGACTGTAGCTTGAAAATAGTAAACACACACACACAGAACTGCAGATACTTATCTGAAGACACTATGTAGCATGGTAAGGTAGTTCCTCTTCTGGTATATGTTATATAACATGACCTTAAAATGGTGCAGGATCTACTTGGGTTAAAGGGCCAGTTTCTTAAGTCTGAGACTGAACAAGGGAATGCCATGCATAGGTTTATATTGGTTAAGAATGGTGTCATGTGACTTAATTTTAAGCACTTTTTGCATGAGCCTCCCCCCCCTTTGGAAAAGGGGAACACCTTTCTGTAGTTAAAAATTTAGCAGGTATTTTCTGTATTGAACTCCCTCATCTATCATTTTGCAGCTTTAAAGTTGTATCTCAGTAGCTGGTATCTGTAAAATCAGGATTCCCCTCTCCTGATAGAATTTGCAGTGAGGGCTGAGTATCTTAAAGGTCTTGCACATGGCAGAAAAGAATCACAATGCTATCTTAAGGAGCTTAAAGAAACATGAAGGACCTTATGGCTGTCTTATGGCAAAGTGTAGTTGTAGTAAAAATACTGTATGTGGATTCCCACCCCCCTTTACTTTATTAGCCTTTTTAATGGTGGCCTTCATTCTCTAGATGGGCAGACAATACAAGTTTATTGTAAGGATCAACTTTTTATTAAGTGTTTCTGCACCTTTTAAGCTGCTGAATGCTGGATTTCTGTTGTGTGTGCTATAAATTTAAGTCTTTTTTTTGTGTGTGTGTGAAAAATCAGTGTTCAAGATAGTGGGGTGTGTTGCCTCAAACTAGAAAGGTCCATGATTTCTGAGAATGCTTCTTTCAGAGGCCAAAAGGAACCTTTTCCCATGCTTACACCAGCAGAAAAGCTACTAGGGTCTGACCAAAAGATGTTCACATACTTCTCCTTAGGCTTAATCTTCTGATAACTTATCCGACATGACACTTCAATTAAAAAAAGTTATCTTATCAGATTCTTATAATTTATCTAAGGCTTTTGAATCTGTATCACTTGTATCCATGGGGACAAGAGCAGCATCTGTATCAGTCGTATGCATCAATCTCCCTTGCTGAATTGGGGCAAATATGTTCAGGACTGGGACATAAGGCAAGGAATCTATTTTGAGGAGCATGTCAAGAGAGCCCCCAGTCTGCAACTTGGCTGAGTTGACACGCTCCAATTTGTCGTGTATTTCCAATTGAAGTCAAAAATAGCTTAAATCACAACGTACTTTGGTTTAACTAGAACGTGAAATAGTATGGTGTTTGGGAATAACATGCTGTTGTGGTGCCTGTTGGAAATAGATATTAGTCAGTCTTGGGGAGGGGTAATTCTAGAGGTTGGCAAAGTCATTAATTTGTTTTTCCCCATTATTTATAGTCCACCTTTCTCATTGAGACTCAAAGCAGATTACATAGTGTAAATCAATACAATCAGTAGGATGATACATTTCATAAGCAATGTAATAGGACTAGGAATTGCCAAAATTTAAAACAGAGCTGTCATCTGAACAAAGCACAAATACTAAAAATGGTGTGTTAAACAATTCGGAACATACTACATCAGTAGAAACATTGTGCATTTTCCCTGCGGTGTTCTGTTTGAGGTAGTCCTATTTCCTTTACAACAATGCCCTGCTGAGCAGTTTTGTTTTAGATAGTTTGGGTTACATAGTTGGTGAAATGCCAGGAGCATGGAAGCCTTCCTGACCTCCTCAGGCAGGTCATTCCTCATGGTAAGGACCAGTACAAAGAAGGCATGCGTATGCACAGTTTTTAATCATGCCCATCTGTATGGTGGCACTTGCAGAAAACCCTGCTTGGATAAGCAAAGTTGTTGCAGCGGAACATAGGTAGAGAATTGGTCTTGCAGACATGAGGCCCCATGGCTATGAAGGGCTTTGTATGTAATATGCAATATCTTAAATTTAGCTTGGTAACTGATAGTGACTGCAGAATGTGAGTAATGTACACGTTTAGCTCCTGATAATAACTGAGTTGTGACATTCTGCTCCAACTGAGTTGTTTTTGAGGAGAGACCTATGTAGAGTGTGTTACGGTAGTCTAATCTTAACGTTACTGTGGCATGGATCCAGGTGACCAGATTGGCCGAATCAAGGTAAGGGGCATTTTCCAGGCTAAACTAAGTTAGAAAAAAGCATTATTATTTTTTTGCAGCTGCACTAACTTGCTTCTCCAGCAGTGACGCTGGCTCCAGAATAACCTCTAGGGTCAGCTGAACCCCATCAAAAGTGGACAGCCCAATGTCATTTAAGACCTCAGGCTTCCCAATTGGCCTAAATCATAGAATCATAGAATTGGAAGGGACCACCATGGCCATCTAGTCCAACCCCCTGCACAATGCAGGACATTCACAACTACCTCCCCCCCACACCCCCAGTGACCCCTACTTCATACCCAGAAGATGGCCAAGATGCCCTCCCTCTCATGATCTGCCTAAGGTCATAGGATCAGCATTGCTGACAGATGGGCATCTAGCCTCTGATTAAAAACCTCTAGGGAAGGAGAGCTCACCACCTCCTGAAGAAGCCTGTTCCACTGAGGAACCACTGTTAGAAAATTCTTTCTAATGTATAGAAGGAAACACTTTTGATTTAATTTCAAATTGTTGGTTCTGGACTGACCTTCTGAGGCAACAGAAAACAACTCGGCACCCTCCTCTATAATACAGCCCTTCAAGTACTTGAATATGGTTATCATATCACCTCTCAGTCTTGTCCTCTTCAGGCTTAACATACCCAGCTCCTTCAACCTTTCCTCATAGGACTTGGTCTCCAGACCCCTCACCATCTGTGTTGCCTTCCTCTGGACACGTTCCAGCTTGTCTACACCCTTCTATCTTGTCTGGGTTCAGATTCAATTTGTTCATTTTCAGCCACAGCAGACAGGCAGTGGCTCAAGATCTCTACTTCATTTCCAGGGGGGTTGGATAGAGAGAGATAGAGCTGCTTGACGTCAGCAAATTGATAACATCCAGTTCCAAAGCTGTGAATGATTTCTCCTAGGGACTTTGCACAGACATTGAATCACATGAGGGTAGAGATTGTACCCAGTGGAACCCTGCAGGATAATGCCAACTCTGAAGATAAGTGATCTCCGAGGGCAACTTTTTGAGTTTGATTCATGAGGAATGATTTAAACCAGTCCAAGGGACATCCCCTGAGACCTACTTTTGCCTCCAAATGCCTCAGTTGGATGGCATTGAAGGCTGCAAATAAATCGAGTAGGAGCAACAAAGAAGAATGGCCCTTGTCTATGTTCAGATGAAGGTCATCAAGAGCAAGAATGTTGTTGCAGGAAAGTTTCTGTCGTTGTGGAGGGAACAATTTGCTTTTTCAGAGTTGCTTCCTGTAATTCCAGTTGTGTGTAAGAATGCTTATCAGAGCCACCAAGCAGGTGTTATTTTAGTATATTATAGATTTCTAACATTAGAACCAGGAGTGGTAATTACTTGAGATTGTTCTGGATTCAAGAAGTGTGACCTTGTTAAATGTCCAGTAGCAAAAATACTGTCCTGCTGGGTCCAGTGAAGAGATTACCATCTTTTGTTCAGGTTAACTGCAGTGCAATCCTGAACAGATATGTTTTTTGGCCATCAAGTCACAACTGACTTATGGCAACCCCTTAGGTTTTTCAAGGTAAGAGACATTCAGAGGTGGTTTGCCTGCCTCCGCGTCATGCCTCTGGTATTCCTTGGAGGTCTCGCCTCCAAATACTAGCCAGGGTCGAGGCTGAGAGTGTGTTACTGGCCCAAGGTCACCCAGCAAGTTTCCACGGCAGAGTGGGGATTCGAACCTGGGTTTCCCAGATCCTAGTCCGAAGCTTTAACCACTGCACCACGCTGGCTCTCAAACAGATTCACCACCTTTCTAAATCCAGTGAACTAGTGGTCTGTTGATGCTTTTAGATCTAGCTGAAGAAGCTTGTGCAATGGATTTTGATGGCTAGAAGGCGTTTCTTCAATTGTTAATGGCATATGTATTAACGTAAATATTTATACTCTGCCCCCCCATCTATGTTGGCCCAAAATGGCTTACAAAAGCAATGTTAATCAAGCACAGTACAAATGCAACTGAAACATGATGATAAAAACAGACTACCATACGATCCAGTGTTTAGCTCCTCCCAAACTGTGATGGTTGGTGGCTACTGCTCAACACCTCATGCTTGGTTGTGGTCAGCAAGTTCCAGTCTGAGGTTCACAGATGGATAGAATAAGAAGTTGGGGGATGGGAGGGTTGCGATCCTGGTGGACACTGTTTGCTTTTGGGGAAGTGATGCAGATTTGCAGCTGCATATTCACTTGTTCTACAATGCTATATGTGTATATTTGTGAATAGTTTTTTTAAAATACCCTCTATAACTCGCTCTACATAGGGCTGCCCCTGAGACTGACCCGAAGGCTCCAGCTGGTGCAAAATGCCGAGGTGAGGCTCCTTACGGGGACTTCACCGTGGGATAGGGTTGCCAACCTCCAGGTACTAGCTGGAGATCTGCTATTACAACTGATCTCCAGCCAACAGAGATCAGTTCCCCTGGAGAAAATGGAGTCCCGCAGAGCATGTAAAACAGAACTATTCCACCAGGTCTGTAACTGAGGGCAGCTGGGAGTGGATCCATCATTACTGGCCTCCCCATCCTTCCCCCCCACTCTTGACACCTGTGGGGGGTTGACCTGCGGAAACCAAGTTACAAGATGGCATCTGGGTAATTTTAAGGCCATCTGTCTATGGTTTTATTATGCTTTATTGATATTGCTGATGTTTTATTGATGACTGATGTTTTTATGTGTTTTAAAGGTTGTTACCCGCCCTGAGCCTGGCTTTGCTGGGAATGAGGGCGGGCTTTAAATTTGAATGAATGAATAAATAAGTTGCCAGTACATTCACCTCAGAAGTAAAGAAGCCAAGTGAGGCCTGCCTCTGGAAGGTATTAAAATTGAAAAGCGATGCGCTGTGTGAAGAACAGGCCCATAGAATAGGCAAAAACAACCTGCATTGGGCCAGTTTGTTCTGGATGGAAGTTAAGATTGTGGTTTATCTGTGTGTGGCACTTGTGAGGGAAAGCAACAGAGTGCTGATTGGGATGTGTCTGTTATTCCTTTCCAACTAGTATTTAATAAAATGATGCATATCATTGGTGATGGATAGTTTGTTAGCTGTCTTCCTCCTTCCCCTTATTATTGCTGAAAGTCTCTGAAAGAGAAATGAATTGTGCTTGATAAATGTAACATCTTCATGTTAGGGCAATTAGTGAACTTCTCCATAAATGCTGTCCTATGGCACTTTGTTGAAGCCAGAAAGTACAAAACCAGAAAGTACAAAACCGCATCAGAATCCATGCCTGTGGCCATTTATGCTTGGTAATTAGCAGCGTGTTCCAGGCTGAAGTGCCCCACATTTTTTTTTTAGTTTTTCATGCTGAACCATCATTTAGGAAGTGACTGTGGAGCCGGCACATACCTGCTTTGCATTTCTTACGAGCCCCTTTAACATAAACATTTGTATTTGCTTCCCCGCCCCCCCCCCCCCCGCACCAAAGCATTTACTGAAGGAACCATGAAAAATCACAAATGCGGCTTAGCTATGCAGATGACCCTTGCCAATGGGCGAGCAAACAAAGAAGCGAAGGAGCAGGCAAGTGTGTGTATGTGTGTGAAATTTCTCCTTTTGCATCGGGACCATGAATAGGCATTTTAAAGGTCGCATTTAAAAAAAGCGTTTTGAGCAAGCAACAACATTGACCCTGCATAAATGGCCTGTGTGTCCTTATTATAAAAATGACACATCAATAGGAATGTGTTTAGGCAATATAATTTTTAATGATAATTGCAATATGTTGTGTGAAAGCCTGGATGTTTGATCTGTGATAGAAATCAAATCACAGGCAGAGTTGTCCTTGTCAGAAGTATTTTCAGTGGGGTTGGTGCAGGCAAGTGATCAGATGTGATGCAAACCACCATGGGAACTAGTCACTTAGATCTGTGCTAGGCAGGTGTCTTCTCTTATAAATCTCTGCAACACTAGAGGTCTCTTTTAGGGAGTGTGTGTAGGAGGTCAAAAGTGGCAGCTAGGGTACCCTGGTGGCAGCTTTGGACCAGGAAATCCTTCTGCCTTTGGAAAGCCCCAGACTGCTTTCTCATGCAAGGTGGGGAATCTGTTGACCTATTTTTCAAACTTAGTTCACAGATTACTGAAATAATGTATTTGAAGTGCTTTGAGTGAGGTGGCTACCTGCCGCGAGCTAGTGATAAAGCTAAACCTGATGTGACCAGGTCATTTAACAACATGGCCTTACTGTGCAGGTGAAGAACACACATTTGCAAAATGAGTAGGTAACATTTCTCAGGAGTTGCCATGAATTGTGGTGCCTTTCAGAGCAGTTTTCTCCACTGATGCTGTTGAAATCATTCCAAATTGTTTTTACAAGGAGCTGCTTGAAACAAAGAAACACAGCCATGTTGAGCAGGTTTTAAAATATATATTTAAGACATTTATAGGCTGCCTTCCTTATGGAGCTCAAGGCGGCTTACCACATAGATAAAGCACATACATTAAAATACATTAAATGCATAAAGCCCAAAATATTAAACTCATAAAACCCAAAATATAAACTCACAACTGAGGACTGCTACTAAACTTAACCCAAATGTGGTCCTAAATAAAACCATCTGCAACTGCCTGCTACAGATCGAAAGTAAGGGGGCCAGGTGCACCTCCCTGGGGAGGTTATTCCATAATTATGGGGCTGCCATTGAAAAGGCCTTCTCTCTTGTACCCATCAAGTGAGCTTATTTGATTGATGGGAGAGTCAGGATTCAGGAAAGCCTGCCCCTGTGATCTCAGTCCCTGGGCAGGAACGTATGGGAGAAGATGGTCCTTCAGAAACCCTGGTCGCAAGCCGTGTAGGACTTGAAAGGTCAAAACCAACACTTCGAATGGGGCTCAGGGGCAGATCAGAAGCCAGTGTAATTGCTGCAATATTGAGGTCACGTGATCCTGATAGCTAGTCTAGTTGCAGTGTTCTGCATTAGTTGCAGCCTCCCAGGACACTCTTCAAGGGTAGCCCCAAGTACAGCACATTAGAATACTCCAGTCTAGATGTAACTAAGGCATGGGTCACTGTGGCTTGGTCTGGCTGACCCAGAAACGGATGCAGTTGACAGACAAACCAAAGCTGGGCAAAAGCACTGCAAACCTGAGCACTGAAACCCAGTTACCTGGTTTTCTAAGGTGACTGCTGTGTTGAGTAGCACTCCCATGCTATGAACCTGGTTCATCAAGGATGGTAAAACCCCATCCAAGACTGTTGAAATCTCAAGTCCCAAGTCTGCCTTTCTACTAATCCAGAAAATTTATCTTCTCAGTATTAAATTTCAGCTTGTTCACCCTCATCCAGCCCAGTACTGACTCCAAGCGCTGGTTCAGAACATCAAAAGCACCCTTGGAATTAGATGGGAGCATATCCATACTTTTTGCTGCCATACTATGAAGTGCTCCTCCTGGCTGTGAGAAAGGAAGGGCCTGTTGGTCAAATTAATGCGAACAGGCCAGAAGTAAGCAGAAAAGATGAGAACACTATTGCTAGGAAATTCAGAGAAGAATCAGTTCCTGTTGTTGGCATCAGAGAATATTGCTCAGTGGCATTGTGATATCCTTAAGGAATTAGCTGCCAGGCATATTTTCTTAGTGTGGTTTCAAAGGACCCTCAAGGTGGCGATCTTAAAGCTGTACAGTGTGAGTTACCATTTTATTTGTTATTACGGTTATTGACCAGAAAATACATATTCACATATATAAAACATTCAAGTGAAGACAAAATCAATTTTTGGTAGGACAACAGTAAATAACTAATTCATGATAATAGTAAAACCGTTCAGCCACTTGTATAGTTCCAATAACAATCGTCAGTAAATAAATCTGTACAAGCTTAAATAAGAATCAAAATAAAATACAGTAAAAATATGAATACGAAATTTAAGATTTACATTCATTTAGCATTTTTATCATTATACCTGCGGCGAACTTTATATACAAAAGCACAGAATTTAGCAACGTGACTTGTGGATTTTCGTCAGAAAGGAGTTTTTCAAGTCAAGTTTTTTCAGAACGACCTGGGATTTTCTTTAATAAAGGGTAAATAATCTTCATTCACATTGCATTGTAAAAAGGACAATGAAAAAACACATGTTCTCGAGTCTCTATTTCCCCAAGTATACATAAATACTTTCTTTCCAAGAAGTGGATCTTTTTGTACCTGCTTTCTAAGACTGGCGACGGCAAGGCAGCATTTTAGATTGTTAGTGCTAATATGGCAAGAACTGACACTATATCATCTGGGCAGACCACCATCTCAGGTGGAATGATAGAACCTCCCTATTTTCATTTACAGAGTCCCAGCTAGGCAGGATAAAGGACATTATTCTTGGCCTGCAAAGGTGTTCTGGGGAGATTCATTGTTGATGTGAGCCCTTGTCATTCCTTGTGACCACAAGCTGTGACCTTAACCATGGTTGGGTGTTGGGAAGCCTATAGATAATCGATACATGGAGGGAGAGTAAGCTTTCACCTGCTGTCCTCACTGTCTGCCTCCGCGATTGATCACAACAGCTGAACCATGTTGGAAATTATTCTTCTCAGAACTGGAGCACTTATGTTATTTATAAACAACTATAGTAAGCCTGTGTACATAGGCTGTCTGCATGCCACAGTGGACTTGCAAAAGTTAGGGTGCCCAATTATGCACACAGACTCTACATATGTACAACTTGTATAACTCTGTTCTGACCTTTAGATGAGTGTGTGAAGGTGAGGCATGAAAGCAGTGAGCCCATTCCCTGTTCTACTGGTTGACTGTCAATGGCTTCAACAACTGAACATGGCTAGAACATATGTGACTTCTGAGGGAAATGCTGCTAGGATTTGTACTGTGCATCCAAAGGACTTGGATGTTTTGAAGAACCCTTCTCCAGCTTAGATAAAGGGTACACTTGCACACAGAAAAAAATAATTCCTATATGAATAATGAAGTAGGGAGAAAATGAAGAAAAATATAATTCTTTTACAAGATAGTAATACACTTTGTAGACTCCCAACTGCTCCTGGATGACATGATGGATTTTAATTGGAAGACATTTGCAAATTATTGCCTCCTTTTTAATATATCTATTGGTCCCAATGCCCTTCTGGATGCCGACATTTTCAAAGTAAGCCACAAAAGAAAGAAAACCCTTATTTGTTGCTCAAACTTTAGCAGGTAATAAACACTACAAGTGATAAGTGGAGAAGTAAGCTATCCATTTGTTTTAAATATTTATATCCTGACTTACTGTGTTTTTTTTTTTTACAAATGGCTTTCACTAGGGATGTGCTGCTGGAAATTTACTAATTAAAATCTGACAAGAACTGCAGCCATTTGTAAATATAGCAAATGATCCGATACTAAACTGAATTATTTCCAACATTTGAGAGCATATTGTACTGCTTGTGTTTCTTTTATTTTCCTGGGTTGCAGGAGGGACAGGGAAGGTAGAGAGTAACTCAGCAGGTCTTTGTCTGACAGGGACATCATATAGCCAGAACAGTTAGCCAATCTTCCTGCCATATGGGATCATTTTCTTTGAATTTTCTGTGCATAGTTTCCACAATCTGCCATTCTTTTCACAATCTCTCTGCATTTGGTGGAGCTTCCTTTTTCTATATACATGCAAGTTTTATGAGCAGTTTTGTTCTCTGGCAATGTATTGACTATTTGTACCTCTTGGGGGCAGACAGCTCTGCTTAGTGGGGGAAGAGAGGCAGAGCCTTGGGCTCCCTCAGTAAGTATGCATTCATATGTGCACCTTTAGGATATATGAGAGAGATCAGTGATGATGAAGGATCAGATCATCTCTGAAAGAATCACTGATTGGAGATCTGAGATATCTTGGCTATGGAGATATGTGCTGCTATGGGATGGACCCATTCACATGTGAAATGTGTGTGTATTTGTGTATTTTGAAATAAAACTGGAGTACATGTGGAAGAACCAGCGTGGTGTAGTGGTTAAAGTGCCAGACTAAGATCTGGGATACCCAGGTTTGAATCCCCACTCTGCTGGGTGACCTTGGGACTGTCACACACACTCAGCCTCGACCCTGGCAAGTATTTGGATGGGAGACTTCCAAGGAATACCAGGGGCATGACGTGGAGGTAGGCAATGGCAAACCACCTCTGAACATCTCTTGCCTTGAAAACCCCACCAGGGGTCACCATAAGTCAGCTGTGACTTGACTGCAAAACATACACACACACACACACACACACACACACACACACACGTGAAAAATCAGCTGAGTTGAGAGGGAAATGCTAAAATAAATGGAGTGCAGTAAAGTGTGGGGAAGGGAGTCGATCCTCTCATCCTCACACTCCATTTTGGTAAAAAAAACCATTCCTACCACCATGGGTTGCAGCAATAAGATGCAACTCTCTCTGCAGTTCATACATGCTTGTGCCGGCTCTGTAAGTGAGAACTTTTAAGTCTATAGAACAGGACGCCTCTCCTATCTGCCTAAGATTTAGGAAGGAGGATCGCTTGGGCAGGGGGTGATCCCTAAGAATTTTATCTCAGTCATGTGGAAGGGACCATTACACAAAGAAATGTGCTCCCATTGAAATTAACTTGAAATGACAGATTCCCTAAACAGCTTTAATTCTGATATTAAAAGTCAGATTCAAGGGTTGTTTTTTTTTTTTTTTTAATGACGGGAACTGGATCCAACTCTCTTTTTGACACATTCCTACTTTTTACCCTGATACATCAGAATTAAGAAAATTGTAAAATTACACATAAGAACATAACAAAAAGTCCTGCTGGGTCATACCAAGGTCCATCAAGTCTGTTCACACAGTGGCCAACCATGTGCCTCCAGGAAGCCCACAAACAAAACAACTGCAGCAGTACCATCCTGCCTGTGTTCCACATCACCCAATATATTCGGCAAGCTCCTCTGATCCTGGAGAGAATAGGTATGCATCATGACTAGCACCCATTTTGACTAGTAGCCATGAAAACCCCTCTCCTCCATGAACATGTCCACTCCCCTCTTAAAGCCTTCCAAGTTGGAAGCCATCACCACATCCTGGTGCAGGGAGTTCCACAATTTAACTATGCGTTGTGTGAAAAAAATACTTTCTTTTATCAGTTTTGAATCTCTCACCCTCCAGCTTCAGCAGATGACCCTACATTCTAGTATTATGAGAGAGGGAGAAAAGCTTCTCCCTGTCCACTCTATCCATACCATGCATAATTTTATAGACCTCTATCATGTCTCCCCTTAGCCGCCTTCTTTCCAAGCGAAACAGCCCTAAGCGTCCTAACTGCTCCCCATAGGGCAGTTACTCTAGTCCCCTAATCATTTTGGTTGCTCTTTTCTGCCCCTTCTCAAGCTCTGCAATATCCTTTTTTAGGTGGTGTGACCAGAACTGTGCACAGTATTCCAAGTGTGGTCTCACCTTAGGTTTGTACAAGGGCAGGATGATATCAGCAGTTTTATTCTCTGCTCCTCATTTGATTATGCCCAGCATGGAATATCAGTCATTTGCAGTATTTTCTGTTAATGGTGGTAGTGGTGTTGCAGTACAGAGATGTAGGCAATGCAGCTGTTTCCTGGTCGCTGTGCCATTGTCTTCTCCCTTCTCCCTGTTGCCTAACAAAGGATGGGCACTGTCCAGGGTGACAGTGCTGAAAAGCTGTTTGAGGACAGAAGCAAATGCTTGGATTTAGTACTTTCCCTGTGGCGCAGAGTGGTAAAGCTGCAGCACTGCAGTCCAAGCTCTGCTCAGGACCTGAGTTCAATCCCAACAGAAGTTGGTTTCAGGTAGCCGGCTCAAGGTTGACTCAGCCTTCCATCCTTCCCAGGTCGGTAAAATGAGTATCCATCTTGCTGGGGGTAAAGGGAAGATGACTGGGGAAGGCATTGGCAAACCACCCTGTAAACAAAAATCTGCCTAGGAAACGTTGGGATGTGACGTCACCCCATGGGTCAGGAATGACCTGGTGCTTGCACAGGGGACCTTTACCTTACCTTCTGCTCTCACAAATAAATTATCAATATTATTGCTGTTGGGCAGTGTGCACATCATATATAAGTGCTGGACACATTTCTGTACACATGGTGTGTATTTTTCCCCTTCCACCAATAGCATCATTTTGTATGCCTTGGTTTGCACTAATAAAACACTGACTTGGTCAAAATCTTATTACAGAGCCACGTGGCTCAAACATATATTTGAGTTCAAAGTGCGAGTCTGGTACTGCACCAGTTAAAGTCCTTGGAGTAATAAAACTACAAGCAATTGTTTGAGATGGTATCATTTACACTTGATGAACTAGTAATTAATAGCCTACTTAAAATCAAGTAACTGAGAATTCTAGGCATCTAGGAAGACCAAATGCTGAAGGTTACGTCTTCCCTGAGGGTTTTCTCCCATTGAAAGACATTATCTCGGTACTACTTATTCTAAGTTATGTGTTTGAGTAGCATGATAATGGTTCAAATAGGGGGCAAATGGAGAAGCGGGCACTTAAGAAGACAGAATATGTGACCTAGAGCTATCTATTCAAATGATTCAAAGCCAAGGGGATGCAATGTGTGGCCTAGATTGAAAGCCAAATTAGATATTCCCCTTCCTAGTACAGAGTTGAAATATATACTATTTTTTGTTAATTTTAAAAGAAATGTTTGTTTTTCTGCTGGCAGAAGCAGGGAAGAAAATTGGGCCTTTTTTCATTCCTCCTGCATGAACAAAGTTGAGGTCTGATCCTGCTAGTTTCCCTCCAGGATAGATGCTCATGTCTGTTCTCCATCCTGTCTTGCTTTGCAGGCAAAGATGGAATTTGAGGACCAATTCCTATCCCTTGACCTTCAGTAGAAAAAGGCAGAAAAGGAAGTGGGACTTACCTCTGATCTTTCCCTGAAGTGGGTGGGGATTAAATTAAGACAGGACAGTGCCTGAAAATAATTTGCCTTTAATTATTTTAGTGGAGTTATTTTTATGTCTTCCTTTCTGTCGTGAAGAAAAAGAAGAGTTGGTTTTTATGTGCCAACTTTCTCTACCTTTGAAGGAGAATCAAACTGGCTTACAATCTCCTTCCGTTCCTCTCCCCACAACAGATACCTTGTGAGGTAGATGGGGCTGAGAGAGTTCAGAGAGAATTGTGACTAGTCCAAGGTCACCCAGCTGACTTCATGTGGAGGAGTAGGGAAACCAACCCGGTTCTCCAAATTAGAGTCCACCACTCTTAACCACTGCACCACACATGACCTACTGTCTGTACCATGCTGAGAGCAGGGCTATATAAAATGAAGTGTGTGCGCAAATCTGGACTTTAAACAGGAGTGTAGACTAGAAGATCTGTAGGCTGACAGATTCTAAAGGAATAAATAGGGTTTAGATGACAAATGCTTGAAAAGCTGACCTTCCCAATCACAACTTGATTTGTATGATGGTGACATGGATAAATCAATCCATGTGGAATGCTGTCTAGTTGCTAAGTAGCAGTGCTACATTTTGAAGGTGTAATTATTTAAAGTTTTGCTCTTTTGGAAGGGTTTTTTTGAACAGGAAGGGTTAGGTATGGTTTACAACAAACCTTTCTGTCAGTGTTTGAGAACTCTGACAGTGGCTGATGTGAGTTTTAATCTTTCAATTTACACTGAATGGTAACTGATACTGATTGAAGAGCTGTGTTTTATGAGGCAGTCTGCACAACATATTTATCAAACAAAGAGGCTTGTGAAATATTTGGATTTGTATCTCCTAGCCTACAGAAGTTAAAAAAAAACCGAGTGCTTATCAGCTGCATAAACATTTGGAGTACAGCAGTAGCAAGAGGGCACTTGTTATGATTGACTTTTTGGTGCAGTCACATATTATACAATCTTGGATACTAAAAAACGTTATTTCCTGACTGGCTTCTGCTATGCAGTCTAGAACTTACTATTGATTAAAGTGACATGGGCTGTTATTAATAAGGATTGTTCTACGTTGATAAGGATTGTTCTACACGTTGATTGTTTGTCATTGAGATCTTTGCTGATTGTGCGATAATTTTCAGTGGAAATTTCATTTAGGGTATTGGACCTAAACCACAATCTTTTTAACAGCATCCTTTGGATATATGAATGTATCTACACAGTGGTATGACCGCAACCTATGTAAACACGTGTGCTGTTATTGAGTATTAGTTGTATCATACCTGTGTAATCCCATACCATTTCAGACGAAACTGAGTATATCCCCTCTTCTCTGGCACTCTAAACCTGTCCTTGGGAAACAGTATGGCAAATGAACCCCTTGGTAAATGTAGCTGGAATCTGATTTTTAAATATATACCAGAATTAATATATTTACAAATGTCGCTTCCTCCCTCTTTTTGCCTTATTAATTGATTGATTGATTGATTGATTGATTGATTGACTGATTTCAATTTGTAGCCTGCCCTCCCCAGCCAAAGCCAGGCTCAGTGTGGGTAATATCATTTAAAATACATCATGCATAATCAATAGTAGAATTAACCATAAATTCTGAATTTAAACAATAAAATCCCTATTAAAACCTCAGAAACTCCAGATGGCGCCTAAAATGTAAATTGCATGTAAATTGCACAGACACTGATTAAAGTAATTGTTCCATAATTTATTTACAACTAATTTCAATGCCCTAACTAAATGGAAAGCTTTCATTTTTGCCGGGCTCTCATTTACTATTGTAATCTCTCTGGAATGGACCTTGTCATTATTACATTCAATCACAATGCTGGCATTGCATGTATTAGTACTACTAATATTACTCCAAAATGTCAGAAAGAATCCCAGATAGGGCAGAAGCACAGAAAGCATTGAGCAAAGGATAGAAAGCTGGGGTTGGATTCATTCTTCAGAATATTGTGTATTTCAAGCATCCTGAAGTGATATTCTTCACACACATCTTGTTCCTGCCTTGAGTGTTAATGCAGTAGAGTGTCTATGTATGAAGCTGCCTTGTATTTTTGCAAAACGCTTCAGATATGACTTGTTTTCAATGATACCTTGAATAGCTAAAACAGTCTTACACAATCATGTCTTGATGTTTGGGGAAGGGCCGTGGCTCAGTGGTAGAGCATCTGCTTGTCATGCAGAAGGTCCCAGGTTCAATCCCCGGCATCTCCAGTTAAAGGGACTAGGTAAGTAGGTGATGCGAAAGACCTCTCTCTGCCTGAGGCCCTGGAGAGCTGCTGCCCATCCATCTGAGTAGACAATACTGACTTTGATGGACCAAGGGTCTGATTCAGTATAAGGCAGCTTCATGTGTTCATGTGTCTCCTGCTCCTAAGCTGCTTGATCAGTAGTAGATGGACTGTCTAGAACCTGATGAAAGTAGGAAGGAAAAAGGGTGGGAAACTGTGATCTTTCATCTGGCAGAGAGCTAGCTTCCCAAATGCAATTTTTCCTTGTGAAGACCAATAAGGAAAAACATATTCCAAGTAGTAGATAAGGGTCATTATGACATGTGCAATCCTTTAGACTTGTTCTCTCCATCTGCTGCACCTCATAATTGCGCATGTGAAAACTCTGAGCTTACATTGAAAAGCTAGCCTATGCTTCAGAGCTCAAATTTGTGTGTGCGTAGGGGGCATCACCTCACTAACAGCACTAATGCTATGGGACCCAACTACCACCATCAAATTATGCAGATAATTTTGTAGTATTTATAGTATATCTTCCAATAGATGGTGTTTTTTTTTTAAATTTATAATCTAAGGGGTACAGAAGGGAAAAAAGGGAAAGGAAAAGATAGAAATGTCCAACCTACAATTGCAAAATGTACAAATGTTCAAAAACAAGTCAAGCAGACTACATTACCCTGCTATTCTATTCCATGATGGTGTTCTTTCTTACACATAAATAATTACATGATCGGTAACCCATCAAGAGTGAGAAGGATTCCAGGGGTTACTATTCAGAAAGAACTGTGGAATAGGCACTACAGTTTCAATTGGGCACTGTGATTTTATGTCTTTCGAGAGATACTTCTTTTCTACTTGAATATCTAGATATTGCAGTTATTACATACTGTGTTCAAATATGCTACACAGCTGTATACAAAGACCGAGATTTTTTTTCCTTTTGAACCTGTTGATTGAATTTTGGTTACAATTGACTTCCCTCATAATGCTGATTACATGTGAAGAGTACTTTGAAGTGTGTATGTGTGTTTTACTTGCAATAGGATACATAATTCATTCTGTTGCAAAATAACATCAATGACCTCTTTCTCCGTAGTAGATAAATAACAATTACCTCCAAGTCATCTTCCTGGTGTGATCTCTTAATAACTGTCTGGCTGTTTGTTTACAATATTTGTTTTGCAATGTCTTTTGAATGCCCTCTATATGTGGAACCCTGGGCTAAATTTTTTGCTGGGTTGGTTTCTGGCCTAAACACTTGTCCTATTGCTGAGAAACTAGTATTTTTGTTAAAAGATACTGATGGGTTTGTTTCTTATAGGACTGCCCTGTATGCTCTGGCGGCAAAGAAAATAAGGTCCAATATCGTTGCTAAGGGAGATGATCCTTCAAGTTTATTTTAGTGGTCACTAGGTCCCATTGGCCAGTTGGAACACCACCAAAATTTGTAGTTGTTATTATTTGTTGTTGTTGTTGTTGTTGTTTTTCTATGCATCAATTTAGCATAGTTTTATTATGTATATTTATTATTAATCCAGAATTTTATTAGCCTAGTATTTCCTTTTATTTTGTATCTGTGGTATCCTTGACATGTTTGTAATGGCCTACGGCTAAATGCAAATAAAACCATTCAATGTCTTGTTTTACATTTGTCTGTCTTGTAATTCCTAATAACTGAATGAAAGCTATAAACTATACTAATCTTGAGCTGTCCGGTACTGTTGGGGTAGGTGTCTCTGAACTCAGCAGGATTTGCTTCACAGTCATCATTCATAGGATCAAGTTGTGAAGGTGTGCCAGTTTCATGTATGAAAGGAGCCTTTTTTGTCTTAATAATTGTGCAGGAAGGAACAATTTCCCTGACTCATTCAGTAGCATGCTTGAAACTGCTGCATCTGAACCTTAATCAGTATCATTCCCGTGATGAGTAGTTTTGGAGGAGGGTGTCATGTTGCCCTATCAAAAGTGGCATAACTGCAATAAGAAGACACAGTGCAGTGAACCAAAGTTCTTGAATTTAAGCAGTTGTACTTCCTCAGAAAAGAAGGATGTGCGTGCAAGTATATATATATGCAGTATATATATGCAGTTGGAAGTTCATGTAGAGATGTGGGTAAAAACTTTGCAATCACTGCCAGCCATTGAGACACGATTAAAGTTAAATGCTCTCACCCTTATCATTCAAATTGTTTTTGAAGCTAAAACAATTCTAAAACTGACTTTCTGCCGTCATTACAACCAAGAAGGTGAAATACCATAATAATATAAGATAAAGGTCCCCTGTACAAGCACCGGGTCATTCCTGACCCATGGGGTGATGTCACATCCCGATGTTTACTAGGCAGACTTCGTTTATGGGGTGGTTTGCCAGTGCCTTCCCCAGTCATCTTCCCTTTACCCCCAGCAAGCTGGGTACTCATTTTACTGACCTCGGAAGGATGGAAGGCTGAGTCAACCTTGAGCCGGCTACCTGAAACCAACTTCCGTTGGGATCAAACTCAGATCGTGAGCAGAGCTTTTGACTGCAGTACTGCAGCTTACCACTCTGCGCCATGGGACTCCTGACCATAGTAATAGTAGTAACAACAACAATAACAGTTTTTTAAAGCACCAAAAGTGAGACATGGATATTCCCTTTCCTTGGTGTATTTCAATTAATCTATTTATGCCCTTTTGTAATTTATATCAGAAATAAGAAGATGCCTTTCATTCCAAAGACTATAAATCAACCTGCTTGGAATTTATCTCCCAGAGAACAATGATGCTAGAAGTTCATTTAAACTCCACAAGTGGTTTTATAAAAAGCCTGAGAGGCTGTTACAAAGCTTAATTTGTATAATAATGTCAACAGTATATCATATTTCAAATGTCACAAATAAGGAGCCTTTTGGGATTGGTGAGAATAGTTCTCAGCTAGTTGTTCTGCTTCTCCAATTGTTCCTTCTTTCCAAATGTTAGACCATTCTTAGGGTTGCCAACTTCCAGGTACTAGCTGGAGATCTCCTGCTATTACAACTGATCTCCAGCTGGTAGAGATCAGTTCTCCGGGAGAAAGTGGCTGCTTTGGCAATTGGACTCTATGGCATTGAAGTCCCTCCCCTCCCCAAATCCCGCCCTAATCAGGCAACCCCATTGGGAGGCTCTGGGTTTTGGGCTACACCAAGTGGTCCTGACCAGGAGTGATTAGTTGCTGACAAGTGAAATCCAACAAGTGGTGGTTAGTCTTCCTTCTGTCTGGAGTCTCTACAGGAGCAAATACATGTTTTGCTGTTTTTGTTTATTCTTCATAGAGTGGAGTCTTTCTCAGGTCACTTAGTTCAAATCTTTTATATTTCAAATGATGATAGTTAGCAGTTCCTCAGAGTTTTTCACATTCAGACTTCTTTTCATATACGGTATGTGCTAATTAATCCAAAGATTCAGTAGTGTATTAGTCTCTTGGACATCTTTTGGCAGAACGAAAACAAAAATTATATGGATGTTGGGGAAAGTATTTCATTGTGTCGATCAATTGTTTTCAAATAATAGCTCATGCATCTGATCCTTGTCTTTTGTCAGTTTTACTAAATCTGCCATTTAGTGAAGTCTTGCAATTAATTATTCCTCTCCTCTGCTTGATGCCACAAGTTCTTTATCACTGAGGTAGTAAACCTAAGTCTGGGGAGAACAATTTCAGACTACAAATGCGGGCTCCTCTATACAAAAAATACTCTCCATGTAGAAGAAGAAGAGTTGGTTTTTATATTCCGACTTTCTCTACCACTTAAGGGAGACTCAAACCGGCTTACAATCACCTTCCCTTCCCCTCCCCACAACAGACACCTATGGTAGTCGGTGCTGAGAGAGTGTGACTGGCCCAAGGTCTGGTCTATGTCATCAATTGAATTATGCTAATACTTTAATTAAATTATGCTAATACTTTAATTGAGGTTGGGCTGTGGTTCCAAACTTGGTCTGCGGCTACCGCTGGCTTCATTTATCCTAGCCCTCGGGTAAAGTGCTGAGAGATGCCCAGCCCCCTACCCTGATGTACCAGAAAGCTGCTACCAGTAGGGCTGCCAGCCTCCAGGTGGTGGCTGGAGATCTCCCGCTATTATAACTGATCTCCAGGCAACAGAGATCAGTTCCCCTGGAGAAAATGGCCCCTTTGGAAGGTGGACTCCATGGCATTATATCCTGGGAAGGTCCCTCCTCAAAACCCACCCTCCTCAGGCCTCACTCCCCAAATCTCCAGGTATTTCCCAACATGGAGGTGGCAACCCTAGCTACCAGATTCAAAGAGCTGTTGTTCGGCACCAAAGGCACTCTTTCACAAACCCCATACCTCTGGAAAGTCAGTGATGGTCTAATCAGGACATGTCCTCCACCACGCCCGATGTCTCAAGGTGCTCACTGCTTATCCCTGCCTAACCTAAGCAACTTGCCTTATCCCTGCTAAACTAGTTATTGCCTAAACAGTCAGAGACAAGGCCTAATTATTATTATAATTTCTCGTACATTATCATTATAATTACAAATGACATACATAAAGGAGAAAAAAGGCTCTGTCTCCTTTGCCAATCAGGGAAAGGCCCAGAAGATTCCTGCTTGGCCCCAAATGGCGACTGGCTAATCCTATGATATTCTAGAGTGATTGGCTGGGTCAGCAGCAGGTGGAAAAAACTGATACGCGTGGGCGATGTAGCAAATAAATAACTTCTGATTGCTGTATTTTTTGCAAGTATTAAGAATTTCTTCCCAGTATTAAGAATTTGGATGGGAGACCACCAAGGAATACCAGGGTTGCTGTGCAGAGAAAGGCACTGGCAAACCACTTCTGTTAGTCTCCTGCCATGAAAACCCCAAAAGGGGTCACCATAAGTCGGCTGCGACTTGACGGCACTTTACACACACATTAAGATTATCCTCTGGACTGGAGTGAGACACAAAAAATAACTATTGGTGCTTCCTTATTTCATAGATATGTAAATGACTAATATGCAGTAGCTTTCCCCACTGTGTGTTCCAGCTGACTGTGCTTTTGATCTCCTCAGGAGTAATAATTTTGGAAAGAGTTCTATGCTTTTTCTTTAGTTTATGATGATGTTCTGCTATAGGACTTTTTTTTTTTTTTTTTTTACAGAAGGACATATTACTGTTAATGGCTTTTAAAAATTGATATTTGATTCTGCTGTTGAATAAGGAGCTGATGTGAAGCATAAATAGTTTTGCTTTTAAAAGTATTGGTTTTTCTCACGTTGAGCTTGATCCAGTTAATGAACAACCACCAATCCAACTATGAAGCTTTTCATATTTTACAACATTGGATCTCTTTGTCTTTGAATCAGGTCTAGATGATACAGGCATCACAGGGTCATTTCCTGTTTTCTCATGACACATTTCTACATTATGAGGTTTACCATGTTCATTGGGCATGTTGAGTTGGTAGTATTTTTTTCCCTTCAAGTCGCAGCTGACTTATGGTGACCCAGTATGGTTTTCAAGACAAGAGATGTTTGGAGGTGGTTTGCCATTGCCTGCCTCTGTGTCAGGACCCTGGTATTCCTTGGGGGTCTCCAATCCAAATACTAGCCAGGGTCAGGGCTGAGAGTGTGATTGGCCCAAGGTCACCCAGAAAGCTGCCATGGCACAAGTGGGGATTTGAACCTGGGTTTCCCTGGTACTAGTCCAACACCTTAACCACTCAGAAATCTACTTCAACTATTCCACGATGGTTCCCCATGATCTTTTTTGCCTGTAGTGTGCTGAACATCTGTGTTATCACTAGAGTTTGCCACCTCTGGGTTGGGAAATACCTAGAGGTTATCTAAGTGGAGCCTGAGGAAGGCAGGGTTTGGGGAGGGGAGGGACTTCAATGGGGTATAATGCCATAGAATCCACCTTCCAAAGTGGCCATTTTCTCCAGGTAAACTGATCTCTGTCACCCGGAGATCAGTTGTAATAGCAGATCTCCAGCCACCACCTGGAGGTTGGCAACGCTTGTTATGACTTTGACAACTGCCTTTAGGAAACTTGGAATGACTTTTGGGACAAGAAAACTCCAGAGCTCCAGGGGATTTAAAGAAAAAATCCTTTACACCACATAGTGCAGATTAACTTTTGCAATAATCAACACTTGCAGCGAGTACTGTTGCTAGAATGGTAGTAAAGGTATCCTTCAGACCATTGTGCTATAGTAATAATTTGCCTGTGATTAGTGCTAGACAGGAGACAGTGAAAGAAGCTGTGCAGAACAATGTGGAAGTCATGAATCCAAGGCTTCTCCAAATCATGAAATGAGCCGGAGAATGCAGACTCAGCAGCTACATTGTATTGCTGTTTCCCCCCTCTATCGAATGTTTTGGCTGCTGTATCTGCACTTAGAGCCTCTAAGACTTTTTAAAATTTGTCTGAGGCAGGTACATGAATGTCTAATTGCGCTTTGTGGTGTAGTGGTTAAGAGCTGTGGTTTGGAGTGGTGGACTCTAATCTTGAGAACTGGGTTTGATTCCCCGCTCCTCCACATAAAGCCATCTGGGTGACCTTGGGCTAGTCACAACTCTCTTAGAGCTCTTTCTGCCTACCTCACAGGGTGTCTCTGTTGTGGGGAGGGGAAGGGAAGGTTATTGTAAGTCAGATTCTTCCTTAAGTGGTAGAGAAAGTCAGCATATAAAAACCAACTCTTCTCCTCCTCCTTTTCCTCTTTCTCCTTCTTCTTCAGGAGAAAACATATATGTATGTATTGTCCTTCTTTTGCCAAGTTCTGTAGAAAGTCTTTCCAACCCTGTCACAATGTAATTTCCATGCTCTTTTGGTCCGGATACTGTCTGGACATCTTTCTAGAATGAGCTCTTGCTAGTAAGCACTGTTCTGAACTCATATTCCCCTCTTCTATTACATGCTGGGGCATGCTTAAAGGTGGATTAGTTTCTCAGTTCCCATCACTGCTACAAAATGTGTTTTGTGCAAGGAAAGTGTGTGGCAGCTGATGTGTAGTGCCCACCATGTAGAAGATTAGCTTGTTTGCATGAGGCAGGTCTGGAAGATTGAATGTTAAAGCAGCCCCTTCATTGTTTCTGGTTGATCGGAAGTGGGTCTGAGAATTAAAATGGAGATAAAAACCAATAGCTAGATATCGCAACAGTCTGAGGGCTGTAAAAATCTGTATTGATGTTTTTCAGTCCCTATGTGCCTGGTGGTGTCCCATATGCTCCTCTGATTGCATAAGGCTGCCATCTGGACTCTCTGCTGTGGTGGAGGCAGATGATACTTGGAGAGTTGAATATCGTATGCTAGAGGCATGGGTACCTGTGGTTGGCGTACTTATTGCACCCTCTTCACATGTGCTGCAGGTTTTCTCCCCCCACCCCAGAATCCTACCAACAGTGTGTTTGGTTAGTAAGAGGTTTCTGTGTATCCCGGGAAACCATGCGTCTGTTGGACCACTTTCTACTCTCTTAATCCTTTTTTTGCACCAGGCTTAGCACAGATCCTCTGGGGCTCTCGTGAGGTAGACAGCAGGAAGCATACTCACGTGGAAGTATTTTATAGCCCAAATGCATTCTTAAGAGACTGGGAAATCTACTTTTTATTTCAAAAACAGGAGCTCTGTCTATTAGGGTTGCCAGCTTCAGGCTGGGAAGTACTTGGAGATTTTTGGGGTGGAGTCTGGGGAGGGTGGGGTTTGGGGGAGGGACTTCAGTGGGATATAATACCATAGAGTCTGCCTTCCAAAGTGGCCATTTTCTCCAGGTGAATCAATCTTTGTCATCTGGAGATTAGTTGTAATAGTGGGAGCTCTCCAGCCACCACCTGGAAGTTGGCAACCCTAGCATCTATCCCTGGCATTGTATCTTAGTTTGCTCCAGGTTTGTGCATGACTCAGACTTTGGACTTCTGTATTATTTCTTGGCATCTACTGCAATTGTTGCCCCTACATAACTCATCATTTGGGCTTCATTCTCCCACTGGAACAGGATGGATGATTTAAGCAGTGTTAAATGAATGACTTTGTTTGTTCTGCAGGGAACTATTCTAGTGATGGGCAAACTCTCTTTGGTTTGATTTGAATAGGCTTGCTGATTGCAAGGTTTCTGTGTGGCAGCTCAGGAAAACCTCATCTGGTTTCCAAGCATTTCCCCATCCCCACAGCAACAATGTTGCACATATGTTGACAGAAGCACCTGAATGCAACTTATTGCATCAATGCCTGGGAGTTGTGGTTTCTAGGACCAAATGGAGACAAAAAACAAAACAAAAACAAAACCCCAGCAATTGGTGCAAGGGGAAATATTTAATAATTAAATTGCCCCTACGCATTTTGCATATGCTTCCTCGGGGTGTGTGTGTGTGTGTTCTTAACTCAAACGTTCTAAGCAAGCAATGAAACAATCATGCGCTTTCGTTATTGTTTCATTGCTTGCTTGGGGCGTTTGAGTTAAGAAAGATCCCCCGCGAGGAAGCATATGCGAAACATGTAGGGGCAATTTAAGTATTAAATATTTTCTCCTAGCACCAATTGCTGTTTTTGATCTCTGCTTGGTTTGGTGCAGCCCTCTTTTCTTTTGTTTCTAGTATCAACCATGGCAGGGTTTTTTATTATTATTGCTTTATGGTTTAAAATTATGTTGTAAGCCACCGTGTATATGTTTTAACACAGAAAATGCAGAAAGATTTCAAATAAGTAGAGCTGCTTGGAAATGTAACCTCTCACACTCCCCACACAAACATGTCCAGAAACAAGAGAGAGTGTTAGATCTAGATGGGAGACAGTAATGACAGATAACATCTGCAAGAATCAGTCAGCTGATGGAAAGGGAGGAAATATCAAATGAAACGCTGCTTGTTTGGGTGGACTGGTGCATGTGCCTACAAACAGGAAGCTCTGTAGTGTGCCACTGGAGACAAACTTTAAGGGGCAGTGTTGTTCAATCTGTAATCCAGCTTTCCATCTTGAACTGGACAATTTGGTACTTTGAGGTCATTACAAACAGCAGTATATTTCTAAAAATATTTCTAAAAGGCATAATTATCATTAGCTGCTGGCAGATTTTGGACAAAGTTCCTCCCTAGGTCTGAATGTCCAAGGTGCCCTGCTGACTGACTGAATGTTTGGATAATCTCTACCCACAAAGAGAGAAACAGACAGTAGACTGCTTCACTATTTTCTACATTCAACATGATAGAGTTTTACAAAACCATTGAAATGATTCATTTCCTTTGGATATCTACAGACCACTTGGACTTTCTAAGCCCTCAACAAGCTGTGACTGCTTTTGGTATGAAATTCATAGATGATATTCCTTATAACTGGAGCATAGTGGCTACTATAACCAGATTAATTAGGGTATCAAGAGAATGAGATGTAATGAATGATGAAAACCAACATAGCAAATTAATGGATATAAACTAAGAGTACAAGTTGTAGCATTTTTATTTCATTATTTTCATATGTTTTCCCCCATATTGTCACATTGTGATGAGAATTAGAGTTCACAGTTTTATAACTGCTTCTGATCTTTACTGACCTTAACAAAAATGAAAGAATCTTTAACTTAATTTTATCACTGAGCAAGGGCACAGCCCAAGCCTTCCTGGCTAAATTTCCTTTGGAAGTAATGTATGACTTCTTCTGCTTTCTTCAGCATTTTGGCTGGGCGTAATCACAAACGTCTCAAGTTGAAACAATGCAAAGGCAAGCCCCACAAAGAGGCAACATGGGTTACACTTATGTAAACATTCTGAGGTCACTGCTTAGGGTTGCCAACCTCCAGGTGGTAGCTGGAGATCTCCTACTATTACTATTGATCTCCAGCCTATAGAGATTTGTGTCTTGTTTGTGTCTTGTTTGTGGCTTCCTAGAGGCACCTCGTTGGCCACTGTGTGGACAGACTGCTGGACTCGATGGGCCTTGGTCTGATCCAGCAGGGCCTTTCTTATGTTCTTATGTTCTTAGATCAGTTACCCTGGAGAAAATGGCCACTTTGGCAATTGGACTGTATGGCATTGAAGTCCCTCCCCTCCCAAACCCCACCCTCCTCAGTCTCTGCCCCAGAAACCTCCCACTGGTGGCGAAGAGGGCAACCTGGAAACCCTGTCACTGCTGCTTATGCAGCTCAAACACCAAGGAGAGTATATGTGTATGTAACAAATTAAAGTTTTATTGGGAAGAGGGTTTTTAATAAACCCGATTCAAGAGAGAAAAATGGCCATTTTTTTCTTCTTCCCCTGAAAGCTCTTTTTAAGGCTTGCCAACAAGCTTGGTCTTGCCAGCGCAATTTTAGATGCTCTCATGTAGTAGTTGTCGAGCATTTGACTCGGTATGATCCTGCTGCTGCATCCTAAAACCCTTCATTTACCTTCCTGCTTCATTGATTTTGGCTCATTTGGTGAGGTGTACATTCAGTTGCTTCTATCCTAAGAGATGTCTGGGCCATCACATTTATGATGCATGAAAGCACTTTCCATTTAATAATCATGAGATGAATGCATGATCAAATGTGGGAAAGTACGGATGACTTCCCGCAGTTGATCTATGCCCATCAAAATTGGCGGTGCTGTGTAGTCACTTGGTTATTCAACCATTTGCCTGTCCACATCCCCCCCCCCCCGGGTGATGTACGGAGTGCTTATTCAGCAGTTGTGGCTGCCTCTCTTGGACTTTTAAAATTAGGAAAGGCGGGTACAATAACTCATGCTAGTTTTTAGGGTGGAGCAAAATTTGTTTCTATTTGTGCAACCATGCGAGGCCCCATTTTTAATGGTTCAATGATCCTGGTGTCAGAGAGGCAGCATGAATAGTACCTCACAGCTGGACAGTGGCCAGGGACAGAGGGAATAAAGTGTGCAGTCACCAAATCACTTAGAGAGAACCACTGCACTGAGAATTTCCTGATTGTAGTGCAGGAATCTATAATGTGTGTGTGTGTAAAGTGCCGTCAAGTCGCAGCCGACTTATGGCGACCCCTTATGGGGTTTTCATGGTAAGAGATGAACAGAGGTGGTTTGCCAGTGCCTTCCTCTGCATAGCAACCCTGGTATACCTTGGTGGTCTCCCATCCAAATACTAACCAGGGCTGACCTTGCTTAGCTTCTGAGATCTGATGAGATCAGGCTGTACCATGCTGCCTTCCCTCCTAGGAATCTATAATAGGAAGAAGTAATTTTTTCCCAAGTGAATAATTTCCTGTGGTGGACATGCAACCACATGGAGAGATGGTCACTGGTGCTATCTATTTGCCGAGCTAAAAGCCCGAGCACTAAAATTCTTGTGATCTGTGTCGATGCTACACGCTGTTAGAACCCATCTGACTGCATGTCACTGTGGTAAGTTGCCATGTGGAAAATGGTAGTCTGTATTCACCTTCTGCGTGTTGAGAAGGCACGATGATTATATTTTTTAGGTCTCTGGTATCTGTTGGAGTGGCAGTAGTAATACAATCACCAACATTCCTCTGCTGGGTTTGTGGTTCCCAATTCCATTTGCAACATCTGGTGTAACTCTGCTCCAAATGTCATTTTAATCCTTTGCCTGGGCTTAGTTTAGCCCTTACATTGGATGCTGCTTGGGGCATGCTTATATTTTGAACTTGATTCAAATTCTCAGTTCTTCATTCTGATTGGATTCCCTGTTTCTTGACCGTTTTATTACTAGCTTTCTCGTCTAGACTCTACCTCCCACTGGGATCTACGATACTTGTTCCCAGTAACTGTCACTGCTGTCAGTCTTTGTGTGTGTGTGTGTGTGAGAGAGAGAAAAGCTATCTGTAATTACAGGGTTTGCTAAGAATAAAAAGGCAGCAGCAGGGCTTTCATTTCCAAAACAATTTTTGAATTATCTCTGCACAGTTTTTTTGCTGAATATTAAAATGCCCTTTGTTCCTAAGGACAATCAAAGGCAATAAAGCCCTGTGTTAGATTTATAGGCTTTTAATCAACAGTGAGAGTAATTAGTGCACAATATTTTGTTCTGAAAGATATTATGCAGCATTTCCCAATATTCAAGAAAGGACACAATGTGATTTGTATGTTTGTGTCGTTTGCTAATCTTTTTCTGCTCAAGTGGAAATTATATAGAGGTGGGCTGTTTTCTGCCCTCTGTCAGGAAAAGGTTTGTTTGTTTTTGTTTCAAGGATTTCTCTTTTACACGGCAGACCTATACTTTGTGCCCCCTGCTGTTTCCAGGGGTCTGTGACCCCAGCATGAGTAGGGGGCATAGTAGGCTGCAAAAGAAGGGAAAGTTTGTGCTAGATCGGATCCACTCCATGAGTTGGACGCTTTTGTCAGGCATAACAAGAAGTGCATCTATCAGTGATAAATATTTGGGCATACCTTATAGAAAACTTTGTTTAGATTCTTGCTTCCTCTTTGGCTTTGAATATTTTCTTGACGAGCCAGCATTGCAATAAGTTTGGCAACTTGTGACAAATGGCTTCAGGATAGGATTCTAAGTGATATTGCTTGTTAGAGGCTGGGATAGTAAAACAGATGGCAGTCCAACCAGTGCAGGTGTTGGTGTTGATCTGTGATGGCCATGATCCCGGAAAAACCCTCAACAAAGAGAGCGCTGAATAGAGTTGCCAACCTCCAGGTACTAGCTGGAGATCTGCTGCTATTACCACTGATCTCCAGCCAATAGAGATCAGTTCACCTGGAGAAAATGGCCGCTTTGGCAATTGGACTCTATGGTGTTGAAGTCTCTCCCCTCTCCAAAGCCCACCCTCCTCAGGCTCCGCCCCAAATACCTCCCGCCTGGCAACCCTAGCACTGAAGCACCTATGGTAAATGCATACACCAGTAAACCGATTTTTTTGAGTGGTGGTGGTGGGGTCTAAGGAGAATGTAGGGTATCATTGGCCATTTATAAGCTTTGTCCTTGTGACTGGCTTTAAAAACTGAAGTTCTTTCATGTCCTTTACCCAAGTCTTGTGCATTGTATATTTCAGGTGTAATGGAAACAACCCAGATTAACTTTTTAAAATAGAGGTTTTCCTACACAATTCCAGCACTCATTTGTATAGGACAGGGGTCGGCAAACTCATTAGTCAAAAGAGCCAAATATCAACAGTACAACGATTGAGATTTCTTTTGAGAGCCAAATTAATAAACTTTAATTAAAGTTTTAAGTCTTAATTAAACTATAGGTACACTGAATAAAACTTGATATCATACTTAATAGTGATCTTATTTATTGATAAAAATTAAATTGTAAGTCCCTGGCATTTCCCCCTCCCCGTCCAGTCCTCGTCTGGAGGCCTGGTCTACCGCCATAAAAGCCTATTGGTAGACCTGGCCTCTGGCTGAGTCCCATTGGGAGGCCAGGTCTACCCATTGGCTTTCTTGGCAGTAGATCTGGCCTCCGGAGGCCCATAGAAGCCAATTGGTAGACCTGGCCTCTGAAGGGGGACTTTTTTCCCCTCCTCGGAGTCCAGGTCTACCGCCAAGAAAGCCAGTGGGTAGATATGGCCTCCCAATGGGACTCAGCCGGAAGCCAGGTCTACCAAAGGAAGCCCGTCCCACCCAACAGCTGATAGGCGGGCGGGCGGGGGGCACCGAGCCACCTGCCCAGCAATAGCGCGGCTAGAGGGGAGGGAAGGCTTTAGCCTCCCAACCATTGAGGGCAAGGAAAAGGGGGACCTGGCCATTCTCCACGGCGGCGGGGGGAGAGACAGCGCACCCGCTCGCCTGTTCTCTTGCTCTCGCTCGCTCTCTGTCAGGCATGCCGGCTCCGCATCCTGGCTGCCGGCGCGAGCGGGCGCGAGAGCGGGGCTCCGAACCAAGTTCGGAGAGCCGCACTCAACAGGCCAAAGAGCCGCATGTGGCTCGGGAGCCACAGTTTGCAGACCCCTGGTATAGGACATATTTTCTACGTCTTCAAGTGCTTCTTCAAGAGAGCCAGTGTGGTGTAGTGGTTAGGAGCGGTGGACTCTAATCTGAAGAACCGAATTTGATTCCCCACTTCTCCACATGAACAGGGGACTCTAATCTGGTGAACTGGGTCAGTTTTCCCACACCTACACATGAAGTCAGCTGGGTGACCTTGGGCAAGTTACAGTTCGCTTAGAGCTCTCTCAGCCCCATCTACCTCACAGGCTGTTTGTTGCGGGGAAGGGAAGGTGATTGTAAGGCGTATTGATTCTTTCTTAAATGGTAGAAAAAGTCTACATATAAAAACCAACTCCTCCTCCTCCTCCTCCTCTTCTTCTTCGACATATGAATGTGTTTCATGCCTCACGCTTCTCTTTGTTTTTCTGCTGCTGATGATCTTTCTCCCTTTATATCCTTTCAATAGGTGATGGATTGTAGAAGGTTCACAGAGATAAACATAGTAGAAAAGAGCAGGAGTCCACTAGCACCTTAAAGACTAACAAAAATATTTTCTGGTAGGGTATGAGCTTATGTGAGCCACAGCTCACTTCTTCAGAGATAAACATAGTCATAATGCAGATGGTGGCCCTCAAGCAATCACCTGGGGAACTTGCAGAGGTGCTGTTGAGCTTGTGGGCGGGGGATCCTTGGGCACAGATGTCATTTGCATGCATTGACACTTCTGTGTGGGAGCCGCCACCATAATGTGTATGAGAACAGCGACAGGAACAGTTGGTAGTCCAGCTGTATTTCCCTGAAAGTTCCCCATGGGCTGCCCATGATCTCTCCAGTAAAGTAGCCAGGAAGCCACCACACAGAAATAATGTGGGGGGAAGGGAAATCTAGTATTTTCATAATAGCAGAGGGCTTATTTTATTTGTACACTTCTGGCTAATATGTTGCGACTGTCCTGAAAGACAGAATCCCTCCTCTGGGTAACCTCCTGCTCATATGAAATCAGCTTATTTTAGTAACACAACTGGTCAGCAGTGTTTGACTAAATTTAACAGAATCCTTACAACTTCCTTGTGGCAGACTGAATGACAGAGATAAACCACAGGCCTCTGTACTTATCTTGCCTCGCCAGGGCCCCCAGTGATCATATCCAGCCTCTTTGGTCAGCTTTCCATCAAAGCTGCTATCGCAAATTTAATAGCTGGCATTTACTGGCAAAGTGTACAAAGGCTGACCTTTTTTAAAAAAATGTAAAAGATTTTTTAAATATGTATCAAAGAGCCTTTGTTCAGTGTCATGGCATTAATTCAAAAGGGACCTAGCTGCAATATATTTATGGTGACTGCGTTCGAGGTACCCTAACTAAAAACAAGGCACGATACGTTATATACCTCTGATTTTATCAGAGAACAATTTTCATTATACATCATTGTAAGTTAGGAAGGACATTTGGCCCCGGGCACTTTGCACATGCAGAATTCTGAGCATATGCTGGTTATCCATCATCCTGGATCTTCCATCACTTATCAGAAGTGGAAAAAGACTTCTGGAATTTGCAGCATGAAGAAATAGGGGTGGACTGGAGAGGGGAGAGCTGTATTTTTCCTCATAGAACAAGGAACATCACGTATTATGGGACAACAAAATGAAGCCCTCTACTGATGATTTCCCCTCTACTCTCCCCTGACGGCTGCGTTGTCTCTTCCTCAGAGGTGAAGTGATGTACGTGAAAAGAGGAGTATGTTTGAACAGGTGAGGGAGAGTCTCAGTTACCTTCTTAGAGTAAGAAGGCAGACAGGGAAAGAGAGAGGGAGCACAGCCTGGGTGTGTTGAGGCGAGTGGAACTATACTCTTTCACCTGCTCTTACTCATTTCCATTGTAGCTTACCCCTTGTAAACTAAGAAAAGTCAATCCCCAGCAGCTAATGTGGCTTTCTTAATGTCCTCTCCATTCCATGTGCAGGTCCACTGGATTCTTTAAGATTCTGGCCTTGTCTATGGGAGGCAATTACTCCTTGGATAGAGGTTGATATGACATACTGAGTTTGTTTTCCAGTATGTTTTCTTCACCTTGTTCAGGAGCTTCAGAATATTAAGATTGCTGTCAGTGTTATTGGTCTCTCTCGTTCAGGGTTCTCTGGTTCTTATCTTTACTGAAGCCCACCCCTCTGAAGCCTAGCATGATGTCATGTGCTGATAAATCTAGTGTTGTGGTTTTTTAAAGTCATTTGAGTGAACATTTATTGCCCCAAATATATTTTTGGTAAGCCTCTAGGGCCGGAGCCTGTTACCAGATCTTGAATTAACCAACTTCACCCGCTGAAAGTACTATATTCAACTACCACATCATTTCCTAGCAGGTAAAATAAACAAATGACGGTGCAGTTAGCCAGCAGGTGGTGATCAATTCTAAACAGATGACCCAGTCAAAGGAGAGATTGCTGGATGACCCCCAACAGTTGATTGCTGGTTCATCAAATGGGGAAATGAAATTCAAGAGAAGTGGCTGACTGTTGGGTTGCCAGGTCCCTCTTTGCCACCGGCGGGAGGTTTTTGGGGCGGAGCTTGAGGAGGGTGGGGTATGGGGAGGGGAGGGACTTCAATGCCGTAGAGTCCAATTGCCCAAGCGGCCATTTTCTCCAGGTGAACTGATCTCTATCGGCTGGAGATCAGTTGTAATAGCGGGAGATCTTCTACTATTACCTGGAGGTTGGCAACCTTACCTGACTTGTGGCTGCCCAGTGCAGATGTTCAAGGTGTGTATGTGTTAGGGTTGTCAACCTCCAGGTACTAGCTGGAGATCTCCTGCTATTGCAACTGCTCTCCAGCCAATAGAGATCAGTTCACCTGGAGAAAATGGCCGCTTTGGCAATTGAACTCTACAGCATTGAAGACCTTACACTCCCCAAACCCCGCCCTCCTCAGGCTCTGCCCCTAAAACCTCCAATTGGTGGCCCCTAAAACCTCCCACTGGCAACCCTACTGTGTGTATGTGTGTGTGTGTGTGTGAAAGAGAGAATGTGAATGTCAGCACAAACCCTCACAGCATTTCTTTCTTCCATTCCACTTGCAGGGTGGTTACTTTCCCATGGGGGTATTCTTCACGGAGATTTGCTGCTGTTTCAATTCCTGATTTGCGATCACTGCAGATCCGTGTTTTCCCCCACTGAGCAAAATAAGCCGGGTTAAAAGAGAGGCAATCCAAACCACTTCTGAGCCGTACTTTCCAGTAGAAGAGTGTTTTGTTGCTCGGATGCCCATGAAAAAATGTTTGCTTCGCTCCCTGGGACGTCTCCTTTCTCCTCCCCCAAGAACGGTGATTGGCTGGGGGAGTTGCCACTCTAACAGCATCACACCGGCAGGAGGAAGACCCAAAGCAGACTGGCTGCCCCTCTGCAGAAGGGTGATGGGGGTTTTGGCATGGATTTGCCGCTCTCAGGATGCCCCCCCCCCCAACACACACACATAGGATCGCACCAGCTGGAGGGAGACCCAGAGCAGACTGGCTGCTCTTCTTAAGGGTGATGGGAGTTTTGGCTTGGATTTGCCGCTCTCAGGATGCCCCTCCCAAACACACACACACACAAGATCATGGGAAGAGTGGGCGGGATTAGGCGGATTTGGAGCGGTGAGTCATGAGCGGCAGCAGACGTAAGCAGCACAGAGAAGTGCGCTGTTTCTCCCATGAAAAATTGAAAATGCCTTGGGATGGGGGGGGGGGAATCTGCGCTGCCATGAAAAAGCTATTTAAATTGGTTTATTGTTTGCTCCTATTCGAAACCGAAGCAAAATCCACCGTGAAAAATACCCCATGGTGTATGTGTAATTCCCCAGTTGTCCAAAATCCATATAGCAGTAAAATGGGAGTTCACTTTTTTTGTTTTTCCAAAGAAATGTGAGTTTTAAACCTGTCTTCGGAATTATCTCTTGATGGTTTGTTTTCCCTGAAGCTCTGTTTAAGGTATTGCATGCAGCCGCCTGTGACACTTTTCTAAAAAAAAAATAGTTCTGAATGGAATTATCGACACTGAAGAATGTCAGGAAAGGCTAACTTCTGATAAAAGCGAGCAAATGTTTTATCTACAACTGCAATTAGCATAAATTCTTCCAGTAGCTTTTGAACTCTTTTCTCTTGTATTCTTTTGTACTGGAGACAGAGAATCCTTTGGATTGCAGATGCCTCTCAATCACTTACTGCTCATACCTGAGCCTGTTTACTCAGAAGTAAATCTCAGTAGGTTAAGTGAGGTTATCACCTCACTGGGGTTCATAGAGTCATAAGGGGTTACCACACTAGGTATTCCCAGTGATGTATTAAGAGTTTGGAAATGTTATAAAAAATACTGTTCGCACTTTCTATGTATTCCCACCGATGTATTAAGAGTTTGAAACTGTTATGAAAAATACTGTTTGCACTTTGTTTGGCCCCTTTAGCTGTGAAGACGTCTTCCAACCATTTTTTTAGCCGTAGTATCCAAAAACCCCTTTAAAGCGATGTTTTTTATAACATTTCCAAACTCTTGATACATCGCTGGGAATACCTAGTGTGGTAACAGCCATAGAATCATAGGGTTGGAAGGGACCACTAGGGTCATCTAGCCCAACCACCTGCACAATGCAGGAAATTCTTAACTACCTCCCCCCCACACTCCCAGTGACACATACTTCATGCCCAGAAGATGGCCAAGGTGCCCTCCCTCTCATGAACTGCCTAAGGTTATAGAATCACCATTGCTGACAGATGGCCATCTAGCCTCTTCTTAAAAACCTCCAGGGAAGGAGAACTTACCACCTCCTGAGGAAACCTGTTCCACTGAGGAACTGCTCTAACTGTTAGAAGATTCTTCCTAATGTCTAGACGGAAACTCTTTTGATTTAATTTCAACCCATTGGTTCTAGTCCAACCTTCTGGAACAACAGAAAACAACTCGGCACCATCCTCTATATGACACCCCTTCAAGTACTTGAAAATGGTTATATCCCCTCTCAGTCTCTCCTCTTCAGGCTAAACATACCTAGTTCCTTCAACCCTTCCTCTTAGGGCTTGGTCTCCAGACCCCTCACCATCTTTGGGGTTCATAGGACTGAGTTTGATAGGCTGGGACCTGACTACAATTTGTAGGCTTAGATCAGTTTCTTAAAGGTGATGTTATTAGAAGTCTCTCAATGCCTGTAGATGAAAGTTGGATGAGGTGCCCAAAGTCTGTTAAGCTTGTATTTAAAGCAAAATGTTTGCCATTTGTTATATTTGTTATGTTTTCTATTGCTTTATCATTTTACATCTACCTGTTCTTCTTTACCTGTTTTTTTTTTTACTCAGGTTTACCGTTACAGCTGTCGTACTTATTAGGAAGCATTTAGATAACCTAGTTCAGTGCTCTTCACAAAGCTAAGCCAAAGAGAAACAACAAATCTTGTACTTTCTTCAGTTTGTATTCATTTGGGAGAAGCTTCCCATGTCACCAGTGATATTAGAGGCAACGGTGCTCTTCTCGCTTCATCAGAATCTCCCTGGAATTGCTGTCTTTCCCCTTCCTCCTTGGTTGATGGCCACAGCCTCTGTGATTGCAGCTGCCTGCTTACAGTCCCCAAAATAACACTACCAGAGATTTATCAAAAGCGTTGCAAAAAAGGTTTACTAGTTCAAAACATCACAAATACGAAGCATTTGATATGCGGTAGTCAGTCATTCAAGTGGGAATGTGTATTGAAAAAAAACACCACCTATGCATCTGGTAGGCATTTGTATGCAATACGCTCTTTCCCCATCTTCCATTTCTGATGGAAGATGGGGAAAGAGCATATTGCATACAAATCATCAGCTTAAGTGACTCTTTAGCAAAGGACTGAGTAAAGTGTCTAATGGCTGGCATTGTAACTTACCGGACACATCCCTTAAAATATGCTTTGGGCGTGTCCAGACATTCAGTTTTTCTGGGAAGAAGTTATTACTCATATCAATTTTTTATTAGAATGTTCATTGAATTTTTGAAGATGTCTATGCACTTTTAAACTATTTCCCTGTCTCTTGGAGGCTAACTGATGGTCAATGAACATGGTCCTTCCATGCCCTCACTACAGCTAAAAGACTCATATTACAACATTGGAAAGATAAACGCCCACCTCAAGGAAACCAATGGCTTGAGGACCTTAGAACTCTATCAGTACTTGAATTAGGGTTGCAAGTCCCTCTTCACCACTGGAGGAGGGCGTGGTTTGGGGAGGGGAGGGACTTCAATGCCATAGAGTCCGATTGCCAAAGCAGCCATTTTCTCCAGGTGAACTGATCTCAATCGGCTGGAGATCAGTTGTAATAGCAGGAGATCTCCAGCTAGTACCTGGAGGTTGGCAACCCTATCTTGAGTGCATGGTATATAGATGGCAATTGCATATGGATTTATTTTCAGATATTTGACAACTATTTATAGAAATGTATGTGTACATCTGCCACTACTGCTATATTTTTGTTTTTACTTATCTATCTCTTTAAAATATATTTTTTCTTTGTTTTATTTTCTTTTTTAAAAGAAATTTAAAAAAGAGATTTTTTTAAAAAACAGTTTAAGGAGGCGGTGGGAAGACCTGTGTTATATAGCTGCCTTCTAAAGAATTGTGATATGCTGCTAGTTCTTCAGTTAAAAAACAAAAATTGACACCCCCCCCCATGAATTTCTTGATGAAGAAAGTTAATTGTATTTGTGCTATGGGTGCTTTGGTTTTTTTTTTTTTTTAAACTGTTTGTTTACCATTATATAGTTAAACAAAGGGCAAGCAGGCTTAATTTCAAAATACTATAAAACAGTAAACAACAAAATCAAATAACAATGGAAGTTGCAGTAAAACACAAAAAACTAAGCCTACAGTAACAGGAAAAGAAAAAGAAAAAAACTAAAAGGGCAGGAGCTCTACAACAGCCAGACACTGCAATTGATTTTATGGTTAAAAAATCCAAACAATTCGGCTCTGGCCCCTGGGTGGGGTGGGGCGGGGTAGGGGAGACAGGCAAACCACAAGGAAGGTTCCAGCATGAAATGGACTTACACTGCCTATGAACCATAGCATGGGTGCTTTGGGTTTTTTGTAGAGTGTCTGGTTTTTCTGGTGAAAATCCAGTGAGATTGCTGGTTATCTTTCACAACTATTGTTACAAATACAAGCTTGTGGGGATGATGCTTTTAAAAAATACCCTAAAATGGATACCAGCAGTAATTCCTTGATCTTAAATCCAGCTTTCTCCAGATTAAGGCTGTGTATTAAGAAACAGTATAAAATGCTAAATTTGAGCATATCGGCATTTGTAAAGACCAACCTTGTTCCTTATCGTGAGATCTTCCTCTGCCTTTCTGCAGATCCTCCCACCCCTTTCTTCTACTGCCTAAGTGAGTGTTGACTGGGATAGATTTTTTTTGTTTAGCATAGAATATAAATTTAAGACCAGAGAAGAGATGGTGGGATCATAAGCGGGGAGAGCAAATGATTGTGATTTATATTCTAGCTGATGGAGATCTTGTGATGGAGGAGAAGACAAAGTGGTTACAACCTCTCACAAAAATGAGTGTAAATCAGGGGAAGGCACTTGAAATTCACCCATCACTTGCTGCTTGTAAAGTGATGATTTAATGATTTTACTATTTGCTGTAATTTTATTTTGTTGGATTGTTTCTCTGATAAATTGTCCATTCGAAGAAGTTAGCTATTTGGAAAGGCAAATAATGTTAATCCTCTCTGGAAGACGTATTGTTTTGAGCACAGTTGTAAGGCAGGCATTTAAATGTTACAAATACCCATCAATTTTCTTTGAAATGTTAAATTATTACATTGGGTTTATGCATACAGCAAAATAATATCTTGGCTTTCCTGCATGTGAAGTCCATGCTCACATTCAGTTATCAAAGAGACACTGACTTGTTTGTTGCATAGTCTTATTACAGTTTTCCAAACAACATGTTGCACATCTGGTGTTAATATTTCCAGAATGAATCTAAATTTTCTTGCTGGTATTTTTTAGCAATTTATAAAGGACACAGACATCTAAACAATATCTTGATAAAATTTAGCGTTTGATGACATTTCTGAAAACCCTGTTCTCTGGGAGAGTCTCATAATAATAATAATAATAATAATAATAATAATAATAATAATAATAAAACTACTAAAAGCAAAGGTTGTTGCACTGGCTGAATGGTATCTGTATCAGGTCCTCAGATTTGAAATATTTGCTCATAGACTTCAGCAAATATACATTTCTACATGGAACTCTACAGAAAGGGCAGAAGAGCAGAGTAAATATTTTGCTTTCAATGACCAAACTATAGCTTGCAGGGGACAATATGGCATTTTGGTTTGTGGATTCAAGCTGAAATTCCAGACTTGTCTTCCTCACTGAAAAAGCAAGTCCCCGCCTGAAAGCCTCCTGAGTGCTAGCACTGAAACACAGGGATACTTTTGAAAACCCAGCATAGCTCAGGGCTCAAGGCTCCATCATGGGGAAATTCCTGATTTAAGAGTGCATTTGATGCTCAGAGGACATGTTCTCCATGTGCCCTGGGCCTGTTATCTAAGGGTAATCTTTCTTCCTATCTGGATTCTCCAGTTAGTAGAATCTTTATGCATTCAAGATTTAATTGTTCCTTTTCAATGGTTTTGCTGGGCCGTATGATAAGGATCCCTTTTTCAGACCGGATGTGTCCCTGTCCTCTTCAGTCAGTAGTACATATCCTTTTGCAATGTCCTTACATGTACCAACTTAGGCTAAAATGGATTATACCATGTTTTAACAAATGGTCTGCTTTTTCTCGTGCAACTTTGGAGCAAAAGGTTCAGTTCCTCTTAGAGGACTCTGACTCTCAGTGTACTTATTTTGTTGCTCATTTTTTTGGAGGTTGCAGAGAACAGTCGAAATGAGGTGTTTTTAGAGATAGATTTATTTAAGTTTTATGGTTTTATTGTTCAAGACCTTGGTCTAAGAACAGGGGGAAACAAAGATGTAAGAGTGGAAATGGCTGCTTGCATTTCTTTGCATCTTGGCTCTCAAGTTTCTGACCTTTGTGGTTTGGGGGAGAAAAACTTGTCACTCTGACATGTTAATCCAAACATTGTGAGAGTTATGAGTAGCCCGAATTTCTGTGTTTTAATACCCATTTGAGGCTGGAACTGTATGTCATGCATGGGCAAAGGTGCTCCCAAAATGGCACCCCATGTCAGATTCTCCCCTGCAATATTTGAGAAAACTTTCCCTGTGATATGATATTATCTTATTCCCATTATTGGCTGTTGCTGGTGGGCAGGATTGCATTTCTTACACTTTATAAGGGAGAAAAGAAGAACTTTTATTTGTTTTGTTTTTGTTTTCTGGTTGCATGTCTAATATATAATTCCTGCCTGACTTTCAAGCCACATCAGGAGCCTGGGATCTAGCAAACAGGATTCATGGTGTTCTTTCTTCAGGGCTGGGTGTAATTGACCTTAATAGAAAACAAGCCTTGAAGGTATTTAATCTTTCACCGGGCTCCCTCAGCTGGATTCTTCAAACCAGTAATGTTTGAATAAGCAAAGAACAGCATTTCAGGGGGCATTTAAGGCTGTAGCAGGAAAGACGAGTGAGAATTTCACACCCTACGTGCAGAAGTCCTTCTGCTGCAGAAACATTGTGTTTAACCCAAGCCAATATCTACAGCCAAATATTAGAATTTTTCCCCCTGTGATTACTATAATTGACACATTTCATCAGGTTGATTTCCTTTCTTCCCTTTCTTTCAGTTATGGCCTTGATCTATAATTTGACCATTTCGTACAGACAGCGGAGGAATACATGCCATGAAGCAGTTTATTGAATAATGCTTTTGTGACAGCATTTACCTCAGAATTACAGACAAAATATCATATGGGTCTAAACCATTTGTGATTTGCCAAGCCAGATGCTGTATATGTGCAGGCACTTTGGCATGTCAGGTACCTGACTCCGCCATCTTTTGTAATCTTTGCCTGTAGCAAAACCTGGAGATTTATGGATCTCCTGGTGAGCCTTAAATGCAGCTTATTAGCCTCACATTAGACATGAGCCACAAGTGGTTTAAATATAAACGTAATGAGTATTTGGAAGGCTGACAAAAAGCCTATGTATCATCCAGCCTGCTCCAAAGAGGCAGAATCCTTCACACCTATACGTTTCCAACAGCAAAGCCAGAATACGACTGTTTCTTCTAGCAAGAGAGATCAGTTAGAGAATATACAGCAGACCATATCAGACTGGAGCATTCAGGCAGCAGAATGAGGAAGGGTTAGCGAATTTAAGGACAGAGAAGTCATGCATAGCGCATAGTCCATTGTCATTTGTTTTGAAGTGGTCAGGCATAGCATATTTTATCATTTGTTCTGGATTGAGCTAGGATTGGTATAACATTAATGGGTCAGTAGTGAAGGATAAGGTTAAGTATATCAGTAGTCCTGCATGGAATCGATCATTGATTAGTTTGTTTTGCAGACATACAATGGCTGTTTCACAATAGGAAAAGGCAATACAAATACAAAGTTAGGGTTGCCAGCCTACAGGTAATAGCTGGAGATCTCCTGCTATTACAGCTGATCTCCAGCTGATAGAGATCAGTTCACCTGGAGAAAATGGCCACTTGGACTTTATGGCATTGAAGACCCTCCCCAAACCCTTCCCTCCTCAGGCTTCACCCCAAAAACCTCCCACCGGTGGCAAAGAAGGACCTGGCAACCCTACATAAACCCCAGATGGCATCAAGGCAGAGGTGCTTGGGGAACAAATAATCACGGTGATAATAGCAACTTCCACCACCCTGTTTTCACCCACAGTTTGAGCTGTACTGTTGTCTCAATGCATTCCGCTGGTATAGAAACTGTACTCCCTATAGACTTGTGTAAGGGCACCATTTTGATACAAGGGGAATACTGACCTTCACAAAAAAAACCCAGTTGATGATTCTTAACACTGGGGCAAAGATATATCTGTTCACGGCTTCTAATACTGAGTCACCCTATTATACATTTTGACACGTGTTAAGAAAAACATGGATTCTCTTCAATGGTGGATATAAAAAACAATTAACATGTTATGGATGTCACTGGGAAGCTTGTTTTCCACTGTTCAAAGTAATTACTATTACTGTGCAGTGGAAGAGTATGTTGCCCAGTAACTTACATCTACCCTACTATAATCTGTTCATTTTTGTCGTAGAGGGAAAATCCCTCATTTTATACGATGAGCCATTTGGCAGTAGGAACTGGAGATTTCATGCATACTCTAGTTGGGCTGGATATGTATTTGCAGTAGGTGTTGGTGTGTAATTAATTCTGTGGTCTTGAGATGGGAAAAAGTAGCAAGTGAAACAAATAAACCTTTTTTTGCTGCTGTTGGAGGGAGGTCTTTCAAATTTGGGTATTTTACTTGTGGCAACGGGGATTCTCCTATGATACACTTTTTGAGATTTCTTTTTCTTAGTATATGGTAAAACAATTTTCTCTTTATTGCTTTGTTTTAGTTTTACAGAATTTTTGGAACCATTCCAGAGAGTTATTCAGCCAGAAGAGATCTGGCTCTATAAAAATCCTTTGGTAGAATCTGACAACATACCTACACGCCTCATGTTTGTAAGTACTAGAGATTTCATGATTGTTTGAAAGACTGTATGAGGCTCACATGGCTATATGCTAGCTGATGTGAAGATAGAGATAAGTTGTTTGGAGGGGGCAGAATGAATCTTAGCTGCATCTAGGGTTGCCAACTGCCAGGTAATAGCAGGAGATCTGCTAATTCAACTGATCTCCAGCCGATAGAGATCAGATCGCCTGGAGAAAAATGGCCGCTTTGGCAATTGAACTCTATGGCATTGAAGTCCCTCCCCCTCAAACCACGCCCTCCTCAGGCTCCGCCCCAGAAATCTCCTGCCAGTGGCGAAGAGGGACCTGGCAACCCTAGCTGCATCTAAAGGCTGCTGTGATCTTATGGAGTGGAGCAGGAGATTGCACATTGGGTTGTATTAAATTCCTCTAAGCCAGGGGTCCCCAATACGAAACCTGAAACCACCTGACACCTTTTCTTGTGCCCACTGAATATTTTCGGGAAGTAAGTGGGGCCTTGTGCTCAGCAGGGTTTCAGATTATGTCCCGAAGAGTTCTGATTGGCTCTGCAGATGGAAACAAAATTGCTTCAGCAGCCGCAGCAGCTGTAGCACAGGGATCTTCACTTCTGAATGTAAGCTCTCCCAGGCCTTGGCCATTATCTTCCCTTCCCACCTGTTTGGCCAGGGGCGGGGTGGGGGGGAGTAGGAGACAGAAAATCCCACTGTTGTACGTGTCGGCAGGCTTGCTCTGGTTGTGGGCACTCTGCAGCCCAGCACTAGAAAAAGCCAACTGGCCTGAATGGGAGGAGGGGAAAAGTCCTGCCAAAACTTGCCAGCTGGCTCTTGGCCCCAGAATCGCTGATGCAGCCTGGAACAAAAGTAAGTCATTTTCACTCAAACCAGCTGGCAGTCCCTCCTGTAGGGTTGCCAACCTCCAGGTACTGGCTGGAGATCTCCTGCTATTACAACTGATCTCCAGCTGACAGAGATCAGTTCACCTGGAGAAAATGGCCGCTTTGGCCATTGGACTCTATGGCATTGAAGTCCCTCCCCTCCCCAAACCCTGCCCTCCTCAGGCTCCGCCCCAAAAACCTCCCGCCAGTGTAGAGTTGCCAACCTTCCAGTACTAGCTGGAGATCTGCTATTACAACTGATGTCCAGCTGATAGAGATCAATTCACCTGGAGAAAATGGCCGCTTTGGCAAATGGACTCTATGGCATTGAAGTCCCTCCCCTTCCCAAACCCCACCCTCCTCAGACTCTGCCCAAAAACCTCCCGCCGGTGGTGAAGTGGGATCTGGCAGCCCTAGCCCCCAGCCAGCTGGCTGCTTTCCGTCTCAAGCAGGCTCCCAGGACAAAAGTAGGCTGGCTGGCTTGAAGCAGAGCAGTAAAGTCATTCTGCCCCCGAAGCCACCTGGCTGCTTTTCAACCCAAGCAGCAGTAGCCGGGATGAAAGCACACTGGCTGGCATGAAGGGGGTGGGGGTGGGAGAGTAAAGTCCTTCTCTCCAGCGCCTGGGAAGAAAGCTGGCTGGCTGTCCTGAATGGGGTGTATGTATGTAAAGTTCTTCTCCCTCATCCTCCAGCACCACATCAGAGCTGAAGGCTTTGTTGCTTTTTATGAGTGAGGTGTGTATGTGTGTGTGGAATCTCACACTATTGATGTCAGATTATAATGGAGGGAGAAAAGGGGGAGTCTGAAAAAAGGAGATCTACTTGCAATCCTCCTTACATTTACATGCAAATTAAGGTTATTCTTATTTCCCCCAGTTTTTCTTATTGATGGGCTTTGTGTTGTTAAAGACTATGTGGGTCTTTACTGTGGTGCTTTAATATTTTGTTCATTTTAAGCAATATATTTTGAGTGTTAGTAATACATTGTAATATATATTTTGGTGACTCTTCAAAAATCATTTTTGTTTCTTTCAAAATCTGACCAGAGTCTCTATCTTACTGTATACATCACATATGCAATGAACTCTGACCAGCCCTTCAACACCAACTCTCATTGTTAAAACAAATAGTGCAGGCTGAACGTGTCTGGTCTCATGAGAGATGGGCTCATCTAAAGCTAAGAAGAAGCCAGGAGAAGCATTCCCTCCCCCCTTTGCATAAGTGTGTTAAAGGTAAAGGTCCCCTGTGCATTCACCAGGTCATTCCTGACCCATGGGGTGACGTCACATCCCGACGTTTACAAGGCAGACTTTACAGTTGGCCTAGTTGAAAGGGCTATAAATAAGGTTGAGTTTCTGTAGTCCTCTCTGCCATGTCCTGCCTAACATCAGTTTTTTAATTATTATTTATATCCTGCCTCCCCCCCCCCCATTTCTGAACGAAAGGCTGTTTGTGTAGGATTCCCAAGAGGTCTCCCACTAGGGCACTGACAAGATCCAGACCTGCTTAGTTTCAGCAGTATTGCTGCATCTCTTGCCTTTTCCATCCCTTTCCTCCCCAACCTAATATTGGTATCATTGCTATCTGTATATCTAAAGGATTGACAGGAATGGATAAGAAAACTGGAGGCAGTTAGACTACAGATCCATCTAGCCTAATATTCTGTTCTTTTCCTAGTACAGATGCGAGCTGTGGCCTTTTATGCATGGCTGTTTCCCTCTCTTGCCTCCTTGGGAGTGAGGGCACTGCCCTTAGTTGGTTCTCCTCGTTCCTCCAGGGACACTCTCTGAGAGTTGCTATCAGGAAGGACAGGTCTTCCCAACAAGACCTGAATTGTGAGGTCCTACAGGGTTCAATCCTCCCTCCAATGTTATTTAACATATATATGCACTCTATTGCTGAGATCATCAGGAGGTTTGGTGTTGGGTGCCATCAATATGCTGATGACACTCAACTCTTCCTCCTGCTGGATAAGCAGCCGGTGGCAACACTCTCAACACTATCCCAGTGCCTAGATGCAGTAGTCCAATGGTTAAGTTGAATCCATCCAAGACGGAGGTCATGGGGCTGGGAAAGTCTGATATGCTAGCTGGAGGGTCACTCCTGAGACTCAATGGTGTCCAACTGACAGCTGCAGACTCTGTAAAGAGCCTTGGGGTTTGGTTGGATTCCGTGCTATCATTGGATAAACAAGTGTCCATGGTAGCATGATCAGCATTTTTTCACCTACACCAGGCCCACCAGCTGGCTCCTTATTATCTAGGTCAGACCTTGCCATGTTGATCCATCAAATGGTCAGCTCCAAATTGGACTATTGTAATTCGCTCTATGTACGGCTACCCTTGAAAGCGCTTTGGAGACTGCAGATGGTCCAGAATGTAGCTGCCAGGTTGCTTCCAGGAACATCATGGTCAGCTCGTATTACTCCAATTTTGCAGCAGCTGCACTGGCTGCCAATTAGTCTCCAGATCCAATTCAAAGTGTTGGTGTTAACCTTTAAAGCCCTTAATGGTCTGAGACCCTCGTACCTACAGGACCACCTCTTCTGTTACAACTCCCATGCTCCCTTCAGTCATCCTCTAGAGGTCTCTTTCAGGCGCCTGGCCCCAGGATGGCTTGGTTAGCTTTTGCCAAGAGGAAGGGCCTTAGTTGTGGCACCTAACTGTGGAATGCATTCTCAGATGGCATCCATGCCCTGCCAGATTTCATTTCCACAGGGCATGCAAAGTTGAATTGTTTAGGTTGGCCTTTGGAGTGTAATCCACTAGTTTGGGGTGTTTTATTCGTGGGATGGTGCAAGCTACATATTTTAATAGTTTAATATGTTAATGTTACTATTTTATATTTGTTAGCTGCTTTTATGTTGTTTTTAACTCATTTATACTATTTTAATGTTGCAAGTTGCCATGAAACCCTTTGGGTGTGGCAACTAAAAAAACACTAATAAATATATAAATATGTTAACTTTTAAAGAGATGAAGGAAGTGTGTTACCCTTGCTCTTGACATATGTCCACTAGCAGGAGATTCTTTCACAATGAAGCAAAAATAGTATTTCTGTCTAGGCTTACAGCCCTGCTGGTAGGGGGTCTGTAACCCATCTGAGGGCCATGATTCATGTACATACAGTCCTATATTTAACTTATAGCCTGCCTCTAGTTTTGTGCTCAGTATGTATGATGGAGTAAACAACCCTCATAAATTAAAAAGTGCTCTTTATAGATTCTTTCTGAAGATGAATGATGTTCTTTAGCCTTTCATGAGGCGTAGATGCAGCTGAGGAGATACTCATACAGAAAAGCCTGAGGGTTCTTTGGTTTCCTCTCCTCTGTTCCGTTCTCTTACCCTTGCACGCAGCCCAACAATTAGACACTTTTCTGTTAACACAGCACAATGTGCTTTATCATTACATCTGCAAACTGATCCAGTCTTTTCCCTGTAAATCAGGATTCCAAATTCTAGTTTACTTCTGGTTTGGCCAGAAGAGAAGAAACGTTAGTTTACATGACCATCTCTCCCCATATGCCCCACAACTCCAACTGTGATCCTCAGGTTGCCACCTACTGGCTGTTGCACTGCTCAGCGTAACCTGCCTAACATTGGCCAGTTCCCATGTTTGTTAGTTTTTCTATTGTAGCTCCCACCCTATGGAATGGGTTCTCTATAGAGGTGGGAAGGCACCATCTTTATAAGTGTTTAGGAGCCACTGCAAGTCTCTTTCATTTGCTGGGGCTTTTCATGGGATGTAGACTGCAGATATTTTGGGGAGGAGGGAGTCATTGGAAGTAGTGTTATACTTTGTTTTCAATTTGAATTTATAACTGCCTTGAGCCACAAAGGAAAAGTAGGATATAAATATTTTAATAATGCTGAAATATAGTTTGCTGTGAATGCAGAAGTGTGAAGGGAGAAGAAAGGAAGAGGGAGCCTATGGATGCCTGGGCTTCTGCACCCTCTCCTCAGTCTTTGAAACAATAGTTTTCTGTTATGACTATGGTGTGCTATTTTGTTATTATGTCACATTATCTTTTTATAGTACATACATAGCAATTAGGGAAGGAGTGGGACTCCATTTTCATATATTTTAAGGGTAGAAGCACCTCAAATACTCTGCCTTCAATGTAGGGGTCCAATTTTTCACTAACAAAAGGTACTTCCATAAACAAAACAGATTAACTAAACTGTCTGCATTGCCTTTCCTGGGAGATAGGAGACCCTCAGGAATAGAATGAATAGGATAGAGAAATCAGTGGAAAAAACCCTCCTCTGTTCTGCTAACAGAAAATTACTTATGGATCCATCCCATTATATGTACTCTTCAACTGACGTGGCACATATCTCGTTTCCTTTTTATTCTCCTCTGGAATTATACCTGAATACAGAAATATGTCATTTGAAGTTGGAGACCAGTTGGAGGGAGATAAAGAAAAACACTCCAGGTTCTCTGTCCAGAGAAACTGGTGTCAGCTGTCTTCTGGAGAAAAACATGGTTACCTTTCCTTCTTCAAAAATAAGAAGACTCAACTGTCCATGTCCATTGCAAGGGGGCACATTTTAGTAGTACAAACTAGTCCCAAGCCATTGAAACTACCCTCAAGGAATTAAGTAACCCCTAAGTGAAAATCATTATTTTTCTATACACACATTAAATCTTATTTGCTGGTAGATTTTCCTGAAATAATGAGAGTTGTTTTCAAAAGAGTACTGACTCTTTAGATAGCCAGGATGAATAACTCATGCACTTTGGTCTAAGGGGAGTTTTGCCCATGAAAGCTATTGTGGAAGATGGCACTGTAGGAACAGAAAACCTTACCTGGAATCATCAAGTGGAATCATTCAAAGTAGATCTAGGGTTACTTTATAGTTGTTATTCCAGAAGGGGAAAAAATCTATCAATAGGCTTGCCAATTGCCCAGTCGACTGGGCTGCCCACCACGCCCTCAGCTGGTCAACAGGCAGAAGAGGGCCAGCAGAGTGGGGGGGTTTGCAATCTGCGCGTGCATGATGCGCTGATGTAACTTCCGGGTTTTTCCAAAAGCAACGTGGATGCGCTAGCACTCTCCCCCAAAACTCTATGGAAACCGTAGAGTTTTCAGAGGCGATTGCTAGAGTGATGTCATTGCGTCAGCACAGCCCATGCACCCGCTGATCGCCACCCCCACAAAGCTCCTGCCAATGGTGAGGGGCAACCTGGCAACCCTACCTATGAAGGGTAATCATCAGTCTTGGCTCCTATAGCTAACAAAATATACACAACAATATTTTAGATATACACTATGGTGTTGTATTTATAACTGCATATGGTATATTTATATAGTGTATAGTGTAGTCTGCGCTCCTACAATTCCATTATGTTTTCTTACTTTTATATGGTAATTGGGTACAGGACTGGCCTTAGTGTTAGGTAGCTGGATATAACACCACTATTGTATCAGCTCCTGGGAGAGAATGGCCTGTTACTAGTGCTGGGTTTAGTGCATGCATTTCAGTTTCTAAAAAGTAGAATAAAGAAGAAAAGTGGATAAGCATCACAACCTCTATGTTTCTTCTATAGTGAGCTACTAGGCACTAAGCTGGGAGCTCACAAAAACTCTGCATTAGCTATTGTTGTCAAATCACTTCACATAAACCCCAAGACATTTTACTTCCTGTTTGTTCACCCAGTCAAGGTAAGGTACCTTAAGTACATATTCCCTAGGATCTTTCAATTTGTGTCTGTGCAAACATTTTCACAGTGATGTGTTAAGCTTCCTTGTTGCCAAAAAAATAAACGTACAGTCATCTAATTATTCTAAAAATTCTTTAGAAATGTGGGAGAACTCTACTAATGAGTGATGCTTCAGCTGCTGATTGTTAAGACATTAACGCGCCTGCTAATTCCAGCTAAGTGAGTTTCTGTGAATAGCCCCTACAAAGCAGGCCTTTTGATAACGTCAATGGGCTTTAGAGCAGCCATGTTTACTAGTATTCTCAAATAATGAATTCTTCTGTGAATTCCCAAATGTATTGAGAGAAATGTGATAAATGGTATATATCTACTTAGGTTTGCAGGACTATGAGTCCTGCCTTAATCTTCATAGGAGTGCATAGAGACCAAAGAGAGTACCCTTTCAGCATCTTTCCTTTGTCACTGATGGAAGTTCCACTCATCATGTTGTAGCACACACACACTAGCATTAGATGGTGTTTCCTGCAGAAAATGCAGAAACATGGGGAAATGTGCATGCTGGAAATCCGGGTCTATTCACATTTACCAGACACATATATGAGCTCCACAAGTTTCCTGTTGGCTGAAGGAAAGACTTATGTACAGGTATGGTAGCTTATGGAGTTGCCTCGAGGGATGATCTTTCTCTATGTAATAGCACCAAATTGGTAGACTTCCAGGACGAATAAGGAACTTGAACCTCAGCATCTCTAAAGGAAGCACTATTCAACCCAAGGAAGGCTAATCAGATCTTTGGATATGCACTTTTTACCTAAATCCCATCTCGGATCCAAAACCATCCTTTCTGTTAAAGCAACACAAATGAGTAGAAGTGATGAATGATGGCATTATCCTTACCTTAATGAAGCTTGCAATAAGACTGATGGCCCCTTTGAGCACTGATATATTTCACAACAGACAGACAGGCCCCCACATATTTTCATTTATCTGACCTCTGCACTGTAAATCAGACAGTGGCCTCATTTTGGGGTGGAAGCTAGACCAGGAACATAGCAGGTGTTAGCCAAGTGAATTCAGTTGGAAACTTTTAAAAATCACCTATTAGTTAAAATAAAGAGCAAATCACTGCAGCTCTTTATTATGAGGAATAAAATAGTGTGATTTTTGTTTTTAAAATCTTGCATTTTGATTTGCTGTGCTCATCTGCAGAAATGAAAGAAGTCTTATCCAAAGCAATGTATGCAATAAAGCAGGCATGTCCAAACTGCAGCCCCCGGGCTGCATGTGGCCCAGGACGGCTATGAATTCGGCCCAACACAAAATCGTAAACTTACTTAAAACATTATGAATCAGCTATCATTAGTGTTAGTGTATTTTATGCATGGCCCAAGACAATTCTTCTTACAGTGTGGCCCAGGGAAGCCAAAAGATTGGACAACCCTGCAATAAAGCCTTTTCTGACATATTTGCTGCCAACTGTTGAGTGCCGCAAAATGGAATTTCTTCTGATGATGTTTCAAATGTGATACATGCTAGTTTTGCCGTTTTACTTTAATGTTCATAGTTCTGCAAAACAGTTCCCGAGGTTTCAGTCACTTAGGTGCAAGCTGGAACAGGAAGTCAAATCATACACACACACACACACACACCCCAAGGCTCCAAAGAGGGCCCATGCATACCGTATATACCCGTGTATAAGCCGACCCGCGTATAAGCCGAGGTGCCTAATTTCTCCCCAAAAATGGGGAAAAATTAGGCACCCGCGTATAAGCCAAGGGTCGGCTTATAACCCCTCCCCCCGCAGCAGGCTTACCTTTTCCAGGTGCGCAGGCAGGCGGCGGCGGTTCCCCCCCGTGGCCCAGGAGGCCCCGCAGGCCGCTCCTAGGCCGCTCCAGGCCGGCGAAGGCGGCGGCCGCGGGCCCCCCCAGGAGGCCCCCCCAGGGCGCTCCTGACAGGGGGAGCCGGGCACGCCCAGTGGCGGCAGAGGCGTGGCCTTCCCGTGGCCGCAGGAGGCCCTTCCAGGGCGCTCTTGGCCCAGGGGAGCCGGGCGCGCCCGGCGGCGGCAGAGGCGCGGCCTTCCCGTGGCCGCAGGAGGCCCTTCCAGGGCGCTCCTGGCCGGGGGGAGCCAAGCGCGCCCGGCGGCGATGGCGGCGGCGGTGGCCGCAGTAAGTTTCCCCCTCCCTCCTCCCTTCTCCCTTCTCCCTCCCTCCCTCCTCTACCGTATTGACCCGCGTATAAGCCGAGGCCGGCTTTTTCAGCCCTTTTTTTGGGCTGAAAAACTCGGCTTATACGCAAGTATATACGGTATATAGAGGGGAAGGTTGCTAGAGGTATCATGTTGAAAAAACAAAAGGGGTTAAAATTCACATTTGGAATTTTGGTGGGGGCACCAATGCCATAATCTTGAATTTTTGGGTATCTCTATGCTGATTCAGATTTATTTAAATGGGTGTTGGGGGTCCAGACTTATGGAATGTTTCCTATCGGGGAATAGGTTTTTTTTTTGGCAGGTCTGAAGCAGGTTTTTTAGAGCAAATGGCACCAAACGTCTAGCAAATTAAGAGACCCCCCTCTCAAGTTTGAAGTGGATCGGACAAAGGAGTCTCAACTTCACAACCCCCCAAATAAGGTGCCCCCAGCCTTTCTGGTCTCCATTGTTTCCTATGGGGAAAATAGTTTTTTTTTTTCTAGGAGTCTGAAGTGGGTGTTTGCAGCAAAAACAGCACCAAAATTGCAGGGTAACAATTCTTCCCTCTGTCCTAAAGACTTCCCAGATTTGAGGGGGATTGGACCAAGAACCCTTAAACAAGGTGTCCACAGCCATTCTGGTTTGCATTGTTTTCTGTAGGGGAAAATGTCACCCTTCCGCCAAAGCAATATCAAACAACAACAAATAATGCCAGAAAGTTGCATAATTCAGTTTTTCATTCCATAAGTACATAGACTTACCCCAAAAGGCATTTTGGGGTAGATTTTCAGCTTGGACATTTTGGTATGCGTATCCCTAGAGGTTGCTGCTTTACCCTTCTAGCTCCAGTTCTTTGTAGCACAATGAATACTTTTCAGGGGACACAAAGAACTCCAGTGTGGTTTGAAAAGCCCCACTGCTCAGGTAGAGAAAACAAACCACTGAAAGTATACTCAACTGCAGCACCGGCCATCATGTCATTGTGGTACCCAGTAAAGATATTTCCTATATTAGCACCACCACTTCTTAGAGAAAGCTGACATTGGTGTGGGTGCTTTCTTTGCCAAGCATGATAGTTGGTACTACACGACTGCTGCACCATGCCAAAACTATATCCAGTGATGTTGGTAATGTGCAATGAATCTTAAATAAACAACATTATTAAAGACTGAAGTTAAAAATTGCACACAATATTATGAAACATAAATACTCAACCTTAAAAAATAGTTTGATTACTTTATATGAGTACTAACGTCTTGTTTTTTTATAGAATTTGGGGGAAATGGTCCCTACATACTGTAAAGACGTGTGTGTGTGTGTGTGTGTGCGCGCTTGCATGCAGCAGGGCAAGAAACTGTCCCTTGGAAGCAGCACACAAATCCTAGATGGCTTCTGAGCATGTTGCAGATGCTGTTCATTTGTGCACTTTCAAGCTTTCATGTATATGCAGATTGGAGACCTCTTCCTGAGACCCCTGGAGAGCTGCTGCCAGCCTGAGTAGACAATACTGACTTTGATGGACCAAGGGTTTGATTCAGTATAAGGCAGCTTCATGTATTCATGTGTTCTCTAAATATTGGGATGTTACAACATGGCACGAGATTATTTTACTCTGACCTCCGACTATGCAGATCTCTGTGCCCTTTGATCAAAGTTAACACAGAGACACGTAAACCTTTTGAATCTGGGGGTTACAGACATGAATGGATAGTGCTTGTACTGTGGTGGTGGAAAGTGCTGTCAAGTCGTAGCTGGCTTATGGCGACTCCATAGGGTTTTCCAGGCAATAGACAAACAGAGGTGGGTTTCCATTGCCTGCCTCTGCGTAGCAACCCTGGACTTCCTTGGTGGTGGTCTCTCATGCAAGTAGTTACAAGGGCAACCCTACTTAGCTTTTGAGATGTGATCAGATTGGGGCTAGCCTGGGCAATTCAGGTCAGGGTATTTGTACTATAGAGTTTATTTAGGACATTTTAATGCTGCCAGTGTGGTGTAGTGGTTAAGAGTGGTGGACCCTAATCTGAAGAACTGGGTTCGATTCCCCACTCCTCCACATGAAGCCTGCTGGGTGACCTTGGACCGGTCACAGTTTTCTCAGAACTCCCTCAGCTCACACGGAGGCAGGCAATGGCAAACCACCTCTGAACATCTCTTGCCTTGAAAACCCTATGGGGTTGCCATAAGTCAGCTGTGACTTGACGGCACATGCATACAATTCTGCGTCTCCAGAGTTCTGCTCCAAGCAGTTTAAGTTTCTAATATATTGCCATCTAATGCTTCTGGAAACCAATATATTACATGTCCAACCACTGTTTTACATTATTATAAATGTAAAATTGAGCATCAGAACAATTTAAAGGATTCTTTTCTTTGGAAGAAGGGAGAAAAATACCATACACATCAACAGCAGATTCTTATTGAATTGTACTCACTGCTAATCCCTGAACTCCTTTTTGAACTTGGGAGAGGTTACATGGCACTTTGGTAGGCAACTTCTGAAGGCAAAAAGGGCAAACAAAGATGAATATGTATGGAAAAGACTGCTGAATGTTATTGGAACAGAACAATAATACTTTAAGGTATGCGTATGTGTGCATACACTTACCTGCATGCATGTACACAGAATCTACATACATACAGAAAGGCTAACCCACCTTGATGTAGATATTGCTTAAAAATACAACAGTAAAGGCTGATAACTTTGCAAGAGCCATCTTTTCAATTTCAGTTTTTATTGCAAATGTCTGCATATTTTTTTAAAATAGCCCCCAGTGATTAGTTACAATTCTGAAGCAAGGGTATATTTGCTCTTAAGTTTCAGATAGTAATCGTGTAACTTTGCTTGAAGCCAGTAACATAATAGAGATTGTGCAGCCAGATCATCTAAATTAAGCTAACTGGAAATTATTAATTCCATGGGACTGATGGGAGCAGTGACGGTTGGTGACAAGTGATGCTTTATTATCTTTCATAGGCAATTTCATTCCTGACTCCGCTGGCAGTCATTTTTGTGGTGAAAATCATCCGACGGACAGACAAGACTGAAATTAAAGAAGCTTTTTTAGGTATGCTGAGAGCCGTATTGATTTTAAAAATTGAAAAGTTACTACTTCATGAATTTCCAGAAAGCGATCCATCCGATGTTCTTACCCTTAAAAGGAAAATGCAGTTCTTGTACTTTACAAGGTGAAAGCTTTTTATTTTATTTTTTAAAAAATCTATGTTCTCTATGGCTTCTTAAGTTCGTAAAAAGTACTGATAACGAGCAGTAAATACAAGGAAAGGCAAGAGAAGTGGGTGAAAGTTATATGCAGGTTGAGGACTGTAATAAACATTGTTTTTACCTTGCGGGGTAGAACGAGTGTGTGTGTGTGTGTGCTCAAGTTGGTAGGGAAAAAATTATCTCAGTTGATCTTTTTCAAAGCTTGCCAAACTTTCTCAGTCATAAAAGTTCCTATCAAACTCTTCCGGCTGAGTGCCACAAAATAATACGCACAAGCTTTCACAGTTTATTAGGGAAAGAGAAGACAGACTGTGATGTTCTACATAATCATCATGCTTCGTTTTTCAAGTGTTCAAAGACCTTCACATATATTATCTCAGCAGTCGGTGTGACAAATCTGTATGGAAGGCAAGTATTTGCAAGGATCCCAAAGTTACCCAGGGGGTGTTTTGCAATGTGGGGGCGGGGGAGCTGGAGGAGCCTCTCCCCTTTCCTCATTGCCATGGCAGCTCGGCTTGCTGGACCTTCTGAAGCATTGGCTCCGGCACCAATCATCGGCGGTGCTGGCAGCCTAGGGTGGGGCTACTCAGGCAGACCAGAAGGATGACACTCCCCCCCAGTCCACCTGGCCCCCTTTTATCCAGGCCATGCTGTGCAGCCCACAGTGAGTCATCTTGTGGGATGGATCCATTTGGAGGTGAGCCAATGCCTGCATACTTGTCTCCCCCCACTTTGGGGATCCCCTTAAAGGGTCATGGAGGTGGAGCCATTAGAGGGCATGTCCAGTTTGGGAGCTGTCATCTGGCTTGACTCCAAGGTGGCAGGGGAACCACACAGTGGCTTGCACCCAGGTGGGATCCCAAGATCTGCCATCCCATGTGCTTTCATCCAGCAGGCAGGCTGGATGGGGGGTTGATATTGCATGACAGGCAGGTTGGCCATCCCTCACGGCTCACCAAAGGTCCAATAGCTGTAATCCATAAAGCTGTGGCCAAAGTTTACCCCAGCCACCCTTATAGGGTGTCTGTTGTGGGGAGGAGAAGGGAAGGCGATTGTAAGCTGGTTTGCTTCTTCCTTAAATGGTCAAGAAAGTCAGCATATAAAAACCAACTCTTCTTCACTTACTGGAGCTTTGAACTATTCTGTGGGACTTGTCATTCATTGAGCTGGTACATATTTAGTGTGACATTTGATCTTCCCATCACTGTAACCCTTGACATGTGGTAGAATGTTATGTGTGTCCACATCTGAAACAAAGCTTTTAGTACTAAGTGAAGGATGTGCTTTGCAAAAGAGCACATGGAGAAAGTAACATATTTGTGCTGGTGCTATTCAGTATTTCCCTACCGAAGTGTGGAAGGGTATGAGAAAATGCTATGTATGTTAATGACCTACTAAATTCTGGCTCCTGGAAGAAGTTCAAGATCATATTGTGGACTTGTCTGGACTTTCAACTAAGGAGCTGTAGCGACAACCAATTGTCTGGATCTGCATTGACTTTCCGGGCAACTGAAAAATCTTCCCTTCTTTACCATTTAAAAGCATCACAGTGGTTATAGGTATTCAGCACTGAGGAAACTGAATCAACCACATTGTCTACAGGTTTTTTCTGTTCATGAATGCCATAAAATATTGTTCTCTAAACAGTGTTGCGTAAACAGGGCTTTGTACCAACTGATGTAACTTGTTCAAGAGCTCCATGGGGATCTTGTGACAATCCAGGGATTCATAAATATTTTACTTAACACTAGGAAGTGCAAGGCTGATGGTAGTAGTCATGTCTTACATGCAGAGTCTTCAAGCCCATAGACTAACAAGCTGCTTGATACTGTGAGTTCAAAATGCAGAAGCTCTCAGAGTGGTCTCTTGAAAACATGAGATTTGATGACACCATGCTGGTGTGAGACCCTATCCTCCGTTAATCAAAAATTTTAAACATATTTATTTGCTACCCTGAGTGATACAATTTTATATTTGACACATCTGCTATATTTGACAAGCAGGCTAGCATGGTGGCCGGGAGTGCCTTCTATCAGCTGGATCTGATTTGCCAGCTGTATTGTTACTTAGACTCAGCCGATCTGGCCATACTGATCCATGCTTCCATAACCTCAACGTTGGATTACTGCAGTGTGCTTTACATAGGGCTACACTTGCAGACAACTCAGACACTGCAACTGGTTCACAATGTGGCAGCCTCACTATTGTCGGGTGCTAGCCACCAGGAACATATGTTGACCATTTTGAAACAGCTACATTACCCGCCAGTCTGTTTCCAAGTTTAATTTAATGCGCTGGTTATGACCTTTAAAGCCCTCCATGACTTGGGACTAGGGTTGGGAAATACCAGGTTGGGAAATAACTGGAGATTTTGGGGGGTGGAGCCTGAGGAGGGTGGGGTTTGGTGAGAGGAGGGACTTTAGTGGGGTACAATACCATAGAGTCCACCTTCCAAGAGGCCATTTTCTCCAGGTGAAATGATCTGTGTGGCCAGGAGATCCATTGTAATAGCAGGAAATCTCCAGCTACCACCTGGAGATTGGCAACGCTACTTGGGACCCACATATTTGAAGGACCGTCTCCTTCCATATGTCTTTGTGCATCAACTGTGGTCCTCAGGCAGCAAACAGTTGGCTATCCCACAGGTTAGGGTGACATTGACCAGAGCCCAGGCCTTTTCGATCATGGCTCCAGCTCTGTGGAATGGCCTCCCTGAAGAAGTGAGGGGACTCCCCTGGTTGGAGTTCTTCAGGATGTGCTGCAAGGCCTGCCTGTTTGCCAATGCTTTTGAGGGGGTTTGAATAATAGGCATCTCTTAATGGGGGGGGTTGCTATTTTATTTTGTGGTGTTAACTGAAAATGTGTTAAAGTATTATTGTAAGCCTCCTTGAAACACCAGGTAAAAGGTGGGGTATAAATGTTTCAATAAATAAATAAATAAATAAATAAAAGGAAGTTTGTCCTATCAAGTGCCTTCCACAAAGGCCTCTTGAGCTCCCTTTAAACATAACATGCCTTGTATTCTTTGCTGTTGTATGAAATATTGTATTTATGAACCCCTGGTTTGTCATGAGCAAGTTATATCAATTGATATAAAGCCCTGATTACTTTTCAAAAGAAAAATATTGCATCCATGAACAGAACAACCCTGAAGACTGGGGCTTACTGAGCTGTGGTTTACTCAGTGAAATTACAAATTCACACATTAGACCCTTCCTATTGGCAGTGAAACGAGAAGCAGGAATTGATTAGTTCATCCACTGCCTTCCCCTTGTTCATGTTTTATTATAGTTTTTATAATGTCTTTTTGGGAATTAGGCAGTTAAGGGATGAAGTTTTCCTTCAGGGGGCTGTGGCTCAGTGGTAGAGCATCTGCTTGGCCTGCAGAGGGTCCCAGGTTCAATCCATGGCATCTCCACTTAGAAAGACTCAGGTAGTAGGTGGTATGAAAGACCTGTGCCTTGGATATGGAGAGCTACTGCCAGTCTGAGTAGAAAATGCTGACTTTGATGGACCAATGGTTTGGTTCAGTATTAGGCAGCTTTTTGTGTTCCTGAATGGGCAGAGCTACTCTTTCCTCATCCTGTTTAGTAGCTGGCTTGTATGGCATCTCTTGCTCCTCTGATATAATTTCATTGACCAGTTCCTTAATAACTAGGTTGGTAACTGCATTGCTAGTTCATATCACCACTTTATGTAGCTGGAGTCTATCATGAGGCCATATCATGTCTCATTGAAGGATTATGTGAAGGTATGTGAACATAACCCCATAAGACAAGAGAGTATGTAGAGAACCAGGAAGAAGCAAGTCCTTGTTTCTTAGTAAATAATTTGATTCCAAGTCTATTTTTGATTTTTTAAAACAGTTATGAGCTAACAAATGGACATGTTGTGGTTCTAGATTATGTTCTCTTCTTTTTAGCTGTTTCCTTGGCTCTTGCTTTGAATGGAGTCTGCACAAACACTATTAAATTAATAGTGGGAAGGTAAGTCCTAGTACATTATAACTATTGGCTGAACTTCAGTACCAGTTGAATATAAATATAATAAACTATAATGCTGCTTTGGGGAAACAGTAGCCAAAGAGTTCATATAAAATAAATGAAGTAAATAAAAGCTAGCATTGTCATAAAGTCTAATGCTTTTAGCAACTGCCCCAATAAAATGAGAAAAGAGAAAATGAAGATACTCATGGGTGTTTTTCTGCTAGCAGTTTTCTTATTTAGAAATATCTAGAGCAGGGGTGTCGAACTCATTTGTTATAAGGGCTGGATATGACATAAATGACACTTGGAGAGCCAGCGTGGTGTAATGGTTAAGAGCGGTGGTTGGGATCTGGAGAACTGGGTTTGATTCCCCACTCCTCCACATGAGTGGCTGATGATAACTCTGGTGAACCAGGTTGGTTTCCCCACTCCTACACATGAAGCCAGCTGGGTGACCTTGGGCTTGTCACATTCTCTCAGCCCCATCTACCTCACAGGCTGTCTGTTGTGGGGAGGGGAAGGGAAGGTGATTGTAAGCTGGTTTGATTCTTCCTTAAGTGGTAGAGAAAATTGGCATATAAAAACCAACTCTTCTTCTCCTCCTCCTCCTCCTTGGGCCATGCCTCTCCAGCCGGATCCAGCCCTCAGGCCATATGTTTTACACCCCTGATCTAGAGAGTGTGGATTAAAAACATTCATATTAAATGATAGGTCTTCTGCAAAAGCTTCCATCAAATAGGATTACTTGCAACAATTTATTTTGGGTCAGGCAGTCCTCTTAGACATCAGTTCATTCCTAGCATTCCTTCTCTCAAAGACTGCCTCCCACCATCCTTTTATACTGTACTTTAACAGGTGGACTGTGAAATTATGGGACATTTCCCCCCATGAACCATCCATCAATATGATCAGTATAAATGGAGGAGCTGGTGCTAGAAGAAGCTATAAAAAACAACCGGCAGCAAGGGATCGATTATTCTTGTTTTATAATTCCTGAAACAGAAGGTTGTGAGAATCCACTTGGGAGGTAACGCATCCATATCCCCTTAAAATGGCGGTGGGAGGGACATAATATGAGTTGAATTTCTTCCCACCAGAGCAGTGGAAATGACTAATCAGAGGAGAGAGGCACAGTTAAGTAAAGAGTACAGACAAGAAATAAATCAAAATTTCAGATTTCCCCTAGAAGCTCCACAATAAGAAAGAAAAATAAGCAAAAGCCAGCTTATAGAAACAGTAAACATCATTCCATTAAGACATAGTATACATTTGTTTTTCAAAAAGCCACCACAGTGTGTGTTTTACAGATATATGCTCTATCTTATCACGTCTCAATGGAATGATTCTTGTAGTTTCTATAACTGAAAACCTATTTGTTTATTTCCTTTGAACCTTCTGTTTTTTATCTTGTAAGATTTTAGGTTCACAGTGTCTTCCTTTTTGTCTCTAATGTGTAAATTGAAATATCTTCATTTCTCTGCTAGTACTGATGTAGAACAGTTTCAGTGAGTTGGAATTTAGCTATCTTTTTCCAGAAGCCTGACTAATATAAATCAATTCACTCTGTGACACAACTCCCAAACCACTGTTCTGTTTAATCTATATCCCTGTATGTGACTTTTTTCCAGGATATATATGGAGAAACTCTCTTAAGTTTGAATTAAACAATTAATTTCTGAAGACGCTGCTTAGCATCACCAGAGGGTTCCTCCATATTCGGAACTACATCGTTCTCCTTACGCACATACCACTCCAGTAGGGTTTCCAACTTCCAAGTGGTGGCTGGAGATCTCCCTCTATTACAACTGATCTCTAGCATATGTGGTCAGTTTAACATAATGATCATTTTGCTATTTTTACTAATGGCTACTTTTCTGTTTCAAATGTCTATGGTGTTTCTTGTAGACCTCGTCCCGATTTCTTTTACCGCTGCTTTCCAGATGGAGAAATGAACTCTGAAATGCATTGCACAGGAGATCCAGATGTGGTGTCAGAAGGCAGGAAAAGTTTTCCTAGCATCCACTCTTCCTGTAAGTTCATTCCTCCTAATGAGGTGCCTTGCTTTCTTTAGCCATATTTCACCATTGTTCCTCCTGATTGTTCCAGATAGATTTGAGACAGAAGGAGCATCTTTGTCTTCAGTAAGGCAGGGAGGATTCTGGTGTCTAACTTCTGGAACTCTTGATTGCACTACTGGAAATACTGTGACAGAAATATGTATTTATCTGAATAGCAGATTTTTATCCCACCCATCTTCCAAGGTGCTCAGGATAACAACACACATGGTTTTCCTTTCCCATTTTATCCTCACAACAACTCTGTGAGGTAGGTCAGATTGAGAGACAGTGTTAGGCCTCAGGTCATCCAACAAACTTCATGGAAGTATGGGGATTTGAACCTAGATTTCCAAGATGCTAGTCCAACACTAACCACTACACATCACTGGCTGCCAGTAAGCTATATTAAGACTGCACAACTTGCAACCCAACAAGCTAAGTAACACCCACCAGCCATTGAATTGTTGGGACAGAACTTGTGTGGGCCAGGTCTGTACAGCAGCTTGTAAATTAAAATAAGGTGGTAGCACAAATGCAGACAATCTAACTGTTTTTTTGATTGTCGGCTTTGACAACCGTTTGATCAATACTTATTTTGAGGGGGTGGGGATAATCCTTGAATAGCAATCACTGCATATAGATACATGAATTAACCACATGAAAAATTATTAGCGATGGGTCAGTTCTTCTATGTTTGCCTGTTTATTCCTCTCAATTTTCATGGTAGATTCTTAGTGAGGGAAATAGGATTTTCTGAGTTGTTTCCAAGAAAACGGGGGGGGGGGGAACAAACGATGGAAGTGACCACCCTTTTGTGCTTTCCTGTCAATTTTTATTCATTCCAAAGGGGGGAAAACTCATTAACTCTTGTGAAGGTTGGAAAGGTAACAGGCAGTATAGAGAGCTTACTAGCAACAGGATAATTCTTAACCAGAAATGATATGCCTGAGTGTGATGTTGGAAAAATGTAATTTCCAGCAAATTTTCCTATCAGCTGGTTATCCTCTCCCCATTCTCAAGAGTAAGTTCCCTCCCCTTTTGGATGGAAAATATTTTTTTGGGGGAAAGGAAGCCAAGACCCAAATTTGGATAGTTCAGGGCCTCTTATAAATAGGGATGCCAGCTGTGGGTTGGGAAATACCTGGAGATTTTCAGGGTGGATCCTGAGAAGGGTGGGGTTTGGAGAGGGGAGCTACTTCTATGGGGTATGATGCCAGAGAGTTCACCTTCCAATGTGATCATTTTCTCTGGGCGAACTGATCTGTGTTGTTTGGATATCGTTTGTAATAGCAGGAGATCTCCAGCCACCACCTAGAGGCTGGCAACCCTACTTATAAAAGAGTTTGATATTCCTGCTCCCACAATTCCAAATTCACCCTCAATCACCACAGTTACATTCAGAAGAGTGCTGCCGCTGTGTGTGATAAGTTGTATACCATTCGTGGAGAATTGCAGTAACATATACGGTGCAGTGCAGTGACCAAATGATCTCATCTGCAAAAATGTGTGAGGCGTTGGGACTGTTGTTCACACTAATGTCTCTACTGTTTGAAATCACCAGAGGACTTCTACATACTGTTGTAAAGGCTTGACAGGCTAACTTAAACATACCCATCTGATCACCATAAAATTCCTTAATTTTTTTTAAAAAAACAACAACCATCCTGTAAAACTGTTTGTGCAACTTTATTTTAGAGCCTCAAAGGGGATAAACAATAAGGCTTGATTCATGTGTGCATGACTTTGTATCTCATTACCTGGTGAATATATGAATTGCCTTCCTTGAAAAGGATTGTCCTTGAGGTGCCATGAGGTTTATGTGAAAGCTCTTTCTGTGGAAGTTGAACTGTGACTGCTGAGCATACGTGGACAAATTTATCCTCAGCAGTCGCTTGGTTGGCTCAGCGGCTGATTAATACACCTAATGACTGCATATCTGGTCCTTCTGCCACCACATGGTTGGACTGAACTGGAAAAATGGTGAGCTTTTATGCAGTTAAAGTCATGCACCGTACCTGCTCTGACTGTAGGAGGAGATGTGATAAGCAACGGGGGTGGGGTGGGTTAGTCAGCTTTGTGCCTTGTCAGTATACCAGAATGGCATATTCCCAAGATGCATTGTACATTGACACCTTCCTGGGTCATTCCAGATTGCGTTCACCAGTGCTTGTTTCATTGAGTCGCATCCATAGAAGATTCTTGTTCCGCTCTTGTTGTCTTTTTTTTACAGTCACAGAAAACATAGTTATTTCATAGCATTATGACAGTTGACATGATAAACTACAATGCGCTTCTGGAAATGAGAACTGAAAGGGACCTGCTACTGTACAGTAAAAAAATTTTTTTTTTGCTTATGTTAGACTGTGATGAAAATAAATCGTAGGTGCAGGCAATGTGCTGTCAGGCTACTGACAAAGACAGATGAAGAAGATCTTTGGCAAGTGGATGATCATCCTTGTCCTTGCTGCCAGCTCTTTTTTTTTTTTTTTTTTTTGCTGTCCAAGCTTCCGTGTTCTAGTGGGCATTCAGTATGATTTTTGACTGATGTTTTTAATGTATTAATGTGTTTGGTCCAAGATATGATCCACCTTTGTTTTCAGCTGGCTCTCTTGCAAATCTGCATTATGTCCAAGGAAGAAACTCAGAAAGAAAGGGCAGTGAAACATGCCAGAGAGCCCACTGAAGAAACATGTGGGCTGATTTTTTTTTAACGATGTCTCATCCTCATAGAACCAAACCAAGCTCTTGTGACAGCACCATCCCGTGTGCCTTCAAATAGCTAGATTTTTAAAAAAGATTGCTACTATTTGTTGGGAGAAGACCATTCCTTTGTAGTGTGTGGGGAAATTGATCCTTTCCCCTGAGACCAAGTTAGGGCCACTGTGATTCTGAATTTAATTTTCTAGAGTGAAACTACTAGGAATGAAATTGCATGGCTGCAAGAAGAAGATGGAACCTATATAAACTTTCAATCCTCTACTGAGGTAACAGAGACCAGTGACAAAAACATTTTTTTTAATTGACAGCATCCTTCCATGAGCTACTTGGTTGAATGTTTCAAGAAGCAAATTGAGACACTAATATCTGAAAGTCAGAACTTGCTTAGACTAGCAAACTTCTGATGGAACTATGCATTTATATGCACAATTATCTGGGGCAAGCCACATCTAAGAAACAACCAAACAATACCTGGAACCATTTTTAATGGTTAGAAGCCACTAAAATCACTATAATGCAAGCTATCAGGCATAACTAGAACAAAGTTACGAAGCTGGTTGGCTTTTTTAACCTGCCTTGTGAAAGACAATAAAGTCAGATATCTCTGGTCCTCTGTAGGTAGGACGTTAAATTGATACATGTTCAATTTCTCAGCTTAATTGAAACTTTTCATAACGTGTATGAAAAATCTAGTTGTAAACAATTTGACTGTAGTCAAACTGGATGCAAGCGAGTGGCTCAAAATGAATACAAGTGCTACAAGTTGTTGATTTCGATTCCTCCCATTGAAAATAAAGTAGACAAAGGACTTCAGTGGTTAGAGTGTTGGACCTGGGAGAACCAGGTTTGAATCCCCACTCTGCCATGGATGCTCGCTGGGTGACCTTGGACCAGTCACACACTCTCATCCTAACCTACCCCACAGGGTTGTTGTGAGGATAAAATGGAGGAGAGGACAATAATGTAAGCTGCTTTGGGTCCCATCGGGGATAAAGGCAAGGTATAAATGAAGTAAATAAGTGTTATAAAGTACTGAATTTCCCTTTTATTTTTCAAAACTGTTAGTCAGTAGTTTGTAATCTTGGATAGTTGAGAAACAACTGGCCCTTGTCCCTTGCTATACCAGAGTAAGGGACTGCTTAGCTTTCTCCACTAGGGTTCTCATGAGCCGAATCCCTGTTACATTACCCCATGTGAGTAATTCCAGCCATTCACTCATATGGAAGAAAGTGCTACATGGGGTGGGGGGTATAATACTGCAACAGAGACAAAGTTTTCTTGCTGTCCAATAGTGGAAGTTCCATGATCTGCTGAGAGGAGACCCCCATGGTGTAAGTACAGTATGTCTCTGAAAGACGCTGCCTATGATTCTGACATACATTGAGCTATTAAAAGAATGTTGCTGAATTTTTTTTTGATCTCTTGATTTGCTTGGGAAATTCCCAAATCATTTTAAATGGGGGAAAGTGCTTGCTAGCCTGTAGATTTGCAGTCCATCAGTTTCTGTATAACCAGCCTCAATCTGCCAACCTTTTAAGAGACCTGTGCTATTTTTCAGCTTTATTAATCAGAGTGCTAGCTTACTACTCAATCAGCTATGTACCTTCTGATCCGCTCAATGTTGGATAGATTAAAGGTTCAAAACCTGCCCTAATCTTGCCATTTATTCTTGGTACCCACTGCAGATTCTGTTGTAAGCTCATTGTGATAGTATCAAAACTGTTTTATATGGTAGCCTATTCCTACATTCCTGTTGTTAAAGGAAGCACTGAAGAATGATTTGCCTTTTTATGTCCCTCCCCCCTCTTTTTTCAAGAGGATGGATGAGGTTCACATGAATAGAACAATTAGAAAAGGAACCTCTGAATTAAAGCTGACAAAGTGTACCATGATGATGAAAGATTAGACAACGTAAAGTCAGTCTTCTTTTGGCAGTTGGTTTCAGTTAGCTGTCTACAAACGGAAATGAGATGAGACATGGAGCATGAGGGTGCAAAAAAAGGCTCCAATCATTCTCCAATAAGGTTGCCAACCTCCAGGTACTAGCTGGAGATCTCCTGCTATTACAACTGATCTCCAGCTGATAGAGATCAGTTCACCTGGAGAAAATGGCTTCTTTGGCAACTGGACTCTATGGCATTGAAGTCCCTCCCCTTTCCAAACCCCGCCCTCCTCAGGCTCCACCCCAAAAACCACCTGCCGGTGGTGAAGGGGGACCTGGCAACCCTATTCTCCAACCAGAGTTTCCAACCATCCTGGCCATGTTGTTGAACGCTGCAAAGTTTGTCATTGATATCAGTCTCTCAAAGCTAAGAATGTGAGCAAGGGCATCTCCTTCTCCTGTTGAAATACCACTACAGCTAGACCTCCTTTGGTGATCACAGGCATTCCCTTTTTCTGGCTCTTCTGCCAAGGAGCTCAGAGTAGCATTCACTGTTCTCCCTTTCTCCATTGTATCTTCCGGACAACCTATGAGGTAGGGTGAAAAAGGGGGCCCAGGTCACACAGGGAGGTTCATAGCAAAGTAGGGGTTTGAATCCAAGTCTCCCCAGTGCTAGCGTGATATTTCAACCACCGTATTGCACTGGCTCTTTATCCTTTGGCTCCTTCGGTGGAAGCTGCTGGCTTGTGTCACTTGCAGAAATTGACACTGGAAGAAATCAATTTGTGAATGTGTAAATAAAAAAACCCTCAAAGGGGCTATCCCCTGGAGCAGCATAAAATATCATCCTAACAACAATGATATGAGTATTTTCAAAGGGTTTAATAAGAAAGGTATAGAATTTGCTTAGCATTTCTGTTATCATTAGGTCTCCCTTCATTAACTGGCCTTTTTCTCACACTCAGTGGCCCCTTTCCCATTACCGTTCTAAACGGGATGTTATCTGTTGTTGGCCCGATTCCAAGTAAAGCAATAAAGGGACAGGCGTTCCCGATAGCTCATTTTAATCCATCTATGAGCCCTCTCTGAAGCGCTCTGGCCATTTCAAACAGTGTTGCGCTTTTTCCTGCCTTTTTTCATGGCACGTTTTTTTTTAAACGTTCTAAGATGAATGCAATAGTGCTATAGCCCTAGACCACCATGGACCACCAGTGCTATATCACCGGCATTCAGATGGATTGGATTGCTATGGTGGTCTAGCGCTATAGCACTACTTTTAGAATATTTTTTAAACAGCCAAAAAAATAACGTGCCACGAAAAAGATGTATGTGTGTGGGAGCGGGAAGCTGTCCTTTGAGATGTGTTCCAGACATTTTAAACAGCATACTAATTCAGAATATTGTCGAAGGCTTTCACGGTCAGAGTTCATTGGTTCTTGTAGGTTATCCGGGCTGTGTAACCGTGGTCTTGGAATTTTCTTTCCTGACGTTTCGCCAGCAACTGTGGCAGGCATCTTCAGAGTAGTAACACTGAAGGACAGTGTCTCTCAGTGTCAAGTGTGTAGGAAGAGTAACATATAGTCAGAAAGAGGTTGGGTTTGAGCTGAGTACTGTCCTGCAAAAGTAATATGCTAATCATTGTCCTGTAAGTATCAAGATAATGTTCTAATGAGAGTGTGGTATGTTAATATGGAACCATTGTATCCTGAAGTGATCTGTTAATGTGTGAAATCCAAAGCTAATCTGCATGGATATTGTTGACTGTTGTCTTTGTTAGTCCAGACTAACAAAGTTTTTTTTTTTTAAGTTCAAAGCAACTGGGGGGGGTGTCAGTTGGGGCTCCACTGCTAGAGCAGAGGATTCCCTCCCCATTGCAATTCCCCTTTGCTGTGTTCCCCTTCAGCTGTGCTGTGATCTATGGGAGAGGGAGCTGCAGGAACATTGAAAGGGGCCGGCATATTTCTCTTGTGGGAAAAATAATAGCTCATGGGGGATTTCAGCTGGGGGAAATGGCATGAAGAAAAAGGATAGTTCTCCGTCCCAATCCTGTTGTCCAGATCTGATTCCCTCTCCTCCCCCTCCATCTGATTTGAACCACATAAGAAATGTGGGAGATCCTAATCGTGGATCTACCATGTCAAGTCTAATGTGGACCACTAAACAGTCATTTATTGCCAACTGTGTGGTCACAACAGACCTAATAAAACAGAGAATTCAGCAATTGTCTGGCATCCTTTATTGGAAACAATGTGTATCATTAGGCAATGGATGGTTTAATTGAACAAGATAAGCAAACAGCAGTTGGCAGCTACTCTGTGTACTTTAATGGAAGAGGCAAATAAGATCTTTAAATATGTCCTGTGGCCAGGTCAAGTAATCAATGTCATAGCTTTCATGCCAAGCTAAGAAGATGCTTCAGTAAGGGAGATTCCTCTCTTGAGTCTGTAAAGTAATTTGCAAATCAATAATGCTTCACTCTGAATATTTGTTGAAGCATTTCCATTGGACAAACGTCCCTTGTTAAGTATGATCTTGGCTCTCAACAATGTAATGCTTGGAGACTGCATGGGAAATAAACTCTTCTAAAGCCATTTTATGCATGCAGTAAAGAAATTCCAAACAGACCAGATGCCCAGTGATAAAAGGTTGGAACTAAATTAAGAGAGACTCTTTTTAACATAATTCCACTCTTTGTTACTGTAAATAGCCCCCTGTTTTTAGCAATTGAAGAATGATTTCTCAGTACATCATTTCTGAATGCCATGCTTGCTGTGAATACTTGATTTCAGGCACCAGCTGCTACTTGTGAGGGGCTGGGAAGTCTGAATTCATTTTAGAGCTTGGGAGACAAATGATTTGAAGGTGACCTAAATTTACACTTGGATCATTTTCAGCTGCAAACTTCAATATATTTTGTGATGTACTTGGCTGTGTGAAATCAGTAAAACTTTAAAAAATTAAGTTAACAATAGTAGCTTCACCAAATGGCATGAGCAGTCCAACTAGAGACGCTTGTTATTATGTGTATGTATGTTAAATGCCATCAAGTCACAACTTACTTATGGCAACCCTAGCAAGGAGCTTTCAAGGCAAGTGAGAATCAGAGGTGGTTTGCTGACCCAGCGCCAAATGGGGGGGGGGAGATTGGAAGGGGCAAAACTGAAATGCACCCTCGCATGCAAAATGAACAGGATGCACTGTTGGAATTTAAATGGCCACAACTTTATTAGTTACAGCTGATAGGGCCTTGGTGTAGCACAGGGGTGGGATCCAAACCATCGGTCGGCCTACTTGCCAGCCAATGAGTGATGTCCTACTCCCAGCCCACCTGCTGGAGAGTAGCATTGGATGGCAGTGTATGGGATTCCACCTGGGCTTGAGCCATTCCGTGAATCCCCTGCCACTTGGAGGGATGCTTCCCCGACAGCCCTCGAGCTGGGTATTGCCTAGGGTTGCCAACCTCCAGGTACTGAGTAAACAATAGTACAAGGCTCAAACACTCAAGTAGCAAAGATGTATATTTGAAGGTTACAATAGTGAAAGTGCAGGAAGTGACAAAAAGGAAACTTAACACAAAATCTATACACTAAGATCTAAAGGTCGATAAATATGATAAAGTCAATAATTATGTCTCGATAGAATCTTTAAAAGTTCATAATAAATATATTCAAATCCTTGCGTTGTGGAGACAGAAGTCAGGAGAAGACGGAACGCGGTCCGGATGCCTTGCGTTTTCGCCGCCCCTCAGGGCGGCTTCTTCAGCTCTCTGTTATAAACAGAAACTGTTCTCCTGCAGAAACAAACATCCACAATAGAAAATTCTCTAGGCTACAATCTTTTTAACTAGAATAAAGTCATCACATTTAAAAAAAGATTACTATGCATCAACACCGATACAGTGAGCATACCTTAAATATTCATTCAGCAGTTTCTTAGATATAAAATCTCAGGTGGACTCTTCCTGCTCCCAACTGGGCTGCTCAGTGAAAATGCTTGCTAACTCAAACACAGGTGTTGCCAATATATCTGCTAAGCCCTCAAGGGATCTTTCTAATTGCAGCTGAAATAAATTACTGTATGAGCTCCATGCTTTTGAAAGAATTAAAGAAAACAAGAAAAATCTAATTCATTATTCAAACCATAAGGATGATAGGATTTAAATAAATAAATAAATCGTAATTCTTGCCTAAGTAAAATTTTTTGAACGTTGTCAACATCAAAAGAATTGCCTTTGTAAACCCAGATGGCAAAAAATCTAAGATCATTCTCATTATGCTTCTGATTAATAAAGTGCTGAGTGAGAGGGGCTTCCAAATTCCGTTGTCTGATTCTGGATTTATGCTCCCCTATTCTTATTTTTAGGGGGCGACAGGTGCTACCCACATATAATTTACCACAGTTGCAAGTAACGCAGTAAACACATCTGCTCGTAGAGCAGTTGGAAAAATGTTTAATTTTGAATCTGAAGTTAGAGCTAGTAGAGCTAAACTCTTTAAGTGGTAGACTGAGCGGACAGAAAGAGCAAGATCCACAGGGAAAGTGCCCAACAACAGAGGGGGTGGCCCGCTGTGGCATAATGTCAGAGTGAATTAGTTTGTCTCTGAGCGAGATGTTTCTTCTCAGGCCAAAAGTAGGGGGAGTGGTACAGCCAGGGATGCTGGATATGATGTGCCAATGATTTCTGATAATCCGCTGGATGGATTGAGAGTGGCGACTGTATGTAAGAGAGCAAAAGATACCAGTTCTAGAGTTGTACTGGGTGGTGCTTAGCATAGACTCCCGAGGTCTCAAGTCTGCTTTCTGTTTAGCATCTCTTAAGATTGTGTCTGGATAACCCCTTTCTTTGAGATCAAAATGTAGGCTCCTGGCAGTCCGCTCGTAATCACCAGGAAGTGTGGAATTCCTTTTGAGCCTGATGAACTGGCTAAACGGGAGATTTTTCTTAAGATGCGAAGGGTGATAAGAATCAAATCTCAACCCTGAGTTCCTGGCCATCGGTTTTTTGAAGGGTTTAAAAGCCAAGGATCTGTCTTTGTTGACAAAAAGCTCGAGGTCCAAAAAATTAATGTGTTCTGTACTGCATGACCCTGAAAAGTGTAAGTGTTGATCACGCTCATTAATCCAGTCAGTGAACTTGGAAAATACTTCAGAATTGGAAAAACAAAACAACAAGTCATCTACATATCTCTTAAACAGAAAAATATCCTCTTTAAAGGGGTTATTATCAAAAATGAAACGTTTCTCAAATGCAACCATATAAAGGTTGGCAATAGAGGGGGCACAGGAGGCTCCCATTGCCACCCCTTTGGTCTGAAGATAAAAATCATCTCCATAACGAAAGACATTATTCTCCAGGATTATGTCTGAGATGTCTAGCAAAAAATGTGTAGGAGGATTGTGGTCAGGGCGACTGTCTAGGTGATCAGAAATAATATTACGGGCTATGTCTAAGGGTACATTAGTATATAAAGCCGTCACGTCTAAGGACGCCAGGACGGCTTGAGGCGGTACCGAGAAGCCTTCTAGCTGCTTGATAAGGTCTCTTGAGTCTAAAAGGTAGGACGGGGTATCCTTAACAAACGGCTGCAAGAAAAAATCTAGCATTTGAGATAGGGGTTCGGTTATGCTCCCTCTTGAGGAAATAATGGGACGACCAGGAGGATCGGTGGGGTGCTTATGGAGTTTCGGTAGTGTATAAAATAAAGGGGTACGGGGGTAGGGCACAATCAGAAATTCTGCTGTGTAATTGTCAATATATCCTAATGATAATCCTTCATTCACTACTGTCCGGATTATTTTTGAAATTCTTTGAGTAGGGTTACTGGAAAGCCTTTTATAAAAATGAGGATCAGAAAGTTGCCTGATGTTCTCAGCATGGTATTTTTCAAAATCCAATACAGCGATAGCGCCTCCTTTATCAGCTTGGCGTATTACTATGGAGGTGTCATTCGCTAAGTCATTAAGGATAGATTGCTGTGCTTTGGAAATATTAGGAGGGATTCTCCAATGATGCTGTTCTAATTTTTCAACGTCTTGATTCACTAAAAATTGGAATGTATTTATTAAATGGTTCGATGTGTTGGGGATGAATGAAGATTTTCTCTTAAAGGGAAAGCGGTTAAATGATGACGAGGGTTGACTTTTGAAAAAGTCACGTAACTTAATATTCCGGTAAAGTTTAAATAAATCTATACGGGTTTGAAAAGAAGAATATGCAGGTGTGGGAATAAAACCTAACCCCAAATCAAGTACCTCTAACTCAGCATGAGTGAGAATTCTAGAAGATAGATTAACAACTATCGTTTGCTTCGTTGGAACCCTCGATTGCGGGGTGGGTATGAAAAGTTTTTTGCCTGTCCTTTAGAGCGGAGTTGATACCCTCTGTCTGAGAAGTTGGATTTGTTTGACTCAAAGGAGCTGAAGCTCTCCTGTTCTGATCTCGAATCATCTTGTGGGGTTGTTCTCCAAGTTCGTCTAAAGTTAGAATCAACATATTTCCAATGGTATACCCTTTTCTTCTCGTAATCATCCCTATCTCTTGCAAATTTTTTCATTTTGTAAGCTTTAATATTGGAAGAATAGTTTTTTAAGTCTGATTCCAATTTGTCCATATGATGTTTAAATTCTTGATCTGAGAACTCTTTTTTAAGATCTTTGTTAGTCTCATCTATTTGTAAAGATAAATCTGCAATTTCATTAGATGCTTGATCAATCAGCAAGAGCATAAGGTCCATAGAACACTTATTCAAAATAGCTGCCCATTTCTCTTTAAAAGGAACATTCTCAGCAAAGAGAGCTGGGGCTTTCTGAATCCGAAGACCCCTCGGAATAATCATTGCCTTAGCATAGTCGCTCAATGAGGAACCATGGAGCTCATAACGAATTTTCTTTTTGCTCAAATTGAACAACTTATCAAAGTCTGGCAGCTTGGCTGTATCAATATCATGCAATGAAGTCATATTTCTAAGAATCCTATCTCGTTCTGCATTAGAGAACGAAAACATTGGCATTTTCTGAGCCATAGTGCAACTAGGAACAGCTGAGATAAATATGCACAAGTACTAACAAAGTATGGCTGAGTAAACAATAGTACAAGGCTCAAACACTCAAGTAGCAAAGATGTATATTTGAAGGTTACAATAGTGAAAGTGCAGGAAGTGACAAAAAGGAAACTTAACACAAAATCTATACACTAAGATCTAAAGGTCGATAAATATGATAAAGTCAATAATTATGTCTCGATAGAATCTTTAAAAGTTCATAATAAATATATTCAAATCCTTGCGTTGTGGAGACAGAAGTCAGGAGAAGACGGAACGCGGTCTCAATCCATCCAGCGGATTATCAGAAATCATTGGCACATCATATCCAGCATCCCTGGCTGTACCACTCCCCCTACTTTTGGCCTGAGAAGAAACATCTCGCTCAGAGACAAACTAATTCACTCTGACATTATGCCACAGCGGGCCACCCCCTCTGTTGTTGGGCACTTTCCCTGTGGATCTTGCTCTTTCTGTCCGCTCAGTCTACCACTTAAAGAGTTTAGCTCTACTAGCTCTAACTTCAGATTCAAAATTAAACATTTTTCCAACTGCTCTACGAGCAGATGTGTTTACTGCGTTACTTGCAACTGTGGTAAATTATATGTGGGTAGCACCTGTCGCCCCCTAAAAATAAGAATAGGGGAGCATAAATCCAGAATCAGACAACGGAATTTGGAAGCCCCTCTCACTCAGCACTTTATTAATCAGAAGCATAATGAGAATGATCTTAGATTTTTTGCCATCTGGGTTTACAAAGGCAATTCTTTTGATGTTGACAACGTTCAAAAAATTTTACTTAGGCAAGAATTACGATTTATTTATTTATTTAAATCCTATCATCCTTATGGTTTGAATAATGAATTAGATTTTTCTTGTTTTCTTTAATTCTTTCAAAAGCATGGAGCTCATACAGTAATTTATTTCAGCTGCAATTAGAAAGATCCCTTGAGGGCTTAGCAGATATATTGGCAACACCTGTGTTTGAGTTAGCAAGCATTTTCACTGAGCAGCCCAGTTGGGAGCAGGAAGAGTCCACCTGAGATTTTATATCTAAGAAACTGCTGAATGAATATTTAAGGTATGCTCACTGTATCGGTGTTGATGCATAGTAATCTTTTTTTAAATGTGATGACTTTATTCTAGTTAAAAAGATTGTAGCCTAGAGAATTTTCTATTGTGGATGTTTGTTTCTGCAGGAGAACAGTTTCTGTTTATAACAGAGAGCTGAAGAAGCCGCCCTGAGGGGCGGCGAAAACGCAAGGCATCCGGACCGCGTTCCGTCTTCTCCTGACTTCTGTCTCCACAACGCAAGGATTTGAATATATTTATTATGAACTTTTAAAGATTCTATCGAGACATAATTATTGACTTTATCATATTTATCGACCTTTAGATCTTAGTGTATAGATTTTGTGTTAAGTTTCCTTTTTGTCACTTCCTGCACTTTCACTATTGTAACCTTCAAATATACATCTTTGCTACTTGAGTGTTTGAGCCTTGTACTATTGTTTACTCAGCCATACTTTGTTAGTACTTGTGCATATTTATCTCAGCTGTTCCTAGTTGCACTATGGCTCAGAAAATGCCAATGTTTTCGTTCTCTAATGCAGAACGAGATAGGATTCTTAGAAATATGACTTCATTGCATGATATTGATACAGCCAAGCTGCCAGACTTTGATAAGTTGTTCAATTTGAGCAAAAAGAAAATTCGTTATGAGCTCCATGGTTCCTCATTGAGCGACTATGCTAAGGCAATGATTATTCCGAGGGGTCTTCGGATTCAGAAAGCCCCAGCTCTCTTTGCTGAGAATGTTCCTTTTAAAGAGAAATGGGCAGCTATTTTGAATAAGTGTTCTATGGACCTTATGCTCTTGCTGATTGATCAAGCATCTAATGAAATTGCAGATTTATCTTTACAAATAGATGAGACTAACAAAGATCTTAAAAAAGAGTTCTCAGATCAAGAATTTAAACATCATATGGACAAATTGGAATCAGACTTAAAAAACTATTCTTCCAATATTAAAGCTTACAAAATGAAAAAATTTGCAAGAGATAGGGATGATTACGAGAAGAAAAGGGTATACCATTGGGAATATGTTGATTCTAACTTTAGACGAACTTGGAGAACAACCCCACAAGATGATTCGAGATCAGAACAGGAGAGCTTCAGCTCCTTTGAGTCAAACAAATCCAACTTCTCAGACAGAGGGTATCAACTCCGCTCTAAAGGACAGGCAAAAAACTTTTCATACCCACCCCGCAATCGAGGGTTCCAACGAAGCAAACGATAGTTGTTAATCTATCTTCTAGAATTCTCACTCATGCTGAGTTAGAGGTACTTGATTTGGGGTTAGGTTTTATTCCCACACCTGCATATTCTTCTTTTCAAACCCGTATAGATTTATTTAAACTTTACCGGAATATTAAGTTACGTGACTTTTTCAAAAGTCAACCCTCGTCATCATTTAACCGCTTTCCCTTTAAGAGAAAATCTTCATTCATCCCCAACACATCGAACCATTTAATAAATACATTCCAATTTTTAGTGAATCAAGACGTTGAAAAATTAGAACAGCATCATTGGAGAATCCCTCCTAATATTTCCAAAGCACAGCAATCTATCCTTAATGACTTAGCGAATGACACCTCCATAGTAATACGCCAAGCTGATAAAGGAGGCGCTATCGCTGTATTGGATTTTGAAAAATACCATGCTGAGAACATCAGGCAACTTTCTGATCCTCATTTTTATAAAAGGCTTTCCAGTAACCCTACTCAAAGAATTTCAAAAATAATCCGGACAGTAGTGAATGAAGGATTATCATTAGGATATATTGACAATTACACAGCAGAATTTCTGATTGTGCCCTACCCCCGTACCCCTTTATTTTATACACTACCGAAACTCCATAAGCACCCCACCGATCCTCCTGGTCGTCCCATTATTTCCTCAAGAGGGAGCATAACCGAACCCCTATCTCAAATGCTAGATTTTTTCTTGCAGCCGTTTGTTAAGGATACCCCGTCCTACCTTTTAGACTCAAGAGACCTTATCAAGCAGCTAGAAGGCTTCTCGGTACCGCCTCAAGCCGTCCTGGCGTCCTTAGACGTGACGGCTTTATATACTAATGTACCCTTAGACATAGCCCGTAATATTATTTCTGATCACCTAGACAGTCGCCCTGACCACAATCCTCCTACACATTTTTTGCTAGACATCTCAGACATAATCCTGGAGAATAATGTCTTTCGTTATGGAGATGATTTTTATCTTCAGACCAAAGGGGTGGCAATGGGAGCCTCCTGTGCCCCCTCTATTGCCAACCTTTATATGGTTGCATTTGAGAAACGTTTCATTTTTGATAATAACCCCTTTAAAGAGGATATTTTTCTGTTTAAGAGATATGTAGATGACTTGTTGTTTTGTTTTTCCAATTCTGAAGTATTTTCCAAGTTCACTGACTGGATTAATGAGCGTGATCAACACTTACACTTTTCAGGGTCATGCAGTACAGAACACATTAATTTTTTGGACCTCGAGCTTTTTGTCAACAAAGACAGATCCTTGGCTTTTAAACCCTTCAAAAAACCGATGGCCAGGAACTCAGGGTTGAGATTTGATTCTTATCACCCTTCGCATCTTAAGAAAAATCTCCCGTTTAGCCAGTTCATCAGGCTCAAAAGGAATTCCACACTTCCTGGTGATTACGAGCGGACTGCCAGGAGCCTACATTTTGATCTCAAAGAAAGGGGTTATCCAGACACAATCTTAAGAGATGCTAAACAGAAAGCAGACTTGAGACCTCGGGAGTCTATGCTAAGCACCACCCAGTACAACTCTAGAACTGGTATCTTTTGCTCTCTTACATACAGTCGCCACTCTCAATCCATCCAGCGGATTATCAGAAATCATTGGCACATCATATCCAGCATCCCTGGCTGTACCACTCCCCCTACTTTTGGCCTGAGAAGAAACATCTCGCTCAGAGACAAACTAATTCACTCTGACATTATGCCACAGCGGGCCACCCCCTCTGTTGTTGGGCACTTTCCCTGTGGATCTTGCTCTTTCTGTCCGCTCAGTCTACCACTTAAAGAGTTTAGCTCTACTAGCTCTAACTTCAGATTCAAAATTAAACATTTTTCCAACTGCTCTACGAGCAGATGTGTTTACTGCGTTACTTGCAACTGTGGTAAATTATATGTGGGTAGCACCTGTCGCCCCCTAAAAATAAGAATAGGGGAGCATAAATCCAGAATCAGACAACGGAATTTGGAAGCCCCTCTCACTCAGCACTTTATTAATCAGAAGCATAATGAGAATGATCTTAGATTTTTTGCCATCTGGGTTTACAAAGGCAATTCTTTTGATGTTGACAACGTTCAAAAAATTTTACTTAGGCAAGAATTACGATTTATTTATTTATTTAAATCCTATCATCCTTATGGTTTGAATAATGAATTAGATTTTTCTTGTTTTCTTTAATTCTTTCAAAAGCATGGAGCTCATACAGTAATTTATTTCAGCTGCAATTAGAAAGATCCCTTGAGGGCTTAGCAGATATATTGGCAACACCTGTGTTTGAGTTAGCAAGCATTTTCACTGAGCAGCCCAGTTGGGAGCAGGAAGAGTCCACCTGAGATTTTATATCTAAGAAACTGCTGAATGAATATTTAAGGTATGCTCACTGTATCGGTGTTGATGCATAGTAATCTTTTTTTAAATGTGATGACTTTATTCTAGTTAAAAAGATTGTAGCCTAGAGAATTTTCTATTGTGGATGTTTGTTTCTGCAGGAGAACAGTTTCTGTTTATAACAGAGAGCTGAAGAAGCCGCCCTGAGGGGCGGCGAAAACGCAAGGCATCCGGACCGCGTTCCGTCTTCTCCTGACTTCTGTCTCCACAACGCAAGGATTTGAATATATTTATTATGAACTTTTAAAGATTCTATCGAGACATAATTATTGACTTTATCATATTTATCGACCTTTAGATCTTAGTGTATAGATTTTGTGTTAAGTTTCCTTTTTGTCACTTCCTGCACTTTCACTATTGTAACCTTCAAATATACATCTTTGCTACTTGAGTGTTTGAGCCTTGTACTATTGTTTACTCAGCCATACTTTGTTAGTACTTGTGCATATTTATCTCAGCTCAACCTCCAGGTACTAGCTGGAGATCTCCTGCTATTACAACTTATCTCCAGCTGATAGAGATCAGTTCACATGGAGAAAAGGGCTACTTTGGCAATTGGACTCTATGGCATTGAAGTCCCTCTCCTCCCCAAACTCTGCCCTCCTCAGGCCCTGCCCCAAAAACCTCCCACCGGTGGTGAAGAGGGACCTGGCAACCCTAGTATGTCCCCTGCAAGACCTCCCCCAAAATGTCTTGATTGGATCTCCCAGGTGGGAAAAAGGGGCATAGAAGCTGGATTCCCCCAGAACTGGATCTGGCCTCATGCCCACACCACCAACAAGTTGTGACAAAATAAATACCAGAAAAGAACAAAACCGCACGAAATACTGGATACAGGGAGGGAGGGGCAAAGCTGAGAGATCAACTGAGCAGAGCAGCAGAGACGAGGCCAATATATACCCAGCTAGTGTATTTCCAAAGAGAAATGAATTGTGATAGATAGGGTTGCCAGCCTCTAGGTATTAAGACTATAACCCAATGAGCAGCACGAGGGCTCAATCTTATCAGTCTTCCAGTACAATGTTTATTCAAAAATCATAAACATACATTCTCAAATTCCTAACATACTTCCTAATACTAAACTAATCTAACTTATTCAGTAAACTATTCAACACCAATATAGAATCAATATTTAAAGATGTACATTCACCACAGTGTTCAAGGTATAAATTCACCATATTCAGACACAGGAAGCAAAAATTGCTGTTAGTACAATATGTGTGTGTGTGTGTTAAGTGCCGTCAAGTCACTTCTGACTCATGGCGACCCTATGAATGAAAGTCCTCCAAAATGTCCTATCTTTGACAGCCTTGCAAATTGAAGGCTGTGGCTTCCTTTATTGAGTCAATCCATCTCTTGTTGGGTCTTCCTCTTTTCCTGCTGCCCTCAGCTTTTCCTATCATGACGGTCTTTTCCAGTGACTCTTGTCTCATGACGTGACCAAAATACGATAGCCTCAGTTTAGTCATTTTAGCTTCTAGGTCAGTTCAGGCCTGATTTGATCTATAACCCACTGATTTGTTTTTTTGGCAGTCCACGGAATCCGTAACACTCTCCTCCAACACCACATTTCAAAGGAATCTATTTTTTTCCTATCAGCTTTCTTCACTGTCCAGCTTTCACACCCATACATAGTAATAGGGAATATGATGGCATGAACTAACCTAGTCTTGGTGGCCAGAGTCACATCCTTACACTTCAAAATCTTTTCTAGCTCCTTCATGGCTGCCCTTCCCAGTCTCAATCGCCTTCTAATTTCTTGGCTGCAGTCTCCCTTAGTACAATTTAGGTAGAGTATATTATCAACAAGAGTACGCGCCCTCTAGATCTTGGCAGCGTTTTGTGAATATCTTCTTCAGCTCGTTGATTAATGATTCACTGCGTAGGTTGATTAATGATCATTGTAGTCCAAGGACTCCCTTGAGTAAGAACAATTCAGCGGTGAAAGCGCCTTACATATATGGCACATTGCCAAATGACCAATGTGCCATATATGTAAGGCAATGTGCTATATATGTAGTAGTAGAAAAGAGCAAGAGTCCAGTAGCACCTTAAAGACTAACAAAAATATTTTCTGGCAGGGTATGAGCTTTTTCAGATACCTTCAGACTCTTCTTCAGAAAGCTCATACCTGTCAGCGAGGGCACGCAATCGAGCCCTGGATAGCAAGCTCCGTATCCTCCCCCCCACCTCCTGGTCCCGTGGGAAAGTCTCTTCAGTTTGGGAGAAAGGTGCTATGGTCCTGGTGGCCGGGGATGCGCCAGGACATCGATGTGTTCATTAAATCTTGTTCTGTGTGTGCAACAAGCAAGAACTTGATGGGGAAGCCCCCGGGATTGCTAAAGCCCCTAGAGACTCCAGAGGCACCCTGGCGGGTGATTGAGATGGATTTCATAACCGACCTCCCATCTAGCCAGGGGAAGACGGTCCTGTGGGTGATCACGGATCTCTTCTCTAAGCAAGTTCATCTCGTTCCGTGCGAAGTAATGCCATCTGCACACAAACTGGCTCGCTTGTTTGTACACCACATCTTCAGACTGCATGGCTTTCCGCAGAAGGTCGTGAGTGACAGGGGGTCCGTGCTCGTGTCAAAATTCTGGAAAGCGTTTTTAGGGCTGGTGGGTGTACAACTGGGGTTGTCTTCAGCCTATCACCCGCAGACGAATGGGCAGACCGAAAGGGTTAATGCAGTGGTAGAATGGAATATGCCTACAATAACTCGGTACACTCTGTGACCAGTATAAGCCCGTTCAAAGCGGTCTATGGGATGGATTTCGGACCCTTGGGGGCCGTACCCCTCCCGCCGGACGGCGACCCTCCCGAGGTGTCTGTGTGGGCTAACATAGTGAGGAACACTTGGCCCTGGCTTGTGAAAAACTTGGAACAGGTGAAGGACAGGTACAGGGCGCAAGCAGACAAACACAGGGCGCCCCAGTGGGAGTTGAAGGTCGAAGGGAAGGTGTACCTTTCCACCAAGAATCTCAGGTCTTTATGCCCGTGCAGGAAACTGAGTCAAAAATTTGTGGGGCCGTTCCCAATTTCCCGGGTTATCAATGAGGTTACAGTGGAGTTGGAACTGCCAAAAACCTTACAAGGGGTGCACCCGGTGTTTCATGTGAGTCTGTTAAAACCCTTTCTACCGGCATCCGGATGGCACCCCGAACCCGCAGCTGCGACCCTGATTATGGTACAAGGGGAACAGCACTTTGAGATCTCCAAGGTGTTAGACTCTCACATGCGGAGGGGCCAGCTGGAGTATCTTGTACATTGGAAACATCTGAATTCCGGTCACAATGGGTGGGTGTCCGCTATACACGTACAAGCCCCTACCCTAGTAGCAGATTTCCATCGCCACTATCCCGCCAAACCGAGAGATCCCAGGGGGGTCTTTGGGGAGGCGGAGTGTCAGCGAGGGCATGCAATCGAGCCCTGGATAGCAAGCTCCGTGTCCCCCCCCCACCTCCTGGTCCTGTGGGAAAGTCTCTTCAGTTTGGGAGAAAGGTGCTATGGCCAGAGGCTCCGACGTCTCCATTCAAAGTAGCCTTCCTATTGTAAATCTGCTCTGATGTCAAGGTGTGATTTTGCCAGAACCCTCTCTCTCTTGAAGTTTGAGAGAACTCTGATGTTTTGCATTTCAAAGCCATTACGTGTAAACAATTCTAGTGTGTGCATCCTATAAAGCTGATCTGTAAAATCCTCGTCGTTATTCTAACCTTAAGTTGTATAGACCACTGAACTCGCTTGCTTTCTTAATAAAACTTTTAAACTCTCTGTAAACATTTGGAGCGAAGTTTATTATTCCTGAGATGCAACAAGGTCCTGGAGTCTGACAATACCCTGCCAGAAAATATTTTTGTTAGTCTTTAAGGTGCTACTGGACTCTTGCTCTTTTCTACTACTGCAGACAGACTAGCACGGCTACCCACTGTGCTATATATGTAAAACACTTTCACCGCAGAATTATTCTTACTGGTTTCTGTGTTCAATTCAAAAGATTAGTTATTACCTTGAAAGCCATTCATAGCCAAGGGACTCCCATCTGACCATGTTCCTCTGTATTAGCTCCACTTGGAACAACAGGGCCTGTTGACAGCTGAAGATTGCTACTGCTTGATCCAGATTATCTTCGATAGCAGCCCTATTTTGTAGAACGCTCTTCTTGAATTTGTCAAGATTTAAGACTTTTCTCCCTTGTCAAGCATACTTCAGTGTAATAAAGATAAATTGATGTGATATGTTGACTTGTGAGTGCAGTATACAATTGATTTTGAAGCCAAAAGTCATAATAACACAATTGATTGCAAAGACCTTGTTTTTAGAGTACAATATTAGAAAATTGTTGGTATTATCTATGTACTTTGTACATTTCATACATTATGAGCTGTGGACCTTTAGTCTGCATCTTTATTATTTTCATCTAGTTGCCATGTGTGTTGCTTTGGCTGAACAATAGTTGTAGCAATTACTGTTGACAACAGCTGTTACAGATTGACATTTTTCATTAGAAGTCTAAGATAAAGCATCTAATCAGTGTATTTGGTTGTAAGTGCAATAACAATAATTATCACGTCCTTTATTTTGGGAAGTGCTGCTCGCTGATAAAAAGGAAGTCTTTGTTTCCAAGAATTATATCTCTGTGTTAGAAAATACAATCTCTTACTCTCTCTTTATCTCTTTTCCCCAGATCAAGCTCTACACAGTATCTTGAGACTGAAAGCTTATTAATGGAGGTTTTTGTTTTTGTTGATATTCTCTCATTTAGTCCAGTTGAGAAGCTTGCTGAATCAAATCCCAGTCTGTACTACTTTCTATGGCCCAGAATGACAAAGAGTAGAAATGAGTTGAAACCACTCGGCAGTTTTTACCAGTCACTTATCCGGGGTGAAATGTATTGATTTGTTTTTTTTTTCAAGGAGATTGGAATTGCATAGTGTTCCTTCATGTGGGATTCTTCTGAGTGTGGCAGTCACAAAGCACTGCACCGAGGGCCTCATTCCTGAGCAGGCAGCTGAACTTCAACAAACCATAAGTGTGTCTGGATTGCAGCATTATGTTGGTTGCACAGCCACTAATGTTGTACTCTAATGTGCATGCCTAGATGTGGGGTGAATTATGTACTAAGGATATGAAACTGATGAGCATGAATTCTTGCAATGAGGACTTGGTTGTGTGTCCTGGCATTGATGGTAAACCGCAGCCATAATCAGCAGTCATACGGAATCCCTTACATCTAATAGCAAAGGGCTAGCCCCCTTGCAGATAAAAATAGCAGCACTGTGGCTTACACCTTAGAGCTCTGCAAACCCCAGGAAACCCCAGATTTGCAGAATAATATTATTTATGCAAACCAAAAATGGAGAGTAAAAATATCCAAAGCATTAGAATTCATGCAGGGATATCACAAAAAATCTCCCTGGAGTTCTGACAGCACATTGGAATTCTGCAGCTGCTGCCACAACCAGTAGGAGATAAGAGGAGAGGGGGGCAGAGAATGGGGAAAGCAATATGTCTATTTATAACAGTGTGACATACCACGGAACCCAAAAAATGTCAAACAATCTCTAAGCGCACTCAAAAACAGAAAGTGGACTTCGAAAGGACTTAGGTGATATGGTTCTTGAGCATTTCTGTTATAGTAAAAAGTAGATTATTGAGGTAATATCCATAAAACCCACCGATCACTTACACAGGTCATAAGTATTTAGGAAAGATGCAACTTCACACAACTTCAAGGTTGATCTATGGATTCTTCCAAAAATAGCCAGCAGAGGGGAAAGGAGCTGGCAGAAGGGAGGGAAAGCAAAGCCAGAGGGGGAGAAGCAGGTGTGTGTTTGATTTCCCTTCCCCAACAAATCCTTGTGGGTTTTCTCTTGTGTATATGCATGCTAGTGCAATAAATTCAGTGAGATTTTTTTGGCATGTGTGAGCAAAAATGTAGGGAAAAGAATGTTGAAAATTGCAATTTTTGAGCGACAGTCAATAGCTAAAATGTTGGATATAATGAATAACTGTTTCATCATTTAATGAGCAACAATATTGTGCTGGAGCTTAGTAGAATTTTTTTCCCCCTCAGGGCATCTCGCCCTGAGAATGATAGGGCTCCAGCTAACTGTAAGGGAGATGGAAACAAAATGTAAACTGAGAACAAGGACACTAATGTACATACAGCTATACAGAGTTACAGATCTAAAACATGGAGAAAGTGTGTAGCAAGTTCAAAGATGGTGATGACTTGTAGATTGCAGAAAAGTATTGTTATGTGTTAGCTGAGACTTTTAACCCACTCCCTTTTGCACAATCCCTTTTCTATAGATATTTAAGTGTATGAATGCATTAGAGTAGTGCTAACTTCCAGCTTATAAAATGGGTGTAATTTGTATTACATCAGTAAACAAGACCATGTGTTCAAACTTCTTTGCCATGGTGCATTGCTTGTAAAAGTGTGTCTTTTAACTATGGATAGAAAACATAAAGCCTACAATCTATAATAGGTTCTTCATATTTAAATTATATTGTAAATTTTTCATGGTAGTAGGTATAAGTTGGACAGCTATTTTAACCTGTTGTACAAGCTGCAAATTGTATTTTAAATTGATGTTTTAATATTCCGTATACGTATATTCTTGGAAGCTGCCCTGAGCCTGTCTTAGGATGATGAGGCATAAACAATAAATAAATAAATAAATAAATATGCCTAAACTGTATTGTGCATTAGGATAGTGACCACCATAGGGTGCTAAATGGTGATATATAGCATGGTCTCCAAGTAGTAAGTTTGCTGCCTTTATTACCAGTTAGGTACAGTAGAGCAGTTGATGCGTTGGAATCTCTCATGTTCTCTAAATTATTCAGTGAATAGGTGTGCTGATGACATATTTGTGTTCTGAATTGCCTGTGATGCAAACGGAGCCACCTCTCCCTCTTATCTTTTGTGGTCACAGTATGGAACAATACACGCAAATGAAATATCATGCTTTGCAATGGCACATTTGCCATCTTTCAGGACTTCCCATGTTTCTGGACCCAGTGTTTTCAGCTCTAAGGTGTCAGAAACATGCAAGGGTGTAACATATCTGCTATAGCTCTGCTGGTCACAAGGGTGGAAGCACTTTCAGAATTCCTCCATTGCAGCCTGGTTCTCTGTCAGAGTAACAAGTTGCTCATAATAATCTGACAGAGACAGCTGACAGGTAGCTGTCAGATCAGAGGCATCTAGGATGATGTGAGAGGCAGCAATAGCCTTGCAGGTTCTAGGGTGAACTGCAACTAACCGGTTTGAAGCAGTAAGGATGATGTAATACTGTGGCCAGGTCTACAGGTGGCCTTATTGGTTTCAGGTGGAGTTCTGTATATAAGCCTATGTAACTGTAACTCTGTGTTGGGAAGTTTGGTGGAGAGAGTGTACGTGACGGTTTGTCTTTTGTATCTGTGCACTGTAAATTAACACTGTTTTCTATAAAGCAAGGAGTTCTGGTGGTGTGTCCTGGAGAACTACTAATCCGCCTGCTTCCACGTCAGGGCTATGGGCCCAGATTCGCTACACTGCGCAGGTTACATGTGGTGGTAGCACAATTAAGTTTCCAGGACATCCAGAGGCTTTTGGAACAGTGAGTGATTGAGTGAAGAGATGGCTCAATCTGCAATCCCAGTGGAGAAGCTCAACGCTGACAACTACTGCATTTGGTCGGTGAGAATTGATCATTACCTTAAGAGAGAAGGTTTATGGGATGTTGTGCTGCAAACCCCCACTGATGATGATGAAAAAGGGCAAGAGAAAGATAAGAAGGCACTTGCCAATATAATTTTGACTGTGGGGGATAGCCAGCTTGTATATGTTGCCAGCAAAACTTTCGCAAAGGATGCATGGGTGTCTTTGCAAGCCGTTTATCACAGAGACTCGGCTGGAACAATACTTGCACTAATGAGGGAGCTGTACAGGACTTATAAATCACCTCACATGCCTGCCTCGGAGCATTTGAGAACTCTGGCAGAATTGTTTCGGCAGCTAGAGTTGAGAGGAAAGAATGTCTCAGACGAGGATAAAGTATACATCATTCTGGGTTCCTTGGATGCAAGCTTTGATGTATTGGTGGCCTCTCTGGAATGCATGGCTGTGGAGCAGCTTACGTGTGATTACGTTACCGGCAAAATCCTGGAAGATGAGGAGCGTCGGCAGGAGGGACGGATTCAGAGGACAACAGCCCAGCTGAGAATGAGTCACCCCATGATGGATAGAGCAGCGTCTCGTCCATCTTCGGAGACCTCAGCCCAGGAGTTTAACAACCCGGATTTTCACCCCTGACAGCGAGGTAATTTACAGTCAATGCCGAAGACCTCAGCCCAGCGGCGGATTCAGCCTGTAAGTGGGAGTGAAGTCTACTCTGCGCAGAAGTCGTTGAAGCAAGGTCATGGAACGGACCGGAGGAGTGACGTCTTCGATCAAGAGGGGGAGGACTGTGTGCTCTTTGTGAGGAAATATTATTCCTGTGGCAGCACTCAGCACCTCAGAAGGGATTGCCCCCAATTAAAGAAGACGGCTAAGAAACAATTCCGGACTGCCACACACACAGCTGTAGTGCTGGCAGAGACTAATAAGGGTGAGGATTTATGGCTGGTTGATAGCGGGGCTAGCAAGAATTTTGTTAAAGATATCTCCTTACTGTCAAACACAAAGCAGTCTGCTAGAACGCATGTCAGTCTGGCAAACAGGAAACGTTTAGAGGTCCAGTGTGAGGGCAGCCTAAACTTTCCAAAATTGAGCCATACGTTCCAGAATGTGCTCTGCGTACCTCTCCTGGAGAATAATTTGCTAAGCGTATCTGCCTTGACCAGGGCTGGTTTTTCTGTGCAGTTTAAAGGAAACACCTGCCAGATAAGCAGAGAGGGAGACACGCTGTTGCAAGGGCACTTAAAGCAGGATGTTTATGTTGTGTGCAGAGGGGCTGGGGAAGCCACAAGCACAGTGGGAACTTTAAACAAAAATCCTCATCCAGAGTGTGTGCATTTGTTACACCGGTGTTTAGGCCACACCTCATTTTCAACAATACAGAAAACCCTGAGCTTGCTAGGGGAAAATGAGGTGAGGCTAAACAAATGTAATAATTTCCTTGATTGTACTGTATGTAAATCAGACAAGAGCAGAAGGAGTCCAGTGGCCAAAGTCAGCCAGAGGGTGACAGACAGACCCTTAAAAATTGTCCATGTAGATATCTGTGGCCCCTTCCAAGAGAGTGTGTCAGGGAACAGATGGGCTCTGGTTCTGGTTGACGACCACACGAGGTTTAGCTGGGTTTATCTGCTCAAGCACAAGAGTGAAGCTTGTAAAACAATCAAGTACTGGGTGAACAGGGTGGAAAGGCAGCTAGGTTTGCCAGTTGCCAATCTCCAGTCAGATTGTGGCGGAGAGTTCTTGTCACATGAGTTAGCCCAGTGGTTAGAGAGCAAAGGGATTCAGCACAGACTTGCTAACCCTTGTGTTCTCCAGGGAAATAGAGTTGCAGAAAGACAGATAGGATATTTAAAATCCATGATGCAATCTCTGTTGGAGGACGCTAATCTAAAGCCTAGGTTCTGGGCAGAGGCAATTAAGGTTTCTAATTACCTCATTAATAGGTTGTGGACTTCAAGCATTGATAACATCCCCTATACGGCTTTGTATTAAAGGAATCCATCCTTGAAGCATTTGAGAGTGTTTGGTGCCAAGGCGTTGGTGGATATACCTTTAAAGCATAGGAGGGGAGGCAAAAAGTCCAAACCACTTTTGTTCCTTGGGTATCAGAATGCTGCAAAATCCTACCGTTTTGCTGATACTTACCATAGGTTAACAATTAGCCGTTCTGCTAATTTTGTAGACTCATTCAACTGGGTAAGGTTGCATGGCTCAGATAAGGTGCCTGACATGATATCTCTGCCAATTAATGAGCAGCTGGAAGCCAGAGATAACAGTGGTTCTCCAGCAAGGGCTACAAGAAGGGAGAGTGTAAGGTCTGAAACTTCAGAAGGTTCTCCAAGAAGGGAGAGTGTAAAGTCTGACACTTCAGAAGGAGAGAGTTCTGAAGAGACTGAGGTCAGGAGGTCTGAACGCAGCACCAAAGGTGTGCCGCCTACAAGGTTTGGTTTTGATGACTGTGATTGCATTTGCAATATGGATGCTGAGAGCTATGAACCTGAGAGCTATGAAAGTATATTAGCTGACAATGAAAGAGATAAACTATTGTGGTTCAGAGCAAGAAAAGCTGAAATGGAAGCATTGCAATAGCACAAGGTATTCTCACACTAATCTACCTGGTGGCAGTTTGTAAATTGGTTGCACCTGGATCTGAGACTGTGAAATCAGCTCTGATGATGAGCAAACAGCCTAATTAAATGCACCTTTAAAAGAACAAATCTTTATGCAGCAAATTCCTGGCTTTGAGTTGAAGCAGGAAAGCATGGTCCTGAGGCTAAACAAGGCGTTGTATGGTTTGCATCAGTCAGCAAGAGAGTGGAATCATTGCCTGACTGAAGCCATAAAACAATTGGGATTCAAACAGAGCGTGTCAGATTTGTGTTTGTTTTCTAAATGCTCATGACAGAAGGAGGTCTTTGTAATGTCGTATGTTGATGACTTGTGTCTGATGGCTAATAATAAAGGTGACATAGAACAGTTTGAAAAGCAATTAGGAGAACTGAAATGTCTAGGCAAAATCAGTAATTACCTAGGAGTAAAAATAAGCAGAGATGAGGATAAGATGTTTTCTTTGTCTCAGCCTGATAAGATACAACAGCTACTGGAGAAGTTTAAAATGGTAGATGCAAATGTTGTGGATTCTCCTATGGTAACAGGATATGTGAGTGGTGAAACAGAAGCACAGGCAGAATGTGACAAGACTATGTATCAGTCTTTGGTGGGAAGCCTGCTGTATCTCACAACCTGGTCTAGACCAGACATTCATCAGGCTGTGCATTGCCTGAGTAAGAAATGTGTGTCACCAACAGTAACTGATTGGAAGGCAGCAAAGAGGGTGCTAAGATACCTGAAAGGATCTATGCACAGGAAACTGTGCCTGAGAGTTTGTGATAGGGAGTTGGTTGCCTATTCTGATGCATCGTGGGCAGATCAGGGAAAAGCAAGGTCTACCACAGGGTATGCGCTGTATTTGGGCAGAGCTCTTATTCACTGGAAATCAGTTACTCAATCATTTGTTGCAATGAGTACTTGTGAAGCTGAGTACAGTGCAATGAATGAAACAATAATACAGTTGGAATGGTTCATGTATTTGTTAAAAGAACTGAATGTAACTATACCTGTACCTGTAAAGATATATACTGACAATGCTGCAGCAATGCAATTGGGAAATGAACAATGTTTCAGAAGCAAAAGCAGACATATCCGGATTAGATATCAGAATATTAGATGTGGTGGATGCGATAAACAGAAATCAAGTATATATTGAAAAGTGTGCAGGTAACGAAAACGTAGCTGATCTGTTTACTGAGACAGTAGACAGTAACAGATTTCAACAGTTGGTAAAATTATTATGACAAGTTGAGAAGGAGTGTCAGAGTAACAAGTTGCTCATAATAATCTGACAGAGACAGCTGACAGGTAGCTGTCAGATCAGAGGCATCTAGGATGATGTAAGAGGCAGCAATAGCCTCGCAGGTTCTAGGGTGAACTGCAACTAACCAGTTTGAAGCAGTAAGGATGATGTAATACTGTGGCCAGGTCTACAGGTGGCCTTATTGGTTTCAGGTGGAGTTCTGTATATAAGCCTATGTAACTGTAACTCTGTGTTGGGAAGTTTGGTGGAGAGAGTGTACGTGACGGTTTGTCTTTTGTATATGTGCACTGTAAATTAAACAACACTGTTTTCTATAAAGCAAGGAGTTCTGGATAACTACTAATCCGCCTGCTTCCACGTCATTCTCAGCCTGCTGTTGTTACTAAATTCTATACATTTAGGACCTGCTGTTGTTAATTACAAAATAATTTAAGCGCTTCTGTATGCATTTCCTTCTGCTTTCATTGTCTCTAGCTTTGTTGTACCTGTTCAACTTCTGTAGTATGTCTGTAGTATTATATTTCTGTGTCACAAACTGCTTGTTTAACACTTGGCACACAAATCATGTCATTGCTACTAGTTTTGAATAACAGTCCAGATTTCTTTGCCTAAGCGGATTACATGACTGTCCATACCTTGTGGAAATGCCTCTGCCATTCATTTAGGTATCCTAGAAAAGCATAAATGTCTTCTATTGTTACTGCCTATATACAGGTGTCCCACATTAGACCAAACGTGGTATATTTTCTCTTTCTCATGGTATCTGTCAGAATATGCATAGCGCAGTATCAAAGTGTTTCCTTGATTGTGATCCCAAATAGCCTGCCCTGTTTCTGATGACTGATAAAGAGGACAGCTTTCTTTTTCTGATTTTCTTTCGTTTTCATGACACATCTCTGTAGATGCAGACTTTGGGGTAGCATTTTCAGTGGTATTGCTGAGCTGTTTGTTTCAGACTAGGAAAGTTAGCCACCTGATCGTGCATGTTTTGCTGCCTTCTCACTGCCTTCCACCCTGCAGCGCTGCTTTGGTTTCCACAGCAGCGCAACTTGCTACAGATGTTTCATCTTTACCATGTATTGAAGCTATTCCATTTTATTCAGATACTTCTAAACAAGAAAACAACTTTTTTTTGTCGAACAAAACATTCCAATAAAACAGCACTTAATGAGAGAATACAAGCTTGAGCTGTAGTTCTGTTGATACTTTGATGATGGGGGAGAGAGTTTTAGCATGGCTGTTCCCCAGAGATAGGGTTGCCAGGTTCCTCTTCAACATCAGCAGGAGATTTATGGGGCAGAGCCTGAGGAGGGCGGGGTTTGGGGAGGAGAGGGACTTCAATGCCATAGAGCCCAGTTGCCAAAGTGGCCATTTTCTCCAGGTGAACTGATCTCTATTGGCTGGAGATCAGTTGTAATAGAAGGAGATCTCCTGCTACTACCTGGAGGTTGGCAACCCTACCCAGAGACCATCACAAGGTTGCACTGGTGTGATACCTGGTGCTGTATGTGGACTCTCAAGTAAAAATGGCAGTAAGCCAACACAGAGAACTGCATTCAGGGTTAGTTGCTTACTGATTTAATAGAGTGATTTTTTTCAAAGTGTATTTTTGAGGAAGTTTTGGTTTTCTGGAGGCTTAGGTTCCAGTTAGATGTGGCATAATAGCAGACAAGCTTCTCTGGAGGCTGATTTCACCAACTTCTGGCAACTGCTGATTTCTCAGGTTGGCCAAGTGGCTAAACATGGACTGACACAAACAGGACACAGGGTCTTATTCCAAGACACTGAAAGACTGGACAATTCTACCAACTATTTTGTCAGATTGCACATAGAAGCCATTGAAATTCATAAACATCAGCACAACTTTAACAGAAAAGAAGAGAGTTTAAGAATGAATAAGGCTTGGCTTCCTGTCTTGAAAACCTCCAGACTAACAAAGACTACAGTCCACAATAGCCATGCGGATTAGCTTTGGATTTCACACATTAACAGATCACTTCAGGATACAATAGTTCCATATTAACATACCACACCCTCATTAGCACATTATCTTGATACTTACAGGACAATGATTAGCACATTACCTTTGATACTTTTTGCAGGACAATGATTCAGCTCAAACCCAACCCCTTTCTGACTATATATTACTCTTCCTACACACTTGACACTGAGAGACACTGTCCTTCAGTGTTACTCCTCTGAAGATGCCTGCCACAGCTGCTGGCGAAACGTCAGGAAAGAAAATACCAAGACCACGGTCACACAGCCCGGATAACCTACAAGAACCAATGAACTCTGACCGTGAAAGCCTTCGACAATATTTTGTGTATATACTCTTCCCTTCTTCTTCCTATCATTTAACCCAGTTCTGATCCATGAGAGAACCCATTCTCTTGTCTTATGACTAAAAATTTACTCAGGAGTTTAAGTCTCTTAAAGAACTCCAGAAGACTGATGAGACAGAACTTCTCATTACTGAAGTCATGCTAATTCTTCCTTAGTAGGACTTGTTGCTGTACCTAATTAATGATTTGATACTTAGTTTCCACAAATTTACCCCAAACAAACATAAAGCCCAACTGGGCTATAATTTCTTGGATCGCCTCTGGATCACTGCTTTACAATTGGTATTACGTTTACTACCTTCCATTTTCCTGGAAGGGAGACTGGTTTTTACCACCCACTGCACAGGGGAGTGTTGGCTGCATTCTGAAGTGTGCATTCAGTTTACATGCGTAAAATAGTGAAACCTTATAAACCTGGCAACTGCACTGTGTGAGTTCGATTCACCTTGGACCATGCTTTAGCAGTTCAAAAAGACTCCTTGGCAGATAAAGTGAAGTTGATTCCTTGAAAGTATAAAGTTTGAAAACTACTGTTGTACTTTGTTTGTGTTCATAGAGACAAGGCAAGTACAGGATAATGGCAAGGGGATGAAATCAACAAAGACATATGTCACATGGTCTCTCTGTGCAACAGTGGTTGCCATCTGCTGTTCTCCCTCTTGTCTTTGCCTTGGATGATATAGATTTCTGTGGGGAAAAGCTTAGAGCAGTATAGTGTACTATATTGTAATGCATTTGTATGCAGTTCTTCTACAACACCTGTGGGTGGAATGGCATTCCATTATACAGGCAAGTTAGAAGAAGGACAGACACATGCAGTTTCCCCCCTATGGACCTGGTAGCATATGATGGCAGCTGTGCAGTGTAGCATCAATCCATCCCAGGAAATGGCAGGGGCAGATATACTAGAAACAGATATCATGGAATTCTGAACCGACCAGGCACTTAAACTCGTTTTTCACATTTATCATTGAATAATTGTAATCTCAAGCGATAGCTTGCATGCATGTAAAGGCAATCACAGATTAATTCCATGGTAAATCATTATCAGGAGGTATGAAGTTATGTCTAGTCATGCGTGAATAATCTTGGATTATTCCAAATACTACTTGACTCACAAACTTTATTTTAAAATATTTATATGCTTGCCTTTCTCCTAAGTCCCCCAGGACCTAAATGTTGATGCTACATTTTTGTATAAAATTTCATAAGAATTTTTATGTTGGTTGACTATTTTGAGGTATCAGGCACTGATTTTGACCATGCTGTCAGCTAAAGTTTTACTGTTGGCGCATGGCTCTCCCCCCATACCTTCCATGCAATGATTCTTTATAGGGCAAAAGATCAGTGTAATCTGACTACCACTGACAGCCTGATTTACATGATTTTGCACAGAAGCTAAATTAGTATTTGCAGGTGTCTACACCTGTTTATCTGGAAGATGGAAGGGAGGGACATGCAATAATTGTCTGTTAATGCTGAAGATCCTGCTGCTTTTAGTTCTTTAAGGGAATCACAGCCTCATTTTGGAGAAAATCTGGCAGTACAAAAACATTTAAATCACAGGTGCTATGAACTTTGCGGCAAGCATGTTTGACAGGCAAATGTACCATTTTTGACAGTTGCAATCACTCATTAGCAGAGCACTAGATCTCCTTGCCTTTGCAGCTGCACAATAGCAATGGTGGTGGGATTCCATTTCCTTCTGCCTTGCAGTCATTTTTGCGTCTGTGCGTAGGTTAAATTGATTCTCCCACAGGGTCATGGATAACTGGGTCAGGTAATTAAATGACATGATGGGAGGGAGCCCTAATTCCCATAAGGCTATTTGAAAATAGCATCACACGGGCTTAGATAAACACCAAATGTTCATTAAAAAAAAAAAGACGCATAGCATTTATTTATAAACCCCTGACTGGTTTGTTCATACTGCAGCTAATTGTTTAAGCAAAAAGTAACACGTAGTGCTGACAGGTTTGGGAGGGCGGGACCAGGAGTTCCATTGGACTGTGTGAAAACACAAATGCTGTTCTGTTTGAATAAGTGGGAAGTAACCCATCAGACAGGCTCAAGTGCTCACCTATAGCCAAACTGTCCAACTAAAATTGGATCCCTGCTAACAATTGGCAAACACAGTTTGAATTAGGGTTGCCAGCTCTGGGTTGGGAAATACCTGGAGATTTGGGGGGTGGAGCCTGAGGAGGGCGGGGTTTGGGGAAGGGAGGGACTTCAATGCTATAGAGACCAATTGCCAAAGAGGCCATTTTCACCAAATGAACTGATCTCTATTGGCTGGAGATCAGTTGTAGTAGCAGGAGATCTCCAGCTAGTACCTGGCCATTTTCTCCAGAGGAACTCATCTTGGTCATCTGAAGAGCAATTGTAATAGACAGAGGCAGATCATTGAGATACAGATAGCTGATGAAGCCATGAGCGAAACGTGATTTGGATCTAGACAACACGTCCTAACAGCTTCCCTCCGTGGCTCCTGCCTGGGACTCCGCTTTCCAGCAACTTACAACATCGAAAGAAGTCCATATTTGAGTATAAAAATTTTCTTACCTGTTACTCAGGACACTCAGGAATTGACGTTGACTTACCTGACTCCCAGGATATTTATACATTGAACTTTTTTGCTGCTGGACTGCTATTGATATCTATATGTGTATCTGGTTATTACCTTGTTGTATATATTGTTCACTTTTGCACCTTCCTTCACCTTTATAAATTAGTACTTTAATAGTACCTGGTGGTTGGCAACCCTAGTGTGAACTGAACTGCTGGGTGCTTGAGTATTCCTACTGTAAATTATACAGTATTTGACGTGATTCATGCATGCATGTACGTCACTACGTCACTTGGTAACCCATAATTTAATATGTGAACCTAATGAACTTGCTTCCACATTGGTTGTAATGTGAATAATATATAAGTTTTAACTGTGGAGTTTGATCTATGATGACTCTTCCCCACACACAAGCTATTAAGTGATGACATGCATAGCAGAACTATGCTTAACCATGTAGCAAATTTGCATGACTGTGTGCGTAGAAGCGTGCACTGTTGCCAGTAAAATCTTGGGGAATAAGATTATTGTGGCACCGATAAATGAGTCACTTCTCGTAAACTAACTGGAATGTGAATGAACATGAAAAACAATAGTCTTGGTTTTTCTAAAGCTATATGTTAGTTTTTTAAAAAATAAATGGAATAGTCTGTGAGTGATGTGGTGGAAAAATAATTTAGTTTCATTGCCTGTTTTTCATACAGTAGGAGAATTTATATCAAGCATGATTCCTGCACATGACATTATACTTGGGTTTGAGAATCTGAGCCATTAATTATCTTCAGTTAGTAATTTCATGGAGTATAACCATATTTCCTTCAGCACCGATTGAATAGTTTAAGTAATAGATGAGCTACAAGCTTCAGGTCTTTGGCCATAATTGCCACCACTTTCCTATTTTCAAGATAAATCTGTTAATTAACACCTATGTAGGAATGTCTGTCTGAAATATTTCATCCTCCTAAGAAGACACTGCAATAAGGGAAAGAGTTCTGAGAAAAAAGGCTACCTCCAACAGAGTTTCTCTGCTTATTTGTTTAGTTTTTAAGTGTTGACTCTTCATTTCATATTATTACACCAAGTGTATTAGTCTTACATGTAACTTCTCCTTCTGCTGTGATCTTCACATTCACTTCAATACAGGGGAAAACTGTACCCCAAGGACACGATTGTCAGTTGGCTTTACTATTGAAATGAGTGGGAACTCCTTTGTGCAAGAGCTTACATGTACAAGCCAGAGTATACGCAGAGCTTTTAATCAGCAGTAGAACAAAAGGAATATGAGAACAGGATGTTTTCTTTCCCAGTGAGTGTGAGCTGACGTTTTGATCATGGCTGCAGTTGATAAGCATGTATGTACTTTAAATCAAATGAAAAATCCTTCTTAGGATTACACTGCTAGTTTTTCATATTTGTTTCCATATTTCACAGATGAGAAGAAGGCCATCTTGAAAGTATTCCCTAATTCTGAAAGCAGCAGATTCAGAAAATTTGTATTTTAAAAGTATGAAACTACTTTCATAACTATCAGCAGCTGTCAGTGCATAGCTGGAGATAGGTGGCCATGACTTTGAAAAGTAAATAAGTTATGGGGACACAGATCAAATAAATACATAAATGATGGGAAGAGTCAAGAGAGACAGCAAATAAAGCATATATGAATCATATAAAGGTTGCAATGTCTGGGGCGGGCAACAGTTGTTTTGCTTTGAACCTTATATTTAAATGTCTTTTCAAATTATGCACAGTTGGCATGACAGCTCTGTCATGAAGTGTAGAAATGGCCAATATGATAAATAAAATTCCACAGTAGACTAGAAAGAAGATCAGTGGAAGATTGATAGCTGTTTGGCAGGGTGATCATAGCATCTAAATAGTTAGGACCAAACTGGGACCCCTGTGTAGTTTTCTCCCCTGTGCTTTTCTTCTGCAAAATGCAGCAGCCTGCACAGGGGTTCTTTAGTCTTTGTTTTCTCTCTAGCTGCTTTTCTCTGACAGAGAAACAGATATGAGTGGTAATCTCTTTTTCTCTGGAGAAATAATTGTGTGTTTTTTTTTTTTTAGATTATAGCTCCAGTGGTTGCATGCCGTACAATAAAAAAGTAACAAACTCATGTGACTCAGTATGCGTGTTTGGCTGTTAAAGGGTGTCTAAACTTTATGCTTTCAAGACACTGGAATGCACAGCAGAAAGCAGAGTAAGCTTTTTGTCCCCTGTGCAATAAATTCTTCATGCATTTAGCTTTTAAACTTAGGTTATGAATATGTTTGCTGTTGTGTTTTTCTTACATGGCTGTTTAACCCAAATATTTAAAATCCTTTAAACCAGTCCTACAAGAAAAATCTCAAAAGAGACCTAGAAATAATGAGATTTGCTTTTGTATTTTCTGATTTTATCCTGGAAGACTCAAGGACTATAAAGTTACTATTGCAAATGTCTGTTGGGATTCTCTGGTGCTTAACAAAATGCAATTGCCTGCACATAGTCCTTTTGAAGCAGATTGGGAAAAGTCTGTAGGCTGTGGGCAGCCCACTCACACTGTAGATCATAAATAAGCAGTTGCTTAATGGTATTCTTTAGAAATTACTTTCATTTTTCAGGGTATGCCACGCTAGCTTAAGAGCTGACTACTTCATTCACAGTCCAGAGAACTGTGCATCCAAGTATCTCCCAGTGGAGCTTTTAATTTTTTTTTTTTGAAATATCAGCAAGCTCTCTCCATCTTTACTCAGCGTGGCAAGCCACTTTTGAAACTCCTGAGAGCTGCACATACACTTTTTTTTATTGTAGACGGATATTTGAAGATGACAAAGTACAAACAACAACAATCACTGGATGCACAACCATCCTCAGAGATGCATAAAGTGGTTTTCCCCAGTTGTGAGATTCATGTCAACGTCATATCATATTCAACTTGTTCTTCCTGGAATCTGGTCTTAATTACTTCAGTTCATGCTCCACTTTCAGTCATTAGTGATGACTTACAGTTGCTAAGAGAATGAAGTCATGTTCAGAGACACTGTTTTATTAGTTTTTATGATTCCAGAAACTTTTAAATGAAAGAATGGTGCAATTTCAAGTATTCATGTCTGGGAACATGATGAGGTAAAACTTAGGAGTAAAGTTAATCATTGGTTTGGCTTCTGAAAATAAGGAAGAGAAAAATGAAAGGGGTAAAAAGATTAAGTTAAAAATAGCACGTAAGAAAGGATTGAGTAGAATCTTAGCAGTTTATGACTGAAAGCCAAATTAAAGATCATCCTATTGTTGAAGGCTTTCACAGTCAGAGTTAATCGGTTCTTGTAGGCTATCCGGGCTGTGTGACTGTGGTCTCGGTATTTTCTTTCCCGACGTTTTGCCAACATCTGTGGCAGGCATCTTCAGAGGAGTAAAACTGAAGGACAGTGTCTCTCAGTGTCAAAGTGTGTTGGAAGAGTAATATATAGAGTCAGAAGGGGGTTGGGTTTGAGCTGAGTCATTGTCCAGCAAAATTATCAAAGGTAATGTGCTAATCATTGTCCTGTAAGTATCAAGGTAATGTGCTAATTGGGGTGTGGTATGTTAATTTTCTGATTTTATCCCTTCTGACTATATATATTACTCTTCCAACACACTTTGACACTGAGAGACACTGTCCTTCAGTGTTACTCCTCTGAAGATGCCTGCCACAGCTGCTGGTGAAACATCAGGAAAGAAAATACCAAGACCACGATCACACAGCCCGGATAACCTACAAGAACCAAAGATCATTCTGTTTGAGAAGACAAAAATGTCCCATTGCTGAATAAAGTAATACTAATAAATTTGGTGCTCTAATCTATATTTATCACAATTTGTCACAAAAGTAAATCCCACATGACTCTGACTTATAAATTTAGAAAATAAAAAGATTGGTATTGTTAATGGGAGTCAGGGTAGGTACAATAAAACATAAATCACTAAGATGTGTGGTGTAATGGTTAGAGTGTCAGACTAGGATCTGGGAGACTCACGTTCAAATCCCCACTCTGCCACGGACGTTTTCTGGGCAACCTTGGGCCAGTCATGCACTCTCTGCCTGACCTACTTCACCATTGTTGTGAGGTTAAATTGGAGGAGAGGAAAACAGTGTAATCTCTATGACCACCCCTGCCTGAGGTGAGCCATCATGTTTCTGCAATGCCTTTCTGCTTCACTGGCATTAGACAGACTTTAAATAGATTAAAAACTAAAAAAAAAGAAAAGAAAGGAAATACTCAAAACCAACTGGAATCCTTTCAACTGCCAATGACATTCCGAAATAGATTTAAGGCTGCCATACTTCATCCAAAAAGTTTCAGAGTGCGGGTCTAGTGTGAAATTGCTGTTTTTGAAACCTGTATGCAGATCTGATGCTATCAGGCTTGGTCTGTCTCAGTAAGCACTGGGAGTGTCTAGCTCACTAAAGGAAGTAATTGGTTCCCCCTTACAAGTTTCACCCATATCCCATTTGCTTACAGCGTCGACTCTTTTTTTCTGTGTTGCACAGTGCCGTACAATATACCTATGTCTTCTGAAATTTGACCTCCTCTTTAACAATTCACCTCCTTTTATTTGTACACTTTGGTGTGTATACATAGCCATACATGCAGACAGTCTCTAATAGGGGTGTGCATTTGGATACACCCAAGCCGAAAATATATCAAGGATTTTTGGGGGATACTGAAAAAATTGTTCCAAAAATCCTGGAAATGTTGGGGGGAGGGATTACCAGGAAGATTGGGAGACAGTGTCTACAAGCACCCGGGGACTGTTCTTTCTCCCCCCCTTTCTCCCCTTTGTCTTTGCATCTTTTTTGGGGGGTGGGGTATATGGGCTTGCCAGTCTGCTTGTGTCCATTTCAAATGTGTTTGTCAATTTCAATAAGTTTTTTTTCTTCTTTGCCAGACTTGCTTTGTGTCTCCTTAGCAGTTTTACAGTGATGCTCAGTGCTTAGATTTGTTCTGCTGTGGCTTCTTTTTGGTTCTGTTGACCTTTCACTGTCACAGTGCCACTGGGTTCCACTGGGCATTCTGTACATTCTGTACACTGCAATTGGTTATGCTGGGCTTTCAAAGTGCTCCCACAAATTGAATTTCCACTGCAGAGATTCGCTGGTTTCATTTTGGTTCTGTTTGGCTTGGCACATTGGCTTGTGGTTTTACTGGGATCACTAGGTTCTTCAGTGGTTCTGTTGAGCTTGTTGTTGGTTCTTCCATGGGATACATTTGACTAGTGACTGCTGCTTGCAGGCATGACTTTTGCCCTGGATTCTGAACATAGAGGCCATTTATGCGTGGGAGGTTTTGCCTTGGTTTTGCCACTCTCTAAAAGCACATTTTCCCCATCCAAATCTCAAAACTCACCAGTTTTCCCCATGCAGACTTTTGAGAATTTGGATGGGGAAAATGGGCGCCTAGAGAGCGGCAAATCCAGGCAAAACCTCCCATGCATAGACATTCTTAGAAAATGGTGTTTGCAGATTTCAACATCTGTATGTAAAACCGCAGTAGTACCTCTGTTAAATCAGAACCAATGAACCATTTCTACTTTAAAACAGGACAAAGAATGGAAGCAGATACATTATGTTCCACCACAGGATGCTTGTAGTGTACTTTAACCATTTTCACCAGTCACATTACATTTTCAGGGCTTGACTAATTTATATTCTTGTCAGTGTATCTAGGGCAGGTAAAAAAAAATAATTAAAATTTGAACAGTTCCTCTTATCAAGCTGTGCGTCAACTTTAATCACATATTTTTGACATACTTTTCATCTTGCTTGGGGCCATCAAATGAGCCATCCACTCCCCCCCCCCCAAGTGATGTTTGGGATGCGGTTTCATGTAACAATATGAGACATTAGACATTATGAAACAGCTTGGGATGACAAGGCCAGAGTCTCCTTGGTCTGTAACCTCCCCTGTAAGATATAGTTTATAATGTAAAGTGAGCTTGATAAGTACTAATAGCAGTTAAGAGATTGGACTTTGACATGGAAAGTTCTGGCCTCGGGTTCAAATTTCATCTCAGCTATGAATTCACTGGATTGCCTTCAAATGAGCCACCTTCATGCAGCCTCAGCCGTCCACGCCCCCCCCCCCACATCCCATGTGGTGTAAAACTGATGCTTCTGAGGTTTAATATATATGAAGCACATTGACTACTAAGGAGGACCCTATATAAGTACTAAGTCCCTATTTTTGCAAATCTTACTCTCTGTATTGAAAGAAACATTTTGTTTTTTAAAAGTCCACTCTATCTTGGCTTACGATCCTACCTGTTTCCCAAAGTCGCATTCTCCTGCCAATGAGTACAGAGTGTTCTCTTTTGAAATGTGTGTCTATCCACTGCTCTTTTGGTTGGATATTCAGATTGCAATTTAGCCTTCTGTTCGATGTCATGCGTTTTTCTCCAGGAGAAAGGTAAATACTTATTTGGCAAAACACTGAGAGGCTCACACTATAAAACCGGTTGCCCCATCTACCACTGTAGCAAGCTGCTGCTCAATTCCAATGATTAATGTTAACTCTTCCATTTTGGGAAATGTACAGTAATCATGGCGAACGTCAAGCAGACAAAGGTTGGATCATTTGTTTTTTGCTTGTGCTTGGGCAGTTTTTATAAATGGGTGTTTGGCAATCCTGTCATTTGTTGCCATTTAGAAAGACTTATTTTCCTTTTTAGTGCAAACAGCATAGCAGACACTGTAACATCATAATATTAGGTTGCGTACCCAGCATTGTCAAGGAACTGTGACCAAACAATGACAAATCAGTAGGTAACAAAGCAAGACAAGAAATGGAGGAGACACTGGCCATTTATGCACGGCTGTTTCCTTGCGGTCACCCTGCTGATTACTTTAAGGCTTTGCTTTGATTATGCTTTCACTTTCCAACCGTCAGAGGTCGCCTTGCTCTTTCAGTGCATTTCTGCATGTTTTGCCCACATTTTCTGGATTTGTGTTTAGCCAGCATCCAGAAAAGCAGGGAAAACATGTGGAAACACGCGGGGAAAATGAGGCGACCTCTGATGGTCAGAAAATGCAAGCATAATCAAAGCAAAGCCTCAAAGTAGTCGGCAGGGTGACCGCGAGGAAACAGCCATGCATAATGGCCACAGTAGAACAGCTGGTAGAGCCTCAATCAGGATCTCACTGGGTGAGTTTTGTGCCAGTCACTGTTCTACCTTATAGGGTTGTTGAGAAAATAAAAGGGACACACTCTGTATACATTGGAGGAATAATGCAAGAAAAATGTAATAACTAGAAACTTACAAGCTAATAAGAGCCAGCATGATATATTGGTTAGAGCACCAAACTAGGATCTAGGAGACTCGAGTTCGAATCCCTAATGTGCCACGGAAGCTTGCAGGGTGACCTTGGGTCAGTCCCACACTCTGAACCTAACTCACCTCCCAGGTTGCTGTGAAGGAAAAATGGGGGATAGGAGATAGCATTTGGATCCCCATTTGAGAGAAAGGAGGATATAAATGAAGTACATAATGGAAGCAGCCCCCCATCTTTTATTGAGATATGCTGTATTTAGCTGTCTTAAATGAAGAAGTGGAGTCAAGGGGATGTGAGGCTAAGTCTATACTGTGCTTTTTAATCTTCTGATATGTCTTAAAAATTATTTGTTATTTATCCTTTATAGAGAATTCTAGTGATTTTTATTACTTCTTTGCTATCTTGGATATTTTTGGAAGAGCAGGAGTTTTGGATAAACCAATAACACTGGTTGGATTTATTTTGTAGATCTTAAATTGCCCTAATCAATCAATTGAAAACCACATTTAATCAGTTGTGCAGAAGACTTGCAACAAGGAACACATGATGAGGTGCTCAGGCTCAACCCAGAGCTCAATGGATCAAGATGTTAGTACCCATAGAAACTGCCCACTGCAAATGTTGACTGTATATTAAGTGTTCAATGAAATTGCCTTACATATCTTCAGCATATGCCTTCTAGGTTCTAAAACACTGCTGCACTGACATCAGGTTCAAAAGTGTATGTGTTATCAATAGGAACTCTCTAAAAAGATTACATGTAGACCACTGATCTCTGTGGGCCATGCCAACTTGTATTGGGTTGAAGCAGGGAGGGGAAGAGGGGCTTAATGCTTCAAGTCAACATGACTCCTTCTGGTCGTGGACTGTAATAAATAAGAACTTAATTGAAGTCAACATGTCTGCCCTTCTTTTCAAGGAAAAGACGTGCTTTTAAAGGACCTGTCCTTTCCCCCCTCAAAGCACAAATGTGAGGGGCTCAGTTAGCAAAACCAAATTGGGGTAGAAGTTACTCCCCCTTCCTGCCATGGGCATAATTGGACATACATAATAGCAATATGCCTTTGGCAGATTAGTGGAGTTCTGTGAAGTTTGTCCTGTCTGATTTGACCTCCAGTATATAGGCTTCCAAGTAAGAATTAAGCTCTACCTAAGGTGTCAAGGTTTTGTTGACTTTTGGCAGAGAGAGAGAGAGAGAGAGAGAGAGAAGGAAGGAAGGAAGGTTCTTGGGGGGGGGGAATCATTGCACTAGATTTAGTATGTGGAAAAGTTTAAAGCCATAACAGGTGATAGCCAGCTTGTGTGCATTCTATAGTTTTGTGGAGGAAAAATCAAACCTCTTCATCAGGTTAATCCAAATTCTGCAACAAGAAGCTGAATTTTGAGGGCTGAATATTTACTTATGTATTTATTTATTCAAATGTATAGCCCACCTTCATTACCAGCCAAGCTGGGCTTAGGGTGGGTAACATTCTTTGAAACACCATCAAAACATCAGTTAAAACACCATATCATAAAATATCAAACAAGGTGGCCTGAAACAAGTCACATGCCACCATGGAGCCAGATTTCTGCAGATCCGCCCCCACATATACCAAGAGTGGGGGAGAATGGGGCTGTACATTATGTACATTAAACTAACCTGCGTCGTTTCTTTTTTTTATTTTGCACAATGTGCTTTTAACTTTTAAGTTTCTGACATCTGATAGTTATGTGGGAAGTCAAGGAGCTCTGCAGGGCATGGAACCCACACTGCTATTAGCATTGGAAATCTTTTGCACCAACTTCTCTGACTTCTGAGACTTCTCCAGGCATTGGCATATATTATCATACATATTTGTTTGTTTATTTCATTTATACCCTGCCATTCTTGAATAGGACCCAAAACAACTTACATCATTTATCCTCACAACGATAACCCTGTGAGGTAGGTGAAGCTGAGAGTGTGTGTCTGGCCCAAGGTTACCCAATGCGCTTCTATGGCAGAGTGATAATTCAAACTTAGGTCTCCCAGATCCTTCTCCAACACTCTAACCAAAACACTAGACTGGCTCATTTCTTCCCAAACATGGTGCTGGGCTCTGCCCTGATGCTTGCCCTCGCCCCTCCCTACAGCAGCCACAATAGACCCCCAGCCAGCCCCCAGACCTACCACGAGAGGAGGCGACAGAGTGGGGCATTTCCCCTCTGCTGTTCCCAGGTGTGCCAACGATGCTGAGTGCAACCCCAGCTCCAGCCCCAGTGGCTTAGACAAAGCTCAAGCCATAGGCAGGGGACCAGGAGTCACCCCTTGGTCAAAGGCCTGGGTCAGCAGGGCCACAGCAGGGGGTGCAGGAAGTTGCCCGACCCACTGGAAAGTGGCCCTGGAAGCCATGGCTGCAGCCTCCATTGGCCTCGCCCACAGGAGCACAGGAGGAGCGAGCCCCCAGCTGGCTCAAGGTGGGAAGAGCCAGGCTTTGAGTGAATGGGTGGGGCACAGACAAGACTCAGTGGAGGTGGCACAGAGGTGAAGGCATCGATATGAAGAGACACACCTACCTGGGAAGAGGGGGTGAGGGAGGAAAGAAGCAGGAGGATTGGTGAAGGGGAGCATAAAGTCAGGGAACACCTGCTGGCCAGGGAGGAGATGGGAGCATCCTGTCGAGGATCTTGAGAGACCAGAGAGAGAGAGCACACTTGGGTAAGGCAAGGCAGATGCTGGGACAATGGAGAGTGGCAAAGGAGCATGGCTCCAATCTCCCTGCCTACTCTGAGGCTAGCTAGGGCAGGAGCCTCATGGGGCTACCACCTCCAAGGAGGATGTTACGGCAGGGATGGGCAAGCACAATGCATGGGAATTAAAAAGTAGCTTTAAAATGTTGGCTTGTTAGGAAGCTGAATGCCATGACCAATTTCATAATCTGCCATTTTTTATGTGCTGTGTGCACTCAGTTATGAACATCCTTTTGGGTCAGGAGACCTCTTTTTAAAAGGGGGTTTGATGATTGGGTTAGGTGGAACCTTGATTTTTACAGGCCAGGCTCTCAAAGAATGTCTTTTTACAGAGTGGGGTTTTCAATAAAGAACATCCTTATCTTTGGTTCTATCACTACCCCTCAGGCCCTTTTTATTGGGTCAGGATGAGTAGCTTCTCTGTAACTAAGGGTTGGATCCTGTCAGCTTTTGTTCTGGTGAAGGAAGGAATTGGGGGGGCCTTGGAAAATTGAAAAGGCCAAGCTGGGGAAAACCCTCTATGTGATGGGAGCTTCAGTGAGAAGGAGGATTGAGTGAGATTGAATAGAAACGCTAATGGGAGCCAGTCTTAAGATAGTTGACAGGAAAGGCTGTTCAGGTTACTTGTTCTGCCAGAACAGTGCAATTAAAATCTATGGCTGGTAGTTATGGAAGGCAGGTCAGCAGGTATGGGCCTAATGAGAAAGTTTGCTCCTCAAAAAAGAGACGGGTTTCTCCAATGATCCACTTCTGCCTCATATAACTGACTTTCCTCAAGCATCTTTCTGGAGACCCAGGTCTCACCTCTTCCTCCTATTGTATCTCGTCAGACAGAAGACAGTTGGGTGAATTATGGGAGAATCTCTAGTCCCTAATCAGCTCTCAATTCCTCCCCCCCCCCCCGAGCTGAAATCTAAAAGGCTCACTTGGAGTTTAACACAAAGTCCCTCTTGTTCATCTTGATTCTCCACTTGGGTTCTTATAAAATTGATTCCAGCTCGGAGCTGTTTCATAAATTACAGAACGACAGATCTAGGCCCGCCGCTGGTTACACACTTAAAAGGAAGCTGCCGTCAGTCTCAGCTCTCTGTCACGTAAGCATGCGTTTTTAGCATCTGTTTAGCACAATGGTGCTTTACATATTTAGGTTTCTATTTAAACATTGTGCTGTGGGGGGGGGGAGCAAGCAAAGGAGGGAAGCCGTCATATGGCAAGCAGGTCTCTGATGTGGAGAGAGATCTTTTTAAAAGCTTCTTCAGGATGTTGGGTTTATGCTCTGTCGGGTAGTGAATTTCAGATTCAGGAAGGAACCTACTTGTGAGAGACCGTGTGTCCTGCCGCCTTTGAGTGTTGGGGAAAGAGATGCATTAGTTGTGCCCTCCTTGTTGCGATTACCAATGGCTGTGCAGCAGAGTATGTAGAACTCTGCCACAACATGCCCAGGCCTTTCATCTGCACATTTCTTATGTTTCTATGGGTTTTTTTTTTGCCAAGAACTTTGTGTACTGCTTTTGCTTTATAAATAATAAATAGTCACACTCAATTATTTTCTGTCAGATTCCACATGCACCCTTTATGTAACATGTAGCCACAATTCAAAAAGCCAGTGGAAAGAGAATCACCTTTCTGGGGAGTTTCGCCCCTCAACTTTCCCCAGACTTCCCCCCTCCAACTCCCTGGCAACAACATCAATAATATAAAAAGTAATATATTCAAAGGGGGGGGGGAACGCTGCTGATCTCACAGTTAGAAACCTCTGTGGAGACACCTCTGTTCCACAGCCAAATCAACACATAAATATTTACCATCTACTGCCTCAAGCTAAAGCATGCTCTGGCAACTGTAGAGAGACAAAACACTAATCCTAATTTGTCATATATGCCTCTCCACAGTCTTAAAAATAAATTACGTTTTTTTTAAAAGCACTGCACCCGCAGATAAATAGTGTGCTGTTCATCTTGCATCCGTTTCAGTAGACACACCTTAGCTTTGGATTTTCTGAGTGTAGGAACAGCAACATCAGTCATCAAAGATTTAGAACCCCGGTATTTTCCTCCCCGTCTTGTTTTACTCTGTTTGCCTACATTGCTGCTTATAAAATACACACTGTAGGGTTTGCATTGCTTCTGCATTTGACCTCATCAACTTTCTTTACTGTTGTCAGATATTTAATATTGTCCACATTCTGCCCTTGTTGTGGTTCACTTCTCTCTTCCGCTGGACTTAATATTATCCAGGGGGCAGGAGTTGTACTTCGTTATTTGTTTGTTTTAATGGTTTCTATTTATTGATTAGGGAGGATGGTAAAGCCCGATCTCGTCAGATCTCAGACACTAAGCAGGGTCGGTACTCGGAAGGGAGACCACCAAGGAAGACTCTGCAGAGGAAAGCAATGGCAAATCACCTCTGCCTCTTACTTGCCTGGAAAGTCCCTTGCTGAGGTCGCCATAAATCAGCTGCGACTAGACTGAAACTTTATACACACATTCATTGATTAGTTTCATTTGTTTTCAAAATGTATGTCCTTATCCTTCTAAGGGATTTCCCATGCCCCCAACTCGAATAGTGGTTTTCTGTTGTCAGCCAGTTACATGGATTAACATATTCTCTCCAGTGGTTCCTAGAGTACTGCAGTCTAGACTGTTGGGTCAAGCACCTCCTCCTGGACACAGGCAGGGTCATGGGCTTTTTCCTGACTCCAGTGGGAGGGATTTGCTCTCCGTTTACCAGCAGGACCTATCTGGCAAGCAGCCAGGATGTTGTGAGCTTGCTCCACTGAGCAGTCTGACTCCAGTATAATTCCTCAGCTTTAGAATTTTCCCCTCTTTCCTCCCCTTCTCTTTCTAGGGAAAAGTGGAGGAGGCTCTGTTGGGCTCTGAAGCCTGGAGACAGCTATTGCCTCCTGAGGGGCTTTACTGTCCCCCCCCCATTTTCCCACCACTAATAGGACAGCATGAGAAAGAGAGAGAGCAAGAGAGAGACAGTGTCAAACCCACAACATTCCTAATGCTTGTCAGCCTTGCTAGGGGCTGGTATCACTGCTGACATTCTGTGCAGTCCTAAATGGAGAGATAAGTGAATTCCCTTCATGAATTCCCTTCAGCTCTTACAAAGAAGATGATGGATATTGCTTGATGTGATATCATCATGGGAGCCTATGTGAATCAAATGAGCTCAGGTTTACTTCTGCCAATGGCAGGTTGATCTAATGTTTGGGGCTGCTTTAAGGATAGGGAATTCTATGACAGAGAAATTGCTCCCTCCAGTTCAGATCATATGATAGATTGTGCTTTGTGCTATTAATGAAAAGGTTAGCAGGATGACGGCAGACAAAATGAATTGGACACTTCTGACTTGCTTGTTTTGCAGACATTTAAGGCTACTCCAGAGAAAACAACTCCACACAGGTAAACATATACAAACTGCAATAACGTACATGTATGCTTAGGTGTTTAATGCTATTCCATCAACTCTCTTTGTAACTAATACAGAATATCTATATACCAAGAATAAGATGTTGGAAATGACTTTCTATCCAGATTCTGTTTTTGGTTAATGATGTGACCAAAATCAACTTAAAGCTAAGAAACAAATCAGTCAGACGGACTATTACATTACCTGCCTTGGAAATATAGTGTTGGTTTGCAAAGTAAATCCCAAGATTACTTTCCTCAGATTTTGAAAGATACAACATTTGCAAATAAAGAATCTTTAATTTGTTCAAAAATAGTTGTCCATAGTTCTCAGAGGTCTTTCTACAGTATGATAGGTTCACCCAGAAAATGCATTATAATAATAGGAGGAATATTATTTTGTTGAACCTTTGTTTTACCTGTTTTGCAGCTCTAGTATACAGTATACTTCAACATGGAGCCAGCCCAGTCATGTTCCTATATGACCTTCAGCACCCAAAGAAGTAGTAATATCTCTCCAATGTAGCTTTGTGAGACAATAATTCTCTGAGTAAAGCACTTCCTTGCAGGCAGCAGGGCTCTTTAAATGATCAGTTTGTGTGATTGGTTTCCCAGATTCAAGCTTAAACTTATGTTTAAATGTGTACCCTCTCTGAATTGGAACATGTATAGGTTTCTTTTCCCCTTTAAACTGGTGTCCTAAATGTTTGTCAGGTGACACACTGCTCATGGCTCCATGAAATAAATAACAAAGCCAAAAGTCAATGTGGTGCCCAACAAAAGCTGGTATGTGGATGCTTCAAAGGACACCCTAACAACTCCTCAAGGGTACCTAGTGACAGTAAAGTGGTTTTTAAAAGTTAATGTCAAGTTTTTTATTAATTCTGTCTAGTAGATACAGACATTTCTGTGGGGAAAGATGGTGCTGTATTCATCAGCAAGCACAGAGAAAAGGCAGAGCACATCTGTGGGAAAATCATTCCAGGGCTGGAGGAGAATTTTTGAGCCACATGGCTTTAATTACGCTAATGAAAGAAGATAATGTTGACCCTGATCTTTTGAATGCAACTTTAGTACTCCCAGTATTGCAGATCAATTCTTGCTCTCTTGCTTGTGTCTGTTTCCACTCTGGTCAGTACCAAAAGAGGTGTTTGTTATGCAGTTCTGAGTTAGAGGGCTTGAGTTTTGAATTGCTTGATATGCACAATAGTTGCTTCCATCCTTTAACCTGTGAACCATCAGTATTCCCCAGTCTTCCATAAAACTGGAGATATTAATTGTTGCCATGGGAGTAGATAACCTAACAGCACATATTCAGGAACAAGAACTGAGGCCCTGAGACATGATTCTTCGGATACGATTTGTTCAGTGCATGCACAGAATGGAAACTAGGGTGGTACTGAATTATTCACACTAGTTGAGGAATCAATTAAGGCCCTCTTCCCTGGGTCCATTGCGATCATACTGTAGAAGAGTGGTACTCACTCTGCAGCTGGCAGAGAGTGACATTTGCAATTATGATTAACCAAAGGAGCCACATTTACTTCCATTCCTGGGCATAACAACTACACCTCAGGGAGGTTTGGAGCACACCTGTTCCTTGGCAGCAGTTGTTTTCAGGTGAGAACCATTTGCTAACCACAAGCCCCTCTGGGCAAGGGCCATGCTCACTTTCCGGGTGCCAAATTGGGGGACAGAAGAGCCACAGATGGCATGTCAAAGAAACACATGTGACTCCCAAGCTTCTGGGTAGGGTTGCCAACCTCCAGGTACTAGCTGGAGATCTCCTGCTATTACAACTGATCTCCAGCTGATAGAGATCAGTTCACCTGGAGAAAATGGCTGCTTTGGCAATGAGACTCTTTAGTACTGAAGTCCCTCTCCTCTCCATGCCCCACCCACTTCAGGTTCCACCCCAAAAACCTCCCTCCAGTAGCGAAGAGGTACCTGGTAACCCTACTTCTGGGTGAGTAACCCTGTTGTAGAATTTTATCAGTCACCTACCAGAAATTATACAATCTTTGACTCTATAGTAGACCTACTGGTTTGAATGCATTGAGTTGTTGACAAATTATTTAATACAGTAGCTGGTCACAGAAAGCTGCTTACATATTCAGCTGCTCATTCACACTTTCAGTCTGTCTTGACATTGGGGCCTAGTACTTGAAGAAGACAAGCACGTCCTTTAGCTGATAACCAGAGTAAGTGGGTGCTGGGCTCAAAGAATTTGCCAGTAGCCTGCTTCAGACATAATACAAAACCATTGTTGAATTAAATTAACTATTGTCATCATTAAAGGAAGCCACAGTCCTCAATTTGCAAGACCTGAGCAAGACTATCAAAGATAGGACATTTTGGAGGACTTTGATTCATAGGGTCGCCATGAGTCGGAAGCGACTTGACGGCGCTTAACACACACAAACACACACATTGTCATCACAATTGAATACAAGTTTCTCCAGTAATTATGTTTAGTTAAGGTATATCAAGCTAGATTCTGAAGTTAAGGTGTATCAAGCTTGATTGGTTTACCAACCACAGTCTCAATTATAGTTTTGCATAACATCTCAATGGAGACATCCCAGCTTAAACCTGGCTCATTCTCTGATGTCCTCCCAGGCTACAGAGAGAAAGCAATGAGGCCAGCATTTGTTTAGGCAAACTGGATATGAGTGGTCATCTGTAAGCCGAATCCTTGTTTCACAAACTATAGCTATAATACACCATATTTTCAATTGCTGTCTGAACCAATCCTCTGGGTTGGTGGTTTTTTTTTTTAACCATCAGCAACAATGATGCAAAGTTCACATTGTTTTCTCTTCCTTTTGTTTCAAGGACCACTTAAATAGTCCTGAGCGACTGTATCAAATTTCAAAAGCTATTTATCCTGGCTTATGTTAATGGCGCATTTAACTGAATCTGACAGACTTTTTCATTCCCATTTGTGCCAGTTGTTTCCTCAGCATGTTCACTAGGGTTGTATGTCACTCCTTGTCTTCATTACACTGTCTGTCTCAGAATATTAATTTTTCATGACCTGGGAAGAATGTAACTGATAATGGAGCAGAAGGCTAGATTAGAGCAGTAGACTGTTTATTGCTTGTTTAAAGTGGTAATTAGTGTTTAAATATGACACTGTGCAACTTTATTTCTATGTTTTAACTTCCATAATTGTATTAGCATTTTTGTGGGTGATTGGATGGAAGGGATGAATTTACATTGTGCAGAAGAGTTATTGCCTCAAAGGAATTGCGCTTGTTAATTGGCTTCTTGAATGTGATATTTCATAGCCTGTCCTCAGATGATTTTCCATTTTATTTTAACACTGTGGAAGAGAATTACTGAGAACTCAGACATTGAAATGGCTGTGTGCCGTCTGATCATATCATATCCCAGCCTAATTGTCCCAAACTCTATAGCAATCACACACACACACACACACACACACACACACAGATTCTTTTTCATTGTGCTAGGCCCATACAGTTCTTTCTGTGATCATTGGATTACTTGTTTTCTATTGAAATTAATTAATTAGCGTCTTTCTCTATTTCAGTCTGTGCAGTCAGTTAATGTGTGTATATTGAATGCATCCAGAGGAGAGCAGTTTTCCAAACACACACATATCTGACCTCTGCATAATTGGGATTCCTGCAAAAAGCAGGGTCCCTAGTTGCCTTGTACAAAGCTGATATATGTATGCTTTGCAGTCATACAGAGATGTGTACAAATATTCCAGGGAATGCATAGAGGTCAAGGCAGGGCCTGTAAATAAAGAATTTTTATTTCTCTCTCTGCTAAATGCATCACACAGGTATTCTATGGACGTCAGAAATTATTTGACACAATCAGCTCTCTATCTGTATCTAGATGGGAGTTAAGTTAGGTATAACATGTCACTGAGGGTGTTAGAAATGAAGTGATGAATTATCGATTTGTATTGTCCTGAGCTGGATGGCCCAGGCCATAGATCTTGTTGGATCTCAGGTTGGCCCTCAGTTAGCTCTTGGATGGGAGACCACCAAGGACATTTGTGGTTGCTATGCAAAGGCAGGCAATGGAAAACTACCTCTGTTCATCACTTGCCTTGAAAACCCTGTGGGGTCACCATAACTTGGCTGCAACTCGATGGCACTTTCCGCCGCTATAGTACCAGCACTGTCCATTTATGTTCATAACCCCACAGATTCTATGAGTGATATACAGCCCTTTCTTCTTGTTTTGGGCTGGTTTGGGGTCTAGTCTTCTGAACTGCTGAAGGCATCAATGCAGCAGGTTATAGGCAGCCATGAGTGCAGCTTGCCTCCTACTCAGTGGCTGGACCTGTGGGTTCTATACCTGTTCAGGTAATACCACAGTCCTTTGCTGCCTGTGCCACTTGTAACAACCATGCTATAGGTTGGCTTCCCCCATTGTTAAGGGCAAGCGGAAGAAGCAAAACTAATGTGTGGGAGGGGAAATGGTCCTACCACTCCAGTTTACATCTTAATATTTCTACTAACAACATTATCAGTAAATGGCAAGGGATAGAAATAAATCCATCTGCACTGATGAGCTGTTGAGCAGTTTCAAAATCCACATGTATCTTTATGTTAAACACACTCAACAGCAACCTTCCAACTACAAATTTCTTGCTTTTTTCTCTTCTGCTGTCTCTCCATTCACTGGTTATTGGTGTAAATAGCCCAATTCTAGATGGCTACATAGCTAGGGAAGACAATCTTACAGAGATATTTCATTAGAAAGGCTAGGCTTGGGGAAATTGTGTTAGTTTCATAGGCACAGATGAAACATTATTCTTTTAGTCACCTTACACAGTACAGAAGCTCCCCATAACAAGGTATTCGAAAGTATTCAAGAGGTGTATGTGTGTGCCAATGTTTTATCCCATTCCTCTTCACCTTACAGAGCCACTCAATCTGAAGCAAAGTGGATCAAACTTCTGTTCATTGCCTATAGCCTGTTTTACTGGGTTTTACAGAATAATGCATAGTAAAAGGAGGGAGGTTCCAGTGCTAAACTGATTGTAACAGGTCGATTGAATTCCATCTTATGAGGTGTTAACTGGTGTTTTACCCTGGCGTAGCAAAACCAGAGGCTGTCATGTTTTACAACTGAACAGAACACAAAATACCGTACCAATGAAAATTTTCCTTGGTTAATTTTGTTGCTCTGATTTAAATTAGTTTATTCTATTATTTATTTTATTAAAATTTCTGTATCATCTTTTCTCTTTGCTCAAGGCATCTTACAAGTAATAATGAAAATATTACAGATTAAAACCAAAATAAAAATAATCTGATTACAATTAGGGCTGCCCATTAAAATTAATACTAGTGAATACAAATACCATTGAACTCCCAGATTTCATTCCCAGTTTACTAAGTGTAGCCATTTTTCTGTGAACTCTGTGGGGAAGAAACCATTTAAAAACACTTTAGAAAGGTCCCAAGTTGGCCTCAAAGCTACATTTTTTTATTTGGAAACTGTCCCCTAATTTGAATGATGAAAGGAATGGTTGAGAATACTCAGTGTTGAAGTAACTTCAGTTAGCAGTCCTGCTGAACGCTGTCATCAACTGCATTAAGCTTGGAAAATAAGAATAACGTTTTTAAATAATATAAAATACTTTATGGGGCTACCATCTAGTGAGGCTTTGCTCAAATTATGGCTTTTTTGTTCCTTCATATAGGAAACTGATTTGTGCTGATAAGCTAATGTGTGTGTCAGACAGCTTCTCAGCATATGTTTAGGGAAGGACATAAATACTGTTCTGATTGTCTCCACTTTGCATTTAATAGCATTTTTTCCCCTGAACATGAATTCCTGTCTTAGAATTCATGTTGGAAAGGTAACCTGAGAATCACCCCTAAGGTACAGTAACAAATTATACATCATATCTGATGGTATCTGCACCAGGCCGCTTAACACGATATTAAGAGGTTTCAGTCCAACTTGTTTCACAAATTATATTTACGCCATTACATTTGTTCTCTTCCCAAAGAAAAACATTAAAGGCTGTCTCTCTCAGAGTACTGTTTGGAAGCTCTTTGGATGTGATAATTTGTACCTTACTCATATTGCCTTTGCGTGCAATCCTAAGGGTGGGGGGAAAGCTCCTTAGGAGCTGGCATGACCCCACGATGGCTAAGTGCCCCTTTAACCCAGGATAAGGGGCATTTGCCCTGACCTGGATGGCCCAGGCTAGCCTGATCTCGTCAGATCTCAGAAGCTAAGCAGGGTCAGCCCTGCTTAGTATTTGGATGGGAGACCACCAAGGAATACCAGGGTTGCTGTGCAGAGGAAGGCACTGGCAAACCACCTCTGTTAGTCTCTTGCCATGAAAACCCCAAAAGGGGTCACCGTAAGTTGGCTGCGACTTGAAGGCACTTTACACACACACACACACACACACACACACACACACAAGGGGCATTTATGCCATCCTGGGAGCAAACACGCCAGTGTTGGGGAGCCGCAGAGTTGTGCTGGCCCCCACCGCCAGCACAGCCATGCCAGCAGGGAATTCCTGGAAGGAAAAACCCACACCAGCGTGGGGGTGCATTCTTGGGGCATTCCTGGGGTGAAGCTGCCTGTAGGCAGCTTCCTAACCCCTTCTGCCCCATTGCCCCTTCTCACAGCAGCATGGCTATGCCACTTTTTTTGGAGTCATAGCCTAGTTGATTTCAATGGGGGATTTTCCTCTTTTTTAAATTTGTTAAATAGTTTAAATTTCTTTTTGGTGGTTGGGAAGCCTCTGAGGAGGTGGCACAGCTGTGTCACTCTTGGCTGCTGTGGATCTACCCCCCCTTCAGGAATGAGCTGACTGTGTTATATTTAAAAGAAAAAAGAATGTTCCCTTTTATTCTTATGAACCCTCCTGAGGCTTTTTTTTTTTTTTTGCATCAAGTCACAGCCGACTTATGGCGACCATATAGGGTTTTAAAGGCAAGAGACATACAGAGGTGGTTTGCCATTGCCTCCTTCTGCGTAGCAACCCTGATATTTCTTGGTGGTCTCCCATCCAAATACTGACCAGGGCCAAAACTGCTTAGCTTCTGAGATCTGAGGATCTCAAAAGCTAGCCTGGGCTATCCAGGCCAGGGCCCCTGAGACAATAGCTTCCGCAAAAGTTAAAGTTTAAGCAAATTCCTAACCGGTCATTGACTTTTTAAAGCAACACCTAATGATCTTTTAAAACAACATTATTATTTAATTTTTTTACCTTGCAAAAGCCATTTTAGTTCATTAGTTAGTATTAAGCCCTTTTCCTTCTTCATTTGGTTGGGTGCTTCTGTCTTGTAAATAAAGCTACTGTCTTACAAGTAAAGACAACTCTTGTCTGACTGCATATGACATGGGATTTCATGACACTAGTGCTTGGATTAGCCTTCTACTGATGACAAATACGAATCCAGCTCTGTTTAGGACTGTGAAAATGCCCCAAATGAAAAACAGTGTGGATTGGAACAGTTACCTCACAAGCACAAACTGGGTTTTTATTTGACTTCAGCTTAGTCTAAGAAGGGGTCCTATTTTTGAACCCCTTATAATGTCACAATGTAAATCCAAATCAGAGAATGTCAGAGCTGGAATTTATAACTAATCCAGTCTACTGCTGGCAGTGTATTTTCGATAAGTACTGTACCCAAATTATATTCTAATTGAGTTTAATGTAAAAAGGTTGTCTTCAAAAGAGATTCTAGGGCTTCCTTTGGAAATGAATTACCTGCCACCTCCCCAAAAGCCCATGCTTGTGTTAGCTTCTGAAGACAAAAAGTTTGTTTTAGCTTTTTGTGGAGGGATAGAAATATTGTTATTTTAGCTGTGAAGTTTTTTTCTTGGCCACTAATCTTAGGAAGATTTGTCCTTTAGCTGCATTTATTTAACTACTTCCTTTCTCTCCACAGCCCTGGTGAATTGTTCTCTTCTTTATGCCAACGTATGTGTGATTCTTCTAGAGTGGATATTAGGGTAAACACTTCCTTGCACTTTTCTGTTAAGGTTACTCCCTAAGTATGGCCGGAATCAAGGGCCATTTATTATTAGCTGCGCAATCCCAGTGGAATTGCCCTGGGTCTTCTTTTGCGTTTTTCATGGTTTTTCCAACACTGTTTTCCACATGGTTTTGACCACCTCGCAGCCATCCTGCAGTTGACTCACAGAATCAGAAACGTCTTTTATCACAAATTTAAATTTTGCCTCATCCCCAAAGTGAAGCTAATCCGGACAATGCCTGTGAATGGTGTAAACTCTGGGCTTCTTTCCTCATGCCCATTCCTGCTTGTCCCTCCCCCCTTCAAACCCCCTCCCCCTTGAAGCCATTTTGGTGATTTTTGGTAGTGTGTTTTAAGATCTCGGGAATGGAGCCGGGTGTTTCTCCCCCCCCCCCCCGCTCCTTGCCTTACACGGGACCTTTCTAGTCAGTTTCAGCAGCCAGAGTTCTTTAAAGTTTGCTGGTGCTAGACCCTTCTTTGAGATAGCCAGAAACAAATTGGTGGGGAGGGGCTTCCTTCTCTGTTTTGACTGTAAAATGGTGTTCCATGTCCCTCCATTCCCCATCTGCCCATCCCAGCTGGGTTTTTTTTGTTGTTGTTAGCAATCACTTGCAAACAGAAAAAGGGGTTTTATGCCTTAAGGGGACATGTATGGGGGGATTCTTTTTTTAACTGAGCCCCCCCACACACATCCTATTAAAGGCATGAAACCCGTTCCCCCCATTTGTGAGTGATTGCCGATGCACTGAACTAGCCTGAAACAAATTGGTTGGCTGTGTGTGTGTATGTGTGTGTTTCCAGACCCATCTCTGCTTTGGCTATAAAATGACCACTCGGTTAATTACAAATGTAAGAATCCCTCTGCAGGGCTGGTGACGTATTTCAAAGAACATGCTACAGCCAATTACAAAGCAACATTGTCAGGGTGAGGGACTCAGTAGCTCTGTATTTCTCTGGGGATGAATAATCGAGGACAAGGTAAACAGGGAACATCTTCAGGGCAAAAAGCTCCCATGAATAACATTTTTTAGAATTCAGATCAGAAAGCTGAGTGGCAAACCCAGAGCAAAATTACCCTGCATAAATGGCCAGGATTGTAAGCAAAGTTAACATTTCCTCCTTGGGGAAAATATTTGAGGAATTTCAGTGAAAACCAGAAGAGTTTCAATTAGATTGTCACCATTTCTCAATGAAAAAAGGAGGGTAACACATCTCGGCTTTGCTTATCTAGTTGTTTTCAACAGTTCTATTACCATTTCTAGACTTTATTTATGTGTTTATTGTATCCCATTTAGTTCAGGTCTGGACCTCATTTTATCTTTACAATAGTCCTCCAAGGAAGGTTAAGATAGCAGTTAGTTCCAAGTAACACTGAACATGATTTTAAACCCTAAATATTCTCAGATCAAGCCCAATATTTTATCCTGAGCACTGAGTAATAAAGGGACAGGACAAGGGAACAGGACTGGGTGAGATAATATTCTTTTATCAGTTTGGAACCAGACAGCTTCTTTACGCAACCTCACCCAATTCTCCTCCTTACAATTACTCCCATCTCACATGGCTTTTGTACATGCAAATCCTGTGATCCCTAGCTCAATTTTATTGTATGATCAGATGACACCCCTCCCTTCCTTGATTGTTGATTGGATCCAACCCCATGGTCTTCTTGCTTAACTATACACTTTCCATTTTATTTGCACACTTTTCCAGTGACCTTCCTAAAGCTGAGTCAGATGGTTCTGTGAACCTTCTTATCTTATACACAATACATCTGGACATAAAACCCAAAGTAGTATTTGCTTTAAAGCTTATGCACATTTCATCTTACAAAATAAACACATATTTTAAATTGTAGGTTTAAATCAATTGCATATTTCATCAGTGGTTCAGAAACGATGAGAGGTTTATCTGGGTTCTTGGACAAGGCATAGCTAACTGCAAAATCTGTTGTCACAATGGAAATTGCATTTGCTGATGCTTTTTCTGTTTAGAAATGGATCTGACTTGGTGCTAAATAAAAAAAATACATGAACTGGAGAATTGGATTACAGTTACGGGCTATTCATGTGGAGGAGTATTAGTTGGTCAGAGGATCTTGCATTTGGCTAACAGCTCAAGGGTTCCAGTGGTAAATATCCGCTAATGGAAGGTATTTCTATCAGTAGAATATGACTTCACCTCCCCCTTGCCACTGTAACCCCTGAAATGCTACTCTGGGGACAAGAGCAATCTGATGGGAAACGTGGAAGGGGGTCTGTTGTGGGAAGGGGGAATCAACAAAAATTGCCTCCTTCCATTAGTAGAAATTTCCAGTTCTAATGCAAAATGAGTGCCTGTATGTAAATGAGCATTTATGAGTAATGTGATTATAACTTTCGGTATATCTTCAAAGCGGCCATTATATAATAAGCCAAGATAGAGTAACAGCCTTATCTTTACCAGACAGCAGATAGATTAAGTGATAGTCGTGAGAACATACAGGAAAGTGTGAATCAGTGGAGTAATAAAAGAAGATCTTATAGAAGAATATAAATCACAACTGAAATTTTTTTTCTTTCTTTGCCTTTCCATATGGGCAGCACTCTGTTTGATTGGACTATTTAAGAATCTGCCAAATAATGTGTTGAGGGGTAAGGCATTATGTCTGGCCAAGAAGAAAAGTCTTTGAAAGGTTGGAATACCATATATACTCGCGTATAAGCCGAATTTTTCAACCCCAAAAAAGGGCTGAAAAAGCCGAACTCGGCTTATACATGGGTCAGTACGTAGAGGGGGGAGGAGGGAGGGGGAGGGAGGAGGGAGGGGGGAACTTACCGCCGTCACTGCCGCCGGGCCCGCGCGGCTTCCTCCGGCCAGCAGCGGCCTGGAGGGGCCTCCTGCAGGAGCAGGAAGACCGTGCAGCCGCCGATTCGCCGCCTCTCCTGGTGAGTAGGGGGTTCAGGGGCTCTTCCCCCTCCCCCCTTGGATGGCACTGGGGTTGGGGTGGGTGGGAGGGCCCGGGAGGCCAGCGGGAGGGTGACCTGGGGCTGGGGCGAGATCATCCCTGCGCTCTAAAATGGCGACCTCCATTTTAGAGCGCAGCATTACCTGTAAAGGGAATTTCTTATTGACCCTTGGCTTATACGCAGGTCAATAAGAAATTCCCTTTTCTGGCCTCAAATCTGGGGGGTCGGCTTATACTCGGGTCGGCTTATACCCAAGTATATACGGTAGTTAAGAATTCTAAATAATCAGGAAGCACTGGAAAAGATAGGGTGCTCTGTCCCCAGAAAGAGGGTGCACATTTCACTTTGGCATCACCACATAGTTCAAGATGGTCCCTTCGTTCTAAATCTGTGAGTATCTTATTCATTACTGAAGGGAGGTCTGAGGGAAAACTTGGACAGGAAATCTGTAAACTTGAAAGTCTTTAGTAGAAATTTACCATGGGATCTAAACCATTATTTGTGTGGTCTTCTTACCCCTTTCAAGAATTCATAAGAAAATTTGATGAGAATAAGCATGTATGATGAAGCTTATGCTTCTGGTTTTAGTATCAGTTACACCATTGTGTACTGGAGAGGGGTCTTCTGCCTGTAGAAAAAAATCAGTAACATGGTAGATTCAGTAAACATACTGTTGTGTATCCAACTTTTCAGTTCTTCCAATGAATCAGCATTTCTATTCTGCAGAAATTTCTGCCAATTCTCCCCTCTCACTTCCGACCACCACTTTGCCCTGTGCTGTTTCTGAGGGTCCACTGTGATCCTCACCCAAGAGTGTCAGAAAAGTGGTGGGGATCAGTTTGTGTGTGTGGAAGAAGGATTCTTCCACTTGCCTCCCCCTCTCTTGCCTTAATTTGGTAGCTGCCACCACTCATGTTCTGCCCTTTCTTTTGCTATCTGTGGCTTAAGGTGCAGAGAGAGATTCCATGGTTTGTGTATATGAACGTCATCATCTGGAGATTATAGCAAATTGAAACTTGACTGGACCTGGAAACTTTGACTCAAGCTGTGCACATCAAGGGGGAAGCATGCGAGCAATGGCAACAAGCTATTCTTTCAGTTGAATGTCAGCTTGTCCTGATGTCTGAGTATAGTTGATCCATTCACAAGCAGGGGAGACATTTACGAGCTCAGTAAATATGGCATAATCCTCCACCTTGATTTCATTCTTCCATTGTGTGAATTAGCCCTTAATGTGGTCTATGCATCTTGCTGTTTTCTGCTAACCCATTGCCCTTGACGATTACTTCAGTGTGGATAGAGTATCAAGAACATTCTCCTATCAATATTGGGTGACCAAAGGTTGGAGAAGAGGAGAATTCAGTATTTGAGGCTCCAACTGAATGCATTTCTCATTGTTGGGTTTTTTTCTTTGTTAATTTCAAAGACGCCATCCTATTGGTTTGATTTAAGGCAAACAGCATCTTTTTGGTAATTGTGCACAATAGCTTGCAGGCTTAAAACGGAAAATCCTATTATGATTTCAACTAAAATTTTATCTTCATTGGCAATACTCTGAAGTAATTGCATTTTTCATTTAGTGCAGAAAAAGTCTGTACAGTGGGACAGGTAAATGCCTGAAGCAAGATTTTGGAAAATGAACATTTTAATTATCGGATCTGAGCTTGAAAACAATGGAACTTTTCCTTCAAGTTATATGCAAGCATGATCAGTAGTCGTTTTGTCTAAACGTATCTTACTGCCTTACTTGGAGAGCCAGCATGGTGTATTGGTTAAGAGCGGTGGCTTGGTGCGGTGGACTCTAATCTGGTGAACTGGGTTGGTTTCCCCACTCCTCTACATGTAGCCAGCTGAGTGACCTTGGGCTAGTCACAGCTCTTAGAGCACTCTCCGCCCCACTTACCTCACAGGGTGTCTGTTGTGGGGAGGGGAAGGTGATTGTAAGCCAGTTTGATCCTCCCTTAAGTGGCAGAGAAAGTCAGTATACCAAAACCAACCCCTCCCTTCCTCTTCATCCTCCTCCTCCTTCTTTCTTACAGTATTTGCAAATGTAGCACCCAAAGGCCCATTATGCTTTCTTTGGGTCATCAGGGAAAGAACCATTGTGGTATAGGGGTTAGAGTGCTGGACTAGGATCTGGGATGCCCAAGTTTGAATCCACACTCTGCCATGGGAGTTCATTGGGTGATCTTGGGCCAGTCACACCCTCTCAGCCTAACCCATATCACAGGGTTGTTGAGTGATACAATGGAGAAGAGGAAGATGCAAGTTGCTTTGGATCCCCATTGGGCAGGGCATAAATGAAGTAAATGAAATAAACAAATAAATGAACCATGTTGGTAATATAATTCCTTTGTCACTCATTTTTTTAAAATGCATTTGTTTATTTCTCTTTCTTTTTTACCCTGCCTTTTAACGATAGACCCCTTTTGTGAAGATGGGGTATTTCACGCCTCTTGAAACCCCCATGTATTGTAAAACCACCAAATCCTTAAACTGAGTATCTGCATACTGGACACTACAAGCTGCAGTGATGGTGTCACCATTTTACATAGATTATTTATAGGCATATCTTGGCATGTTTCAATCATATAAATAAATTATGTTACTCTGATCATAGACTGAAACAATACAAAATGGACATAGTTTGGGTAAATGGACCAAGAAGCTCCCAGGAATGCATATGTGAGATCTATCAGTGATGCTCATGAATGCCTGAGTACTGAATTGAATCATTGGTGTAAAAAATAATCTACCCATTTGGGGTTCTGTGTACTGCTCCATGTAGTTTCCAAATTCTAGAATTCCTCTGCACTTTATTTTATACAGAAACTATCTGAGTATAAGTGTGTGGCTTTGAATTTGAATTTGTGAGCTTCAGCTATACAGGATTTGCATCTCATGAGTAGCAGTCATTTCCCTGCAGGCAAAGAATTGGATAACTAAACGGATACTTTTATAAGCAACCTCTTTTTATTGAACTTGATATACTTCATCAGCTCATTCTACATTTCCCTTTTTGTTTTTCTCTCTCTCCTTTGGCAGTTGCATTTTCAGGTCTCGGCTTTACCACCTTCTATTTAGCTGGGAAGTTGCACTGCTTCACCGATAAAGGCCGGGGGAAAAGCTGGCGGCTCTGCGCAGCAATTCTACCTCTGTACTGCGCCATGATGATAGCTCTATCACGAATGTGTGATTACAAGCATCACTGGCAAGGTAAGCCATAGCAATCCCATCCTTGTGGTAACTATCCTTCTGCTTTACCTGCTGTACAGAGTCTTATGGATTGTTGGGGGATAGCTAAATAATTAGTCTTATTCAGTACAGGATTGTTTCACATATAAGCCTGATAAAGATTTCCTATTAATTGTTGAAATAAGCAACATGTCAGGCTTAGTTAAGGAATTTGTTCTAACACAGCTTTAGATCTATAGGTCTGCAACACACTTCTATCCTTTCCACTAACTTGCATACTCAATTACTTCAATACGTTTGGCCAGTTGCAGTAGTCAGCAATTGTACCCGTCAAACCAAAACAAAATTGGATATTTGCAGACACAAATGTCTTTCCCTTACTCACTTGCTGGCCCCGACGTATTGATAGTTGAAGCTGAATGCTATGGACTGGTGTGCCGTTCCGGGGACAGAGAGGAGAAACTGAATGAAAATGGTTAGTTTACAGCTGATCAGGTGACAACATTGCAGCTCCCAGCAAATGTGTCAAACTATTTATTTAAATGAGTACAGTTCTTAAAACAATGCAACAAAGATGGTTTCAGAATTTCCCTCATACATGATTGGCCATCGTCCTTTAATTTCCCTTAGTGACTCGAGACTGTGTCATCCAATCCATAGATACCAGATGGTGCAATATGATTGTTTCCCTCTTGTCCAGTACACAGTGTAGAATGTGTATGTAACTATGCAGGCATGCATGATGTAGGGGTATAAAATGTTAAAACGATTCTCAAGTTTGCTATATAGGTAAGTTTTGGAGTAAATTCTTAGAAATCTGTTCTGCCAAAAGCCAGAATTATTCATGGAATGAAATGTGTGCTGTGAGGCAGATAATTGCAGTCACATTTTCTGTATGGTGGAAATAGAGTGTTCCCAAGGGGATTATTGCTGTGTCCATTACAGCTGCATATACTTGCCTTTGAAGTTTAAGGAGATAGAACTAGGGGAGACGACATTCTAGATGTCATTTGGAAGCCAGGGACTGTATTCACAACTTTTTTTTCCCCTTCTGGTGACCTTAATGTTTACCTGAAAGGACCACGTCTTCCATGGGGAAAGTAAATCACTTGGTACAGCCACAGGCTGTTGTTCAGCCATTGTCTTTTATGTTCAGAGGAGACAGGCAATTGTGCTGAATTACCTGTGGTGGCTTTGTGATAAGAGCCTTAACTGCCCAGCTGGGTAACAATGAGGGCCATCAGTATAGTGTATGGGAACTCAGATTCTGTTGGTGAAAGTCAAGGAGGGCAGCCTCCCTAAAAAGCCATAGATAAGTATTGACCCCATTGATACTGTGAGTTGCCTCAGCCTTGGTGGAAAAATAAGTATTCATCGTTTTAGCATGGCTATCTCTGAGGACAAATGCATTTTTGCCATTACAAATTCCAAGCATGTATATAATTATTTTTAACAAGGCTTTTCCTCCTCATTTCTGAAAAGAGTGCAATTTATTTTACCAACAAGGTAAGCAGAAATAATTATCGTGAATAAAAGGCCACTGACTGTCAACACTGAATCTGGGACAACTTTTTCTTTGTACTTTTTAAACTGAAAAAAGAATGAAAATGAAATAAGTTTGGGACAGTTCCAAGAAGCACAAAGTCATAAGCCCTTCTGCTTCAGAGAGAAAAACACTTTTATAATTTATCGGCTGTTTTGACATATAATTCACAAGGAGGTGGCTGAATATCTGACACATTAGTAAGGCCCTGATTACTTGGGGCTGAAGGAAGTGCCTCTGTGCATCTGCGAAGTACATCCTTATCACTAGGGTTGCCAACTTCCAGGTAATAGCAGAAGATCTCCTGCTATTACAACTGATGTCCATCCAATAGAGATCAGTTCCCCTGGAGAAAATAGCCGCTTTGGCAATTGGACTTTATGGTATTGTAGTCCCTCCCCTCCCCACACCACACCCTCCTCAGGCTCCACCCCAAAAACCTCCCACCGGTGGTGAAGAGGGACCTGGCAACCCTACTTATCAGTATGTCACGTCAGTGAACCATCTCTGAAAGGTAAAGTTTTAAAATCACACATTTATTTCACTTTTCCTCCCAAGAACTCAATGAAGCATAAGGAAATCTACCATCCTCAATTTGATCCTCAGAACATCCCTATGAAGTAGGTGAGGCTGAAAGATAGTGACTGCCACAAGGCCAGTCATCTGCCCAGCCACCCTTGCTCCCTATTTGGGTAACCATCCTACAAGCAGGCAAGTGAGTCCCAGCCCTACTCACATGACATGGGGGAAGCTGTTTTTGCTGAGGAAAACCCCCTCTTCCCACTTTGGATTCCTCGGAGCTCCCCAACTCTCTCAAGAGCTTTGAGGGGCCTTTTCCTCCAATTGCTGCCACCCCCTTCCATTCTGATGCCAGGAAGAGCATCAAAGAGGACTGCCATGTTATGCGTTGCTCACCACAAAATGGCTGCCATTGAGCTAATCGCAGAAAGTCACCTTAAGCATGTCTTTGGAGAGGCAGCAGGTAAATTTTGTAAATAAATGTTAGGGTTTCCCAAGCCAGATGGGTTTCTATGATGGAGCCTGGTGTTTCAGAAAGGATACTCTCTGCAGATGTCAAGGTGATTCCTTAGGGTTGCCACCTCTGGGTTGGAAAATATCTGGAGATTTCTGGGGAGGAGCCTGAGGAGAGTGTGGTGTGGGGAGGGACTACAATGCCATAGAGTCCAATTGCCAAAGCAACCATTTTCTCCAGGGGAACTGATCTCTATTGGCTGGAGATCAGTTGTAATAGATCTCCAGCTAGTACCTGGAGGTTGGCAGCCCTATGATTCCTCCTGGGGTCTTCTGAAGAACTTTGTGTTGCAGTGAGTTGAAGGAAAGCCAGGATTGTCTCTGCTTTGGGGAAGAATGATTCTTCTTCCAATTCTGGGCAAGTACTAATCTTGCTGATGTTACACCACTGAGCACAAATCCATGGACTTCTTTAGGAAGAAAATCCATGCAATTCAACAGGAAAACCTTATGGGATAATGGTAACTTTCCTTATACCTTGAGAGATCACTGTAGCAACCATATTACAGTATTCTACTGCTCTGCTGCATGTATAAAATTTGCCTTGACAGCAACACATATCCAACAATTCTCTTTAGCCCTTTGATACATTTTTGCCAATTTAAGGGGTGACTGGTGCCACTGGTATAGCATCTTAAGTACATTTAAACCACTTCTTAACATGGCCTGCCCAAACCTCTGGGTTTACTAGGGCTTTCAGATCTTTCATCCAGAGCTCTTTACATTTTTTTTCCAATTTGCTATCAACATCCAATAGATCTTAGAGGATATATTTATTTCGCTGGCTAATGCTGATTTTTCAAAACCTGTCAGTTGGGCTCTTATTTCCTCTTTAATGAGAAGCATTTGTAGGCAACTTTTAATCTGTAGATGCTGTAACCAAGGAATCTGCCCATTGCTTAAAGCTGTCTGCAAAGGTGATTATTGTTTGCCCATTTGGTACTCAAGGCTTATAATCAGACACCCCCAGATCTTCCCCAAGATTGAAATTCCCTTCCTTTGCAGCCTGACTAAAGACTTTTGATCTTATAACAGATGCCAACAGTGCTATTCCAGGAGCTAATTTGGATCTAACCTTTGTCCAGGCATTTTCTAGGGCATTAATTACAAAACTGTCCTTTACATAGTAGTGATTCCCCCTTTTATTCAAAAATCCAGACTCTCAATGGTATTGACACAAAGGATTGCTCAACTAAGGTTAATGTTGTGTCTTTATCTTCCTTTCTCCATTTAGTTATCCAGCCTGCTATAGCTGAATAGTAATACTTTTGTATACTGGGGATTCCTAGACCCCTTTTATCATCTTACCCTGAGCATCCTGAAGGTTAATCCTGGGTCTCTTGTTGTAACTCAAAATAAAATTAGATAAATATTTTTGCATGTTTTTAAGCTCTTGCTCCTGCATTAGTACTGGAACGTTCCAAAACAGGAAGGTCAATCTAGGTAATATTGATATTTTAATTAAATTGATTTCACCTAACAGTGATAACTTGAAATGCGACCAGGAGGCTAGTTGGTTTTTAATTTCCTTCGAGACTCCCTTGAAATTCAAGCGACACAGATCTTTGCGGTTTTTTAAACTGGAACGCATTAAGGATGGGATTATGTTTAGAGGATCCCAGTGCAGGGATTTGGCACTGATCACTTCCTGGTCTCTTCTAGAACAATAAGTATAATATTGTACAAAACTGAGGATGTGACGTTGCAATTACCTGAAGTAAGCAGTTGCTTTCACCCCACCAGGAATGTCAATTCTATCTATTACATTTAGAGTTAGGGCGGCCAAGAGGGGGACCTGAGGAAGCAACATTTGGGGATCCGAAGTCAGCTGGAGGGCCCCTGAATCACCCTGTATTCATGGAATGCATTTTTTTAAAAAATGAATGCAGTTTTGACTGCAGCCACTAGGGGCACAGAGAAGGCAGAGCACAGTCAAGACCTCAGCCTTTCTGCAAAATTCACCACGAGGCTGAGGGTAACCCTTGCTTTTCAGATCCTGCTAAACACCATCAGCCAAGCCAGCAGTGGAGCAAGGCAAGACCAGCAGGACAAGCTGCAGTCAGTGCTAGACTGCAGCCTCCTAGCAAGATCATTACCTACAGCAGTCAAGCCCCAGCAGCTAGGTCACAATTGTACCTTGGAAATGCCTTCTGGCTAGGTTTGCCAACCTCCAGGTAGTAGTCAAAATTCGGCTGCAAGTGCTACTCGGGAGTTTAGAATTCAAGGTGCAAGCACCAGCAAAAGTAAACCTAAAATAAGGTAACGACAATACAAAATTGCTCTTAAAATGTATATTAAAGGTAATTACTAGCAGGCACAACCTTGGCTGAGCAAACAGGAAATTTACAAAAGGTTCAAAGTGAATTCAATATAACAGCATACAAGCTTGACACAAAGATAAATATAGGCAAAAGTGCTCAATGCATATCATAATTTCAAGTCCATTAGACGTCTTCCTTTGCCGTCCATGTATACAAGAAAGGCACACTCCTTCATATATTGAATGAACTTAGCACGGAAGGACTAAGAGCTTGAAAAAGTTTTATATGAAATGGAATTATACCGGATTTCCATTGCACCACGTCTTGTCTCCGTTGCTTGAATTTTATATGCATGGACTTGAAATTATGATATGCATTGAGCGCTTTTGCCTATATTTATCTTTGTGTAAAACTTGTATGCTGTTATATTGAATTCACTTTGAACCTTTTGTAAATTTCCTGTTTGCTCAACCAAGGTTGTGCCTGCTAGTAATTACCTTTAATATACATTTTAAGAGCAATTTTGTATTGTAGTTACCATATTTTAGGTTTACTTTTTCTGGTGCTTGCGCCTTGAATTCTAACCTCCAGGTAGTAGCTGGAGATCTCCTGCTATTACAACTGATATCCAGCTGACAGAGATCAGTTCACCTGGAGAACATGGCCGCTTTGGCAATTGGACTCCCCAAACCCCGCCCTCTTCAGGCTCCGCCCCAAAAATTTCCCACCGGTGGCGAAGAGGGACCTGGCAACCCTATACAGAGGGCTTTCAGCAGTCATGGAGCTGGGAACCAGTGACTCTTCTCCTGGTCAGGAGGCTGCAGCAGGGAGGGGGAGGGGGAGGGGGAGGGGGAGGGGGAGGGGGAGGGGGAGGGGGAGGGGGAGGGGGAGAAAAACATCCTTCTCAAGAAGTTTGGAGGCTGGGCTGCAGCTGCTAGATTTTCCATATGCATAAAAAACCTTGCATTGCAGCCCTGCTTGAAAGGGTAGAGTGCTCATGTGGAAAGTAGAGAGAGCCCAGAGTGTAGAGACAACAATGGAGGGGAGATCTATATTCTTCCAAGGTTTATTTCCCCATTGAGCTGATTTATCTGAGAATGTTGCTTTATTCTCATGGTTGTGTTGGAGTGATATGCCCTATCTTTAGTATGTTTTATGGTTTTGAGAGCCAGTGTGGCATAGTTGTTAGGAGCAGTGGACTGTAATCTGGAGAACAGGGTTTGATTCCCCACTCCTCCATATGAGCGGTGGACTCTAATCTGGTGAACCGGGTTGGTTTCCCCACTCCTACACATGAAGCCAGCTGGGTGACCTTGGGCTAGTCACAGTTCTCTTCCAGCTCTCTCAGCCTCACCTGCCTCACAAGGTGTCTGTTGTGGGGAGAGGAAAGGAAAGAGATTGTAAACTGGCTTGATTCTCCTTAAAAGGTTGAGAAAATTGGCATCTAAAAACCAACTGTTCTTTTAAATTTTATTATTGAAAGTTGGTGGAGAGTGTGGGATATAAATATTTTAACCAAAGATAAATGAAATCTTTCTCAGACTTCTGCCTCAGACGCCACTTCCCATCCCAGGTTCCTACTACACTCTCTTCCTCCCCTCTATCCTATCACCACCATCTCTGTCTCTCCCTTCTTTTCCATATACATGTGCAGCCTAGCAATCTTTCTCTTGCTGCTCCTCCTCCCTTTCCCTACCCATGCACTATTTGTGGCAAATGTCCATAAGGGCAGTAAAGTGGATGATACACTGGTTGTGTTGTGAGGATCATCTTCTCCTTGCTGGAAATCACTCAAGTGGGACATTTAAATCCCCCCAAGCATTCTGGGGGTGGCTGCTTCACATTCAAACGTGGCTGTCATTCACAGCCCAAGATGCACACAGATCTGTTGAGTACAAGAGGATTTGCAGTGTTTGGTTGTGTTAAACATGTTTGATCTCCTTTGGAATGCTTTATTTTCAAGGGGAAAGAAGAGTCCCCTGATAGGGCATGGGGGAGTCATTCTGAATGCTGAATAGTTGGAATGCAAAGTGTTGTCATAGAGAGACAGGAAGATGTTAATTGTTTAATGACAGCACAATGCTTGATTTTCTATAGAAACTTTTAAAAGGTTGAAGGAAGAGACTATAAACATACTGTGACGTATTTAATTGATTTTCTTCTGAATTCCTGAAGGAAAGCAGCCATGCAGTAAAAACATATTGTACTAATGTCTTGATTTTATTGTGATAAATATCATGTGTATAAGGCCTTTTTCCGCAGTCTGATAGCTCTTAATTGAATGCAAAAGTACACAGAAAGGATTTTAATAAAGGTGGAACAAACAGGCATTGTGCATGGATAGCTGTCATTTACTAATGACAATTAAATACCATTATTTGAGGCCTATATAATACCTAGGGATGACAGCCCCCTGGTGGGACCTGGGGATCCCACAGAATTACATCTATCTCCAGACTACAGAGATAAGTTCACCTGGAGAAAATGGATGCTTTGGAGGGTGGACTCTATGGCATTGCACCCCATTGAGGTCCCTGTCCTCCCCAGGCTCCACCTCCAAATCTCCAGGAGTTTCCCAACCTGGATCTGGTAACCCTACCCCTCCTCGTCCCCCCTCCAGGGGCAGGGGGGACTTGGTGACCCTAATAATGCCCATTATTTGGTATAAGGATCCATTTGATTGTGAAGTCTTGAAATATTGGTGTTCACCTTTAAAGGCATGATGGCCAATTAAAAATGTTTATAGATCTTATATCAGTCTTTAAAAGCAAAAGCTTTAAGAACTTACAAACATAAAAAAGAGGCTTGCAAGATCAGATCCAATGTCTGTCTTGATCATCATCCCACGGAGATCAGGCAGAGGCTCTTCAGAAAACCACAAGCAGTATAGAAGCATGTGGCTTGCTGCAGCTGAAATTCAGAGATGTACTGTTTCATTTAAAACAGCAGAAACCCATCCACGATCTTCTTTCGTATCTCACGTGAAAAGGGAGTTTATATGCTAGTCTGTGATAGGTGGACTTTCGTTTGTGTTCATATGTTTACATTTTTCAAATGGTCACTGAAGTTCTTGGTGATAAGCTGAATTTTTAGAATGTTTAGATCAGCACTGAATTAGCACTCCAGTGGGACTTCATAAGGTCGTCTCCAATGAGTTGCTTATTATGAAAATTCTCCAACCATGAATATCTGATACATGATAGTCTGTTGTCCCTTCTGAATTGAAATCCTAGAGATGTTTTCCACATTTATATTTTTATACGTGGATATAACTTTTTTTTTTTTTTAGGGAAAATGGGTACATGTATTTTATGAAGCACCTGTTTTGCTACATGTATGTGTCATCTTGTTCAGTGCATGCCATAAGCTAAAGTTGCAGAGCTGTCCCCTACACATCTGTATAGAAGTAGACCATAAGTGATGGTAATACAGGCTACATGTGCTGGGTTGCCATCAGATTCTTACAGGACATATCAAATCTACTTGTGTAAGAATATGGCACCAATCTGCAGTTTGTCTCAGAACAGCAGAATACCCCAAAACTGCTCAGTGGAAGGTTCCATGCCAGATACAGAAAGCGTTTATGTGCTCACAGACATACACACATGTCACACATACACTTATGTCCAATAAGGTGTGGGTTAACACAAAGTGAAGTCCTTCTGCAAGTTATTTTTTCTTATTGATTTATTTCAAATAATAGAGAGAAATCCAAACCAAAGGTGGATATAAATCACACATCTAACTTTGCCGCTCACTCTATCCCATACTCTGTAAACCAGAGTTGATTGTACATAGTTTGCAATCATTGAACTTAAGTATGGTTTTAACAGCATAATTTTTATCATGTTATCTTTCTCCCCAACTTAGATGCTTTTGTTGGCGGGGTCATTGGCCTCATATTTGCTTACATTTGCTACAGACAACACTACCCTCCTCTGAGTAGCCTGGCTTGTCACAAGCCCTATGCCAGCCTTCTGGTTCAGACATCACTGAAGAAAGAAGAAACATCTGCAGTGGATAATGCTACCAGCCTGCCTCTAGAAGGGATCACGGAAGGTCCAGTATGACTAATACACCTGCAGGATGGACTTTTAGCTCTTTCATACATTCCGCCGATCCAAACTGGTCTCTCTGCATAATAGTATCTCTCAGCAGCTGTAAGTCTGCCATAACCTCTTCCCTTTATGACTCCATTTCTTTGCACTTGCATACTTTCTAACTTGGGTTTCACTTGTTTTTTTTTCCCTTCCTTTTGTTATGCTCTGTTCCCTACAAAATAAAAGAGTTGTTCACAGAAAGAATGTTGTTCACAGAAAGTATGTTTCTGATAGAAGGAAACATTTCAAGGGGACAAACACTGAGACGAGACCTGTGAGATGCTGTTTATTATTATTAATCAACGTTTATCTAGCACTTTTTATGTGAAGAATCCTTTACAATCCATAGCTTATTCACATTTGCTCCAGCCATGTGCAGTAGGTCATTGTTATTCCCATTTTATAGATGTGGGGCTGACAGAATGGAAGAGAATGGCTTATCCAAGGACACCCACTGAAACTGTGGCTGATCTGGAATGTGGGCCAGTTTCAGGACCGACCTTTCATCCAGTGGACCGTATCAGCTGCCAATGAGGTCCATGCCTTCTGCTGAGAAGTTCTGGGTGATCTGAACTGACATCGATGTCACACCTACTTTCCCGAGACGTGTACAGCAGATGGCAAAATTGGGCCCTTGGATATATTTCTTTGTATCTCATATCTTTGTATACAAGTGCAGCAATCTTCTGTTGCCGGTTGTCTTCTCACATGGTGTGCATATACTTTTTGTGCTGCCCATCAAGTTTTGACAGGATTATTCTGAGCAGGCTACAATGAAATGATATTTTTAAATACACAGAAGCATGAGAGCTGGAGAAGGCCAAGACTGCTGGCATAAGTCATTCCTGAGAAAGATGTTGACAGCACAGCCATGCAAAGCTATTGGAAGTGTCAGCTGGCAATAACATATGTTGATAGGATCACTTGGACACTTTGTATTAACACATTCGGCGTGGTTCCCCCCTCCTTGAGAGCACGGTAGTAATTATTTTCAAGCTGAATGACTCACTTTGAAACAGCAAGCTGTGATCCTTTAAAAATATCAAAAAATTGCCAAGGTGAAAGAACACATTTTGATTGAGTGTGTGAATTTGTAAGCTATATATTCTTGTGTAACGATTTCTGTAGACTTGCTGAAGCACTGGGGATATTTTCCCATTCCTGGAACCTGCTCTGGAAAGCTTGACTTCCAGCACCATATGTACTTAGTAATTTATTTTTAAAGAGCCTTGTTTGCGGCCTCAACAATTATGAATCTAACTCTTCCCTAAATGCAGAGCTCAGATAGCTATTATACTACTACCCATGCGTATGTGAGGGAGTTGTTTGTTAGCGTACATTCTAACAATTGTAGACCTCACTTCAAAGTCCTGGAGAATGGTTCCTGGAGAAGGCTGAATAGATAAACTCCACAGAGAGACATAACCCTATACATAATTTGTCACATAGTAATGCAAGATATATGTAAATAGTAGGAATTGGAATTAATCTTTGGTGGGTGGTTATCCAGCCGTTGGACAAACAAGCATCCTTTTAAGACAGATTATGAACCTGCTGTGGCATTTTGCAAATGTGCATAACAAGCATTTCTTGATAGAAGGCTTGCCTAAGCCCAAACATTCCTTTCCAAATGACGATCATTTCCGCAAAATCTCCTGAAGTTGCTGGGTAGAATATAATGAGGTCAAATCCAGGAGTACCGTAGATGTTTTCTTTCCTTACCTCCCTCCTCAACAGGGCTGTGCATGGTTACTAATTTAGTCTTGGCAACAGTTCTTAGAGCCCCAAGACCTGAATGAAAAAAAAATCTGGCCCTGGGAACAGCTTTGGAGTTCCTGACCCAGCAAGGTATGCATGGGTGAAGTCCTCCGTCTTTGTGCATGTTGTCCTTTCTGGATTTAGAGTAACTTGTGAGTAATTAACTCACATCAATTTGTGTGTGTGTGTCAACTACCCGACTATTCCTTGTAATGTTGTGGTAAAAAGAATATTTTGGGGGAAGATATTCCATAAGATTATCTGGCAAAAAGAGTTTTGCTTGATCAGGCAGCGAAACTATTGGAGTCTGCTTTGATCAATGCTATACTTTATGGTGCTTTAGACTAGATGGGATTGCTGCTGCCTTAGTCACTGTTATAACCAATGTAGGCTTGATGGACTATACAGTGGCCTCGTAGGCACGCTGTGGTTCAGCAAGCTTTGTGTCTTTCTGTAAATGATGGTCTTTTTTTTTTTTTTTTTTGGTCAGATTTTATTTTGAAAAGTTGTGTGAGGGAAATCTGTTAGTTGACAACTGGTGATATTCTGATGAGAAAAAAAGATTAGATTAACTCTCTCAAGAAAAGATCCATTGAATTATATAAGCATATTCAAAATAAGGATGCTAAACTCATGTGTGGAATACCTAGGCCATTTATGCTTGGTAATTAGCAGTGCGTTCCAGGCTGAAGTGCCCCGAATTTTTTTTTTTAATTTCCATTGCGGCTGTCACTGCGGAAGCTGGCACATACCTGCTTCGCATTTCTTAAGAGCCCCTTTAATGCGACCTTTTGTATTTGCTCCGCCCCCACATCGAAGCATTCACTGAAGGAACCATGAAAAATCACAGCCGCTGCTTAGTTGTGCAAACAACTATTGTTAATGGCTATGCAAACGAAGGAAGAAGGAGCAGGCGAGTGGGGGAGGTGGTGGTATTTGTTTTGACTTTCTCCTCTTGCATCGGGACCCTGAATAGTAATTTGAAAGGGCGGATTTTAAAAAGCAGCTTTGAGTGAGCATCCAAATCGACCCTGCATAAATGGCCATAGAGTAAATTAGAAAAAAAATACTGAAAAGTCCTGTAGAATTTAATGAGGATGAGACCTTTCTTTTTGTTTGTGTTCTATATGTAAATGTATTTGGAGGTGAAATATATCATGGAAATCTGGATTTTGCACCTCTGTATGAGTGGGAAGAAGGGACAAGTATAAATGGATGCAAAACCAGACCGGAATCAAAATTTGCCTTTACTGAATAAATATGCAATAGTGTATCTTTTGCCCATCCAGTAGGGTTTGGGTCCCCAGTTATCAGTTATTTTGTAAGTTACTTGTGTTGCTAGGGGAATTTTCACAGTTGATGGTGCTCTGTCTGGGTTTTTTAGATATTCCAGAATGAATTTTGTTAATAGAGGTGCTCTAATTTTTTAAAATTCAGATATCTATGATATGAAACATTGAAAATCCAAATATGTGATGTAATCCAGCTAAAACTGTGAGAGGGCTTAGGTGGCCAAATAGCCCCAGATTTTATTCTTGGCTGCTTTTGGCGTTTTCACACATGCCAAATAATGCATTTTCAATCTACTTTCAATACACTTTAATAATAATTTGCAAGTGGATCTTGCCATTTCACACAGTAAAATCCAGCTGCAAAGTGCATTGAAAGTGGATTGAAAGTACATTATTTGGCATGTGTGAAAATGCCCTTTGAGAACACCCAAAGCCTTGTTATGGGAACATGCCCTTATGAATTAGAAAAAGCTCAAGTAATGTTTGGTTTAGCATGTTGCTGGAGGTATAGCTGTCCCTCTGGTTTCAGATGGCATGCTAGATTTAGCTGGTCAGGCATGAGTTTTCTCTCTGAGGCTGTGCCTTTCCCCACTTTGCCAACAACCCCATCTTCTACCCCTTGTATGCTATTTCAGCCTCCATAAGCAGTTTGTAAATGAACGCTAAAAGGGGCTGTACTGGCACAATTCTATTTCTGGCTTTTGGAGAACTATCAGAACTGTGATGGAGCTTTTGGTGCTACTAAATCAATACACTGTCTTGAAGTTCCTAGCTGTAAGGTTGGCTTTCCATGGGGTGTGTGTGTAAAGTGACGTCAAGTCACAGCCAATTTATGGCAGCTCCATAGGATTTTCAAAGCAAGAGATGTTCACAAGTGGTTTGCTATTGGCTCTCCCTGCATAGGAACCTTAAAATTCTTTGATGGTCTCTCATCCAAATAGCTTCCAAGATTTGACGAGATCGGGTTAGCCTGGCCCTTCCAGGTTAGAGCTTTTTACAGTAGCCCAATTCAAATAAAACAACAACAACAACAACACCTGCCTTGTCAACAACACCTGCCATGTGGTAGAAAGCAGCTTTGCCTGGCAAGCTATTTGCATGCAGATTTTTTTTTTACCCATGCCATTTTAATCTCTTTTCTATGGCTTGCAATGCTGTGGCAAAATCAGAGGAACTGTCAGTTGTGCAAAGTGGTTTCCAGGCTGTTGCTTTGAATTGTGGTTATGGTGGAGCCAAAGGTTTGAACCCCGCCTTGATTCACAAAAGGATTTTAGGATACTGTTAATCTCCCCCCTTTTCCGACATGCGTACTGTTTCTCCAGTGCACAAAATTAATTCTGTCATATATTATCATCGGCAAACCACCCTTGCAATGACGCTAATCTTTCCCAGCGTATCTTTACCACTCTCACCCCTCTCCCAGCAGCCCCATTTGGTCCCTGAAAAGCTGATGTTGTGGCTTGAAGAAGAAGAAAAAGTTGGTTTTTATATGCTGACTTTCTCTACCACTTAAGGAAGAATCAAATTGGCTTACAATCACCTTCCCTTCCCCTCCCCACAACAAACACCCTGTGAGGTAGGTGGGCTGAGAGAGCTTTAAGAGAGCTGTGACTATTCCAAGGTCACCCAGCTGGCTTCATGTGTAGGAGTGGGGAAACCAACCTGGTTCACCAGATCAGAGTCCACCACTCCAAACCTCCATTCTTAACCAATACACCATGCTGGTGGTGAGAGCTTGATGGACAAAACACTATGCATCTGGTGTTATTACCCCCAAGCTTCTTACTGATGTATAAGAACATTTTGCGAGTTGCTATATTAATCTAGCTAATTAAAAATGTGTGAGCTTTCCTTAAAAAATGCTGTTTGATGTTTCTGCACCTGGGGGGCAACAATGGGACTGACACAAATGCCTCCTTTCTTCTCCCATTTCTTAACACACTCCACCTTCCTTTGAATTTAATCAGACCTTTTACCCCACAGTTAAACGAGTCCTAACTATTAAAATGTCGGGGATATAAAACTCAATGCAACATAAATATGTATACTGCTGGATAAATGATTGGAAAGGACTTGGCGATGTCGTGAAAGAATAAATTGTTTTTTAATGGAGGTAATTACACTGAGAGTCATAAAAACAAATCATGTAAAAGCTTTGATTTCAATGTAATGAAAACTTACAGGGGATGTAATGATATAAAACTTCCGGATGGATCCAGAGCCGCTGCAATTACTACTGTGAACTGGTGAAGAAAAAGGCATTTTTGTGGATCAGTGTCTTTTTAATTTTGTGCTGTTTATGTGAAGGAAATGTAAATGCTGTGATGCACCAATAAAAATGAACATGAATGTGGGATTTTGTACATCCCTGTGTTTATAACTCTGATTTTGTTGGAGAGCAGTTTGGGCTACTTAGTACTTACAGTGATGGCAGTGTGACTATAGTTAATGCTGTTAGGATCTGACAAATGACATCGAGAAGTATCAGCAGATCCTCCCAAAAGAGAACACTCATTCATTTTTTTAAAGTGTTCTTGATACATTTTTCTGGCTGTGCCTTCAGCTTCATTCACTGTACATTTCACTTGTGGAACATAGCTGTGACTATGGCTTGTGATACATAGAGGTTGTAAAAACTGTCTGGTTTAACAGAAATGATGTATTCCAATGTTTTGTAACTGAATGAAGCTTCCATAACCATTTCTATAACTTGATCATCTCAAGGAAATATATGCCAGTCTTTGGATTATTATGTATCTGTTTCTTTAAAACATTTATTAGTCATCTTTCTCCTTTGTGGAGCTTACAGTATAAATAAAACAATTATAATAAACACAATTAAAACAATATGAACAAACAAAATCACACAAAAGGTCACAATTTAAAAAGTCCAATTAGGACTGCCAATAAATAAAAAACTAAATCAGTTGAATGCTGTTCTAGATAAAACTGTCTTCCAACTGCTTCCTGAAGACTGACGATGAGGGGGCCAGGCACACCTCCCTGGGGAGATTGTTCCATAATCATGGGGCTGCCGCCAAAAACACCTTCTCCTGTGCCCACTAGAATAATAGAATCATGGAGTTGGAAGGGACCACCAGGGTCATCTAGTCCAACCTCCTGCACAATGCAGGAAATTCACAACTACCTCCCCCCACACACCCCCAGTGACCCCTACTCCATGCCCAGAAGATGGCCAAGATGCGCTCATTGATTGGTGGCACAGTCAGGAAGAGAGGTGTGCATTTGGATACACCAGAGCCAAAAATATATCCGATAAATACATTAGCTGCATTTTGCATGTATATTTGGCATCCCAAAAGCTCCTGAAAAATCCCAGAAATATTCAAGATTTACCAGGAAGATTGGCAGCCAGCATTTGCAGGCTGCTGGGACTTCCCCCCTCCCTTGTTGCTGTGTCTTGGGGTGAGGGATACTGAATTTTTTGCATCCATTATTCTCTATGGGGAAACTTTCTAGGTTGTGAGGGGATATTTTTAAAGGTACAGGCACCAAAACTGTAGCGGGGTTGCCGGTGCATGTCTTTTAAATAACCCTGAAATTTCAACTAGATTGGACCAAAGGGCCCAATTCTATGGGCCCCTGAACAGGTTGCACCCAGCTGTCTGTTATTTCCTATGGAGGGGAGAAAATCCTGAACTGCTTCCAGGGCAAAAGCCATGGCTGCAAGCAGCAATCACTGGTCAATTGTCTCCCATGGAAGAACCAATAACAAGCCTAACAGAACCAAGTAGGGCTGTTGAAAAAAAAATTCGGTATAGTTCGGATTCGGCTGAATTCGGCCCGTTTTTATTCGGGCCGTGCCGAAGTCCGAACTCCCCCGCTTCGGATCCCCGGAAATTTGGGGGGATCCGGAGTTTGAGGGAAAATTCAGCCCCCTGCGCGCCTTCAGGGGAATTTCCTGAAGGCCCGTGGGGGACCCTTTAAACAGATCTGCGCCTCCCAGCTGGGAAGCGCAGATCTATTTAAAGGGCCCTGGAGGCGCGCGGCGGGTCTTCAAACAGATCTGCGCCTCCCGGCTGGGAGGCGCAGATCTATTTAAAGCCCCCCCCCAGCCCTGCTGGGACTCCCGGCAGGGCTGGCGGAAGGCTGGCAAGGCCAGACTCCCCCAGACCCCCCAAACCCCCCCTTCCAGCCCTGCCGGGAGTCCTGGCAGGGCTGGGGGGGGCTTTAAAGGCGCAGATCTGTTTGAAGATGCGCTGCGCCCCCCCCCCCAGGGAGCTTCCCTGGCGGTGCGCGGTGGGCCCTTTAAATAGATCTGTGCCTCCCGGCCGGGAGGCACAGATCTATTTAAAGCCTCCCCCCCAGCTCTGCCGGGACTCCCGGCAGGGCTGGCGGGGGGCTGGCAAGACCAGACCCGCCCCAGACCCTTCCAGACCCCCCCTTCCAGCCTTGCCGGGAGTCCCGGCAGGGCTGGGGGGGCAGGGCTTTAAATAGATCTATGCCTCCCGGCCGGAAGGCACAGATCTATTTAAAGGGCCCGCTGCGCACCTCCAGGGAAGCTCCCTGGAGACGGGGGGGGGGGAACAGATCTGCGCCTTCCAGCTGGAAGGCGCAGATCTGTTTAAAGGGGCCGAATTTGCCGAATTTATTCAGGAACACCCCGAACACGGTGAATTCGGCTCCCCGATTTCCCCCCCTTTTTGAGTTCGGTTCGTCCAAACCGAAAAACCGCTGAATTGCGAGAAATTCGGTTCGGACCGAACCGAATCAACAGCCCTAGAACCAAGTAATCCCAGAACCACTAGTCAATGTGCCAAGCCAAACAGAACCAAAATCATGCCAGGGAATCTCTGCGGTGGAAACTACATCTACTACATTCTCGTCATTACAAATATAATGCCAACAGGCTCACATGAAACTCCCATGACAAATTTAATTTGCTGTTGTGTGTGTGTAAAGTGCCTTCAAGTTGCAGCCGACGTATGGCAACCCCTTTTGGGGGTTTTCATGGCAAGAGACTAACAGAGGTGGTTTGCCAGTGCCTTCCTCTGCACAGCAACCCTGGTATTCCATGGTGGTCTCCCATCCAAATACTAACCAGGGCCGACCCTGCTTAGCTTCTGAGATCTGACGAGATCAGGCTAGCCTGAATTTGCTGTTACACAAATTGTTTTGAGTTCTCTCACAATCCCTTTTGCCCACAATTGGTTTTGCCCAAGTATAGTTGTGTTTTGCTACATCTTATTTGTTTATTTGGACATTTATACTCTGCTTTTCTCCCCAATGGGGACCCAAAGCAGTTTACATCATTCTTCGCACCTCTATTTTATCCTCAAAACAACCCTGTGAGGTACGTTAGCTTGAGAGAGAGTGACTGGCTCCGGGTCACCCTGCAAGCTTCCATGGCAGAGTGGGATTTGAAACTCAAGTCTCCCAAGTCTTTGCCCTTCACTGTAAACACTACACCACACTGACCCTCATCTGTATTAAATCTGTAGAATTTTTATTTTATCCGATCTTTATTCTGTTCCATATGCTCACAGTGGACCAACAAATCATTGGCAAAACGAATCAATAAATTTAGTAATACAGAAGTAACCAAACATACAGAAATATGCAAAATCTAAGGTATACAGCTAGTAAAACGTATCATTAAAAGCCATAGATTAAATTTTTGCCATGGCAAAGGTTACATTTGGATCAGTAATAGCTTTGTAACTCTCTCTTGCTTTAGGGCAGGTCCCCAGTACTGGATGTATACTGTGATCCATTTATCTCTAGTGAGATCATACTTTTTACAATCAATTAAAAAAATGCCAAACAGAATCTGTAGAATTCAAGGCAACATCCATGTCTGAATGATGTTTGAATTCTATGAACACATGAAGCTGCCTTATACCGAATCAGACCCTTGGTCCATCAAAGTCAGTATTGTCTCTTCAGACCAGCTGCGGCTCTCCAGGGTCTCAGGCTGAGATCTTTCAGATCACCTACTTGCCTAGTCCCTTTAACTGGAGATGATAGGGATTGAACCTGGGAACTTCTGCATGCCAAGCAGATGCTCTACCACTGAGCCACAGCCCCTCCCCTATAGTTCTTATCATCCAGGATGCATGTCAATAGTTCAAATGAACTGTGGCAATAATAAACAAGGGATGAGCCTTTCTTAAACCTAAGGATAATATCAGATTGTCAGTCTCTAGTTACAGACCAATTTCCTGCAATATGTATTCCACTACAACTTTGCTGTTATTCCGTAGTGTATGAAAGGTTCTTACCAAACATAAATTTCAATTTTGGGACAAAAATGGGTAGCATTATCATAGAGCTCATTAGATCAGCTTTCCTAAGAAGGTGGGTGCATTTTTAAAAGTCTTTCATAGAGTCTGGCTGCTACTTGAAACAGCTGTTTGTAGAGGTGGAATGGGGAAGATCAAATGGAATAATATGAGTGATGAGCAAAAGAATGAAATTCCCTAAAAAGAATGATGGGCCTTGGTCTGATCCAGTAGGGCCTTTCTTATGTTCTTATGAGATGCTTTGGAACACCGGCAGGATAATGCTGCTGCAGTTGTTTTGTTTGTGGCTTCCTAGAGGCACCTGGTTGGCCACTGTGTGAACAGACTGCTGGACTTGATGGGCCTTGGTCTGATCCAGCATGGCCTTTCTTATGTTCCCTGTAAGGAAGAGAATAAAGCGAGACACTATGAAGGGACTATGGAAGCCCTGGCAGCAGATCCAAGAACATTTTCAGTATCAACTAGAGCCATCGCCAGAGGGATCATGAGTCTCCAGAGGAAGTACAATTCAAGAACTGAGAAACAAAGTATATATATAAAGATAAACTCTGGGGCCCATTTAGTAATCAATCATAAATGTCAGAAAGACGTTTTGTCTGCAATAGCAACAGGAGAATTTGAACAGACCTGGAAGGGAAAGGTGGGAAGAGAATCCGTGTTTAGATGACTTACTGAGATGGCTAAAATGCAGCAGATTTTTCTTTCACTTTTTCCTACAGGATAATGGTCTTTGATCCCTATAAAAGATTTCTCACCTTTTCAACAGTCCATATTTGTCCTTACTGTGTGATTAGAAAAAGAACAATTCTATCTTTTCTATGAAAAATATGTATCTGTGAGCCAGTGATGAAAGTATATCATTTAATTTTAATTCCATGGTGACAGCCACTAAAAATGTATTTCAGAAAGTAACTTTTGTTGTTGTATCTGTATATTGTTTTTCCACAGAAGGGCTCTCAAAGTGCTTTACATTTTTAAAGCATAAAAGAATGAAAACAAAGCTGACAGGAGGGGTCCTCGATCTGGAGCCAGGCATAAAGGGAAGCTGCTTACCATCTCTCTGAGGAGTTCCCCACTGGCAGCTGGAGGAAAGAGGTCCTTCCCTAGACCTGGAGTCAGACCTAGCTGTTTACGTCCCATCCTCTGATAGCCTCATAGACTGCAGTTGGAAGAAGGCAGATAGAACACCTAGAAAGGGCTGGTTCCTGGTATGATGAGAGATTCTTGGTTGCAGGGCTGGTGGGGTAGCTGCTAAGGACCAGGACCCACTGCTGGTGACTGCTGGTGTTCTTATTATTCATGGCTATTAGTAAAAATGAATACGAGTCATGATGCATACCTATTCTCTCCAGGATCAGATGAGCATGCCTATTATATTAGGTGCTTTGAAACACAGGCAGAACAATGCTGCTGCAGTCGTCTTGTTTGTGGGCTTCCTAGGGGTACCTGGTTGGCCACTGTGTGAACAGACTGCTGGACTTAATGGACCTTGGTCTGATCCAGCATGGCCTCTTTTATGTTCTTATGTGGCCTCCCACCCACACATCTCCTGATGCCCACACTCATGCCCTCATCCTGCCTGCTTGTGAGTGCTTTGTCACCCACGCTCCTGAGTCTGACTGCATATTCTGCCAGGGAAGGTCATGTGGGTGGTCACACAGCAGCAGTGCTCTTGGTGTAGGGATGCCAGGCTCCAGGTGTGGCTGGAGAGATCTCTTGGGATGAGAACTGATCTCCAGGTGAGAGATCAGATCCTCTGGAGAAAATGGGTGGTTTGGGGGTGGACTCGATGGCATCGTACCTCACTAAGGTCCCTGTACTCCCCAGGCTCCCTCTCCAAATCTCAATTTAATGACCAGAACAGGCAGAGCTCCAGGGGCTACTGGCTTTTTGCTGGGAAATCAGATGATTTAGTTTTTGGACTGGGCAATAGCCAAGTGGCTACTGTGCAAGCACTAAGTCACTTGGCACAGTGCAATGCTTAGGATAAACTTTGCTGGGAAACATTCTGACGATTTGATCAGGAACTTGCATTGTGTGTAATCAAGTGAGTTTAAGCAAGATCAGATTGCCTGGAGGGTGTGTTTGCAGCAACATACTTAGCACACCTATTACTAACTAGGGATATACACTGAGAAAAATGTGTTGTAATGTAACATCCGGGATTCAGGGGAAAACCTTTACCATGATTGATGTTTTGCCCTAGCACCCCAAATAAAGACCCATGACCAAAGCATGGGTTTAACTACTTTTTAAAATTAGCTGATCTGCATCATCAAATATCAACTATGCTAATATTTAAATGGGATGGGCTGCACTAGGCAGCCTAACCGTGGCTGACTTTGCTTTGGCAAACCCATTCTGGCTCCAAACTCACCTGGTCTCTTCCGCCAGCCTTGTTTATCCTCGCCTGAACATATTGTGCTGAGAGGTGCCATGACCCATCCTCCTCCTGTGATGTTCCATAAAGCCACTACCAGGTTTGGAAAGATGTTGCTCAGCATCAACATTGCTCCTTCCCAAGCCCCACCCTGCCATAAAGCCAGCGATGGTCTGTCCAAGACATGCCTTCCATCTGCCTGATGGCTCAGGGTGCTTACCACTCATTCCTGCCTATCATGAGCAACCCAACCTATTCCTGCCAAACTAGTTCTGGCCTAAACAGTCAATGACCAGGCCTAATGTATCTAAATTAATCACAACTCTCGTTAACAATGCGAAGGTGAAAAAGGTTCTCCCCCACTGCCAATCAGGAGAAAAAACCCAAATTTCCACTTGGCCCCAAATAGCAACTGGCTACTCTAGGATTAGTCTAGAGAGGGTGAGTCAGCAGCAGGCATCAAAAGCCTGCAGTGGAAAGGCAAGACTTGATTATATAGTCCCTTCACCCCTCCTTCCCATTGGATGGCTACCATTCACTACAGCCAGTCCCAGCCTTGTGCCTCATTTGAAGAGATGCTGAGGCAAATCAATCCCCAGTTTAATGGATGTGAATGATTCATTTGGGTAGGATATTACTGGTTTGCAATTCAAATCTGTACTTTGCTAAGGGTTCTGGAATTTTGGACCATTATTTTCAATGGGGAATGAATTCGATGGTCTGGGACAGCTGTTCTTAAAGATAATGGCACCAAATTAGCAGAGAGTGCAGTCTAATCTAAAGAACTCCTAAATTACAAGAAGAATGGACAAAGGAGGCTGAGTTTACAGACCCCAGAAGCAGATGCTTCTGCCCACACTCACTTTACTGATTCTTGGGAGGGGAGGCGCCCACCAATGACACTAAAAAATAATCCTGTCTACATCAATTTTTGCACAATCTTACAGTGACTGACAATTTTAAAAAATTACCTTACCAGTGAAAACTCTGGTTTTCAACATACCATGTAGCTTAGCTTTCAGATACCCCTACACCCCAGGCCTTGCCACTGCCTCTTCATCGTCATTCTTCCTTGTTGTGGTCTGTTGTTTTCCTTGCATAAGGTGAAGAAGGTTTCCTTTGAAGAAAACCTTGTTTTGCCCAAAGCACGGGTTTAACTACTCTTTAAAATTAGCTGATTGTCTGTCCAATCTTTGAAAATAGTTCAATTTAAAAAAAAAATAGAGCATGTGTATGCATGGGGTTGCATGTGTGAATCAATCATCCTGTTTCAGTGAGACACGTGTCTTCACACTAGACATCCACTCTAGGGGTACCTTAAGTGGTAACTACAGTACTACTACTGTTTAAGAAGTTCCTGGATGATGAAGAGGCAGTGGCAAGGCCTGGGTTGTAGGGGTATCTGAAAGCTAAGCTACATGATATGTTTGTACAGGTTATCTCCAGGTTCATTGCTTCGATCAGAGTCCCATGTTAGTTTCAAGATCATTGTTAAAAACAACATATGAACTGATCTTGCTGACAAGGGGTGTCATGAATGGAGGAGGGGGCCCTTGCTTCCTCCCAGCTTTTTCCTGATCCTAAAGAAGCCCCAAAGGGAAGATATTTGCATAAATTTGGAGCTGCACATGGGGTAGTCTGAGCACTCACAGCTCAGCCTAGGATCCTCCACAGAAATTCCTTCTCTGGGGCTTGTCTCCAAAGGTGATTGGCTGGCAGCGCTCACCACCTGAGCCCTTGCAAGGATCCAATTGGAAAGGGAAAATGCCACTGCCTGGGAAATTTGGAAGTTTGGAGACATTTGGAGATGCAGCCTGCTGCTGATAAGAAGCACTAAAACATGACAAACAGCACAAATCTTTTGAGGGGGATGTGTTTTTCATAATGCCTAATAATCCTCGATTCATGTTACCATTCTGGAGAACAACCCCCAACAATTATTTTCATACATATTTTCAGCTCAGGAATTTTGGAATGCACAACCCTACTGACTTCTGGAGGGAATAACATTAGAAGGGGAGATGCTGTGTGCGCACACACACCTATACACATTAAATCTTTTTATCTGCCAGATGCATCCCAGCTGCTGTCATCAGTTCCTCTCAGACTGCGTTATGTTCAGGGCCAGCCCAAGAGTCTTCAGTGACCTGGCCAGCCACTAGCTGGGCACCCCGCCCTCTCCATCACACCTGAGTTTGTGCAGAGTTGCCAGGACCAAGCTGGGCATGCATGGATTCTGGCAGGAAGTTACCAAACTGGACGCAGAGAAGAGGAAATTAGCTTATTACTGGGTTCCAGAAAGGAATAACACAAGACTTTGTAGTCTGTGTGTTTCTGGTCCTGCAGTATGATTGGAACTGTGTGGTCTGCACTTGCAAGTCCATCGGTTTTGAGGTTCAAAGGTTCAACATTGCTGAGGACTGGCGGAAAGAGCTGATTCCAGGCTGGCACCTCAAAGTTTGGGGTCTGCCTTTGTTTCTGGGTCGCTTTGCATGATGTCCATGCAAATTAGCTTCCAAACTCAGGAAAAAGGCTTAAATGCAAGAAAAATAAGGCACAGAAAAAAATTCTTTTGGTGGCAAATGACATCCTGTGAACAGTCCTTTATTATAGTCATGAAAAATCTGATTTCAAGAGATGGTCATGGTTTGGGGAAACAAAGCCTCTACTTGGGGCAACCTTCAGTTTGAGAGCAGGTTTTCAGGGATGGGGTGATATCGGAGCCAGACGAAGTGTCAACCACAGGGTCTGTCTGAAGGAGATTGTTCATCCTCACAGATGAGGAAGTCTCTTTTGGAAAGTCTACCCATTGTTTTAGATGGGAATGGTAGACCTGGCCTCTGAGGCCAAGTCTACCCATCGCTTTAGATGGGAATGGTAGACCTGGCATCCAATGGCCAAGTCATGGAAAAAGCCAAAAGCTGAAAAATGACGAATAGTTTCCTGCTTTTTGGCAGCTGGCTATTCAGCTTCTTGTAGATTCCCAGTTGTGATATTTGGCCAAACATAAACCCCCCAAAAGCTGAAACAGCTTTTTCGGGTTTATTTTTGGTTCAGTATATTTGAATTCACAGCCCTAACTTTTACAGTGGCAGGAAATCTTCTTCTAAAGCCAATATTGTGGAATTTTGCTTCCCTTTAGAATGTCTGGAAAGAACTACCTTCATTCACATATGTCACTCCTTCTGTAAATCTTCCTAGTTGAGAAAATATTTGTTAGCTAGAGAAATTAGCATCAAATATTGATTATTTTGTTCCCAAGAGGTGCTGGCAGCTACAGAGTACAAACAGAAATATTTCTTTCTACAGATGTTCCAGTGCTTTCTTGGTTTTCTTTATGATTATTGTGAGAAATTTACCATATGCTCAGTTACCATGGTATTTCATGCAGTTCCTGGATACTATATTAACTGAAACAAAAGACTTTCAGGTAACCACTAAACATTCTCATATATGGAGAAATCATCACTAGCACAATCTGTTATTCATTGCTTTAGAGCAGTGGTTCCCAACCTTTTTCGAGTCGCGACCCCCTTTTACAATTGCCAAGTAACCTGCGACCCCCGCCACATTTGCATAAAGTCATAAAATGACATTTTCAATAGGATAAAGAAAACCCATTAAAAATCAGATTTTCCAGAATATAATTCCAACGTAATATTTAATTAACTAATTTCATTAAATAATTAATTATTATTTAATGCGATGGTTGTGCTTGCATCTGGGTAACCAGCTTCAAAATTCATGGCTGAGTGTTTTGTCTCTAAGTGAAGTTTGAGTTTTGAAGGTTTCATAGATTCAACACTGAGAACATTGCACAAAACACATTGTGGCTTCTCTATGCCGTTGCTGAAGGTGGTAAAGCCAAATTTTAGATAGTCTTCTGAATATTTGCGTTTTTTCTCAAACTTTTCAGGCCGCCCAAAAGAAAGGCACACCGGAAGGCCAGAATAGCGACCACGCTGCAGTCGCCTTTTAGTCTCCCTCCCCAATATCGCCTGTTTTGTTTTCTTCAACCTCCTGGCCTTGTTGTTTCTCCCCCCCGCTCCGGGAAGGGGAGGCAAAGCAAGGTCGCTGCCGCAGGAGATCCTAAGAACATAAGAAAAGCCCCGGGTGGATCAGGCCCATCGCGTCCAGCCGTCTGTTCACACAGGGGCCAAACCAGGTGCCTCTAGGAAGCCCCCCAAACAAGACTCTATCCTCCCAGGAGCTGGGGAAGGAAAGCAGGAGGAGGAGGAAGAAGGGGGGGAAGAAGAGAAGTCGTCTCCAACCCCCGCCTTTTCCCTCCTGCGATCCCAGTGGCAGGAAGGGAAGGGGCAGACCGGGGAAGGAAGAGGAGGGCGACGAAGGAACTGCCTGCTTGGCTGTGTGGAAGAGGAGGCGCTGCCGCCACCAGGCGGCTGAGGCTGAGCTGAGTGGCGGTGGAGGCGCTGGGGCCTTGGACCCGGGGAAGGAGAGGCGGCGGAGGAAGAGGAGGAGGGAAGCCGGGAGGTGAGCGGGAGGCCGGCGCCCCCCCTGCCCTCAGGAGGTTGCGCCCAGCTGCTGGAAGGTGGGCAGGAAGGAAAAAGCGACCAGCAACGACCCCCCAGAAAACACTTTGCGACCCCTTGGGGGTCGTGACCCACAGGTTGGGAACCACTGCTTTAGAGTACCGTATATACTCGGGTATAAGCCGACCCGAGTATAAGCCGACCCCCCAAATTTGAGGCCAGAAAAGGGAATTTCTTATTGACCCGCGTATAAGCCGAGGGTCAATAAGAAATTCCCTTTACCGGCAATGCTGCGCTCTAAAATGCCGGCCGCCATTTTAGAGAGCAGAGCCCCTGCCCCAGATCGCCCTCCCGCCGCCTCCCAGGCCCTCCTGCCCCACCCCACCCCACCCCCAGTGCCATCCAAGGGGGGGAGGGGGAAGAGCCCCTGAACCCCTACTTACCGGGAGACGCGGCGAATCGGCGGCGTGGCCTTCCTGGGCCGGCAGGAGGCCTTTCCAGGCCCCTGCCGGCCGAAGGAAGGTGCTTGGGCACGTGGGTGGCGGCGGCGCAGCCGGCAGGGGCCTCCTGCCGGCCCAGGAAGGACCCTGCAGGCAGGAGAAAGGCGCCCGGGCGCCTGGGCGGCGGCAGAGCGGCCGGCAGGGACCTTCTGCCGGCCAAGGAAGGACCCTGCCGGCAGGAGAAAGGCGCCCGAGCGCCTGGGCGGAGCGGCCAGCAGGGACCTCCTGCCGGCCCCTCCAGGCACCTGCCGGCAGGAGAAAGGCTCCCGGGCGAGGCGGCAATGGCAGCGGTAAGTTCCTCCCTCCTCCCTCCTCCCTCCTCCCCCTCCCCTCTCCTACCGTATTGACCCGTGTATAAGCTTAGTTCGGCTTTTTCAGCCCTTTTTTTGGGCTGAAAAACTCGGCTTATACACGAGTATATACGGTAAGTGTTCTTGAAATGATTTAATACATGCATAGCATGTTAATTCTAAATTAATGTTAATTCTAACATTCATCAGTGCTCTGTACATAGCACACAAAACCAGAAGAGAACATCAAATTATTATTTTTTAAATCAGTAAAAAAAAAATTGACAAATGAAATATACTTCATAGGGCTTCCAGACAGTATGCTTGCCATACATGAGAAGAATGAGTTAATACTTTCAGAAAGAATTGCCTGATTCAGTCTCATTCTAAACTCATTTTCAGCCTCTTTTTAACAACCTTCATAATGTGTGCAATTGCACTGCAATTAGCAACATGAGAGAGACACTGATTTATCACTGAACCAGAGGAGATGCAACCAAAGTGTGATGATTGGTCTAAGATCTCTCAGTGTCTTTAATTTTCCTTGAAAGCAGCAGCAGGGGGCACAGCTGGGACCAAGGCCAAGGCATTGGTGTTTAAAGTTGCCAACAGGACAGAGAAAAAGTCCTGTTCCTTTCACAGAGGTCGAATGAGTAGAAACTGGCAGATGAAGCCTTTCATGGCATGAAGGTTAAATAACATCATCTGATGATTGCTGCAAATCAAACTGATATTAATGAGGGATCAGTTTAACACCTGCCAACCTTACTGGCTTCCAATTTGTTTTGGGGCACAATTCAAGGTGCTGGAGTTGACCTTCAAAGCCCTGTATGGTTTGGGACCATCTTACTCGAAGGAAAGCCATATGAACCACTGTGGTAATCTTTGGTGACCCTGCTTTGGGTACTCCTGCTTTCTGAGATTAGATGGGTGGCAAGGTGGGACAGGGCCTTCTCAGACATGGCACCAACATTCTGGAACTCTCCTCCCCAGGGAGATTTGCCTGTTGCCTTCTGTTGCCATCTTCTGCCCGCTGGCGAACAATTTTTTGTTTCCTGACCAATGTGTTAGTTGCTGTTTTTACATTTTTGTATGTATGTTAGTTGCTGTTTTTAATTGTTTGATGTGTTTCAGGGGATGATTTTTATGGTTTTAAAATGTGATTTGATCAGGTATGTTTTAATTTGTTATCCGCTTGGTGGCCCTTGTGAGGGCCGAAAGGCGGGATACAAATTTTGTCAAGTAAACCAAATAAAAATCTTATAAAAATAAATAAATAAAATTCGTATGGGAGTTTTAACTTTCCCCCAGTGCTATAAATATCCTCCCATTGACAATTAGAGTAGAGGTTGGGGCTCACCTCAGTATTGGGGCCAGGCTGAGAAAAAAATGCTACTAGAGTGAAAACTACTAGAGTGCATCAATAGAGGGAAACTACTAGAGTGCATCAATAGGGTTGCCAACCTCCAGGTACTAGCTGGAGATCTCCTGCTATTACAACTGATCTCCAGCCGATAGAGAACTGTTCCCCTGGAGAAAATGGCCACTTTGGCAATTGGACTTTATGGCATTGAAGTCCCTCCCCTCTCCCAACCCTGCCCTCCTCAGGCTCCGCCCCCAAAAAACTTCCCACCAATGGTGAAGAGGGATTTGGTAACCCTATGAATCAAGGTAAGATGCAGGTGAAGCTAATGTTTAGGAATCTTCATGCATGAGTTTTGTTTGTTCATTTTTTAAAAGCTCAATCACCAGCCACTTTAGACAGGAAAACCTGGGAGGGGGGAGGATTCCCCTGAGGAAGAAATCAGGTATTGATGCTACAGAGAGGCAAGGGGGTTGGCCATTAGTTCAGCACCTTTTGTCCTGTTAGCTGGCAGCGAGGCTATAGCCTACTGGTTTAACATATGCTTTGCATGCAGGAGGTCCCAGGGTCAATACCTAGCATCTTAAATAAAAAAGGATCTCAAGAAGCGTGTGCTGGGAAAGATATTTATCTGATTGAGGCCCTGGACAGCTGGTGCCAGTCAGATTAGGTAATGTTGAGCTAGACTGGCTGCTGATTTAACTGGCCATGCTGGCACCCAGGTCCTGAACACATGAAGCTTATGCTAGCCCAATTCACAAGTTGCAGCAAATGCACACACAATCTGTGTTCAGTATAACACTTAGTTTTTCTTTATATGTGTGTTGACTAATTATGTTACATTCAACAGATGTACAGCTGAACGTGTGATGTAAATCCCACATTTATCTAGGTACTAGTTCTTGGTTTCCTTGGGAAAGTGAATGTTGGCTCTTCCTTACAAAAAAATATGCACACATACAGTCAGGGTATACATGTATTCACTCTCACATGTGTATAAGGCTATTGAGTCACACTATTTGCTTATCAAGTATTCCTTGGGATGGGAGTACAAACTGATTCCAATTAGATGATGGGAAAGTTATACCCTGTGTGATGTGGTGGTTACAGTGCTGGTCGAGGATCTGGGAGATCCATGTTCAGATCTCTGCTCTGCTGGCTGGGTGACCTTGGGCCAGACACGCTGGGCTGAAACTACCTCACAGGGTTGTGTTGTGGATGAAACGGAGGGGGGAAGAATGATATAGACTGCCTTGGGTCTCTATTGGGAAGAAAGGAAGGGTATAAACGAAGTGGAAAAATACATCAAAATAAGTTGCCCATTGAAACAAATGGGAATAGGGGAGAACAAATGGAATAATTAAATGTATTGATACAGGCTTAACTGAAATCAAAACAAGTTTTTTTAAAATGTGCTTATTCCTATTGAAAGCACTAGATTTTTTGGATGTGCATCATTTGAAGCCTGAGCTCCGCTGTTCCAGAACATTACAGCCACACAAATTTAGACAATCTTTTAACTCAAAGCACCCCCTTTCACCTCCACAGAACTTTCATTTGGAAACTTTGATGAAGTAATTCTGTTGTAAACTCCTGTTAAGCTTCCACAGCTGTTTGATTCTCATCTGCTAAAGGTACCATGAAATGTGACATTTGAAAGGAAAGATGGGGAAAGAAACAGGCACTGTGTTTCTTTGCTCCCTCGGGGCACTCTTTGTCCTAATGAAATTATACCCCTAGTCCTATTGCATGAGATGCAGTCACTCCGTAAAATAATTAGTGCTTGGTTTTATTGGATACCAGCTGCTCCAAATTACAACCAGTGTGGCACTTTTATAATTAGAAAATTACAGCTTGTAATTCAGTTGCCTTTCCATTTGCCCATAGGTGGCAAACACAAAGCTCAAGAAATTGTGATTTGTTTTCCTGCTTCATTGGTGCCAGTTTTCAGTTCCTTTGTATCCCGTAGGGCCAGTCTGTTCCCTGTACAAAGCCTGGTTGTTTGCTCCAGACGTCTTTCTGCATCCCTCCATCTCTATAGGTGTTCTGGCCCTTGATGTCACTCTGATTTCTGAAGCATTGGAATCATTTCCCTTCTCTGGGATCTTGAAGGAGTGCTCATCTCCCCCTTCTTACTGGTGCTTTGCCTGTGTCAGGTTGTTAATTAGCCATCAGCCTTCTCATTCCATCTCTTCTCACCAACTAAAGCCTTTCATGTCTTGGCTGCTGGTAGAAAATCATAGAGAAACCTGTGATTACAATTCAACTGATTCCGTTATAGAACTGTAAACTGGATACTTTACAACAGAATTGCCAGCTTGCTGCTTATGAGCCATGTGCAATTCTTGGCTGGTCCATATATGGCTCTTAGCACAGTCCACCCTTCACATTTCACCCAACCGAACTAGAAATTCGAGTGAAGAAAGGAAGAGAAAGCTGTACCTGGATTGCTTGGGAATCATTGCTCCTTTCTCCTCCTTCCCAACATTATAATATGTGGGTAAGGGAAGGAAAAAATGTACATTTCTGTGATAATTTAATAGTTTTAAAATGCTCTATCTTCTCTCCATTGAAAATGGCTTTACTTTATATCTATGTCCCCCCCCCCCCTCATTTGATTAACATTATAGGATATAAGCGGGGAATCCTCAAGGACTTACGGAGGGTATCTCATTTTCTTACCCCCACCATTTCCTCTTTCATGTCCCTGAAAGCCCCTGTTTCTCCACCTTTCTTGCTTCCTTGTCCTTCCCACCCACCAGCCAACCTACCTTTATCTGCTCCTGTCTTCGGTTTTCCTTCCTTCCTTCCCTAACCCTGGCAGCTTCTACCTGGGAAAACTCTGCAAGGTGCTGGCTCATGGGCCAGGCCCAGTTGCACAGTAGGGAACCCACAAAGACTTGCAGGGAACACCTAACTTTCCCCTCTATCTCTCACCCCATATTATTTTATCTTTCCCTCCTCTTGGCAGCCCCCCAGTAGCCTCACTTTTCCTTGCTACCTTCTCTTCTTCTCACCCACCAAGCAATCTATCTTTTATCTGCCCCTTCTCTTCAGCTAAGTCCATTATTTATTTACTTCCTTTTGCCCTGCCCTTCTCCCCAATGGGGATCCAAAGCAACCAACAGCATTTCCCTCTCCTCCATTTTATCTTCACAACAACCCTGTGAGGTAGGTTATGCTTAGTGTGTGACTGACTGAAGATTAGCCAATGAGCTTCCATGGCACAGCAGGGATTTAAACCAAGGTTTTAATCCTAGCGTGATGCTTTAACCACTACATCACATTGGGTATAACATTTCCACCATCTAATTGGAATCAGAGTTTGTATCACTACCCCAAGAAAACTTCATATCAAATTTCTCTAACTGCTACACCACATGGGCTTTTGTGTGGTGACTGCTGTTAAACAATAGCAAGGAGCCAGGCCTGGGAGAATCATGAGAATTGCATGGTAGCAAGTTGTCTGGTGGTTGCTGGCAGACCTGGCCCCTCCCTCAATGGTCAAAACAGCCCTGGAATGAGCACTGCCCCCTTCCTCAGCCTTTTATGATGGAAACCAAGTCTCGAAGGTTGGCAATACTGTTGTGGTTGCCTAGCAACATCCACTAGGACATTTGTTTCTCAAAGCTACAAGTGCTACTCCTATCATTTGGGGTTTTTTATGGACTGAATCCAAAGATGTCCTTGCACAAGAGGACAACATTTTTGCACAAGGGGGCACACTGATAATTACAAATATTGGTTTAATATTGATTTATGTATGATGTAATTTGACATCAGGACATTTATTGGTGGCCATTAAATAATATTACAAAAGAGGACAAGAAGAATGAGCCACATAGCAACCTAATTAAACCAACTAGAAGATTCCTGACATGCAGAATTTCAAACAGGAAAGCAACTAGAATATTCTATGTCTTGCATACAGTGGCAAAGTATCTTGAGGGATATAGCTTGAGTGGGGAAACCCACCAAAATTATATTCCCCTTGTGTCCCCCTTGTGCATAAATGCTGTCCTCTTGTACAAGAACATCTTTGGATCCAGTCAATAATATTTTGAGCCTCGTTTCATATGGCACACTGGAAACAGGTTTTCAGTCTACGTACAAATCTTTAGGTGGGATCTGAAGAACTATTTTAGTCATGCCCAAGGGCGTGTGCATCCCCAGTTGAATCATTGACTGATTCCCTTTTAGGAGCAGGCCCTTATCTCACAACTGTTTTCAAACATCCCTTCAGTTTTGAAAGTAGACTAATTAGTTGCTACACTCAAGTCTAAACCCATCCTCTTCAGCAAGTGAAGCTAGCAGGACTATTGAAGTATTCCACTTTACATGTTTCATTGGTAGGGTTGCCAGGTCTCTCTTCGCCACCGGCATGAGGTTTTTGGGGCAGAGCCTGAGGAGGGCGGGGTTTGGGGAGGGGAGGGACTTCAATGCCATGGAGTCCAATTGCCAAAGCAGCCATTTTCTCCAGGTGAACTGATCTCCATCTGCTGGAGATCAGTTGTAATAGCAGGAGATCTCCAGCTAGTACTTGGAGGTTGGCAACCCTATTCATTGGCTGGGAAAATAGATATTCAGGCAAAAGATTTCGAAGCTCTTTAGTGAAGCTTGCCAGCTCTTGACCTCTTAAGGAAGTGGCTTGTTTCTGACGGTTGCTGTCTGCCACCTATGAAGACCCGCTCTTTCACATTGCATAAAAATTCACCTAATTTTAGCTGACACACGCCGGAGACTCAGGAGGCTCAGAGGAAAAGACTAAATGAGCTGGGACTCTTGAACAAATCTTCAAAAGGTCTGATTGGAGTCATCACCTGGGATACACTTTGCCCTCAGGCCTGAAATATTTATACCTTGAACACTCATTCCAAAGAAAGGTACCTATGAGTTATATTGCAACTACAATATTTCATTACCTTTTTTTAGCACAGCCAGCGGGTCTCTAGGGTTTTCCAGACTAGTGGATTGGTTCCCACTCCCTGTGTCTCAGGGCAAATCTCTAGGAAAGACACAGCACAGATTGTATTCTCAAACATTCTGAATGGCTCTATGTTTTTACAAATGCATGCTAGTTATAAAACAAAATGTCCAGTGTGCAGTCACAGCAGTAAACTTAATTATCTTCTTGCTCACCCTGGTGACCATCTTCTAGATGTCACTTGCTGTTGTTGTTTAATCTAGCTTCAGAGTAGCTTGGGTTGCCAACTCTGGGTTGGGAAATTCCTGGTGGTTTGGGGGGTGGCGTGTGGGAAGGGCAGGGTTTGGGGAAGGGGGAGACCTCAGACATACAGTTCACCCTCCAAAGGAGCCATTTCCACCAAGGGAACTGATCTCACTGAAGTCTGGAGACTAGTTATAATTCCGGAAGATCCCCAGGCCCCACCTAGAGGTTGGCAGCCCTAAGAGTAGCCCATAAGGATGACAATGATGATGATGATATTTACTGAGTTTTTGTTGTTGGTGGGGAGCAAATAGTTCAGCTGGGAGACAACATTGATAACGTATCCATTTACTTTCTTTTTCCAGCAGCCTGGTTGGTGGCCTCGTCTCATGTTGTGGTGCATTTCTGCGGATGAGGAGTGGTGGTACATATTGAATTTGTCCCCACCAACTGGAGTTAATAATACTTAATTAAATTAAATTATCCATCCTCCATAGTAGACTACTCTCCTGCTCTCCCATATCACATACTGTCTGTTGGCCCAAAGACAGCGATTGTGCATGTCAATAGAAAGGTGACACAATGTTAGCTTCTGGGTACAGAATGAATTCTGGCTGAGCAATGGCCTTAGTGCAGTCAGTTCCCGGGCTTCTTATTTTGTCTCGATCACTTCCTTCCTCTCTCTGCCCAGTATTCCCAGCCAAGATACCCCAGAGTTCCCTTTATTCTCTGAGGGATGAAATGAATGTGATGGAGGTCTGGATGGCTTTCATAGCGCTGCTATCCTAGGATGCCATTTTGGTAGGCTCTCTTCCAGTCACCCAGTTAGCACCATTCCTTCCATTTTGGCTCCCTTGTCATGAGCAGCTGCTTCACGTTTGAGGAGCCCCGAAAAGAGAAGACAAGAGATAAGGTTTTGTTTCTTATTTCAACTGTATTTACTTACTTCATTTATTAATGTGATGGAGGTCTGGATGGCTATACTCTCACATGCTTTCATAGTTCTTCATTTATAGTCCACTTTGGTCACTGAGACTCAAGGTGGATGAAAAACTAGAATCAATGCAGCAAGGACCATATAATACACAGAACTCACAACATTAGAGAACACTCTACTAAAACACAGATTGTAGAACAACAAACTGAAACATTACGCATTCATCAATGTAATAAAACTGGATCACAAAAATGTAAAAACAGTGCAACAAGCACAGTATAATGTATACTTGCTTTAAATTTCACAGAGAGTAGCTATAGCCTTATTCACTTTATATTCACTGTTATCAGTTTATAAGCTAGATCAAAGCTCTTGCAAAGCAGCAGAAAGCAACATCTAGAAGATGTCCAACTGCATGGCTCCCTGCTGCAGGCAGTTACAAGTCCCAGTTGCTAAACTTGGCAACAGGATCCTAAGAATACATCAAATTTCGTTGAGTTCAAAAGAAATTGGTATTATAGTAAATACGTTATTCATTTCCTAAGCACTTGGTGCTCAGTTTCCATTTGGTCCTCTGGTCCTGCCTATGTTTCTTTACTACATTGCCCACCCGTTCTTCCCTTACTATAAATTTTTCTTTTGAAGCCTCCCCTTTTTCTCTTCTCTAAACTCACCAAAAAAAATTTCTATCCCAATGATAAGGTTGTACTTTTTCTAATATATTGAAGGAATTACATGGTAGGGGAAAACTATACATGATAGCAAAACACAATCACCGTGTAATTAAAAAAAGCACATGTAAGTTAATTAACTTGTCAATTTAACAAGCTTTTTACTGTAAGCTATACCATCCACAAAAGTTATCAATGTATCATTCGAATTAATTGTTGTGTATTCCAAAAATCCAGAGTAACTAACACAAAGGACACTTTCACACAGCCCAAAGAATGCACTTTCAATCCACTTTCAGTGCACCTTAACAATCGTTTGCAAGTAGATTTTGCCAGTTCGCACAGTAAAATCCACCTTAAAAGTGCATTGAAAGTGGATTGAAAGTGAATTCTTTGGGCTGTGTGAAAGCGCCCAAAGTATCATTTAAACTTAATCCTGAATTATATGGCTGTGCGTAATTGTGATTCTCAAAAGTTCAAAATAACATGGCTTGTAAATAACACATCATATAAATGTAACCATCTTGTCCTAAACACCACTGTTGTTTGGCATGAACCAAACAGGTTGGGTGATCAACTCACATCTGATCGATACATTTGAACATATTGTTTCAGACAGTTGAATGTGCATCCCTAGTTGTTCATTTTCAACTGTTTCTATCTGTTGGTTTGTTGATCATGGTTTATTTTTAGGTTCCCTTGAGTAGATTTCTTGGAGAGGTGGCATGGTAATATTCTAAGTAAAAAGCTTGACAACCAGTATGGCATAGTGGGTCAGTTCAGACATGATACAAAACCGTGGCTTATTTTAACTCAGGTTTGTTTGTGAAACCAGCATTGGGCAGATGATCAGCGAATCTTGGCTTCATCACTGTCACTCTTTTCCCTGTTTCCCTGCCAGAGACTTGACTGCTATCCCCACCTGTTCTGTGATGCTTAATGGATGGCAAGGCTTTCTGAATTTCCAACTTGCTTACCATTGGCAATGTGAGGGCATTCTCTTCCACCACACACACACAATTTCAGCCAAATATCCCACACAAGCATCCTGTCTTTGCTCCATTCCATACATGAAGATTACAGCAGATACTAGGTTAGATCCACTGGTAATTTCTACTTACAGAAGGGATTTCCGTCAGTGGAAAGGGACTTTCTTACCATCTCCTTCCCACTGCAGCCCCAAATCTTCCCAAAAGCTTCTCCTAGAGGAAAGGGGACACAAAAGAACAGGAAGGGCAAATTGGGGGTTTGCAGTGGGGATTCCATTAGCAGAAATTTACTGCTGGATGCAATTCATCGTTTCTTTCCCAACAAATGCCTCGCTCCATAGCCTCTGCATGTTTTTGACTCCATGACAGCTTGAAAACCCTACATGCCAACCACATGCCCGGAGAGAACAACATGCAGAGTCCAAAACTGCGAAAACATCTGGAAGGGACCATATGCCCCACACCCATTTCTTCTCCTGCAATAAACACACAAGTGAATTGAACTGCGTAACCTATACTCAATAGGGCAAACAAACAACGAACAGGGTGAGCTGTGGATGCTAGCATGGATGGGGTGGAAAAGGGAAGAAAACTTGGATAAAGAAAAGGGAAGAAGACATGGATAAAGAATGGGCTATTTGCTATATAGCGTGGGGTATAGGGCTGTTGAAAAAAAATTCGGCTTTGGGAAAAAGTTCGGCTTCGGCAAAATTCACCCCTTTTTAATTCAGGACGTGCCGAAGTCCGAACTCCCCCGCTTCGGATCAGCGAAATTCGGCACGAGATCCAGAGTTCGGGGGAAAATTCGGCCGGGTCTTTGAAGTGCTGAGAGTCGGGAAGGGGGCGGGGGTCTTTAAAGAGCCCCCGCGCACCTTCATGGAAGCCCCGTGAAGGCGCGCGGGGGGGACGACAGATCTGCGCCTCCCAGCTGGAAGGTGCAGATCTGTTTAAAGTGCCCCCTTCAGGGAAGCCACGTGAAGGCGCGGGGGGGCAGAGGGATTTAAAGACCCCCCCGCCCCTCTTCCCGGGAGTCCCGGGAAGGTGAGCGGTGGGTTGTCAAGCCCCTCTGCGCTCCCTGCGCAGGCAGTGCAGAGGGGTTTAAAGACCCCCTCCCCTCTTCTCGGGACTCCTGGGAAGGCGGGTGGTGAGTTGTCAAGCCCCTCTGCGCTGCCTGCGAAGGCAGCGCAGAGGGGTTTAAAGACCCCCCCGCCCCTCTTCCCAGGAGTCCTGGGAAGGCGGGCGGTGGGTTGTCAAGCCCCTCTGCGCTGTCTGAGCAGGCAGCGCAGAGGGGTTTAAAGACCCCCCGCCCCTCTGCTGCTGCCCCGAACCCTGAATTTGCTGAATTTATTTGCGAACATTCCGAACTCGCTGAATTCGGTTCCCTGTTTTCCCGCCTTTTTTGAGTTCGGTTCGTCCCGAACTAAAAACCGCCGAATCAGGGGAAAATCGGCTGTTTTTCGGATCCGGATGAACCGAATCGACAGCCCTAGTGGTGTAGTGGTTAAGAGCAGTGGTTTGGAGTGGTGGACTCTATTCTGGAGAACCAGGTTTTGATTCCCCACTCCTCCACATGAAACCAGCTGGGTGACCTTGGGCTAGTCACAGTTCTCTTAGAGCTCTCTCAGCCCCACACACCTCATAGGGTGTCTGTTGTGGGGAGGGAAAGGTGATTGTAAGCCAGTTCGATTCTTCCTTTAAAGTTGGCATATAAAAACCAACTCTTCTTCTTCTATATTACCATCTAGTTTGCGCCCCCTCCCTGGGCTTGTCCCCAGCAAGAGTAACCAAGGTGCTTGCGCAAACAACTTTGTTGTAGAGCTCAGGCAACCAAGGTATCCAGGACTTCACTTTGCCCTTACAAATACATAAGAGGAGCTTGCTGCTTTGCTGTATCTTTAACAGAGTGTAGACCAGGTGGAAAGAGAAGTCCGTTACCAGGCAGACTCAGAGCAGAGGGTAGGCCGAGTTTTCGAGTCACTCTTGCCAAGCATCTTTGTAGGTGGGGCAGGTATGGAGTATCGGGGGGACAATCCAGTTTAAACTAGGGTGCTGCATTCATAAGTTATATGAAACCATGGTTAGAGTAACTGTGGTTAATAAACTAGCTTCAGATCCTGGATTCAGATCATGGTTTGAGGTATCTTAGTTAATCATAGCATAGTGGCATGGGTTCAAATGGTCAATTAACTATGGTTCATTTAATTAAACCATGGTTTTACTTTACTTTGATGATACTGTTCATATGGCCAATTTGGCCCTAAACAATGTCGCACTAAGATCAAAATTAGTCATATAAGGAAAATACATATAAACAGATATCTAGATACCATGGTTTTGTGCAATGTCTACACAAGAACACATGAAGCTGCCTTATATTGAATCAGACACTTGGTCCATCAAAGTAAGTATTGTCTACTCAGACTAGCAGCGGCTCTCCAGGATCTCAGGCCGAGGTCTTTCACATCACCTACCTGCCTAGTCCCTTTAACTGGAGATGCTGGGGATTGAAACTGGGACCTTCTGCATGCCAAGCAGATGCTCTATCACTGAGCCACAGCCCCTCCCTGCCAACGCAGGTGTCAATATGAGCCCTTTTGCCATGAATTGACTATGGCACTATTAGATAAACCACTATAAAGTCTCATGACCAAGAACAGTTGATATGCCTATACTTTAAGAATAAAGAGAAGATGTAGCAGAAAAGCAGGCACAACGCCATTTCCTCTGGCAGTTTTTAGTTTAGGCACAGAAGCTTTGGAAGAGACAAAGACCTGCTGTAACAGTGAGCCATAAATTTGAATCTGAGGCACTGCTGAGTGTATTATATGGAATATTCGAATAGGGAAGATTTTGCAAAATGAAATTTATTCCTGAAATATCAGTATTAAACATTAAATATTGATATGTATGCAGGCTATCTGCAAGCTAATGTTTTCTTGTTAAATGTTCTGTGATCATCGTGTCCTAAGTTATATTCCACTGTACCAAAGACATGTCTTATGGAGATTTATCTTAGGGTGTAAGCCAACGCATACTTGAAAGTAATTCCCATTGCAACCCATGCATTTTGCCTTTGAGTAAATATATACGGATATGATTTTACTATTGGCAGTGAGATGAGGCATATCTCTTCCATCTCCAGTCCTCATGATCTATAGAGGGAATAGACATATAAGGAAAATACATGGAAACGGTTGCTTCTGATATATTTCCCTGCTTCCTGAACCTCTAGTTTATAGAGGTATGCAATCTTTTTCCCCCAAAATATTTTGGTTTTGCTTATTTTGTGGTTTCAAGGAAAAACCTATTTCTAGTCACTGCATCTTTGTTTCCCATCAAATTGGAATGAAGTATTCAGAAACTGGAGTTCTCTCCCAAAGGCCTGGGCATGCTAAATTTCAGATAGGAGAAAAGACCCCCATTTTATAGGTACAGTATGTAGAGATACCAAAAAAAAAACAAAAACAAAAAACAGGTAGAGTGGGGAAAAGGTTTATATTTGTCAACCCAGAAAACTGGGTGGTTGGCACAAATACCATACACATAATGAAGATGCCACCTCCCACATTTAGCAGGAATATCTCTGTATGAGGCATGGAAGGTTAACTGGTATAAAACTACTCCATTTTTGGAATTGCAGTTTGATCACTGAGAACACTCAAAAACAGCTCTAAGTGTTTCTAAATTGCATATTTTCTAAATACACTATATTTGTAATGGTAAACAAATGGCTAGTGCCATTGTATTTGGTGCTTGGTTGAAGAGAAATCAATTAAGATGAATACATTGTAAAATCTCAGTTAATGTCAGTTGGTCTAAATCAGGTATAAATATATTTGGACACAACATGTATACCTGGTGTTATGTTCCTGGTCATATTTTTTGAACTTAAAAGTTGACAGACAACCTTTATTACCAATAATATGTAATGTACTTTACAATGTTCCTGAAATACATTTCAGCTTCTGGGATTGTTTTTTCATCTGGCCTTCAGATATGAAAGGCAGAGTGATTTAACACCTGTTTAGATTTGTCATCCATGTGACGAAATGAAAAGTATGCCGTTTGCAATAAACTTTGCATAAAATAGTTAAATTGCATTTAATTTTAATGGTTCAAAGAATGTCAGGCAAAATGGTCAGCCCTCATGCATGTTCACTTCATCAAATCTGGCCCTTTTTGAAAAAAGTTTGGACACCCCTGACCTACTGTATAGCAATATCAGTGTTGGATGTTTTCATCTTCCTTTCCCTTGGAACTCAACTTGGTGAAATACTGGATATTTATGACTGAATCTCCAGGCATCTTTACTTCAAAAGCAACCTTGTGGGGTGGGGCATAGTTAAGTGATGGGGAAAATAAATCCTTTCTCCTAACTGGAAAGAGGATGCACCATCTCGTGTTATTTTTTGTTGACAGGTGCTGATTGAAAAATTCATGTGTTAATAATGCAGGTGTTAAAGGGGACCACATTTGGGCTCATGAGCATTTAAGTTACCTAAAACTAAACAATGTATTCTATATCACTTTCTCAAATAAGAATGTATTATGTTAAATATTTAAGAAACTTACAACATACCAACTAAGCTTGTAAATCAACATGTTTTAAATCAATATGTATTTATGATTACACCAAACAATTAACTTTTACTTAGGAACTGTCTGAATAATAAATGAAAATCATTATTTAAATCCTTTTTATTGGTGACTTACCGTATATACTCGGGTATAAGCTGACCTGAGTATAAGCTGAGGTGCCTAATTTCACCCCCAAAATGGGGAAAAATTAGGCACCCGCGTATAAGCCGAGGGGGAAATGCACCCCCTCCCCCCCGCAGGCTTACCTGACCAGGCTCCAGGCGCGGAGGCAGGCGGTGGCGGCGGCCCCCCCTGCGCGCAGGAAGCCCCGCAGGGTCAGCTGGCAACTGGGAGGACCGGCCCGGGTGAGGTGGGGGGCATGGGGGGTAAGAAACCGCCGCCGCCGCACAAAAGGCGCGATCATGCAAAAGGTGCGACGATCGTCATCGTGCAAAAGGCGTGATCGGGTGGGGTGGGGGAAGAAACCGCCACTGCCGCCACGCAGAAGGCGCAATCGGGTGAGGGGGGGGGAAGAAGCCGCCGCGCAGAAGGCGCGATCGGGTGGGGTGGGGGGGAGAAGGCGGGACAGCCCATCCATCAGCTGGCCGGCGGGAGCGTGCTGGGAGAAGGCCTGGCAGGCGAATTACCGTATTGACCCGAGTATAAGCTGAGGTGAGTTTTTTAAGCCAAAAATCATGGCTAAAAAACTCGGCTTATACTCGAGTATATACGATAAATCATGAGTCACATTGCTGATGTGATACTACCTGGCTTCATCCCATAAGTTTGGAAACTTAGCAAATCTTATTCAAAAAAACTAGTATTAAGCTTCAGTAGGGAACATGACGTATTTGGCGTTACCCTTGGCAGGTAGCTCAGACAAAAATTCCTACATTTCCCCCCTGGACTTTAAATCTCGGGGCGGGGAATGGATACTAATATCTGTTTAAGGTCAATTGAAACTGTGATGGATCTGCTAAATCACAGAATTTAACAGATGGCATAAAATGTGAACCAGTTTCATGGCCTGAAGTTCTTAGATTCAACTAAAACCTTTTTTGTCATTTCTCCCACCAGCTGAAATAGCTGCTTACCTCTAGGATTGGGTGGCAGTTGCAATTTGCCTTTCCAAAATTTGTTAGAGGAATGGTGACTAAGGACTCATTTGTAAAATGCTCCAGTGAACAGAAAATTATGAAGTCAAAGGGGGAAAATGACATTTTTTTCATAAAAAGACCAGATTTAGCCTGCCAGTTTGATATTTTACTGTAAAAAAAAAAAAACCCGCTTTCACTTAGCAGTTTAAGAGCACATTATACCTTTCCCATATAAAGTGGGCCTTTTATGTCTTGGGTCATTACAAAATGCTGACACTAAAACCAGAGCAGCTTGAACAGGTCACAGGCCACTAAACATATTGATGTGCTAAAAGCTAAAAAAGACTTTTCCCTTAAAAGGGTTTTAAAAAAAACATTTTAAAAACATCATCTGTATTCATCCACAATTTACCATTACAGAATACAGAAACCCTAAGAAGTTACTATTTATTTAAGATAGACATCTACCTGTAACTCAGGAGATGCTTAGGGCTGTAGAAAAATAACAACCATACATTCATTGGTATTATTGAAGCAATGAGACTCGGTCAGCTTCTTCAACAGCAGCAGCAAGCAACCATTCAGTCAATTTAACAGTTAATCATTTTTTAAAAAAATTATGAAAAAGAGGAACTTTAATTCTTGACAGCAATTTGGTGTCATATTTTATTATTCCCTGTTTGCCCACTGGCTAATAGTTAGGGTTTCCAGGTTCTGGCTTTGCATGGCAGACCTCCTGCCCCCAGCTGGCCCTTCCCAACACTACTCAGCTGGATGGTGGGAGAAAGATGGTGGTGGGGAAATGGGGGAGGGCTATTGTGGGCATCCAGATGCAATTACATCAGTGAGAAAGGAGGGCTATAAATAACATAAATAAATACAAAACTCTGGCATTAGCAGAAGTTATGCCATCACAACGCCTGTGATGATCTAGCATTTGGCCGAAACTTTATGGTTAAACCATAGAGTTTTGGTTGAATGCTAGAGCATTAGTGGTGATGAGGCGATGCCACTTCTGGTTGTGCTATAGGTCATATCATTGTGTCAGAATGCTGATGACATCGTTATGTCACTGGGAGCCTCGGAGGTTGAGCTGGAAACTATAAAACCTATCTCAAAATAATTATATTCATTATATGGTGTACACAATATATTTGTTAAAAATACAGCGCCTGGAATATAGGTTACACATAAAAACATCAGTATAAACTGTTACAAAGGCATCAAACAAAGCTGATGATACACTCATTATAAATGACCAACACGGAGCCTTATGCGTTTTGTCCTATTGGGCCTTCCTTAGTGGTCATAAATACAAAACATGATTATTAAAGATACCTCCAAAAATACACCTTACAAGGTATTTTTATCTGAAAATAGAAAACCTTAAGAGAAGGGTTCAAAAAGAGAGCCTAATTATTTGATTTCATTCCACTTTTACCCCACCCTCCCCAGCCCAAAAGCCAGGCTCATTAATTAACATGACCAATATTATTACTATAACAAGGAATTTTTGAAAAATCATTAAATATAAGACCCTATATACCTTATATCTTGTGTGGCCTGATGTTAACTATTAACAAAACCATGAGTCTTGCAACACGGAAATTTGCTCACACAAATATCTAGATGACAAAAATATATCCATAAGCTAAGTTACACTATAGATTTAAGAAACCTTAAAACCTTCCCATAGCTGAATAGGGTTGCCAGGTCCTTCTTTGCAACTGGTGGGAGGTTTTTGGGGCAGAGCCTGAGGAGGGCGGGGTTTGGGGAGGGGAGGGACTTCAATGCCATAGAGTCCAATTGCCAAGCGGCCATTTTCTCCAGGTGAACTGATCTCTATTGACTGGAGATCAATTGTAATAGCTGGTGGTCTCCAGACGATACCTGGAGGCTGGTAACCCTATAGCAGAAGTATGTATAACTAACCAGTTAGAATAACCTGGTATAAATTTACCAATGTTTCTGGATGTGTGTAACATCAACTACTGTGTATCAATCTCCTGCTGGTTGCCAGTCTCATGATGGCAATCCTATTAATTGTAATTGGATCGCCCAATATTTTTATTTTATCTTAAGTTTCTTGTATGTTTTGTCCTTGGGGGGGGGGGGACAGCAGCTTCCAGTTATTGGGAAAAAATGGCACTGATACAAGTGTATGTAGTGTGTGCAGCTGCTTTGAAAGGGGGGAAAAACCCCATAAACATCAGATCTGATTAAGGGGTATCTCCTGAGTCACATGGATGATTCAGTTTGACTCACCAATTTCTTCTTTTCAGATTGGAAAGAGGGATAATTTTACATCTCGACATTATAGGGTAGCAATGCATGTCACATCCTGCATCCAGACTCCCCTGTCCCAGTCCATCTCCCAACTGGCCTCCGCTTCAAAAAGGAAAGGGGTTTCAACTTTTCCTCCTTGCATCATTTCTGCCTGGAGCAAATAACAGCCTGTCTTATTAACCTCTGTTTGCTCTTAAAGAGGGGGCAGGTCCCTACACAGCTTTCTGGCTCTTGTAGAGAGAGGAAGTTTCCCCTTGAGAGTCAGAAAGCTAACTGGCCAGCAGACCCAGCCTCACTCTTGTTTTAACCCCATCCTTTCCTGTTTTAAGCCCAGAATTGTCCTCCTCTTTGGCAGGTAAGTAGTCCTACCAATCCGCTAGATCAGGGGTGGGGAACCTTTTTCATGCCAAGGGCTATCTGCATATTTATAACATCATTCGGGGGCCAACCGGCCGTAAATCTCTGGGGGGGGGGGTGCTAGGGTTGCCAGGTATTCTTTGCCAACAGTGGGAGGCTTTGGGGGTGGAGCCTGAGGAGGGCAGGGTTTGGGGAGGGACTTCAATGCCATATAGCCCAATGGCCCAAGCGGCCATTTTCTCCAGGGGAACTGATCTCTATTGGCTTGTAAAAGCAGGAGATCTCCAGCCAGTACCTGGAGGTTGGCAACCTTAGGAGAGGGAGGGAAAGAAGGAAGGAAGGAAAAAAGGGGAAGAGACAAAGAAAGAAAGAGACAGAAAAAGATGGAGAAAGAGGGAGACAAAGAAAAGGAGTGACAGAAAGAGGAAGAAAAGAGAGAAAACTTCGGGGGGGGGGGGCCCACAGACACTCACCCAGCCTCACACCCGATTGGAATGAAGCCTTCCTGCTTCCCCTCCCCCCCCACACGCCCCCACCTCCTCCCTCGGTCTGCAACGGAGAAGTCGGGGTGCACAGAACAGCCTGCAGCGCACCGGGAGACCCCCCCCTCTTGCAGAGGCTCGGCATCCTGTCCCATTGACAGCTGCCCCACCCAGCCGGGCCCACCGCCTGGTGCATCCGGAACTTGAAGAGCTGCTCTTCTGTGTGTGTGTGGGGGGGGGGGGGGCGGGGAGCAGAATGTCAGACCCTCTCAGAGAGAGGAATTAGAACTGTAACCCCCCTCCCTGGGGATTCCCAGCAGAGGCTGCCGAGCGGCGGGAAGGGGCCCTTTGCAAAGGCAGCTGAAGGGTGAGCCGCACGGCCCTCGCTAGGCATCAGCCACCAGTTCGGGCTGCCTGGAGACGGGGATGGGAGCAGCGGGTTTCCCAGATAGCGCCTCGACCCTCCTACTGCAACCATCTGATCTCCACAAAATCCTCTTCCTGGGGGACGGGGGACCCTGGGAATAACATGAGGGGATTCTGGAGACAGAAGAGGGAGCTGGGGGCAAATTGCCACTGTAGTCAGGATCAGGGATTCTGGAACTTTCCCCACTTGTGACCCCTTTTCGCCCAAGAAATTTTTATGCGACCCCGGGTATATAGGTATGTAAAATAGGTATACAAATCAAACATTTACTGATAATAAATCATAAAGAAATTTATTTTATTATTATTATTTTTTGCAACCCCCACATTCAGTTAAACAACCCACAGTTTAAGAAGCTTTGGTCTAGATCTAACACCAATTATAATAAAAATATTACTATAATTATAATAAAATATCAATACCTGTAATAATCCACTCCTAAGGGACAACAATTTCACTCAACTCTTCCCCCCAAAACACAGCACCTTAACCAAATGCCAGAATAAATAGGTATTTACCTAGCATCTAAAGTACATTAATGGAGACGTCCAACAGACCAGAGGCACGGTGCTGCAAATGACAAGGTCCCATCCCTGCTAGTTATCTTCCAGATCACTTTAAGTGACAATTGAAGAAGAAGAGTTGGTTTTTATATGCCGACTTTCTCAAGAACTTAAGAAGGAATCAAACTGGCTTACAATCACCTTCCCTCCCCCTCCCCACAACAGACACCCTGTGAGGTAGGTGGGGCCGAGAGAGCTCTAAGAGAGCTGTGACTAGCCCAAGGTCACCCAGCTGGCTCCCTGTGGAGGAGTGGGGAAACCAACCTGGTTCACCAGATTAGCATCTGCCACTCATGTGGAGGAATGGGGAATCAAACCCTGTTCTCCAGATTAGCATCCACCACTCCTAACCACCGCTCTTAACCAGTATACCACGCAGGCTCTCAATTGAGTTCTGCGGTTTAGTTTTTGCAAGAATATAAAATACAAGACTCAAACAAGTACTGGTGTGCCTCTTCCCACAAATATAACAGAGTTTGGATAGAAAGGTCTGAGATCTATTAGTAGTCTGCCCTATGCAGAAAATTAGCAGAGACACAGATGAGTGTATTTAGTATCACATTTCCAGTTACAGCGATATCCTGAATGCCTTTTAGGCTACAGGAAAAGCTGCCAAACTATCAGAGCAGGAAGAAAGGTTAGTTTTTGACTTTGAAATCAGTCTAGGCATACTAAAGTTTATCAGTATTTTATTTATTTAAAACATTTTTATGCCACCTTTTCACCCAATCATGGTCCCCCAGGCAAGGATGTTTACCATACAAAGTCCTCATAAACTAGTTTGACTAATTGTCAGAACCATCAAGGGTGCTGGCAAAACAAAGCAACACATAATCTCAAGCTCCAAAGTCCCTCTAATGGCACAGTGTGTCATTTCTGTGGGCCTCATATTGAAAGACAGTCCTGATACTGTGCTACTCCCACAAAGACACTCTGCCTCTGAACCACTGTGGAGGTGTAACTAGGTTACCAAGTAACCAAATAACCCAGCCCTTGCCTGCTGCTGTGCCCATGATAGAAGTTTTTCATGGCATATAGATGGATAGTATAACCCACCGATAGTTGCCAAATAAAGAGGTGGTAAAGGCACAGAGGGTGGCTGAAAAGTTTGCAACTCTAGGCCCAATGCCAGGGCTAGAAACGGCAGGAAAAGTGGAATGAGGGGGTGTGGCTACCAGGTGACTCCCTCACAAGCCAATTGGCAGTGCTTCAATTCAATGTGCGTGTGTATCTCTACAAGGGTATATGTGCATTCCTTAAAATGTGCCCTATTTCTCCCACAAAGCTAAGAATACCATTTTATATTCCTATTCTTGTGCCTAATGAAAAGGAGACATTTCTAATTAACAACTGACATTTCCAAAGTGGCCACTGTTTGAAAAACCATTTAATTTTATACTACCACTTGAACCTTATGTTTCATCCAGCTTGATGCTATTTAAAATCCAGCCCTGGCCATTTAATGATCTAGTCATCAGACCCAACACCGTCTGAGTCTGAATGTGCATCAAGCCTTGCCTGATTCCAAATATAATATCCATTTTAACTCCCACCTCCCTGTATAATGCTATGAACTTTATGACAGGAAATTATTTCATTATGAAAAACAGTTAAAACATTTTATTGTAAAGATTCCCAGTATGTTAAGAGAAAAGGCTTGAAAGACCTCATTAAGTACTCTTCCTTACTGCTAACCTAGATAAGATATGGAAAAAGAGAAGCTGCATACTCATATTAATAGCTGCAACTCTTTGTGGGTGTTGACAGATAAAATATGCCAAATCTCTGGGTATTTTTATACAACTGACCCAATTTGGTTCATTGCTGAGGTGATTTTGTGCCATTTTACTTCAGAGCCTCACAGAACAATTTCCTCACACTGGTCTCTCGTGCAATTATGAGGCTCATAATGTGTTAGAGATGGGGTCTATTTGTATATAACATTTAGCTTTACCCTCATGTGGCGTTTGCAGGCTGTAATCCATGCAGGTCCTTGCTAGGCCCAGATCGATTGAACTTTAAAGATGGTAGACCTGTAGGTATCTATAAGTCATTGAGTTGTGGTTGCTGCCATTTACACTGTTCCAGATAATATGTCTGTTGCATTAAAATACCCTTCTTCAGTTAGATTTGGTACATTTGCTGGTGCAAATGAGGTACCAGCAGTTTGTGAACATTATCATTTGTAGAGATGATGGCAGGGAGACAGTTCATACTGCTTGGCTCTGTAAATAACTCTTCAACATTTAATTGTCCACTTAGGACCAAACAGAGGGTCTATGTGACCGGGACGGAGATCTCAAGCAGTTTCTCCTTGATCTGGGAACAAATATGCTTGCCCTGCTGATTCCTATGGCAGGGATGGCTATATAGAAAGACTGCACTCAGCTACTACTGTGACTTTCCCAAGGCTTTGTATTCTATCTGTTAGATTTTTCTTCAATCCCTCCCATCTTCAGACCACCTTCTTACTGCCCAGAACAAAACACCAGATCAAGAGTGTGTGGGGCCTGTTATTACCTGGGACAGGCCCAAGATTGTCATAGAAACCATGAGATCTTGAACTGTTCCAGACAATGTAGCCTTGACATGGATGTTGAAGTCCCCCAAGACAACCAGCCTAGGAGTCCTCAACACCATGTCCAAGGCCACCTCCACAAGCTCAGGCAGGGAGACAGTTGGGCAGTGTGTGGATGGTACACCAACAGAATCCCATCTGGTCATGCACTCCCAGCACTAGATACACACTCTCAAACCCAGGAGAATCCTGGACAGGGCATCAAGCCAGGGGATAGAATCCCAGCAGACTAAAGCAATATCACATCCCCAGCCACCATGCTCATGCTGATGCATCATTGTTTGGGGGGGGGCAAATTTGGGAAAGGTTAACACTTCCCCCTCCTCCAACCAGGTCTCGGAGATACATGCCAGGTCAGCTCTTTTATCCAGAATTAAATCGTGGATGGCTGCCACTTTACCTGCAACTGACCTGGCATTTAAAAGCAAAATATTAAAACCCAGCAGGATGCTGATAAGGTCACCAGCATCACCCTGGTTGGAAGATATTAGATACGCTGTCTCCAGCTAGAAGAGAGTTGGACCTGGTTTTGGATGGACAGATAGTAGGACTGGGATTACTGGTGCTTGAGGTGAAAAAGGGAAATGTGGCAGCTGTGCCACAGATATTTTGCTGAGGTGATGTAGAAGGATTTTCTTCTCTTTCACCATCAGCCTCCCATTTACCACCCAGGGCAAAGAATTACCCACACCCAGCCCCAATTTCCAACCTCTGAGGAATTGAGGAGCAGGAGAAAAAAGGCACCCATATAGTGACACTCTTGGAATTTCCCCTAGTCTCTATGTTAAAGATCAGAAGAGGCAACTAGAACATCACCCTTCATGACATCACATCCTCCCCAAACTCCACCCTTCCCAAGTACCCGCTCCCAAATCTCCCAATATTTGCTGAGGCTGTGTTGGGAACCCTATTTTACCACCCAGAACCAATCCTATTCCTACACTGGGAAAAGAGTGTTGTCAGATCCATAGCTTGTTGGCTGAAATGCAAACCAGGCAGTCAAACTGAAATGAGCTATTCAATGCTGCCTTAGTATCTTGTCATCTGCTGGAAATACAGGGAGGCACAGGGCATGATCTGTATCTCCATTTGTAGTCTTTTGGTATTTTCTTACCCATTCAGCAGCCCCATTATTTTGTTAGTTGGTTTCTTTATGAGGTAGTGTGGTAAGTTCTGTATTATGACCCAGCTGTAGATTAAATTGTGAATTGCCTTAACAACAGTTGGGCTAAATTGCCTGGCTGGCACAGCTAGTCTTGTGACAATGTAATGAGGCAGGGAAAACAAACAAAACGGATTCTTAGTTTATCTCTTAAAAAATTAAAGAGTTTATTCAAGTTGACACTTTCAGTTCTAGTTAGCTGTAGGATGAATCTGCCTCAGCCCTCAGGCTTACTATTGTCTGCTCTGACTGGCGGCAGCTTTCAAACCGAGAGAGAGGTCTTTCTGAGTACTTGCTAGCTGGAGATATTTCCCAGTCCCTGGAGATGCCACAGATTGTATCTGGGAAGTCTGGCGTGCAAAATGAGTGTTCCATCACTGAGCCACAGACACTTCCTGCAGTTAAATGAATTTGGATAAGAATCCTGTCATATCTAATCTTTGTAAAAGTCGTCAGGTGGTAAGCAATGAATCTTTGTACACTTCCATTCTTAAATTATGATCTCAAGTCATTTCCTATTATATTCTGTTCTCTGTAACTGAGTCTGCGACTGAATTTACACAATGCATATTGATTTTTAAAAGTGGATCTCATGGTTGATCAATAAACTGTCAGTTTAAAAGGATAGCCATCTACACTTTGAGAACTATGATTCTTACCACATTCTCCTCCAAAAAGCAACTTTTTGGAAGATGTATGGCAAAAGCAAACAAGTCCATCTACTCTGCTCTTTTTTAGAATCATATGATGTGATCTAGACAAAGTAAACTGATCAAGACTGATTTCAGTGGGAGATGCATATATAAATTCCCCTTGCAAACCAATAGGACTTTAAAATTATGTTCTGCTTACTCGTGCCATTACGGTTAACAAAGTTCTTAAAGATCATCTGGTTCATTTTCTGGAACTGAGACAGAATTCAGTATTCTGAAAAGTTTATTCAAGGTTCTTTTGCAGAGTCTTAATAGAATTCTCTCAGGATTATGATTCTGCAGCTTTATACTATGCAACTAGTTCAATAACCAAATCGTAGGCAGAGACTGGGGGAGGGGGATCACAGGAGGACTGTCAGTCCTACGTTCAGCATGAGAAGGGTTTTAACCCAAACTTCCTTTGTGATCTTGCCAATCATAACTGATCCCCCTAGGCTGTTACTAGCCCTGGAAGGAAGAAAAAGCACCCCCCTTTCCTTTTCCAAGGCTAATAACATTGGGAGAGGGGGTGTTTAAAATTTCACATCTGTCTGCATCACAGCCCTGATCTGAATCCTGCTGCTTTCCCCCTTTAATTTGACTGTGCTTGGCTTACGCTCATCGTCCTCCAAACCTGTGCCACTGCCAGCCGGGTCAAAGGTGAACCCTCATTGCTTGCTGCCAGTCATTGGGGCCTTGGGAGGGGGCATGTTACCTCTCAGAACTGCTTTGCTACCTGTGGCACTGGCAACATTGCTCTTGCACAGTTTTTCCTCACCCCGTGACGGTATGTTGGGCATCGCTTATGCCTGCTTTGCCTCCTGCTTCCATGCCACTACTGCTAGGTTTGTGGTGAACCCCAAGGCACTGGGGTTCTTGGGAGTTTGCTCCCAAGTTTGCTCCCAAGAGAGGGCAATGATTCTGGCTTATGCTCATTGTCGCCTTCCACACCCATCCAACTGCCAGCTGTGTGTGCCTGTGGGCTCTCTGCTTGGAGTGGTAAAACACCCTGAACTGACCCTGTTACTGGGATGATCCATTGAAAGATCTGGATTTCACACCCTAAACTTCCATTCCACCCCTTGCCTTAAACGACTAGTGGCTTCTTGTGCCATTGTCCATGGCAGTAAACTTAAATACTTTACCATCTTTTTGTGATAACCACTTTAATTTTTTTTTAGGATACTTGGCCCTAACTTGCACTTTGTTTTGCTTGTCCTTTTGTGGCTTTCTCTTCCCTTGCAGACCAGAAAGGGTGGTGTCATCTGTGGGGGGTGGGGTGTTGCAAGTCAAATGTTGTGTCTTTGATGTCCCACTCAAGTAATATTTTGCTTATTTTAATACTGTATAGTCTGGACATAAACAGAGTTCATTAATAACGTGTTTCAAAATTATTATTTTTTACTTGTATGCTACATTTGACAGAAAGTAGCATGCATCGTTTCCTTCAGTTAACTTTCGAAGCTGATATTAATAACACACTGTATTTTCCTTTCTTCCATAAGAATTGCATACTAGTACAACTGAAGAAGAAGAAGAAGAGTTGGTTTAATATGCTGACCCTATGAGATAAATGGGGCTGAGAGAGCTCGTAATAAAACTGTGACTAGCCCAAGGTCACCCAGCTGGCTTCATGTGTAGGAGTGGGGAAACCAACCCGGTTCACCAGATTAGCATCTACCACTCATTTGGAGGAGTGGGGAATCAAACCTGGTTCTCCAGATCAGATGCCATCACTCCAAACCACTACAACATGCTGGCTAAACCACACTTTCTAATCCCAGGAAGCTTGCTTTTGAGCACTGGCCTCCTTAACTGGAATTGTTTTGCTATGCTGTGCTTGGCCTTCATTGTGAGGGTAGCAAGTTGGAGAGCCATGGAAATGGGCTGATGTATGCAGTTGCCCACGAACAGTTTCACATAATTTTTTAAAAACCCAAAAACTAGGGGAGGAGTGCTTTCATTAACAAAAATGTATATAAAGCTTGGCCTCCCTTTGTGATACAGACTAATATGTACATCTAGGTGAAATGAGGGCTGCCCAGTTTAAGTAGTCGTCACTGATGGTCCTGTTTGAAATAAAATGCTCTGATCAATTGATTCTTCCCCCCTTTGAATTTCCATGACAGATTCCTTGATGAAGTGCACTTATGGTGGTATTTTGGCTCATAATATGCCTGGCACTAAGTGTGTGAAATCTCCTACGCTCAGTTAAATGGGTAATTCTGTCTTTCGCTCACCATGGTTGATAAAGAACAAGAATTGCCACAAAAATGTGGAAGAGTACATATTTTTGCACGTAGAATTTTCCAAGTTCAGTTCCCTGGCCTCTCCAGCTACAAAAGGATCTTAGGGCTGTAAAACAACTTCTGCCTGAGGCCTTGGAGAACTGCTGCTCATCAGAGAATACAATAATGATGAATGGGCCAAGCATGGCAATTTCAGAAGAACACAGGGAGCGACTATAACTCAGTGTATGAGTACATCATAAAATAAGGTTAAATTCCTTCTTCTGTTTCTGGTTGCCTGTTGTGTAGGGTTGCCAGGTCCCCCCTGGCCACAGGTGGGGGATGGGGAGTAGGGTTGGCAGATCCAGGTTGGGAAACTCCTGGAGATTTGGGGGTGGAGCATGTGGAGGACAGGGACCTCAGTGGGATACAATGTAGGGTCGCCAGGTCCCTCTTGGCCACCGGCAGGACGTTTTTGGGGCAGAGCCTGAGGAGGGCAGGGTTTGGGGAGGGAAGGGACTTCAATGCCATAGAGTCCAATAGCCAAAGTGGCCATTTTCTCCTAGTGAACTGATCTCTATCGACTGGAGATCAGTTGTAATAGCAGGAGATCTCCAGCTATTACCTGGAGGTTGGCAACCCTAATACAATGCCATAGAGCTCTCCCTCCAAACCATCCATTTTCTCCAGGAGAACTGATCTCTGTAATCTGGATATGACCTGTAATTCTGGGGGATCCCCAGATCACACCCAGAGGCTGGCATCCCTACTGTTGCTAGAGCAAACAAAATGGTGGCTGAACACTCACTTGTGAAAAAATAGGAATCCCTAAAGGTAGGGTTGCCAGGTGCCCGATGGTGGTGGGCAAACCCCCAGCCATTTACTCCTCTGCTCGCTGACCAGCTGAGGGTTGGCAGGCAAATGTGCACACACGCATGCATGCACACGCCGCAGCATGGAACTTGGGCGGGGTCAAGGAAGTGCAGGAGGACAGCACAGGTGCGGCAGAGCCCTGCCCCAGCCCCTGCAAGTGTTGGGCGCCATTATGCTTCCGCAGGGAAGGACAGGTGCTGCAGTGGCTTCCCCGCTGCCTGCCGGCCCCAGGATGCTTCCGCTGCCGCCCCCAGCTGCCCCGACGTTCAGTTGGCTGGCCCAGTCCCGCTCCCCACCCGGGCCACCAAATCGGCTCCCCAGGTGAGTGAAGAAGGTCCACACTTCCGGTTGTAAACCGGAAGTGGTGCGAGCACGATTCCCGAGCTCTGCCTCCCGCCGGAGGAGAGAGGAGACCTGGCAACCCTACTTAAAGGGGGCAGCAGTCACACCCAAACACCTTTAGTTACCAGTGGTGATTCTTATAATTTGTTGAGAAGTAATAAATTACTTTAAAAAGACTTGAGACTTAAAGGTTTTTTACCCATTTTTGTAGACCATTCAGGCCTTGCTATCTACTACTGCAATCTAAATTGGATAAAATATTATGTAGTACTTCTGTGACCATTTAATAGATTGTGAATTCCATTCAACAGATGGTTGCATTTGGGTTCAGAAGTAAATGATCAGTTTGTTCCAATGTATATATCTCTGTTAAATTTTTAAATTTGTTTCTGGACAATGGCTCTGTGGGTAGCAATATAGAAGGTTCATCTAAATTAACCAGATGTCCCAGAATGAACTTACTGTGTCCTTTCATTGCATGTCATTAGTTAGATACAATCATTCTTACTTTGAGTTATATCACTGCTTTTCACGTCATCTGAACAAATTTATGGCAGATATAGAAAAGTTAGCACATTCTTCCCATGAAGATGCATAAAACATCATTTTTAAAAGACACAACGTCCTGGCCAAGATTCAAAGCTAAATAAGATATATTTTTTTGTCCCTGCACCTATTCCAACTACTGTGGAAAGAAAGAAAGAAAGAAAGAAAGAAAGAAAGAAAGAAAGAAAGAAAGAAAGAAGGAAAAAAGGAAAGAAAGAAAGAAGGAAAGAAGGAAAGAAGGAAAGAAGGAAAGACATTCTTAATAGATCTTAGAGATTGTAATTTTTTAAAAAATGGGAATATCGCCCTTTCCTCTTATCAGAAGACATCCTGCTTCCTTCCTGCAGTTGATTTATTTAGTAGTGATAGCTGAAAATGTCAAGGCATGGTCATACTAGTAATCAGTATCTTCCTGGTGGTCTGTGGCTGACTGCTGAGCCAAATATCTATGTGCTGAAGTTGCACATTTCTTTTACAAGGTAAAGGTAGTCACCTGTGCAAGCACTGGGTCACTGACCCATGGGTTGACATCACATCATGACATTTACTAGGCAGACTATATTCATGGGGTGGTTTGCCATTGCCTTCCCCAGTCATCTACACTTAACCCACATCAAGCTGGGTACTTGTTTTATCGACCTCGAAAGGAAGGAAGGCTGAGGCAACCTTGAGTCGGCTACCTGAAACCCAGTGGTAAGCTGCAGTACTGCAGTCAAAGCTCTGCTCACAATCTGAGTTTGATTCAAACAGAAGGTGCCCGCATTGCAACTTCTGTCGGGATCAAACTCAGCTCGTGAGCAGAGCTTTGACTGCAGTACTGCAGCTTACCACTCTGATATGGAGCGTACTTTCAAAAACGCAACATACGAAAAGTGATATTCAGTCTTAAGAGAGGTCTATACCACCTCAGCCTGTGAACATTTGAATCAGCCTTGGACATAACTTCACATTTTTAGAATCATCTGAATACACAGATGCAAATTGTGGGCCTAACTACAAATTACGAAGTCTTTGAATCCAGATTGGGTCTATTATAAGGACTTTAGATCTGAGGTGCCCTGTGAGTGCCATGCCCTTCTCCCTATGCGCCATGGTCCTGATCTGAATTGGTCCCTTGCATGCCTGGAAATTGAGCTCTGAGCATGGAACTCACAGTGGCTGTACCCACAGAGCCATTGTCTAGAACTTGCAATTAAAAATCATTGTGATGGGCCCAGAAAGGAATTCAGGACTTTGTATAGTATAGTTATGCTCTTTGATATCAAATATGAAAGGACAACTGTCGTCTGTTAGGCAGTTATATTGCTTGGCGATGGTATTTAATAGCATGAATGTTATGTTTGCTTGAGGGGAAAACAAGCTTATTCTAATTGGTTGGAAAAGACATGCTTATTGACTCAGATAGCATAAAAGTCATATTAGTTATTAAGGTTAGACGGATATTGAGGTGTATCTCTAATAAGTTGTTTGCCACTTATCCCTTATAGTTACAACTTAGTTGTCTTATTGCATTTTATATAGTGGAGAGAAATGACAGAATATGCCCTGATACTATGACAGTGAGTTGAGGGACTGGACTAAACAGCAATTTGGTGTTAAAGCAGAATAGTTCTTTTGCAAGGGATTCAGCCTCCAACCAGGAATTAATTTGTCACATCACTAGTTTATTCACAAGAAACTGTTAATGTAGCTAAGTGTATATACGGCAAGATCTCATTAAGCACTATGTGAATGCATAATAGTTCATGTGTGTCATTTATCTGCCATTGGTTTCTATACTTGGCAACATACCATCCAAAATGTAGACACTGAAGCAATATGAATTCAATTTCTGTGGGAAATGAAACACCATGGAGACCAAAAAAACCCCCAAACCCTAGTATTCTTTTAAAAACAGCAACACTGGAATCTGCCAACTTCAAACCATTGCATCAGATGAGTTTAAGGATGAGAAAATGAATTATCTTGCAATACTTGAAACCTATCAAGAGGCACAGTGGGGAAGTGATTGCCTAACGTGCTAAATGTTAACCTGCTGTTGAAGAGCAGCAGCTGGTGTAGCCAAAGGCTTCTAAGGAAGCAAGTCAGTGTCCTTTTCCTCCTCCCTGGATGGAAACATTCCCTTTACCTGGGTGATATTGTTCTATATCCACTCTTTCCTTGCCAAGTAATAACGGCTGATCTATCCATGATTCGTGGCCAGTGTCTACCACAGGCACTCTCTTCCCTGTGAAAACAACTCTTGTGATAGAGAGTAACGTTTGCAGTGCAATCCTTAAAAGAATCAATGGACTTAGAAAGGTGAACCTATATTTAGGATTGCACACTGTAAAAATCCTAACTCTAACCCAGTGAGTCAGACTGAACACATGGATAAGTGTTACATAGAGAGGAATGAGCAAATATTCCTTATTTGTTGCTTTTTGTATTTATTTATATGTTTGTCAGTGGTTTTAGATCTCTTCCTCTCACTTTTGGTTTTGTAGATGCATTTGTATTGTGTACATATATCATGTGGTTTTTATATGTTAAAAAGTCTCCAGTTGGTTATATGTATAATTGATGCCATTTGTATGGATAATGCTAGTTTACCGACACCCAAATAATGTTGGGAAACATATACATTTAATGTGGGTGGGGGATCAGTGTGGAGAAAGTGGCATTAAAAGAAAGAATTGTGGGTTTGATTCACAGGAGAGGGAAGTATAATTGAAATAGGAATTTTCCACTGAAGCAGCAAGGATAAGAAATAGGAAACCATTCCTACATATAGCCCTGGGAACATGGTCTTTGGAGGCTAATGCCCTGCCAGAAGGGAGGAAGCAAGTCATTCTATTTTTTGAAACATTTAATATTATCCAGCATGTGCTGCATTAACTATTAATCCCCTACCATGAGTGACTCTGCTGATGTTTACTGGCATGTTCTATTTTTAACCATCCACACAACATACAGTTTAGCTGCTCTTATGCTTTAAAACCCTTAAACTATTGAGCAACACTAACTTGAACTTTAAATTTCAGTGCCTAGTGCACTTTTAAAATACATTTTTCTGCAACAAAAACTGTTTGCATTTGCAGCTACGTGATGGGTAGAATTCTGCAGGTACAGGTTTTCCTGTCACATAAAGGTGATGAAAACAAGAGCTGCACTTGTTGAATTTTTGCCTGCTCAAGAGCTGTTAATGACACTGAAAGTCACTATCAGAAACAGTGGCAACAACTTCTGTACTTTGTTTAAAGCCCTTGTGTGTTACATGGGGACAATCAACAGAGGCAGCTACTCTGTGCCACTTGTTTCATTAACCCATTAATTGGGATGATCTGTAGCATGAACATGGAACTACAGTTTTCTTGAGATTATGTCATGGATTTGTTTTACTCATGCCAGGGCCAGGTCTAGGGGACGAGGGAGGGCAGCTGCCCCGGGTGGCGGTGGCAGAGAGTGGGCAATGTGGGCCATGGAGGCAGCCACTGGTCGAGGCTGCGGCTGCCTACCCAGAGACCTTGTTCTTGTCTCTTTCTCCCCGGCAGTGAGTAATAGCTGCCGTGCTGCCTGAGGCTGGGAAGAGCAGGCAAGCCTGGTGTGTGTATGTGTGGTCTTTAGCTCTTCTCAGGACAACCTTTTGAACAAGGCTGAATTGCTGCAAGGCAGGCTGCAGCAGCTCCCACTAGCAGGAATCTATCAAGGTGGGGGTGGTTAGAAGGTTCGGGCTGGATGGCCAAGGAAGTGTTTTGCATAGGATCCAAACTGGCAGTTTCGCAAGTAATCCAGGGTAGACTACAGGTTTGTACTGCTGCAGAATCCCGAAGGGCAATGCTCCCTCTCAGCACTGGGAAGATGGGACATGAGCAGCTGCACCATAACGACTAGCCAAGCCACTGCAGAGCAAAGCATGAAGGCATTGCTGGGTATACTTAGCAAAGCCAGCCACCAAGATTATTAATTAGTTTTGCACGGACCAGCTGGGTTGCAGTGCAGGTGCCTGTACGCAGTTTTTGCACAATGCAAGGAACTGTTCAGGGTGCAGCAATCCATGGAGTGGAGTGACTGATTGAAGACTGAGGGACTGCAAGGGCAACATATTCTGATCCGTTGCTTGTTCTACCAGGATGTCCGCACAAGGTTTATTTCTTCTCTGTTTAACAATTTCCCTAGCCAACCTGATGCATTTTTGGCCAAGATGCTCCTATTAGATGAAAACCCAGAGTTTTCACTTCTGATCACCAAATTTTGTGCTGCAGCTATTAAAATATGTTGTATCCTGCTAGAACAAGATTAATTGAAATACTCTACTTTTTTAAATGTTAATGGGATTGGTTCTTGTAGGTTATCTGGGCTGTGTGACCGTGGTCTTGGTATTTTCTTTCCTGACGTTTCGCCAGCAGCTGTGGCAGGCATCTTCAGAGGAGTAACACTGAAGGACAGTGTCTCTCAGTGTTACTCCTCTGAAGATGCCTGCCACAGCTGCTGGCGAAACGTCAGGAAAGAAAATACCAAGACCACGGTCACACAGCCCGGATAACCTACAAGAACCAATGAACTCTGACCGTGAAAGCCTTCGACGTTAATGTGATTGTTTGTAATTTGTAATTTCAGGTATAGGTTATACGTTTTGCATCTTTTTTGCGGGTCATTGACTGTATTAATAAATTTGATTTGACTGCAATGGCAACACACAGTTTTGTGCTGGGAGTGTGTGCTACAATGCAGGATCTACATCAGCCAGAGTGGTTGTCTTCCAGGAATTTCTTTTCCATCAGCTTTAGCTTTTAGTTTAGCAGCCGTCCGGGCTCCAGCATCGCTTGCCAGGGAGATAATGGTGTGTATGTGTGAGAGGAAAAGCAACATCCAGGATCTTGTGATTTGCAGCAAGAAACACATTGCAGCCTCTCGTCCTCTCCCTTTGTTGCAAGGCTAAAACATGCAACCCCCCTAGGGTTGCCAGGTCCCTCTTTGCCACCAGCAGGAGGTTTTTTGAGCGGAGCGTGAGGAAGGCAGGGTTTGGGGAGGGGAGGGACTTCAATGCCATAGCCTTCAATTGCCCAAGTGGCCGTGTTCTCCAGGGGAACTGATCTCTATCGGATGGAGATCAGTTGTAATAGCGGGAGATCTCCAGCTATTATCTGGAGGTTGGCAACCCTAACCCCCCCCTCCCCCATAAACTAATCCCTGTTGAGTCAGAGTGTTTCTGAACAGCTACATGCTTCTGAACAGCTGTGGGGGGCCCTTGCATGATGGAGGAGAAAAACCAAATTGCGGGTGGGGGGTGATAACAGGGAGGGAGAGGTTTGATGTTAATTTCTCCTCCCTGGTATGAGTTTTAAACTTTGAGCTTTTCAGGGGGGAAGATGAACTGTGTGTGTGTGTGACGTGTGTGTGTGTGTGTGTTAAGTGCGGTGCATTCACTTCTGGCTTAAGGCAACCCTATGAATCAATGTCCTCCAAAACATCCTCTCACAAACAGCCTTGCTTGGGTTTTGCACAGAGGGCCATTTGAGTCACTTGCTGTGTAAAGTATTTCCTTTTGTCTATCCTGAATCTAGTGTCCATAAGCTTCATTGGCTGTGTTAGTTCAGAAGCAACAGGGACACAAAGAGGAAGACAAAGAGCTCTCCGTGGGCCAGCAAAGGCCTGAAATGCTGAGCATGGAGGAGGTTAACCACCCCTGCTAACATCATGGTGTTTGCATTCCCAATTCAATGTATATCCTTTTCTGTTTAAAGTTTTGTAAAAAAAAAAAAAAAAAAAAAACCCAACAGTTCAAAAGGAGAGGACAAAAACAAAGGAAGATCATAAAGAAAAATTGTTTTCTGTTAAGAAACCTTGCTTCCATATGGATCCTAATATATTTTCTCTTCCAGGTAGGAGGCTTTGTGCTTTGGTAACATAACCTCCAGGCATCTACCTCACTTTCTAGAATAAAGACTTTGAATGTATTTTCTTTATTTGGGTAATGGGCTCCCTTCATTGGAGTTTAAATTTCCCCCATCATTAAATTTCCCCCACATTTCCATCTTACTGGAATACTGACGGCTTGAACTTACAAGAAAGAGCTCTTGTTTTAGGAGAGCCCACCCGTCACTAGCTCCTCTCCCGTCCAGCATTCTTGCCATGGAATAACTCTCATCATGCCTCTGAGTTCATTAAAATCTGTCTTCCTAACATCTAACATATGTGTCTGGCTGTGAACTCCCTTGGCTCCTGACACGAACAGGAATTCTAGGAGGAATTCATGGAGAATAGATGGATAAGCATAATTATCCATTAACAATTCATAGAGGTCCACCATTTATTCTATCGTTTAAAAGACTTTTTGATTATATATGTATATGAAACATGTTGATTATCTACATATATATAAAGAAAAATATGTATATATTTTTGTAGTTTTGCCCCACTTCAAAAAAATGTAGATCTGGCCCTGACTCATGCTTGGGTATACACGACCCTGTATTTGAGAGGGGTTTCTTTCCTAAGCCAACGATAAAATTGAATGGCCATACAGAAAAAAAGAGGAGAAACAACATTTTTGCTTGCAATACATGGGAAGCAATGAGATCCCATATTTTTTCCCCTTTAAAGTGCTAATAAAGGTATAGAGTGGTTTTGGTTAGTGAAACTATTTGGGGGGTTTAAGCACCAAGGCTCGTCTCAAGGGGTGAACTGGGAGAAGAAAGGGTCCTGGAAAATAATCTTGCCCCCTGGGCCTGCTGCAACCCTGGCCACCCAAGGTGGAGAGAGGGAGAGGCAGCCTGCCTCTCCTATGGGCTGCATGAGGCTGTAGGCTGCATAAGGCTTGGGCAGGCTACATGGGGGTGATGTGCAGCCTCCCCCTCACTGTGTGATGCTTTGGTTAATGTTTCTGTGACTGGGCTGGCCAGTCCCAAAAGTGTGTGTGTGTGTGGGGGGGGGGAGACATTGTCCCACCAGAAAAAGTCCTGATGTCCATAATGGCCAGAATGCCCCTTCTCCTCTCTTCTCCTCCTGGAGCCCTGATCTAAATCAGAAGAGTGCATACTTAAAATTTTCCTTTTAAAGACCACAGGAGATCTGTGATCTGCACTGCGTCTGTCTGTGTCTGCATTTGCATGGATTACCAGGAGCTCCGTGCTGTGAAAGCACCTTTCTGCAGTTGTCCCATTCACTGTGTATATCATCGTAAGTAGCATATAGGGGGAGGTATTATCTTCTCTCAGAGGAGGCGGGACATGTCAAAAATTGCAGGCAGGCTTGTGTGTGTCTGTGTGTGTGTGTGACCGTGAGGGGGCGGGGCCATGTGTTTCAGCTACTGGCAGGCAGGGTGTGTGTGTGTGTGATTCACAGTGCATTTTTTTAGTGGGAGAAGCCAACCCCTCCTTTCCCCCCTTTCTCCCTCAACCCTCCCCCTTCCTGAGTTGGAGAGCACATGGGGTGCAAACAGCCTGTCATATTCTTAAAGCCAGATCAGGTGGTAGGGAACGGAGGCTTTTACAAATACCCAACTCCGCCTCTTTGCTGTATAGATGGTTGGAGCACAGGTTTTAACTTTCTTTCACTATGCTTCTCTGGAGGGGTAAGATCTGGTTGAACATTAGCATAAATAAACTGGGGGTTAGGGGGGTTCACAGCCCCCCTCCTTACAGTAACTTTGAAAGCATTGCTTCTCTCTCCCTCTCTGTGGCTGTCTCTCTCAGAACTCTTGGTTTTTAAAACAGGAAGCCCTGCTGATAAGCAGCATAGCGTGAGATAACAGCTAGTGGGCTTTTGGAGATGGAGAAGTTAGTTTGGGCAAAAATAAAAAAATGAGCTGCCTTGGGTTTAAGTGGAAAGAAAAAAAGATCTGCCTCTCTCACTCTCTGTGCGTGTGTGTGTCTAGATACCAGCTAGTGGCAGCCCCTAACTCTGGAGTCTTCCTGCTTGCCTCTCTCTGACTCGTGAGAACCAACGTGCGTAGAAGGGCTAGCTGCTTTTTTATGCCTTCAGGCTGCATGGTCTTGTAAATTCTCAAGGGGTGGGGAATGTTTCTCTGTCCATGGCTGACTTTGTGCAACAAAAAAAAAATCTGCTTTCTCAAAAGTTCCTGTAAGGAACTTGCATTTGGAGGGGTTGGGGGAGGGTCTGCTGTATAAGCACAGAGGATGAGACTACACCTCTTGATTTCCACCTCATAATCAAAGGTGGAATAGGAATCTCTCCCTGACTGCCTGCCTGCTTGCCTCCAGATCCCCTCACTGTAGCTGTGTTAGGCACCCAGCCCCCTCCCCCTCCCCAATGAAGGTGGGGGCAGATCACATGTGTTTTTCCAAACACACCCCTACCTCCTGCTGGCTCCTCCCACCCTCTCTCTTCCCCTCCCAAGAGGCGTTTCCTCCATTGTATAGACCTCAACAGCCCATCCTGGCTTTCTTTCACTAAGAGAGCTGCTGTGGGGTAAGCACAGTTAAAAAAAAACACACCCAAGCCCCCTCTCCCCTCAGCTCCTCTTGAGAGGAAAAATGCCGTTTTCAAAGCAGAGGTTTTTTCAGCTGTGCAGTCTAAAAGGGGGGGGGAGGAAGGGAGTTTCTCTGTCCACAGCAGATTTTGTGCAAAAATTTGCCCAGGACCTTGGCTCTGATGCTCCAAAAGAGCGGGGGAGAATAGGCAGGGCTCTCCCGACAGCCTGCCTGCCTGCCTACCTGCTGTTTTGGATAATCTCCAGCCCTGGATTCTGGCAACCTAACCACATGCTCTTGAACCCCCCGCAGGCTGGAGGATAAAGTGCATGCTAAAAAAATGCACTGTGAATCACACACACACACACCCTGCCTGCCAGCAGCTGAAACACATGGCCCTGCCCCCTCACGGTCACACACACACACACAAGCCTGCCTGCAATTTTTGACATGTCCCGCCTCCTCTGAGAGAAGATAATACATCCCCCTATATGCTACTACCGTATGCTAAATTGCATAGACTGAGGTATAGGTTAAGGAATGGTATTTGGTAGATGCATAAGTGCTGCTTCACAGTGGCAGCTTGCAGGTAGAGACAGTTCTATGAGTCTATTCCTCCAGCTTTCCTATGTGATCTCGCACTCTGTGCTCATTCAATCAGCGACAGATCCGGATTTAATTCACTGTGAGCTGTGCAAGCAGTAAGCACAAACTTGAAAAAAGAGTTGCTCATTTTGAACTAATATTCAGGGTGGAGGCAAGGCACTGATGTGTGAGAAATTTCTCAGTGATCATCATAAAAAGCACACTGATGGGAAATGAAGCTAGGCATTAATCGGAACCTTACCTGATCATTGGAGATAATCATGTATCATTTCATAGATGGATGCTGTTCTCTAAGATTTAATTAAGTAGCACTTTATAATACTACCCGTTACCATGGTTAATTGAGAAAAAGTTGTGTGCTATTTTTATGACATCTGGAGGAAAGTTTTGAAAGCTGCTGAGCAATGCCTGTGAAGAATAATTACTGCTGAAGTATTATGGATACTAAATGACCATAGTGTAAATGGAAATGTGCCTCACATACTTCATAAGAGTGGCTGGAATGAATTCTACAGAAAAGCCAGTTTATGGGTACTTGTTCATTAGGTATCAAGTAAAGTTTAAAATGAATATTTAAGGATAAAAATATAGGGGTTGCTAAAAGAACTGGGTAGCTTATTGTCAGTAGTGACCGTTTCATGCTGCAGTGTATTGTAGCATATTGTAGGGTAGTAGATCACTATAGAAATGATTGCCACTTCTCAGATGCTCATTGACTGGAAACGTATTAAGCAATAGGCAAGCTCCTGGCATCGCTTCTTAAAGTTCCATCTTTTTTACTACTTTGGTACTGTCTGTATGGGAATTTCCCATACAAAATGAAGTACCTACCAGTATGCTATTGATTTCGATGATATATAGATGTACTTTCTCTGAAGTTGGATTATTGGTCCCAATTTAAGTATCTTCAAGAGCAGTCAGGGAGTTTCCTTTCTTCTTTCCACCACCAGACAAATGGCAGTGGGAGATGGAAAGGGTACCAGGCCTGGGTTAATGTCTTCAGACAAAAAGCACAAAGATGGAGGGGGGCTTTATTAAAACTGCCAAAGCCACAACAGCTGCTTTAGCAATTGTGGAGTTTTCTGCTGGAAAAATGGTGTGTGTGTGTGTCTTCAGATGGGAAATGGGAAAAACTCCCCCCCCCCCAAAAAAAATTGTTCTTTTTTCCTGAGCCTTCACATTTCAGGTCTGGATTTACCACTATTTCTGTGTATGCATTGCTTGCTAGGGTTGCCAACCTCCAGGTACTAGCTGGAGATCTCCTGCTATTACAATTGATCGCCAGCTGATAGAGATCAGTTCACCTGGAGAAAATGGCCACTTTGGGAATTGGATTCTATGGCATGGAAGCCCCTAACCTCCACAAACCCCACCCTCCTCGGGCTCCACCCCAAAAACCTCCTGCCAGTGGCGAAGAGGGACCAGGCAACCCTATTGCTTGCAGGAGTATGGTGCCTGTGTATAGGATTTAGAGAAAAAAAGATGATGCAGATACTGAATACACTGGCATGAAGATTCTGTCCCTGTCTGGGGATGATAAATCTAATCAAATACACTTTTAGATTTGTTCAGGTATTTATCTTCTGTTTCTGATAATTACTTGCTTTCTCACACTCGAGTACTAGTTGATGCAAATTTCTTTGCTACATTATTTCTGACCTTGAATCTGATTTAGCTCAGGTATATGATGCAGGCTGAATTCTTATTTCCCATTAGTAATTTCTTCAAACAATAGATATTTATTTTTAATTTGTCTTCCAGTGTGAATTTCTCTAAATCCTTAATTATTGTTTGAATATGAGGGGGAAAACCCACTACAATCTTCTCTATCTAATGATAAAGTGAAATACTATGACTGAAACTAATCAGAATGCTAATATCATGGGTTCTGATCTGCAACCTTTTTAATTAAAGTGAAGTATTCTGATAACTCACATGACACTATGTGGAGTATTTTGGCTGTCTTTTTCATAAATTATCAGAAAACATTTGCTTTTAATTTTTAAATGTATGGCATATTTCTCTCTCTGTGTATATTTCTCAACATCAAACACACAACTATCACATATTTTAATAGCAAATGAGTTCTACACTGCTGTCCTGCTAAAGTTGCCAGGTCCCTCTTCAACATCGGCAGGAGGTTTTGGGGCAGAGACTGGGGAGGGCAGGGTTTGGAGAGGGGAGGGACTTCAATGCCATAGAGCCCAATTGCCAAAGCGGCCATTTTAAAAGCGGCCATTTTCTCCAGGTAAACTGGTCTCTTCAATCTATATGCAGAACATATAATTAGTAAAGCTGGATTAGATTTAGATGAAGGTGGAGTGAAAATTGGAGGGAGGAACATTAATAATTTGAGATATGCTGATGACACTACATTATTGGCAGAAAATAGTGATTTGAAATGACTACTGCTGAAAGTTAAAAGAGAAAGTGCCAAAGCAGGACTACAGCTGAACATCAAGAAAACAAAATAATGACTACAGGAGAATTACACAACTTTAAGGTTGACCATGAGGAAATTGAAATTGTTCAAGACTTTCTATTCCTTGGCTCCACCATCAACCAAAAGGGAGACTGCAGCCAAGAAATCAGAAGGAGATTGAGACTGGAAAGGGCAGCCATGAAGGAGCTAGAAAATATTTTGAAGTGTAAGGATGTGTCACTGGCCACCAAGACTAGATTAATTCATGCCATTGTATTCCCTATTACTATGTATGGGTGTGAAAGCTGGACAGTGAAGAAAGCTGATAGGAAGAAAATAGATTCCTTTGAAATGTGGTGTTGGAGGAGAGTGTTACGGATTTCGTGGACTGCCCAAAAAACAAATCAGTGGGTTATAGATCAAATCAAGCCTGAACTGACCCTAGAAGCTAAAATGACTAAACTGAGGCTATCGTATTTTGGTCACGTCATGAGACGACAAGAGTCACTGGAAAAGACAGTCATCCTAGGAAAAGAGGAAGACCCAACAAGAGATGGATTGACTCAATAAAGGAAGCCACAGCCTTCAATTTGCAAGATCTGAGAAGGCTGTCAAAGTTAGGACATTTTGGAGGACTTTCATTCATAGGGTCACCATGAGTTGGAAGCGACTTGACGGCACTTAACACACACACACACACACACACACACAAACTGGTCTCTATCAGCTGGGGATCAGTTGTAACAGCAGGAGATCTTCTGCTATTACCTGGAGGTTTTTGGGGAAAAGCCAGATCTACCCTTTTTTTTTGAAGGGGGGCAAAAGTGCAAAATGATGCCCCCATATATTATATCCATTTTTTCTTTGTATATATGTATATAATTAACGTAAATAATATACACTTGTCAAAAAGTGCATGCTAAGGTTCATAGAGGAAAAGGTTCAGAGGCTGGAGAATTTGATTGCTAGCCTTCATGAGATCCGGGATAAAGAGAATTTCATTAAAAGTAGCCATGAAGACCTGCATATGGATGGGGAGACCAGTCAGGGGGACAACAGAGTGGATGACTTCCCTAATGAGAATAGGTGACTTGATATTAACCAACAGCCTGGGGTTGGTAGATGGAGTGAATGTGGTGGGGACTTTGGGGGAAGTGACCATGTCCTCCTAGAATTCCTTTTGTTGTCGGGAGCCAAGGGTGTTCATAGCTAGACATTTATGTTAGATATTAGGAAGACAGATGTTAATTAACTTACAGGCATCATGAGAGTTATTCCACAGCAAGAATACTGGAAGGGAGAGGAGCAACTGAAGGGTGGGCTCTCCTAAAACAAGAGCTCTTGCAAACTCAAGCTTTCAGTATTCCAGTAGGATGGAAATGCGATAGAGAATTCACTGCAGTTGAACTTTTCTCACTTTTTTCCCTGCAAAACTTCTCACAGCATCATCATAATTAGTTATTTGCCATATCACATTTTGATAGGCTTTATGAGCAAAACATGATTTGCCCCACTTCCTAGGGAAATTCTGGGAGTGTATCTAGTTCATTTTGTGCACAGAGGATAGCTGCCAGTTACTTTGTTTTATTTTCCTGACAAGTTAGATGAATTTGTGAAAAGAAAATCAGGAAAGGAAGAAGTAGGACATGTTAGTTGAGTCAACATTTTACCGTCACTTTTGAAATCCTTCCCCAGTAGGTTTTAGCACAGTTTTTACATAAAATATATAGGAAGTTTAGCTAACTGGGGGGTGGGAATGGAAACACACAGGAAGAAAGAGTAAGAGTTATTGTGAACTCTGACAGATTACCTAAAGGACTGCAGAACTCTGTGCAAAATAATAGCTGTAATTGACAATGGTGGAATAGTTTGTTTCAATGAGTTTTTTGGCTTGGTTCTGAAGTGAAGTGGGATTTTTTTTTCTCCCCTTTAAGGGCACAATTTTAAATCGACCCAAGGGTGGGTGCATGGTAGATTATCGTTTCTATAATTTTTGGCACAATGAACTAAACTAAAAAATAAATTGGGGGTGTCAATTCTCTTTGCAGGAACAGATAGTAACTTCTGGCTAGATGTATTGTGAAGACCCATAGTAGGGTAGTCTCCAATTCACAAGCGATTATAATTGTTTATTGGGCTGATGAAGTATATCTTATATGAAACAGTGTGATTCCGGAAACACCGTTTCATTTTCATAATTTTTTTTGGATCATGCATATATTGGCTCCCTGAAGAGCAGATGACCACGTGGGATTGTCAAGAAAAACCTTTGTTGTTCTTACAGAGAATGGATTTTGGCTTTTTGTTGCCTAGTCATCACATGGACACTATTTACTTGTTGATTATCTTTGGTTGTAATATTTATGTATGGTATTACACTTTAATGAGTATATGTTAATAAGAAATACATAGTATATTGTTTATGAATAAGCTGGTTTGTGGCCATTTATGCTTTATTTTGAGTAGGCCCTTTCATAGGTGACAGCTGTGCTGGATGCTGCTATTTGTAGGGGTGTGTGGAACAGAAGTGCTCCACACCATGAGGGGAGCAACCTTTTCTTCCATGAGACCTATTTCTAAGTCAGTGGTTGACAAACCGCGGCTCCCGAGCCACATGCGGCTCTTTGGCCCCTTGAGTGCGGCTCTGCCAGCACGATCTGGGAGCGCCGCAGCACCTTCCACAGCAGCCCAACTTTCTATTCCCCGGCGGGAAGGTGGCAGCCTTCCCCTCAGAAACTGCAAACCGTGGGATGGTTTTATTTGGGGCCGCAGCAAGAAAAGAGCAACCCGCATCCAGAGCGAGCCGGGAACGCCGAGCTCCACCGCGCAGCTCCTGCCGCTCAAAAGTGCCGCAGTGGCGCCCACATGAGCGGGCGGGCCGGCAAGAGTTCACGGCGCTGCAGCGCGCGCCCATGCACTCTGCGGGCCGGCCAACTTTCTATTCCCCAGCGGGAAGGTGGCAGCCGGCACCTGTGTGCGCTCTCTGAGCAGGGGGAGGAGAAGGCGGGGAAGGGAGGGAAAAGCCTGGTGCGGCACATGCATGCTGCGCTGCCCCGGGCCTGCTGCGGCCACAGTCACTTCCTGCCCTTGCACTCATCCGGCTCCAGGGTCGCATCGTGCTGCTGCTTGGGTGGGATAGGCGGTGGCTGCGGCGACGACAACGACGGCAAGTTTCACTCGGGACGCCTCGTCAGGCCCCGCTCCCGAAGGCAGCCTCCAGGGGAGGGGGAGGAACCCTCGCACCCCCACTTACCTGGAAAGGGACTCTTGGAGGCAACAAGCAGGGACTGACCACAATCGCCACCCCGCAGCACAGCGAACCCGCCGGAAGCCCCAGCCGCTGCCAAAAGGCCCGCTCGTCAGCTAGTGAGCAGGGGAAGCGGCCAGGGCAGAGTCCGCCCTGTAAACGAGGCGCCACGGTGACCACAATGGCCCACAGTCCACAAGCCGGAACCTCGGGGTGGTGGCAGACAAGCCCGCCCCTCAGCTGGTTGGCGGAAGGGAGCCGCGACAGAGGGGGGCTATTCCTGGATGGCTGGCAGGCCGGAGAGGCACCAGCCCCAGCAGCCGCAGGTAAACTGGTGGGGAGGGGGGGAGAGAACAGGCACGAGGAAAGTACGCCTAAGAAGGGAAGCCCTTGCCTCGAGCCCAGCACGCGCAGGGCGGGCGGAAGAGCCAGGGCAGGTCTAAAGCGCAACCCCCGCCCTCTGCAGAGACTCTCCCAACAAGGAGAGGAAGAGGGACGGGAAGGGGGTGTTTATAGCCTCGGCTTGGGGCGGATGGGATCGGAGCACAAAGGGGAAGGAGTATAAAGCAGCACATGGGTGGAGGCCGAGGAGTAAGCTGGCTGCCTGCCTACTTGCTCAGATCTCTGTGTCAGGGATACCAAGCTGGCCAGCTCAGAGGAGAGGTAGTTTTTTGTCACCGATTTAAAAATTATAATTATTTTGTGTTGGTGGCTTTATTATTATAATTATTATTAATCAAAGTTTATTAAGTTAATAAACAATGTACCTACCTATATAGTTTAAGTTTAAGAAATTTGGCTCTCAAAAGAAATCTCAATTGTTGTACTGTTAATATTTGGCTCTGTTGACTAATGAGTTTGCCGACCACTGTTCTAATAGAAAATATCCCCCAAACATCCTGAGCTGCTATGGTTGCCAACCTCCAGGCTGCACCTGGAGATTTCCAGCTATTACAGTTAATCTCTATACAATCAAGATCAGTTCCCCTGGAGAAAATGGCTGCTTTGGAGGGTGGAGTCTGTGGCATTATACCCCATTGAAGTCATTCTGCTCAACCAACCCCCCTCTCCCCGGGCTCCACCCCTAAAATTTCCAGGTATTTTCCAACCTAGAGATGACAACTCTATGATCACCTCTCCCTCCCACCCGCCATGTTGTTCTCTCTTAGAAACAGAACACGGACTAGAAAGAGACCCAGAAAAGAAGCTAAACTGCTCAGAGGAGGAAAATTTTAAACCTCCTGGGCCTTATAATAAATGCTTACAAAACAAAACCCCAAAGTTGCTCTTCTGGCAACCTTTCCCCATGGCATGAGCCAAGCAAGCTCCCTGCTGTTCTCAACCGAGACAGCCGACAAACGTCTCTTTGCACCGGCCTCTTTCCTGCCTTCCTGGCTGAGGGGAGATTTGGATTTCTTCTTGTAACTTGCTTGGTGAGAGTTTTCCCCACCCCAGTCCCCAGCTGGGAGGAAGCAGCGCTGATTCTCCCAGGGTCTTTGCAAAGAGCTTCCCTCCCCCCCGCCCGATTCACTGCAAACCACAAATCCGACACAAAGCAACTCAGGCAAAGAATAAAATGTTGCCGCATCAAAAAAACCAATTTAAAAGGACAGATTCAGAGTGAAACCAAAATGGCAAGCCAATACCAAGCCTAGGAAGACACAGACACATTTGGGGAGGGGAGAAAAAGCCCAGTCCTGGTAACTTTCAAACACTGGCTCCTGATATTCATGGCTAATCCTTCATATTTCAAGGATTTTTGGGGACTCATTTCCCATTATCCTGGAAAATCTCAAATACCATTTAAATACCATTTAAATACCCAAATATATACAGAAAATACCAATAAGTTATTTTTCAGATATCTATTGGCCTGGATATATCCAAAGGCCTACTCCCTTATGAGTCTTTATGGAAGGTAAGGACTTCTACAGAGGATAGCAACGCTGGACTTCTTTGGTGATCTCCCATTGAAGTACCAACTGAGGCCAACCCTGCTTAGCTGCTGAAATCTGATGAGATTGGGCTAGCCTGCCAAACAAGGAGGTTTTATTAATGCCATGACTAATAGCCATCAGTTCAGTGGCTTGAGTGCCATGGACTATTGGGCTACTGCAGGAAGGGGAGTCAAACAAGTCTATCCATCCATCCATCCACATATATTGCAATGGTCTCAGAAGTGCTTGAAATTAAACCATCTCTGGATGCTTTTACCCTGCTGCAGCACCAGAAGGAAGAGAAAGACCTTTAAGACAACCCATCCCATGTGATGGAAGAAGGAAGCTCAATGGTCCTGACCAAGAATTTGGCCTGTGATGTCAAGAGGAGGGTTGGCCTCCACGAGAGGACAACAAAGAAGAATACCTGGAACCCCCAAGTGAATAAAGTAAGCCTTCAAAGGAAAGCAAGAAGCTAGGCAGATAATCAGAAGCGCAGGTTGGTTTTGGGGTCAGAGGGGGGATGAGAGAGAGTTTTAATGAACTGAAACACCTACTTTGTTGTTGTTGTTTTGTTCCCCTAAAGCCCTTTGATTAAGGGCGCTTATGACATTTTCTTGGCAATAGTTCTCTGTTTTTATTTTAGAATTCTTTTTAAAAAATTGTGATCACCAGTTTTTAAGTCTGATTGTCATCTTATAACCCAGTTGTGATAGAAATATTTTAAATAAGTAAATAAATAATGCTTGTTTTGTATAGCAGGCAAGTGTTACAAACCACAGAGGTTCATACATCAAGGCAAATAAATATAAAGTAGCAGCATTTCTGTATGACACCCGCTTTTAATAGTGGAATGGCTATGATGAAGTGGTTGTATAGGAAACTCTCCTGTGGCTTTACCCTGTAGATGTACAGGTGTAAAGAGTTCTTTCTTTAAGTATATGAAAATTGCTTTTCTGGATCAGACCAAGGTCATTCATTGTGGCATTTTGTTGGCAGCACCGGCCAGCCTGATGATTCTAGGAACAAAGAATAGGCTGCCACTTAGCCTTGTCATGGGGGATTAAGAACATGAAATCCCAACCCCAGGGGTGAACCTTTAATGCAAACAAAAAGCTAACCTTTCTTCAAGGCCTTTTTACACACTCCTTTTTCTATAATAGAATGACAGAATGATGATTGTTTTTAAAACCAAAAAAGTTGCATTGATTCATTTACCAGTTTCTCCTTTTTAATATAATTAAAGTTCTGGGGGTCGCCTGATTGTTCCGTTAATGAACTCTCAGGACAGTTTATGAAGAAGCCATTGATTAATGGCACACTTTTAAAGCCTTCACATTTATTGTTCCTTTGCTCTGGACACCTCATTATGGTAACGATATATCTGCAGTGCCTCATGATCACCAATGATGGATGAGAACTTTGTTTTGGAAGGAACAATAGAAAAGGGGTGTTGGCAACCTTTTAACAATGTCAGGCATGTTCCACTGCCTACGAAGTGCTAATGTCAAGGCACAGAAAAGACTTACATGATCAGCAAAATAAATCCCACCAAGGGAACAACAAGGGGGGGGGAGAGGATAAGGTTTCAGGCGCTTCATTATCCCTCCCCCTCATTTTTCTACAAGACACAAATGAGCAAGAAACAGGCTTGCTTTTCTGCTGAAGATTCAGGGACGAGAAGATTCATTTCATTGCCTTGTAAGAGCAAAATGAGTTCCCCTCCCTGTGGCAAGTCTCTTTATTTTAGTTAATAATCACATTCTTCATTACACCTAGGTTGAGCTGAATCCCAGAGGCTAAGTGCTTTTATGAAATCTCTTAATAAACCCATGCATTAGGTCTCTAGTACAGCTCAATAAGTGAATTAATGGACTAATAAAATAATACATTGGAGGGGCTGTTCCGGTAAAATGAGAAGATGACATCAACCAAAGTTGGTGAACTTCAATATCTTCTGTCCTGCTACAGGCTGCATTTAAAATCTAGAATAGTTGGCATTCAGGAGGATGAGGAGCAAGAGAAGAAGAAGAAATATAAGTGATATCAAATATTACCTGCTAGTGGCAGTCTACACCATGCAAGAGTCTCAACATCCCCAGGAGTCCATTTAATCAAACAGTCATTGGGCTGGTGCAAGTATGTGTCAGTAACAGTTCTGCCTGGCAGTGATTCCTGAAAGGTGCTTTATTAGTTTACATGTAGTACATTTTCATGGGCATTGGTTATCAAGCTATTTATTTATTTGCATAATTTCTATGCCATCTTAAGAACATAAGAAAGGCCATGCCAAGGCCCATCAAGGCCAGCAGTCTGTTCACACAGTGGCCAACCAGGTGCCGCTAGGAAGCCCACAAACAAGATGACTTCAGCAGCATTGTCCTGCCTATGTTTCACAGCTCCTAATATATTCAGCATGTTCCTCTGATACTGCAGAGAATAGGTATGTATCGTGACTATTATTCTTTTTGACTAGTAGCCATGGATAGCCCTCTCCTCCATGAACATGTCCACTCCCCTCTTAAAGCCTTCCAAGTTGGCAGCCATCTCCACATCTTCCACAATTTAACTGTGTTGTGCGAAGAAATGCTTCCTTTTATCTGTTTTGAATCTCTCACCCTCCAGCTTCAGCAGATGACCCTGCATTCTAGTTATGAGAGAGAGAGAAAAGCTTCTCCCTGTCCACTCTCTCCACACCATGCTGTCAAGATTACAAGTCTGTCAGATAGTTTGACAGGTGCAGGATAGATCAGTGAGATCTAAGGATGATGTAATCAGCCTGGAAAGTATCTGGGGAGCTAGAGAAAGCTGGCCTGATCCAGTTAGAGCCAGGTGGCTGATGCAATGCAGTAGCAATGCCAGGGTAATTGGATATCTACTGTGATTGGTGGTTGGAATCACCAGGTGTATATAATGAAGTGAAACCGCAGTTCTATGCGGGATGTTATAAGCGGAGAGTGTGAAAGGAGTATCTGTATATATTTCTGCACTGTACAAATAAACAACACTTTTTCTATGTGGCCGTGGACTTTCTGATGGGTATCCTGGACAAGACTGCTAATCCGCTTGGCTTCCGCGTCAGGGTTATGGGCCCAGCTCCTCTACGTTACAGGAGTGTTTCTGCTACACTGCGCAGGTTTTATGTGTGGTGGTAGTTAAGCAGAGTCCAGGATTTTCAGAGGCTACTGGAGAAGTGACGGCTGTGTGTGAGTAATAATGGCACAACAATCTTTTATCCCAGTGGATATACTCACCTCAGAGAATTACCACGTTTGGTCTGTGAGGTTGGAGCAGTATCTGAAAAGGGAGGATTTATGGGATGCTGTGGAAAGACTCCCTACTACAGCAGCTGAGATTGCCAAGGACATAAAAGCCCTTGCCAATATCACCTTGACGGTGGGAGATGACCAGCTTATTTTTGTTGTTGGCAAAGAGCATGCAAAGTTGGCATGGGATAGTCTGCGAGCAGTGTATCTCCGGGACTCTGCTGGCACGCTGCTAGCACTAATGAGGCGGCTTTATAGATGCCATAAATCACTGCACACGCCGGCCGCAGCCCACTTGAAGACCCTAGCAGAGTTGTTCAGACAGCTGGAGTTGAGGGGAAAAGTTATATCTGCGGAGGACCGGGTGTATTTGCTTTTGAGTTCTCTGGATGCGAGCTTTGATGTTTTAGTAACCTCGCTGGAGAGCCTGGCAGCAGGGCAATTAACCTATGAATACTTGACTGGACGAATTCTGGAAGAAGAGGAACGACGGGAGGAAGGACGTAAGCAGAAGACAGCAGCCCAGCTGAGATACACCCCCGAGGTTAAATCAACGAATCGCCCATCTGCCGAGACCTCAGCCCCCCAGCGCGTTTTTCATCCCAGGCAGAGAGACGGGATAGAGTCTACGCTGAGGACTGCAGCCGAGCTGTTTAGACAACCCCGAGACGGGCAAGAGGTCTACTCAGCGCAGAGCCAGTGGCAGCAGCAGAGGGGAGGCGACGGAAGGCAGAGTAGGAGCTACAAGCAAGATGAGGAATGCGTGATGTTTGTCAGAAAGTGTTTTCTTTGTGGGTCTTCACAACATTTGAAAAAAAATTGTCCCCAGTTGGCCAGGAATAAGCAACCAAAGAGACAGTCAGTGGATGGAACTTACACTGCTGTTGTGCTGGCAGAGGCTGGAGACAAAGAGAACATTTGGCTCTTGGACAGTGGGGCAAGTACATGTTTTGTTAACAAAGCTTCCATGTTGGTTAACCAAAAGCAGTCTACTAAGTCTAATGTAAGTCTAGCAGATGGGAGACACTTAAAGGTACACTCTGAAGGGGAGGTGTTTTTCCCAGAGTTAAAGCATAAGTTTCAAAATGTACTTTGTGTGCCTGAGTTACAGCATAGTTTGCTAAGTGTTTCTGTGCTGGCTAAGACTGGTTTTAAGGTGCAGTTTGAAGGAAACACCTGCCAGATAAGCCAGGGGGAGGTTGTAATGTTAGAAGGGCACTTGCAAAAGGATGTCTATGTGGTGCATAGAAGAACAGGAGAAACTTCTATGGTAGTGGAGTCTGTGAATAAAAATCCACATAATGAGTGCATACACCTTCTACATAGGTGTTTTGGCCACGCCTCCTTTTCCATTCTAAAGAAGACCCTGAGTGTGTTAGGGAAGGATGACATTAAGTTGAATGGGTGTAATTCTTTCCTAGATTGCACTGTCTGCAAATCTGTTAAAAGCAGACGTAGTCCAGTGGCTAAGGTAAGCCAAAGGGTGGCAACCAGACCTCTACAAATTGCTCATTTAGATCTCTGTGGTCCATTTCCTGAGAGTGTGTCTAAGAACCGGTACGCTTTATGTATTGTGGATGATTTTACTCATTATGGCTGGGTGTATCTGCTGAAGCAGAAAAGTGAGGCATGTCAAACCATCAAGTATTGGAAAGGCAGCTAGACCTCAAGGTATCCAGTATACAATCTGACAGAGGCGGTGAATTTGTCTCTAGTGCATTTACCCAGTGGTTAGAAAGCAAGGGAATTGAGCACAGATTGGCTAATCCCTGTGTTCCTCAGGAGAACGGTGTGGCTGAGAGGAGGATTGGTTATATAAAGTCAATGTTGCAAGCTTTGATAGAGGATGCTAATCTAAAACCCAAGTTCTGGGGGGAAGGCATCAAGGTGGCTTGTTATTTGATTAATAGACTTTGGACCTCCAGCATTAACAATATTCCCTACAAGGCATTGTACAATAGAAATCCCTCTTTAAAGCATTTAAGAGTGTTTGGTACAAAGGCTTGGGTGAATATACCTTTAAAGAACCGCAGAGCAGGTGGCAAGAAATCCAAACCGCTGATTTTTCTGGGATATCAGAATGCAGCAAAATCTTATTGCTTTGCTAATGATCAGAACCAGGTGTCTTTTAGCAAATCTGCGAACTTCGGAGAATCTTTTAATTGGCCACGCTTACATGGAAATGAGAAGGTTTCTGAAGAAGTTTTATTGCCAGCTAATGGACAGCCAGAGGCAGATGAAAGTGTTTTTCCTGAAGTTGTTGCAAGCAGGGAAACAGTAAAGGTTGAGACTCCAGAAGTAAGGGAGTCTAGTGGCACGGTAGTCAGACGGTCAGAAAGAAGTAATAAAGGAGTACCTCCACAAAGATATGGTTTTGAAGATTGTGATCATATTTACAGTATGGATGATGGTGAACCTGGCAGCTATGAAAGAATAGTAGCTGATAATGAAAGAGAAAAGCTATTGTGGTTCAGAGCAAGGAAGGCTGAAATGGAAGAATGCCAGTAGCTCAAGGTTTCTCACTCTAATCTAACAGGTGGCAGTTTGTAAATTGGCTGCACCTGGATGTGATTCCAGGGGTAAAAATAAAGAGACGGTAAAGGTGTTTTTTACTTGTCTCAAACAGGAAAAATAAAACAGTTGCTGGAAAGGTTTAGCATGCTTGATGCTAATGCAGCTGAAACCCCAATGGTCACAGGTTATGTATGTGAAGAGTCTCAGGAACAAGAAGAGTGTGACAAATCTCTGTATCAGTCCCTGATAGGAAGTTTGTTATATCTTGCTTGTTGGACTCGCCCAAACATATATCAGGCGGTACATTGCCTGAGCAGGAAAAATATGTCACCAAAGCAGAGTGACTGGAAAGCAGCTAAGCGTGTACTCAGATACCTGAAGGGATCTGTGAACAAACAGTTATGCTTGAATGAATGTAATGGGGAACTGACTGCGTATGCAGATGCATCATGGTCAGATCAGGGGAACGCGAAATCAACGACTGGGTATGTGTTGTATTTTGGTGAAGCACCCATACATTGGAAATCTGTAAAACAGTCATTTGTAGCCATGAGTTCATGTGAAGCAGAATATAGTGCTGTGAGTGAATGTATAAATCAGGTGGAATGGTTTGTCTATCTCATGAAGGAACTCAATGTGTCTGTACAATTACCAGTAAAAATGTATACTGTCAGTCAATCAGCGCTACAACTTGCGACTGAGCAAAACTTTAAAGGCAGAAGTAAGCATATAAGAATAATATATGTCAATATAATTGAATCTGTGAACAAAGGCTTGGTATGTATTGTAAAGTGTGCCAGTGCTGGTAATGTGGCAGATCTATTTACTAAAATTGTGGATTACAATAGATTCATGAAACTAATCAAACTAATCTGAAATACTTGAGAAGGAGTGTCAAGATTACAAGTCTGTCAGTTTGACAGGTGCAGGATAGATCAGTGAGATCTAAGGATGATGTAATCAGCCTGGAAAGTACCTGGGGAACTAGAGAAAGCTGGCCTGATCCAGTTAGAGCCAGGTGGCTGATGCAATGCAGTAGCAATGCCAGGGTAATTGGATATCTACTGTGATTGGTGGTTGCAATCACCAGGTGTATATAATGAAGTGAAACCGCAGTTCTATGCGGGATGTTATAAGCGGAGAGTGTGAAAGGAGTATCTGTATATATTTCTGCACTGTACAAATAAACAACACTTTTTCTATGTGGCCATACTTTCTGATGGGTATCCTGGACAAGACTGCTAATCCGCTTGGCTTCCGCGTCACATGCATCATTTTATAGACCTCTATCCTGTCTCCCCTTAACCACCTTCTTTCCAAGCTAAACCGTTCTGTTTTAACCGCTCCTCATAGGGCAGTTGCTCTAGTCTCCTAATCATTTTGGCTGCTCTTTTCTGCACCTTCTCAACCTCTGCAATATCCTTTTTTAGGTGTGGTGACCAGACCTATACACAATATTCCAAGTGTGGTCTCACCATAGATTTGCACAAATGCAGTATGATAGCAGCAGTTTTATTCTCTATTCCTTGACTAATGATGGCCAGCATGGAATTTTCCTTTTTCACAGCAGCCGCACACTGGGTTGACATCTTCATCGAGCTATCCACTACCACCCCAAGATCACTTTCTTGGTCTGTCGCTGCCAGCACAGATCCCATCAGTGTATATGTGAAGTTGGGATATGGGGCCCAGAAGGGGTCGCCCCTCCCAAATCGCCCACAGGAATAAAGCCATTAAAAACACATTAGCACCTTTCCGTGGCTCCGGGGGGCATTTTTTGGGGTAGAGGTCCCAAACTTTCAGGGTAGCTTGAGGGGACCTTTCTTGCAAGAACCCCCATGTTTTGTGAAGATTGGATCAGAGGGTCTTGAGATATGGGCCCCGGAAGGGGTCGCCCCTCATCTGCCCAGTGGTCTGGCTGCCTCGGCAGTTGGGCCATACCATTACACCGGCCGGGGGGAATAAAGCCATTAAAAGGGATGTACTAAAAGGAATGACAAGTCAGACCATTGGAAACAATGGGAGAGGCTGCCCAGACCATTGAAGATAATGGGAGAGGGGAATGTCGGTTGACTTACATTTGGGGGGGGCAACCCCTTCCGGGCCCCATATCTCAGGACCCTCTGATCCAATCTTTACAAACCCTGGGGGTTCTTGCAAGAAGGGTCCCCTCAAGCTACCCTGAAAGTTGGGGACATCTACCTCAAAAAATGCCCCCCGGAGCCGCGGAAAGCCGTGAATGTGCACACGCACACTCCCCCACGGGGATCTCTCTCACACACAAACAGACGCTCTCGCTTTCTCTCCCCAGGCCGCACAGCAGCTGGGCTCACGCACTCAACTGCGACTGATTGGCCAGAAGAAGACCCAACTTGGCCACCGACTGGCCGTGGGAGAATGCTGCTAGTTGCTTACTGACGGTTATGCTGCTGATTCGGAGCCCCCGAATTTGCTGAATTTATTCGGTGATTGCCCTGAAATCACCGAATTCGGCTCATCGTTTTCCCGCCTTTTTTGAATTTGGTTCCATCCAAACTGAAAACCCCCGAATCAGGGAAAATTCGGCTGTTTTTCGGTTCAGACGAACCAAATCGACAGCCCTAATTACACATGCTCACATTAAATCTCATTCGCCATGAGAATGCCCATTCCTCCAGTTCGAAGAGATCCTTTTGGCACTCTAACCCAGCATTCCTGCTATGGGGACTCCCCCCCCACATTTTGGTTTTTTTAAAAAATTAAAACCCCTTTTCCCCATGCAGCAGCCGTGAAATCTCATTGCTGTCCCTGGCTGCTGCGGCTTTCAAGAATGGGCTGCAATACATTATAAATTAATAGGGAAATTTTACATTAGGTTTTGGCCCCGTTGGGGTATAACAGACAGATTTTGTTATATATACACAGATAGATTAATATTAGGTTTAGTTAATAGATTTTGTGTCTCTGTGCATGCTTTTCATTGGGGGTGGTCTGTGTTCTGCTGCAGGCAGTATGAAACGTAGGTGTGGTGAAAGAAGTAGGTACTTGAAGAAGGCTGCAGGAACACTGCCTGCACCCACTGCAGCAGCTTCTACAGAGAGGCAGCGGGGGAGGAAAAAGACAGCTAAATGCTATTATGAGCCCCCCACCCAAAATCAGTCACCCAGCTGCCTTGTTCAGCACTGGCACTGAAAGAGCAGCAGGCAACAGTACAGGGTGTGTGTGTCTGTGTGTGTGCCAAGGAGGTGGCAGAGATGCCTCTGGTTCAAGGTGGGACAGATATCAGTGAACCTCAAACACATTCCAGTGACAGCTTTGGGCAATCCAGCATGATAGCCAGAGCAAGGGGCCAAAAAAGATGGCAAAGAAGGTATTTTTCTTCCGATGAGCCAACGTGCCAGAGAAAGACAAGAATTGCATCAGCACTCAGACTGACACTGTCGGCTTGGGCAGCAGCAGTGCTGCTGCTTGTGTGGATGGGAGAGAGATTTATGAAGAAAATCAGACATTGCCTTCCATACTATGCCGCTCCATAATATCAGATGCATTCAAGGAAGGGTTTACCTCTGACCCCTATTCCTCTCCTGCAAATCTCTCCTGTGCAAAGCAGCATTGGGGTTGGGGGTAACTTCCCCTCAAGTACATACTCATCTTATGTGGGGGAGGAGGAGACGGAAGGGACTCTGATAGGCACTGTTTCTAGGGTTGCCAGGTGGGTGGTATTGGCAGGCAATTGCCTGCTAGTCCACCCAGCTGCTCTGGGGCTGAGGCTGTGTGTGTGCGGGCTAGTGCAGCAATGACGGCACTTCCGGTTTTACTTGCAGAAGTGCCACATCACCACAGCTGCTTTTGCAATCAAACCTCCAAAACTGGGGGGTTTGAACGATGAAGCACAGCGATGCGGTGCTTCCAGAAGTAAAAGCAGAAGTGCTGTCATCGCATGTGTGTGCCCACACACACTCGCAGCCGCTTCAACCCTGCCCCCTAAAACCTCCTGCCGATTGGGAGGGGGGACTTGGCAACCCTAACTGTTTCAGAAGCATGTGATACTCAGATCACCCTTGCTCCTCCAGCTGTGCTTGCCCCACCGGTTGCTGGGACTAGTAATGAGGACGTTAGCAATCTTTGTTAGGAACATGCAGTCAAAAACTGGAGCTCCCAAGAAGTTAATAATCTGGAAGTATTTGAGCCAATGTGCAACAGATGCTCGCATGGCTGAGTGCATGCACTGCAAGAAAGTGCTCAAGCATGGGCAGGACTTGGGCCACCTGTTCTGTCCGGGTAGACAGGCAGGGCTGCAGTTGCAGCACGGAGTGGCTAGAGCAGAGGAGGGGCGGGGCCGAACACTGAGGGGAAAACACTGAAGCTGACTTCTGCAGCCAGCGGCTGCGCTGAGCAGAAGGGTAACGAGGAAGCACAGGTCAAGTCCAGTCCAGAAGTCAAGCTGGTAAAGTCACTTAACTGGGGCTAGGCAAAGAACGTTGTCTGGTAGGCAGTCCGTAGTCAAGGTCACAGGCAAGGCAATCCGTGGGTCAAAAGTCAGTCCGAAGTCCAAGACAGTTGAGGCAATTCGGGAGTGGAGCTTGGTTGACGCCGGAGGTCAGAAAGTTGCTTCCACAAACAGCATACTCCCTTCTGTTCCTTAAATCAGGCCGGTTCCCAGAACGAGGCTTAATCACTGTCTTCCTCGTCCACAGGTGTTAATTTACAACTCACTTGAAGACGCGCTGACTTGCGCCTCTCGCTCATTAGCTGCCTAATCTTTCTTCATCTTTGTTCTCCCGGAGAGCATTCCTCTGTTTGCTGGCCTCCCGAGGGGCCCTGCAACCTCTCTGTCTGCTTTGTTGTTTCCATCGGCTCTTTCCCGTCATCTGATGTTTCAGGAGGTTCTGCTGCTGCAGCCTCTGGAGGGGCTGCTAATGGTTCCGATTCTTCCTCAGACGTGCCGGAGCCCGGGGCTATGACACCACCTCTCCAATAGTAGCATGCTTAGCCAAAGGGTGGTGCCAGATTTATACTGGGGTGTTAGGCAACAAGTACAGCAGGAGTTTGCCAGGGCACAGGTGGTACCATTTGTTAATTTCTGCAGTACAGAAGAATCTTGGAAAGAGAAAGCACCAGTCCTTAGTAATGTATTAATCAGCAATACAACCAGTTGCTCTCAAATTAATCATAGAGTCATAGAATCATAGAAACATAGAGTTGGAGAGTTCATCTAGTCCAACCCCCTGCAGGAAATTCACAACTACCTCTCCCCACACCCCCAGAGACCCCTACTCCCAGAAGATGGGGGGGGGACAACCCTCCAGGATCCTTGGCCAATCTGGCCTGGAGGAAAATTGCTTCCTGACCCCATAGTAGTGATTGGCATGTAAGAAAGGGTTACAAGAATGTAGCAGTGCACACTGGAAGGGTTCAGACAAACACTTCCTTTGTGCTGCATGGGTCACTTTGATCATTATTGCAATCCATTTGTGAGTGTCTAACAATTTTTGATTATTGCACATGATTCAGGAAAGAGCAACTCGACTCATGAGTGATATTTTCATTTTTTAATATTTTCTGTGTATTTTTCTTAGTTAGTGAAAAAATGCCTCAGTTAATGAAAAAAAATGAAGTTTATTTACCAATATGCACTCCCAGCAGTTAGTTTTATCTGCTATTTTACTGCATATCTAGTATAACAGTTTGAAGCAGCAAGTTTGCCAAGAATATTACAGTTGTATTTGTAGAATATTCTGAAATAAAACAGAGAAATTGAGACAGCTTTTTTTGGTCTTTAAATTTCTTGGTATGGTTTCATGTGATTTGCAGACCTGTCTGTTACACTGCCTGATTAATGACATTTAAATAACGTGGGACCCAGTTCTGAACTTTAGCTTACCTGAATCTTTCAGAGTTACTGTGTGTGTGTGTGAAGTGCCTTCAAGTCGCAGCCGACTTATGGCGACCCCTTTTGGGGTTTTCATGGCAAGAGACTAACAGAGATGGTTTGCCAGTGCCTTCCTCTGCACAGCAACCCTGGTATTCCTTGGTGGTCTCCCATCCAAATACTAACCAGGGCTGACCTGCTTAGCTTCTGAGATCTGACGAGATCAGGCTAGCCTGGGCCATCCAGGTCAGGGCTCAGAGTTACTAAAACTGTCTAATTTTTTTAATCTTCCTTCATCTTTATATTTTCCCTTTCTGAAGATACATCACTCTTATACCTTAATGGTCCCATTTTCTTAACTTTTTTTTTTTAACTCGGGCAAATTTCCTCATCTCAACATTACCATCTCCAAGTTAAATAGATTGCCACAGCATGATTTCTCTTCAGCAAAACTATTCTAATTGTTCTGTAACAGGTCATATTTATCAGTGTGTCTAGTTGTTTCCAGAAGGCCTTACACCATTTTAATTTCCGGAATTCTACCAACTACCATCCAATACTTTGTAGCCTGTGTTGCACAGCCTAGAGACGAGCTAATGTCACAATCAAGATTTCTGGTCCTGAGAGCTATTACCAAGTTATTTCATAATTTGTTCTACAACCAGAGAACACTCTTATGCAACACTGTGAAACAAATCAAGCAAATTAAGACGGTCTCTGAGAAGCGATTATAGCCTTCGGTGACTTCATTACATTCCTACTACTTCCTCACAGGATCTAAAGGCAACTTGACTTTTTCTTTAACATTCACCTGAGTACAGCTTCATTTAACTCTTGTGTCAATGGTTAACTTTTGTTAAATAGTAATGTGCAAATAGGTGTCGCCACAGAAATGGTTGTGAAGATAAAATGCATATAAAATGAATGCACAGTAAAAACTGTTCAGATGGTGTTCAAACAGCACCAAGAACAACCCATTGATCTGGTGTGGTTCTCTGGTGGAGGTGCACAATATACCTTTGCAGCCTGAAGGGCAAGGGCAAGGGGAGGTGCTAGGGCAAGGGGCAGAACCATAGAAATTCATTTCCAATATTTTGCTATCTTACTCCAAACTGGTATTGGCTGAGGGTGGCCCTTGACATTAGGATGAAACAAGTGGGGACCCGCAAGGAACTTGCGGAAACAGCCATCCCATTCCCACACCTTGGGGTTTTCCCCTCTCCCATCACCCTTTCTCTCTGTCTATCTCTTTCTTCTTCCCCCTACTCCTCTTACAACACATTCCTGAGTTTCAGCGTGGTGGATGGGGGGGGGGGGAGGCCCTGCTGCGCCGCCTCCTAAAACCATTCCCCGCATGCCGAAAAACAGGGCCTTTTAACCCCATAGAGAAAACCGAGGCTGGGCCTGCTTTCACTCTTCTCCACGCTGGCATTTCCAGGGCGAAAGGGGCAGGAGGCTGCCTAACGGCAGCTCCTCTTCCCAGCCCACACAGGGAACGCCTTCCTGGATGCTGGGACGCCTCCTGAGACGCCGGCACAGGCCTTTACACCGGTGGGACTCCAGCAGAAGGCCCCATCAGCATCCTGGGGTGGTGGTGCTGCGGTGGCGCCTGGCATGGGGCCGCCAAATGCCGGCACAGCGCCTTCCTGGCCTCCTAAGGGCTTTTGCCCTCCAGGCTCAGGAATGCGCTGTTACTTTATGAGTACCTATACCTACTGTCACTTTCTTTCTCCCTCACTTTTTCTTTCTCCCATACCTACCGTAACTCCTTCTCTCTCTGTGTCTGTTTCTCCCTTGCTCTCATGACTACTGTGACTTCTCTTTCCCTCCCCCACCCCATTTCTCTCTCTTTCTTTTTCTCCTTCTCCCTAATACTTTGTCCCCTCTTGTCCTGGTCTATTATGGAAGATTTCTTCTGCACCTTCCAGAAGATGGCAACTCACCTGCCTGGGCTAACATTTTCTTGTTGGGAGGTCCGTGAGAGTGAAAGAATGCTGAATTTTGGAAGTGGAGATCAACACTTGCTATGTGCAGAGTTTCTTCCAGAGTCTCTGCATAGGATTGTACTGTAAAGTATGACACAGGAAACCTCTGATTCAAATCTCAAATGGGGATGAGGGTGAGAAGTTTATTTCTAAATAAACTCCCCTCTGTGTGCTTTAATATTTGAGCATTTGGTTCCAGACCAATCTTCAAGCTTAGCACCACTCATCTCCTTGCTGTGGGTAGAATAAAATAGTTCCCCAGTCACATTGCTTTAGACATGGATGGGAAATTTCCTAAGCACCTCACACCTGGTATGTATGTGAATGTATCACAGGGGAACAGTACAGCTGATTTTAAACTATATTAAAAAGTCTCAGATTCATCTCACATCTAGTCTGGTTACGTGTTAGTCTCTCTCTCTCTCTCTCTCTCTCCTCCTGGCTCATCCCTGGCTGATTGGGCCTGTTCTACAGCCTCTCTCTCTCTCTCTCTCTCTCTCTCTCTGTGTGTGTGTGTGTGTGTGTTTGTGAATCTCTTGTGGCCTGCTTTTCCCAGCTTGCCCTCCCTCCAGCCCCATACCCATCCATCCAGTCCCATTGCTGCCGGGCCTGCGCCAGCCTCCTGTGACATAGCAGTGGGAGAAGGCCACCCAGTGTTGTCTACAGCCACAGAGGGCTGCCAGGCTTCAGCAGCATGCCAGTTTCTCATGACCTGGAGGAGGAGAAATGCCACCTGGCATCACTGGCAGCCACAGAGTCTCTCCTCCCCTGCTAGCAGCACCTCCACCACCAACAGTGATGCTACCAGGACCATCGCAGCTCCTGGCCTCCTGCCCCCTCCTGTTCCTGTATCAGTCTCCATGCAGCCCGTTTCGCTCCCCTCACTTTACCGCCGCTCAGCTGTTTGGCAGCAGTGCAGGCTTTCTCTCGCTCTGCCGTGTCTCTGCAGCTTCCCTGGCTGCTCCATAGAGATTTTTTTCTCACAAATGCTACAGCATCCCCCCATTTGCCTGGGAAACTGCGGGGAAAAGCTGCCAGGGGAAAAAGCTGCCCCTTTTGGCCTGTAGGTTTTCTTTCTACCTATATCATCTTTAATTAGGGCTTCCAACCCCCTTATCAGTTTTACCATAGAGTTTCCAGTGATTCCTAGAACTACTTATGTCACTTTTTTAAAATACAAAATTGATGTGACTGCTGTCGGTGTTGTGTGGGGCTCCATATAACTGTCCACATCCTTCCTGCCATTTGCCAGGCACTGCACTGCCCAACATCCGTATCTTTAATACTTTGGATCCCTTTAACTTTCAGGCTGCACACACATGTGGCTACTCTCTGATGAAACTGATTATCTTTATTATGCTTTGGTAAATAATGGCTGTATCCAGACATTGTAATAAGCCACAATTTGATAGACTTCCAGTTTAATGACTTTCTTGATATAGGATACATAGCAAAGTTTGTTCACCTCTGGAATGTATGCACATCATTACATTGTTCTTCATATTATCATTTCCAAGAACATAAAACCACAAAGGATTATATCAAAACAGGTCCTAAGAGAATGAAAAGGGACTTAAGATTTTCAAATACTTTTTACAAATTAGTTCAGGTGGCCCTTGCTACCTTGGTTAAAGACATATCATTTAGCACTGTAGACTCAGCAATGCCAGGAATGAATTTGGTTATTATTAAACAAAGCCCCATTGATCTTCTGAAACTGATAACTGTACTACTGACTTCCTCCATGATTATTTTTCTCAATACAGTGAGTGCTCTGACATTCCTATTCTCAAATTAATCCCAGGTCTCTACCTTTTACTAACTGAATGGTTCTGCAACTGCTACAAGCCAAAAAAGGGTACATTCAGTGACAAAGAAAATAGATCTTTGGCATCATATGAGCAATATGCACAGAAACAGATAATGTGAAAGAAGCAATTTACTCTGGTAAATTCCCTTATTAATCTTCAATGACTGAATAAAAAATGCAGGCACGGGGTGCATCCAGCTAGCTCAAATATACTTATGAAGAGCTTTCTGTAAGAAGCCTATACCAGATCCCAAGGTGCCCACAGGATATGTTCATGAAATTAACTACCATTCTGAACGGAATCTAATTTAAAGCATGTAATGCTTCTGTATGAATTTGCATACTGAATCATAAAATTATTCTGTCATGACTATTCAGAAAAGAAAACTGCTTTGGAAACAACGCTGAAGTTCTTCAGTACTAGAGTTAATCACTACAATAGGGCTTGTATTTATGGCAGCCATTTGTCCTGTTTCTATAGCTTTTACTTTACCCAGTCTTTCCCCCATCCCATACCAATATGCCACTAAAGCCATAAATGCAGGCTTATATCATAGAATCATAGAGTTGGAAGGGATCACCACTGTCATCTAGTCCAACCCCCTGCACAATGCAGGAAATTGTGCTGAAGAAGAAGTGGCTGTTCTGGCTGTTGACCAAGTAAGCCACTATTATGCATGATGGAAGAGGAAGGGGCCTATCCGCTGGACCATGGTGAAAAGATAGCAGGACGCTTGTGGAAAGCAAAGAGGGTCAAGCCTTGGGAGGGACTTAGTGATTGTGCATTGTAGCGTTGGCAGCAGCAACCCTGGCATAATCCTTTTTGGGAAAGGAGAGCAGATGAACATGACAACATTTTATGAGAGAGGGAAGGGGAAGCCTCCCAGGTTCAATCCCCGGCATCTCCAGTTAAAGGGACTAGGCAAGTAGGTGATGTGAAAGACCCCTGCCTGAGACCCTGGAGAGCCGCTGCCGGTCTGAATAGACAATACTGACTTGGATGGACCGAGGGTCTGATTCAGTATAAGGCAGCTTCATGTGTTCATGTGTTCAAATTCACAACTACTCCCCCACCCCACCCCCAGTGACCCCTACTCCATGCCCAGAAAATGCCCAAGATTCCCTCCCTTGCATGATCTGCCTAAGGTCATAGAATCAGCATTGCTGACAGATGGCCATCTAGCCTCTGCATAAAAACCTCCAGGGAAGGAGAGTTCACCATCTCCCAAGGAAGCCTGTTCCACTAAGGAACTGCTCTAACTGTTAGAAAGTTCTTCCTAATGTTTAGACGGAAACTCTTGATTTAAATTCAACCTGTTGGTTCCGGTCCGCCCTTCTGGGGCAACAGAAAACAACTCAACACCATCCTCTATATAACAGCCCTTCAAGTGCTTGAAGATGGTTATCATATCACCTCTCAGTCTTCTCTTCTCCAGGCTAAACATACCCAGTTCCTTCAACCTTTCCTCATAGGACTTGGAGGCAGCAAACACCGACATGAAGCTGGTTCAGCAGATCAAGACCGCAATCTTATGCACACTTACCTGGTAGTAAGCCCCACTGGAACACACTAGGATTTACTTCTGAGGGGGCCTGCATAGAAACAGTCAGCAAACTGGTCAGCTCAACCATGAAGACCTCAGCAGCAGACTGATTCATCTTGGTGATGTGAATGCAGTCTCTCTTTCTTGGAGAACTTCATGTTGCTGTTTATCATCTACTTTCCATAAAATTTCACCCGCACCGTATACCTATGCCTGAACCCCACAAAGCCAAGAGAAAGTGTGACCTGTTGGAGAATGCCTTCCTGTTTTTACAAGTAATTCTTCCATTTTCAGAACCATTAATTGTGGACATCACTGATTATTTCTCCCCTTCTCCTTTCCAAAGTATCTTTCCCTCCAATTATTCAACTTTATTACCTCTTCTCCAACTATCCTCCATTTCTTTTCTTTTCTTTTTGCCATCAAGGCACATCTGACTTATGGCACCTTCATAGGGTTTTCAAGGCACGAGATGTTCAGAGGTAAGAATACAACCTCAGCATTTTTCCTAAGAATACAACCTGACAAGAATTTATAACATATATAAATATATACATATTACATGCTGTAATTCAGAAAGTTTTAAAGATTAAATTTACTATGGAAGCTAAGAGTATGTTACGGGGCAATTTTACTAAAAAATATACCAAATTTTTTTGGAAGAATGGTTTAGATACATGATAATGGCAGCCAGAGTTACATGTGCAGCAAAACCGAAAGCAGAGTACCCTTACAGAGGGGATTGGGAGAGTAAACTGGATGAGTGGGCAATAATGGCAACATTGACAAATTATGTGAACTAGGGTCATGCAAAAAAAAAATCGGTAAATTTCAGGTTTGGATAGATTGGGCCCAATTTTTTCCGGTAAACCCAGATTAAGCCAAATACCCATATTGGTAAATATTGGTATTCGGCTTATTTCTGGGTTTACTGAAAAAATTGGGTCCATTATAGTCTATGGGGATTTTTTTCAAAGCTCCTGTGGGGGCATTTTTGGAGGTAGAGTTTCCAAATTTTCAGGGTAGCTTGCATGAACTCCAAACTTTACTGAAGATTGGGTCAGGGGGTATGATTTTATGGGATCCGGAAGGGGCTGCCCCCTCCTCCATGCATGGTAAAGTTTACAGTGTTTTTCTATGAGAAATGGGGGCTACCCCTTCTGGACCCCATAAAATTGGATCCCCTGCCCCAAACATTACCAAAATTTGGGGTTCATGCAGGGAGAGTCCCTTGGAACAAATACAACTCCTATTGTAAACACTTTATTATAAATCTTAGCGTAACAAAAATGTGATCTACTGCTGCTACCCTTGGAATTTGATGTATCTTCCTCATGCTATAAAATATGTATCAAATCAACTGGCTGCCAGTAATCTCATAGGACGATTACATTGATGTGTTTCTTGTATTAAAGAGAGATCTGGCTTTTCTTTTTGTAATGCATATGCCATTGTTTTACATTTTACAGGATGGTTAAATCCTTTGGCATTAAAGAGATTATGATTAAATAAGTATAGTTAGTTTCTCAGAGAAAGCGTTCCTACCAGGCAGTTCTATAAAATTCTATAAAGATGTCATTAGCATCTAAATTAGTTGAAACTGCAATGTCAATAAAGTACTGGATTGTTATAGAGAAATCTGTTTTTTATACTCTGATAATAATTAGACAAATGTATTTTAAACAGCTAAACACTTGCAAAAATCCTACTCTCAGCCATTGCCACATAACATTCCCAATAAATATCATAAATACATTAACAGAAGAATTAAATTTGTATTTTCCTTTTGCTTCTAATACATTGTTTCCCAAAGTCATGTATATGACTTTGAGCCAGTGTGGTGTAGTGGTTAAGACTGGTGGACTCTAATCTGGAGAACTGGGTTTGATTCCCCACTCCTCCACATGAGCGGCAGACACTAATCTTTTGAACAGGATTTGTTTCCCTACTCCTCCACACGAAGCCAACTGGGTGTCCTTGGGCTAGTCACAGCTCTCTCAGTCCCACCTACCTCACAGGGTGTCTGTTGTGGGGAGGGGAAGGGACGGTGATTGTAAGCTGGTTTGATTCTTCCTTAAGTGGTAGAGAAAGTTAGCATATAAAAACCAGCTCCTCCTCCTTCTTCTATCCATGGATTGAGAAAGTACGTAATGACAAAGGGCTACTATTAATTCAGTAATTCTTATAAATTGTTTTGTATTTTATTAATCTCAACAGTATCTACATATATTTGAAAAACAGTAATACATATATGTGCAAGACATATTATTTATTTCATCTACATGAAGTATATTTGTTTGTTTATTATACTGACTCATCCTTTCATGAAATGGCTAGTGTTGTTTTTTACCTTTCACAGACTGGAAGTCTGGTTAAAAGGTAGACAGCTCAGACCAATAACTTGACCCAGAAGAAAGCTTCATGTGTTTATATAGTTTAAAGTCACTGGTGTGGCTGCCTAGAATGATTATTTTCAGCAATTAGTCTGTACTCATGGGAATCTGCTTGGATGTCCAAGGATCTCACAGGAGCTCACAGGTATCAGAATTAATAAAAATAATGATTAAAGTGTAATACAAAATGTTCCTTGTGGCAAGAATTCTCAATTGTGCTGGATCCAGCTGCTCCCCCCAATGGAAGTGATGGCACTTAGGTTGGAGGAAGGGGGACCTCATTTCCAGAATATGCTGTCAAATCTTCGGGCACATGTGCTGAACTGCAGGTCTTTTCCACAGCTGATAATGTAGTGATTACTAATCTAATTGGCAAAATAAATGTATTTGTTTTATTTGCTTCATTTACATCCTGCCTTTCTCTCCAATGCAAACCCAAAATGGCTTATATCATTCTCCTCTCCATGTTATCCTCACAACAACCCTGTGAAGTAGGTTGGGCTGAAAGTATGAGACAGGCCCAAAGGCACCCATGGTAGAGTGAGGATTTGAACCGGGGCCTCCCGGATCCTAGTCTGACAGTTTAACCACTACACCACACTGAAGTCCAGTAGCACCTTAACAAGTAACAACATTTATTCTGGCATGAACTTCCTTGAGTCACAGCTCACTTCAGATGCATGAACTGTCTTGTGAGCGACCCCTCCTCCCTTGCACTTACCAGGTTACCCTGGGATGGTCAAGAGTGAGACACCCCATCCCAGTGAAGTTCATAGTCCCTGAAGACTGCCTGATGCAGTCTGGACCTTCTTGGGTTGCCAGAGATGTGGGAGGGGACAGGGAAGCCAATGGATGGGCCCACAACGAAGCCATCAGCCAAAACGTGGCTCCTTAATGAGCCGCACCCACACCCCCATTCAAGGTGGGAATGGAGGATGGAAGTAAATATGCCCCACCCAAACCTCTTATGAGGAGCAGTTCTTCTCATGAGTAAGCAAGCATCCCTGACTGTGCCAGTGCATGTTTGGGGTGGGGGGCTCCAGATGAGAATGGCCCAATACTAACTGTGTGGATAGAGGCTTGAAGCCAGCCAGCTGGTGGATAGAGTTGTGGGGAATGGTTACCCTGGTAGCAAGCATAAAGGGAAGGCACACATAGGGAAGAAAGAAACCTGCCCAAGTTGGATAGATTTGCAGACTCCTTGCCAAAACTCCACAGCCTCCCAGTGGTCCCCGGCCCACAGGTTAGGAGCCCCTTTTAGAGCTATTTGTGATTGTGACCATCACTATATCCACTGGCAGTGAATTCTACAATTTATTAATGCTTTGAATAAAGAAGACTTCCTTGTTCATTCATCATTCCTAGACATTCCTGCTTCTGAGCGGGTCCTGGATTTAGATGGCATTAATAACTCTGGTAGATTGTTTGCATCTATAGATGGAGGAATGGTAGCATTTAACACAGTCAGTCATGATATTACATAAGAAAAGCCCTGCTGGATCAGACCAAGGCCCATCAAGTCCAGCCATCTGTTCACACGGTGGCCAGCCGGGTGCCCCTGAGTTCACCCTCCAAAGCAGCCATTGACATCTTTTCTGGCACACACACCCCCAAGTGTTTTTAGGAAGTAAGTGGGGCCAGGTAGGGCTTTTGCTCAGCCAGGTTTTTGATGGATTATTGAAGACTTGATTGGCTGTGCAGTTTTTTTTAAATGTTGCTTTTGTAGCAGCTGCCACCACAGCACAAGGATCTGCCCTGTGTTACTGAAGTTAAGCTGTGGCAATCCTTTTGTGAATGGCTCCGCCTCCTGTGGCAGCCATTTTTATGGCAGCCATTTTGTTGCTGCGCCCACCGTGTCATGTCAGAATTCCAAATGTGCTCACAGGCTCAAAAAGGTTGGGCACCTTTGACATTAAGAGTTTCTACATGGGGTTGCTCTTGAAAACAAATCTGCAACTTGTGCTGTTTATTACTTATCTTCCACTCCACAGAATGCTCATGTGGCGCAGAACGCTCATGTTCCATTACATTAATTATCAATCTGCTTCTGGGTTCACTTCAAGGTTCTTTTAAAACCTTTAAAGCTCTTTGGAGCCTGATAAGATACACTTGAAGATCCATTTCTCTTCATAAGTCCCCTCCCATCAATGATAAGTTTTGTTCAAGTGAATTTTGAGGCGAATATTTCATACAATTTCTCTAAAATAGCTGTATAAAAAGAATTTTTCAGTTAGCCAGATTTAGAGGATGTTATTGTCATTCTTCCTGTAATGATAGTAAGGCTAAATAATGGCACTGGTGTGAAGTCCTTACGCAACACATAGTGGAGAAACCAGATGAATCATTTAAAAGGCCTTGTGAAATATTCTGCCTCTTCTCCTTCAGAGTCCTTCCTACAAGATGAACATTGAATGCTAATAAACCAGCGGGTGACTTGCTTCATATAAACAAAATCACAAATACATTTCACAGGTTCCAGTTTTTATCTAGAAAAACAATAGACGGCAAGTTTATGCTTCCATTGAGGTACTTTTAGTACCGAATTAATTTACTACTTCATAGTGAAATGCCCAGTGTGTACTGAAAACATTAATGCAATCAAGTATTCTACTGTCACTGGAGAGCAATTTTGTTATCTTAAGCTCATTAATATTTCAGCCAGGTTCTAATGTAAAATTATGATATTTCAAAAACCATAGTTAGGGTTTTGAATATTCAGAGGGAAACACAGTCAGTAGTACTCAGGGGCATCCCAGTTCTGTTGTAGAGATGATAAGGATAGCAGTTACTTTGTAACTTCCTGAAGGGTTATTACAATCATTTGGGGAGAGGATTGCCATTCAGGAGCAGGCAACTGGTAGGAGTTGGTGGGGGGGGGGGATGCCATCGTGCAACAGTAGGGTTGCCAGGTCCTTCTTTGCCACCGGCGGGAGGTTTTTGGGGTGGAGCCTGAGGAGGGCGGGGTTTGGGGAAGGGAGGGACTTCAAGGCCATAGAGTCCAATTGCCAAATCTGCCATTTTCACCATGTGAACTGATCTCTATCGGCTGGAGATTAGTTGTAACAGCAGATCTCTAGTACCTGGAGGCTGGCAACCCTATGCAACAGTGATATTTCATTTATGGGGAAATCCTATACATGATGTCTGTCTGGTCTAGGAATTTGGAGTTGGAGCCTGGGGAGGGTGGGGCATAATGCCATAGAGTTCACCCTCCAAAGCAGCCATTTTCTCCAGGGGAACTGATCTCTGTAGTGCAGGGATCTGTAGTGTGGAGATCAGTTGTAATTCCTGGAGATATCCAGGAGCTACCAGATAAAACCATAGAGTTTCCAGCAATTCCTAGAGCAGACTGACATCATTTCACACTGTTGCCCTAACAGTGATTTAATTTTTTCTTTCCAGCTGACTGCAGGAGCAGTAGCAGCAGGAAAAAAGAACCTGGCATTCCAATCTGAATATGTGGTCATATGTACTCTCCAACCACATTGTCTAGCTGAGGAAAGCAGAAGGGATAAGTAACTGACCACTCTGATGGCAGTGCCAAGTCTGTAATGGTTTATTATAGTTTTTTATTTTGTTCCACATTAGCTCTCCAGATATTATAGATGATCATCCCCCTACAAAGTATCTCAATAAATATCATGTAATTCCAATGAACATGTCCTTATTATTCGGTAGCTATTTGCATTTTAGACTTGCCTCTCATTTCAAATGCTTCTCAGTCATTTTTTTTTTTTTTAAACAATATCAGCTCTTTCAAGATATTAAGATATGGGGTGATTTTATTTTTTTAAGTTTTTACAAGAGTAGGCAAACTGGAATAATATATTTGCAGAGCAAGTTATCTATAGTTTATAGTTATTTTGTCAATGTAAGGGAGAAAAGTGTGTGTGCACATTCCCATCAGTGGACTCATAGAGGGCATTGTCTGAAAAGATGTAGTACCTGGATCAATTGGAGGAGCCGGAACAAGAGGACCATTGGGCTTGGGCTTAGGGTTGCCAGCCTCCAGGTGGTGGCTAGAGATCTCCTGCTATTACAACTGATCTCCAGGTGACAGAGGTGAGTTCCCCTGGAGAAAATGATCGCTTTAGCAATCTGACTCTATTTCCCAACCCAGAGCTGGCAACTCTTCTTGGGCTTCAGATTTAGATACTTGCTAATGTTTGGGCATTTGATAGGCTTTGTAACTTGTTTTTTGTGTACATCATGTAATATTTTCATTTTTATTATGCCTAGGGGCTAGGTTTGCCAACCTTCAGGTGAGGGCTGGATACCTCTGGGGATTATAACTGATCTCCATACTACAGATATCAGTTCCCCTGGAGGAAATGGCTGCTTTGGAGGGTGGACTCTGGATTATACCCTGCTGTCCCCAGGTTCCACCCACAAATCTCCAGGAATTTCCTAACCCAGAGTTGGCAACCCTATTAGGGGCCTTAGAGGTTGGAATGGCCAGGCTCAGTTCTTTCAAGACCTCTGAGGGGGCCTGTTTGGTACTAGCAACAAACCACCTCCAACCCACTGTAGGCAGCCAAGGCTTGGAAAACTTCAAGCAGACTCAAGGTCCAACCGATGTGCACTGTTTATATGAACTGATGGATATAAACAGAGTGCCACAGAGTTGCAGTTAATGGCCATGAGCTGATGTGACTATATTAATAGCGCTGGTGTGGCTGCAGTCATGGAAGCAGATGCAAAAGTATTGCATAAACATCAGATAAATATACTTCAGGGCATACATGGCTTTGTCAGTAATCCAGTAACTTCTAAGGATTTGCTTTCAGCTGCTACTAGCAGGCTGCCTAGTGTGATGGTGACTGCTATTCACTGCACATATGCAAAAACAGTATATGATGTTGAAATGCAACTAATTGTAAACATAACTATTGAACTGCAAATACTGACAATATAGAATCATAGAGTTGGAAGGGACCACCAGGGTCATCTAGTCCAACCCCCTGCACAATGCAGGAAATTAACAACTACCTCCCCCCCCCCACATCTCCAGTGACCCCAACTCTCCCCCCGCCATGCAGGATCCCATAATCAAAGCACTCCCGGCAGATGGCCATCTAGCCTCTGCTTAAAGACCTCCAAAGACGGGGACTCCACCACGCTCCGAGGCAGCACATTCCACCGTTGAACAGCCCTCACTGTCAGAAAGTTCTTCCTAATGTTTAGGTGGAATAGCTTTTCTATTAGTTTAAATCCATTACTCCGTGTCCTAATCTCTGGAGCAACAGAGAACAAGCTAGTTCCCTCATCAACATGACATCCCTTCAAATATTTAAACATGGCTATCATGTCTCCCCTCAACCTTCTCTTCTCCAAACTAAACAAACCCAACTCCCTAAGTCTCTCCTCATGGGGCATGAATTCCAGACCTTTGACCATTCTGGTCGCCCTCCTCTGGACCACCAGAATGGATAACCTATGCAAGTGAAAATGGGAATGATAAGCCAGGTAGGTTAAATTTCCATCACTGGTGACAATCCCAGTATTACTATACAACCTCAATTATTGTCAAAAATAATAAAAAGGTTGGCTTATTTGCATTCTTATAATATCTTTGTTTAAAAGATCGCTTTAAATATTTTAAATAAAGGGATTCCTGAACACAAAAATTGTTGTTTTGCCTCTCTGTGATATAAGGTTGAAAAGTAATTTCTAGTGAGAAAAATAGAATGTGTACTCTAAAATAGCTTTGTAGTAGGAAAAATAGTTCTAATTATCGGTGACTCTTATAGAGTCTTTGCTTATGTAACCTTAATTAAATTGAGTGGGAATGAAAAAGAAATAACACGGCATGGGCTTTGTCTATTAATTATAAGCCACCCAAAATTACAAAGGAAGGATCCTGACAACCAGATTAGGCCTTTTGCCTTGTGATAGAAGAGGGAGCCATCCTCTCTGCCTACTTGCATCTGTCTCATATACTGATATTAATATAAAGTTTATTATCTACAGCCATCACAATCCACCATACAAAACATTAAAATAATATAAAATAACTTTGAAATAACTTTAAAACAGTCTGACCCCCAAGAAGCTAGTATTTAAATATGTTAAGTCATCTGTCTCATATAGGGTTGCCAGCTTCCAGGTGGCTGGAGATCTCCTGAGATTACAACAGATCTCCGGACAATAGAGACCAATTCATCTGGAGAAAACGGCCACTTTGGAGGTGGACTCTATGGCATTATACCTCACTGAAGGCCCTTCCCTCCCCAAACCCCACCCTCCTCAGGCTCTACCCCCAAAATCTCCAGGAATTTCCCACCCTGGAGCTGGCAATCCTAATCTCATACAAAACTTTGCATAGTTCAGTGACACAGTTATTTCCCACCTGGACTGGCACAACATTTTGCACGTTTTGCCATCATGGGACAAATACCGTAGTTAGAAATTTTTGCACTTTTTGTACTTGATCATACTCTTGTCTTAGACAGCAGATCAGAAAGTCAGGCCATAATGACATGGCCCTCATTAGCCCTCTTTAATCTGTTATACATGTGGTGCAGTTTCCCTTTTTCTTATATAATGAAAGCTATGGCCGTCCATAAAGACTATGAAAGTCTGTCCAAGTGTTAGCACACTTTGTACCAGTGGAACATGCTAAGAATAAGAAGCAGAAGAGCATCTAGTTTCTGGTTCTATTTGTCTGTCAGTAATGAAGAAGCTGTCTATCAAAGACATCTGTCTCCTATTAATGATTTATCAGTGAAGGTCTTAGGAAATCCTGTGGCTTGGAACACTGCCTTAAAACCATCCAGACTAAAGCTTCAGTCAATCTACTGATCAAACCAATTAAAGATGCGGTCCAAACATACACACCAAAACCCCTTGAGTCACAAGGGGGAAAAAAGGAAATTGTCCTGGTGCTCTTTTTCATTTGTGATATGCACGAGTCTTTTCCCACCAAGGGGCTGTTTTCTGCATTCAGTAATTTTGCATGCATTCATTAGCCTTTGATGTCAGAATACTGTCTAACTGGTTGAAGAAGCTGGTAAATTTGCATCCTCCAGTATCATCTATACATGAGACAGATGGCCTGTCTAGTACTGAAGCAGCTTCTAAAGTATAAAGGACATGCTCTTTTTCCCTCAAAAAAGTGAGAAATTGACAACATACTGTTCTTTCAGAAAATTCAAACACAGGTATTAGTACAAATGTAGAATGAATTTACAGATATTTTAAGTGGAGTGAAGGCATAACATAACCTTGTGGGAAAGTGCATTCTCAATACATCTGCAAACATGTGTTTTTGAAATGCCAATTGCCTTTTGTGCTATTTGTTTAGGGAAAAGCAAGTATTTCCCCCCAGATCTTTCTCTCTCTATATCCTTAGACTTCATCTAATTGAGAAAGTATCTATAAAGGAGTCTCTTTTATGCATATTACTGCTATTCTAAGTCCCTAAAAGTTTCACAAATGCACCAGAGTTTTCTTGTTACGGTCATATAGGCTGTACTAAAATTCTAAGAGAATTTTGTCATAAAAATAAAACTTTTCTATACCTTATTAGGGTGTGCACTGAGAATATCAATGATGATTTCGGGGGCCTACAAAAGAGGTAAACTATTCTCTCATTCATAGTCAGGGCAAGGATCTGATGTATCTTCGTGGGGTTGCCAGGTAGCTAAACCTGATGAGCTCTGTGGTACCATGATGCAGGGAAAGACTGGCCATTTAACTTACAGGGAAACTGTCGCGATGACTGGCGCAATGGCGACTGGCATCAGCTCACCAATAGCCTCCTGCTGCTGCTGCACTGCTTCCACTTTGTGGGGGGGAAATAATAAGTAAACCAATTCCTGTTGTTGGTGGCCACTGAACTGAGTGAATGATTTTATTATTACGGCAATAGCCAGACAAACTACAAACCTTATCAGTTAAAATTGATTACATAAATAAATAATTAGATTAAAACCTCTCTATACATAATACAGAAAAAGTTGTATCAATTAAAAATCACCATAATCACAAGGCACTGAACTGAGTGGTCCTGCAGGGCTGGCTTGTATTGCAGCAAAGACTATTCAGCTTGGCTGGCACCAGGGCTCTTTTAGATTCCTGCCCTAATTTCATCATATTAGCTACATGTTCCCCAATTGGTTGAATCACTCAACAAGACAATTACATTTTAAAATGGGAGACAGCTGATCAAATAGGAGCCTGACAGGTTTCCTGTTTCAAGGTTTTTAGAGAGAGAGACAGTCTGCTGTAGTGAACACACATGAACACACGGAGCTGCCTCACACTGAATCTGACCCTTGGTCCATCCAAGCCAGTATTGCCTACTCAGACCAGCAGTGGCTCTCCAGGGTCTCAGGCAGAGGTCTTTCACATCACCTCCTTGCCTAGTCCCTTTAACTGAAGATGCCAGGGATTGAACCTGGGACCTTCTGCATGCGAAGCAGATGCTCTACCACTGAGCCACATTTTGGAGGACTTTCATTCATAGGGTCGCCATGAGTCAGAAACGACTTGACAGCACTTAACACACACACACACAGCTACAAGTATTGCAGTCTGTGGCTCTTGAGTGACACAGTGAAGCAGTCTCTGTTCTCTCTTTGCTTCTGAAGGTCAGATTAGGCATGAAGAGCCTATTGCAGAATGTCACACAGCTTTAAAAGGGGGCCTTCAAAATGATTAATTGAATTAGCAATTAAATGGAGTTGAGGAAAGGAGTTGCTGCTTCCTGGGTGAGAGTGTATTCCAGCCTGGGCTGAATAGGACCCGCTGCTCAGCCTCATCCTATCCCTATGCATGAGGGCCCAACTTGATGTTATGGCATCCACGGGTATGACTTATGGATGCTGACACCACTTTAGAGCTGAACTAGACGATTTAAAAACCCCTCAAGTGTGGTGGTGTGGGACCAAGTGATATTGTTCTCTCCTTGAGCCTTTTCAAGTGCCTAAACAGCTGTCAGGGCCCAGGGGTCAGAGCTGTGGATACCATGAAGTCTGGTTTGGCCCTGTGGCACTATTAAGACCTTCTGGAAAGGAGTGAAACCTGTCCTGCCAAAAACCTTTTTATCATTTAAAAGGTAAAGGTACTCCCCTGTGTAAGCACCAGATCATGGGGTGACACCACATCCCAACGTTTACCAGGCAGACTATGTTTATGGAGTGGTTTGCCATTACCTTCCCCAGTCATCTACACTTTACCCCCAGCAAGCTGGGCACTCATTTTACCATCCTTGGAAGGATGGAAGGCTGAGTAAACTTTGAGCTGGCTACCTGAAAACGACTTCTGTCATGATCAAACACAGGTCTTGAGCAAAGCTTTTGACTCCAGTACCGCAGACAGCTGAGCAAATAGGAGCCACGGGGCTCTATATTTTATCATTTAGAGACAGTAAAATTGTGGATAATAGGCAGTAATCTAGGCTTCTATGTTCTCAATTGTAACTTGTGGACTTCATCATGTAGGACCATTGAGTGCTGCAATGCAGAGTAAATGTATTTTAATAAATGAGAAATGGGGAATAATAGAGAAGTATTAGAGGAGGAGGGTGGAGCATCTTGATGACGAGGTGCTTTTTAGTTCTAACAAATGACAAGGAAGAGCAAAAGAGAGAAGACATGGATACAACACCAGATGAGGGCGTGTGGCTCAAGATGAGCCAATGGGAAGCTCTGCCAGCATGGCATAGTGGTTAAGATCAATGGGCTCTAATCTGGAGAACCAGGTTTGATTCCCCACTCCTCCACATGTGCAGCGGAATCTAATCTGGTGAACCGGGTTGGTTTCCCCACGCCTACACATAAAGCCAGCTGGGTGACCTTGGGCTACTCACAGTTGTCTTGTGCTCTCTCAGCCTCACCTTCCTCACAAGGTGTCTGTTGTGAGGAGAGGAAGGGAAGGAGATTGTAAGCCGGTATGACTCTCCTTAAAAAGGTAGAGAAAAATCGGCATATAAAAACCAACTCTTCTACTTCTTCTACTTCCAGGATTTATCTTAAACATAGCCTTTTGAAAACAACAGCAGACAAAGAGTGCCAGAAATTTTCTTAACTACTGAAAACTAGAGCTCAGTTGCAAAACTCAGTGCACAAAGATGTTGTCATTTTAAAACAAAGGTTAATTAACTTTGAAAAAATGAATTTGATTGCAGGAAGAAAAGGACTGAAGATGCTATAATCATGAAGACAGCGCTAACTTCATTTCAACTGGTACACACATAGCACAGTGTTCAAGGACCATCACTTTGAAGCATGGGAGGATTCAGTATAGTCTTGAGTGTGGTTCACTGAACCCACACAAACATCTACAAATTTCTCTTAATAACTGGTTCCACTGAGAACCTTTCACACATCTCTGATTCTGCCCCCCCCCCCCACACACACACACCAAAAATACATCAGAGAACAGCTATTCCAAAAGTTAACTTGGGGATTCAGTTTTAACTTACTGTGTTAGAAGAACATACGACTGACAGCCAAACATGAATAGAGCACGGTTGCTGCGGCGTGCCAGATGGGTAGCATTTCCTTTCAAAAGTGAGAAACACATGAGGGAAGTAGGGAGAAAGGCCTGCTTTGAACTGGGCTTGAGTCTCTCCCACTTATCAGCTTCTCTGCACCACCTGCAGAGTTCTCTTATCACTGAGAAAAGAAAGGAGCTGAAGGAGAATTACTTTTCATAACATAGGGAGGGGAGAGAGAAGGCCAGCCTATAGGTTGGTAGTTCCTTCAAAGCAAATGCCAAGAAGCCTTGCAATGTATTCACCCTTCCTCTGTATCCCACCCATGAGAATAATGGGTATTCCCCTAAAGAAAGAATCAGTCGTACTAAATGATAAACACCATCTTTTTTAATACAGCAGATCAATGGCCAAATCTTAACATGCTGTTCTGGGGGATGCAGGACTCAGCGGTACAGTGCTAATGAGGGATCAGACAACATGGCCATTTTAGTTTCTTCTTGATTTTGTATGTTACTATTATTTTGGTCCACCACATTGTTGATACTCTCATTAACGTTTATTGAATGGCATTTTTACACCCTTTATCTAAAGTTTATGAGCAGTTGATACACAAAAACACCTTTAAAATGTACATTTTTGCAGTAGAATTTCAGTGAGATGAAACAGAAAATGGAGCAAAAATAAATGGGTTCATTTTTCTCAAGAGACAAATGAAATTAAACTGCGGATATTCAAATTATACACTCTGATCTGGATGTCAGTTATAACATAGGTACATCAGAAGAAATGCCTAATACACCGCCTGGGCTATTTATGGATCATTTTGAACCAGTTTCCTTGATAGATGTGGACAAGCTCATGGAATCTGTGAAGGCCACTACTTGTATTGTGGATCCTTGCCCATCCTGGCTGATAAAATCATTTAAGGAAAGACTGCATCAACAAACCTTAGCATATATTATAAATCAGTCATTAATTCAGGGCACCTTCCCTCAGCCACTCAAAGAGGTGGTTATTCATCCGCTACTTAAAAAAAAAATCCCTACAGAAAAATGACATGGTCAATTATCACCCGGTCTCTAATCTACCCTTTCTGGACAAAGGGATTGACAGCGTAGTAGCAAACCAACTCCAGGTCTTTTTGGATAACTCATCTGCCCCAGACCATTTTCAGATGGGTTTGCTAGCTTTAGTTGACAACCTCAGTCTGAGTGTATACAAAGGCCAAGCCTCTCTGCTGCTGTTATTGGATTTATCTGCAGCCTTTAATACAGTAGATCATCATCATCATTTGTTTATTACGGTCAAATACCAGTTTGCACAAAATGAGATATCATAATAATTAAAAACAAAATGTCTGATATTTGCTCAAATAAATCGTAAATTTAGTTACAACAACTCTTGGTAAAATAGTCTGTTTGACGTAAAAGTCATTTTAACAGCTTCTTCTGACTTATTGCACATGCCCTAGCACAGAATCTCACAACCTGATAGGTAATATCTTTAACAGAATCATCTAATAGTAAGGTGGTATAGCTAACTGTCTCTATCTGGGAAGCTAGACAAAATTGGATCAATGAGCTTTTTACGTATGTCTTGATAAAATGGGCAGTGTAATAGAACATGTTCAACCGTTTCCACCATTCCAGATTGACATGGACAGAGGCAGAATTCGTAAGGGAGACGGGCATACATCCCATCAAGAAGAGCAGATGGAAGGGCATTAAAACGTGCTAAAGTGAAGGCTCTCCGATGTTTAGGGTGATCTAAGATATAGAGATAATTTGGAGGGGCCGAATATTTTTTACGGTTCTCCAATACAGTAGATCATGCCATCTTGTTGAGGCTGACATAGGTATCAGGGGATGTGTGTTGAACTGGTTCAAATCATTCCTCATGGATTGAACTCAAAGGGTTGCTATTGGAAACCAGTTGTCTTTGGTGTGGGACCTATCTTGTGGTGTTCCAGAGGGCACAATTCTATCCCCCATGCTTTTCAATCCCTATATAAAGCCCTTTGGATAAATCATTTTTTGCTTTGTGGTTGGTTGTCATCAATATACTGATGATACTCAGCTCTGTATATCCTTATCCAAATCTCCTGATGATGTGGCAGAGGTCCTGAATTGCTGGTAGGCTGTGGTGACTAACTGGCTAAAAGTGAACAAACTGAAACTAAACCCTGAAATGAAAGAGGTCATGGTGTCTGGGAAGGAGGAGGTCTTGAAGGACATTGTTCTCCTCACTTTTGATTGAATCCAACTGACCCTTGTAGACTCAGTTAAAAGCCTTAGGGTCCAACTTTATTACTGGAGAAGCAAGTTGATGCATCTGCAAAAAGACTTTCTGCCAACTCAGCCTAGCTCGTAAAATGGCCCCTTACTTTGATACAACTGAGCTGGCCATCTGGATCCATAACACAGTAACGTCAAGACTAGACTACTGTACATTGGTCTTCCCTCAAAATCAACTTGGAAACTCCAACTGGTCTAGAATGCTCAGCTATTAACCAAAGCTAAATGGAGAATGCATATTACTCTCATTCTGCAGTTGCTCCATTGGCTGCCTATCTGTTACCAGGTCCAGGTTAAAGTATTGGCTATCACATACAAAGCCCTTCATGGCCTTGGCCCCTCTTATTTGCAGGACCACCTCTCTATCTTCTGCCACAACAACTTTGCTCAAGTCAGTAAGGGCTTTTGCAGGTGCCTGCCTGCAAATAGGCAAAATCAACAATTGCCTGTACTCATGTTTTCTCTTTTGTGGCTTCTACCTTGTGGAACTGTTTGCCCGAGAAGGTCAGGAAAGTCCCCACTCTACCAGCTTTCTGCAAACTATGCAAAATTGAACTATTCAAGAGGGCTTTTCTGCACAGGTAGTAGAATTGCACTGTACAAGATTGTTTTACAAATTTTCTTGGATGAATGATTAGGGACTGTGTCTATACTGCTGTGTATAGCTTATTATAAGTAGGCTCCTACTTATGTAATTTAGGTACCGCTTAATGTGTCATGTGAATACTTATGCTATGCTTCAGTTCTTTCTGGTGGTTCCAGACTTCTAAAAATCCTAATGAATTGATTATTTACTGTCCCATTTTGTTGATTGTACTGACTCACTCCATTCAATCCGCCTTGAGAAAGATGGAACATAAGTAATGCAAATAAATAAATACAATTGAAGCAAACAGCTTTTGAAATTTGAGCTTATCCCCAGTGTTAACTAGGCATGCTGTGATCTTCAACATGAACACAGTACCCTCTTTTATATGTGAGGCAAGCTCCTGATCAGATTGTCTTGATTGTTGTTAAAATCCATTTTGAATAGCTTTGTGTGTAAAGTGCCGCCAAGTCGCAGCCGACTTATGGCGACCCCTTTTGGGGATTTTCATGGCAAGAGACTATCAGAGGTGGTTTGCCAGTGCCTTCCTCTGCACAGCAACCCTGGTATTCCTTGGTGGTCTCCCATCAATACTAACCAGGGCTTCTGAGATCTGACGAGATCAGGCTAGCCTGGGCCATCCAGGACAGGGCTTGAATAGCTTTACAACTGTGTAATAGTTGCTTGTTTTACAGAGCCAAGTTGTTTTACATAAACACATGAAGCTGACTTATACTGAAGCAGAACATTGGCCCATCAAGGTCAGTGTTGGTCAGTGTTGTCTACTCATATGGGGAGCAGCTCTCCTGGGTCACAGTCAGACGTTTTTCACATCACCTACTGTCTCATCCATTTTTTAAAATTGGAGATGCTGGGAATTGAACCTGGGACCCTCTGCATACCCAGTAGATACTCCATTACTGAGCCACAGCCCCTGAGCCATTGCAGCTTGCTGCCAGTTTTGCTCAGTCTGAGAACCAAATTTAAGTCATGGTGTGGTCATTAAAGTGACCTACTTGTATTGTAAAACAGGAAATAACTTGCAGGTCATCTTCTCTGTGGGTCTGTGCAATTGGAGGCATTTTAAAATTATCAGTATAAATTATCAGTATCTGCTACTTTGCATTGCCTACCTACTTTTGCTCCTCTGCATCTATTCAAGAAGTAAACATTAAAAGGGTTCATAGACAAAGCAGGCACACAGAAACATGAATATATGAACACATGAACACATGAAGCTGCCTTATACTGAATCAGACCCTTGGTCCATCAAAGTCAGTATTGTCTACTCCGACTGGCAGCCGCTCTCCAGGGTCTCAGGCTGAGGTCTTTCACATCACCTACTTGCCTGGTCCCTTTAGCTGGAGATGCCGGGGATTGAACCTGGGACCTTCTGCGTGCCAAGCAGATGCTCTACCACTGAGCCACGGCCCCTTACTATATGCTAATAGTAAGTCTCAGTTCAAAAATTTTGCATTGAATTTTTTTTCACCCTGAGCTTTTTAATACTGGTGGTGGTAAAAGATGAGTGGGGGAAAGGCAGCTTTTTCAAAAAAGTACAGAGGAATGAGAAAACAGCATAATTGTACATAATCATATGTATAATCATATACATAATCATACAGCATAGTCAAATATATGGACACATCAGATGCATCTGAATTTGTTTTGAAGTTTGTCATTTTCCAAAGGAATATTACAAGGCATACAAATAAACATATAAACATACACATCAAATTCTTACATTATAATGAAACTTACTGTATACGTTCTATTGTACTTTACCTTCTTTAAATGTTATAATAGCATATCCAGTGACGTATTTCTTGCTTAAATTTTAACATTCTATTATTTTTATCATTTCACAACTACGTACTCAAGAAATGCTTTCTTGAAATACTGCATCTGAATTTGGAACTGTTTGCCTAGCAGTCAACCTCTATTTACAACTAACAAGCAGGACATAAGCCAAACCGAAGCGCTCAATCATGCTTAGTGCAGAAATATCTTTAGATGAAAGAATTGCTTCCTTTATGTAAAAGCAGACATCCATTCTAAGAATGATGGAAGTGGCTTGAATATATTTTGCTTTGAAAACAATGAATGAGAAGACAGGGAATGTATTCTCACATTTATTTTTTGTTTATTTTAAGTGTTTATATTCTGCCTTTCAACAATGGCTTTTAAGACAGCGAATAAGCACAGGCTCAGACTTACCTACGATCCCAGTTTGCTGGCATGTGCTAGAGAGGACTGGGAGTTGGCACAAGGTTCAGGGGCTTGTCCAGTAAGGCAGGGGCTCAGCTGGGCAGCCAGCATGCTGCCACAAAATGGCAGCCGGTGGGGAAGCTGGAGAAGGAGCCATAGTGTTTCTAACTCCAGTTGGGACTTTTCCTGCCCTGCTGCACACCTTCCCGCCCTGCCCAATATTTCAAATGGGCCAATAAGGCCCTGGCTCAATAGGGGCAGGCTGCAGACCTGAGCTTTTGCACTCATGACCACCAACCAGGTATTTAAGAAGCCCTCTCCCTTGCCCAGCTCAGTCTTAGGGTTGCCAACTACCAGGTACTAGCTGGAGATCTCCCGCTATTACAGCTGATTTCCAGCCAACAGAGATCAGTTCACCTGGAGAAAATGGCCACTTTGGCAATTGGACTCAATGGCATTGAAGTCCCGCCCCTCCCCAAAGCCTGCCTTCCTCAGGCTCCACCCCAAAAACCTCCCGCCGGTTGTGAAGAGGGACCTGGCAACCCTACTGAGTCTGCTTCCTGATTTGTCTGCTTACGGAACAGCATCCTTCATTAGCTCCAGGTGGGTATGTTTTTGGAGACAGTTCTTAATAGCAACAGGAGGCAAGGAGTATGTCTGTGGCTTTCACTTTACACACAAGTAGACTCACAGGGCAGATAACCTACTCCCCCCCCCCTTTTTTTTTTTGCTTCCTTTGGGTCTGTTAGGTTGGGCTTATTGGTGTTATGCCTTTAAAAATGGGAAGGACCAGAGCTGGAGGCAGTAGTGTTCATAAGAACTGCGTTTATTAAAACACAGCAGCCAATTAACTAAACAGGCCACCTGAGCCTCTCAGTTCTAGAGAGCCTCTGGAAGTTGTCCTTAAAGTAACAGTACCAGTATACCAGAATTGGCTTGCTGCTCTCTGTGATCTTTCCAAGGAAGGGCAGCAGAATGTAAGGGGGGAGGGTTGTAGAGCTCTGGATGTGTAAGTTCCAGAGATCTGGGGAGACTGGTGGAGCTCACAGGGTTAATTGCAAGTGAGGAAGGCTGCCTTTATCAAAGTGCTAACTGCTTAGGCACCCTGACCTGGATGGCCCAGGCTAGCCTGATCTCGTCAGATCTCAGCTGCTAAGCAGGGTCAGCCCTGGTTAGTATTTGGATGGGAGACCACCAAGGAATACCAGGGTTGCTGTGCAGAGGAAGGCACTGGCAAACCACCTCTGTTCGTCTCTTGCCATGAAACCCCCCCCCAAAAGGGGTCGCCATAAGTTGGCTGCAACTTAAAGGCACTTTACACACACACACAAACTGCTTAGGCAAGGAGCAGAGCAGGCATGGTGGAAGCAAAGCAGATCAGGTGGACGCATTGCCTTTTGCTTACACAAGAGTAGACCCACAGGGCTTGTAATCCCCCACCCTCCTCGTCGTCTTCATTGATTTCAGGCTGGATTTGCTCTACTGCCCCCCTTTTTGGTCCATCCATTTCAGGGTTATAGCATGCATTTTTGTGGGGGAGCTAGCAACCCCTTCCAGCTGTGGGTGGGACGCAGCATTTGCTTGGAGTCAAACATGTCTTTTTCTTCTCCCACTTTCCTTCCTTTAAGGGGATCAGAGGCATTGTTTGCTATGGGGTTTCCTGATCCTGGGGAGACCATTAACTGATCCCACAGGGAGCAGCGTGTTAAAAAATAGGCTAGCCATGGATTGAATTGATTGCACTGGTTAAAGATGGAGTTAGGGAACACACTGCTTTAGTACAAGATTGTATGGGGGGGGTGGAGTCAGGACCTGGGTTCCTGTCTAATGGGACTAAGAAGAGCAATTGGTTCTCACTCGGTATTGGGAAGGTCCTGAACTGCTGTTTAAATTCAATACATGTATTTTGAAACAAGTTCTCTCACATTTATTTTTTGTTTATTTTAAGTGTTTATATTCTGCCTTCCAACAATGGCTTTTAAGACAGCTAAAAATATATATTTCAAATACATGAACAGACACAAAACAAGAGAATAATAACAAATAGAGTTTCAACAGATTATACTACCAACAAGGCTGAGACATTAAGAAAGGTTAAATACATGAGACTACATAAATGCCTTTACTTGGAACCTAAACATCTTTAGTGTGGATGTCTTTGTCCCTATGTCTCACAGACATAGGGAGGAAGCACCACAGATGAGGTACTAGTACAGAAAAGATCCTGGTAGCTCAGTTCCAAAGTTGCTAGGGCAAGGGCCTCTGAAGGTTAGGGTTGCCAGCTCTGGATTGGGAAATACCTGGAGATTTTGGCAGTGGAGTCTGAGGAGGGCAGGGTTTGAAGAGGGGAGGGACTTCAGTGCCATAGAATACAACTGCCAAAGTGGCCATTTCCTCCAAATTACCTAATCACATTCACCTGGAGATCAGCTGTAATAGCGGGAGATCTCCAGCCTCCAGGTGGATCTCCAGGCAACCCTACTGAAGGTTCATATGGAACCAGGAAGTCCTTCAAAAACTCAAGATGTTCTATCTGTCTTCACCCTTTGTTTTTAAAATAGGAAAAGATAGCATTTAATGAAGTTTTGTTGGGGCAATACCACATGCATTGTTTTCTTTCAGAATTTTTACTCTCGGACCTACTATTTGCTTCTATGCACTGAAGAATATTAGGAGTGTTAATTAACTATCTCTATGCTAAACCTTCTTATGTGAAATCAGTCAATAAAAAGACTCTCCGAAAGCTTTAAAGCTCTGGGTATTTTCTAGTATGTGACCCTACTTAAGGGGCTGTAATATATATTTGAATTTGTATCGGAAATGTCTACTTTTCATTCATCAAAAGCTCAAGATACTGATTATAACAGCGATCTGCTTAGTCAGTCCTCATTTGGACCCAAATATCTGATTCTAAAACTGTGGATAGCTTTGGGAAGAAAAAGAACCTAAAGCTTGCAGGATAGTATAAGCAAAGCCTGTACATTTATACATCATTAAATAGCCGTTGTAAGCTTGGTATGTTGATGTGTATATTTTAATTGGTGTTGATGCTGTTCTGTCCCTATGGAGTAGGAGGCTTAAACATAAAAAGCTTTGGGGCTAAATATAAAAAGCTTAAGCCAGATTGGATAGCTTAATATTCCAATTGGTTCTTGTAGGTTATCTGCGCTGTGTGACCGTGGTCTTGGTATTTTCTTTCCTGACGTTTCTCCAGCAGCTGTGGCAGGCATCTTCAGAGGAGTAACACTGAAGGACAGTGTCTCTCAGTGTCAAGTGTGTAGGAAAAGTGATATATAGTCAGAAAGGGGTTGGGTTGAGCTGAATCATTGTCCTGCAAAAAGTATCAAAGGGAATGTGCTAATCATTGTCCTGTAAGTATCAAGATAATGTGCTAATGATAACTACATTCCACAATAACCATGCGGATTAGCTTTGGATTTCACACATAACAGATCACTTCAGGATACAATAGTTCCATATTAACATACCACACCTTCATTACCATCATGGCATTCCATGCTCAGACCATGTCCCTGCCCCCTCAGACTCCTGTCAGTTGTCAGCTGCTGTCTGGCAACCTTAATATTGAGTCAGACCATTGGTCCATCTAGATCAGTATTGTCTACCCTGGCAATACTAACAATAGCTCTTCATGCAGTAATAGAGACACCTGCAGATAGATTAAAACTTGCCCAACACAAGAGGATTTCTCTCCTTGAACTGTTTCTGGAACTTTCATGGTGGTGGTGGAAAGTGCCGTCAAGTCACAGCTGACTTATGGCAACCCATGGGGTTTTTAAGGCAAGAGATGTTCAGAGGTGGTTTGCCATTGCCTGCCTTCGCGTGGGCTGAGAGAGTTTTGAGAGAACTGTGACTGGCCCAAAGTCACCCAGCAGACTTCATGTGGGGTGGGGAATCGAACCTGGTTCTCCAGATTAGAGTCCGCCACTCTAAACCACCTAACAAGGTACTTTATAGTCCCTCTATATGAGTCTACCCATGCAGCAGAATGAAGTGACAGAAAGATCAAATAGTCTATACCGTTTCAGACATTTACTTTCCAAATGTTTCCCATGTAAAATAGAAATAAGGATAGGCAGTCTAACCTAGTCCTTTTGATTGATCTTTTGTATCGGCAGGGCCTTTTTATACAGGGAAGCATACAAAAATGTGAACCCCCCACCCCAGCTGTAATCTAAAGTGATGCAGTCCGTTCTGCAATCTCAGTTTTTTACCACCCCATTTTGCTGCAATCTTAGAAATTCTGAGATTTCATCTAGGGTTGCCAACCTCCACATGGCGCCTGAAAATTCCGTGGTATATCATAGATTAAAGATGAAATTCCCCCCAACTCCTCGATCCATAGGCACTTCCCAGATGTCTAGGAATTTCCAGACCACAGTCAACAATTCTCATTTCATCCTTCATTCTTTTGGATTTTAGGTTAAAGCAAAGCACTGTACTCTTGATAGACGGTACTTCTGACTGGCGAATCCTTTTAGAAAGTCCTTGGCAGAAAAGAAATAGTTACCATGTTATACCCTATCTCTGTTTAATATTTTTTTCCAGGGAATATTCAGTTGGCTCCGTTTCATCCCCCCTCCAACACACAACAGAATGAAGCTGAAAGCAAATAGAATGATTGCAAATCAAAGTCACTTCCACTCAGCCCAGGGTTTAGATAAGTAGCAATCACCTCACAACTTCCCCACATTATCTTCAATTTGAATGAAGTTATCAGTTCCCCACACTGAGAGCCTAGCTAATAAAAATGTCTTTTGACTGTCTGTTACAACTGGAAGCTCCTATTTGAACAAGTTAAAAAATGGGAGAGAGAATAGAAAATCCTACTCGTATGCTTCTTATTCATTTATTTTTCTTTCTCTGGCATACTGGGGGGGGAGTGAATTATATAAGTGATAACCTGTAGGAACTGATGCTTAGGATGAAGAGAGAGAGAAATGCTATCATTCTTCACAGAACCATTGCCACTGATGATATGTGAAACAGATGTGCAACATGTATTGACAACCTGATATAATGTATCCAGAGTACCTAGGAGACAGATTCAAAATGGAAAAGAATTTTACTAGGTCATATTTGCTGCAATTGCAAGATCAAAAAGAACCAGATATTCTGTAATTGGGGAGTTATATTCTACCTGAGTAGCTCCATAGAAGTTGACGGGCACCCAGTCAAGCACTGATAGAAAAACTAGAATACCAGTGAAATAAAACTGGAATACTGTTAGCTCTAGTTGAGTAGCCTCTACATAACCTTTTCCAAAATGTTTGCCTGAAGTATTTGAATATTTGGCTTCAGCTTGAGCATGTGATACCAAATATGAAAAACATTTTTAGATGATGACAGTCAAGGGACCAGTTTTGAAAGTTATGAAGATGATGATTATATGGCGGTAGATGACAAAGCTGCTCCCACCCCTTAAAAACAACAACACAATTCTGAATTTGATCTAGGGAAGCACAAGCACCCACCTTGTTTGGCTCATGTCAGTTTATTTTGCCAGTCGCAAACAAGTAACTGATTTTTCTATGGCTGGTTCTACTATTACTCAATTCATGCGTGACAGTTCAACAGGTTGCTTCACTGTATTCCTTCCTAATAGTACAGTAACGTGCAGTTAGCTTTTCCTACAGCAATGGCTGCCAAGTTTTTCCTGTTGGGCCACAGGAAGGCTTTTTTTTTTAAGTCCGTCATGGCTATTGCTTTTATTCAGTCTAACATTCTAATGATGTTTTGCCATGATTGCTGAAGTCCAAGCTTTCTTTCTTTCTTTCTTTTTTTAAAAAAAGCCAGTCTCTATACCCTCCGTTGCAGAGTTATAATGTGTTAGCATCCCTTGTTGGTGGAAGGCCCATAGAACATTTTTTTTAAGATTGGGAATTAATGGCATGCATCCTGTCTTAGGCTAGAAGGTTCCTCCAGCCTAAGGAGCCTTCCTCCAATTTAAGTGGCTTTTCTGAAGAGCCACTTACATTGGAGTAGGGTTGCCAACCTCCAGGTACCAGCTGGAGAGCTCCTGCTATTACAATTGATCTCCAGCTGATAGAGACCAGTTCACCTGGAGAAAATGGCTGCTTTGGCAATTGGACTCTACGGCATTGAAGTCCCTCCCCTCCCCAAACCCCGTCCTCAGGCTCCGCCCCAAAAACGGTGGTGAAGAGGGACCTGGAAACCCTACATTGGAGGAATGGTCCTTGGGTTGAAAGAAGGTTACAGACTTTGTTCAGTGGAGTGTGAGGATATATGCTGTTACCATCAAGAAACCCAAGTCTGATTTTTTTCATTGGTGTTTTGGGATGAGACTCTGCATACCATGCTAAGCCCCATTGCTTATACCAGAATAAGTCAAACAGTTTCATTCATTCATTCATTCCATCCTTGAAAGCCTAGTGTTCCCAAAAGTGTCCCCTCCAGGCAATAACAAACCTGCTGAAGTTCAGCAAAATTGTAGTATCATATGCCTTCTAGCCACACCTTGGCACCACATGTACCTCTCAGACACTTGCAGGGTGGATCTTTCCTATTTAAATAAGGGAACAGAAGTAGAATTACAAGTAGTGTGCATATACAGTATATGAAGGGTGCCATGTAGGTTGGTCTTCCTGTGTCCGTCACAAGCTGTGGCCCAAGGGAGTGTGGGAAGAGATGTAGGGATTATAGGAATGATAATGGGATGTTTAGAGAAAATAATGGCATTTGATATTGTAGAAGTTGAAATCACAGCAAATGAATTATGTACTTTAATGGTTCTCAATCATAAGGAAATGTTATTATGAGGCTCAGTGTTTAGGCCAAAGCTCTACTCTTTTCCATGTGCCATCCAGAGAGACAGAACAGTCTTGATTCAGCAGAATAAAATGGACAATCGTGTTTCAGTCTCATCATTTCAGGTGGAATTCCTGGTTCCATCCAATCCAGCGAAGGGTTGAACTTCACTTGTAACTAGATCTTTCCTCTCAATTTACAAGCAAAAGTTAATTGTTTTCCTCAGGCAATCTTTTTCTGATATCCGCATTTCCTGGCATAAAGTAGCAGTCTTTTAACTCACAGTTCGAGGAGAGCCAGCTTTTAGGTGAAGAGACAGATTGTGTGGAAATAAAAGGCCAGCCTCTCAGGACTACCACCATATCACTCAAGCTGTCTGCAGGCATTATGCACATTAGACAGGTAGAAACCAAGTTAGCATTGATGGATTGAACTACAGTGATAGCCAGAGTCAATCAAATTGCCACATGCTCCCCAGTTCAGAGCATCTTGCTCATGATGTTTCTTTTAGGAACACATCAAACTGAAACCACTTGGCTTTTTTCGATACAATATCAGCTCTGAGTAAAAATCAAAGTTAGGTTAAAATAATAAAATAATAAAAGTTGATGATTCTGGGAAGGATGATTTGAAGAGGAGGAGGAAAGATCTTCTATGGGGAAGGGTTTTCAATTAGCCGTTTATGGATCCCACTAGACAGGAGGCAAAATTTGGCTACTTGAATGGTTGTCTCCTGAGAGGAGTCTGCTAAGAGAAGGGAAACTTTAGCTTCTTCCGATCTCCCAGGAAAGGATGACAATATGGGGAGAATGTACTGCGATCTTATGTCGTTGTAGAAGGGGCATTGCAGTAGAACATGTTCTATTGTTTCCACTTTCTCTGTTTTGCACGAGCATAGCTTTTTTCAGTGATGAAAGAGGCTTACGTGTTTTCTTCCCATAAGTTTTCTAATATCACTGGGTGATGGAACATGTTTTTGGTAAGTTACTATCTGCTTCCACTGTGCTTATTTTCTTCATCACATCAAGTAAGACTCCCACTGCTACCACCACAACAAAAAAGAAGAGTAAAACCCAAGTCCATGCTTTATAAAAATAAAATAACATTTTTATAGCCCCTTCCATACATATGGCATGGTACATGGCATGGTAAACAAGCAAAAAGAAGAGAGATCATTGCTTTACAATCTATATATTGTTATGGTTTTATGTTTTTCCTCACGTCCTTGAAGGCTTGTTAGTAGATGAATTTTTTTAAAATAAAAATGAGCAGAGGGAAAGAATGGAAGGGAGGAAAGGGGACGTTATTAGCAGTACCTAGAAGAAAGTAGTATAAATATAAACAAAAGCAGTGGAAAATTTAGGTCAGATGGGAGTGTAAATGAAGGATTTCAGCTGAAGATGTGGTTTTCAAGAGGGAATTTGAAGGAAGAGAGAACAACAGTGGCATTACATAAGTGGAGGGAGGCAGCCTCTGCTGTAACAGCAGAAAGAGAAAATAGTTTTGGTGGGGCAGGTAATGCTACCTGACTGAAATTCGGGCAGCCAGGCCAGTTTTTGTTAAATAATGCCAGTTGCTGGATTTAGATTCAGCTTTTCCCAGTTGTTCCCCCACACCCGCTATTCCTTCTCCTCTCCCCCAGGTCTCTTCAAAACAGTGTGGAAAGATGTGGCATCTTACAGAATCAAAACAGGCCAAACCACAGTGAAAACGTTGCATTGCTCAGCCCCTTGTTTGTGCCAGTGAGCCGGAGAATACAACTTGGAAACTATTTTGCAATACAAGGGTGGAATCCTGGAAAGGTACCGCTGATCATGTGGAATGTGCACTTTCCTCAGCACTACAGCTTTTCCGCTCCGCCAGCCATCCCACACACACATACATTTCATGATGCAAGCCCACAGGGCATATGTCAAGACTGCCACAGAGCCCCAACATTTCTTTTTTTAAGAATTTAAGCAGCGTTCCCATGTCTGTGGCGGCATGCCAGGCCCTCTCTACAAACATCCACTCACTACCCCTATTCTAGCAGCTCCTCACAAAAATGTTGCTTTCTCCTCATAATGTTTTGCCTCCATCCCAGTCAGGACAACTGAGTGCAAAACACATCGGCCATTTTTGCATGGCAATTCGCAGTGCGTTCCAAGCTGAATTGCCCCACATATTTTTTTGACTTTTGCATGCTGAACCGTCATTCTGGAAATGACTGCGAAGCCAGCACATACCTGCTTCGCATTAGTAAAGAGCCCATTTAACGCAAGCTTTGGTGTTTGCCGTGATGAATCCCCCTCAAGGAACTATGCAAAACAACAGAGGCGCGTTAGCTATGTACATGCTAATGGCTATGCAAACAGGAACAAAGGAGCAGGCGAGTGGGGGTGGAATTTCTCCTTTTGCGTCGAGACCGTGAATAGGCATTTTTAAAGTCGCATTTTAAAAAAGAGGGTTGAGCGGGCATCAAAATTGACCATGCAAAAATGGCCATAATCTGCATAGCTGGATGGAGTTTGGAACTTAATACAGATACATTTAAGCTACATAGGTGAATGAAATTTATTTACATGTTTAGCTGTAAAGAACTTTGAAATGTAGTGACAGTACACTGTGTTGTTTGAAACACTGATGGCAGTATCTCAGCCGTCAGCAGAAGAAATTGTATGTGACACAGTATTGTGATTTTGGGGCAGAGACATACTAACCATTAATGGCATCTAAAAGAAGAGGATTTTCTAAACAAAGACTTTCAGTATTATAGCCAGTGGCAGACTGGATGTTAAGGCCACCAGGAAAGGCTGATGGATGGGGGACTGCTCCACTCTGCTGGGGCCAACCCATCTCCAAAAGTGGGGCTGCCATGGTTCACCACCGCCATGAGCTTGGAGGTGCAAGGAAGGAGGCAGCCAGCCCCACCCTGCCCAGTATGGCAAAGGATGTGGACCATCCTTCAACATGCCTGGCCCAGGCTTGCCACATTGAGGGAAGTGCCTGCAAGGTAGAGTTGCCAGCGTCCAGGTGGTGGCTGGAGATCTCCGGCTATTACAACTGAACTCCAGCTGACAGAGATCAGTTCATCTGGAGAAAATAGCTGCTTTGACAATTGGACTCTATGACATTGAAGTCCCTTCTCTCCCCAAACCCCACCCTCCTCAGGCTCTGCCCTAAAAACCTCCCACTGGTGGTGAAGAGGGACCTGGCAACCCTAGTGCCAGGCCCAGCCAGCTCAGCAAGGGACTCACCCATTGGGCAGCAAACACATCCTTTTCGGAGCTGGCTGGGCAGACTTTCCCTCCTTGCTTTGGGCGCCAAGGTCAGAGTGGGTGGGACCCTTTTCCAGGGCCATTTTCTCTTCCCAATCCAGCCCTGATCATAGCTGTTTGTTACTTGAAGTTAGGTCTTCACTGAATAGCTTATAGGTAGTGGAGCTGTTAAGGAGATATTTTTTATGAGAAGATTAACTTGGCTATCATGCTGACTGATTGGCTATGGTCGCTGTTTCAGCTGAGTTAATGAAATGAAATAACTGTTCTAGTATAGATATACACATTTGGATATTAAATAATATAAACTTAAAATGATCTTTATTTGTATTTGGATCTTTTTTTTATTTTATTTTTTTTGCTACATCTTTGGTGTGTGTTTGGGCAAGATGCATCCAGACATATAAACTGTTCCAGGTTTCATTGGTGGAGATTTGAGCCAGCAGGGATACCAGAAAGAGAGTAAAATCTAGAATTTTAATCCTTTGGTTCTAATCCCTTGTACTTACCCAATGCGCAGTGTTGTTGTTGTTTTTTGCAACAAAAAGGCAGGGTTTTTATTTATCCTTTTCTTCCCAAACTTTTAATATTCTCTGATATTTTAAATTTAATTTAATTTTAAATGAGTCAGTGCTCATAAAACATAATTTAACCACATAGCTGGAGACCCTTAGTTCAGCAGCATCTTGAGTTTTTTATATAATTAAAAATCATTTAAAGATTCCAAGTGATACGGCAGGGGAATATTAATCAAAGAGAATAATATCAAGAAAAGTAATTGCTCATTTGAGTTTGGCAATTCAGGTCAAATATCTCAAGGGAACAGATGTATTTTGAAATTAGGCAGTTTTATTTATGCTGCTGTTTTTGAAGTTATTTCCTAGTTATCCAGTGTACTGCTATTCTAATGAAAGTTTGTTTAATGTTGTGTTTTCACCACAATGATTTGTTATTATATAAATTATAAGCACTTTAATTACGGGTAATGTGTTTTCTCACAAAAAAAAAAATGCATATTGGGTCATGCCAATGGATGAACCAGTCTGGTATTTTCTCTGTGATAGTTGTATTTTGGAGATGACAGCTTGAAGACTTATTGCTAAATACGTTCTTTAATTAGTCCTGTCAAGTTTACAAATGTTTTAGCTAATTAACTATTTTTCTGGTAACCCATCAATTACCTATTGATTTAATCAGTTCTCTCACTATAGATGACATGATGGAGACATTTAATGAAGGTAAATAAGCTGTTACAAATAAAACAGAAAAATGTTTAGTGCTCAATAAACTATTTAAATTACTCTGCACACAGTCCCAAACTTTGCAATGGTGATACATTTCTGGACCATGTTGTCTACTGAATCTACTCCAGTCTCCTTGGTTTCTTTAGTGTGGTATCCATTACAGTTTCAGTCTTTCTCCACAATGGGGACCAAAGCAGCTTACATTAATCTCCTTTTTATCCACACAACAACCCTCTGAAGTAGGTTAGGTTGAAAGTATGTGATTAGTGCAAAATCACCCAATGAGCTTCCACAGCAAGATGGGGATTTGAACCTGGGTCTTACAGACCCTGCTCTGAAGCACTATCTACTACGCCACACTGTATTTCATAGTGTGGCTGCTATTGAAAAGTAGCAAGCAGTCAGGCTTAGTTGAGTCATGCAAGTCAGATGGCATCAAGTCACCCAGAGGCTGCTGCCAGGCCTAGGGTTGCCAACCTCCAGGTGGGACATGGAGATCCCCTGGAATTACAACTGAACTCCAGATGACAGAGTTCCATTCCTTGGAGAAAATGAAGGCTTTGGAAGGTTGACTCTATGACATTATATTCAGCTGAGCCCTCTCCCTTCCCCAAATCTTGTCCTCCTCAGATTTCACCACAAAACCTCCAGGAATTTCCATACCTGGACCTGGCAAGCCTAGCTAGGCCTGGTCCCAATGAGTCCTCCCTCAAAGGCCAAAACAGGCCTGGAAAGCGACCTGCCACTCCCCCTGTCTTTTACTCATACAAGACTGAAGTCTGGAATCTGTGGTTGCTTAACAGCAGCCACTGAGGAAACCCTTTGCTTAAAGCTACAGGTGCTCCTTTTATCATTTTTGGATTTTTAAACCCCCAATGTTCTTTTTAGATTTCAGATTTCAGATAGGAATGTTATATAATATCACCATAATGATGTATCTACTATGAAAACAAAAAAAAATTAAAGAAGGAAGGGGGCCTGATATGGTGATCTCAAAGGTGACTGGACAAACAAGGCAGGGTGGAAACCACAATGGAAGATTTGAGAGGGGGGTGGAGCAAGGTGGGCTGGAGGCGGCATGGGAAGGGAAGTGAGAATCAGTGGTGTTGGGGTGTGTGTTAGATGAACATGAAGCAAAGACTATTCACAGAAATTGCTTCATTTATCCCTGCTTTGGAATTGGGGATAAAATTAAATTCATGATTAAACAGATCCCTGAAAATGTGGGACATGTGTGAGGCAGGCGCGAATTCACTTCTGTTCTGAAGCTCCAAAAAAACATGAATAACTCCAAGGAAGCCCGCAGCAGGCCATGTTTTGATTGCATTATGGCTAGTATATGTTTAAGAAATAGCCTTGGCACACATACCTGGTATACTCTGGGGTGTTTTATTATCAACTAACCTGAGCAAATATATCATGTTAGTCTTTGCATATTAGAAAAAATGCCCCAGAACATATCTTGTTATCTCTGAGGGATGAATGTCTATATAATTTTATATGAGGTTTAGGAATTTGTTTCCCCAGAAGGTCATTAGGGTACACTTGATCATGTTAGTTATGAAATTTCACTGTCCAGTTCTACTACGCAGCAGCAAGATGACACCTGCCACATGCAATTATCTATTCTTTAGGACTGTTTATGCTCCAGATCTGGCTGTATAAATGTGCAATAATGTGCTTGTCACATTGAATCAAATCATGGCAGGCTATAAAGCAATTTCATGGGTTACTGGAAATACACCAAGGCCCATAAAGATCCTGTGGATCAAAATATTCCTCAGTTGAATGGATGTGCACTTTTACAGGAACCCATACTGTATATTTGAAACCAAGGGCTGTACTCTAAGCTAGCTCAGTGGCTGTAGATTAACAGTGCAAATCTAAGGAATGTTATTCTAGTCTAAGCACATTCATTTCAAAGTGCTTAGAATGGAGTAACTGCATAGGATTGCACACACTGTAAGTTTCCTATAACAAGATTCCTAATTTTAGTATACTAAATTGTATGAAAACATGTGCATCAATAATGGCAACTGACTAGCTGCCATCACTTGCAATCGAATAGGGACTGTTATGCTTGCCATCCCTCATACATAGTGTTGAATTGGTTAGTTAATTTGAGTCTATTAATAAAAAAGAAGAGGAGAGAGCACTGAGTTCTTCTTGTGGAGCAGATTCCAGAACAACAGGAGAAATCACTTCATTTCTAATCTTGTTATATGTATTATGTGTGTGACATCTTGAGTGCAAATACTTGAAAGGTAGAATTTAAATTTTAAAATGAGTAATATGGAAGAAGGACATCTATTTAATTTAATAAGTAAATATGTGTATATGCTTTGTAGAACTAGTGTCAGTTAAAGTGTCAGAACACGACTGGGAAGACCTGGCTTCAAATTCTGTCCCAGGTCTGGATCTACACATTATGGAGTATTTAGGTTGGGTCTGAGTTTCCCACCCTATGTCAGATGTATCACAGTCAGACATGAGTTGTGGGTTCTCCTAGGTTCCCACATGTGGAATGCCATGTTTGGATCAAGGGTAACAGCACATATGGAGAAGGTGCTTCTGCCTTCCCTCCTGCTCCATTTTCCCATCCTGAAACTGTCCTGGGCTGGCGTTATTTAAAGATAACCATGTGTTCCCTGAAATATTTTTGGGACTATTTCAGATTGGGAAAATGGCACAAATGAGCAGGCTGAAGCTGCTCAAAATCAGGCACTGCTTGCGTGTGCATTGAGGAAAACCCAGAATTCACATTTGACACACGATCGAGACCTCAGAACCAATTTGTGTATTCCATCATGGCCATGAACCTTAATGGGTGACCGTCAGTTAATTTTGCCAAGACGTCTTGTGTATTAAAGTGTTGAGGTCCCTCCCCTCCCCAAGAATGTTTTAAGGTGACTTGTGTAAGTCTGTATGCACTGAGAGGGGCTGCAATAGGTGAAAATATTGGCAATATATTGACAGGCAGAATACACATTAGATGCAGCTCCCACAGTAGAGCACATGGTAAAATCCCTGTGTGAAATGCCAATGCTGCTGCAGAAAGAAACCCACAATGTGCCAGCAAAAGTCTTTGGCTTCCAGCTTTCTTATTCTTGTTCCTAATAGCTTGGAAAACAATGTCTGAACCTCTCCAGGCATACAGGTAGACTAATCAAAAAATTCACTGCATGCTAGTGAGTGGACTGTTTAGAGAGGGGAATAACGTTATTCAGCTTGCTTTTTGTGTTTCATTCATTTTTAAAAGTCATATTTGGGCTTCAAGAGAGACAGAGAAATGAGAGGTATCTATGTTCGTACACGACTGGGCAGAACAGAAAAGCTGGTGGCAGCTGAGCAGATGTTCTGCCATTCCTTTTACTTTTCTAAACCAAAATCGCTTCCAGTGCCTCAAGGCAGAAAAAGAAATGCAACCCCAGTCATCCTAACAAGGTCACCTGTCACCTTTTTGTCTTTCTTTTCAAGATTTTTGAAACTGATTTTTAAAATAACCTCTTGAGGCTCACAAAAGGAATATACCAAGCAAGCATACAGAATTGCAGGGAGAAAGAAAAAAAAATATTTTATGTATATTCTTCTGCAAGATTTGGGAAAGGTTTTTTTTTTTATCAAACTCTTCTTATCAATTTGTATTATTGGATAGCAATCTATTTACTCAAAGCACAGAAGATTTTTTTAAATTACAATGCTATCACAACATTTATTCTGCCCTCAAATGCTTTCGTTAAGCATAGTTGAGATATGTAGGTCACATGTACCTATGAACAGCCTGACGAAGTCTTCACACAGACTTAACAGGAGGATTGTTCCTACAAAGGACTTGCCTCTGTGTGTGCTCTCCAAGTTTGTCCCTTAGCAAAAACATCAAACAGACACAAATGTTTCACATTCTGATTGTACAGAAATGACATGAATACACAAAGATAGTAGGCTGTGATTACTGCCAGCATAGTGTAGTGCAGAGGTGTTGATCTCATTTGTTACAAGGGCCAGATATGACATAAATGTCAATTGGTTGGGCCGGGCCATGTGTACCATAACATTTAATGCCAGGTACCGGAGATACAAATGTTACAAAAGACACAGGCAAAGCCAATTAATGATATTATTTTATTATTATTTTTACTTTAAAATACAAACATGCTTAAAACAATAACACGCTTGCAGTATTTTCTTTGATAATTGACACCTCAGGACTGGGGAGGCTGCCTTGCAGGCTGGATAAGAGCTCTCAAGGGGCTGGAACTAGCCTGTGGGACATACGTTTGACGGTGGACTCTAATCTGGAGAACTGGGTTTGATTTCCTGCTCCTCCACATGAGTGGTGAACTCTTATCTGCAGAGCCAGATTTGATTCCCCACTCCTCCACATAAAGCCAGCTAGGTGACAGTTCTGTTAGAACGCTCTCAGCCCTACCTACTAGGGCTGCTGAAAAAAAATTCAGTAAAATTTGGATTTGGCAAAATTCGGCTCGTTTTGATTTGGAAATGCTGAAGTCCGAACTCCCCCGATTCGGATCCTTGGAATTCGGCACGAGATTCAGAGTTCGGGGGGAAATTCGGCCGTTTAAAGCCATTAAAAAAACATCTGCGCCTTTCCGTAGCTCCGGGGGGGGGCATGTTTGGAGGTAGGGGTGCCAAAATTTCAGCTTAGCTTGAGGGGACCCTTCTTGCAAGAACCCCCAAGTTTTGTGAAGATTGGGTCACGGGGTCTGAAATTATGGGGCCTGGAAGGGATCCCCCATCCTTAATGTGCATCTTTATTCCATTCCCTCATTGGAATAAAGCCATAAAGCACAGTCGTGGCTTTCTGCAGCTCTGTGGCGGGGCATTTTGGAGGTAGAGGTCCCAAAATTTCAGCATAGCCTGAGGGGACCCTTCTTGCAAGAGCCCCCAAGTTTTGTGAACATGGGGTCATGGGGTCCAAAATTATGGGGCCCGGAAGGGGTCCCCTCCATCCTTAATGTGCATCTTTATTCCATTCCTTCATTGGAATAAAGCCATAAAGTCCCCCCTCTCAAACCAGTATGGTTCAGCCCCAAATGGGAAAAAAAACGAGGAGGCTCAGGTGCCGAGCGGTGTTGGGGAGTGACTCACGCAAGCCGCACCGTCGCACTCAACCCTAGGCTAGGGGCAAAAAACAAAAGCAGAGCACAGCACACCCACAGAGGCGAGCAGGCACACACACACCCAGGCAGAACGGGTGAAACCCCCTCCCTCTCAAACCAGTATGGCTCGGCCCCAAACGGGGAAAAAACCAAGAAGGAGGAGGCACAAGTGCTGAGCGGTGCCAGGGAGACTCACACAAGCCGCACCATCGCACTCAACCCCAGGCTAGGGGCAAAAAACAAAAGCAGAGCACAGCACACACTCCCGCAGAGGCGAGCGGGCACACACCCTCTGCAGAATGGGCAAAGCCCCCCCTCAAACCCGTACGGCTCGGCTCAACCCCAAACAGGAAAAAAACCAAGGAGGAGGAGGTGCTGCCCGGGTGCCGAGCGGAGAGAGACTCTCTGGCTGCCGCACAGACTCAACTTTAAACTTCAAAACTTTAAAAGCAGAACACACACTCCTGCAGAGGCGAGCGGGCACACACCCCTCGGCTGAATGAGTGAAAGCCCCCTTCGGCTCCCCCACCCACCCACAGAAATTGCTCCCCCCCAATACACACAGACTCCACTTCCCCCCCCACACACACACACAGGAGAAAAGGTATAGAGAAAAAACTCCAAAATCAAACTGTGTGGATGTCTTCCAGCAGGAGCACGGAGGAGAAGTAAATCCAATCCTATTCCAGTAAGCACCAGCAGCTCGGCCCAGTCAGGAATCGGATCTCTCAGCAGCACCGCCACCAAATTGGAAGGCAATGAATACAGTCGGGAGGGGAGGGGAGGGAGTTTTTAGACCCTTATCCCGGCCATTTCAAAAATGAGAATCCCTGCTCTGATTGGCCAGGAGAAAACCCAGCTTGGCCACCATTGGCTGCGGGAGATTGCTGCTTACTAACTGACCATTATGCTGCTGAATTTATTTGGCGTGCCCCAAACTCACCGAATTTGGCTCGTAGTTTTCTTGCCTTTTTTTTAATTTGGTTTCATCCAAACTGAAAACCGCCAAATCGGGGGGAATTTGGCTGTTTTTTCGGTTCGGGACGAACCGAATCAACAGCCCTACTACCTACCTACCTCACTAGGTGCCTGTTGTGTGGAGGGGGAGGGAAAGCGATTGTAAGCCTCTTTGAGAGTCTTTACAGTAGAGAAAAGCGGGGTATAAAAACCAACTCTTCTTCTATAGTTCCGTGGACTGTCAGAAGGCCTTCTTTTGTAGATGCCGAGGCTTAAACCAGCAATATAGGAACACTGATGCCAGAAGGACTCTGGCCCAACTGTTTATGCTAGAGGAAGACTAGATTTGTCACAAATTCTGCAGTTGCCTATGTGGATGGACATGTATACATATCACATCAGGGGTGGGGGATGACAACCGGTTTGTACTAAGTGCTGATTTAACAGTATTTTTGTATGGATGTATATAATAATCCATGGAACTACTTAGGGCAGTGTTTGTTCTCAACTATGAGTGAACCATTTTGATTTGATTTTAATGAGAGTATCTACCTACATTATTAGAAACGATCACTCAGTGACAAAGCAACAATTACTGCTGCATAGTATGTGCTTAAGAGAAAGTAATTTCCCAAAGCTAACATCCAACTGCATTGTCCCTACTTCATCTTGCATATCACCTTCCATTCTAGCCTCTAGGACCCACTACGTCCTTCTTCATTATTTCTGTGGGATGATAAGATGTCCCGTCAAGCTTTGCAGGTGCATCTTTTTTGAAATCCTGTGACATTCTTCCTTGGAATGCATGCAATTATACACCAAGCTAATTTTCATTATGCATTTGATTGGCTTTCTTTATACCTACAGTCTCTGGTGTTCTCTCTCTTTCTCCCTCTCATACATTGTGTTTCCCCTTTCTGTGCTACTTTTCAGGCTGATTAAAAAAGTTGAGTATGTGCTTTTCTGATTACACTTCTCCTCATTCTTCTGCTTGAATTGTTGACCTGATTTCTTAAAGTTTGTTCCACAACTCAACAAAAAGGTTTTTCATAAAATGACACTTAGGTGTGTGTGCATGAAGTGCTGTCATCACAGCTGACAGCAAGGGGTTTTCAAGACAAGCGAGAAGCAGACGTGGTTTGCCTTCCTCTGCAAAGTCTTCCTTGGATCTCTCTCTTCCATCACCATGTATCAAACCTGCTTAACTTCTGAGATCTGACAAGATTGGGCTATACCATGCCACCTTCACTCCCAGAAACTTAACTACCAGAGCTGAAGAATTTGTTCTGAACCTGTCTATATACTATGGGCTAGGTATAAACAGGAGAATTCTTTAATGTGTGGCCTCACATCCATCAAATATTTGATATGGATGGTGATCAAATTTTTAACAGCATCATACTAAGAGGTCTGAAAGATTCTTGTGAATGCATTAACAAATACAGCCCGCCTCTCTTAACTGTAAGGAAAAAGTACAAGTAACATAAACATGGTAAGTAAGTTGAGCTTCCTGGTTTGCATGACAGATGGACATGGTAATGAACTGTATGCTGGTTCACCTATCAGTTTAGTTTTTCTTCATGTTTTAGGAAGGTGGCCCACCTTTGTAAAAAATTGCTTCATGTACATTTATTTGTGAGCCAGCATGGTGTGGTGGTTAAGGTGTCGGACTAGGATCTGGGTAACCCTGCATCGAATCCCCACTCTGCCATGGAAACTTTCTGGGTGACCTTGGGCCAGTCACACACTCTCAGCTTCAACCCTGGCAAGTATTTGGATGGGAGACTTCCAAGGAATACCAGGGGTGTGATGAAGAGGCAGGAAATGGCAAACCACTTCTGAGTGTCTCTTGCCTTGAAAACCCTATGGGATCGTCGTAAGTCAGTTGTGACTTGATGGCAAAACACACATACACATTTATCCACTGCTGGCGGTACCGTTCATCTTATTTAAACATAAACTCACCTATCAACACTTGAAAGAAGGTTGCAAAACTGGGCTGAAGTCTTGCCAATGGTTCTTGCCTCCACAGGCATTCCTTCTCAATTCCAAATAAACTACAGAACTTTTTAAAAAGCACTTATATGGGACCTTATGAAATACTTGTGTTTGTGGAGCAGCAACACTGCTTCTGTCAAACTGGTATATTTGCAGGCACCCAAAGACTGCTCCGTCCAACTATGTTGGTCACAAACTAGTTGCCTGTTCTAGTCCTTGCAAGGAACAGATTGCATTTTCAGCATAATTCGCATAGAAAGATATAGTTTCACTTACATTGGGCACAGTTCTACCTGTTATACATGCAAAGCAGGCAGATGCACAATTCCTGCATTGACTGGTGCTAAGTTCATCTAAAACAGGAACTTTAGTTTGCTCAGAAATTCAGAATATATATAAAGAATATATATCTTTTCAGGAAGGTTATTCTTGTGATAATAGAACTCTTGGCTGGTGTGAAAATACTCTCTGCAGCATGTCAGGTGTGTGTGAACACTTAATTTTCAACCAGCCCACTCAGCTGATGGCTTGAAAGTATGGATGAGCCATCATAAATCAAAACCGCATATCATACTGTTATACTAGGTCAGACCATAGATCTGTCTGGGACAGTATTATCTACTCTGACTGGCAGTAGCTCTCCAGGCTTTCCAGTAGGTCTTCCACATCACCTGTTACCTGATCCTTTTAAGTGGGGATGCTGGGAGTTGACTCTTCTGCATGCAAAACAAATGCTCTACCTCTGAACTATGCCCCCTTACAGATCTTGAGTAGTGCACCACTCCATTTCACCCACTATAATTTTCAGTGAAGTCAGTTCTCACATTTAGATACCAGTGATCAACTGATGAGAAATCAAATAATGCATGTCAATTAATCTATGGCTGTTACCGCACTAGGTATTCCCAGCGATGTATCAAGAGTTTGGAAATGTTATAAAAAGTACTGTTCGCACTTTGTTTGTGAAGACGTCTTCCAACCATTTTTTAGCCGTGGCATCCAAAAACCCTTTTAAAGCTATGTTTTTTTATAACATTTTCAAACTCTTAATACATCGCTGGGAATACATAATGTGGTAACCCCCTATGTTACATGATGCTGCCACATTTGCTATTATCTGCCATATATTACTCTGCCATATGTGCATTTGAAAAAAATCGCACTTACTCCCACCCTGTCATTGACAGGTAATAAACAGGATTATCCTCAGTGTTTGCTGTTGTTTTAGATCCTCTGTCGCATATGTAGCACATTTTCTTTCTAACTATTTAATGTTTAAAAACTGCATAAAACAATGAAGTTTGGGAAATCAGTATGCTGATGACAAAGATCTTTCTCCTTTTTGTCAGAGTCAAGTGAGACAGTGGATGTTGTAAATAGGGGAAGATGATGGATTCAGTGATGGCCAATAGTCTGAAACACAATCCAGACAAGACTGAGATCCTGTTAGCTGATGAGCAAGCTGATTCGAGAATGATGGGTCAGTCTGTTGTAGATGGAGTTGTGCTTCATCTGAAAGAACAGGTTTGAAACTGGAGGTCAGTGTCTGAGAGGGGCATTCACATCCATCTGAAGTATAGCACTTTGCTGGCCTTGTGCTTAAGGGGAGCCCACAAACCCTGGTCCAGTGCACAGAAAGACACCACCCCCCAGCCAGGCCGGGACTGATTACTCAGTTTGAACTGGGAGATGGGCCAGATGCAGAATGGGGAGAAGAGATCAGGAGCTTGCTAGACTTGTGTTCCCCTCTCTTCCGACACGTGCACCACCACTTTCGGAAGCCCAGAAAAGCCCTTGGAGGGCCCTCCCGAGCTGCCCACAATCACCGACTCGCCCTACCACTTCCCGCTGACTCCCAGTGCCAGCTCAGTTCCACTCCCCGCGCAGGCCACCAAAACAGGCCCACAGGTGAGTCTGAGCCCATGCTTTAATCAAATGTTGACGGTGTGCCATCTGCAAAGTTTCCTTGAATACAGACATAGGGCCACTGCTTTTTTTGCATGCTGCAATGCACTTTACACAGGGGTACCTATGGGGAAAATGTTTAGTGATTTTACTTGGTTCAAAGTGCAGTGGCAAGTCGGAAGAGATTATAGTAAGCATATCTTGCCAGTTTTTGGAGAACACCATTAACTACACGTTCATTTATGTGCCCAGTTTAAAATGCTTGTTGATACCTTTAAAGCCCTAATAGTGTGGGACCAAGATACTTTGAGGATGACCTTCTCCCATACAGATCTGCCCAGCACTTAAGATATTAAGAGGCTCCACTCTGTATTCCTTTTGCCATCCTAGGTGATAGATGGTGACCAGAGATGAGGCTTTGTCTATTGTGGTGCTGTGTCCTAGAAACTCCCACCCCTGAATTATATACGTGGGGTCAAAATTCATGAACTGTAGGCACAGCCAAAAACATTTATGTTTTCCTATGCTGCAAATTGAGAGGTTTATTATAGTCTTTAAGTTTGTCTTGACAATTGTAATTTTAGGACAGATTTATGATCAAGTTTTGCTGCCATTTCTGTTGCGGTTCTTTGCACTGTTACTTTTATACTTCTGCTTTTGTCATGTTCCCTTTTTTACACCCTCTGTTTTTCAGCATTTCTGTTTTTATTGTTGTAAACCGTCTTGTGATATTATAAAACTGAGAGTGTAGCATGTAAAGGCTTCAAATAATTTTTAAAAATTACTTTGCCCTTTGTGATAACCAAAGGCACTATTTGTGGGAGGACACAAACATCACTATTCTTGCAAGGTTAATTAAATCCAGCAATGGAACTGCCACAATTGGAGATGTCAGTAATATGAAAGGATTCAAGGTTAAATAGCCTAAGGAATCAATAATGTATTTTTCAGCCTTTATAGGCCTTTGCATGAGAAAGCAGGCTGGCTATTTATAATGGTCAAATCATAATTATTTCCTTGGTTGAACCCTCCAACTTTTTCTTTTGGGAATATATTAATTACTGCATCAAAGAAGATCCAAAGCAAAGACGTTCATTTCAAATACAGTTAAGATGGAATAACATTTCTGGGTTTATGAAAGAAACTCTAAGCGGTGCTGAAACTGCCCCAAGGCTAGGCTGATGGCAGCCGTAGCAGGACTGATTGCTTTCGGTACCGGATCCCAAGCAAACACCAATGGGACAAACAAACTGTGTTCAAAGGCTAGAAAGGACAGGGGTAGGAAGAAATTACAGGGAAATTGAAACTGGATGAATTCTTTGGATCAGTCTTTACAGCAGATGACATTAAAACAATACTCAGGGTTAATCTACACAGTACATTTTCTGAAACATTGAGTCCAGGGACTTGCTTTCACTTCTGGCACACAGCAGCTGGGTGGGGGAAGGCTTTTTTAAAATCCTTGGGGCCCAATTTGGCTCAGGACCCTGGTGCAAGGGAAGGAGGGGATCCTGCCTCCCCCATGTCATTTTCCAGATGTGAAATGGCTCCAGTAGGAATTATTTCCCCATTTTGGAGGTGCATGTGTAATATGCCAGACTCAGAAAATGTAACATGCAGTTTGACCTTCATCCATAACCAAACATTTGTCTGGTAGTGAAAATGTAAGGTAACGTATCAGAACACCAAAGGGTATTGTAGATCTAAAAAGGTACAGAAATGCTCAAGTAAAGTGATTGAGGTATTTGTTTTCTTCCCTTCAAGGGGAGGAGGGAAAATAATTTAGAAGAACAAAGATGATGAAAAGGTGGAACATTATATCAAAAAAGGAAAACATGTTATCAAATTATGAATAATATGAACAGAGAAACAGAAACTATTCTTCCTTTCCATTTGAAAATCAAATTGACTTAATTGGCAAGCAGTTTAGGATGATAACAAGGAATTAATTAAATTCATGGATACATATCCATCAGTGAATTTAGAAATGTGCTACGCTGCTTAGGATTGCCCTGTCAATCAAAGATACACCCCCCTGTTCAGAATTAGCCAATATCCAGTTGACATGGTGGGAACCATCAACAAGGCTATCTCCTCCATTTCCTTCCTGTGATTCCCAAGACATTAAAGCCCTAAACGATATAGGTGTGCTTTATCTCAAAAAAAAAAAAAATGCTGCTTGCATGTTGACACAATGAGAGAAATGACAGAATCTGAAAGCACGATTATGAAACACAAAGATCATCTCCTAGGCAGAATCTACAATTCTGTAGTTCAAGCAAGTTAAACCTTATATAGTGGAATGGATGCAGAACTTTGGAGAGGAGATCTTGATGCAACAGTGGGAGCTATTATGGACAAAAGCAATTAAATTTACATCAAGCCAAGCCCTTAGAAAAAACTGGTACAAAATGTTCTTTTGTTGGTATATAAGGCCAAAGGAAATCCAGAAGATGAATAAGGACACAACTGGACACAACTGGAAGTTTTAAAGAGATAGAAGGCCACAGCTGCTGGCGAAACGACAAGAACCAATGAACTCTGACCGTGAAAGCCTTCGACAGATAGAAGGGACTTTTTTCATACCTGGTGTCCATGTAAGAAGGTTAAAAATTCTGGAGTTAAGTACATACAGAAATTTTTAAAAATATTAAAAGTCAGTTTTGCAATGGATCCTGAGAAGATGTTATTAGGAATAGTACCAAATGCTGTCATGAAATCATCAAAAGAGTTGTACAGATTTATAACCACGGCAGCAAGAGTGGTGCTGTCTAAAAAGTGGAAGACAGAAGACTGCCCAGGTGTAGAACAATGGAAGGATAAATTAGCAGAGTACGCAGTGATGGCAAGGCTGGCAAATCCAATGAATAAAAGACCCAGTGAAGAGTTTCAAAACAATTGGAAGCTTTATTATTCCTATGTTTCATAAAATGCTGTATAATTGAGTATGGTTGGATATAATTTTATTTTAGAGAAGTAAGCGCTAAATACTAATTTAAAAATATGTCAACACTGATGTTAAAATTAGTAGAATATGCAGTGAAGGGAAGTATTGTGTTACTGTTGAAATATTAACAATATAAAGAATGAACGAACAAGTTAAAAACTTGGCATAACACAGTTTACAAGTAGTTTGTAATTTTATAAAATCTTTGTATGACCACCCAGAATCTTTTTTCTTTTTTTATGTATTGTTTTGTACTGTTTTTTATTTTTCTATTTTCTATTTCTGTTTCTATTTTTATTGTTAGGGTTGAGGGGTAGACTAGAAATGATTGATTGATCCTGTCTTCCTGACTATTCTTGAAGAATGCTGAACTGAGTGGAATGCTGGTATGGTCCAATAAGAGTTCTTATTCCCATAATCGCCTTTTGCAGATTACCTGAGCCAGTGAGTGCTTTATGAGACCAGTCTGCTTACAAGCAAAATGAATGCAATCCCAGCTTGTCTGACTGCATTTTGGAGACTTCCTGCCAGTTTATTTTTATTGTCTATAACAGTGATGCCTTTTCAATGGTTTTCACCATCAAAACCACTCTGTTCTAATTAGATGCTTTTCATTGCAAGTATGGTTCGCATAGATTTGTTCTTGCCTCCATCTGCTTTTGCATACATAATAGAGATATTCCTAGGTAATTCAGTATGGTAGTACTTGAACTTTTTTGCCATGTCTTCTGTTGTATAAATAGAAATTTGTGTTAACATGCAAGAACAATTCGACCCAAAATAAACTATGGCATTCAAAGTATCTTTTAAATGGTTACCATACAGCCTGCATTGAAATGTTCTCAGTTTGCATTTCCATTTGCTGCACTCAATGTAAATTGCAAACCAAAATCACAATACACCATAATAAAAACAATTATTTACTCAACAGAAGACTGAACAAGTAACAAACAGATGTAAAACATCTATAAGAATTACAAAATGTGGCCAAAAGGCAAATAGCAAACAGTTAACCCAAATAATGACAGTAATAAGAAGTTATATACATTAATAGGAAAATACTAGCAGTAGTGGGAACAGGAATCGGGATGTAGAGCCCATTCCTGAAGTGGGGGCAAAGCTCCTTAGGAGTCAGCATGACCCTGTGCTGGGGTAGGTGGCACCTACACCAGCGTGGGGGCAAACACGCCAGTGTCCGGGTGCTGCCAGTTGCCAACTACCAGGTATTAACTGGAGATCTCCTGTTATTACAACTGATCTCCAGCCAACAGAGATCAGTTCACCTGAAGAAAATGGCCGCTTTGGCAATTGAAGTCCCTTCCCTCCCCAAACCCTGCCTTCCTCAGGTTCCATCCCAAAAACTTCCCGCCGGTTGTGAAGAGGGACCTGGCAACCCTATCACCAGTGCAGCCACACTGGCAGGGCTTTAGGCAGCTTCCACAGCCCTTTTGTCCCTGGAATGTCCCCTTGAGCGGCAGCAGGGCTGAGCCATTTTTTTGGGTGGCACAGCCTCGCTGTTTGCTATGGGGCAATTTACCCTTTTTTTCCTTTATTTTTTTAAACATCCCCGCCCCGGCCCCCGCAGTGGTCAGGAAGCCTCTGAGGAGGAATCATGGCTGTGCCGCTCCCGGCCGCTGCAGATCCACCACCCCCCTTCAGGAATGGGCTGCCCATCCTGTTTTGGCAATCTTCATCAGCTGTTTGGTTCTTAATACACTGTAATACATTACAACCAATGGAATGATTATATCACCTCTGAATGGAACAAAACACCTTAAACTTTTCTCTCCAAAATAAAAAATAAAAAACCTTGAGAAAGAAAATCCTAAGAAGTAAGAAAGGAGCTCTACCAGTCAAACCATTTATAAAGACTTGATAACAGGCAGGAGCACCTAAAAACAACAGATAATAATGAAATAATGCAACATTTGCTCCAAACTTTTTTTAGTCAAAATTAACTAATGAAAACATACTCACAAATTTAGCAAAAGCTAACAGTGATTGTGCTAGCAAAAAAGCTCTCTAGTTGCATTCACAACGAAAGCATAATTAAAGGGAGACCAATTACAATAACAATTCCATGCAGCTATGTAATAAAGAATAGAGACATATATTTAATTTAAAGATACATTCTGTCAGAGTAACAAGTTGCCCATAATAATCTGACAGAGACAGCTGACAGGTAGCTGTCAGATCAGAGGCATCTAGGATGATGCAAGAGGCAGCAATAGCCTTGCAGGTTCTAGGGTGAACTGCAACTAACCGGTTTAAAGCAGTAAGGATGATGTAATACTGTGGCCAGGTCTATAGGTGGCCTTATTGGTTTTAGGTGGTGTTTTGTATATAAGCCTATGTAACTGTAACTCTGTGTTGGGAAGTTTGGTGGAGAGAAGTGTACGTGACGGTTTGTCTTTTGTATCTGTGCACTGTAAAATTAAACAACACTGTTTTCTATAAAGCAAGGAGGTCTGGTGGTGTGTCCTGGATAACTGCTAATCCACCTGCTTCCATGTCACATTCCTAATACACTATTACAAAAAATACATAAGACCACTGACGCTTATATAAAATAATATATACTAAATGTTATATTGTATTATAATGCAACAACTCATGCTGATATCATCAGAAGATTATATCTAATTCAATATTGTATTGTCTTTAATTATGACCCAGAATTATAATTTTAAAGGACCTATCAGATGAAACAAGTTAAATCCAGATTCATATTCAGCCCATGTGCCCACCTGACATTGCAAGAACTTATACGAATCTATACTATTCAAAACATGTGGTACTAACTTATAAATTTTAAAAATGCAAATTGTCACAGGAAGAGCCACAAGTGCTCTTCCATATTTTTGTTGTGTATATGAGTCTGATGTTCAACAATATGAATTCTAATAGAAAACAAACTCATACCCACATACAACAATTCACAAGAACATTTAATCACAAAGACCACTCTTAGTATTACAATTAGAAAATGAGGGAGATCCACAATATATAAAACTTGTTAATGCACAAAGCTCTTTATTTCAAGTGAAAAGGATATATAGAACACCACCCACATTTATGGTGCCCAAGAAGAACCTCCTTAAATTCCTGGTTTTTATAAATCCTATGAATGGAGAAATATCACATCCAGTTATGTCACGAACCCACATATATATATATATATATATATATATATATATATATATATATATATATATATATATATATATATATATATATATATATATATATATAAATAATCTATAAATAATCTGCACCAACTATGTATAAGGTAAAGCACTTGTAATTGTGTGTGTTTTAACCGTATGTAGTTTATCAATAAGTAAGTCATGTCTGGATACTGATTGAATTGGGACTCATGGCTTGGCTAACCACATTGTGAGGATATCCACAATCTATAAAACATTTCTCTAATTTGTTACATTCCTTAAAGAAATCTTACTAAATTGCAGAATTACATTTTAATCTCAGGAGTTGAACATAAGAAGATTGTTATGTAAATGAGGTAGAGGAAATGATTTAAAATGTAATATTGAATTTCTGTCAGTGGCCTTTGTATACACCTGGATAGACAACTTATTATTACCCCCTCTGTATCAAGAAAAGAAAGAACATTCATATTATGGTGATTTGTGATTTTGATGGTATTATGGATAGTATCCATGTGCAAAATGCCTCCAATTTATTCTCATCTGCAAAAATGATAAAAAATATCATTTGTAAAACAGAAGGTCCCTGAAAAAAATATTCTTTTCTTGAAGACAAATAATTGTTTCCTCCAAAAGGGTCATAAATAGGTTAGCAATACTCAGGGCAAAAGGATTACCAATCACAACACCTCTTGATAATAGAATTTTTGTTTGAAATGAAAATAATTATTTTCCAAAATAATATCAATTAATTCCATGATGAAAAAGGTGAGAGGTCTCAATTGTTGTCAGGAGTCCAAAACAATTTCCAAAAGTATCCAAACATCCTTATGGGGAATACTATTATATAGTGAATTAACAGCTAAGGAAAACAGAACTGCATTTTTAGGAATAACCTTACTTTCCACATTAACTACAAAACCCTTACTGTGCATTCCTGAAGAGGGGGGTGTAGCTCTTTAGGAGCCAGCATGACCCTGCGCTGGTGTAGGTGCTACCTTAACAAGGAATAAAGTGGCACCTACGCCAGCATGGGCTCCTGCATGTTTGCCCCCGTGCCAGCATAGGTGACACTTTATTCCTTGTTAATTCTTTGGAAAGGATTCCCGGGGTGTTCCTGGGGCAGAGCTGCCTTTTTTGGTGGCGCAGCCCCATTGAGTCTAAGCTCATTCATTTCAGTAGTTGTAGACTGGAGTAACTCTGTTTAGGATTGTACCTCTTCCTGACTCTTCATAAATGGGAGTAAGAGAGAAAATGTTCCTCGGCCCTCCTTTTAGTGTTCCACAAATTGGATGAGGGGGTAACAATGTGGAAAATGAAGTTAAGAGTAGGTAAGTGTAAGGTAATGCAAACTTGAAACAAAAAATCCCAAATTTAAGTATATGCTAATGAGGTTTGAACTGGCTGAGACTGAAAGGGAAAGAGATCTTGGGGTCATAGTAGATAGCTCAACAAAAGTGCCAACCCAGTGTGCCACTGCAGTGAGAAAGGCAAACTCTATGTTGGGGATTATTAGGAAAGGGACTGAAAATAAAACAACCAATATTATAAAGCCCCTGTACAGATCTATGGCGCAGCCGCATTTGGAATACTGTGTGCAGTACAGGTCACTGTATCTCAAAAAGTACATTGTAGAGCTGGAAAAAGTGCAGAAGAGGGCAACCGAGATGATTAAGGGGTGGGGCACATTACCTATGAGAAAATGCTCACGTCAGGGATTTTTTCAGTTCAGAAAAGAGGTGACTAAGGTGGATATGATAGAGGTTTATAAAATTATTCATGGCTTAGAGAGAATGGACAGAGAGAAATCTGCATCCCTCTTCCAAAATACTAGCACTCAAGGCATCCAATGTAGTTGATGGGCAGTAGATTCAAGATGAACAAAAGTAACTACTTCTTTACTGAATGGGTGATTAAAATGTAGAACTTGCTGCCAGAGGATGTTGTGATGGCCACAGGCATAGGTGGATTTAAAGGGGGATTAAACAGATTCATGGAGCATAGGTCGATCAGCAGTTACTAGCCATGGTGACTAAAGGGAGCCTCAACATCCAGAGGCATTAAACCTCTGAATACCTGTGCCAGCAGGCAACATCAGGAGAAGGCCTTGGTCTCTATGCACTGTTGTTTGACCTCCAGAGTAACTGGTTGGCCACTGTGTAAGACAGGATGCTGGACTAGATGGACCACTGGTTGGATCCAGGAGGGCTCTTCTTATTTACATATGTTCTTATGAGTGGCAGGTCAGTCCTTCAGAGCCGAAGTACACTACACACAATCTGGTGGAACAAAGCACCCAATGTCATTTTTAAAAGGGAAATAAGCTTTGGGAGGGGAAAATTCAGAGCAGATATTAGGGTTGCCAGCTCTGGGTTGGGAAGTACCTGGAGATTTTGGGGGCGGAACCTGAAGAGGGCGGGGTTTGGAGAGAGGAGGGACTTCAATACCATAGAGACCAATTGCCAAAGCAGCCATTTTCTTCAGGGAAACTTATATCTATCAGCTGGAGATCAGTTGTAATAGTGGGAGATCACCAGCTACTACCTAGCGGTTTGGAAAACAACACAGGAATTGGGGTACAAATAAGCACAAAAAACTGGGTACAAAGTAGAAAAAATCTAATGTATGGTTATAACATAAGAGACAATATACAAAAGTGCACACCTACAAACGAAAATAATGTGAAACGGCCGTCCCCCATCTTATTCTTTCGGGCTATACCAATCACTGGTTATTCTACAGGAACTGTTCTCATTTGTTACCCAGAAGAATGTACAATTCTGCCTTGCACAGTGTTTGCATCATGGATGCTTTGTATATATGTATATAATTATAGGATAGTACATTTGGTACCTGTTTGTAGGTGTGCACTTTTGTATATTGTCTCTTATGTTATAACCACACATTAGATCTTTTCTACTTTGTACCCCATTTTTGTGCTTATTTGTACCACAATTCCTGTGCTGTTTTCCAAACTTATATGGTATAGGCACAGAGGTGCCCATGTTTTTTGATTTACTACCTAGAGGTTGGCAACCCTATTTTTTGGTGATACAAGCAAAGCCCAGAATAGGCCATTCTCTCTTGTCTCGGAATAGACATATTAATTCGCTACAGTTAAAAGAAATGCTAGCTGTAACACGCATAAATATTTTTCCACCCACTGTTCATCAAACCATACTCTGGGCAAATAGCACCACCAAGCTTTATTTGATTTGACCATTATATGAAATGAACTGTAGATTCCTGCTGGCATTTTCAGTTCACATCCTGCTGTGAGTAGTGTTCCCTGGAAAGTACAACATAGCTTTTAGGTGTGCTTGTTCCCTCTTTTGCTTGTCTTTGCTCCTTGAAGACTACATTTTAAAAGTATAAATACAATGGCGGAATACCTTTGTTCCACTGGTGGATAGAACAAGGTTTAACAAGTTCAGTCTGCAAATAAAAACTTATTGCTGTCAGCTGCTGCCAAAACTTTTAAAGCTTTGGATCACTTTACAGAGGCTGGGGACATGTACAGTTAATTATGCTTTTCTTCTAACGAGTCCTCCCTTTCTTACATTCATAAGCAAACATTGGGGGAATCCTCTGGAGTATTAGAAGTTTAGAAAAGAAGGTTCTTGCAGATAACTGTGCTTTTCCCATTAAACTCTTTAAAGTTCATTTGACTTCAGTAACATGGCATTTGTGCTCCTAACAACGCATTCCTGAGCTTTTGGCACCAGGGAATGGCAAAGAGGAGACGCCGCTGTGGCGCCTCCTAACCCTCTTCCCTGGCATCGAAAACTAAAAACAAAAAAAAAGCCTTTTCGTGGCTTTTAAAATTTTAAATGGGGCTTTTCGCCCCATAGAGAAAAGTGAGGAGGCTGCGCCTGCTAAAAAACAGGTGCAGCCTCACTCTTCTCACCGCCGGCATACCCAGGGCAAACGGAGGCAGGAGGCTGCCAAACGGCAGCTCCTTCCCCTGGAACGCCCCGGGAATGCCTCCTGGGATGCCGGGATGCCTCTCGGAACACCGGTGCAGGCCTTTACGCCGGTGGGACACTGCAGCGGAAACTGGCAATTGGCATCTGGGCCTCCAAGTCGCTGCTGGGGCCACTAATGCAGACGTAAGTATCCCAGGCGCTAGCACCATGGACCCGAACACCGGCGCAGCGCCTTCCTGGCCTCCTAAGGGCTTTCCCCCTTGAGGCTCAGGAATGCGCTGTAAGTCATGCAGGTCCCCTGCCGATTGCCCAGCATGTGTTTGTGCGCCCAAACATATGCTAATGGGGTTATTCAGAGCCAGCACAGGTGGCACAGCCTACACATAAATGCCCTGACTGGTAAAGGAGGGAGGTTCTGAAGCACATGAACATGGCTTGCAACTTTTTGAACATTCGTTCAGTCCTCCTGCAAAATTCCCAGTTCTGGATTCTTCACTTTTGTGCTTCAAAATGTGTCAAGAAGACTTACAAATTGTAAACGATGGCATAATATAAAAAGCCCAAGTTAAGTCCTGTGTCCCATCGATTGAGATTTACGCTCAGCTCTTTCCTACTGAAATGAATGGATTATAGATGTTCTTGGTGCTGGCTAGATAATACTTTATTCTAGGCTTGAATATTCATGTGTGCAGTTCAAAATTCAGCTGAATGTTGAATTTGTGTAAAATTTTGTTTTAACCCGAGTAGATTGGCCATTAAGGCCAATGGGAAAAGTCCCGGTGGTCCAATGGCCTGGGGATCTGCCCCCCACAGGAATCACCCCAGCCCCAAGTGATGAACCAGGGACGTAACAGGGGTGAGGAGGGCAGCTGCCACCCCTGTGGCATGCAGAGAGGGTGGAAGAACTGCCTCTCCTACAGGACGAGTGGGCGCCTCTCTGCATGCCTCGGGGGTGGGCAGATGCCCTCCTGCCCCGCCCCCCCCCCCGTTACAACCCTGTGAGGAACAGCCTTCACTACATACAGGGTGGGTGAGCAGCCACCACAGCAGTGATCCAATGGAACGTTCCCCATGTGGAGGCTGCCCAAGCCACCCATAAGTAGCTGGTGTGGCAATCGAGCAATCTGCCTGAATAACTCATGAGCTGCCACCAGCTTTGCCTCCTTTTCCCCTCAACTGAGGGCATGTTGGGGGCTGGGCCCTTTCTAGGGCTGCTATTGCCTCCCAGTCCACCCCTGTTCTTAGCTGTCCTGTGCATAAAGGGATTCTCTCATCGCAACAAACTGTACTTTGGACTTCTCATGCACTTCCCCTTCACACTGAAGAATCAAATGTGAAATAAATCTCTCGTTCACCAACCTTTTGGTGTTCTATTAGAACAAGAAGGGGAAAGGTTTCTATATGCCTCTGTGGCTAATAACATCTAATGCTTTCCTGATGCATCAGTAAGTTATGCAGTAAAGGAATATTTCTTACCAAAATATGTAACTTAAAAAGACAGCATGCTTCCTTTACCTTTATACCAGCTATGTTTGTGCTGACATTTCAAAATACTGCTGGCTTTTTCAGGAGTTTTTGAAAAAACTCTTTTTAAATTGTTGTTGGAAGAACTGTTTCATTAATGATAGTAACTGTCATCTTTTCTGCATTCATTCCACAGCCTGTTTATTACCACCTCTGACCACAGAATGTGGTGAATGATCTCTTTTTTATTACAGTCTGTAGGAACATTAGCCCCAATCAGCTAGAAAGCTAAGCAGTAAATATAAGGGGAGCTGTCTCTAAAATCTGGATTTCCTGAATACTTTATACTTTCCTCAGCCGTTCTCTGACTTTTCTTTAAACATTTATAGGACATAAAAATTCATGACATTTCAATTAGATGAAGAGCTACAATCACCCTACAAATATTTTTTTAAAAAATCTTGGCAAACAAGACCTCAAAGGCTGCAGAAATTAAAATGATCTGTTATATGTTATGCCTAATGCACAGAAACCTGTTTTATAATTGGATATGCTAAGAGCATGTGTTTTAGTGCACAGTAAAACAGCCCCAGGTGCTGAATTATCACAGCCTTCTTGAGATTTCATTGTGTTGTTCTAAAGAGCATTATTTCATGTTTGTTCCATCACAGTTTTGCTGTGTTTCCCTACATAACAGCAGAAACATGAAATCATGGCTTTACGAGGTAGTGCTGGCATGATGCTGTGGCTGAGATAGCTATGATCTGAGAGATCCCTATCTCACCTTGCTAGATGCCTTTTGTGAGCCACCCCCTCTGTTCCAGACAGCCATTCCCCCAAACCATGATACACACAAAATAATGCAGTCTAACCTGAGGCTGTGGTAAGAATGACACAATAATACACAGGAAAGAATTTGAATGCTGAAAGCGCCATTTTGTGCCTTTCTACACTGCTGCTGATGCTTTGACCCCATTTCATCTAGTTGAAAGGGCTGTTCTCTATTTACGCATGACTGTAATCGAATTTATTTGTCCCTGTCCTGTCTCACATTTTATCACCCTGTGTTCAAAAGACTGAACGCATGGGGACAGGGACAGGGACAAACAAATGGGGCAGCAGCAGCTGCTGCTGCTGCCTCCTGGGCTGGGCAATTGTTACTTATTGGCGTTCTGAAACGCACCAGCAAACCCCCGCAGCTGTAGCGAAACACCCATTTAAATCGGGACAATGCAGGACTTTCACAACCTGCAGTGGTCCTGGAAATGGGTGGGCTGATTCACTACATTCGTGGGAGAAAAGGAGGACAAGACGGCCATTCGTAAACGGCCTATGTGATGTTAACTAATCTTGTAGTCAACAGGATGACAACACGGTGCTCCCCTGCAGATCTGATTTGGCTATAGGAACAAATGGGACTCTCTCGCCCTGAATGGTGTATGAAAATGGAATGCATCCCTGTTGCCCAGATAATTGAGCTGGCTTGGCATGTCTTGCAATGCTGGTTGCCTTAGTTAATAGAGATGTGTCTATTCAATACCTTCCTCCTTGCAAACAGTTTTATTCCCTGTCACAAACTGATGTGAAAAAAAATCTATGGTGAAACCTTAGGCAACACCTAGCACTTTCCTCCCTACATATTCAAGTGCCCGGAAACCAGCTGCACAAGATCTTGCACAAGTGGAAATGCAGGTGTAAATACAATAAGATTGACTGAGTGCCAGAGTCTACCCCAGTCTTTTTCTTGCATTTCTTTCTGCTAGGGCAAAAGTGTTGAGGACTGGGTAGCGAGTAGGGCTGTCAATTCGGTTCGGTCCGAACTGAAAATCAACCGAATTTCCCCTGATTCGGTGATTTTCAGTTCGGACGGATCCGAACTCAAATCTGGCGGGCAACCGGGGGGGCCGAATTCAGCGAGTTCGGGAGTTCACGAATAAATTCGGCCAATTCGGCCCCCCCTTCAGGGCAACTCGCTGAAAGGCGCGGGCTGCCCTTTAAACTGATCTGCGCCTCCCAGCTGGGAGGCTCAGATGAGTTTAAAGGGCAGCCCGCCTCCCTTCACGGGAGCCCGCTGAAGGGAGGCGGGCTGTCCTTTAAACTCATCTGTGCCTCCCGGCCGGGAGGCACAGATGAGTTTAAAGGACAACCCCCCCCCCTTCACGGCAGCCCGCTGAAGGGAGGCGGGCTGTCCTTTAAACTCATCTGTGCCTCCCGGCCGGGAGGCACAGATGAGTTTAAAGGACAACCCCCCCCTTCACGGCAGCCCGCTGAAGGGAGGCGGGCTGTCCTTTAAACTCATCTGTGCCTCCCGGCCGGGAGGCACAGATGAGTTTAAAGGACAACCCCCCCCCTTCACGGCAGCCCGCTGAAGGGAGGCGGGCTGTCCTTTAAACTCATCTGTGCCTCCCGGCCGGGAGGCACAGATGAGTTTAAAGGACAACCCCCCCCCCTTCACGGCAGCCCGCTGAAGGGAGGCGGGCTATCCTTTAAACTCATCTGTGCCTCCCGGCCGGGAGGCACAGATGAGTTTAAAGGACAACCCCCCCCCTTCACGGCAGCCCGCTGAAGGGAGGTGGGCTATCCTTTAAACTCATCTGTGCCTCCCGGCCGGGAGGCACAGATGAGTTTAAAGGACAACCCCCCCCCCTTCACGGCAGCCCGCTGAAGGGAGGCGGGCTGTCCTTTAAACTCATCTGTGCCTCCCGGCCGGGAGGCACAGATGAGTTTAAAGGACAACCCCCCCCCCTTCACGGCAGCCCGCTGAAGGGAGGCAGGCTATCCTTTAAACTCATCTGTGCCTCCCGGCCGGGAGGCACAGATGAGTTTAAAGGACAACCCCCCCCCCTTCACGGCAGCCCGCTGAAGGGAGGCGGGCTGTCCTTTAAACTCATCTGTGCCTCCCGGCCGGGAGGCACAGATGAGTTTAAAGGACAACCCCCCCCCTTCACGGCAGCCCGCTGAAGGGAGGCGGGCTATCCTTTAAACTCATCTGTGCCTCCCGGCCGGGAGGCACAGATGAGTTTAAAGGACAACCCCCCCCCTTTCACGGCAGCCCGCTGAAGGGAGGCGGGCTGTCCTTTAAACTCATCTGTGCCTCCCGGCCGGGAGGCGCAGATGAGTTTAAAGGGCAGCCGCGCCTCTCCAGCGGGCTCCGCTTCAGAGGCGCGGCTGTCATTTAAAGTCATCTGAGCCTCCCGCCCGGGAGGCTCAGATGAGTTTAAATGACAGCCCGCGCCTCTCCAGCGGAGCCCGCTGAAGGGGGGCGGGCTGCCCTTTAAACTCATCTGCGCCTCCCAGCTGGGAGGCTCAGATCAGTTTAAAGGGCCCCCGCGCGCCTTCAGGGAATCCCTGAAGGCGCGCTTCGGCCGAATTTTCCCCCGAACTCCGGATCCCCCCGAATTACCGGGGATCCGAAGCGCGGGAGTTCGGACTTCGGACCGTACCGACCCCACAAGGGTCAAATTCGGCCGAATCCGAACTGTACCGAATTTTTTTTTTTGACAGCCCTAGTAGCGAGCTTCATTACATGTCAGACAGACAAGGGTTAATTTGACTGTATTGCTGCTGACCAGTTCAAAGGGTGATGTAACCCCAGTGTGTTAATTAGCTATTGGTCAGAAAGGACCAGATGCAAACCTGTAGTTTGTCACGTAGGCATAATCTGCATATTACTGCTCTTTTCTTTGTCTAAAGTGAAAGAGCAGTCTCTCTTGCTTTTTGGAACTCAAACAGTAAAGATGGGGCAAATCTGTCTCTTAGAATTTCCATGTGTATGAAGTTTAGAAACCTGCCAGAAACCTTTCTGGCAAGCATAGGGAACTGGGATGTAGAGAGGATTTCTCGTTTTAAATTCCTGTGTACCCTTTCCCTAATTTTAGTAAGTAAAGATTGTTTTTACTAAGACAAAAGGACTTCGTCTATTCATTGTGTGCATGTGTCTTAATCTGACCTTCACCAGCCAACATCCCACGATCCTAACCTCTGATTAATGACTCTTTCCAATAAGTGGAAGGTCAAACCCAACAAAAAGATCTAGCACAAGTAGAAATTTTGTACTTGATCCAACAGAATACAAATATGTGCCCAATTTTGTGCTGTTTTGACCTGGGGCAGCAGTGGATTACTGCATCATAAACAAAAGGAGCATACTGGGGATTCATTCAGGGCTGCCAAGAACCACCACAGGCCCCCAGACAAAGATTCCACCTGCCCCCCCCCCATATGACTCCGATCCAAACCAAATATCATAACAAAACAAATCCCTTGGCTTGCAGTTACCATGAATCTACAGTGATAAAAGAATTGGCATTTCTGTCCATCTGACCATTTATGGCAGCCATAACTCATCAGAGAATAAAGCTGGGAGACTCAAAATTGGCCACTAGTTTCAGGATGATTGTGGGAGTTGGAGGGCAAAAATGGAAAGGAATGGGGATATTCTGGCCCTGGTGAGAGAGAGACACACACACACTGTGCTATTTGCAATGGAAACTAAGGGTCTCTGTTTGTGGTAGGCATAACTCATCAGAAAATAATGCTGCCTATTTGAAAAATGGCCACCAGCCCCAGAATGATGATGGATGGGCGTTGCAGTGCCCAAAATGAAAGAAATTAGAATACCCTGAACCAGGTTTGTCTTCATGGTAGGCAACATGTAATAAGAGTTTTTAAGCAATCTGTCATATGTCTCTAATACTTAGATCTCTAATCTGCCACAGAAGGTTGGAAAGGCAGCATGACGCTGGATGCAGTATGACGCTGACTTAGACCCCCCCCCCCAATTTTTTTGTCCAACTGACTTAGACCCCCCAAAACATTTTATCTCCTCAGTCCCCCCTCCCTCAGGGGACCTGGTGATACCTGCAGAGCAGAACTGGAAGCCATCTATTACAATGATACAACAACTCCAATTCACATATTAAACCTTGTTTTGAAATAGAACAAAACCTGGTGTCTTCTGAAAGGGGCAGGGCTCTAAGCACCTTATTCATCCAGCCCTTTCCCAGTGAATTTTTTTTGCCTAGTTCAGGGGGATAATCTCATATACACTGCCCTGAGTTCTATGGTGGAAGAACAGCGTACAGACACAAGGCTGCCTTGCTAGTTTGTTTGTTTTTATGCCAGGGTATAAATTTGGATAACAATTAACTTATAAAATGATAACTGTTCATTTTACATAAAGGCAGCCATTTACAAATTCTGTGCACCCATTTGAAATTTACTTTGTGTCAGTAATTTCATTTTTAAAAGCCTCTATTATGGAGTCATTGGGGATCACCCTGCATGTGGAACACATTTCAATGAACTGATGACCATCAGGGGCTATGGCTCAGTGGTAGAGTATCTGCTTTGCATGCATAATATCCTAGGTTCAGTCCCTGATATCTCCTGTCAAAAGTATCAAGTAGTAAGTGATGTGAAGGACCTCTACTTAGCACCAGGGAGAGCTATTACCAGTCTGAGTAGACAATACTGTCCTTCATACACCAACAATCTGATTCAGTAGCCCTGTTCACAGGTTATAGTGAATGAAGGTACAATCAATGTACAGTGTATATCTGATTTTTCTTTTATACATTCATTGAGTAATTTTCATGTTACATTCAACACATGTGTAGCTGAACATGTGATTGAAACCACACATATATCCAGATATTGGTCCCTGGTTTCATTTGTAAAGTGAATGCATGCTGGCTCTTAAAAACAGATGTACACACAGACATGCAGGATGTACATGTGTGCACTGTAATAATGTGAACAGGGCAAGTATGGGCTTCCTGTGCTGAACATGTGCACAGGCAGCACATATATCTATGCAAATCCACAGCAGCTCATATGTACCCTTTTGCTGCAGGAACAAGTGGATTTCTTACATGTGGCCTATCCATGTACAAATTTGCATGTCTTGAACTTCAACTAATATTATCATCTTCACTTAGGTATCCATTGCCTCTGCTTTCCTGTTACTTTACTTTACTTTTTAAAAAACTCTAGGAGGAAAAAATGTCATCTGATAAAGCAATGAGGAGGCTAGCCTCCTTTCTTGTTTCAACTTTGTGCCTAGCTTCTGCTCTAACTTTTTCTTTTCCTGATCCTGATTGCCTGACCCTCCGTTCTCCTTAGAGAGATAGCCATTCACTGTGTTTTTTGTCCACTCATCTGGCTCACAGCCTAGTTCAGCTAATTGACTTCGTTGAACTCAGCATCACTGTGAATCCTAAGTGCACAAAATGTCTGCTCACACAAATAAGAATCTAAAATAAGATGACTTTTGATGGCCCTGTATCATTTGGAGCATTACATGGAATCCAGGGAAGCCATATCAGTCTTTGTAATTTTTCCTCCCTTAATGCACTTTTTTGCCAAATCTGTAGGCTACCTTTAGCTAATATGGTTTCTCCTGTATATGCCCAATTCTCCTTAGTACTTCTGGTGATGTGTTCTAGGTAGCATTTCTTTGGCAACCTTCCATGCTCAAGGCTTCAGTTTCATCCAGTATAAAGCCATACCACTGAGTTAATTGGATTTGATTGTGTACTCCTTTTGGCTGCTAATGGGGTGCCACACAGAACAAGTGACTTCAGAAAAGAATTCTGCATAATTTCAAGAGAGCCACATTCCATCATATTTCATATCTAGGATCCTCAGAATAACTGGGAGATAACTTTTTCCTCAATGATTTTAAGAGGAGATCAAATTGCCTTCTTTTTGCATTTCCCTGTCAGACAGTTTTAAGGGCTGGTGACTTACTCCCACCTTGGACTTCAATATGTTACACTTTTTCCTCACAAAACGTTAAATGTGATAGATTCTGTTCATAGAATCATAGAGTTGGAAGGGACCACCAAGGTCATCTAGTCTAACCCCCTGTACAATGCAGGAAATTCACAACTACCTCCCCCCTACACCCCTAGTGACCCCTACTCCATGCCCAGAAGATAGCCAAGATATCCTCCCAAGCATTGTTGACCAATGCTTCCTTGTGTTTTATCCAACTACTTGCTTAAGACAGGATTCTTGCATCTGGGTGGAGAGGGGGAGGCAGAATGATGTGTCTGGATGGGCCAAACCCCATGTCAGCTTTTACATGAAGGTCATGCACCACCATCCATGGCCATGTCCCCCCCCCTTTGCTTGCTATAGGGCATTGGATTGGAGCAGGGCCAAGGGGGCTTCCTGCTGGTCCTAGATGGACCTTTGAAGAGGGATGATGGAGTCAGTCCAGCCTCTTTGCTAGTAATCCCTTCCTCCTTCCTTTAGATGTAATATTCTGTTGCTGGCATTTCTAATGGTCTTTGTCTTTGGGTGGCCAGTCTTTGGGTGGCCACGGGTTTACAAGGCCAGGAATGAATCTTGCCCAGGATTGCAATTGGCTGGCTCAAGGGTTTTTGCCTTCCTAATAGTAAAACAACAACAAATTACTTATGTTTAAGGAGGGTAATGTTAAATTTGCATTGTTATTGTTACACTGGCTGGATGGCATTTAGGCTCTGGGCTGGGGAACATAGTACATTGTTATGCAGGGTGGGTTCCCTGTATGGTCCTAAAAGGGAGGTCCCCTTAAGAGGCTCAGGCAGAGGACATGGTGGCCACCTCCAGGGATGGCATCACCACCCCAAGAAGCTGGTGATGAGCATAAATAGTAGCTTCTGCTGTTTCTTGCCTTATAGCTGGTTCTGTTTTCCTATCCCCAACAAGCAGGTTGGGAGGCTCAGGCAATCCATGACCCTTGTTGCTCTTCCCACCCCTCCTGTGCCAGTACCTGAGGAATCTGTAATCTATAAAGTTGTACTCTGATTTTATCCACTCTGGTGTATCTGTGTTCTTCTGATCCTCCTGCCTGGTCTCAGCTCTGGCTGGAAGAAGGCATTCTCTTCTATAATTTGCCGTTTCTTGATGATGGTGATGATGAAAGAATCATAGAATCATAGAGTTGGAAAGGACCACCAGGGCCATCAAGTCCAACCCCCTGCATAATGCAGGAAATTCACAACTACCTCCCCCCTCCACACCCCTAGTGACCAGAAGATGGCCAAGATGCCCTCCCTCTCATCATCTGCCTAAGGTCACAGAATCAGCATTGCTGACAGATGGCCATCTAACCTCTTTTAAAAACCTCCAGGGAAGGAGAGCTTACCACCTCCCGAGGAAGCCTTTTCCACTGAGGAACCACTCTAACTGTTAGAAAATTCTTCCTAATATCTAGATGGAAACTCTTTTGATTTAATTTCAACCTGTTGGTTCTGGTCCGACCTTCTTGAGCAACAGAAAACAACTCGGCACCCTCATCTATATGACAGCCCTTCAAGTTATTATTTATAATAATAATATTATTATTATTGTAGCATATATCCAAGCAGCCTTGTTTCCATCCTGCTGACCCAAATTGTGTTGGAAAGGCTACATCTAGTTGAAAAGTGATCTAAATCTTGTATCCAATTCTGTTGTGCAACCTCAAATTTAACTAGAAGGTTGGAAACTAGACACCAATTTTCCAGTAGACAAGTTTTCATGCTATAGTTTTTCTCTCATTTGATAAAAAAATGGACACATTCTAGAATGGAAATCTGTTTTTAAAAACAGTTGGAGTTTCCAACAGATTGAAAAGACTTAATTGAACTCTTTGTTGCCCTGTAAAAACTGTAAGGCAAAATAATAAAAGAAAATAATAAGCAGTTTCTGGCATTGTCACCTCAAAAGACTAAGAATCTATCAGACAAAGCAAGCTCAATACCATCGTAATTGACGACAGCAGCTCTAAAGATAAAATGAGCCTTCCCCTACACTTCTCTGACTATTAATCAAGGCTAGGGGAAGAAAAAAAGGAGGGGAATAAAGGTTGATACCGGCACACATAGTATATGAGAGACTTATACTAACCAGTATTACAACAAGAACTTATTATACCAGATGTCTGAGTAATTGGGAATAGAATTTACAACATATACACATGCCTGGTTGGGTTTGAACTGTTTGTATTTGTATTCATTATTGTATTTCTGTAAATGTGTGCAGGCTTAACAAGGATTTTAATTAACCACTGATGAAGGCCCCATAAACCGAAACATGTTTGGTATGTGGTTACAGTTATCAGCCTCAGGATATGCCATTGTGCTATTTTAATGCTTTTAAATAATTTTAAATTTTACATAGCGCTTCTAATAAATTATACTTTCAGAATTTATACATAGACTTATATATATTTTCTTTTCACCCAACCTTGGGTACCCAGCTATTAATCAAGGCTATTCAGCAATTAATCCAGGTGCTTAACCACACAAGAATCCTGACATAGCACTCTGCCTCAAAAAGGATTAAGTGCTACAGCCGGGCATAGGGTTGCCAAACTCCAGGTACTCCTGGAGAGAATGAAGGCTCAGTGCTGTATAGATGATGGAAAAGATCCAAACAGCACTACAAAGTAATATCAACACAAGATAAATTTATAAAGGTGCAGGTAAGTGCAAGGAGTGAACATATGTACAAAGATTAAGGGAAACACAATCAGGATTTTTTTAAACAATTAGCATAAATAGTCCAGCAAGATATGCAATATGACAAAAGAAATTGTCCAATGGATCACATAAAAACAATATAGCTGTCCATGAAAGACTTTCCTGTATTTCTCGGTAGCTGGACACAAAATGTCAAAAAAGAGGACCACAGCGAGGAGGTGCCAGAGGAGGTGCCCGGACGTGTCGTTTAGATCATGCACACGTTTCGCACATGGCTTCATCAGCTACACATATCTGCATAACATGATCAAAAAAGTATACCATGCTAATACAAAGATATCATGTCAATAAATAATTGTTTAAAAATATTAAGAGTTGAACCTTTATTTCACATTATATCAAAAATATTAATATTAAGAAACTATGCAACTACCATCATAAATATATATTAAAAAACTTACCAGAAAAGTTTATAACAATCATATCAATTTCAAAGAGGGACCGAGAGGATTTCTGTATAGGTCTCCAAAGCATATAATGAAACTGACAAGATGCGAGTTGAAATAGAAAGCAATGCAAGGAAATGAACAGCAGCTGGTGGAGCAGTAAAGAAAAATGCTTAAAGGAGAAAACTCCTTATAAAAAACAAGAGTAATCCAATTCGTTATTTAAACCATTGGGGGACAAAGATCCCATGAGAAATATAAGTTTAGTTTCCATTTGATGTAGTATTTTTTGTATATTTTGGGAATCATAGGGACGACCTTGATACTGCCACAAGACGCAGAAAGACATGTCATTATCTCTGTGTCCTTTATCAATAAAGTGCGGAGTGAGCGGAGCCTCAAGATTTCCGGAGCGGATCCTGGACCGATGCTCTGTTATCTCCCCGGTTACTGGTTTCAGGTTTACTTTGAGACAGTTCTTTAACTGTTCTTCCAAACAGGTCGTTTATTATATCTTATGTAAATGTGCATTTTCCTATATTGGCAGCACAATTAGACCTATTAGGACAAGAATTTCAGAGCATCGGTCCAGGATCCACTCCGGAAATCTTGAGGCTCCGCTCACTCCGCACTTTATTGATAAAGGACACAGAGATAATGACATGTCTTTCTGCGTCTTGTGGCAGTATCAAGGTCGTCCCTATGATTCCCAAAATATACAAAAAATACTACATCAAATGGAAACTAAACTTATATTTCTCATGGGATCTTTGTCCCCCAATGGTTTAAATAACGAATTGGATTACTCTTGTTTTTTATAAGGAGTTTTCTCCTTTAAGCATTTTTCTTTACTGCTCCACCAGCTGCTGTTCATTTCCTTGCATTGCTTTCTATTTCAACTCCCATCTTGTCAGTTTCATTATATGCTTTGGAGACCTATACAGAAATCCTCTCAGTCCCTCTTTGAAATTGATATGATTGTTATAAACTTTTCTGGTAAGTTTTTTAATATATATTTATGATGGTAGTTGCATAGTTTCTTAATATTAATATTTTTGATATAATGTGAAATAAAGGTTCAACTCTTAATATTTTTAAACAATTATTTATTGACATGATATCTTTGTATTAGCATGGTATACTTTTTTGATCATGTTATGCAGATATGTGTAGCTGATGAAGCCATGTGCGAAACGTGTGCATGATCTAGACGACACGTCCGGGCACCTCCTCTGGCACCTCCTCGCTGTGGTCCTCTTTTTTGACATTTTGTGTCCAGCTACCGAGAAATACAGGAAAGTCTTTCATGGACAGCTATATTGTTTTTATGTGATCCATTGGACAATTTCTTTTGTCATATTGCATATCTTGCTGGACTATTTATGCTAATTGTTTAAAAAAATCCTGATTGTGTTTCCCTTAATCTTTGTACATATGTTCACTCCTTGCACTTACCTGCACCTTTATAAATTTATCTTGTGTTGATATTACTTTGTAGTGCTGTTTGGATCTTTTCCAAACTCCAGGTACTAGCTGGAGATCTCCTGCTACTACAACTGATCTCCAGCTGATAGAGATTAATTCAGCTGGAGAAAATGACTACTTTGCAATTGAACTCTATAACATTGAAGTCCCTTCCCTCCCCAAACCTTGCCCTCCTCAGGCTCTACCCCAAAAACTTCCCACCGGTGGCAAAGAAGGACCTGGCAACCCTAGCCAGGCACCACCTGCAGCCTCAGGCTGACTCTTTAAGAAGGAAGGAAAGGAGACTGTTGCAGCATATCTCAATTCCTTCCTCCCCTCAGAAAGCAACAGCTTCTTGTTGTCCCTGTTGGAGCAGATGTGTATCCATGTGACAAGAAGCATTTCCTGTTGTTTCCTTCATGCAAGGACTTCTATTCTGTACCTTTGCCATTCTGAATCCTTTGCATAAATGCCATCTCACACGTCCCTCCTTGTGGCAGACAGACGGTTTGTTCTTAGGGTTGCCAGCTTTGGGTTGGGAAATACCTGGAGATTTTTGGGATGGAGCCTGAGGAGGAAGAGGTTTGGGGAGGGGAGGGACTTCAATGCCATAGAGTCCAATGGCCAAAGCGGCCACTTTCTCCAGGTGAACTGATCTCTGTCGACTGGAGATCAGTTGTAATAGCAGGAGATCGCCAGCTACTACCTGGAGGCTGGCAACCCTGTTTGTTCTGTTAGGAAGGGAGTGGGTGGACTGTAGTCACCTTCCCAACTGTCAGCTTCTCCCCCATGAAGGAAATTAAAGTTAATATACCCACATCTCCTGAAAGAAAAAAATACTGATCTATCCACTCTAAAGGGCCAATGGGTTTAAAAAAAAGCTTCTCTGCCAGCATCCTAAGTGGCTGAGAAATATTAAGGCCTTCAAACTGACTAGCTGAGTTCAGTTCCTATGCCCATGGATGGCACCATCAGCAGCAACCCTCCAGAAGTAGTTATGGCTATGGATGCTGCTGGAACTCATCCTGGTCAGAGTCAGTGACAACAATTTCAGTCATAGAATCACAGAATCATAGAGTTGGAAGGGGCCATACAGGCCATCTAGTCCAATCTCCTCCTTAACGCAGGATCAGCCTAGAGCATCCCTGACATGTGTTTGTCCAGCCTCTACTTAAAGACTGTCAGTGAGGGGGAGCTCACCACATGCTGTGGAATTCTGAGCTGCAACAGTTCCATTTCTTTTCTGCTCTTGAATCAGCCTTGAGAGGAGTTGAATTAACAGCCAGCAATGCTGATTTATATTAGCCCTGTGGCGCAGAGTGTTAAGCTGCAGTACTGCAGTCAAAAACTCTGCTCACGACCTGAGTTCGATCCCGAAGGAAGTCAGTTTCAGGTAGCCGGCTCAAGATCGACTTAGCCTTCCATCCTTCCATCGGTAAAATGAGTATCCAGCTTGCTGGGGGTAAAGGGAAGATGACTGGGGAAGGCACTGGCAAACCACCTCGCAAACAAAGTCTGCCTAGTAAATGTCGGGATGTGATGTCACCCCATGGGTCAGGAATGACCTGGTGCTTGCACAGGGGACCTTTACCTTTTTAATGCAGATTTATGCTTGTGGAATGCAAGCTGAATTTACTACTAGATGACTAAAGGTGCTAGATTGTTTTCCCAATGTGTTTTGCTTCAGAGACTGCAAACATTTTATGTAATGTTTATCTCTTCCTCCAGATAACACTTTTGTTGAATCTAAAGCAAGTTGCTGCTGCTTAAGACACTAGTGAAACAGTGTGAAAACTTGAGTGAGAATATACAAATCCAAAGCACGGGCACAGGAGAGTAGCTGATGAAATCATGAAAATGAATACTTTGATATAGTTAGTATCATCAACAGTCATATGGAACTGCTGGAAAATATTTTGAGGTGTTTTAGCTAAGTTATATGACAATTATTGAGTTTGATGTGGCTTAGGTAGAGTTGCCAGGTCCCTCTTTGCGACTGGTGGGAGGTTTTTGGGGTGGAGCCTGAGGAGACCAGGGTTTGGCAAGGGGAGGGACTTCAATGCCATAGAGTCCAATTGCCAAAGTGGCCTTTTTCTTCAGGTGAACTGATCTCTATCAGCTGGGGATCAGTTGTAATAGCAGGAGATCTATAGCTAGTACCTGGAGGTTGGCAACCTTAGGCTTAGGTATACAGTTGAGTGGATATTTTTGCTAACAGAAAGGGGGGTGATTCTCATCAATTCCCCCTCCCACTGCAGACCTTTATTGTGCCCCTCATGCTGTTCTGGGGGGTTCCCTATCCCCTAGGAGCAGCATTTTGGGGAACACTTCAGTACACATCTTGAGCGAATTATGCATAGGAAGACTGGGAATGCTAAAGGAAGGATCTCTGGCAGAAGTTGCTGTGCTGCACCCCCTGCTAAGATCAGAGGTGAGTGCACATGCCATCAAATCTAATTAACTCTGGGTTGGCCTTACATTGGTTGACGTTTCTGCATACGAGCAATGGAAAGTTGCCGAATGCTTATCAGCTTTTGCCAAAGACCTTCCCCACCCCCAACTCGGCCTTACTTTGGCAGCCAGTAGAACATTTCTCTCCTTAACAAGGGTCGAGTGCTTATCAGTGATGTGCATCCTGATAATAATAGAACTTGTCAATGGAATAGACAATTCCCACTTGTCTCAGGATAAAAAGCTGGTTGTTTTCCGTTTCTCCTTTGAAGTGCTTCAAGATTAGGATAAACCAGAAACGAAGGTCAAAGGTGGATGGCGATGCTTGAGACAGACAGGGCATGAGCCAAGGAACATGCTGCTGCTGCAACAAATAGAAAAAAAGTTACTTGGATCCAGTACACGCTTCTTTTCCCTAATCTTTATATCAGTTTTTGCATTTATATTACTAGCTACACTTTGCCAAATTTGCATCAATACTTTCTGTAGGAGTTTAGAGGAACTTTTCTATCGTTTTGCAATTCCCTCAACTATTAAGCCATCACTTGCATCTCACATCCTTGAATCTTCAAGTGCTCATTTGATCTAATTATATCATGAACCATTAATGTTGATACATTCCCTCCCTTTCCTATTGCAATGTAGCACTGTTACAACTATTCCGAAGTAAGAACGATGAAGAAGCTCAAAGAATCTGAACTGATGAATTCAGAAATGGTATTTTTCATAAGGCTTGTTAATAACCACTGTGTGAATTCTTCATTATTAGACCATTTGCAACATTAAAGTACTTTTGAAGAGAGGGAGATGATATGCCTGTGGGAAGATAAAACAAGTGGCAATGAAGCAGGGATTCAAATTAGATAGGAGAAAAAAAGCATTATTAGTTTAGGAAGTAGAAATAGATAATTATATTTGTTTTGTCCAACGCAGATGTTCCTTAGAATAAGGAATAGTTGATAAGTTACCATTCAGACTGAATTTCTCCTTTATTAACAGTTCGATGGTTCTTCTATACTCATTTTTCACAACAGCCTTGTCATTATCATTGAAGCTTCTCAGAGTGGAATGAATTTTCAAATCAGCTGAAGCTATCACTCCATCGTTTCCTAATGCTAGGATCTGGATGTGGGTGGGACGACAAGGACCTATTTTTTAACAGAGACACTAAGCTCTGTACACAAGCTGAGAAAGAGCCCCTATTCTAGGTTCACTCACCTCAATATTTTTTTCCAGCCTGTGTTTACCTTAACTTGCTTCTCCACTGCAGGATTCAAACAGCAGAGCACAATGAGTTCAGATGGGAAAGCACATAAGCATTTTTTAAAAAGTAAGTACACACATGACTGGATAGACCCACAGCACACCCAGGGCTGGTCTTAGAGGAGAAAATATCTCAGATCCTCAATCAAGTCTCTCTCTCTCTTACACACACACACACACACACAGAGAGAGAGAGAGAGAGAGAGAGAGAGATCTGATTCCTCTTTTTAGTGCTGTGAGTACTGTGAATCTTAGCTTTCATTTTGGCAAAGCAGGTGAGCTGCAAGAGGAGAGAGCAACTCAGCACAGAAGGCCCACTTTGGCTGTTTTTCCTGCCCCTGACCCAGCTGCATTATGGTCTTTCCATCTTGCAAAGTAAATAAGTAAAGCCTTTGCCTCTTCTCTTTCTGTATCTCTATTCCTACCCCCCTCGTGCTTCCTTCTACCAGGAAGTGCATGCCAATTAATGCCAGACAAAGAACACCCCTACTTATATTGAATGAGAGCCCTTCTAAAGTTGATATGGTGATAGGAAAAAACACTGGGTGCAGAAACAGCAGCTGGGGACAATGCTATGCAGTGCCAATATGGAGTAAGTGTTCTAGTTGTACAATGTGCCATTTATGCAAATAGCGATGAAGGCAGCCTCTTCTCTTTGCCACCCATCTTCTACGAATTTGCCACACTGTGGAAAATAAACTAGCCCTATTAACAGGGTTGCCAACCTTCAGGTGGTGGCTGGAGATCTCCCACTATTGCAACTGATCTCCAGGCCATTTTCTCCAGTTCAGCTGGAGAAAATGGCCACTTTGGAAGGTGGAAGCCCCTCCCTTCCCCAAACCTTCCCCAAACCTTGCCCTCCTCAGGCTTCACCCCCCCCCCAAATAACCAGGTATTTCCCAATCCAGAGCTGGCAATCTTACCTATTAACAAGTTAGAGTGAACACACATACAAACCACACACAGTGTAAACTTGATTGTTCTTTTTATGTGCATTGAGTAATTCTCATGTTACAGTCAACGCATGTACTGCTGAATGTGTGATTAAAACCCTACATTTATCCTCGGACTGATCCAGTTTCATCTGTAAAAGGAATGTACATTGGATCTTAACTTGTGAACAGGGTTATTGAAAGGAAACTGTACAAAACCCACTAGATATGGCTGTTGTAGTCAGAAGACCAGGCATAATAATCAGGAAGCAACATAAACAGATGGAAAGTTTAATAAAAATGTTCCTTCTTTGTCCAGAGTTACAACCTCAATTAATCTAACTTGTTTTGAGAACTTCCTTTTTGTCCTTCTAGTCCACTGTAAATTCTGAAGTGGATCAGCAAGTGATTAACCCAGGACCATCTAAAATACTGGCTTGAATAAAGGGATGGAGTTGTTACGCACACTACATAGGCCTAGTCTGCTTGGATCCAAAATTTCTTTCTGAAGATAGCAAACGGGGAGTCTTCATGTCAAATTTTGATTAGTTATGTTCGAAGTATGAATCCCTGTTCTTTGATCTAGACAATAATCCCAACATAGATCACATCAAAGCATAAACTTTGTCTTTTTGGACCAGAATGAGGTGTTACTACCCCTGATACAGGTCTTTCACTTTTGTGTTTAACCACCCTAAAACAAGTCCTTCAGGTTGGAGGGTTGTGAACCACCCCACCACCCACAGCCTCCTTTTCTATTAAAAGTTTCACCTTCAACTTTAGGAGTGTGAGGCAAAGTGAATTTCTTTTATGTTTATTGTCCTTTACACAAGATCACTTAATCCTTAAACCAGAGACCAAAGCTGATACAGATCAGGAACCTTTCCCCCTAGATCTTATACAGTCTGTTGTGAGTTGAAGAGAACACAGGAGTCAACAAATACGCTTATGTTTAATTTGTAAGCATGACACTTAATGCCTTCCCTCTTTAGTATAACAGATGGCACTGTTACCAGAGCAGGGAGGTGCTTAATGGTTACAAAGTATGTTTTCTAAGAGGCTCAGACTTGGAAACAATAACCAGAGAAGCATTAACACTTAATAGCACCCAAACCTTGCCTGTCTCAACAATGCTCTACAGTCCCTATTGGACCTCCTGCCTAATCTGGAATACCTCCTATCCCCTTTTCCTTCAAAAACCCAACATTTTTTTTAGTTGGCCATTGGATGTTAAATCACCTCAGGTTTTTGTTCCTTCTCCAATATTCCACTTAGCATTTCAAATCTAATTGGACTGAGATAGATGGGGGAGAAAAGAGGGCAGAAGATTACCAGTCTACCACACAGGACAAGATATGTTGAAAACATCTGATATTATTTTAATAGGCAGTTTTTAATGTATCAGTGACTTTGCCACAACATATTTTGGGTGCCAAGGAAAGGGGAAAAAAGAATAAGAAATTTTGAATGTAGTGTACATCGTTCTTTTTTATCATTTCCTAATTTTTCCTTTTCTTTTTGAATTATTTTTTTCAAAAATTATATATATATATATATATATATATATATATATATATATATATATATACACACACACACATATACATATATATTCAAAAATTATATATATATATATATATATATATATATATATATATATATATATATATATATATATATATATATATATATATATATAGTTACTAATAGTAGCCTGCCAGATGATTATAAGAACTAACAACCTGGCATGAAGGTGATGGTTTCCCCTCTTGTATGTCTGAGCCTCTGGTATTATTAGGTATACAAGCAAGGGATCCACAAGGCTTTGAGGGCGGTATCACATTTTCCCCTCCCACACTATTTCTTCTTTCCCTGCCCTGAAAGTCTTCAAAGCCTCTCACCTTTGCCTTCTTCCTTCTCTCCTTCCCACCCAACAGCCAACCTACCTTTATGAGCCTCCCTGACCTCAACTCTCCCTCCTTCCCTTCCCAGCAGCCTCTACCTGGGAAAACTATATGGCCAGTGCCAGGCACCAGACTGGCCCATTTGCTCAGTGCCAACCACCAGGCTGAGCCCAGTTATATGATAAGGAACCTGTAAGGATTTGTGGGAGTCACCTTAATTTTCTCTGTATTCCCATGTTTCCCTTCTCCTGGTAACTCCCATGTCCCCTTTCCCTGCTTCCTTCTTTCCGTCTCACCCATCCACCAGCCTACCTTTTATCTGCCCTCCCCATCTTAAGCTATATTTATTATTTATTTAAAAATTTCTAGGAAAACCAGCTCCAAGCTATATATAGCCTTCCTGGATCTGAAGGGAGCTTTCAATTCCATACCAAGAGATCAACTATGAGTTAAATTAATTGGAATGAATACTGATAGAGGATTACTTTTTCTTATTAGAAGGTTATATACCTCCACGAGTTGTCAAGTTAAGTGCACCCTGCTAGGCATGCTAACCCCCAAAAGCACCATCAATAAAGGGGTTAAACAGGGCTGCATCTTAGCTCCATATTTGTTCAACCTCTTTCTAAATGATTTGGCCCCTTGACAGAGTCGACAGCCATTGTCCTAAACTTAGTTCTGTTAATGTCCCTCTTTTGTCATACGCTGATGATGCAGTCTTACTGGAAATATTATTTATTTACTTCATTTATACTCAGGCTTCTCCCCAATGAGTACCCAAATTGGCTTACATCCTCCTCCTCTTCTCCTTATGAGGTAACTTACTCCTTATGAGGTAAGTTACTCTGAAGTCCATGGTCACCTGGTGAGCTTCCACATCAGAGTGGTGATTCAAACTTGGGTCTCCTTTGTGGGGTTTTTTTAGATTTCACATTTTTCTGCAAACCTGGGGGATTTTTTCAGGGTTGTAGAAAGATCTGTCTTGTCTGTTCATAGTTCTAGTTTCTGGATATAAGTATCTACAGATTCAACCACATTGAGAATTAGGTATATTGATCACACTCTGTATATTTCAATGTTCTATTCAACTCTCATGGCTGCTACTGATAGACCTATCCTCCATGAGGTCATCTTCTACTCCTTTTTTTTTCTTTTTGAAGCTATCTCACACTTTCTTTGGGCTATCAAAGCAAATAAGTTGAAAGCAGAGCAGGTGCTCCATGGCCCATCCCCCACCTCCACATGTTTATTATGTAATCTGTACAAGATCCCATGTGCAATCCATACTCTGTTTTTCCAAGGTCTTGATCAAGGTTAGAGGGCTTACAGATATTTGGGCAAATGTTTTTAGATTCATATATATGTGCATGGATGCTTGCATATATTGATAGGATGGACCAATTTTGAATGTCTAAACTTATCTGAAGGAACTGACCATGACCACACCTTGTTATAGTGATCAAATTAATTACACATTATGTTGAAGTCCTAAGTCTACCTACCACCAATTGGTTTCTTTGGCTCCAATTCCTAATATGAGAAAGGGAGACCAGTTCCCCTGCTTCAGGTGTTCAACTTGTTAAAATTACATGCTGGATATGCTATGGCATAGCTGAAGATGATTTTGAATTTATCTTCTCTGTTCCCTGCCAATGTGAATCCAGTGGTTTCAGGGGCCAAGGACAAAATCAATGAGTCTTCATTCTCCTCCTCGCTGCCCTTTGCATGAGCATAAAGCCAGTAGTCGGGAAGCTAGACTGGCTGCTCTGTGCTACCTCTAGCAGGAATGTCTCAGCCTGCCTAACGCTACTGCTTTTACACCGAGAATTAAGTGAGCATTTTGAACAAAAGATAAAAAGGAGGTTTGGTGACAGGCAGATTTATGACTTTCCTTTCTTTCCTATGAAGGCAATAATGCATGCTTGAAAATGGTTTGAATATCAGCTGAGATAAGCCAGTATCAATCATAGGAAACATCAACTGGAAGGATGAGAGAAGTAAAATGAGATCAACATGGTAATCAGTCCCAGGAGATAGGCCAGCATTCCATGGACAAAGTGTCCTCCATTTAAGCTGATTGTAATTGCTTTGGAGGTGCATGAAACATAGCAGGCAATGGCACTCAGTAATGAACACAGTGGCCAGGTGTCAAAGCACTGTAACTAGCAAGTGATTTCTAAAGAGCAGGGTGAGATCCAAGAAAAATACATATAGATAGGATGCAAATATATGTTACCATAAAGAGCCACAATTGGATATCCTTTTAACTCTTTCCTTCCACACTGTCAGTGTAGAAAGAAATGCAAGTCCATGCATGGCCAATACAGGCATTTGTTTCCCCCCAAGGGAAAGACTTTCATCAGGAAAATGGCACAGGGGTCAATAAACTTCATCCCTCAGCATCTCTGCTCTGATTGTATGGGTTTCCCTCTTTAGATGCATTTCATTTAAAGAAGAAAAAGAAAACATCTGCACATCACATATCACCTGCATAATATATAGCTTGGTTCTTAGAGAAAACACACTGTATTCCTATACCAAACATCTCTTTCCCAGATGTGAACTTTGAAATAAGCTACTCTAAATCCTCTTTAGTTTAATCTGCTTGCTAATAAAACATAATAAATAAATTTTCATAAATGTTTTGTCAATTGCATTATTCTGGTGCCTTTCTACTTTTTAAAATATTTTTATTAATATTAGATAAAATACTACATTGTGCTGTGGGTACCTTGTCCATAAACTTCCTATTTATTTACATTATTTATTTTTGTTATTTATTGTCAACCTTTCTCACAGACTCAAGGCAGATTACACAGAGTGAGTCAATACAATTGACAGATAGGACATTCACTAAACAATGCAATAGGATTAGGGTTATAGATCATTAAATGACACAAGGTTTGATAGCAGGATCCTAGTTTCAGAAGGCTATACACAGTAGTATAGTCCACAGTCTCTAATAATTTTTCCAAGTAACTTTGTGAATCATTTAGTACAGTGCAACTCTATTGCCCGCGTAGAAAAGGCCTCTTGAATAATTCAGTTTTGCATAATATTGTCGAAGGCGTTCACGGTCAGAGTTCATTGGTTCTTGTAGGTTATCCGGGCTGTGTGACCGTGGTCTTGGTATTTTCTTTCCTGACGTTTCGCCAGCAGCTGTAGCAGGCATCTTCAGAGGAGTAACACTGAAGGACAATGTCTCTCAGTGTCAAGTGTGTAGGAAGAGTAATATATAGTCAGAAAGGGGGTTGGGTTTGAGCTGAATCATTGTCCTGCAAAAAGTATCAAAGGTAATGTGCTAATCATTGTCCTGTAAGTATCAAGAAAATGTGCTAATGAGGGTGTGGTATGTTAATATGGAACCATTGTATCCTGAAGTGATCTGTTAATGTGTGAAATCCAAAGCTAATCCGCATGGCTATTGTGGACTGTAGTCTTTGTTAGTCTGGAGGTTTTCAGGACAGGAAGCCAAGCCTTATTCATTCTTAAACTCTCTTCTTTTCTGTTAAAGTTGTGCTGATGTTTATGAATTTCAATGGCATCTTTGTGCAATCTGACAAAATAGTTGGTAGAATTGTCCAGTCTTTCAGTGTCTTGGAATAAGACCCTGTGTCCTGTTTGTGTCAGTCCATGTTCAGCCACTGCTGATTTCTCAGGTTGGCGAAGTCTGCAGTATCTTTCATGTTCTTTTATCCTTGTTTGTATGCTGCGTTTTGTGGTCCCGATGTAAACTTGTCCACAACTGCAGGGTATACGATATACTCCTGCAGAGGTGAGGGGGTCTCTTTTGTCTTTTGCTGATCGTAGCTCAGGAAAACTCAGGAAAAACAGTCTCCCATAGGAAAGGTATTCTTGCCATTTATTAAAGGAGTCACTGATAGGATGGAGAAACTTTTGAAAAAACATAACCTACAAACGGTGTTTAAACCCACCAAGAAAATACAACAGATGCTACGAAGGTAATATGTCTGCTTCAACTAGCTCCCAAAAATAGCCAAACCACGGCATTCTGTACCAAATGGAGTTTCCAAATTGATTTTGAGGGGACACCAATGTACTGTGTATTGCAATAGTCTAGTCTCAATGTTACTGTGGCATGAATCCAGGTGGCCAGATCAGCTGTATCAAGGTAAGGGGACATCTTAACTTGCTTCTTCAGTAATAAAGTTGGGTCCAGTATAACCCCAAGGCTCTTAACTGAGTCTGCAATGGTCAGCTGAACCCCATCAAAAGTGGGAAGCATAATATCCTCCAAGATCTCTGCCTTCCCAGTCAGCATTACCTCAGTCTTTTCAGGATTTTATTTCAATTTGTTCACTCAGCCAATTTACCACAGCAGCCAGGCAGTTATTCCAATGTTCAATGACCAATAGCCAATTCTGTACAAATCTATCGGTTTGATTACTTTTTCTCTCCCTCTTAAAATAGGTTAAATTTGTTAATAATTCTGTATGCCAAAGTTGTCTATACCATTACAACAACAGTGATGGAGAGGTTGTACACTTCCATTCTGTGGCAATACACATTTGTGCAGCTGTTGTTAGAGCTGTAACCAGTTCCATGTCACCTATTCCCACACAATTTTTTTAAAAACCCAACAGTACTACTTTAGGATCTTTTGGTATTACATACTGTAATCTCTAATTTCTCTTAATTACAGTAAGAATCTGCTCCCAAAAGAGGATTATTATCAGACAATTCCAGAATTCATGTATGATATCTGCCTTTAATGCTTGACACTCCCAGCATTTTGCTCTTGCTAGACTGTAGATTTTTTAAAACTGTCTACTCTTAACAGTTGGGAGGCGCATTAGGATCTAAGCTGGCACAGCTGTCAAGTAGATGTCTGGCATGGTCAGTTTTGAAAAAGCCAATTCCCTATTGTGTGGGTAGAGGAAAAGAGGACTGAATCCAGACTCCTACTTATTATAATATGGTCAGCAAGTAAAAACTGAGCTTGCTCACCATGATAGGAGCATAAGGGGTGCTGGGGTATATGTGTGTAGTCTAAGTGCTGTATATGGAAACCAGTCCAAAAGGTAATCAGCAGGAAACCAGACTGTGATAATGTTTGGTTGCTTCATCGACATGTGATGGACTTGCAGGGTGTGATTTGGTGTGGTAATGCAACGTGACACCAGTGTGAAGGTTTCAGTAGGTTTACCACTTCTTTTGCTTGGTTATTTGAGAACCCCATTGCATGTGCCTTTTTTCTATCTGAGTCTCACAGTCTCTGGTGTAGTCTTTTTAGTGGGTCATTGCATCAGCTGAAAATTTGATAATAATTCTTTAAAAATTATTCAGTCAGTCTCCATGTACTCTACCATGTTCATGTACATTTGCACATTAACATGACTATATCAAACCTTCTCTAGACATTCTTCAGCAGTCAGCTTTCTGGCAGCTTCTGGCAAATTTCCTTTTTACACATTTACATTTGTCACAGGCAGGGCAATCCTGAAGGGGAGGTAGTTAGGTGACAGCCAGGGACAGCACAGTGCCGCCTCCAGAGAGGCTTCTCGGCCCAAAAATAAAAGTAAAAAATGTTCTTTTTACAAAACCACATGAAACTCCTCCATTGGGTTTCATGGGGTTACACCAGGTATTTTGCAGCGCTTTCCCAGGGCGAAAGGGCTTTGGGAGCTGACTGATGTCAGCCCCACTCCCGTGAATGCTCCCCTGGATGCCAGCGCAGGAAGGTGAGATAAAAATACACTAAATGATAAATATTTTGCTGAGCAAATTCCAAATTTGTACTACTGAAAAAGTAAAGGACACTGACTTGGCATAAATTTATTTCCAGCACACAGATCACAGATTCTTGTCACGGTGTCCTTTCCCCATTTTCTGATAGTTTTTCAGCTACCACATAATCTCTTATAAAATTACATCAATATCTTATTCACATACAGTCATGCAAAATAAGAGTGCAGCCCTATGTAAACTTGCAAGGAAATATGCTTCATTGGAGAATGTAGGACTTACTTCTGAGTAAACATGCGTACAATAGGGCTATGTAACCTTTCAAAATTAATTTTTTTGTCATGTTTTCTCCTATCATTTTTTTCTTACTGACATCTAAATATAAACAAGCCCATACTATAATGAATGCTTAAAATGTCATTAGTGAAGCTGGCAAAATTAGACAGCTCTTAACTGAAGTATGTTGAATTGGTTAATTCTAACAAATAGTTTTGCCCAGCTGTTAGTCTCCTGCCATGAAAACCCCAAAAGGGGTCGCCATAAGTCGGCTGCGACTTGAAGGCATTTCACACACACACAGTGCTGATAGCTGCTTGAATGATCTTGGCAGTTCTCTAGAGCATAGGTTTATGGCTTTCCACCTCCCTGTATGATAACTGGTATCCGGGGCCATATAAACATGCTTCTGTTCTGGCAAGGCAACAAATAATTAAAATTAATTTTAATTGCATATAAGCATATCAAACATATTAGCAGAACCCCCCCCCCATTTTCTACTGAGTTTTTCTTGCCAAAAGCTTTTCCAGAACCAACAGACAAATAATAGATACATAAATAATAGTGCAAATAATAGATACATAAAATAAGTAAACAAGTTTTGCTCCTAATAGTTCTATTCTTGTTGCCATCAGCTGGAATAGCACACTTTCTGCAACCAACTAGACAGGATTTGTCTCATCGTCCCTACAGCTCTTGCAAACATACTCCAGTGCCATTACATTTAATAATATAATAAATAATTCGACAGTTCTGACCACATTACTGCCATAGCAACTAGTGTTACCAGAATTACATAGTCTCTGCTTTGGTTGGGGGAATTAGCAGCGGAGACAGGTTAAGTTTAGCGAGAAGCTGCATAATCAAGGATCTTTTGCCTGCGTTTACAGTGATGAGCCTCTGTGGAAAACTCTTCAATAAAGAAGCATTTGTTCACATTAAATGTAGTTTTATTGTAAAATGGTTTCAAACACACAGCAAAAACGCATGCCTGATTCACACTGAACTAAGAAAATAAAAGTGAAGAAGGGGGGACACGAGGATGTTAGGGTAGAGGTGATATTTACCAGCCCACGAGAAGCACCATCTGGATGAAAGCTGTGCTGTAGAGAGGGAAGAGAGAAGGGGGCCCACAAGTAAGTGGGGGTGTGTGCAAGGATCCAGGACACACACACAATGAATGGCAAGGGTCCAATATTTATAGTAAAAATGAGCCCTGAGGCTGCATGAGGTAACTGGCAAAATAATAGATTTGCCAGTGACAAAGAGTCTAATTACTTTTCCAGTGGTCCAGACAATAGAGTATGAGAAAGTATGAGGTAATGTCAAAGTGAGAGAATACCTGGGTTTGCTTGATTAAGTACCAGTGTTTTCTGCTTGAGGATGAAGAGTTTTCTGCTTTGTTTGGTGTTTTCTTAGAGTTGAATTACAACTGATTTCCAGACTACAGCGATCAATGGCTGCTTTGGAGTGTGGACACTATGGCGTTATATCCCAGTCAGGTCCCTCCGTCCAGCAAACTCTGCCCTCCCCCAGGCTTCACCCCTAAATCTCCAGGAATTTTCCAGCTTAGAGTCAGCAAACTTGCCAACACTCATTCCTGTTTATGTTTATGTGTTCAATTGTTTTTTTTTTATTTTTACATATACACATACATATGTGTGTGTGTGATACTGATGTTTTTGATTATTTGCTGCCTGTGTGGCCCAAATTTGGGAGGAAAGGTGGCATACAAATATTTTAAATAAGAACTCTAAATAATTAAACTCTCTCAACATTCCACATCCTCTAGAACATACTCATCAGTTTTTCTTTCGCTTAATTTACAGTCTTTAAAAAAAACAGGTTTACTAGGATTTTTTTTGCCACAGAGTAACTATTCTAGTTTCAAATTACTATTGCTTCTATTGTTTCTGTGACATTCCTGAGCATCTCAGTAAGTGGTACCTCTTGCTCCTTCAATGGATGCTAATGATCTTTCTGAAGCATCTTAATTGTGGCTGGTATGTCAGTTTTAAGTGGCACTGCAGATAAATCTATAATAGTGTGTAAAATATAACCGGTATGTCAAATGGGAACTTCAGCACTGGTGTTCTGATGGGTCCAAGTGAGGAAGGAAAACATATTTTCATTTTGCACTAGCAGGCACACGGGAGTTTTATATCTAGGAAAAGAAATAAACTATTTACTCAGGGATTTCTCCTAACCAACTGTAAAATTAAGTGTAACCAGCAGAATATTTATAAATCCCCTCATGTAATCCAACTTTTATTGATCTGATTATTTCCTGTTTGTTTCATGTCATAAAAAAACCCTGACATTTTGAAGTAACGATTTCAGGAGTTTATGCAAAAAATTTTTAACTTTTACAGTCTTATAAACAGGGGCAAAGAAAAAGGCAACTGCAATTAAAATATGTTTTGTTAAAAATATGAGATGGCCCTATTCTGCACTGGAAAAAATTACCTTCTATATCTAATCTTTTTAATTTATCTTCTGATAAACTCCTGAGGAATCAGAGTCCTGCATTATAATGTCATACTAGAATTTCAGTTCAGCCTTAAGCAGTTCAATGTGGTATCACTCTGAATTCAATGTGGTATAACTCTGCTTAGGATCACACTGTTCATGTCTGAAGCCTGTGGCAGTAGATGTAAACAAATGAGGTAGAATAGTGAGTAAATGTAGTTAGACAACAATTTATTTTATTTTATGATCCCTCTAGGTACATGCTTGAATTTAAAGCTGCCTTTAAAAAATCCTAGTGATTTTTATAGTGATAGCATGCCTTTAAAATCCTAGTGATTTTTATGGTGAGAGCATGATCTTATTGAGTACATAGAAGGAAAGTTGGTGGGTTTTGTTGTCCTGCTGTGATATGACAGCATAGTCTGTGCATCTCTCATTGAAAAGAGAGTAGTACAGTATCCCTTGTTCATTGGCTATTTTACCTGTAGCAATGGCCAATTCCAATGCCTTTCAGCAAAGGCAGCAAATCTCAGATAGTAGGGATACATTTCCCAAAACCCAGTCTCTGTTTGTTAGAGCTTGAATTCCCATATATTACTCACTACCACTTAATCATTGCTCATGTTTTTATTTTCATCTAAATCAGTTTTAGGAAGCATAAAATGACGAATCCCATCCTACGTAATTCTGTATAGGTAACCTTTGAAAATGTTTGTATTACTCATAGAAGTGCTAGTGTTAATTTGTGTTATGGGATCCAAATATTTCGGGATCACGACTCCATTCTGTTCCACACTATTTGCACATTATACAATAAACACTCAGGAGGATGTTATTTTAAGCCTTTGCAGACTAAAAGGGCAACTTGCATTTTATTTTCTTACTAGATGAATGTAATAATAGTCTGATAGAAACCAGTTGTCTCTCTGATTAGGCTTATACATAGGGATTAACTTTTAAAACTCCCAAATTAGTTTCTTTTTATCCTGAAGGGAGACACACATACGCCTCCACCATCTCTTTATTCATCTGTGAGTTCAAGGCACACAGTGCCAATTTCTGACAGCATCGTTGTTTGTGACTTCCTCCTGAGAGCCCAAAATAACTTATTCTGTCAACAATTCTGCCAGTGTGGTGTAGTGGTTAAGAGTGGTGGTTTGGAGCAGTGGACTTTAATCTGGAGAACCAGGTTTGATTCCCTACTCCTCCATATGAGCAGTGGATGCTAATCTGCTGAACCGGGTTGGTTTCCCCACTCCTACACATGAAGCCAGCTGGGTGACCTTGGGCTAGTCACAGGTCTCTTAGAGCTCTCTCAGCTCCACCTACCTCATAGGTTATCTGTGGTGGGGAGGGGAAGGGAAGGTGATTGTAAGCCGGTTTGATTCTCCCTTAAGTGGTAGATAAAGTTTATATAAAAACCAACTCTTCTTCTTTTACTTGGAAAACAAATAGGAAGCTATAAATGAGATAAATGTGGGGCCAGGCTTCTCATTCCATAATGTAATCTACAGTTGGTGAATTGCAGGTTCTTAAAGCCTGGGTGTGGCCAGGGGCATGAACCCTTGGGATTGAGCTGTATTGATAGCAGAATAAACCCACTCCCTATAGATGCTCTTGCAGCACCCAACAGCAAAGAAAAGTGAGATGTGAACACATTATATAGAATGAAAAAACAGTAAGCTTGAAAAGCTAGGTTTGTTCAGTGTATTCTTCTGCAAGGAAAAAAAATTGCTTCTGCAGTTTTGAAATCCTAGAGCTGTTGTTGCATCTCAAAACCTCATTTCAATAATAAAGTTATAAAACAAGGCAAAACTACTGATTAGATCCTTCTTACTGGCACAGTGGAACAAAGAATGAATTTCACAGCAAAAATGTACTGATTCTCATCTGGTAGATCTCTTGTTGGTGAGAAAAAATCTTTGTCATCACATTCAATTAATCCTGGCATGCTTCACATTGGAGACAAAGCACATCTATCTGCTGCATACTAGTCTTTTTCAATAACCATCAATACACAAGTCATATTGAGGAAATGGATTTAGCAAGCAGTAGTTGGAAGGTTTGTCTAGGCAGTATAATGTTCTCACTGCAATGTAGAAACAGATTAAATACGGAAACTATGGACATTGTGCGAAATGTAGGCACCATTTTTGTCTTTATTCTGCTAAAGTAACAGACCTAGAAGATGTTTATGGAATAGGGATGTGCAGCTCAAAAATAAAATCAGTATTTATCAGATACAGATATCAGGTAGCCAAAAATACTGATATTTCCAGTGTCCCAGGTTTCAAATACTGGTTTGGTATTTGGACCCATTTGTTTTTTCTGGATTTCAATATTTTTTGGCTCAGCTTTATTATTCCCTATGAGAATCTTTCCAGGGAGCCGGAGGGGCTACTGGCACAAAGACTGTAGCAGAGCTGCTGGTGCCTGTCCTTTAAATAGCCCCCCCCCCATTTCAAGTGCACTGGACCAACAGGTCTAATTCTGTAGGTCCCTGAATGAGGTGATCTAGCCACCCTCATTGATTCCTATGGGGGGATGTAAAATTGAGAATCCAAGCCAATGTACAATGCAAGAATTACCCCAGCCACCCTGTAAAGGAAAACTGTGGCAAGGATAGCAAATTTAAAATCAGAGAATCCATACAGTGTACAACTTGAGAATCAACAACAATGTCAAACCCAAGAATCCATAACAAAAAGCAAAGCTGACATGAAACAACTTGAGCAAAGAATGAAACTTTGTAAAGTCAACATAACAAATCAACCTGGCAAGCTGACACCAAGCCAAGGAAGACACAGACAAAAATAACAGAAAAGACATTCTTGGGTTCCGGATACTCCCGATTAATCCTGAATATTTCCATGATTTTTCAGGACCCATTTAACAGTATCCCGGAAACTCCCAGACATCATCCGGAGACCCAAATATTCAGTTCAGATATACCTGAATCCCTATTAGGCAAATGTATTTCATAGCAATGAGTCTTCTGTCCCTTACCCATTCCCAACAGATCTTTATTGTTTTTTGAACATGCCATATAGATATCTCTGACACTGGGCAACTTGGTCCCTCTTGGTTTCTGCCTGTAGGCAAACCCCAGCATGTGTGCAGACCTGACCAGTGGCACTCAGGACCAGATTTCTACATAAGCAACCAAGGCACTGGCAGCATTGCTGGGGCCCGAGAAGAAGAAGAGTTGGTTTTTTATATGCCGACTTTCTCTACCACTGAAGGAAGACTCAAATCAGCTTACAATTGCCTTCCCTTCCCCTCCCCACACCCTGTGAGGTAGGTGGGGCTGAGAGAGTGTGACTACCCCAAGGTCACCCAGGTGGCTTCATGTAGAGGAGTGGGAAAACCAACCCGGTTCACCAGATTAGCCTCCGCCACTCATGTGGAGGAGTGGGGAATCAAACCCAGTTCTCCAGATTAGAGTCCACTGCTCCAAACCACTGCTCTTAACCACTATAACACACTGGCTCTCAGAGATTCAAGAGAAGGCCACAGCCATATCTTATGCCCATAATCTTATGCTCACCATTGCTTCATATACCAGCACAGCCACTAGCCAAGTCCATCAGCCAAGCCGATCCCTGAGATGCTGCCAGTGCTGCTGGGGCTTGGCTTGCTCTAAGCATGTTTCTAAATACAACCTTCATGTCCTCATTTCACTAGATGCTGAATTTTTTTCCTACTTGGACCAAAAAAGGTTGTATTCCCCAGCACTAACAACTAGTTTGATCCAAGAGTGTTGTTTAGGGAGAACTGTGTATTCCATACCATATGTAATTATTGCTTCTTGATTTGCAATTCAATTTTGAATGTATCAAAGACCTGTCTTCTGAAGCTTTCTGTGATTCCTGATCTCTTGCAGCTGACATCTCTTCCCTCGGAAATCATACCTTGCCTTTGATCATACATTGTGTTAAGTTACTGAGTGCTAGATTTTGAAGCCCTGGGATAAGGTAATCCAAAAATGGTGCATACCCTCCATCATCTTACAGATGCAATAAGTGCAGCTGCTACCTGTATCTATTGCTACAGCTACAAACTGCTGTCCTATGCCTCGGTCTTCTCAAGCTTTTACTGCTGCTTCTTTCTAGCTGCTTTGGACTGAATGTCACAGAACAGCACAACTCTTTTTTTCTTTCTGTGTTCCAGCATGAGAGGAGCATGCTGTTGAAAAAATGTACCAAATGGGGGAGATAGCTTAGCCATCTGGAAGTGTTAGGGTGCAGCACAGGGAAAGTTGGTAAACATGCTGCCATCTGGTATTGTGTTTTTCACAGTTCTTTGTACTCCCACCCATACCAACCTTTTAGCAGTGCAAAACAGGTAGCAGTAGGGGCCCTTCTGAACCCCAGACATATGTTCACATCAAGCTGCCACATGCACACTCCTTTTATTAGAGAGGGGAAATCAGAGCAGGGGAAATCATTTGAATTGACCCAAAGTTAAATTGTAACTTTGCTTTGGGAGACCAATCTAAAATGACTTTTTTTTTTTTGCAATACTTCAAAAATTGACAAAATGTTTCTATTGACCCATTTTTAATCAACACATATTGAAAATGTGCAGGAAAGTGACGGTTTTTGAAATAATCATTAACAAAAAATAAAATTATCTTTCTAGGTTCTTCCAGAGTTCATCAGTCCAACATTCTGTTTCTAACAGAGACTCTCTCCCCCTAAGATCTTAAAGACCAGGTTTGACAAGGATGGTATCATTGTTATTTATTCCTTGCATTATTGAATAGATTATAATACATGTAGGGGCCTCCATATTATTTATCCCCTGTAAATTACCTCTGAACAGAGGTTCCATTTTGCTATCAAAACTAGGACCAATCAATAAATCTGTCTTCCAGTAATTTGTATACTATACACTGTAATGAAAATAATTTCCTAGTTTATCAAAGAAGATAGGCACTCTCTCTCTCTTTCTCTCTCACATGTATAAACTGCTGGTGTACAAAGAAGAAGAGAAGAAGACCCTGCAAGGAGTAGAAGGGCAGTGAGATAGGATAGTGAAGTCAACACCTCTCCTGTTGTGTCATTCCTTGACTGTTTTCAGATTGCTACTTTTGGGGCAATATCTTGTTTCTTCTCAGAGGTTCCACACTTGCTCTCTCAGCTAGTGATGTAGTTAGTACACTGTCTCTCCTCTGCACTATCAAGTACGTTAGTTACTGAATAATGCGTTATCTGCACTTTAATCAGGTTGTGTACCTTTGCTGTATTAATTACTCTGCCAACATAAACAATATATTCTCTTAAAACTTCTCTGAATGGTTTTGGCCAGAGTTTGCAGTCAAACTCTCAGTGCACGTTAACACTGAATTTATCTTTAAAAAAAACCAAATCCACCCACTTTCATTTGTAGTAAAGTTTTTCAAAATCAATTTTTATAATGATGAGTACAAGTCATTGGAGGAGATGGTCAGGAAGTCACTGAATGTTTATTCCAAAAAGATGTTTCTTGGCAATGCTTAGCCATAATAATTGATATAATTAAGGCCTCCTGGTTGCCACTAAATGAGATTTTTGAACACAAAGTAAATATTTGTCATTAGCAACTGCCATTTGAAAGCTGCAGCTGCTCCAGCGTATTTGTGCATAATAATATAGCTGATCAGTTTATATTGGAAATTTGTTTGTCCTTACACAATCAACTGAAGTGGAGTATGCTCAAAAATTGCAGAAGATAACAAATGTTGAAGGTGTTTGAAAAAAAATAAGTTAGGACATTGAAGTATAGCACTAGTTTTAAGGAGTTATAATACCCCTCAAGGGCAAATATCACTAATGTGGGGTTCTTCCTGGGCGCAGAAAAGAAAGAGTAAACAAGGTTAAAAAGAGTCTCTTTGGGGAAGGGCCACGGACCTTATTTGGGGGCAAACATTTCCTCACCTCACTCCCTCCAAAACAACAATACCAATTTAGGCCATATGCCTATTTTCATATGTCTACTTATTACTTTTCCCTGAAGGTAGAATGTTGGGGGTGGGGAACGTAATTTTGGCTTAGAAAGTGGCCACCACACAAAAAGATACAAATTCCTTCTCCCAAATAGTTGTTTTGTGGTTTAAAAAGGTTGTGCTCTCATTTCCCCATGTGTGTGTGTGTGGGAGGGTGTCAGAGGAAATATACCTCTGACTCCTTTACACTCAGATGGAGTCCAATGGTTGCCCCATGGGTAAAAGAGAGGCTGAACCCTCTCCCCCCACCACCTGCAAAGACTCCAACACCAATTGGTTGAGCTTGTAACAGTCACCTTGTCCTTTTCTACCTGGGTGCTTTGCAAGATGGGGTATTGCTCTAGAAATTTCTCCTTGGTTTAAGCACACACTTGATCTGTTGATTTTTTTAAAAAAACCACTGTTATTTATTTATTTCATTTATGCCATGTTTCCCCTCCAATGGGAATCCAAATTCCTTACAATGTTCTCCCCATCTTAATTTTATCCTCAAAACAACCTTGTGACATAGGTTAGGGTGAGAGTGTGTGACTGGCCCAAGGTCATCCAGTAAACTACCAGACTTAACTTACTTTAAAACATCATGATTACTAAAGGTTTTACTAGTTTCTACAATAACATATGCATTGTAGCTGTGCATCTTAACCATGTTTGGTGGTGGAAAGTGCCATCAATTCACAACCATTTCATAGCAACCCCATAGAGTTTTCAAAGTAAGAAATGTTCGGAGGTGGTTTGCCATTGCCTGCCTCCATGTAGTGAGCCTGGTTTCCCATCCAAGTATGAGCCAGGAGTGACCCTGCTTAGCTTCCAAGATCTGACAAGATAGGGCTAGCCTGGGCCATCCAGGTCAGGGCACCCATGTTTACTCAGAATTAATTTCTATTTATTTTAAAGGATTTTATTTCCTATGAAATGTGCACAGGATTACAATCCCCATCTTATTTAACAGCCTAGTTTCATTGCTCTTCTCCTTAGTTCTTGACTTGGCACATTCATAGCTTGGATCCAACAGAGGATTTATGCAGACAAAACTGGAGCATTTTTTTTGACAATTTCCCCCTGTTGCAGATCTTTGACTCTCTCCTCATGCTGTCCATGGGGGTGGGGGAGAACCCTAGGGTTCCCAGTTCCAGGACAGGAAATTCCTGGAGATTTCGAGGGCAGCATGGCAAGGGGGAGGTTTGGGGATGGGAGAGGCCTTTACAGGGTATAATGCCATAGAGTCCAACCTCCAAAGCAGTCATTTTCACCAGGGGAACTGATATCTATAGTCTGGAGTAGTAATTACAGGGGATCTCCAGGTACCACTTGAAGCTGGCAGGCCTGGGGTCCCCTTTGCTCCAGTAGCAGCATTTTGGGCTGTAGCAGGGTAGAAGTTAATTGTATTTTAGAGACTGATTCGAGCTAGTCAGATTTCTCCTAAGTGATAGTCACTCTCAAGTTACTGCAGGAGTTGCCAACTTCTTGGGACTTATTTTTAAACTACTCTAAACCACGTGCACGATTCTAAGGAAGAGTCTTATTCAAGTTTTAAAACCTCCTTTTATCCTAATATGTGTTTATTTATTTTATGCCAATAAAGGTTTTGATATTGACCGATTTCCCTTCCATCTGCATAAATTCCTGATGGATCCAAGCCTATATTTTGGTTCAATACCTATCTTATTACAGCTCTCATTTTCAAAATGGGTATCACAGAATACTGAGGACTCTTCCAGTTTGCTGTGTTCCAAGAAATTTGATGAGGAGAACTGTGCAAGGACCGTAATTGTGCCATCCCCTTAGTTTCTGCCCATTCAGTCAGATGTGGTGTTTTTCATACCATATGAAAAACTTTAATACAAATTATTGTTACCAACCTCCAGTTGAGTCCTGCAGTTATCCTGGAATTACAAGTGATCTCCAGACTAGAGAGCTTAGTTCCCCTGGAGAAAATGGCAGCTTCAGAGGGCATGTGGTATATCATAGATTTTAGATAAACGCTCTCCCCAAATTTCCCCCTTGACAGGCACCACTCCAGAGTTGACAGCCCAGTATGAATGCAACCTGCAGCGAACAAACATAAACAGTACTTTGATTCGTTTATGTGCTTCATTAGCAAACATGTTCACTTCAAAGGGCAACAGTCTACAACTGGCTGTTTGAATAGGAATTACTGTAATTAACTGCAGGTTCAAAAATATCAACGTGGTTGTAGCTGTTGTACAGCTTCTATCAGAATGTAGACAGTTACAGGTGGTTCGACAATCTCACTTTATGAGGCAAACAGGAATAGTGAAAGAGCTGGCAAATAATGAGCAATACAACATTTACGATAATGTTTCTTGAGCAGTGTAACCCACCTAATGTTACTATATTTACAGCTGTATTCTATGCCTGCTTTTCGAGAAATAAAAGACCACTAAATACAGAGGGATTTGCTCCCAGATACTTTGGCTACAATCCTTTGTCCACTTACATGGAATTGAGTCTCACTGGTACAAGGTAGATCAAGCACCGTTAAAGCCTAAAAATGATAAACTAGAGAACTGAAATATGTATGACAAGCTACCCATTATCGCTTATGCAGAACACAGAGCTTTCTACTACTAAAGGTGCTTTCCAGTTCTATACGCCATACAGAGTTCCTTGGTAAAGTAGTCAAATCCCAGATAATAGAACAAACTATTAATTTTGCTGTAATTTTTGCTCTGGTGATAAAAGAGGGGTATGAACATAAAATGCAATCTAATGAGAAGTACACAGTGATCCCATCACCAGAGAGCAATTGTTATTCCCATGGAAGAAGGGTGACATGTTCAGAAGTGCAATATGATGCCATGTGATTATCTGGCAAAGCAACCAAGAAGAGAAGAGGGTAAGGAAGATCTTGCATTTTCCACTGGTGGTTTGCAGGATTCAAGTCATTCAGTATTTTGAAATTAAGCATAGATAAAAGTATATGAAGAAGATTTCTTGTACTATACTTTGTTCAGAAAGCCCTGGGATAATATAACATTTGCTACAGAGAAGTCCTATGTTGTGTTTTCCACTTCCATGTTTCCTATCTTTAGCAGCACATTCTGTGATCAAGATAGTTGACAAAGGGAACTTTGACTCTCGAAAGCTCATACCGCCCACCCAAATCTTGTTGGTCTCTCAGGTGCTATAGGACTCGAATCTAGCTGTTCTACTGCAGACCAACACAGTTACCCCCTGAAGCTTTCAAGGTGAGCTTCCTCCCTCACAACATTGGGGAGAGGAAGAAGCAACAGATTCAGGAGAGGAAATGCCCCACCTCCATGGTCACATTTATGTGTATTTAGGAATGTGGCTGCATGCATGAAACACATACATTTGTAAGTTTACATGCTTGTGCAAAAGAAGCCCACTACCCCAATGATTGTTGATTACTGCTGACTTGCTCAGCAACTACTTCTGGGAAAGGGGCTATATAGGGCTGTCGATTCACTTCGTCCTGAACTGAAAAACCGCCAAATTCGGCGGTTTCCGGTTCGGATGGCGAATAAATTTGGCAGATTCGGCGTTCCCCAAACCTGCCTTTTCCCGCCTTTAAAGACCGCCCTGCCCGGTTTCCTGGGAGGCGCAGATCTGTTTAAAGAGCCCCTCGCGCGCCTTCATGGGGCTTCCCTGGAAGCACCGTGAAGGCGCGCGGGGGGGGCGGCTCTTTAAAAGCTGGGAGGCGCAGATCTGTCCCTCCCCCGTGCGCCTTCACGGGGCTTCCCTGGAAGCCCTGTGAAGGTACGCAGGGGGCTCTTTAAACAGATCCGTCCCCCCCCTGCGCGCCTTCACGGGGCTTCCATGAAGGTGCGGGGGGGGCTCTTTAAACAGATCTGCGCCTCCCAGCTGGAAGGCGTAGATCTGTTTAAAGAGCCCCCCGCACGCCTCCATGGAAGCCCCGTGAAGGCCCGTGGGGGGCTGAACTTTCCCCCGAACTCCGGATCTCGCGCCAAATTTCACAGATCCAAAGCAGGGGAGTTCGGACTTCGGCACATCCCGAATTTGAAAGGGCCGAATTTTGCCGAAGCCGAACTTTACCGAATTTTTTTTTCAACAGCCCTAGGGCTATAGCCATCAGATATGCTACAGCCTCTCAAGAGACAATCTGTAGCAGCTGGACCACCTTAGGGTTGACTTGAGGGCTTTTGCCAGCTTGTCCTCTCTAGCCATCCAGCAGCACTACAAAGGAGAGCAACTTGGATTCATTTTTCAGTTGTACTGCTCCTATTTTAAATCTTGTACAGCATTGTAAGCAGCCTTCGGTGCCAACATCAGTAGAAAATCAAGATGCAAATGTTTCAAATAAATAACCAATTTATTTATAAAGATTTGCAAAATTGCTCTCCATCTCATTTAATGTCTGATTCTGAATAGCTAAGTAGCCAAGAAGAAGAAGAGTTGGTTTTTATATGATGACTTTCTCTACCACTTAAGGAAGAATCAAACCTGCTTACAGTGACCTTCCTTCCCCTCCCCACAAAAGACACCCTGTGAGGTAGGTGGGGCTGAGAGTGTGACTAGCCCAAGGTCACCCAGCTAGCTTCATGTGTAGGAGTGGTCTGGAGAACCGGGTTTGATTCCCCACTCCCCCACATGAGTGGTGGTGGTGGAGACTAATCTGGTGAACTGGATTGCCAGAACCTAGTTGGGAAACTCTTGAAGATTTGGGGGTGGAGCCTGGCAAGGACAGGGAACTCAATGGGGAACAATGCCACAGAGTCCAAACTGCAAAGCATCCATTTTCTCAGGGGAACTGGTCTTTGTAGACTGGAGATAACTGGTAATCCCTAGATGTCTATGTCCATTCCTGTTGTTCCGGAAATGAAAGGAGATACTTTGGACTAATTAGGGAAACAGAGAAGCACTGTGGCATTGTTTCCCATTGAGGTCCCTGTCCTTCCCAGGCTCCACCCCCAAATCTTCAAGAGTTTCCCAACCAGGTTCTGGCAACCTTATCCCCCTCATCCCCCACCAGTAGCCAGGGGGAACCTGGCAAACCTAAATAGCCGGTAGAATTATTATTAAAGTAATTAATACTTGTCTGTTTACCATCAGGATCGCTTAGAAAGCATAAGCTTTTGAAAGGTCTTCCAAATTAATTAAAACATTTCCATAATTATTGGTAAAAAAAAATTAAAAAACTACCTCAGTTTATATACGTATTCCCAAAGATGGACATATGTTTATGGATCCGCTGAAAGAACCTGGAACAGTGATTTCTTAGTTATTGAGTTCTAATGATTTGCTTCCTAAATCACGTAGAACTGTAATGGATTCCTAGATTGATGAGTCCTTGTAGACAGTGAATAATGTGCTTTTTTATTATTGTTACAATTGTTTGTTTGTGATAAGTGACTATGGATGAAATTAGCTGTCCAGTTCCTATGATTGATGTAGAAATGTTTATTAGTATTTCCAGTAACCTGATTTGACTTTAGCTACTTACACATTTAAAAAAAAAATTGCAAAATTTACAATAAAATATACATTTAAAAGCACTGTAGTTTTCATCGGTCCTAAAATAGGTCTTGCTGTTTAGATGCAGGAAAAGAAACAAAACAGCAATAAAATATTCTCAGTTAAAACAGTGTAGGAGGAGAAAAAAACACCTTAAAATACAGAAATAAATACAATGCATATGACAGAATATGCTAAAGGATAAAAATTCATGGCTCCGTTCACTGGGATTTTTAAAAGTACTTGCATAAGACGAACTCAGGCTTTCTAATATTTCGCATTCTGTATTTGTAGGCTTTCATTTGTATTGGAGTAGCTGGCTTTAAGCTGCACCTGCAGTGACTGACATGCAGTTCTGTCAAGAATTTTTAGTTAATTTTGAGGGAGATAGGCTGGTATGACTGGCATGCAAATGCTCACTCAGAAACCACCTGAGCTTCAGCTGCCCTGTACCAGCAGCATGGCAGTTACTGTTGCTGATTGCAGGTCCTTTTGATGTCAGAGAATCTTTCTAATGCATACTTACAAACCTGAGTGATAAAATGGTGAATTCAAAAACATGCATTTATTGAAAAGATGTTTATCCTTCCTCTCTGGTGTCTCATTGCTGTTTCCTATTAGTAAAAGCCCCGTGGCGCAGAGTGGTAAGCTGCAGTACTGCAGTCAAAAGCTCTGCCATGACCTGAGCTCGATCCCGACGGAAGTCGCTTTCAGGTAGCCGGCTCAAGGTTGACTCAGCCTTCCATCCTTCCGAGGTCGGTAAAATGAGTACCCAGCTTGCTGGGGGTAAAGGGAAGATGACTGGGGAAGGCACTGGCAAACCACCCCGCAAACAAAGTCTGCCTAGAAAACGTCGGGATGTGACGTCACCCCATGGGTCAGGAATGACCCAGTGCTTGCACAGGGGACCTTTACCTTCATTAGTAAAAGCAATCAGTCTGAAATAATTGTAAAAAAATGTAATTACCTATTAGTAAACTGTGTGTGTGTGTGTGTGTGTGTGTGTGTATTTGGATGCATGGCGGTGGCACCTCAGCCATGCCGTCCCCAGCCACTGAAGGCTCAGGAATGGGCTGCCCGAGTGGCTCCTCAGAATTTTCTGATAGTTAGAGCAGTTCCTCAGTGGAACAGCCTTCCTTGGAAGGTGGTGGGCTCTCCTTCTTTGGAGGTTTTTAAGTAGAGGCTGGATGACCATCTGACAACAATGCTGATTCTGTGAACTAAGGCAGATCGTGAGAGGGAGGGCAGGAAGGGTTGTATCAGTGTTTGTATCAGAGTTGCCCTTTCGAACATGCCCTGGGAAGAGCCAATCGCTATTTTGGGGTCAGGAAGCAATTTTCCTCCTGGCCACATTGGCCAGGGAACCTGGAGAGTTGGGTTTTTTTTTTTTTTGCCATCTTCTGGTCATGGAGTAGGGGTCATTGCGGATGTGGGGGGAGGTAGTTCTGAATTTTCTTCATAGTGCAGGGAGTTGGACTAGATGGTCCCTTACAACTCTATGATTCTAAACTCAGTCTGAAATACTATTGGGTTTGGATTTCTAGAAAATGTTCAAGTGAAGTAGAACTCCTCAAAAATTGTGGCACCACCATTAATGTTTGTTTTTATCTCTGTGGATTAATGTAAATTACATTAGTGTATTTTCAATGTGGAATGCAGTACCAGTTCCAACTGCATAGTCAAAACTGAGGACAAAGAAAAAAAAACATTATAGCATTTCAGGGGAAATTATTATTTACTGTTTCATGCTTTCTTTAAAACTTTAAATTTATTTTATGTGATAGATTTCTATGCCGCTCATTCCTGACAGGTCAGGGGGAAAATGGCCTTTGTCATGGAAACTGAACCTAGAAAATGCCTACATTCCAATATCCTCTTCCACCAGTATTTAATAGATTGTTCGTTATGCTTGAAAAAAAGTCAGCATAACAATTTCAATGCCTTAAGTGCATTTGGGTGACATTTTAAAAGGCATAAGGTTGTAATCTCAGGGACATCAGCAAACCCCATACTTTATGGATTCTTTTAAGACTTCTATGCTTATGGTAACTAATGCCTGTGTAAATGAGGAGGGGCAATAATCTGGTACTAACAGTTCACTTAAATTTATACTTAGTGCAGAGATCATTTAAATTTTGTACTGAATAGCCCACCTTTTCAAAGTCACATGATTGTGGCAACATACATTCAAGGGATGGTTGGGACATTAAAGACACTGAGAAAAGTCCCAGTGGGCTGATGGCCTGCCCCCCCCCCCACTGCCAGGGCCATCCCAACCCCAGGGCAACCCAATGTGAGGCAAGCAGGAGCTGCCGCCACCCACCTCAACCACCACTGGAGGTGGGTGGGAGCTGTTTAAAGCTTGCTCCACTCTCTCCATTGGGATAGGAGGATAGGGCCCTTTTCACTGGCTGTTTTTGCTTCCTAGTCTGCCCCTGAATATGCCACATAGTACAACTGCTTGTGTTTGAACATTTTTCCATTAGCACAGGTATTCAGTCAACACATCCCGCGCCATTAGTCTGAGGGTTTGGGGTGCTAGGAATCTGGTAACCATATCACCAGGAGGCCAGATAGCTGGCAACACAATTATCTGCTAAGCTGAATGACTTTTTGATTCATCCCCGGTTCATCCTTTCTAAAACAATGGGAGCATCATTATCTCAAGTATCCCCTGAGGAACTTATGGGTACTTAGGAATATACCAAGAAAGGTAGAGGTAATGACTGAAGAAAGGTAATGACTGAAACACTATGGAATTCTTGTATGTATATATGCTTGAGCTTTCTGCCTCAGGGTATCCTTGGATGTTCACCAGAAATGCCAATAACAGAAGCATAGGTGACAAAGGAGAATCCAAACCTTGGTGCTGAGGAGGTTTGCTGTATGAGACCTACAAGTGGTAACAAAACAAGCACATGTTGCTCAGGTGCCCTCCGTGATGAATATCTGAAGCAACATTCAAGATAACATTGGTTCTTGTAGGTTATCCGGGCTGTGTAACCGTGGTCTTGGAATTTTCTTTCCTGACATTTCGCCAGCAACTGTGGCAGGCATCTTCAGAGTAGTAACACAGAAGGACAGTGTCTCTCAGTGTCAAGGGTGTAGGAAGAGTAATATATAGTCAGAAAGGGGTTGGGTTTGAGCTGAGTATTGTCCTGCAAAAGTATTGTCCTGTAAGTATCAAGATAATGTGCTAATGAGGGTATGGTATGTTAATACCCTCATTAGCACATTATCTTGATACTTACAGGACAACACTTTTGCAGGACAATACTCAGCTCAAACCCAACCCCTTTCTGACTATATATTACTCTTCCTACACCCTTGACACTGAGAGACACTGTCCTTCAGTGTTACTACTCTGAAGATGCCTGCCACAGTTGCTGGCGAAACGTCAGGAAAGAAAATTCCAAGACCACGGTTACACAGCCCGGATAACCTACAAGAACCAATGAACTCTGACCGTGAAAGCCTTCGACAATATTCAAGATAACAATTCCAAGAAAATAACAACTGTGAGAAACCACCTCTAAGTTGATAATTTTTATAAACAAGGTTTACATTTGTTCTTTTTGTGCTCTTCCACCTCTCCTTAAGCTTCTCCCCCTCACTCTGCTCCCCCTGCTGCAGAGCTGATTCTCGTCAGCACTCATCCTCTCAATGCCCATTGTCATTAGCACGACATTTCAATTCTAGTGCTACTTCTGCATTCAATTTTTTTTCTTTTCAAGATGAGGAATTGAGATGTTGGGCCTTCATGCTAATCCATGTCAACAGCTAATTTGAAGCTGTCAATATAACAACACATGTTGACAGTTATTTCCCTCAGGAAACACTTTACCTTTTTACATACTGGAGGCAGGAAATGGCAAACCATAATAAAATGTGAGCGGCTGTCAACAGCAGCCACTGAGTATCAACAGCAAATTGTTTCCATCCTCTGCCATACGGCAAATGCTTTATTTTTGTCAAATCAAACAACAGAGTCCAAGTGGCAGCCAGATGGAGATGACCGTCTAATTAATTGCTGAATGAAATTTGGTTTAGGGGCAGGGCAGGTAAATTAACTCAGGGATGGGATTAGCTATAAGCACTAGCTTGCCTTTCAAGGGAAATTGGGGTCAAAAACTTAGCATTTGCAACCTTTCTGACTAGAATTTTTAATTCAGGGAGTTCAGCTGAGTAAAACTGGTAGGCAAATAATAGCAAAAATATGACCATTTAAGTGAAATTTGTTTAACACCATAGCGTGTGTAGCACTGTCATTAGAATGTACTTATTTTATTGAATGATACTTTTGTGCTTCTTCCCCCTAGCCTATTAACATACCAAAAATCACTATGCATTGTGCTTTATTCAAGCCAACAGAAACAAAGAAAACAAAGACAAAATGCAGGTAGATATGCTGGACCACTAAGAAAAAAGTTAAAAAAAAAAAAAAAAAAAAAGGTTTCTTAGAACTAAAACCTCACAATACCATGAAGCTGCTAATTTTCTTAACTGATGATCTTCTTGAACAGATGCTCCTAGCTCTAAGGTGCTCTAAGGAGCTCTAAGGTGCTCCTAGCTCCAAATCTAACTGCTCTTCTGCTGACCAATATGGCTACCCTCTGAAATATTTTCTTCTTGTTAGAACAATAACAAAAGAATTACCCTCTTGTAGTATTTTCTTCTTGTTAGAACAATAAAAGAATTTCTGTCTTGTACGCTCTTTTTTCTCTTGTTCTCCTTTCTCTTTGGAATGTCCTGCTGTCTGATACAGAACGTCTCCATTGGTTCCGGTTTTTAAACAGCACTGAGAGAGATATGTGTGAGCCCTGGGTTTCGCTTAATTAATCTTAAGACATCTGTATCCCACTCTTCCAGAGGGCTCAGAGCAACATAAGCTAAACACAAAGCAGTAATTACTATTCTGTATATAAACAGTGGAAATAAAACTAAGACTCGCCTCATAGTAAAACAAATTAAAAGCATCAACCCTGCACAAATTTCAGTAATTTAGATTTAACCACTCAATAAACAACAATTTGGTGTCCATTCCTCCTCCCCATAACTGTCAGCAGTTATGGGCAAGTTTGTGGGAGGAGCCCGAAGAAGGGTTTGGAGAGGGGAGGGACTTCAATAAGGAACAATGCCATATAGTCCATCTTCCAAAGCAGCCATTTTCTCCAGGCAAACTGATCTCTGTTGCCTAGAGATCAATCATAGTAGCAGAAGATCTGCAGCTACCTCCTGGTGGCTGGCAACCCTATGCTGAAAGTCGTCTTGTTTGTGGGCTTCCTAGAGTCACCTAGAGCCACTGTGTGAACAAACTGCTGGACTTGTTGGGCCTTGGTTTGATCCAGCATGGCTTTTCTTATGTTCTTACCACCAAAAGAAGCACATAAACACCATCTAGCAGCCGAAGAAAGTACGGGGCAGTTCAGTGAAATCTTCTACACCTATGACTCTGTTTAAAGCTTTTAAAACTTCTGACTCAGGGGGTTACTGCACTTGTATTCCCACCGATGTATTAAGAGTTTGAAAACGTTATAAAAAATACTGTTCACACTTTGTTTGGCCCCTTTAGCTGTGAAGACGTCTTCCAACCATTTATAAGCTGTGAGTTTCCAAAAACCCTTTTAAAGCGATGTTTTTTATAACATTTTGAAACTCTTAATGCATCGCTGGGAATACAAAGTGCGGTAACCCCTTCAGTCCTAGCAATGTGTTTTCAGAACTGTATGTGTTAAGAACTTACAGCTAGATTTTAAAAAGTTACCCTAAAATATATTTGAATACTCCATGAGTCAGATCTGGCCCTGCAGTATACTATAAACTGCTGTCAACCCAGGGAAAAAATATGGCTGCTGTACTATCCTAAGCCAAAAGCTGAAATAAGTCTCTTTTCATACCGCCCCCCCCCCAAAAAAAACAGGCAATCAAGAAATTGCTTGAATTTCAGTTTTCATAGTGAGCAATAATGAGATAAGAGAATTCTTGATCCCTCCGTTTATATTGCTAAAAGTTATTCTGACAGGGAAAATATTTTGGAGAATCCAATTTAATTGAAGTAATGAAGTCTGCTCATCTTATGTAGATTACACTGCCTTGTTACCACGAGGGACACAAAGAAGCTACCATCATGTAGTTAGTTATTGCCTTCTCCGTAAAAAGAGTACAGAGTGATTATGTATGTAATTTATTATACTGTTACAGAAGCTGTGCCAGAATGTTCCACTGGGCAGAGTTTTGACTGAGATTTGATCAGTCATGAATATAATGGGTGGCTGTGAGATGTTAAGATCTTAGTCATAGCCCTTCATCTATAAAACCACAACAGAAATCCAGACTGGCATCACAGCATTGTGATGATGATAAATTGAATAAGGTTTGCAGGGTACTTTTCAAATACAAGGCAAAGAAACCCAGAGAAATCTAGATGTGAGTTACTTATGTACACTTCAGTGTGGTTCTAAAGCCAAACTGCTTAGGATAGCAACTAACACAAAGACACCTTGGCGTAACTCAGAGATGCGTCAGGATAGCACCTTGCTAATGCTACACTGTGCCCAGTGCTGGCACAGTTGAACTGGCATAAGGGCAAGAAATCAGCAGCACTGCGGGCATGTCAAGAAATAAACAGGACTTAGCTGGCATACTAAATCTGTAGTCAACGCAGACTCCTAAGTACTATATAAAAACTATCTCCAGAGATCCGCAGCTCAGAGATGAATGAAAATTAGCAAAGTTTGTGTGTCTGTTGACAAATGTAAATTTAGAAACTTGGTTTTTCTTGGTTCATAGAATCATAGAATCATAGAGTTTTAAGGGACCACCAGGGCCATCAAGTCCAACCCCCTGCACAATACAGGAAATTCACAACTACCTCCCCCCTCCACAACCCTAGTAACCAGAAGATGGCCAAGACGCCCTCCCTCTCATCATCTGCCTAAGGTCACAGAATCAGCATTGCTGACAAATGGCCATCTAACCTCTTCTTAAAAACCTCCAGGGAAAGAGAGCTTACCACCTCCCGAGGGAGCCTGTTCCACTGAGGAACCGCTCTGACTGTTAGAAAATTCTTCCTAATGTCACCTTATAACCTTTGTTCAACTTTGTTTTAGCATGTTAAGGTAGACCAACAAGATATACAGTGATAAGCAGTTTAAATAGTTTAGCTGATTTATATAGATTGAATTAATGGTCCACCATCCACTGATACAAAGAACAGAAGAAGATCTAGACGCATGGATGAAATTCTTCTGGCTTGCTAGGATTTCTTCACTGATTGGGTTTTTGGTACTTCTATAGGCAGAGGATCACCATGAAATCAAAAGTTGGGGGGAAATGATAAGAGATTTTATCTGTTGGTAAATAGCTATTTTTAAAATTACATGATAGGACTCTACTGCAAATGATATTGCATTTCTGAGATTACTGTGGTACCATGAAGCAGTGCAAATATTTTGGTTCACATTATTGGTTTCCTAAGAAAAAGATGGTGCTTACTATTGGTTGGAATAGACATTAGTCTTTATACTATGAATATGGTTCAATAAAAATAAAAGATAGGGCTTTTTCATGCAAAAGTTACTACCAAATCAAATGTAGATTTCATAGAGAAAATACTGAAATAAATTTATCTCTTAGCTGTTACCTGTAGCTTCTGTCATCAGAGATAGAAATCACATTGGGATACTTAAGGGAAAAGAAATAACATTTGTAGATTTAATGACTGGGGAAACATAATTGTGTTTTGACTCAAGAAGAAGCATCACTGATGCCTGCATAACTGGATACCTGCATAGAATCAATGCTTTACAGTTAACAACTTACAGTGTCATCCTTAGAAAAGTTACACCCTTCTGAGTCAACTGAAATGATTGAGCTTAGACAAGTGTAACTGTTTAAGATGGCACTGTTCGTTCCTGAAAGATTAACAGAAGGTATTTCACGTACCTTAACATATGAACAAAATGAAGGAAAGTTAGAGCAAAAGGGGGCGCATATATAAATTGACTGTTAATTTGGAAAACCAGTAGGGACCTGTATAAAAGATTGTGGATGAGGGATTTGGGAGTTAACATTTTAGAGAACTGGCAGGGAAAGATCTATAACACAATTTCAATTTTCATTAACCATTGTTTCAAGAAGACTCAGTATAAAGTGTTGTTTCAGTGGTATACAGGTCTGGCAGAGATAAACAAGGTATTGAAGACTAATGCAATTAACAGCACAAACCCCTGAGTGGGGGAACGCACAGATACCAACAAGGTGCTCTGTTGGCGTATCTCTGAGATGTACCTGCATATCTCTGAGATGTACAGAGGTGATTTTTCAAGTTACGCTAAAATATAAGGCCTGAACCATTAAATCTACTTTTGAATTCATAAGAGCAATGAGGAGCATTGCAATTATTCCCTCAACATTTATTAATTGTTGCAAAAAAATATTCTGGAGAGTAGCCTTGAACCAAAAATGTAAGGAATGATTGATTACCAAAGGCCCTGGAGATTGCAAAACTGAGATAATGACTGATACAAGAGCATTGGTAGAATGGTTTGGCAGTGTCAGCAACTCTGAATGAAAATTGACCTTACACTGAAACTTAAGCTATCAGGATGTGAATTTGGAAATACAGGTTGAGTATCCCTTATTCAGACATCTGATATCTGGACTGATCTAAAAAAAAAACACAGACATTTTGAGCTGACATACAGGAATACAGTGGACGCTAATCTGGTGAACAGGGTTGGTTTCCCCACTCCTACACATGAAGCCATCTGGGTGACCTTGGGCTAGTCACAGTTCTCTTTAGAGCTCTCTCGGCCCCACCTCACAGGGTGTCTGTTGTGGGGAGAGGAAGGGAAGGAGATTGTAAACCAGTTTGATTCTTCATTAAGTGGTAAGAGAAAGACGGCATATAAAAACCAGCTTTCTTTCTCTTTCTTTCTTTGTAGCACAACCACTTTGAAACAACAAAAATGTAGTCCTAGTTAAGGAAAAAAATAATTAGGAACCCTTCCATGGACAAAACCATGTGAACCTTTCATAAGAAAATCTGGCACAGTGAAAGTGCACAGATTAAATTTTCATTTATAGACTGATTGATTGATTGATTGATTGATTTGCACCCGAGGAAAGAAAATGTGAGCATTTTGAAACCAGAATCTTGAGTTTTCCTTGTAAGGGCCATTCCACAAGAATCAGATTAATGCAGCAATCTCCAATAGTGTCCTCATTTCACCCTTTACAGTTTATGTGGCGCTGATAGTCCATATTCTCCTTATTGCCTAAGGACAAAGTTTCTGACAGTTTTCAGGCATCTGTGGATTTTTGTTCAACCCAAACAGATGGCTTTTAATGAACTCACATAAACTAGTGTGTCTGTGTAGGCTTTTGTGTTTTCAGAGCTATTGTTTACTTGGTAGTTCAAACTGTTTCCTCCAGGGGCAATGTGTATGTTTGGGAAGCTAAAGAGGGCAATGCTGAAGTATTGAAGGCCTGAGTGTAAGCGGGTGAACGTGGCCTGTTGTCGCAATAATAAATAACAGATGGGATTATTTAGTTGACAGTTGTTCCTGGCGAGCTGTTACTATTTAAATTGGAAACATATTCCCAACATTGTCATGAGCACCATTTTCTACAGTCAGCACAGCCATGATTTTGAACATGTACAGCTGCTTTATGCCAAGTCAGATGGCTGATCAATAGAACTCAATGTTTGCCTACTCTGACCGCAGGAAGAGAAAGTCTTTCCCAATGCCTTTACTTGAGATCCCATAACCAGAGTTTTCAGCTGTTGAATCTGGGTCTTTCTGCCCACTTGCTATGCGCTCTGCCAATGGGCCACAGCCCCTCCTCCAACTTAAATGGATTTTAGAAGAAGGACTTTAAGGTCTATTATGTATATCCCTAAATACACAGAATTCCCAGAGAGAGGCAAATCCAAGGCAAAACCGCCCATACGTAAATGGCCTATATCATCTTGCGATTTGGATGTTATGCCTCTGCTGATACACCCCAAGACCGCATTAGCCTTTTTGCTGCTGAATCAAACTGAATGCTCATATTTAGCTTACAGTCCACTTGTACCCCAAGATCTTGTTCACACACACTGCTACCCTGAAGTGTATCCTCCACCCAGTGTGTTTCCAATTTTTGTTACCCAAATATAGAACTCTGCACTTGTCCTTGTTGAATTGCATCTTGTTCACATCTTCCCACTTTTCCAGTTTGTTCAGATCTTGTTGAATACTATATATTTCGGGGTGTCCACTACTCCTCTCAGTTGTGTGTCATCTGCAAATTTAGTGAGTAGCTCCTCTACCCCTCATCCAGATCATTTATAAAAATATTGAAAAGTACTAGGCCCAGAACCAACCCTGTGGCATCCCACTGGATATCTCCTCCCTCCAATCAGAAGAAATACCATACTACTCTTTGAGTTACCCATCCTAAATTCCAGTCCACAGTCCTCCAACACAATATCATGAGGAACTAATATGGTAGGTTTACCAGGTCTCCCTTGGCTACTGGCGGAAGATGGGGGGTAGGGTTATCAGATCCAGACTGTGAAAATCCTGGAGATTTGGGGTGGAGGTTGGGGAAGACAGGGACCTCGGTGGGGCACAATGGCATAGAGTCCTCCACTCTCCAAAGCATCAGTTTTCTCCAGGGGAACTGATCTCAGTAGTCTGGAGATGAGCTGATATTCTGAGGGATCCCAAGGTCCCACCCAGAGGCTGCATCCCTACAATACGGCCTACTTTATAAAGGCCAAGGACTAAGGCCAAGGAGGAGCTACCCCAGCTTTTCCTGTGCCTAGCAGGTTGGAGGGAACAGCCCTAGGGAGAGAGAAGGAAGAGTATGGGTGGTCTGAGTCTCTTCCTCTCTCAAGACTGAAGACTGTCAAGGCCCCAAAGACTGAAGCCCTTTGGGATGTGCTGGCCCCTACCAAACCTGGTGACACTGCAGAGGCTCACGGGATTGTAAGAGTACACTAGAGTTGCCATCCTCCAGTTACTAGCTGGTAATCTCCTGCTATTACAACTGATCTCCAGCCGATAGAGATCAGTTCACCTGGAGAAAATGGCTGCTTTAGCAATTGGACTCTATGGCATTGAAATCCCTCCCCTCCCCAAACCCCGCCCTCCTCAGTCTCCACCCCAAAACCCCCCTGCCGGTGGTGATCAGGGACTTGGCAACGCTACCTACAACTAAAGAACCACTGTGAAAAAGAAAGAAGCTTAATTTTAAGAAAGAGTAAAAGAAGCTTAAGTTTAAGAAACTAACCAGAGACTGCCAAGAGAAAACACTCTCAGTAAAAAATAAAGATTTAAACACTTGTAACTGAACCACCTTGATACATTTGAAAGTACAATATATCACTTGAATTTAACCATTTCAAACTTCTCAATTCTGTTATCCTGTTACAGTCTACATCCCTGCTATGATTTGCTAACCTGACTTTTAAATACCATAAAAAGAGACAAATAAAGTTGTATTTCAAAAAGGCTCTTGTGTGCCAAATATTTCTGACCATTTTATAATTCAAAATAAGTCTCTCTGTCACATCCCTCCTTAGTCATCTCTTTTCTAAACTGAATCGTCCCAGTTTCTTCAGCCTTTCCTCATAGGGAAGGTGCTCCAACCCCTAATCTTTTTGGTTACCCTCTTCTGTACTTTTTCCAGCTCAGTGATACCCTTTTTGAGATATGGTGACCAGAATTGTACACAGTATTCCAAATGAGGCCACAGTCAGAAGTGATGTCACAGCATTGTGGGACACTGCTTCCCCCCCCCACACACACACACCATTTCTCCACTCTATCCTATTCTGTGCCTGCCAGGGACAGGGGAGTACCATCAGAGATTCCTACACCATTGGTGGGCAAATGGCAACCCTTCACTATAGTAATTTGCACACCTGGTGCCTTTCTTTCCTGTCATCCTGGGTTATTGTGTTCTATACAGTTGTTTGCACTGTAATTAAAAAACTAATTCATGCTAATTTAAAACCAGCCCCATTTTTGTTTTATAAAAAGCAATTCCATATTGTTCTTTGTTTGTGTTGTTATATAAGAACATCAGTTTAAGAACTAGGGCTTTTGTTAACTGCTAAATTAACTGCAATGATTTTCAATGAGATTTCAAGCAGTCTAATTTTCAATAGCATCTACTAGGATTTGACTGCATATTTCTCACTTGTGAGCAACCTCCTGAGACTGTGAAAACAACAGTTTCTTACCTCAATTATCTTAATTTTCACCACTTAATGGGAAAGAAAATCTGAACAAATAACATCAATAATCAATGCTCCACAGTGTGTGTGTGTGTGTGTGTGTAAAGTGCTGTCAAGTCGCAGCCGACTTATGGCGACCCTTTTTTGGGATTTTCATGGCAAGAGACTAACAGAGGTGGTTTGCCAGTGCCTTCCTCTGCACAGCAACCCTGGTCTTCCTCGGCGGTCCCCCATCCAAATACTAACCAGGGCTGACCCTGCTTAGCTTCTGAGATCTGATGAGATCAGGCTAGCCTGGGCCATCCAGGTCAGGGCAAATGTAGTATTTGCCAAATGAGGATAAAACACCATATTACTAGTGATATTAAAAACACAACATGACTACACCAGTCATGCCACTCTTCTGGACGGAAAAAGGCCACAAATAGAATCACTCAGTAAAATCTGACAGCTGCCCTTTTAGGCTAACCTTCTGTGTAAATGACTGCTCAAGCATTTAGTCTGCAGAATGTCAACATTTCAGGTTTCTAATAGGTTAATGCATTGTGGTAAATATTCTAGTTTCTCTTGGGTTAATGAAAGTTAGGAACTAGTATCTGACAGAGGGCAAGCTCTGTGTTAGGCTTTTAAATGGGGTCACCAGGTCTCTGATTCTACAGCTTTGGCCTTTCATGCAGGGACGTTTCCCCACGGTAACCCCCCCCCCCTGACTGCTTTGGGGCTTCCTTTTGATTGTGCATGCCTTTTCTGCCTGTCAGAGGTCATGTTTTGCCCGCATTTCCCAGATTCTGCTAAACCGGCATCTGGAAAATGTGGGCAAAACGTGCGGGGAGAGCGAGGTGACCTCTGACAGGCAGAACAGGCATGCGTAATCAAAAGGAAGCCCCAAAGCAGTCGGCGGAGGTGACCGAGGGGAAACGTCCCTGCATGAAAGGCCTTTGATATATGTGTTTACATCTCGAGCAAACCTCTACTGAATAGCCGTTTTGTTGCATGAACATATCAATACACTTGGAAATTCACAATGAAATGTGTTCCAAACCGAGATACAAAACTGTGCCAAATTACAAAATAGTGAATGGCCAAGAAAGAGCAATGTAGAATTTTGGGGGCATATTGGAATTTTGGACCACATTAGAATAATTCACTATGCCCATGTACATTTATTTTACTTTTTTCTGTATCAGGGTTAACCTGCAGTATTGGAGGCTTAAGAATGTGTAAAATGTAATTGTTTTGCATACACTTATTCTTTACAAGTGTCAAACTGCAGCATGGTACTTATAGTATTTAAGCATGTGGAAATTTTCACTGTGAAACATACAGAGAAGTACATTGACTGCAGTGAAATTAAGAGTATAACTCTGTTTAGGAGGCAGTGTACAATACAAAATACCAAAAGGGGAGTGGTACCCAAAGCACATGTGTACAGAAAAAATACCACTATACAACTGAATGTGACAAATTATATAATTTCAAAAAGGTGGTATATAATACCACCTATAATATTCAAAATACTTATGTCCAAACAATGCAAACTATACAATTCCTCATATAGACTTATCTTTCTAGAGCCTTCTGTTTAGCTAGACTGAATGCTAACCCCTCTATGGTTATGCAGGGCAGGATTTTGAATATACTATATCCAGACAGGACCTGTCCTTGCTCTTCTGGCTCTATTGATTCATTAGCTCATGCCCTCTTGGAATGCCGCTTTCATGAGGAACTTCGATCACGTTACATCTCTCCCCTTTTAACATATAAATCTAATGCCTCTGTGTCTGACATAATGCCTTTTTTATTAATTGACAGGGATCCCAAGGCTACATTGTCAGTGGCAAGATTTATTTCAGTCCTTATATCCCTCAAATATTAGATTTATGCTGCTCAAGATCAATGGATCAAGGAGCTTCTAAGGCATAAAGGAAAGGCATATAGAGTTATAATATTCAAAATACTTATGCCCAAATAACGCAAACTATACAACAGGTTTCGTGATTTTATCCTTGTTTTGCATCAGCTTCATCGGAAGTCTGCTGCTTTTTACCTTGCTATTTAAGGGAGAATCTTGCCCGCTTCTTTTAGTCTCTCTGATTTAAATCCTGTTGCCAAGCAGATTGTTCTGTTTGAATTGGCAGACTATGCTGTTTGGTCATCCACCTCTCTTTCGCCAAGGTTTGGACATAAGTATTTTGAATATTATAAGTCTATATGTGGTATTATATATCACCTTTTTGAAATTACATAATTTGTCACATTCAGTTGTATAGTGGTATTTTTTTCTGTATACATGTGTTAGGAGGCAGTGTAAGCATCTTTTTCTTTGTATTCCAAGTGGTCAGTGCCTGGATGCTGCATATTACTTGAATTTGTTTTGTATCTGTTTCAGTCATCATCGCTAGGGTTGTCAGGTCCCACTTCACTGCCAATGGGAGGTTTTTGGGGCATAGCCTGAGGAGGGCAGGGTTTGGGGAGAAGAGGGACTTCAATGCTATAGAGTTCAATTGCCAAAACGGCCAGGTGAACTGATCTCTATTGGCTGGAGATCAGTTGTAATATCAGGAGATCTCCAGCTATTTCCTGGAGGTTGGCAACCCTAATCATCGCTGGACTGGTTCTGGCACTAAAGGTACCAGAACTGGTGTGTGTTTGGCTTTTCTCTATTTATTTTGGAGAAAATTTAAAGGCCAGCATATATATCAGCATAACCAGATGATAACATGTATCAGTACCATTGCTATTCACAATCCTTTTTAGGATATTAGTTCCACCAATGCAATTTATTGGAAATCATGGAAAAGGTTGAGCTACCTGAGAGAAACTATTGATTTCTTCTGTATCTGCAGGCATAAAAGCACTAAGTACTAGTTGCCATTGATTTAAATAAATTACCCAAGGGAGAAAACGAAACAGCAGTGATGTGCAGAAAAAATTATTGATATAGAGTTGTGTTAGTGTTAACTGGAGACAAACAAGGGAAAAATTGGCTGAAAGTCTGGAGAAAGGAAATTAGAGAACTCTCCGCTTTAAGGCAATTGCACTATATTCTCCTCCTAAAGGTTTGTGGTAATGTTTACCAGGTTCTTCTAGACTCCAGTTAAGAGACAGAAACCAGCACATGTATATGACTATTAAAAGATACGAATTAACTGGCTTCTTAAACATACATAACACAAAGCAAAAAGTTCAGTCACAATGCATATAGCTCATTATATTGTGTGTGTGTGTTAAGTGCCATCAAGTCGCTTCGGACTCATGGCTACCCTATGAATCAATGTCCTCCAAAACATCCTGTCTTTAACAGCCTTGCTCAGGTCTTGCAAATTGAGGGCCGTGGCTTCCTTTATTGAGTCAGTCCATGTCTTGTTGGGTCTTCCTCTTTTCCTGCTGCCTTCAACTTTTCCTAGCATGATTGTCTTCTCCAGTGACTCTTGTCTTCTCATAATGTGACCAAAGTACAACAACCTCAGTTAAGTCATTTTAGCTTCTAGGGTCAGTTCAGGCTTGATTTGATCTATAACCCACAGATTTGGGGGTTTTTTTTGGCAGTCCGTGGTATCCATAACACTCTCTTCCAACTCATTGGGGGTCAGCTCATTATATTACCTGACCCCCAATTATCTGGTAAAGCTGCCTTCCAAGAGGTAACAAGGGGCAAGCCCAGCAGCACAAACCAGGTGTTTTTATTTATAGCATTCAAGCTCTCTTAGCCTCTTTTCTCTCCTGAGCATTTCAAAATCTCGTCAGTTCAAGGGTCAAATATAAAGGAACTTGTCTAAAATGCTCTCTAAAGAAAAAGCCAAGAGGTTGCAACAGCCAACAGCGGTGATTACAAGTACATCTTGTTTATGGCACTTTTTTGTGGACATATCAAGGTTGAGTTATCCCTAAAAACTTCTTATCCTTTGTTCCCTTTCTTATCTGTCATGCTGCTACCTAACAGCAGTTTCCTGAGAAATATAAGTTCCATTATTTTGTTTTTGCATTTACCTTCCCTCACTAGTAATGTGAAAGAGACCTTTAGATTGGCTTTGGCTAGTTTTTAACTACTGAACAATGTTTAATGCAATACAATTCTTCATCTTCATGCACGCATAGAGGCCATTATAACTTACCGTAAGTAACGTTCCTGAGCAACAACTGGTGTAGTGGTTAAGAATGGTGGTTTGGAGTGGTGGAGTCTGATCTGCAGAACTGGGTTTGATTCCCCACTCCTCCACATGAGTAGCAGAGGCTAATCTGATGAACTGGATTTGTTCCCCCACTCCTCCAGACGAAACCAGCTGGGTGACCTTGGGCAAGTCATTCTCTCTCAGCCTCGCCTACCTCACAGGGTGTCTGTTATGGGGAGGAAAAGGGAAGGCGATTGTAAGCCGGTTTGATTCTCCCTTAAGTGGCAGAGAAAGTCGGCATATAAAAACCAACTCTTCTTCTTCTTCTTCCTCCCTTTGCTGAATTCTTGCTGACCCAATGGCACACCAGATCCTGAAGGGTTTGAGTATTTTGGGGTTTTGCTAAAGGTGGAGAAGAGGGAAAGGCACACACTCCTGTCACTCAGTTTAATCGATGAAGGAGGCTCAAACAATGTTAATGCACCTTAGAAATGCACCTTAGAAATGATATTTCTTAAGTTCTCATCAATTATTTAATCAATGTATATGATATATGGAGAAAGGATCACTTTTTAACATTTGTTTTTCTTACTTTTATAGCTTTTTTGCCAGCTGTTGAGCTGATTTATCTGTCACGTTTCAAATTTAATTTCCAGTGGTAAAGATGGAAACATTCACTGGAAGTTGTTTGCGTTGAATATCTTGGCTAGGAGGAAAGAAACTGAAGAAATGTTCCAAATACAGATAAGGCAGCTGCCTGCCTCACACATAGCCTCCAACATTTCACAAATAAACAAGACAGATGCTTTTGTGGACATGTAGCACCAATATTCTGACACTAACAATCACAGGTTCAACCCCTGCATTGCTACAATTGCAGAATATTTTTTCTCTATCTGCCATCCAGTGTGTTCATTTACTCTGCAATAACCTATCTCGCAAAGGCTTTTGAAGTGGGCTGTATTAATAAGCTAACTGAAACAGTTTTATTTTTTAATTTAAGTTGTTCAATAGGGTGTTTAATCTTGCAATAGGCATGGTTATGCTTATTATAGAAATAGTGCAGCTGAAACAACCAGAGCAACATTAACTTTCTGGGTGGAAATACTGAAAAAAGTGTGTGCATTTATGTTGGCATGCGTTAAAGGAAAGATTAAAGTAGCCAACAGGCCTGGAAAAAATGTCCCCTCTCTTTAATAGCGTAGAAATGGGTGGTTGAAGCTTTTAATGGAATCATGGTTATAGAAAATCACGTGATAACAGATCAAACTGCACAAGCAGGAGCAGTTTAAAGGTTAGCAACCACAGTCAAGATGTATCTACTCTTTTGTAGACTATTTCTTTTTTTCCTTTTGTCTTGGGGCTGAGAGCAACTGTTCTCTGTCATGGACCTGAGGCTCAGAAAACAAGACTTGAGCCATCTGTGAGAAAAAGGCTAAAGGCCAGCAGAAAAGGAATGTGACTGGGACATATCCGCACCTTAATTTTATTCTCACTTGGAAAAAGACAACTTAAAAGAGAAACCAGCCTTTTTTCCCTTTGTCTAACCCCAGACCATTAATCAGGATGAGTAATTAATGAAGGAACATTTAGGTACGAAGTATCCTGTTGTGTTAATGTCCCTATCAACAAAGATCTTGACTATTCTCAATTAAAACCTTGAATACAGGCCAGCTAGAATTTCTTTCTTCTAAGCTCTTCAGTGTGAAAGGTTGTTTTCTTTATGCTCATGTTAGCTTGAAGTTGGAACCAAAGTGGAAAATGGGACCTTCACATGGACATGTGTCCAAGGCACACATGTTGAGTCTCCCCATGGTAATACTATCCTCTATTCATCGGTTTAACTTCTGAAGATCCAGGACTGAGAATAATGAGTGGCAACTCTAAAAAGAATTCCAAAATTTTAACTCGAAGAAACTCTTACAAGAATCCTAAAGACTGCACGATGGGAAATGGGTGGGTGTCATAAGGGCATAAACGATGCACAATGTTGGAACCATGGTATGCTATCCTTCAAACAAATTAAGAACACATAATTGTTACTGAAAGTCTGGTATTTTTTCCATAACGAAAAGACGTTGCTTTCTAAGGTCATCAGTTCAGTGGTTAATAATTTCATGAAATTATATTTATCCATATAAATAAAACGATCCATGACATTCTGGGAGCTACAAAATCCATAAAGATCCATTTCTGTTTTTCTGACTGGATAACTTGTATAATATACAAAGGTTTTATGACTGATGTTGGAAGAATGCTAGGCATCACTTTTTTAAACCATGTTTTATTTCCCTATATTTAACATTTTAATACTATTGATTGGAATTTTTTATTTTCTTGTTTCCCAAGGCAAACTTGGTTTATTGCAGGGCTGTAACTGTTAAACATAGCCATAATGTTTCATTTTATTCCACAGCTGACTGCACCCAGAAACATGTTGGTTGGTAGCACGCAAACACAGCCATCCTAAGCAGAGTTGCACCTTTTTAATCCCATTGACTTCAATGCCTTCAAAAGTATACGCCTCTCTTAACACTTTAGCATGACATTATAACAGTGAAATCCTATGCAGCTGTACACCAGCCTAAACCTATTGAAATTAATTGAGCTACTCTGAGTGGGATTGTACAGTTAAAAGCATGCATTCCTATTCTCTGTTTAACATGAAAATATTTTCAAGTCCTATTTCTCACTGTAGAAAAGGCAAACCAATGAATAAATATTTGCAAAATATTGTGGTTTTTATAAGACGTTAAAATGAGCATACAGTTATGCTTTTGTAACATCGTTAAAATCAGGCCTTTGAAACAAAACTTGTTAACTAAAGCAATTTATAGAGGAATCTCAGAGGTAGCTAACCTCTCCTTAGAAACTACAATCATATAGATTTTTTTTCAAGTTGCATGAAATTAAGCCAACTGAAGAACAGCAACAGAACTGATGCCGAGTTCAAGGCACAGGAATCAAGCTAAGTTCATACAAGGTAATGCACAAAAACTAGTTTTGCTCCATCAGAGAGTTTTTTCCTTTGAAAGAGGATCTCACTCTTCTCTCTACAAGAGATAGCTTGTGGGGGGATGGGGGTGAGAAAGAGCCAGCAATCAGAATTTTCTGGACATAAAAAATCCTTTTCAATCGAGCATCAGCAAATTCCATTGGAAGATAACAGGAGGTTTTCTCTGTCCTGTGTAAGAAGACCCCCCCTCCCAAATAATTTCCTTGTAGAATGTTGAAAATGTATTTCCCTTGATGACAGAAGAAATGAAGTGGTTAACAGTGATATAATTCCCTCTAATATCAAATGATGGCCATGTGCTAACCAATAAGACAAAAATAAGGTAGGGGTTCTGCATCATCAGAGGACTTCCCAGACACATACAAAAATGTAACTTTTAAAAAGATAGCAAATTCCTCCTATTGAGGGCAGCGCTAGTGCAAAGCACACCAATAGGACAAGAACTTTAGGACTGAAGTTTGGTCTGAAGCCCTGACCTGGATGGGCCAGCCTAGCTTGATTTCATCAGATCTTGGAAGCTAAGGAGGGTTGGCCCTGGTTAGTACTTGGATGAGAAACCACCAAGGAAGTCCAGGGCTGCTATGCATAGGCAGGCAAAGGCAAACCACCTATGTTCATCTCTTGTCTTGAAAACCCCATGACTTGGACTTCACAACAATTTCCACCACCAGCATGGTCTGAAGGCGTGTGATATACAGCCACCTTGCTAGAGCTAAGAAAATCAAGATATTGTCACTGATTGGAGGGGAGAGCCCCTAAGAACCCTATCTAATGTCCCTTAAATTCCATGATGGAGAAAGGTGGAATATAAATATATTAATAAACAGTTTAAAGTCCTGACAGTGACAAAAATATTGACTATGGAGGGATCAATTTCTACATACCCGTACAACGAAGTCAACAAAGAGAAGAAGAAATGCTATCTTTCTCTTTCAACAACAATGATAAAAGAATTAACATGGACATCACGTTGGGGACAGGATATCCCCTTCCTTAAGATACTGGTAATTTTGAAGGCTGTCCCCCACTGTCTCCTACTTACATCTCCTATATAACAAGGAGAAGGGAAGCTGTCCTTATAGACCTTTATCTTGTCCCAAAGATATTTGCTACCTGCTTGTGACTGATAATCATATTGAACTCTTTCCTAAGAAAAGGAAGACGACTTAGGGCTTGATATGGGGCAGAACAATTCCATTCAGAGAGAGCAGAAATCCACAACTCAAATGTTGTTTCAAACAGTGAGAATAAGAAATACAAAAGAATAAGAAACACTTGTAGAACAGTGACACAGCTGGGTCTGTCAGTTGCCAAAAATGATCTTCTCAAACCTGCCTGACAGGAAAATATACCCTAACTACCTGGAATGCAGATTAACCACAAAGGTATATCCTGATTCCAATTTTAATCAGTGAAGTGCAGCATCTGGGAAGTGGTTATTGAAAAATTTAGCACAGTTGATTTGAATTGGCAGGAAGGATGGGGGGTAAATAGAATAAAAAGACATAGCTTGACATGCCTGATATGTTTCACTGCCTCTCCCTATTTTCTTAGTAATCTAAGGGAAAAGATGGAAAAAGTACAGAAGTGGGCAACCAAGATGATCAGTTTAGAAAAGGGATGACTAAGACGGAAGATCATAGAGGTTTAGAGAGAGTGGACAAAGACAACTTTTTCTCCTTCTCCCAAAATACTAGAATTTGTGAGCATCCAATGAAGCTGATGGGCAGTAGAATCAGGACGGACAGAAGGAAATATTTCTGTACACAACACAATTAAAATGTGGGATTTGCTACCAGAGGATCTAGTGATGGCCATAGGCATTAAAAGAGGATTAGAGGGATTCTTGGAGGATATTTGGCAGCTGATAGCCATGGTGACTAATAGGAACCTCCACATACAGAGGAAGTAAACTTTGAATACCAGTGCCAGGAGGCAACATCAGGGGAAGGCCTCAGTTGTAGGCCCTCCAGAGTAACTGGTTGGCCATTGTGTGAGACAGGATGCTGGACTGGATGGGCCACTGGTCTGATCTAGCAGAGCTCTTCTGATGTTTTAAAGAAGATTTTATTACTCATTCATCCCTCCTTCTAGGCACATCTCATTCTATCTATTGGGAGCAGGGTTGCCAGGTTTTCAGCATCAAATACCCTGATACTTACCATGTGAGTACTACACAGTAGTTGACTGAGAAGTCTTAAAAAGAAATCATGAAAGTATTAAAACAAATCATGTTAATGGCTCTCAGATTTCAACTTGAAGCACTAAGAATAAACTCTAAAACCTGAGACTCAGAGCTAGACAACCCTACTGCCTACTCCCATACCCATATAAGTCTCCCTGACCACTAAGGTACCTTCCAGGGTCCTCCTTCAGATGCCCTTGCCTTCTGAGACTAGTTTTGCAGCCACCATGCCTTTTCCAGAAACATCTCGGTCCTTTCTTCAGTCTTCACCCTTCCTAGAATATGTATGGAATTCAATGGCAGGTTCTTGGTCATCATCCAGATCCTCATATTAGGCTTTTATGTTCTCATTCTTTCTGTACCTGCCTATAAACTGTCAATTAAGAAGAAAATGATTACAAGTCCCTTTACCCCCAGGCTGCTAATGAATGACTATGTTATTTGGGAAAATAGATCTCATCTACAGTCTACTGATATTTTTTTCTGTTTGTCCAATTTCTTTCCGCATTTGTGGACTATTCAGCTTCTGTCCATTTACCAGTATGGTCTCAGCTAAAATTTATGGTACAAATCCCCTGCTGTCCTTCACAGTCTCAATCTTAATTCTTTCAAAATGTGGCATATAAACTTCAAAAATGATAAAGAGAAGAGTTCTTCAGATCAAAGTGGTGGTGACAGATGAAAGAGAATTGGATAGTGCTTGAGGAATTAACAAGGGGCTTGAGAAAATATATACTAGAGTACTGATTGGTGAGTAAAAAGAAATACATGTTTTCTGAGGAAATACATATTCCAGAGGAAGCAGGGGATTACTGTTATTTAAGCAAAAGCTGAGATTTCAGTGAGAAAGAGTAATTCTTGTAACCCCTGCCCTGCCACAAAGGCTATGTAGTAACGCCTCAATTCATACAGATATAGTGGGGGTACAGAGAAATTTAATGTATAGCTATATGATAAGTTCAGGGAAATGTCTGTGGCCTAGTTCTTACAAGTAGCACATGAGGTAGTAAACCTGCTTCAGGAGATCAGTATCATTTTGAATGAGATGGTTATACAAAAGAAGTCCCTACATATGTCAGAAGGCTAGAACAATTTCCCCCAACATCTAACTGTTGATATACGTAGGATTATTTCATATGGACCAGTGGGAGTAGGCTACAGTTACAGCCTGTGTTTCCCAGCCAGAATGAGGAATGTCTCAGAACAAATCGACGAATCCATCAGAAGCTGGAGAAGCAAAGAGGAGACTTAACCTACCAGCACTGATCAAGTAGAATAATAGAATCACAGAATCATAGAGTTGGAAGGGTCCATACAGGCCATCTGGAAATCAATGTTAAAAAGGTATTCTACCCTAATTCAATTTGATTTTCCTGTGAAAACTCTAAAAGCATTTTAAAGCAAGATTCTAGGTTCAAGTCAGCTCTTCTTCCTGTCAGATTTGTAATTTATGAAATTGTTATAGCCAAAATGTTCATTCTTATTACAAATGCCTCTGTTCCTCAACTTCATCTGAAAATTCAATGAGGGCTTCACACAGCTAACAGCACATTCCTGAGCTTTAAGGGCAAAAGCCCTTAGGAGGCCAGGAAGGCACTGCGCCAGCATTTGGGGCCCCCCGCCAGCACCTGGGCTACTTATGACGGCGTTAGTGGCCCCAGCAGCAGGGTGGAGGCCTGGACACCGGGCGCCGCCATAGCAGCACCGCCCCGGAACAGCGATGGAGCCTTCCACTGGTGTCCCACCGGCATAAAGGCCCACACCAGCATTCCGGGGGGCATTCCGGCATCCCGGGAGGCGTTTGTGGTGTGGTTTGGGGAGGACCTGCCGTTAGGCAGCCTCCTGTTCCCATTCACCCCGGGTATGCTGGTGGTGAGAAGAGCAAGGCTGCGCCTGCTTTTTAGCAGGCACAGCCTCACTTTTCTCTATGGGGCGAAAAGCCCCATTTAAAATGTTAAAAGCCTTTAAAATATTTCTTTTTAGTTTTCGGCGCCAGGGAAATGGGTTAGGAGGCGCCGCAGTGGCAGCGAATGCTGAAATCTCAGGAATGCACTGTAAATGTGGAATATTTCACTCCCCCCCTCCCCCGGGTCATTATCTTCTTCCAGCAAGTAGGACTGTCAACCTGTAGGTGGGTACTGGAGTTCTCTCAAAGTTGCAACTGATCTCCAGACTACAGAGATCAGTTCCCCTGAAGGAAATGGCAGCTTCAGAGCATAGATAGTATGGCATCATATCACTGCTGACTGCCCATTGCTTCCCAGACTCCACCATTCCTCTGCACCACCTCTAAATCGCCAGGAATTTCCCCAGCCAGAGGTGGCAACCCTACCAGAAAGTGAGCACTTTCTGTTTTGTCTGGCAGTTGCCATCACCTTCATCTGCACAGTGACCATTGGTGGGCTGCCTTGGTGGTCTCCCATACAAATACTTACCAGTGTCAACCCTGCTTAGCTTCCAAGATCTGATGAGATTGGGCTATCCAGGTCAGGGCTATATATATGTAACTGAATGTCTTACCAGTGTTTGTCCCAGCACATGTTACCTAAATTCCCCTCTGTTTAGAGGGTTAACATGTAGGTTAATGTGTAGATGCTATTAATTGAACCTGGGACTTTCTTCATGCAAAGCACACAATCACCTCTGAACCACAGCCTCTTCCAGTGTTTCATTTCTGATTCTTATTTGGGATGCTGCAACCTTCGCAGTGAACATATTCAATAGGTAAATATACTGTATTTGACAGCCGTAATCACCTGTAAGCCAAACATCTGATCTGCTCACTTGTCTGCCTCAAACCTCTGTAGAATAGCTTTGTAGTTGTGATGGTGGTTTCATTTCCTTGCCTTGCAGGGACTTTCACATCTGCGCACTTGAGTTCAAGCATCCCTAATATATTTTGCCTATTAAACCATGTAGTTAATCAAATTAAGTCACGTATATACTTGAAGAAAAATACATTAAGCAAAGATTACTGTTGTTTTGGGAATACAGCACAATAATGCTTCTGTATTTCACTATAACTTCCAAGAAACTTCCTGTAAATTACAGACAAATCAGGAGTGAGTTGCTAATTCTCCTTCATTTCTATATATTTGCATGTGATGTGCAATTTGCCTTTTGCTTCTGTAGCCAAGGTTTTGTTACTTGTTCAATATGTGCTCCCTATTCACATTATGACCACATATTTTATAGTCTATGGGAAAACTCTGCTATTTGTTCCAGCTAAAAACCCTGTTGTGAAAAATGAAGGGCAGAATTTAACATGATAAAGAACAATTTCAATGAGATTAGATGGTTCAAACTATACTATGCTTAAATTATTGCATTACCATAAAAGCATTAGTCTTACACAGGCCATTATTTTATCATTAGCTTAATGTTATCGGTTAATGAAGACTTTCAGAAAAGATTCACATAGCTATAGGGTATGATTGTTAGACTTACACTCGTGAAAAACTGATGGGATTAAAATAATGCAAAAGTTGCCTTTCTTCCCACTCGTCAATAGGAATCAGTGACCCCAGCATTTTATGATGATGCAAAACAATTAAAAATTTATATGTTTTTCTTTCATGATAACCATGTGCTTGTGCAGAGAAAGTAATTTTATCTAATGTCCAAAAAGGAATTAATTGCTTAATTGTATTCCTGATTTATAAAACTTCCAAAAATATTCAATATCCTGATGTCTATTGTTTTGACAAGATGACAAATGCACATGTTATGCCTCACAGCGCTACACCAAATGGGTTCCCTGAGCTGGGCATCCTCCTCCTAATGTGCACTAATTAAATGTCAGTGGTTCACAATTCTATGCATAATGGGAAACAAGTGTCATTCTTGGGAGCTTGACAGAAGATTACTAACATCCCACTGGGCAAGGTTCTACTGCCCAATCGCCATCTTACTATGAACAGTACTACAATTATTTTCTAGTGTGCTTATATTTCCGACCAATTCTATGACATGGCTGTAGCGACAAGCTTTAGAAACAGACAGAAGTAATCTAAGTGGAGCTTCCATAAATTTGAGAACAAAAGTTTGTCTTTTTGATTCCACTAATTCATGCACTCAGTGCTGTGTCTCATATATTTTCTCCAGATTTATTGCATCAGATGTATTGATACAGCATAAGCCAGTAAAACACATGTATCGTTTATACAAAAGGTAAAAAATTATAGCAGTTCAACCAAGAACATTCCTAATTAAAATTTCCAAATAATTTAAGTAAAATTATTAACTAAAATTGACCAAATTATGACTTAATCTAATTGCAATTGCCCAACATTAGGCATCGAACTTTATATGCAATTGCACAAAATTTGGCTACCTTTTTTGCCATCTGGGCATTCCCTTCCCAGAGGAGACTCTTTATTCTCCTTTCACCTGAGCTAACTGTGATTTGGCTGAGCAGGGAAATGATTAACTTACAATGAGCTTCCTCATAGAAGGAGCACCTGAGCAAAACATGCTCTATAGACTCCAATCCCCCCCCACTTACAAGGGCACACCCATTCTGTTATCAGTAGCTTCTTAAATCTGCCTTGTAAAATCGCCAAAGGTAAGGCTCACTACATCTCACTAGTGTAAAAGCTCTCCTTTGCTTGTTCAGCTCTATGAATAATAGATACTCTGCTGGCGCTTGAATATATCTATTTCTGACAGGAGCCAAAAAAGCTGGAAAATCTGTAAGCTCCTTCTGACGTTATTTTTCTCTAGTATATTAAAATAGAAATTCCGTGAAGAAACTGGCAATCAAGATACATTAGGGATGAGGGGGGAGATCATGGAAACCGTGGAAGTATGTGAAAATTTATCCTTCTAGAGTCAATACTTTTGTGACTGTCAGGACTTTTAACTTATTAATATATTTATATTGGTATGATATAGAGAACTAAACAAAAATGAGATTTCCATTTAAAGAATGGGGTGGAAAATGCAAAATATGGCTTCTCATGGCACTCTTGTCCCATTGTCCAAGTGCAGATTATAAGGGCATGGCATAGGACTTTTTAGTGCATGATTTATGCAAATCTCGTTATTGCCAAAGCGTATGTCTTGTATACATCTATAAATTGCAAAACAGAAGTTTATGTCCTTGTATCAACTGTGGGAGGTGGTATTAATCTGAGAATTAAGTCTTAATGGCTTCTTATTAAACTGCATTTTAAGAAGGCTGCATCTGGGAAATCAATAAGATATTTAAGTTCGGCCCATGTATTTATCCCTGAGGGCCATTCAGGTGAGTATTAAAGATCTTATTTGAAAAGGAGAGACGCTAATACCTTTGAGCCACTTAACACAGAGGCAAACTATTAAGGCTTTGGTTTGTGAAGAAAAAAAAGGGGGCCATTTGAAAAGAAAAATATTGAACAGGGCAGCTGTTACAAAATGTTTGAGTCACTGTTTAAAAAATCTGATGTAAAACTGTTAGCTGTGGCAAAAGCCCCCTGTAGTTTCTCCTGGTCCTAATGAATAAAGATGTATTAGGTATGCAAGAAAGAATGTGAGTGCCAAAAAGCCTTTATGTTGGAATAAATTTTGTTTCTATAAGCCTTCTGGAAACTTCATGCTGAGAAGCATTAGAATAGCCAAGAATTAGATAGCTTGCATTGTATGCATTTCTGTTACCAACGAATAATGGTTATATGTGTGAGGCCTTCAGATATGCATGCCCTGACCATGATAGTCTAGGAGGTATACACTGACACGTTTGGATGTGATATTGTGGAAAGGAACAATTCAGTGGTTCAATGTTATGACAACAAAGGAATTGTTAAAAGAGAGAAAGGAGGCAATTTAAAATGCAGTCCCAGCAGGAATACAGTTCGCTGTTACATAAGCATTAAAAGTACCAGATCAGAGCCAGCCACAAAGATATCCTTGATGTCGTGAGAAAGAGTTTGCCAACGCCCGGAGAGGGGAAGATTTTGGCACAGAATGGGGGTGAATGGAAAGAGCAGTTGGAAAGACACTGACACAGCCAATGGTAAGCAAAATAAAAAGTTAGGGTAGGGAAGAAGAAGAAGAAGAAGAAGAAGGGGAGGGGGAGGGGGAGGAGGAGTTGGTCTTTATATGCCGACTTTATCTACCTTTTAAGGAGAATCAAACTGTCTTACAATTGCCTTCCCTTCCCTTTCCCACAACAGACACCCTGTGAGGTAGGTGGAGCTGAGAGAGCTCTAAGGGAACTGTGACTGGCCCAGGATCACCCAGCAGGCTTCATGTGGATTAGAGTCCGCTGCTCTTAAGCACTACACCATGCTCGGAGAGGAGGAGAAGGAAACCTTTGGATGAAAAGATATATAGAGAAGGGAAGATGTCTTTAAAAGGTGGGATTGAGTGGGAGAGAAAAGAAATACAGCGAAAAGGGAAGAAAGGGAGTGGAGATTGGAAAGTGGGAGAGAGCATGGAGGACCAAAAAATGGGCTCTGAGGGCATGATTGGGCAAGATCTTTGGAACACGGTTGCCCTCCAGACTGGGGAATTTAATTAGGTGATCATTATGTGCATCAGACACAATAATTACTCCAATTTGTTTTGAAAATTCAAATTCTGTATACAATGAGCTCTAAATTATGAATTCTAAGGTCTAGTAATTAGTAGGATCACTAATTCTGTATTACATTTTAAAAATTAAAATTAACAAGTTGTGTGTTTGAATAGCCCTGCTCTGACCTTCAGGCCCTATATTGCCATGCCCTCTGGGATGTCTGGGCACCAGTGTCTACACCTGGCACATGCCATCCTCCTGGATTTCCCAATGCCTGGAGGGGCTTTTCTCTCCCTCTCCTGGTTCAACCCCTGCCACTACCTGGCCTTTGTAGGGATTGCCCACTGAGAGGAACAGGGCTCTCAGTTTCCTCTTCCCATTCTGAGGCCTTGCCTCTGTGTCTCCTGCTATCCAGCATCTGATTATCATGGGGACAGTTTACACCACTAGGGGAGTAGCCACTCACTAAAAGACTACCTCTTCCCTTCTTCCCGGTGCTCCTTTTTAAAATAGCATGCCCAGAGCAACGGAGGTCTAATGTGCTCCAGAGGACCACTACTAGCATTAAAAATTATAAAGCATGTATTAAAAAGAAAATGTCCACACGCATATTCTCAACACAGCCACAGATTGAGCAAGGGATCAAAAGAAAAGGGTAAAGTGCAATTTCTCCGTCCCTTCCTCTGTACATGCCCTAGTACATAAGAACATAAGACAGGCCATGCTGGATCACAGCAAGGTCCATCTAGTCCAGCAGTCTGATCACACGGTGGCCAACCAGGTGCCTCTAGGAAGCCCACAAACAAGATGATTGCAGCATTATCCTGCCTGTGTTCCACAGCACCTGATATAATAGGCATGCTCCTCTGATACTGGAGAGAATAGGATAAGGCAGGCTCTTTAACTTAATAGGTTACAGTTGTTTTAAAGGGTTCCCATTACCCTAAATCCTCTGCTCAGATGTGCAGTCCAGCACACAGCAGCGGTTGCCTCCACCAGATCTCAGGCAAAGAGTTCTGTCTGCCTTGATGGAATCAGCACAAAAGAGACCCTCCTTGCTCCCAGGAGTTTTATCATCTCCCTTTCTCCTCTCACTGGCCATGTCAGGCCAGGTCAATGGAGCTTTTCCTGAAGTCTCCAGGGATTTTTTCCTGAACTCTTTCTGGTACCTTTAGTCTTCCAAATCTCTGTTCCCTGCTAGATATTATCTGTCTAGCTGGAGGGTGTGTGTGTGTGTGACCTGGCCATCTCATTGTATCTGCCAGGCTTACCATTTACATTTCTAAAGGCCTGATGGGTGAAGCTGGCCAGCAGTTGACTTCGTCCCGGGCTTGTACTTTGCCAAGAGAGGAAAAACCTTTTAAAACTCAAAGTGAAGGTTTTGCTCCCTTCAAACCTCTGAAGAAAAATGCATTTCCCCTCTAGCTGCAGTAATTGTTTGATTGGCAGTTGTGATCATTTGCCATGTTTCAGAGCTCTGCTTGTAAAGGAGCATAGATGAAGGATGCTTTTACACTAGCTGTTTTCTCTGAAACTGACATTTTTTATTCTCTCAGTTTTTACAAAGAGTCCAGACAACATTAATTCCATATTGTTGCATTCCATAGCACATTTTCTTCCCATCTTTGCAAGGAACACATTTGTTGGAATGTTTCTGACGTCAAAAGAAATAGTAGTATCTATGGGTAAGGAAGAGGCACTAGAGATCATATTGCAAATATATGCTGGTTACTGGAGCATACGAGAGAATTTCAGAAGAAAATCAGCTTGTGTTTCATAGATTACAGCAAAGCGTTTGACTGTGTGGATCATGAAAAGCTATGCGTTTTGATGCGCAACCTGTACTCTGGACAAGAGGCCACAGTTAGAACAGAATATGGATAAACGGAATGGTTTCCAATTGGCAAAGGTGTCAGACAAGGATGTATTTTATCTCCCTATCTCTTCAATCTATATGCAGAACATGTAATTAGGAAAGCTGGATTAGATTTAGATGAAGGTGGAGTGAAAATTGGAGGGAGGAACATTAATAATTTGAGATATGCTGATGACACTACATTATTGGCAGAAAACAGTGAAGATTTGAAATGACTACTGCTGAAAGTTAAAAGAGAAAGTGCCAAAGCAGGACTGCAGCTGAACATCAAGAAAACAAAAGTAATGACTACAGGAGAATTACACAACATTAAGGTTGACCATGAGGAAATTGAAATTGTTCAAGACTTTCTATTCCTTGGCTCCACCATCAACCAAAAGGGAGACTGCAGCCAAGAAATCAGAGATTGAGACTAGGAAGGGCAGCCATGAAGGAGCTAGAAAATATTTTTAAGTGTAAGGATGTGTCACTGGCCACCAAGACTAGATTAATTCATGCCATCGTATTCCCTGTTATTATGTATGGGTGTGAAAGCTGGACAGTGAAGAAAGATGATAGGAAGAAAATAGATTCCTTTGAAATGTGGTGTTGGAGGAGAGTGTTATGGATTCCGTGGACTGCAAAAAAAAATAAAATCAGTGGGTTATAGAGCAAATCAAGCCTGAACTGACCCTAGAAGCTAAAATGACTAAACTGAGGCTATCGTATTTTGGTCACGTCATGAGACGACAAGAGTCACTGGAAAAGACGGTCATGCTAGGAAAAGTTGAGGGCAGCAGGAAAAGAGGAAGACCCAACAAGGGATGGATTGATTCAATAAAGGAAGCCACAGCCTTAAGTTTGCAAGATCTGAGCAAGGCTGTCAAAGATAGGACAGTTTGGAGGACTTTGATTCATAGGGTCGCCATGAGTCAGAAGCGACTTGACGGCACTTAACATACACACACATGGGTAAACCTGGTGGCAGTATGGTCTGTTAGACAGCTGGTGATGTGGATGGTGGAGACGTGCCTCCCTCATTGGCTATCCTGTATTTTCCCATTGCATTGTTACTGCATATTTAGCATTTACACAGAGCATTTAGTGTTCATAGCATTTCACATCTGTTATCTTGTAATGCTTAAAACAGCCCTGTAAGGAATTATTATTCCCATTTTGCAGATGAAGGGGGACTTGAGGCTGAGGCATCCCTAGGTCTAGCAAGTGACCTCATAGCCAAGTCAGTGGGAAGCAGGGACCTCCTGGATTATCCTGCAATGTGACCCCTACTCTCATTCTTTCTAGCAGATGGCATTTTGCCTTTCTCCTGGCAAATAAAGAGCAACAGGACAACTCCAGAGACAAGAAACTGCATGTGAGCTCTGCATTTGAAACATTGCTTAAGGCATTAATTGCCTTCAGGTTTGAGCAATAGCTGTGCAGGTTTGGGTTTATTTTAATGAAAGACGTTTTGGAATTGTATCTTGGCAACTGTAGCTAGTATCTGAATGTCTGAAGAAGATGCCTGTGACATATTTGCATACCTTTGCAAATTTGCATATTTGGTATCTAATTTGACAATGGCTTTGTAATGTATACAGCTTCTTGTATAGATTTTTAAAAGCTTTATATAAAAAGATGACTGAACCGCTTTTGGTCTCAGTGCAGCGAGTGGTCCGGTGTTGCTATTTGACATTTATGGTCTACACATATTTGCAACTACAGGTTGAGTATCCCTTATCCAGACATCCGATATCCGGACCATTTGAGCCGGCAGGCAGGCATTAGTCACAGGCTTGCAGCAGTACCACTGATGGTTCAATGTAAACATAATTATTTAAAATGTTGTTTAAAATTACACTCAGGCTATGTGTATAAAGTATATATAAAACATAAGTGAGTTTCGTGGGGCCCATCCCCAAGATATCTCATTATGTATATGCAAAAATTCCAAAATATTCCAAAATATGGAAAGATCCAAAATATGGACCACTTCTGGTCCCAAGCAGAATTTATGTTCCTTTCCCTTTTTTGCAGTCAAGTCACAGCTGACTTATGGCGACCCCTCATGGGGTTTTCAAAACAAGAGACCTTCAGAGGGGGTTTGCCATTGCCAGCCTCCGCGTCAAAACCCTGGTATTCCTTGGATGTCTCCCATCCAAATACTTGAGAGGGTTGATGCTGCTTAGCTTCTGAGATATGATGAAATCAGGCCAGCCTGGAGCTATCTAGGCCAGGGGTATTTATGTTACAAATAACAAATTTATGTTACATACATTTATGTTACAAAAATGTTTCTTTTTACATTTGTTGTTTTCCTCACACCTATTGTGAAGGTGGAAAGCAGCAACTCAAAGAGTTGTTTGTCCCCCTGAAAACTGTTTTGTACAACAGCTGTATACCTAATTAAAATTCAGCCATGCAGCGATTTTATCTCTGTGTCACAAGGATCTGCAGTCATGCTATATATTTTTTCTAGGTTTGAATAGCAAGAGGAACTTTGGATGACAAATTCATCACTGGGAAAATTCAGCAACATATTGCAGACCTTGGAGAGATACATACATATTTTTCCAGTTGAGATACTAATTTCTTATATGTAAGCAGAGCATATTGATTTTAATCAGATCTGCAATATGAATTAAATGCAGAATGTTAATAAAAATCTTTAGACTCTGATGAGACTAAAAGCCAAAGAAATTGATTTTTTTAAAGAACGGTAAGCTTCTAGCCTCAGAGGTACATTGCTCTTTATATTACATTTGGAACAACATGAATTTAATCTGACTTTTAGTTTTAAAATTTTAAATATAGATATCGCTTCAGGCAGTTGCCTGAATAAAATTAAACAACCAGGCTTGGTCCTTTTGCTCCCTATGAGACAGCATATCTAAAAACATTCACTTCATGCAAAACTGACATTGCTAAATCCAGATATAATGTTGAACAATCAATGGTCTGAGAGGTTTAATGCAAACTATGATAAATCCTTCTTAAATATCTGTCTGCTGAACTTCTACAACCAAAGATATGCAAAGAAGTACCGGTATGCCCTGGGTGGTTTTTAGGGATATGCACCAAGAAAAAAATTGTTAAGACTTTCATATCCAGGGTTCAGGAGAGGATTTTTTCTGTAATTGCTTATGTTAGTGCAAGACGTTGCCAGTTCAAGATTCAAATCAGTATGTTTTTTCAGGCTCCAGTACTTGGGTCCATTACTTGCAAAGGGCAATCTAGTGGAGTGTCTGTTTATAAAGATAATGGCATCAAATTTGCACAGAACATAGTCCTCCCTCTTATATAAAGGACCCCTCCCCCACAAGTTTCAAATGAATTGGAGCAAGGGGTTTGATTTTACAGAAGCCTGAATTAGCTGACTCTCAGCACAGTTACAGTTCTTTCCACTGATTCCTTCCCACTTGCAAAAATCTGACTGAAAGGGAGAAATTACCCAGGGAGGAGGAGGAGGAGGAAGAAGATTACCGATATAGTAGAAATAGAAAATCATAATTGCCCTGCAGTTTGTTATGAAAATGAACCTTACCACCATGTATTATTTTATTAAATTAAATAAGTAAATATGAAATAGCACAGGCTACCCTGACCTGGAATGCCCAGGCTAGCCTGACCTTGTCAGATCTCAGAGGCTAAGCAAGTCGCCCCTGATTAGTAGTTAGATGGGAGACCACCAAGGAATACCAGGGGCGCTATGCAGAGGAAGGCAATGGCAAGCCACCTCTGTTAGTCTCTTACCTTGAAAACCCTACTGGGTTGCCATAAGTCAGCTGTGACTTGATGGCACTTTATAGTTCACAGCCTGTGTGATGGATTAATGGTCATGCATTGAAGGCAAGAGGCTAGTGTCATCCTATTGAAAATTTTACCATCTAAAAGCCCCAGGGATGGAGATGAGCTCTGAAGAATGACAATTCTAGCAAGTCGTACTTTCAGCAGTGCATCCCTCCCATCTTGGGGCAAAATAGGAACAGAGGCTTACCATGGACTAATAGCAAAGAATGGGGACTCTTCCTGGTAAACAGGGCCTTTTCCTGGGGAGAGGAAGATTGGCCAGTAACAACCCCCTAATGGTATTCATCCAAAGGTTATTTATCAGCCGAAGTGGTGGGAAAAAATGGAGCCATTCATATAATTGCGGTGGTTGACACTGCTGGCCTATCTATAAGATGAGAGTAGGGTATCTTTCTAATTCATGCATTTTTGCTGATTCTGGTTGCCTTTAAGTGATTTAAGCAGAAAGCTTGGCTTCTTCCTATAATCTATTCAGTTTTATAGAAGATTACATAATGTTTCTGCCTTAAATTGCATCTATATTTTAAGCCATGCAGCCTGTCATCTGACTAATTAGTTCTGATGCCTAACCATGCCAATCACAGCTACTGCAGTCTTTGTTAAGTAGAAATAGTTCTTTCCAGATGGAATGAAAACTGTTCAAGTCTAAATGTTAACATTCCTAATGGTAGAATACAAAAGGTTTGCTGACGTCAAAAGTGGATTCTGTAGCACTAATTTGATGTTACCAGTAGCTTTGAGGAAGAAAAATGCTACAATGCTTACCATATACAAAACTGGAATTTTCGCTTAAACATCCATAAATACAAGATCTCTCAAAGGACTCATTAGACAATCATTTTCTTGTGGTAATCCAAGCACAAGTGGAATATCCCTGGTGTTATCAACTACTGTGAGGAGGAGCTGTATGACTAACCTCCATAGCATTTGTCAGCATGGATAGTAACATTCGTGTTGTATGGGAGTACTTTTTTTTTAAGTAACCAAAGGTGCTCACATGATTACAGTGCTGGAGAAATAGGACAGATAGCAAGCAATTAATCACTTGAATACCCTTCAGTGTAAATAATATGCACAATTCCAGAATTGTTGTTATCATTAGTGTTAGAAGAAGGACAGAATATTATTCCAATTTTCTGTGCTACACATTTATTCATAACCAGTTTTGAGTTTCTCAGATTTTACTTTCTGTTCTTATCCAATTCTAATTCGATGCAAAACAGGACAGAATTCCCATGTGCTGTGCAGAAGAAAGAATGTGAACATGTGCAGCTTGCACGCAAAGTTATGAAAGGCCGCATGTGTAGAAATACAACTCTTCTGCATAAGTAATAAAGGAATTGGAGACCTAGCATACTTTGATTCTACTTGTATTTGATCCCATTTCATTTTTATTCAGTAGCTTGATTTTAAGTTAGTAAAGGCTCCATAGAATTGACACATTTGTGAAAGGTTACCATCCATACGGTTTTCAAGAAAAAAACCACAGAGATTTTGGCAGCTGGGGACAGCATGGCCGACGCACTGCCGGGGTGACTCCAAAGCTGTTGCCCGGCCACCAAAATGTCAAAAAAAAACCTTTTAGAGGCGTTCTGTTTTTTAAATGGGGCTTTTTGCGCCATTGAAAACAGTGAGGCTGTGCCTGCTAAAAAGGCCCCAGGACCCTGGAATGCCAGCGTGGGGGTTTGTGCTGGTGGGATGCCAGCGGGAGGCCCAGCTGGTGTCCCCAGGTGGCACTGCCATGGCAGCGCCAGAAGACTAGAGTCCAGGCCACCCCGCTGGCATCTGGGCCACTCACAGCGGCGTAAGTAGCCTGGGTGCCAGCGTGGGGGGGGGGCGCAACACCAATGCAGCCCCTTCCTGGCCTCCTGAGGACTTTTGTCCTCAGAAGTCGGGAATGGGCTGTAAGACAATGACAAGAACCATGTCAGTACAAACTTTGATACGTGACCAACTATCCTGGTCTTCACATGCATCTAGCTAATAAATTATTATTAGACTTTGACCTGGAATATTGATTTACTATTCAGACTATATTGGTCTAAAGTGTGGCTTACAGAAGCCCGTGTGGGAAAGGTGAACTGTGCACACACCATAGTTTCCATATCCACAAGGAACTGCTGATTGTAGTGAAATGTGCCATTTGTTCATAATCTTTATAGACATATCTCGGGGCTCTGGCAGGATAATTACAACTTATTGATAAAACTGTATTCAATCTAACAGTGGCAAAGGGGGCATTTATTGTTAGTTGGTTAGACCAATGAAATTATGGTATTTATTGATCTCTGTAAAAAAAAACAAAAAAACCAGAATGTGATTAACTGTTCCATTACTGAGTTTCTGAAATTCATAGTTTTCATTGTTCACAGTTGTAGCCTCTGCCTAATTTTTAATCACAAATAATTACTAAGAAAGACAAGGCCCATGATAATAAAGAGTATTTTATAGATGATAGCTTTTACAACATTCAATCTGTTCTTCTTTGGAAACAATCTTTCCAACACATAAGCCAAGAGATACCAGAGGGAAAACATAAATTGTATGGAAGGAAACAGGCCTGTGCCTTTGTCTGCCTTTGTAGCGGCTTCTGTATTTGCTGCCCCAGGGGCCAAATGTAGTTATCTAATACAACTCAATTTTATTAACACTTATGTTCAAACTTTAACTTTTACAGAATATTTTCAGAATGGTTGAAATTTTGTGGAAATTATGTGGCCACAACTTGTTTGGCGACAGCTTCGATAGCCTTGGCATAGCATGGGGGGCTGCATTATTGATGTCGTCCGACCCCAATGCAGAGGACGTACTTCCCTGCCCACAGTGGTCCCACTGTGGGTATTGAGGGATGGCGGTATAGGGTTGGACACCCGAATGTTAGTCATTAGGTGTATACCCCTGCCACTTGGGATAAGGCTTTTGCCCTTCCATCAGGGCTTTTCCTCTCCCAAAACCCTTTATTGGGGTCCCCATGCCAGAGGAAAGGGGCATGCAAGCCCCTTTTCCCCAAAAACAAACTGCAGTCCCCCTGCTTACTGCCACTAAGCAGTGGCAGCCCATAGCCTGCCGCTGCTTCCACCAAGCTCATAGCTGAAGCCAATGACACAGGCTGCCCCTGATGTCCTGAAGCCAAATCTCTGAGCCCCATTCAGAGAGATTTACTCCGTCCTGGCGAAAAATTGCCTCCTGCTGGAATGAAATGTCCCAGTGCCAGATGATTACACCGCCCAGAGCCACCACCGTTTTGCCAATGCAATTTGTGGCTTTTCTTCTTGCCACATCGATTCTCCAGCTGTTTCTGGCACCTCTCCAGATACGCCTTTCCAACATATCTGACCAAAGTATCACTGTGTTCGGGAGTGCAGCTGCCACCCTGGTAAAATCTGTGCATGCCTCTGATGACAAATCAGTACCTTTCCTTTCCCCAAATCATTCTCACCCAGCTGCACTATAATGGCGTGAGGTGCCCCATACTTATTTACCAGCTGCATCAATGACGGCCAAAACGATGCCCATCACATACCTCTTCTCCCAAACCAATAAATGCGCACAGCATGATGAAGGCCCAAATATCTACCCCAGCCGGAACTAGCAGCATACCGTCCGGCCCAGTGCACGATGCTGTGTCCCAGAATCCACACTCTTCGAAGATGTCCTGTTGGCTCATAACAAGATGTTAAACCACAGTGAGGTCAGGCCCAATGTACCCCTTGTACACTGCTGACCGCCAGCGGCCAGTGACCTTAATTCACTGGCTTGGAAGGCCTGCTTGGGCTGCCACAGTGGCCGCCCTGATGCGAAAAGAATGGCCCCCAAACTCCTTAGCAGGAAGGCCGAGTTTATTGAGGCCCCCACGAAAGAGAGCAATGAACTGGTATCGAGTCAATGGTGACCCATCTTCGTGTATAAAGAATGACTCCTCCCCCAGTTGAGGTCATATTTTCAGAAATTGCCGTATAGCCCTGACAGGGCAGGGGCCTCTGCCCCTGGCAGCAAAGAGCCTCGACTGAGAATCCCTCCCCTTTTGGTCTGTTTTAGACTGTCTAATTGCCAATGTTAAACCTTTTTCTGTTAATGACACATCCCTGAGGGCTAAGGCCTTGCCCGACCGGTCTCTGGCCGAGCGGGCCACGAACTCCCCCACCCTGAAAGCCCCAAAGAAGGCAACCATATAGGCGGCCTCGAATAACGCCTCTTCAATTTTGACCAGCATACCTCGGGAAGAATTTTTACCAATTTTTATAATACCCCCACCTCAACTGGCCTACGACTGTCAAGAGCCGCCGGTGTCGCTCTCTGCCAGCCCTGGACTGCTCTGCATGCCCTGAAGGAAGAGCAAGGGTCGGTGTACCCATGCGCTTTAGAAAAGAACGAGATGGCTGCCATATGCACCCCGATGGACCTGGCAGCATACCCTTGTTGCTTTAGCTGAGCCAAGTATCGTAACAACATTGTTTCTGATGTAGGCCAAGTACCATGACCACCTGTAATTTTGGAAAAGCTCAGAAAACTTGTCACCGCCACTGTGTAAGCCCGCAGTGTGGCTGGGGAGACGGTGTCGTATATTCCTTGCATTATGGCCCCTCTCCAAGAGCCCAAAGCTCCTCTGGACAATGCACAGGAATGCTCTCTGCTTCTGGTGCCAGGCTCCGGAATCTCTCCAGCTGTGACCGGAATAACATGTCAGCAATGCTGTTGTCAACACCTGGTACATGCTGTGCAGTGAAGGTTGTGTTCGTTGCCAGGCATGTCAAGACAAAATGCCTGACCAGCGCATAACCCTCTCTGACCTGGAGGATTGTTTATTCACCATCCGGACTACTGCCTGGTTATCGCACCAGAAGCTAACCTTCTTGTTGCGAAAGTGCCATTTCCAAACTGACACAGCCACTACAAGGGGGAATAACTCAAGAAAAGTTAGGTCCCTGCAGATCTCCCTCCCCAACCAGTGTTCCGGCCATTGTTGGGCGCACCACTTGCCCTCAAAATACATACCAAAGCCACTGCTACCAGCCATATCCGTTTGCACTTGCATATCTTGTCCCAACACCAAGCTCTCTTGCCATAATGAGATCCCGTTGAAGCTTTCCAGGAATGAAAGCCATACCTTTAAGTCCTCTTTTACACCTTTAGTAAGTCGGATGGTGTGGTGATCTTGCCCCCCTTGTGGCCCTAGTTAAGCAGGCGCAAAAGGCCCTACCTGGGGACACCACTCGGCAGACAAAGTTCAGGTGGCCTATAACCAACTGCATTTCTCTGAGAGTACATTTATGTCTGTTTAATAACATAGAAATCAAAGCCTGTAACGCCAAGAGCTTATCCTCAGGCAGCCTTGACGTACCCGCCACTGTGTCTATCTCAATGCCCAGAAAGACCAGCTTCGTTGCCGAGCCCTCTGTCTTGTCATCAGCCAGTGGCACCCCCAGTTCCCTGGTCAAATCTTTGAATGCAGTTAGCAATTCACTGCACAAGTTGCTGTCAGCGGGCCCGACCATCAAGAAGTCGTCAAGATAATGGGTAACAGAGGACACCCCCATCCTGTCCTGTACCGCCCAATCCAAAAAGGTGCTGAAGGCCTCGAAGGCTGCGCAGGCCACCGAGCATCCCATCGGCATGGCCTTGTCGATGTACCATGCACCCTGAAACTGAAATCCTAATAAACAAAAATCATCCGGATGCACCGGTAACAAGTGGAACGTTGATTGTACATCACATTTGGCTAGCTGGGCCCCTTTGCCACAGGAACTATGTTTATGGCATGATCAAAAGAAGCATACCTGACTGTGCAGAGTTCTGCTGGTATGCCATCATTTACCAAAGCCCCCTTCGGGTAAGACAGGTGATGTATTAATCTGAATTCCCAGGGGCTTTCTTAGGGACAACTCCCAATGGAAAAACCCTTAAATTCAGGACAGGTGGCGTAGGAAATGGTCCAGCTATCCTTCCTGCTGCACACTCCTTTTTGATTTTACTGGCCACCACCTCGGGCAATTCTTTTGCTGATTTTAAGTTGTTTGCTTGCATGGGGACTCTGGGTGCGAAATATGGGATGCAAAAACCTTTACTGAACCCATCCCATAAAAAGTGTCCAAGTTTTTTTCTGGATATCTGGCCAACAGTGGACCCATGGCTTCAAGCTTTATTGGAGTCCGAGCCAGGCAAACAATGTCACACCCATCATTTACCTGCTGTGCAACTGTTGGTGGCACTCCTGTCTTTTTTGCTGCCCCCATAGGACGGTCTACCTCCTCGAAAGGGCATCTGGCTGGTGCTTCCCCATGGGCAACTAGACCTGGGATGGGGCCCGAAACATGTCTCACAGCAATGTTCAAACCGACACACCTTCCGTTGACATTTGCCCTGTCCATATTTTCACCAAATCCGCTGGGGGGGGGGTATCTCGGTGCCCTGCCCAGCGGCCATACCTGGAGCTCTCGACTTTTCCCTTTATATGAAGGCCCACATTGACTAGCCATATTTTGTCATTTATTAGGTCCCATTGGGTCCTCTCATTCCAGGAAGCCCTTTTTCTAAAGGCCTCATCGCCCCCCGCCATGTGGTCTGCCTGCCTATACATATTATCTGACAACTCCTCGTCTCTGTAGAGTTTTTTGCTTGGCTAGATTGAATGCTAACCCTTCTATGGTAATGCAGGGCAGAATTCTGAATATACCATACTCAGACAGGATCTGCCCTTGCTCTTCTGGCTCTATTGACACATTAGCCCATGCCCTTTTGGAATACCGCTTTTACGAGGAACTTCCATCGCACTATATTTCCCCCTTTTAATATACAAATCCAATGCCTCTGTGACTGACATAATGCCTTTTTTACTAAGTGATAGGGACCCCAAGGCTACATTGTCAGTGGCAAGATTTGTTTCAGTCCTTATATCCCTCCAACACTAGATATATGCTACTCAAGATCAATTGATCAAGGAGCTTCTAAGGGATAAAAGGAAAAGGCCTCATCGTACTCTATAGCGGCGTGATCACCTGCCAAAGTGCAAGCCCACAATACATTACTCAAGTGGTTGGACAGATGCCAGTCCCTGTCTGGGTAGGCAGAGGACACTACCCCCATAAAGATGGTGTATCCCGCCAACCATTTGTCAAATGTTTTATCACCCCCTCCAATCTTTTCCCTTTTTTCCCTTTGACAAAGAATGGGAACTATGTCCCTCCTCAACCTCTGGCTTGCTAAGAGTAAAAACATCCACATAGTAGCCATCCAGGATGTCTTCCCAAATCCTGTGTGGCAGGTGAATGCCCGGGGGATCCTCCCCATCGCCAAATGTCGGGGGCGAGTTGCTGGGACTCTCCCCTTCTTTAGGATCCCATACTGACCCAGGGCCCTTTTCCCCACTTGCTTTAGCCTGTGAGGCCCTCCTGCGCAGTGCCCAATCCGGCAAGCCTGGCACGGTGGCAGCAGCCTCCCAATACATGTCTCCACTGAAGACCCCCTGAAGATCTCTCACCATCCGAGCTGGAACTCTCAGATGTTGCTGCCTGCCTCCGGCCTGATGATCCCTTCCAACCCTTCTTTTTGGTAGGCCTCTTCCCCCGTGATTTGCCAGACCTGCTATCTGCCTCCGGTGAGCTGGGAGAGGACCCATCCCTTCTCTGTCTCCTGGCCAAAGACCTGTGACCCCTGGAAGCTGGCATGCCACTCGGGCCAGCCCTTTCACCGTCATCAGATGGGCATTGAGAGCTGACTTGGTTGATTTTAGAAGACAACTGCTCAACCGCTTCAGCCAGGCACCTCAGGGTAGGTTTGGTCAGGCCATCTTGTGCATCCTGGTGTCCTGCATTGCCTGAGCCACTTTCACCACTGCCCTGCCCCAATGCTTGGGTGCGTGTTCCCCTAGCTCTGGCAGCCTGATCCTGTTGTCCCCTCACCGGGGTAGGGCCTGGGGTGGCTTGCCTGCTGTGCCGCCCTGACACCTGTGTCCCAGCTCCTCTCGAGCTTGCTGCCCTTCCAGGGACTGCCTGAGGGCCTGCTCCATTGGAAATGGCAGTCACCTGCCGCTGCCCTGCGGCTAGGCCAGCCCAGGACCTCCTGGGAGCCTCCCGCTCTTCCCCTAGTGCAAGGGGCATCAGCCGGTTTGCCTGATGACCTGACCCACTTCGGAGGCATGTTCTCTTTTAGGGATTTCAGCTTTCTTCCTACCGGAAGATTGGGTTTGCTCTTTTTTTTTAATGTGTGTGCCACCCCTCCTGTCGCCGCAGTGAGGAGGCTCACCCCCTCACCTCGGGGGAATCACCAGTGTCTTCCCCTTGCCTCAGGGAAGACAGCCACTTTGCCCCCCCCCCCACAATGGGGGAATCAGCTGCTCTCCCCCCCTTTACCACGGGGGAATCAACCGCTCATCCCCTTCTCCTCCGCGGGGGAATCAGCTGTTTTCTTCCCGCTTCTTCGGGACCAGCAGCGGAAGGCCAGGAACCAGTCCGGCTGCGTCCCCCCTGACTTCTGTTGGGTTGCAGCCGACTTCTTCGCTGGGCTTCCAAGCCCTGATTCAGCTCTTTTTTTTTCCAGCCTTTGCTCCCCTCTGTTCCCGACAAAACTCAGGAACGGACTGAGCTCCCTTGAGCGTCTCCTCCCTTTTTATGCTTTTGGTGAGGACCAGAGGGAAAACTTCCCCCTCCGGACCTCCAGAAGCAGTCCCTGCCTCCCCAGCCTGGGCTGACTCCCCACAGGTCAATTTGAACCTGTGGGGACTGTTCCTATTGGCCCAGTTGGGGAGGAAGCCTCCACATGAGGCCAGGCACGAGGCAGCCTCCCAGCCCACATGCAGCCTTGCCCTGCTGACCCAGCATCTCCAGCCAGTAAGTTTCGTTTCTCCCCAGCCCGGGCCACCAAACGAGGCTCCCACTGAATCGACAACCTTAGCTTTTCACTGTAAGGAACTAAGGGCTTAAACAGAAGATTTGTGAACAGAAATTCAACACAGAGCAGTTGTGGGGCTCCTAGTCTGTGGGGCTCCAACAACTACTCTTTACCATTAAAAACCACAAGGGAGCAAGGTTTTTATCTCCTCATGGCATTTTCCTGACTGTCGCCTGGAGATCAGTTGTAATAGCAGGAGATCAGCTAGTATCAGGAGGCTGGCAACCCTAAAAATAACACAGGGGACAGAGTAAAACACATCCTATGCTGCAGCTCCAGTCAGAATCTGGGCCCCCCACAAAGCTGCTATGTAACTAAAAACAGCTGGCTACATAGATCTTCCAGCATCTCATCTGGTTAAACTTTAAATTGGTAGTTGAGGTCCCTATCTTCCCCAGCTTCTTCTCCAAATCTCCAGGAGTTTCCCAGTATGGATCTGGCAACCCTAAACCTCTATCCCCTGGCCAGGAGGGACTTGGAAACCCTACACACATCCATTCTGCCTACTGTTGTCACATATAATAATTCACATTCCAGAAGTATTACTAGAACTTATGTGTTATGCTCCATATTAGAGCCTATTGTTTTGATGTGGAAGCAATTCTAGAAATTCCAGGGCAAAACATCACTACCAAAAAAAATTGGTGCAAACCAACATGGGTTTATAACAACACAACTTAGGACCTAATGAAACTAAATGGTTCATAAATCCACTAAAGAAGAGAACATTGCAATTTTCAACTCATAATGTAAAATAGACCTGTAAATGACTTTAATAAATTACCCAAACAAGGTGGAATTGTGGGATCACAGCTCAATTTTCAGTTGACAGACCTTCATTAATATTCAGTCAAGGAGAAAAACCTGCTCCATTTGATGCAAATAGAACTGATTTAAATAAAAAACTAGAATGATAAAATATTAATTGCAAGTCAACCTTTCAAGTGTCATAACAAGCAAACAGAGAATAAAGAAACTCAAACGTTTTCTGTAGTGCAGTATCCTGACAAAATGAAGGTGAAATATCATGAATAATTAAGCCAAGAGCAAGAGCCTGACTAACCATTTTAAATAAACAAGTTCAGATCCCATCTGAATCATTTGGAGGCAAGGGGGATATTTACTATTCCTAATTTATGCTTCAGAAATAAGTTCAGAAAACATTTGGTCTTAAAGTTTTGATACACTGAGTGCTGACAGACTTTGTAGAAGTAAGGAGTACAGATTTCAGTTTGTCTTTCTGCATTATCTGAGTTTAGGACTGGTGGTTTGGAGGGTAATTGCACATTTTGCACAAAACATAGTTATTACAGGCTACAGAAGAACAGTCTCTGAGGGAACAACTGAAAGTGGGCAATCAGAATGAAGGGGTTGTCTTCATTCTCATCATTCCCCCAATAACACAAATTGTCCCCTCATGAAAAGGTTTAAAAAAAAAAAAAAGCAGCCAAAACAAAAACAAGGTGTTGTCATTCTAATACCCATTTCACATAATATATATGTATCTCTTCAGAGGTACTAAAATTATGCGCTTATTTAATTCTATTTGCATTTCTATTTAAAAGTGGGATCTCATATTACAGCTTAATAGCACACACATTAAATATTTTAGTAATAATTTAAGATTTCATATATAACCATACATTTGAAACTTCCCTCCCTCTAACCAAGTAGGCATGGTAGGTATAAGAGTTGAGAGGACATACAGCCCATTCTTGAGCTGGCGGCGTGTGGGGACGACGGGGAAGAGGCGCAGCCGCGCCTCTTCCTAAGGCGTTTTGTGCACACGGCGAGAACGAAAAAAGCCTTGAAAAGGCTTTTTTTGTTTTCAAGCCCCATTGAAAACAGCGAGGCTGTGCCTGCTAAAAAGCAGGCACAGTACCACCATTCCTGGTGCCGGTGTAATAGGCCGAACAGGGATAGGAAGCTGCCTAACTGGCAGCCCCTCCCCCCTCCCCACCCCGGGAACGCCCCCCTGCTCCTGCGTGGCCATTCTATGCTGTGGCCTGTGCCACGGAGAAGCCGCGCCGGCAGAGGGGCGCAGCGCGGCTCCACGGCGCTTGGGTGCCGGCGGAACTGCCCTCACCAGCAGCGTGTGTCTTAATCCATGTTTAGACACACGCTGGTGGCGAGGTCATGCCGCCTCCTAAGGGGATTCCGCCCCCTTCCTGAGGAATGCGCTGATAGAGTAGTATAATATGGATGAGCACAGTCTGGTCTGTTAATCTCACACACCCACTACAGTAATTCACAGTGTTGTCCAAAGCAGAGTCACACCCTTCTAAGTCCATTGAAATTTTGTTAAGGCATATGAGCTCCACTTGCACGGCTAGGGTTTTGATGTGTTTGCTTTCAACACTGAAAGATTGTATGCGGAGACGGGAAAGTCTGACAGGAATCTTGGAGATTTGCCCTTCAGTGTCAGTTTCTTTATTGATTTTTATACAGCATATAGTTCAATGTCAGTTATTTATAAGAGCAACTGATTCATGTCACAACTTCTGGTAACAGGTAAGGCGACAACCAGTATGTGTTCAAAAATAAATGTGAACCAATATGAGTAAATTTAATATTGATTTTCTTCTTGTTATTGTTGTTGTTGTCGTCATCATTATAATTTTATGTGTCATTCCAAGTTTTAAAATGGAAAATCCCACACAGGATAATCAAAGACATTAATGAACATTAAACATTGGTGACCTTTAAAAGTTCATAATTGATAAATGGAACAATTAATCATTATACTGTGGTCACAAAATGTACTTTAATGCCCTACTTATTTTGGACTGGTGACAAGAATTTACAGTTTGCCAAATTAAAAAGATGTAACCTTGTTCAAGGTTCACTTTAGTACACTATTATTAATGCTGGATTTTTGCAGAATTTTTACTGCACAACTTAAAAGAAGTCTTATTCATCATGCCAACCACAAAATCAATTAGTCTTCTTCCCCTTGTGCAGGGTGGTGGGTGGTTCCTAGACTGAGATACAATGACTTGCTGCTTATTAAAACTCATGGCTGAGATGGAATTAAGTCTCATAGCACAGATCTGATACTTTAATGTTAATAAATTTAAATGGCAGTGAGAAAGCATCTTGTGAATGTAATATCTGAGTCCTGGTTATTACTCTTTTAGGATTCCTCTAAATTTTTAATTTTAAAAAACTTGGCACATTTTCAGCTCAGATGCATGCAAGGTTTTGATTGCTCTCAAATGATACATTCTGTCATCAGGTAGAATGGATATTTTATTTAATGTGCTTCAAAGAAAGTGAATCAGAGTGCTCTTGTCAGCTGAAATTATATGTGTTATAAGGAAAGAGATCTGACTTATTCCTTATATAAATACAGGATAGTGATGAAGGCATGGAAGAAAGGATTTGAGTGGAGCCCGTAAACATAGTCTGCCTAGTAAACGTCGTGGTGTGATGTCACCCCATGGGTTAGTAATGACTTGGTCCTCGGCTTTCCCTTTAGAATACTGGAGCACCATAAATTATTTTAAAGCACAATAAAAAATGGTTCTTGTAGGTTATCCGGGCTGTGTGACCGTAGTCTTGGTATTTTCTTTCCTGATGTTTCGCCAGCAGCTGTGGCAGGCATCTTCAGAGGAGTAACACTGAAGGACAGTGTCTCTCAGTGTCAAGTGTGTAGGAAGAGTAATATATAGTCAGAAAGGGGTTGGGTTTGAGCTGAGTCATTGTCCTGCAAAAAGTATCAAAGGCAATGTGCTAATCATTGTCTACAGTCCACAATAGCCATGCGGATTAGCTTTGGATTCCACATGTTAACAGATCACTTCAGGATCACTTCCATATTAACATACCACACCCTCACTAGCACATTATCTTGATACTTACAGGACAATGATTAGCACGTTACCTTTGATTCAGACTCACGTGCTCCTCATTATTAAATGGGGGGGATAGTGTTGTGTTATATTGTCAGAGACCCCCTCTCTGTAAATGAGGGAGAAAAGATTTACTGGGAATGGGAATTTTGAGGAACAGTATTTTGTTTTTCATTTGTGCCCGCATTCCCTTGATTTTAGAAATGTGAAGGCTGCTTTTTCTTTCCATGCCATTTGGGGGGGGGGGGAGAGCAATTATAAACAGAAACACTGTAAATAAAGCCAATCATAAGAAGGCTGCCAGTTTGTCCAGGAATTTGCCAGGTGATCTCTTGTGATGCCAAAACCAGTCATTAACACTACATGCACAAACAGGACAGGAGGACACTTCAGTAGCTGCTAACAGCGAAGGGACCATCTGTTGTATCTTGGGGAAATGCCACTGCCCTTTCTGAGAAATTCCTTGAAAAAGAGAATGAGGCTGTTTTTAAAAACTACCCACTGTCAGAAGAACAGATATCTCATTGACCAGGAAAACCACATCTAAGGGCATTTTCATATGTGCTTTGAAATTGCTAACTTATTACCTTGGACAAGAGGTGTCAGTTTCTATTGAGAGGCTGATATTATACCTTGAAATTTCTTAGTGAAGTAAGAGACTCATAGCCCACACTCTTTTTCTTCTACAGTCATCTCCCATCTCGTGTGCATTCTTTCAAACTGGGGGGAAAGGCGACAGACACCATGACTGTTCTACTTCACTAACAGTAAATTCCTGACTTCTGAGGACATAAGTCCTCACTCAGGAGGTCAGGAAGGGGCTGCAGTGGCATTGGAACCCCCCACGTCATCGTTCGGGCTACTTATGCTGCCGTAAGTGGCCCTAACACTGGCGGGGAGGACCGGACGCCGGTCTCCAGGTGCTGCCGTGGCAACGCCTCCCAGGGACACTGACGGGGCCTTCCGCTGGCGTCCTACTGCCATAAAGGCCCGTGCCAGTATTCCGGGGGGTGTCCTGGCATCCCGGGGGTGTTCCCAGGGTGTTTCAGAGGGCTGGCCTGCCTGTAGGCAGCCTCCTGTCCCCTTTTGCCCCAGGTACGCCGGCGGGGAGAAGAACGAGGCTGCGTCTGCTTTTTAGCAGGCGCAGCCTTGGTATTCTCAGTGGGGCAAAAAGCCCCATTTTAAAAGAAAAAAGCCTTTAAAGGGCTTTTTCAAGCTTTTGGCAGCCGTGGAACGGTTTTGGAGGCGCTGCAGCGGCGCCTCCTTCCTGCCGTCCCCGGCTGCCAAAAGCTCAGGAATAGGCTGTAAGAATTTTAAATCTTATAGCTCTACCTGGTGACCATACCTAGGATACCATTGCCCTCATCTCTTTTCCATTTGTTTTGGTCACAATGAAGTTCTCTACACCTTTGCCACTTAAGATGGGAGAGGAAGTTTTCCTCATGGAAGACCAATAATGCAGGGCAGACGTCAGGCTCCTCTGTTTGCAGAGAATACCAACACTGCCGAGCCCTTAATAAAATAAAAAACTGGGCTTGTGCACACTCAAAACTGCACCCACAGAGGTGCACAAACAGTCTAACAGATTTCCAAGGAGTTATTAGTGGCATGTATGAGCTGCAGCTCCAGATTTTTGTGTGCTCCAGGCGACAGAATCTGCAGTGGGTTGCCCTGAGTCTCCCTCAAAAAAAAAAAAAAAAAAAAAAGCATGCTGTTTGCTTAGTCACACAGATTGTAGCTTACTCTTTCTTGTTCTTGTCTGAGTACCAGAAATACTGTGAAGAAGTGGATTGTGGGAATTGTGGGTGGCATGGGCTTGACTTAATAGGCTGTTCCATGGCCTCTGACAGCTGCCCAACCTTCCTCAGTCCTGGCAGTGCGGGTCAAAATGCTCTGAAACTGATCTTCTGTACCTTTTTCTTCACAAAATCCAGAATGTTGACCTTTTAAAGGGATAGTAAAACCAAATCTACTTGAAATTTGTAAACCTCTGGTTCCAATGCCCTATGCAAGTGATAAGGCAAGGACAACAGCATAACCAAGATTGTGATATCTATGCAAACTTTCTTTTGTAGGGTAACACTATTGGTCAACAATATTTGGAGACCACAGGGAGAACCAGCGAGGCAATCAATACTTTATTTAAAAGTATTTTTGACAACCATATTTTTCATGAAGCTTAAGATATTTTTAGCTGTACTAATGGATGTAATATTTTGGCAATGTCATTTTTCTCCCTTGCACATATTTTGTAAGTTTAGCGCATTTTTATATGCCATTTGTGATGGTTCTTGTGAGGTTCTTTATTTCTACATTAATTTTTAGCAGTGAACATAAAACTTGCTTTTTCAGCACTATTTCAAAGTCAGATCAAATCATGAGTATGCTTGAGGGAAACATTTACATAAGCCTTTCAAATCTAAAATTCAAACAGAGAACAGGTTGCAATAGGAAAAATACTTTTGTCTCTTATTCATGGCATGCTTCACTAAAAAATTGAAAATAATAGAAATAGCTTCCATCAATCACTGCAGTAATTCATATAAACATTAACAATGGATCATAAAATTATGAAAAACTCAGTCACTGTCTATGAACCAAGCAGATTTCACTTTCAACAGAGTTGTCTCATAGTATACTATCATATTACTTAGCTATAACTGAAGTTGAGTATAGACTACTGAGAAATTACACATTTAAGGATGATGAGGAAGAAATTGAAATTGTTAAAGTTTTCTATTCCTTGGCTCAATCATCAACCAAAAGGGAGACTGCAACCAAGAAACCAGAAGGAGTCTGAGACTGGGAAGGGCAGCCATGAAGGAGCTAAAAAATATCCTTAAGTGTAAGGATATGTCACTGGTGAGCAAGATCAAGATAATTCAACTATTCCCCATTACTATATATGTGTTCCTCTAGGAACCTAAAATAGTATGATGAGTCCTACTGTTTGAGTATTCTACACTGAATGATGTGGACTGATCTATATTACATTACATTACATTATATATTATGTAGTATATATTATATTAGAATATTAGGATATATTAATGTATATTAGAAAGAACAAAAATATATATAGATGCACCACCCTACTCCCTTTCCAGTTCTTACAATTTTATGATTATATAGTTATCTGGATTCCTTTTCGGTAACACCTAGAAATGAGGTTTCTGCCCCCTCTGCTGGCCAGGTGCTGCAAGTCCCCTCCTTAGAACGTTCTCTTAGATCAAAACACTTCTGTAGTTCTGTTGTGGGAGTTTCCCCCAAATTTGTCTCTTTGTTACCCTGCAATCTGGAATGGAAGTTCATACAAGAGGGAGGGCACATATATATTTTCTCCTGCAAGCTAGTTAAATCCTAAGGGTCCCAACTTGAATCAGGATCATGGCTATTGCCTTTCCTGGCGAGCTTCAAGAAGAGAAGTTGTGGAAAAACTGGAAAAAATGATGCAACGGGAAAAGGTATTGCAGTCAGATGTGGAATAAGGAGAGCCAACACCAACTGGTTAGGGTAACCAAGGGCTAACCCTTATTAATTTCACATCCAATCAGTAGATGCAGTGGCCATGGGCACACAACACATTGCAAACCTGTTTTATAGTATGGGCACTTGATGGGATACAGAAGAGTCAGGCTTCCTTTGTCTGCACATCCCTAATTTTTAAGCAAGATCACCCTGGCTCTGAGCCTCAGGCAGTCAAATTGTATATAGCCCTGGCTCCTCCTTGCTGAGCATTTTGTAGTTCTTGAGGAAGTATGCTATGTCCTTTCCACTGAGCCACAAGGCCTTTGGTCCAGGATAATGTCACCTCTCAGGGGTTTCTGCCCAAGACGCATGAAGGCACCAATACCCCAGGGTTCTGATCCCTTCACCCTACCAGCTGATGCCTCAGGGTGCTCACTTAAGCTTTATATATTCCACTGAACTTGTATACACGACTGCAAGGGTTTCATACTGCATGCAGATAACCTGAATTTAATACAGGTGTGACAATTCTTATTCATCTGTAACATTGGGCGATATCGTATCCTGATGCCCTAGCTTGAGCAAATTGAACAGAAAACAGTAGGGAATGGCAACAGAAGAAATAAACATTCACACTAAACAACAACTGGTAAACACAACTCTGAAGATAAAGGGTTGTCAGGTCTGTATCTCAGTTAGTTTTGTTTTCTCACCAACTTGCCTTCAAGGATTGTTTTGCATTTTTGGTCTCTTTGAAGCCGACAGTAGTCCGTGGGAACTGCAGCGCCTCTGTACTGTTTGTAATCTGTAATCTCATGAAACTGTACTGTACTGTTGAGTGCTTTTTTCAATGCTTTTATATTATCAAGTGCAAGCCAGTTTGCTCCATTGCTGTCTTGGGTTCTTTTGCTCTGTTTACCTATGCGACCATTAAACCAGCTTCTTTGGACAACGTCTCCTGCTGTGGTTTGTGGTTCTCAATAGGACAAGTGCTCACAAGGGTATACCTATTTTTAAAGGATAGACATGTGGGAAAATTGCTCCTCCTCCAACTCAAGGGTAGGAATGTCTTTTAGCAATCTCAATTGTTCCTCAGTACATCTTACAAAATTTAGCAAAAATCAATGTCAATAGGTGCTAGAAAGCGAATCGATGTGTGCACAATCCCTATTTTATATTATACACTAATTAATGCTATTCTGTGCATGTTTCCTCAAACTAAAAGGACTTAAGCCCTAAGAAATAACATTCAGGGAGGAACTACATAGATTAAAGTGCAGGACTATCCAGGAACATTTAGTGCCTCTAATGCTTTTTCTAATTGATCTTTTTCTTCTCCCCTCCACACCCATGACTCATCCCCTCACCTTCTATTTTCAGTATAACTTGACTACCTTCTTTTGCTTGTCTGTGTATTATATGAGCATAATTTTTCATTTTTCATTGTAAGCTGGATGGCATGAATATGTCTGCTATTGTACAGAGCTTGGCTGCTGAAGGCACTGGATAAATATTCAATGTTTATCATTGTTAAGAACTGCAACACTGCAAGCTGAGTAACAGACAGCAGAGCAAAGCAATGGCGAAGTGGAGAAACAGAGCCCGAAGAAAGGCATTCCGGCAAGGCTGACTAGTAATTTGTGAGCAGTTGGTGGAATAAAAAGTAGCAGAAAGAAGTACATAGAAGTGCCTGAATAAACTTTAAGTATATTGTTTGCATGTACAGCCCTTTCCAGTTATTACTATTTTCTGAGTATCAATTCTCCAAGTTACCACTTCTATTTTCCACCAGCTTGTCTTTTCTCTTTGCCTTGCAGACAGGGATGCTCTTAGTCATGGGACAACTGGGATAGTGGCCCAGACTCCACACTGGGGGCGGGAGGGTCCCCAGTCACCCAGCTGCTGTGACACTTCTGCTGACATCCTCTCTCTTTTTTAAAAAAAATATATTTTATTAAAAATTTCAAAAGTACAGAAAAGAAAAATAGGGAGGGGGAAAAAGAATATAGAATAAAAAGACTTCATTTCTTGACATCCTCTCTGGATTCATAGTGACCAGTGGTGGCTTCAGGTCAGTGGCTGCCCCCTTGCCTACGAACCAAGGCTATCCACCCACATGTAGCACTGCTTTCCAAGTTGTGCTGGCCAGCACCTAGCAGTGTTGTCTGTGTGCGCCAAGGTTGGGGAGCTGAAAAGGGAGGGTGCTGAGTTGCCTGCAGAAGCTGCACAATGATGCAGTGCTGTTGGTCAACCGCCTCAGGGTGGAGGGGGAGGAATCAGGCAGGTATAGCTCCTTGCACCCATGCATACATTCCCTCACTGCAGTACTGGTTGTACCCATCCTGTACAGGGTTCAGGACACCCACTTGCTGTCAACGAGTCCTGCCCCCTGCCATGGGGGCTCAGACCACACCTTCCTTGGGGACAAAGTGGCCCTGGCCAAGGGGTGGCAGTGACAATGGGGCCCCACAATCACCAAGACCACCTCTGCTTGCAAAAGTTAAATCACTTCAGAGGCACCACAAAGATGTGGGATTGATATTATCTTTGACTACCATAGAGAGGAGACATGTGGTTAGAGCAATAACATTCGCTCTGTACCTGCTATCAGCGATTGTTGCAAATTACTGTTTTTGCACTTCTGTGACATACTCTCCAGCCACTTGCCTTAAAACCATGTGAGCTGGGGTTTCTAGGCACACTCAATTAAAAAGCTGTTAGTTGCCGTGTTCCAAGAAAGACAGAAAGTGCAATTGAAAAAGACGATCTTGTAGAAGGTTCAGACAGAAAGGACGCTGTTGTCTTAATCATGTGGGCTGAATATAAACAAGTTATTAGATTCCAGAAACTAGAATTAACTGTGTGGTGACAGGTTGGATGCTGTGACATAGGATCATCAACTTATTTAGAACAATGAGTGAGAATACTGAAATAAGTTGTACATCATTGAATATTTATACCCATAATGATCCCTAATTTTACACAATGATGCTATTAACCCAACAACATGGTTATCGAAATTTGTAATGTGAAGGATTTTTATTCTATTTTATATTGTAATTTTTTTAAAAAAAGATTCAAACGAAGGCTTCTGAATATTCTGAAAGATCAAAACCCTCAACAGATGCTAATATCAGGCACTGAAGAAGAGTCTCTGATTAAATCCGTCAGATGGTTTATTGGACCATCGCTAGACACATTTCGTACAATGTCAAAACAAAACTATAACTGCGCTGTGAAAGAAGTTCTTGCAGACAGCCATGCAGGATTACTTAAGAATTAAGGGAGAAATTACAAAAAGGAACAGAAAACAGTGATGAATAGTTTCAGCCTTTATCACCTTATATATTACATATGGTACATATGGCACTGACTAGTCAAAGGCATTTATTGACGCATGTTGAAATTTGCTTAACACAACGGTTGATATCCTACCAATCCATTCAGCAAAGTTTGAAGCCTTCCTCCAAGAGGAAGAGCCACTTTTGTCACACAAAGTGTGCAATCCTGAAGGGTGTGTGTGAATGCTCAGAGGAGCCGGCATAACCCCGTGCCAGTGTAAATGCCCCTTTGTGCCGTGATAACTGGCACTTACGCCAGCACAGGAGCATTTACGCTGGCCCCCCTGGAGCCAGCAACAGTATGGCACTCGGACACCGCCGCAGCCTCCTGGCAGCATTCCAATGGCGCAACTCTCCTTGCTTGCATCCTGGGAGGCATTCCCGGGGCGTTCCTGGGGGTGGAGCTGCCTTTAGACAGCTTCCTAACCCCTTGGCCCTGGGCACGCCCCCTCACACTGCACCATTGCTATGCCAGCTATTTTGCTGGTGTAGCCTCGCTAAAGGCAATAGGGCTATTTTTCACTTTTTAATTTTTAACAGGCATTTTTCACCTTCATTCTGGCAGGGAAGCCTCTGTGGAGGCAACACAGCTGCCTCCCCCCCCCCCCAGGAATGGGCTGTATGTCTCCTTAGGCTGGAGGAAGGCTTCATAGTTTGCTGATTGGAGAAGTGAGGATAGAAGCCAATATATGTAGGTGTACAACTGTTGCATAGCAGTACAAAGCATACACCCATGCACACATACACTCAGCAGATTTGTTGTATTTTAATTTATTTAAAGCATTTTAAGCTCCCTTTCTATCAAATTTAAGGTCCCCATGGTAGCAAACGATGAAAACATTTATGATTCCTCTGACTCACTGAGATATGTAATATCATGATAGTTGTTTATGGTCTGCTCAACTCACTGTGATATGTTAAATTATAGTAGAATATATCTGTATTGTACATGTGCAAGTGACAATGAAGCAACTGGGGAAAAAACATTAACACAAGATTGGAATTCACACATATAAAACAATTAAAAACAATTAAACCAGATACATAGAAACATGAACAGGAAGGGGTGGTCAATGGGAATCAGTGGGGCAATGCTAAACAAATCAGAAAAGTTTTCAACTGCAAGCAGAAGATAATGATAGAAGCTGTGGAGACAAATCTCCATAGGGAAGGAATTTCACAGTTTTGCTGCCATGATAGAGAAGGTCCTTTCTCAGGTTGCCCCCCATCTAGACTCAGATGGTGGAGGCACCCAAAACAGGGTCTCCAAAAATGATCATAGTGGTCAGATTCATGTGGGAGCAGGTGGTGCTTAGGATTCCATGATTGTGCCAAGGTTCCCCCTCTTACATTAAATTGAGCATGCCAAAATTTTGTGTTCAGCAGCTATTGTTCTCCTCAACCCTTGAAATTACTTATTCCTGTTCAGCCTTTCAGCAGGATTTAGCCCTGGTAGCTGGCAGCTAGCTCACTTCATGGTATGGTGATGCTGGCCCTGCTTGCACCATTTTCGTTAGCGGCCAGAAATTGCAACTATTTGCCTCTTTTGTCCAGGCCTAACCAAATATAATAACTTTTTTTAAAGGATCTACTACCTTTGCATGAACAAACTTCCAGTTCAATGACTAAAAAACAATATAGGAAGTATTTGCATCATTGTTCTTGGATTGATAGAAATTGCTGTGTATAAAAGATAAACTTCTGGAATATCATCTGCTTCCTGGTTTAGGAGTAACTGAACCCTGAGATATGATACTTGGAATTGTCAAATTATAACAGATGGTTTCCTCAAAAAGCCCCACTTTTCAGTAGCTACTGTTTGTGTATCAATTTATTCTCCATTTCAAGGATAGCAATCTGATACAGGATGCAGTTATGTCTATGATTCACCTTTGTGTTTTCCATTAATGTTTTCATTGAAAATGGTGCTTTTCCTTCAGAACATGTTCTATGTTCTACTTTCACCCTCTTATCCATGAAAAAGCTGACTATTGTTGGTGGAAATTTTGCCAGGTTGCCATCCTTTGCACAATTACTTGGTTGGCATACTCTTAAAGGGCATATCTCCCAGGAAGTTTTCTATAGGCCTTACTGAAAAAAACCTGAAGCATCGCAAGGCCACAGTTAAATGTTTTGTGCTGCTGAAGCACTGAACACATGGAGCTGCCTTATACTGAATCAGACCCTTGAGTAGCATTAATAAGTAGCTCTTATCATCAACTCAGAGGGGAGGGACCTGTCAAAAAATGCAGGATTGTGTGTGTGTGTGCGTGCATTGGGTGAACATGAGAGGGTGGGGCCACGTGTGTGTGTGTGTGGGAGATACCTCTTTCTAGCCCCTGCAAAAAGCCAAAAACCTCTCTCTGCCGGCTAATGCCCTTATCAGCGGCTATGCAGAGCATGTTTTACAGACTGCATGAAAGACAGGGCATACTTGTGTGTGCGTGTGGCTGCCTGTGTGGCAGCCCTTCTTCCCCTCCCTTTTTTTGTAAATCCACCCCACCCCTCGCCGCAGAAAGAAAGCTTCCAGACCTCCCCTGGCCGAAAAAGAGCTGTTTATCTCTGGCCCCTGGCTAGTATCTTTTTTTCCTGCTATGTACACAGAGAGAAAGAGGATGAAGGGGAAAACGGCACGTGTTTTTTTTTCCTGCTTTTCTAGCCAAGTTCTGAAAAATGCAGATCAGCCCCCTTTAGCAGCAGCACCAGACTGGCAAAACCAGTCTGATCAGTTATGTTAAATTAGAGGCAGAGACTGTGGAAAGAGTAGAGAGAGCAAGCGAGCGAGCGAGAAGGATTTAAACAAAAAATGCAGACCCCCCACGCTTCCTCCCCCCTTTGTACAGCTGCAGTGGGGCAGGCAGGCAGGGAGCCAGACAGAGAGAGCAGCCAGAGTCAGGGGTTTTGTGTTTTTAAGGTGTGTTAATGTTCAAACAAGATCTTAACAAAGAGAAGTGTAGCAAAAAGTAAGTTAAAAGCGGTGCTCCAGCCCCATCTATACAAGGAAACGCCTTTGTTTCCTACCACCTGATCTGGCTTTAAGAATTTGATAGGCTAGTCCCGCGGGGGGGGGAGAAGTGGGAGGAGAGAGTATGCTGCTTAGCCGATGGGTTTTACACAGAGACATGCAAAGAGAGGAGGGAGGGGGAGAAGGGAGGGGGAGAAGGGAACTTTCCCCTTATCTTTTGAAACACAACACACCAGTTTTAAGCTTCTAACAGACAGGGTGTCTGAAGCACTTGGTGTGGAAGGAGCGGAGTTTTAGGGGGCAGCCCTGACTGACAGATACCTTATCTTTTTTTTCTAAACGCCTCTGTGCAAAAAACTGCCATCTCATGGCACGTCGGCTGTCTCTGGAGAAAACTTTCTATGTTTTCTATGGAAAGAGGGGGTATCGCCCAGAGGGGCAGACCTAGAAAGCAGACACGCTACAAGGGAGTGATTGACAATCCCAAGGCAGCAGGGGTGGGGGAAAGAGGGACAGGGCTTTGGACCTTCTATGGCAAGCGTGCAAGGGAGGGAGGGTAAGATGGTCGGAGGAGCCTTCTATTTTTTTCTAAGTGGTTGAACGAGACCCTAGAGCATAGCAGCAGCACGGTAGGGGAGGGGGCTCAGACTCCTGCTTGCTTAGCTGGCCCCCGTGAAAATAAAACACAGAGGAAAGTTTTCCTTTCTTAAACTCTCCTGTTGAAAAGAGAGGTTGGATGGCTAATTCATGTGAACAAAACACTCACACGGGCACTCCTGCCACCGAGCCCTGAGAGAGACCGTACAGAGCCTCCTGTTTTTGGCCCACATGTGTGGGTTTTTTTAAAAAAACACCTAACGCCGACCCTGCCAGGTGGACCTTTCTGACCCGACTCGCAGGGAGAGTGGGGCAGAACGCTGATCTTTGGCACAGAGGTCAGGGGCGGCAAGCCTGGGCGCCCCGCCAATTTTCGTGGAATTACGAGCTGGTTTAACCTACGACCACTGGGGGGGTGCTGTGCCGGGAGCGTGTCAACAGGAGGGTAGCAACTGATCCATCGCCGGATGCGTTGAGGCGAGGGGGTGCCGGTGGTGTTACTCTCGAGGGGGCTGGGGTGTTGCATGGAGGAAGGGGGTGCAAAATGACCCTCCTGACAGCTAGATGTTGCACTTCATTAGGCACACTGGAAAAGATTGCCTAAACCTTTTCTATGAGGCCGGTAAAATGCCTTCTAAGGACCATCTTCCTTTTTAAGAACATAAGAACATAAGAGAGGCCCTGCGGGATCAGACCAAGGCCCATCAAGTCCAGCAGTCACACAGTGGCCAACCAGGTACCTCTAGGAAGCCACAAACAATGTATGATGCAAACATACAAATACATAAAGACTCCAGAAACACGCGCCAACCTTTCCCCTAACTTGGGGCCACATTGTATAGGTAGGGATTCATGGTTCAGCTCGTGCAAAATGTACAAACTGAAGATCTTTTAGCATAGTTGCACTTTAACGGTATACCCGTCTGATATAAGGCATAAAACTGTCTCATCGTGAGCAGAAGATGTGTTCTGCCTATGGAAAAGAAACTGAATCTAACAGAGTTTAGGAATTAGCTGCAGATGGGCCTTGGTCTGATCCAGCAGGGCCTTTCTTATGTTCTTATACATTATGTTTTTACAAGGATGAATGTATCTCAGTGTTCATAGCTTATGTATACACAAGGTGACATGTGAATTTAAATTCCATTTTTTTTCACACAACGCTTAGTGAAATTGTCTCTGCCTCTAATTTAACATAACTGATCAGACTGGTTTTGCCAGTCTGGTGCTGCTGCTGCTGCCAAAGGGGGCTGATCTGCATTTTTCAGAACTTGGATGAAAAGCAGGAAAAAAACCCGTGCCATTTTCCCCTTCATCCTCTCTCTCTCTCTGTACATACTCTGACTGGCAGTGGCTCTCTAGGGTCTCAGGCAGAGGTCTTTCACATCACCTACTTGCCTGGTAGGTAATCCCCTAGAGATGCCGGAGATTGAGCCTGGGTCCTTCTGCATGTCAAGCAGATGTTCTGCCACCGAGCCACAGCCCCTCCCCTCCTTTACCTCATTGGCAGCAAGTCGTTCACCACACAGTGCTTAATATTCTAGCCTCCTGAAATATTTGGCAAGGTTTGTCCCAAAGATCCAATATTATCTCAATTTGAAAGCAAGCTACTTCTAGCAAATTCCTGCTTCTCTGTGCAAGTGTAGCTTTAAATTAACTTCCCAGCAGCTTCTATGGCTCATCTTAGTGCCTCAGTATCCCTGAATGGATCCTTTTCCAGGGGCGTGGGGGTGGGGAAGGACATTATTGTCTTCCTCTTGGCTGCAAAATGCTCTCATTATTTTTGTCATGATAGTAACATTATAATTATGTGATTATGAGAATAAAAATAAAGAATCATCACATTTGCTTTGAAGAGATAAAGCTTCTCCCATCCCACATGAGGGAGATATCCTGGAACACCGGGCCATCAGTAGACAAGGCCATTTAAATGAATGGCCTCAGTATCACCTTTACTGGCCGCACATGACTATCATAAATTGGTTCCAAAAAAATGACAGAGTAATGTAGACAGTGCTGTAGTACAGTGTGGGAGACTCAGTGCCTAGATCTCCATAAGCAGCATGGGGAATTATCAGTCATTCCAGATTAAAGAGACTTGTGGAACCAACCCAATACTCTTTTACAACCCCCATTTATTTCAATAAGACCTGTGTAGAGAAGCACATGATACATAAAGGTCATTTGACTCTACACTTAGATAATATATATAGTGTTTCAGACTATCCCTGATTGTTTCAAAAACCTAATGAATTCCAGTAGTTTACTTTCAGGGCTGCTTCCACACCAAGGTGATTTTCCATGCTAGTCGGGTTGCTGATGTGATTCTGTGTGAAATCGTCCTTGCAATAGAGGTTCCAGTCAGTTCAGGGCCATCCTTTTTCTCTGCATGTTTAACAGTGGTTTTCCTTTCACACCTGATGTGCATTGAGCCCCCCTCCCACTGTGTTCTCATAGGACCCTCAGGATTCTTCACTCAATCTGCTATTTTTTTTTTAATTTTGAGGAGCATGGGTAACAAAGTACTGCATAGAAATAACTCAATACCTTTTTAAAAAACTTGTTTTATAAAAACCTCTACATACTTTTAGACAACTGCAATGATCCCCTCCCTAAAAGGCAGTCTGTGGTTATGTGTGGTTCATGAGTAATTCAGGATAGGAATAATGCAATACTTTAAACAACCTTTTAAAAAACACTTCCTTGTACTTGCAGAGCCTCCAGCAATCCACTCCTCTGTCTAATATAGGATCTAACAAGATTTCTTAATGGCAAATATACAGCTTATTTCAGCGGACATAAGGAAGGATCCCACTCTGAGTGAGTGATTGTCCCATCCAGACTTCCTCTGGTCAATTTAATTAGCCAGGATTGGCAAGGGCAGCAAATGGTGGGCCTTATCCATCCAAAGATATGATTGATTTTATCTGCAAAAATGTTGTGCGAACACACAAAGCTGTCTTATGCCAGTTCTGTAAATTGGCCTGCCTAGCTCAGTTTAGTATACTTTGACTGGGAATTGATCACAGATTGGTAGGGTTGCCAACTGCCAGGTAGTAGCAGGAGATCTCCTGCTCATTCAACTGATCTCCAGCCGATAGAGATCAGATCACCTGGAGAAAAATGGCCACTTTGGCAATTTATGCCATTGAGGTCCCTCCCCTCCCCAAACCCTGCCCTCCTCAGGCTCCGCCCCCAACATCTCCCGCTGGTGGCGAAGAGGGACCTGACAACCCTACAGACTGGAGATGCGAGGGACTGAACCTGGGATCTTCAACATATAAAGAATGTGCGGCCTCATTAACGCTCGTTTTCTACCAGTCAACACCTTGTTGTCTGAGACCACATTAAAAGTCCCTGTCTTTGAAGGTCTTTAAGCAGAGGCTAGATGGCCATCTGTTGGGAGTGCTTCAATTGTGGGATCCTGCATGGCGGGGGGAGGGTTGGGGTCACTGGGGATGTGGGGGGGAAGGTAGTTGTTAATTTCCTGCATTGTGCAGGGGGTTGGACTAGATGACCCTGGTGGTCCCTTCCAACTCTATGGTTCTATGAATCCTATCCCTTCCTGAGTAGTGCTTATGTGTTTGTTCAATTTATAGTCTTAAATGTTTACAGCTTGACATGGGGGAGAGGGGATGTGCTTGCATGACTCCTTCTTTCTCAGAAGCTTGCATAACCAAAACTATAGACAAAGGGCTTTTTCCTTGAAAAAGGACGCTCCTAGTTAAGAATCATGGCAAACTAGATGTATCCAGCTGGTGGTGTCTACCATAACAGCTTGTTGTCTGGGAAACAGAATTATCCTATTATTTCCCCAAGCGTTCATACTGAAAATGTGCTTATATCTCTCTACCCAGAAGAGCAAACCTTTACAACACAGCATCATAAAAATGTAAGACTCCAAATCCAATGAAATACGATCCCGGATCCTCACCTTGCTGCCTCACAAGCCTATTCAAGTCAAACAAAAAGAGAAAATAGCAGCCAACCTTTGAAAACAACTTATCTGAGCACAGAACGATTTGGAACAGCAAAAGCTCCAGTAATTATAGAAAGCAAGAATCAAGCAGAGCCAAGAGTAACAGAACAGCAGGAGAGATGGTCTCTGCTCTGCCCTTCCATGAGGATCTTATACTTACCAACTATCTTCACACACACAACAACCAGCCTCTGTCCATTTAGTGAGGATGAACCTCTACAATCGTTCAAATTTACATGCTTTCCATCTTTACAGAGATCATTAGCCTAAATTATAACCTTCTGTGTAAAAGGTTGCCACAGGCCAAGCAGAAAATTATCCTTGAAGACAAGAGTATCACACCAGATTTTGTTGCAGAAGTGATGGCTAAACTAGGCATTATCTTTTGTTAGTGACTGTGTTTGGGTTCCCTTGACCCAACTTACATTCCCTGCAGTCACGCATCAGTTGCAAGGAATGCGGAAAAAGCCCCCAAGTTATTTACATGACTTTGGAGTGGCACATGGGCAGAATTCTCCACATGCCACTCCAAAGTTATGTAAGTAACTCACTGCTAGGGGCTGATCTAACTTCTCAAAACGGCGTGGGAGGGGAGCCAGGAGCCCCACCTCCCCACACATCACAGTTCCAAGTGGAAAAGGGCTCACTCTGATCTTAAAATGGCATTCCCTACAGCTGCTGGGTGACTGCAGGGAATGTGAGTTGGATCAAGGGAACCCAGAAACAACTCACTCCAAAATATACCATCTAGTTGGCCCTGAGTCTTGCTTCTTCCCAGTAACTCCAAGCCATTTGCTATATGTAAAGCAGTGGTTTTCAACAGGTATTGCAGGGAACGTTAGGGTTCTGCAGATGCTAGTTGAGAAGTAATGGCATTCAAACTCTCTGAAAGGCAGTTTGCCACTACTACTGTTCTTAGGGCTGTCAAAAAAAAAAATTCGGTACAGTTCGGATTCGGCCGAATTTGGCCCTTGTGGGTTCGGTACGTAACGAAGTCCGAACTCCCCCACTTCGGATCCGTTCAATTCGGCGAGAATTCAAAGTTCGGGAAAAAAATTCGGCCAAATAAAGCCATTAAAAACACAATCGCGCCTTTCCGCGGCTCTGGGGGGGGCATTTCTGGGCTTAGAGGTCCCAAACTTTCAGCAGAGCTTCAAAGGACGTATATTGAAAGACTCCCCAAGTTTTGTAAAGATTGGGTCAGGGGGGGCTGAGATATGGGCCCTGAAAGGGGTCCCCCCCACCCTTAATGTGCATCTCTCAGCAGAGGCCCACGCACAAAGCTCCCAGCCCCGACAAACAGCTGATGAGAGCAAGGGCAGGGCAGGTGCTAAGAACTTTGCAAAGCAACACAACTGAAAAGCAACACCTTTGCAAACATGCAAAGGGCGGGGCAGGTGTGAAGAATTTTGCAAAACAATACAACTGCAAAGCAACACAAGCATGCAATGCAACACCTTTGCAACAGTGCAAAGCAACACCTGACACCTGGGAGTTTGCATACCATGGAAAGGGACAGAGGCAGCTAGCTATGCATAATGAGCAGGAGGGGGTGGAATTTCTCCTTTTGCATTGGACTTGGGACCAGGCAGATGCATTCTTTAAGTCACCATTTGAAAACCAGTTTTGAGCAAGCATCAAAATAACCTAACTGATCTTATGAATGAGGAAAAACCTGAAGAATAAAAATGAAGCCCCCCCTCAAACCAGGGAGAGAGAGACTGGAGGGGGAACTCACACCCCAGGCAGAACCGGCAAAAGCCCCCTTTGGCTTCCCCCCCCACCCACAGAAACTGCTCCCTCCCCACACACACACACAGACTCTGCTTTCCCCCACACACACACACAGAAAAGAAAAATTATAGATTAAAGCCCCCAAAGGGGTCTTACTGTGGCTGTCTTCTGTTCCAGCAGGAGGGCCTGGGAGGCTGGGTAATCCAATATGATTCCATTTGTATCCAATATAAGATCCATATGTATGCATCTCTCGAGGGTGATCCATTCATCCCAATAAGGAAAAGGGGAAAGCCCATATCTCGGGGGCCCCTGACCCAATGTTTACAAAACTTGGGTGGTCTCTTAAAAAGCCTTGTCTGAACTCCGCTGAAAGTTTGGGGTCGGCACACCCAAAAATGCGCCCCCTGCAGCCACGGAAAGAGAAAAGGGGGGAGCCGATATTTCAGCCCCCACTGAACCCATCTTTACAAAACTTGGGTGGTCTCTTAAGAGGGATTGTCTGAAGCTATGATAAAAGTTTGGGGGCTGCACCCCCAAAAAAGCGCCCCCTGCAGCCACGAAAATGGAAAAGGGGGGAGAGGAAAAAGGGGTGGAGCCCATATCTCGGGACCCCCTGACCCAAAGTTTACAAAACTTGGGGGATATCTTAAGAAGCCTTGTCTGATGCTCCGCTGAAAGTTTGGGGTCGGCACACCCAAAAATGCGCCCTCTGCAGCCATGGAAAGAAAAAGGGGGGAGCCCATATCTCGGGACCCCCTGACCCAATGTTTACAAAACTTGGGTGGTCTCTTAAGAAAACTTGTCTGAATATCCCCTGAAAGTTTGGGGTCTGTACCCCAAAAAATGTGCCCCCTGCAGCCACGGAAAGGAGCGAATGTGCACAAGCACCCCCTCACACACACATGAGGATTTCCCTCTCTCTATCTCTTTCCCCGGCTGGCCGCACATCAGCTGATTCCTCCAGTACTCAATCCTGACTGATTGGCCAGAAGAAGACCCAGCTTGGCCACCGATTGGCCGGGGGAGGAGAATGCTGCTTACTGAAGGTTATGCTGCTTACTGACGGACCCGAATTGGCCGAATTTATTCGCGAACTCCTGAACTCGCTGAATTCGGCCCCCCGGTTGCCCGCCAGTTTTGAGTTCGGTTCCTCCCAAACTAAAAACCGCCGAATCAAGGGAAATTCGGCTGATTTTCAGTTCGGGCCGAACCGAATTGACAGCCCTACTGTTCTTACCTTGTAATGTACAGCTACAAAAGAGTGAGTGGGATATTTTCTACCTCACATCCTGTGTTCATGCAATGGCCAGTGTCTTATGTGAACTAAGTGACGAGGCACCTAGAATATACCCCAGAATTCTTTGCTATGCCCAATCCATACCAGGCATGTAGAGATTCCTTGGCTGCCAAGTCAATGGGGACAGTGTTCCCTCAGGATGGAAAACTTATAGTCGCTGACATAAGGCACAGACAAGTGTGGGTGTGTGTATGCCGTCAAGTCACAGCTGACTTATGGTGACCCCATAGGATTTTTGGAACTCCCTCCCCAGGGAGATTTGTCTCTTTCCCTCTATAAGTGTCTTTTGCCAGTAGGTGAAGACTTTTTTGCTTCATCTGACATGCCCCCTACAGTGGTTATTGACCCTCCTTCCCCTTCAGGCACCTTTCATAAATAGAAATATTCAATATATACAAACCACTACTAAGCATATTCCAATAATAATTTTAAAACTCACTCATTACCTATAGCTTCACGCATACACTTTCTCAGTTTCCTTCCTTTAAATTAATTTAGCTAAGGCCATATCGCATAAGAAATAAAAATATTAATACAAATACCATCAAAACATGTACCACCGTAATAAGAGTCTAATACATTACATTTCATAGAAACAGACCATTCCCAGTAGCAGCAATGTGAGGAGCCACCTGGGATTTTTCAGTTTCTTTTAAAAATAAAAAAATAAAACTGGCAGTTGAATATTATTATATCCATATACATTATAACAATGGGTATTGGGTTCTCTGGATTCCAACCTTTCTTTTTTTTAAAGTAAATTTCTAGCTCCTTTCATTGTGTATATATAAGGGAAAAGGCATGTCTCCCCATTTGGAGCCTGGAAGTGGTGGTGGAGTTCTGCACTGACCTAGCCAGCCAGCAGAAAAGTGAGGGGGAGAGGAAGGGGAGGAGAGGATCCCACCAGTCTTTATTTTTAATGGCGGCAGGGCCAACGACCCTGGATCTACTTTTCAGCTCCCTTGAAATCGCTGTCATTTTTTTGAAAATACCAATAAGGTATTTTTTGGGATTTTTTCCAGTTCGGCTTTGCTGAACGCACACCCCAAATGTCCTCACCTCCAGCTCCCTGTGTATGGTATTGTTACACTGCTAATTGTCCTTTTGCAAATATATTTGAGAATATGTCAGACGTTTCCATTTAACTTCATTTTGAAATATTAGGGCTTTTGAAGACTGAATGCTTTGTACTTCTGCAGTCCTTTGCCCTTCTTCTGTACAAATGGAGGCATTAATATTTATGATACTTTATGGACAGCAGAATGTACATCTGTTCAACCAAGATCTTGCTAAATAGCAAGTGACTATCTTTTACTGAAGCAAGAAAGCTTCTCTTTCATTTAAAACAACAAGGGGAGTGTCAGGGCCATCTTTCTCCAAGCGATCTTTGCTGCATGAGTTTTCCAGTCCTTTTCTATATTTAGAAAAAAAATGGGTTACACTTAGGGTTGCCAACTCTGGCTTGGGGCATTCCTGGAGATTGGGGGTGGCTGAGCCTAGGGAGATTTGGGGAATTTAGGGATTGAAGAGTGCTCATTATGGATGTGATTCCATGGAGACTATGCTCCAAAGCTGCCATTTTCTCCAGAGTAACATCTCTGTAGTCTATAGATCAGATGTAATTTCAGGAGATCTCCGGTCACACCTGGAGGATGGCAACCCTAGCTACCCAGGCCACTTGTTGAAGAAGAATAAAACAAGTGTAGGTGATCTTTTCTTCTGTCTTTTTTCATTATTGCTGTTTTTCACAAGAAGAGATTCATGGATCATTGAGCTTACATGGCAAAAAAGTGTCAAAGAGAATTTCTCTGTCATGCAAAGAAAGGATTTGGATGATTACAGAAGCACATTTTCTTTGATTCGAGCATAACAAAGGGCTAGTTTTTCAAATATGAGATACTGGGTCTTTTTATAATGTACTGAATAATCTTACTTGCTCAGTAAGAGTTTAAAGGGTTCGGTATATGACATATTACAAGAATTACCAAGAGATGAGATTGCATGTTGAAGTGGTTGCTTCTCTGTGCTTGGGAAGTTAAAAAAATACAATTATATCTCTAACCTTCTCTATAGCATATCTCCATAAAACAGAGACTCAATGGAAAAGGGAGGCTGAGGGAAAGCTAGTGAAGTGAGATGGCTATAGATGCAAGATGGTTCAAATCTTTGTCACCCATGAACTCACTAGGTAACTTTTAGCAAACAATTTTCTCTAATTTCTCCATCTACAATGTGGGTACTGTTAATACTAGCCTATCTTAGGGGCTGAACATTGTTGATACACTATATGAATGTTATGTATTATTGTTGGCACTGAAATTTTTTGCAAAAATCCAAATTTATATTTACATGTTTATTTACAGAGAACTGATCTCTGTTGCCTGGAGATCATCTGTAATCCCAGGAGATCTTCAGCCACCACCGGGAGGTTGGCAACTTTAATTACAAAAGACTGTGATGATGGGGTTCCCCCATGTGAAGTAATGTGCTGAGTGATTTTTTTCAAGACGCGCCCATATCGGAAAAAGAACACCTAGTGGTCAACTTATCTTCCAGGACCTTGACTTCCATTGAGGAAAGAGTCCTGAGCTATGGGTTGAATTTTGTGCCGACGCCCAGCTACTCCTCCTTCCAAACCCATGTGGACCTCTTTAAAATGCTTCGACTTGTGAAATTAAAAGATCATTTCAAAAATAAAAATGCTTCTATTACTCCTTTTCATCCCAAATCTAGATTTATTCCTAACACCAGCAATCCAATGATTACTGCGTTCCAGACGGCAGTTAATAGAGATATTGAAGAACTAGAGAGGAGACATATTCCTAAGCAATATAATTTAACCAAAATAGAGAAAGCTGCCTTAGAGGGACTAGAGTCAGATAATGATCTTATCATTCATCATTCATGCGGATAAAGGCAGGGCTATAGTGCTGCAAAATAGAAAGGATTACGTAGAAGAAATTATGAGGCACTTGGATCAAATTGAGTACTATCAAAAAATCCCCAAAGACCCTACTGATATTGTCTCTAATCTGATTGTCAAAGTTGTACAAGAAGCCCTTCATGATGGCAGTATTAATAACACCACTGCTCAATTCCTGGTTAACAAATACCCAAGAATGCCGGTTCTGTATACATTACCAAAGATACATAAACCTGGGAGAATTCCTCCAGGACGTCCGATTGTGTCGGCATCACAAAGCGTTTTGGAACCAGTTGCACAGTATTTAGATTTTCATCTCAGACAATTCGCTGTAAATACGGAATCATTTATAAAAGATACTAGTGATTTCGTTAGATATATAGAAAATGTAGATACCGGGAGACTGCATCTTGGCAACTGTGGATGTGGTCTCACTATATACTAATGTCCCTTTAAATGACGCTCGCCGCATTATTGAAACCCTTCTTGAATCCCGAGTAGATCCCATTCCCTCAAAAAAGTTCTTGATTGCCTTAATTGACATTATGTTTAAACACAATTTTTTTAGGTTTGATAACCAACTATACCTACAAACTGGGGGTATTGCTATGGGGTCTCCTGTGGCCCCCACCGTTGCAAATATATTTATGGTCGACTTTGAAAATAAGTACATTTAACAACCACCCCTTTAAGAATGAGATCTGGGGGTATCGACGGTACATTGATGATTTATTATTTCTGCTCTCCCCGAATGTTAATTTTGAGCAATTTTTAGCATGGCTGAATAGCTGTGCTAATATTCAGTTTACCGGGAAATCAAATAAAATGCAAATACCTTATTTGGATACATTGGTGTACAAGGGTGATAATAATAGACTGGCTGTGACACTGTATAAGAAGATCACTGATAGGAATGCTCTGCTGCATTTTCAATCCTTTCATCCCAGACATATGAGGGAAAATTTGCCTTATGGGCAGTTTTTGCGGATTAAACGCAATACCACTCACCCGTCTGATTACCAACAGAATGCAGCAACATTGGAAGCCTCTTTAAGGGACAGGGGCTACCCTGCAACTGTCATTCAAAAGGCAAGAATGAGAGCAGATGTCATAGATCGGAAACCTTGATATATAGAAACCCAAAGGATAGGCAGTCTGAACAACCTTTAGCCTTTGCTGTTCAGCATAGTCATTTATCAGCACATATTTCTAGGATTATAAAACAACACTGGCATCTTTTGTCAGATATTCCAGGATGTGCTGTACCTCCTAAAATAGGATACAAAAAGACCAATTCACTAAAAGATAGGCTTGTGCACTCAGACATATATAAGGCCTCAACAGACATTCGACAGTGGGACATTTCAAATGTCATCAATGTCTCGCGTGTAATTTTGCTCTGGAGGTAAAAGAATTTAAAAGAACTGATTCTGATTTTACTTTCAAGATACATTCCATCTCTAACTGCAATACTAAATATTGTATTTATTGTTTAATTTGCCCCTGCCAGCGTATTTATGTTGGTTCCAGTATTCGACCGATCAAGGCTTGGATATTGGAACATAGGTCCAGAATTAGGGCGGGCATAACTTCAGCTCCAGTCGTTGAACACTTCCTTCAGTGTAAACATAATGAGAATTTGAGGTTTTTTGTAATTTGGCGTCTACAACCCAATAGATTTAACAGAAGTGATAATGAAAGACTTTTAAGACACAAGGAATCTTACTTCATACATATTTTGAACACCATGGCACCCCATGGCTTGAACTTGGAGAATGATCTTTCCTGGTTTTTGTAAGATGATAATGCGTAATATCACTTTAAGGATCATTCTCAGGCACTGGTGCATCAGCTGGCTCATGTAATACACACCTGATGGGTATTTAGTTTACTGAATATGCTATGTGAATAACGCCACTTGAGTCCTTACCAGGACTGGAAGGAACTCAGCATCTTACCCCTCTGGGGAAGTATTATGCACTTTATTCTGGAAAAGGTTATTCTTTGAAACCTGATATCATGGATGTTGATATAGGATTGCATGCATTGCATCTTTTGTAGTATTTGAACTATTCATTGTAACTTAATTATTGTTATTTATTGAAACGTATTTATTGGATTTTAAAGAGACTGCAGAATAGAAAAATTTGTATTTATTATGTTGTACAGGAAGAACTGATGAAGAACTGAGCCCTTGTGCTCCGAAACGATCGTATTCTCCTTGACTGTTCATCTTGCAGCATCTGTTTTGAGAAAAGACTAAGATAATTACTTCAAAGGACTTATTTGATACTTACCAGATGGAATTCAAATGAGCTGTGGAAATTTTGTACATCCACTGTTGTACTGAATGTATGTGTTGTTGGTGGTTTCACTACCACATACTGTAAAGTGTATATGTAGCTATAATATACTAGCATTGTTAGCAGCATTGCTCCTGTACTGGTTTTCTCATCCTCCTGATAATAGTACAGAGGTGTCTTTTTTCTTCTTCACCACCGGGAGGTTGGCAACTTTAATTACAAAAGACTGTGATGATGGGGTTCCCCCATGTGAAGTAATGTGCTGAGTGATTGCTCACACAGTGCATCGTGTGGTAGTTAATGTTAGAGAAATAGCTGTGGGAACATGGAGGTGCAATTGCTCCTGGTTTTTGCTGCCTGCAAAAATAGCAGGGTCTGAAATGTGATGATCCGGAAGCTGGGCAAAGATGGGACAATCTTCTCTTCCCTTTGAAGACGATGAGGAGGTGGATGGAATTTGACTGAGCTGAGGAGGTAGTCTTCCACATTACCTTGGATGGTGAGAGAAACTGTCAAGTGGCAAGAAACATATGGTATGAAGGTGCACAATATAACCAACCTTTGGGAAGCTAAGGGAGCCAGCATGGTGTAGTGGTTAAGAGTGGTGGTTTGGAGCGGTGGAATCTGGAGAGCCGGATTTGATTCCCCACTCCTCCACATGAGCGGCGGACTCTAATCTGGTGAACTGGGTTGGTTTCCCCACTCCTACAGATGAAGCCATTGAAATGCTGCCAGGAGGCAGCGCCTGCACCCAAGTCCCAAGCTGCGGCGTCCGGTACCGGCATGGATGCCACCTGTGATGGACTAAGTCATCATGGATTAAATGGCCACTTACGCTGGCGTGGGGTCATGCCCCTAAGGAGCTTCACCTCTTCCCTTCAGGATTGCAGCCTTAGTCCTACACCTTGCTTCCTGTTATTTAACCAATGTTTAAAACATGAGAGAACCCATCCACTTATCCTACAACTGCTAAGTTTACTCATTGCCAGCGAAAACAACCTGAGACCACAAAAACACTACTTGCCAAAAGATATTCATAAAAATGAATGCTTATTATGAGGTTTCCTGTCAAACAACATGCTGCCCACCTTAAAGGCTGAACCAAGCAATCATCCAAATCTACAGAAAGCTCATTGGAAAGGAACAAGGCCACTGTTGCAAAGGCTTAGAATAGAGTTGCCAGGTCCCTCTTGGGCGGGAAGTTTTTTGGATGGAGCCTGAGGAGGGTGGGGTTTGGGAAGGGGAAGGACTTCAATGCCATACAGTCCAATTGCCAAAGCAGCCATTTTCTTCAGCTGAACTGATCTCTGTCGGCTGGAGGTCACTTGTAATAGCAGGAGTTCTCCAGCTACTACCTGGAGGTTGGCAATCCTAGCTTGGGACCATGTCGCAGAGGAGCATGTCATTCTCATTTTGGCATATCTAACAAATTCCAGCATGAAGCGGGTGTGGGGACTCATAGAGGGAGAGGCAGCCTATATGAAGCAATTGGGAAAACTGCTTGCCCATGTATCTTAATAATCTAGGCAGTTGAAATTACAAAAAACTTAAGCTGGAAACTCGAGAGGTGCACGACATATTTTTAGGGTTGCCAACCTCCAGGCACCAGCTGGAGATCTCCTGCTATTACAACTGATCCCAGCTGATAGAAATCAGTTCACCTGGAGAAAATGACCGCTTTGGCAATTGAACTCTATGGCCTTGAAGTCCCTCCCCTCCCCAAACCCCGCCATCCTCAGGCTCCGCCCCAAAAACCTCCTGCCGGTGGCGAAGAGAGACCTGGCAACCCTACATATTTTAAAGGTAATTCACAGTGGGTCGCCGTGTTAGTCTGTCTGCAGTGGTAGAAAAGGGCCAGAGTCCAGTAGCACCTTCAAGACTAAGAAGAATATTTTCTGGTAGGGTATGAGCTTTCGTGAGCCACAGCTCACTTCTTCAGATACCATCTGATCTTCTGATACCAGGTATCTGAAGAAGTGAGCTGTGGCTCACGAAAGCTCATACCCTACCAGAAAATATTTGTGTTAGTCTTTAAGGTGCTACTGGACTCTTGCCCTTTTCTAATATTTTAAAGGGGCATTAACATGTACCCCATATGCCTATGTCCCCAGTAGCTACCACAACACTGGCATCCATGGTTTTTTTTTTTTAAATCACAATTTAAAATATTCTTAGGTTTTCTTTTCTCCCATGTGCTTCAGATCTCGCTACGCCTCCGAGGAGTCCCTCTCTGCAACCGTTAATTCCCAGTGGGTCGCCGTGTTGGTCTGTCTGCAGTAGTAGAAAAGGGCAAGAGTCCAGGAGCACCTTAAAGACTAACAAAGATATTTTCTCAGTGGGTCGCCGTGTTTGTCTGCAGTAGTAGAAAAGGGCAAGAGCCCAGTAGCACCTTGAAGACTAACAAAAACATTTTCTGGCAGGGTATGAGCTTTCTCATATCTGCATCTGAAGAAGTGAGCTGTGGCTCACGAAAGCTCATACCCTGCCAGAAAATATTCTTGTTAGTCTTTCAGGTGCTCCTGGACTCTGGCCCTTTTCTACTACTGCAACCGTTAAGTGATCCGAAGTAACGGGCAAGAGGATATCTGGCGGCTTCACCTCCTGATACTGCGCATGCCCACAAGAAACTTGCTGGGTAGTAACGAGCAAGTCCTGGAGGAGGCCATAAAGGGAATCGGGACACCGGGGGGGGGGGGGGCGTCTGGTAAAGAAAAGGACGAAGCCCAGCTACGGCCAATGTCCCCCTTTCCGCGCAAAAACTTACTTTGGCCGCCGGAACCGATCGTCTCCAGCTGCTAGGGAAGCCCGGACCGTTTGGGGGCCGGGATCGGCGACGCTCAGTCCGCAGAGGCCGCTTCCTTCCGTCGTCCCCGGCTCCTTCCTGCTGTCGCCTCGCCTCTGCCCTTCTTTCCCAGCGATGCAGCCCTACACGGTCAATATCAAGCTGTCGGCTCGGACGCTCACTGGGGCGCTCAACCCTCAGAACCGGGGAGCGGCGGACTGGTGAGTGGAGACAGGGCCGCGGGGGGCCGGAGGGCCGCCTACACCCCCCACCCCACCCCGTGGGCACGGGGGCGCGCTTAGGGGGCGAGCCTGCGCGGCAGGCTGGGAGGTGGGCCGGTGTTGTGTGTGTGTGTGTGTGTTGAGTGCCGTCAAGTCGCTTCCGACTCATGGCGACCCTATGAATGAAAGTCCTCCAAAGTGTCCTATCCTTGACAGCCCTGCTCAGATCCTGCAGACTGAAGGCTTCCTTTATTGAGTCAATCCATCTTTTGCTGGGTCTTCCTCTTTTCCTGCTGCCCTCAACTTTTCCTAGCATGACTGTCTTTTCCAGTGACTCTTGTTGCCTCATGACATGACCAAAATACGACAGCCTCAGTTTAGTCATTTTAGCTTCTAGGGTCAGTTCAGGCTTGATTTGATCTATAACCCACTGATTGGTTTTTTTGGCAGTCCACGGTATCCGTAACGGTCTCCTCCAACACCACATTTCAAAGGAATCTATTTTCTTCCTATCACCTTTCTTCACTGTCCAGCTTTCACACCCATACATAGTCATAGGGAATACGATGGCATGAATTAATCTAGTCTTGGTGGCCAGTGACACATCCTTACACTTCAAAATATTTTCTAGCTCCTTTATGTGGCTGCCCTTCCCAGTCTTAATCTCCTTCTGATTTCTTGTTGTGTTGTGTTTGGCGCCGTGCTAATGTGCTGAATGGGAGGTCGAAGGGGAGTGTGGTGTGCTTGACCCAGTGGTGAGGGGACTGTTGTTACACTCCTTGAGGGGGGGGATGTTGGGGAAAGGGGATTCAGCTTTCATTGGGGTGAGGGGAGCTGGCTGGAAGGTGCATTGAAGTGGATAGAAAGCGGGAGGGCAGAAGAAGAAGAGTTGGTTTTTGTACGCCGACTTTCTCTACCACTTAAAGAAGAAACAAACCGGATTACAATCACCTTCCCTTCCTCACAACAGACACCCTGTGAGGCAGGTGAGGCTGAGAGAGCTCTAAGAGAACTGTGACTAGCCCAAGGTCACCCAGCTGGCCTTATGTGTAGGAGTGGGGAATCAAACCCTGTTCTCCAGATTAGAGTGCACCCCTCCAAAGCACCACTCTTAACCGCTACACCGCATTGGCTCTTGTGAAAGAGGGAGGGAAAGAAGACAAGGAGAGTATGGAACATAAGCCATACAGACCAGTATGGGTCAGTCCATCTAGTCCATCGCCCATCTAGGTCAGTCTTGTATTTTGCAAAGTGCCCTGGAATACCCATTGTAGAAGTGTGAGGGCTCAGATCCGTCTATCCATTTTTATCCTGCCCTTACTCCAGGTGGCGCACATGGCCTCCCCATCTCTCGTGAGGTAGTTTAGGCTGAGGGAGTGTGGCTAACCTATTATCACCCATTGGCTTCATAGCAGAGTGGGGATTTGAAGCCATTACAACATACTGGCTTGGCCCAGCCTCTGCTTGATGCCCCTTGGCAGGTGGCATTGAAGTATACCACTTCTGAACATGGAGATATGCTACCTCTTAACTTTCAGCCACAATGGGTAATAGCCAAGAGTCTGTTTCATTCCCTTTAAAAACATCTAAATTAGGGCCATTGCTACATTCTGTGGCATTGAGTTCCACAAGTTAATTAAGCATTGGGTGAAGTACTTTCGTTTTGTCCATTCTGAATCAGTTTCACAAGATGATCTCCAGGTACTGCATTACAGGTGAGGGAGGAAAATTTCTCTTTATCTTCCTGTCTGATGAAGGGAGCTTTGACTCTTGAAAGCGTATACCCCCCAAATCTTGTTCGTCTCCAAGATGCTGCTGGAGACTCGAATCTTGCCGTTCTACTGCAGACTGACAAGGCTACCCCCTGAAACTCTTTTAATCCACTTTCTCCATACACAGACATAATTGTGTGAATGTCTATCATGTCTATCATGCATGCACTTGGGGGTGGGGGGAGTTATCCTCAAAGGGAAGGTGTTTCAACCCCTTAACTATTTTGTTGCCCTTGTTGTGTCTATAGACATGTCTATATTATCCTTTTTGAGGTGGAGCAACCAAAATAGTACATGGTGTTTCAAATGTTGCTGCACTATAGATCTATATAGATAATGCTAAAAAAAATTATGGATTTGAAGGGGTGGCCACCTGTCTGTCTCATCTTGCATAATGGGAATTGTGTGCCACCTCTGATCGTAATGATTTTAAGTTATGTAATTTTATTGTTGATTGTCTATTGATGCTGGTGCGATTATTGTATGGCTTTTAAGTGTTGTTCCCCACGCGGTGGCTGGGGAGGGAGGGCTAGAAATTTGAAAAATAAATAAAGGTACTAGAGGATCATGAAAAGCTATGGCTGGTTTTAAAGGAAATGGGTGTGCCACTACATCTGATCGTTTTGATGCGCAACCTGTACTCTGGACAAGAGGCCTCAGTTAGAACAGAATATGGAGAAACGGAATGGTTTCCAATTGGCAAAGGTGTCAGACAAGGATGTATTTTATCTCCCTATCTCTTCAATCTATATGCAGAACATATAATTAGGAAAGCTGGATTAGATTTAGATGAAGGTGGAGTGAAAATTGGAGGGAGGAACATTAATTTGAGATATGCTGATGACACTACATTATTGGCAGAAAATAGTGAAGATTTGAAACAAATATTGCTGAAAGTTAAAAGAGAAAGTGCCAAAGTAGGACTACAGCTGAACATCAAGAAAACAAAAGTAATGACTACAGGAGAATTACACAACTTTAAGGTTGACAATGAGGAAATTGAAATTGTTCAAGACTTTCCATTCCTTGGCTCCACCATCAACCAAAAGGGAGACTGCAGCCAAGAAATTAGAAGGAGATTGAGACTGGGAAGGACAGCCATGAAGGAGCTAGAAAAGATTTTGAAGTGTAAGGATGTGACTGGCCACCAAGACTAGATTAATTCATGCCATCATATTCCCTATTACTATGTATGGGTGTGAAAGCTGGACAGTGAAGAAAGCTGATAGGAAAAAAATAGATTCCTTTGAAATGTGGTGTTGGAGGAGAGTGTTACGGATTCCATGGACTGCCAAAAAAACAAATCAGTGGGTTATAGATCAAATCAAGCCTGAACTGACCCTAGAAGCTAAAATGACTAAACTGAGGCTGTCGTATTTTGGTCACGTCATGAGACGACAAGAGTCACTGGAAAAGACCGTCATGATAGGAAAAGTTGAGGGCAGCAGGAAAAGAGGAAGACCCAACAAGAGATGGATTGACTCAATAAAGGAAGCCACAGCCTTCAGTTTGCATGATCTGAGCAAGGCTGTCAAAGATAGGACATTTTGGAGGACTTTCATTCATAGGGTCGCCATGAGTCGGAAGCGACTTGACGGCACTTAACACACACACACACACACTAGAGGAGAGGCATATGTCAGTGGCCACATAGAACAAAAGTAGAAGGCTATCCTCACTAGAAGATTGGGGAGGGGACCCTCTTACTAATGGTAAATGTTTTAGTGGGATATTGGTATTAGCTACATAATAACCAAGACTGTGGATCATGATGTTTAATCCTACAATAGTTGTCTTTTTTTACATGGCTTTGTTTTCTTTGTGGATCCCAGCCGCAACAGTTCAGCTAAGTGTCAACTAATATGAAGTACACAATAAACAACAAGTAAAATTATCTTTCTTTTTAGGGGCTGGCAAGGCTTGATTGCATATGGATGCCATTCTCTTGTTCTAGTGATTGATTCCAAGACTGCTCAGACGCTACAGGTTTTGGAAAGACACAAAGCTATTGTTGTAAAGGTAATCATCTTTTTAAAATACCTTTAGGAGGATTGCAAAATCAATATTTTATCACTGAATAAGAAAAAAAATGTATAATCTAAAATGAACGAATGACTAAAGCTAAAATTCAAAACAGTCATTGGAATGGGGCTTCAGGGAGGAAGGATATGATGCAGTGCAGAGAGCTGTACCAAGAAGGGGGGGAATCAGCAGAAATCCCCCCCATACACACACAACACACGCTCCTGGGAGGGGGTCCAGGGGGATTGAAGAAGGGGGAGAGATCTGTGAGTTCATTCCATTTTGGTTCACAGATCTAACCCACGGCTTTACCCCCGGACTCGTCATTTGTAAGAAGATTCTGCGGCTTATTTTTTTAATCACATTCCATATATTTATGATGTTACATTTTTCTGTTTTATTTATATTATAAATCTGTCAATAGTGTAAACTAGCCCATTTCTTTAATGACTTTTTAATGATGTTGTTAGCCAAAAATTATCTAAACTACTAGTTGCTCCAGTTTATGTACACATAACTGTCATTTTATTTCATATCTTTAGGTTAAATGGGCTAAAGAAAATTATCACCACAATGTTGGGTCACCTTATTCTTTGCGCTTAGCCTCAGCTGATGCCTCTGGAAAGATCATTGTTTGGGATGTGGCTACAGGAGCTGCTCGCTGTGAAATCCAAGAGCACACAAAACCCATCCAGGGTAAGAGAACTGCTCTGTTTGCGTGCTGTAGTGGTTAGGAGAGGTGGACTGTAATCTGGAGAGCCGGTTTTCATTCCCTAATCCTCCACATGAGTGGCGGACTCTAATCTGGTGAACTGGGTTTGATTCCCCGCTCCTCCCTATGAAGCCTGCTGGGTGACCCTGGGCTAGTCACAGTTCTCTCAGAACTATCTCAGCCCCACCTGCCTCACAAGGTGTCTGTGGTGGGGAAGGGAAGGCAATTATAAGCCGGTTTGATTCTTCTTAAAAGGTAGAGAAATTCGGCGTATAAAAACCAACTCTTCTTGTTCATCATCTTCATCATTGTGGCAGAACAGTAAATGCACTTCCTACCGAAAAGAAAGAATGATGTCAAGGAATTACTGTTCTTAGGCAGACTCCAGATCTTTGTGTAATTGTCTTTCGTTTATCATATCTGTGCATTGCCGTTTGCTTTTAAGTAAATATTTGTATTCCTTGTGCAGGAGTACCTTACTTGGCATTTGTTTTGAAGTGTTTAGTTGCTGTGTTGTGAGGAGGGAGGGATGAAGAAAGAGAGAGATTTTAAGGACAATATAACATGTATTTCATGCTTGCTGTGGCGAATGAGGCTTTATTTTACGTCTGAAAATAGTTTTAGTCTTTTTGTGAATGTTATTGATGCTTGGAAAGTTTCTTTATGGCATATTTAAAAAAAACCTGAGTTTTTCTTTAAAAGAATTGTTTGATGATGGAAATGTGTATAGAAATAGGGCCTAGGGGTTGCTAAGTTCTTTCATAATAGCAGGACTTATCTTCTCTCCCCGCACTTTTTTTTTTGCTGCCTTTAAAAAAGTTACTTAAAAAAGAACATAAGAAAAGCCATGCTGGATCAGACCAAGGCCCATCAAGGCCAGCAGTCTATTCACACAGTGGCCAACCAGGTGCTTCCAGGAAGCCCACAAACTAGACAACTGCAGCAGCACCATCCTGCCTGTGTTCCATAGCACCTAATATAATAGGTGTGCTTCTCATAATGGAGACAATAGGTATGCATCATGACTAGTATTCATTTTGACTAGTAGCCATGGATAGCCCTCTCCTCCATGAATATGTCCACTCCCCTCTTAAAGCCTTCCAAGTTGGCAGTCATCACCGCATCACGGGGCAGAGAGTTCCACAATTTAGCTATGCGTTGTGTGAAGAAATACTTCCTTTTATCTATTTTGAATCTCTCGCCCTCCAGCTTCAGCATATGATCCCGCGTTCTGGTTTTATGAGAGAGGGAGAAAAGCTGCTCCCTGTCCACTCTCTCCATACCATGCATAATTTTATAGACCTCTATCATATCTCCCCTTAACCTCCTTCTTTCTAGGCTAAACAGCCCTAAGCATTTAAACCTCTCATGGCTTGGATGCTATGGTAAATGTCTACTAGTTGGGTATGTGTGGATTTTTAATGCCCCTCCCCCCAGGAGCAGTGTCTTAGCAATCATTTTAGGCAATAGCAGAAAGAGGGAGGCGAAGAAGTCCTGTTCTGCGGAATGAAATCTCTACTGTTGGTAGAGTTTTCCTACAGGATCCAAGCCCATGGCTCACGCCCACTGTGTCTCTTCAAAGAATCTCCCTGTCTACTGTTTCCTCCCTGGTTGACAATTACAAGTTCTCACAGGTGCCGTCCATAGCTTCGCCTCTTTTATTTTGTTTATATGCATGTTTACCTCCCTCTTCACACAGTCCTTTGTCCCATTTTGATACTACCTTGCCTCGGTCTCATTGCTGAGGCAGCATAAATAAATGTATGTTGCTCAGAGCTTAGTAGGTGCTATTACATCTTAATGAAAGTATTTAATTTAACTTGCCCTGATATTTCTATTTGACTGGATTAGTCCTTTGGGGAAAGGGCTATAGGGTCTGTGGAGCAGGGCCTATGCTTTTTAGTTCTTTTACACATGGCTAACTATATCCGCCCCCTAAGCATGTTAATGGTGAGTTCAAGAGGGGAGCCACTCAGTTGCTAGGTGACGGTTTCAGTTAGAATTACCTCCGTAGCTACTTGTCAGTAGATGGTGGTGCTTGTAAGCTAGCATGTAGTGTGAGAGAGGATTGCTTTGGTGTTACTGTAGCATTTAAGCCTGTACACTTGGTCTCGTTCCACATATGCATGTGTTTGTTTTTCTATTGTGGGGAAAAGAGATTTTTGGTCTTTCTCCTAGGTAGAAAGTTAATAGATATTCCCAAACAACCTTCTGTCTTCCCTTTTGTTCAGCTTTTTGAATGCTCTTTTTATCCGCATCAGTGGAGCATTAGAGGTACACTGAAACATGTACAGACTGACAGGCATGAGCCAGAACAAATAAAGTTGTGCTGGGTTCCCATGTACACAAGCATAGAATTGGATCCTGCCGCGTTTTCTATGGGCACAAGATGGAAAAGGAGTATATAAAAACCTGAAAATGTGGGGGGGGGGGGGCAGTGTGAACAGCGATGCTGCTCCACCAAAAAGGTAGTGCAGCAACATTGTTGCATTAGGGGGCATTCCAGGGCTGAAATGCCCCGGGAACACCTCCTGGGACGCTGGCACGGGAACTTGTGCCGGGAGGATGCCAGCAAGAGGCTGCGCAGGCGTCCGAGGTCTCCGCTGCCGCCGCAGTCCAAAGGGCCGGCGTAAGTGCCCCTACGCCGGCGTCCATGCCAGTTTGCACAGCGCAAGTGACATGAACACTGGAGTAGGGGTCACGCTATCTCCTAAGGCGATTCGGCCCCCAACCTCAGGAATGCACTGTTAGGATATGAAGGAAAAAGCTAAAACCACAGATTATTTAATACTTTAACGTGTCTTGTGTGTAAGACGAACATCCACAAAATTGACAGACTCCAGTTGAAATACAGTGTAAACATTGGCTTTAGGTCAAGTTTGCCAAGTCAGCAGGTCTCTGACTCCTTATTTAAAATATGCTGAAAAACAAGGATGTAAAACTAAGTAAGGTTTCTTGCTTCCTAATGAATGTTGCTTTTTAAAAATTTAAATTCCATGTATTAATTCTTAATTGTATCCCATAGTGGCCCCAAGATAGCCCTTCTAATGCAGTATGAGAGATTCTGTTGATCCTAACACAAAAAAACAGGCCATGGCTTGTTATTAGATAGGATTTCAAGGAGGACAGTTTCTGAGACAGCTTTGGGGCCCATTACTGAAGGGGGGTGAAGCTCCTTAGGAGCTGGTGTGACCCCATGCCGGCGTAGGTGCCACCTTATCACAGAAGGGAAAGCCCATGCTGGCATGGGGGGGCGTTCCTGGGGCATTCCCAGGTGGCCGTTTCGCCCCAAGAACGCCCCCTTGAGTGGTATCAGGGCTGTGTCACCTTTTTCGGTGATGCAGCTTCGCTTTTCACTATGGGGTATTTTCCTCCTTTTTAAAATGGTATACTTTTATATGGTATACTTTTAAAATGGTATACTTTCCCTCCGTGGATTCTCCCCCCTTCAGGAATGGGCTGTAAATGTTTGATCATACTGTGTGTGTTTATGTCAGATGCCGCTTAGGCCTGGGGTGTCAACCTCAATTGTTATGAGGGCCGGATATGACATAAATGTCACTTGGGCCAGATTGAGAAGGGGGGGGAGTTTGCCACGGCTGGCTCATGGGCTGGGTAAGAACTGTCAAGGGGCCGGATCCGGCACTTGGGCCTTATGTTTGACACCCCTGGCCTAGACATTACTTGTATTATTTCATAATATTTGAGTCCAGTGAATTAAATTGTTAAGAAATAAATTACCATAATTTGGTCACAGTTTGATAAACTTTCCATATACTGGCGTACTTTCCCATTGGGAGTAAAATGGTTTGCAGCCATCACAACATCCTGGGGCAAGGAGTTCCATAGTTTAAATATTCGCTGTGTGAAGAAATACATCCTTTTATCAGTTTTGAATATCTCCCTCTCCAGGTTCAGCAGATGACCCAGCATTCTAGTATTATGAAAGAGAGTGAGAAAAACTTCTCCCTATCCACTCTCTCCATACCATGCATAATTTTATAGACCTCTATCATGTCTTCCCTTAACCACCTTCTTTCTAAGCTAAACAGCCATAAGCATTTTAACTGCTCCTCATAGGGCAGTTAGTTGATTTAGCTCCTTCTCCTGTACCTTTAAACTCTCTTGTGGGTTTTTTTCTGAAGAAGCTGTATATCTCCTGCTGTTTTTAGTACTAACCACATCCTCATTAACATTACAGTTGTACATTGGTTTTATTCCTGAAGTAAAATTCACAGCATCTTGGAGAAATGAAATTTCCGACATGTGCTTTTACAAATAATTGATAGTTTGTTTTCAAAGCTGTCTCATAAAATTTTTCATGACCCAGTGTCACCGAAAGGTTTTTCCCCCCTTTCTCTGACTGTGTTGCCTGAAATATCACTGAAGTAATTTGAATTTTGTTTTGATTGCTTCTTATGATGAAGTGGGAGCAATATGGTAAAAGACTAATTTGTAGACACAGTAGTGAATAATATTGTGTAGGCTTAAGGAATGTGATTTTTTTTTTTTAGTCCGTGTATGAATTGCTGCTGGTGTCATTTCATTCAAGTTCTTCCCCGATAGTTTATTTGAATGTGTTGAATGTTTGGGTAGTCCACAATGAAGGTTATCTTGTGTTATCCAAAGTGTGGAAAGATCTAAAGAGTGCCATTTTATTTCTTCAACCTACTCCAAACTTGAAGTAGACATCTGAAGGCCATTATAATTTGAAAGTCTCATCCCCTCCAATAATTATTGCGGAGTTTTCTTTGACAATTAGTGTTAAGTGATAGGAAAACGAAGTGGTGAGGCAAAAGAGAACACCTTAAGTTTCAGGAAGTGGTATATGCTGCAATAAACCACAATTGTTCTCCATTGTTGGTAATCATTGGCTTGGAGCCTGTACAAGTGCCTTTGATGGGCTGTGGTGGAATAGTTTTCTGCAGAAGGGTTTGTAATCCTCCAACAGTTATTTTTTATTATTATTACCAAGTTTTGGGCTGTGTCGTGTTACAATGATTTCCCATGTGGTGGGATGTAACCCAGCAATTTTGATGTGAGAGTCTATTGGCCACTGGTAATGCCTCTTAGACTGCATAGCAGAAGAGCTGAGTGTTTCACTTAGAGATTTAAGAAATGCTGATGGTGTCTTGAGCTCTGAAAACTGCTTAGATCTATCTAGTACATTTTATTCATCCTTCCCCAAGAGCTCAGGCTAGTGTGCATAGCTTTCCTTTCCCTATTTTATCCTCACAATAACTTTGAGATTTAGAGAGAGTGACTAGTCCTTAGGTGACCTAGCAATCATTATGGCAGTATAGGGATTTGAACCCATGCCTCCCAGATCCTAGTTGAACACGTAAAATATTATACCATCCTGATACACCTGGAACCTCTCTGTGTGCTACTTTCATTGCTATGTGCTACTTTCATTGATTATTTACTCGTAAGCTTGTTAGATATACGTATAAATCAGTATGTATTAGAATTGAACGGCTTTATTTGTCTTGAAGTGCTGTCTTACTTCTCAGGAGTGTTTGCCAAGGATAGTTAACCGGATTGAGATCTGATCTAAAGGGCATTGGGGGAGAGCTCCAGGGGCATAAGGAGGCTTCCGAGGCCTTCCCTTTTAACCTCAGCTTCCGGCCCTGTCTGTTAATGTGCTGCTGATACCTGGTTTTTGGAATATTGCAAGAAGCCTCAGTACATATGTGAAAGTGCCTGGGCATGCTCAACAAGCTATTGGGAATCCATTTTATCTAAGTATTATGGCATTTTATGGACATCAGTTTTTTTTTATTTTCAAAATTACCTCACCTCAATACACTCACTGTGAACCAAGTGTGAATACAAATTACACATTTCTCAGCCAAACATGTGGACTTAGTACTTCCTAACTGCTTGCATATGGTGTAGGGTTGCTAACCTTCAGTTGACACCTAGAGATCTCCTTCTATTGCAATGGATCTCCAGCCGACCAAGATCAATTTCCCTGGAGAAAATGGCGGCTTTGGAAGTTGGGCTCTGTGGCATTATACCCTGCTGAGGTCCCTCCCCTCTCCAGACCCTGCCCTCCCCAGGCTCCACTCCCAAAATCTCCAGGTATTTCCCAACCTGGAGATGGCTGCCTAATATTGTGTGCGTGCCAGTTGTACATTACCAGTTGATTATTTACCATTTGTGTGTTGTCAGATATTTCATGAAACCAGGAATGCCACTGTGGTAAACAGCAACCTACCTTTTTATTTACCCACTTTTTCATTTGTTAGCAAGGAGCTGGTTGTCCCCTAGCCCTGCGGGAGTTAGGGCCACATCTAGAAACTTTATTTTCCACATTTTTATCCCATCTTTCCCCAAAGCGCTTGGGGTAGCATATATCATCTTTACCTTCTCCATTTTATCCTCACAACAACCCTGGAAGATGTTAAGCTGAGAGAGAGTGACTGGCCCAAGGTCACCCAGCAGACTTCAGGAGGAAGTGGGGATTTGAGCGTGGGTCTCCCGGATCCTATTCTGACACCCTAACTGCCACCAGCTCTAGAAGTCTCTGTTATTAGCCTCCTGTATGCAGTATGCAGACATACTGAATCAGTCAGTTGTCTTAAGTAAGCCGCAGACTTTAAAAACTGTTTTTTGTTGTTCCTTATTGTTTTGTTTTAATTCTATTTGATTTTCAGTTTTAAAAAACGGTCTAGTTTTTATATAGCCTCTGGTTTCTAGGAGAAAAGTAAAAGAAAGGAATTGCTTAGGAAATGTGGACACTTATTGAAACACTATCTAGCATTGATAAAAGTTGTATCAACGGGTTGGATCCTGTGGTGTATTTCTGCTAATGGAAAGTGGGTGATTTTGTCTGATTCCCCTACCTAATATTCCCCCATAACTAGTATAACCTCCACCCATAAGTAGCATTGCAGTCTGCACTGGAGGGGGAGAAATAAGCAAGCCCCATTCCACTGACAAATCTCATCTATTAGCAGAAATTACTGCTTCAGTGGAACTCGTTGGGTTAGTCTTTTGAAAAGTATTATCTTTCATATTAACTAATTTGTTATCATTTGCATTTGCCCCCAACATTTTGTGACCCTTTTCTTGTCAACACAATAAGCCATTTAAAAGTACTTGGCCAGTGTTTGACTATTCAGTTGACAAGTGGTTTTTTTTTTGTTTTTTGTTTTTACCAATCAAGTGGCCAGCTCTGTGTGGGTTCTCCATGCCCTGCCCAAGTAGCAAGTATCGCAGTGCCTCTCGACTTACAATGCTCCTTGGTAAAGTTTATGCCAGCTATGTTTTCAGCTAGGTTTAGCAGCAATAATGGAGCTGGGCTTTCATGAACTCCTCAGGCCATATATTTAGAGGAGGAAAAAGATGCTACCTGTGAGTTCAGGCAGGGTTTTTGGGGGACAATTGTGTCTCTAGAGAAGAAGTGGTAAAATAAAATATCAATGATTTTTCATATCCCGCAAACCTATTTACATACGATAGAGAATGTCTGTTCTATCCTTTTTTTCTCTTTCTTTCTTTCTTTTCTTTTTTTTTTTTTTGCTATTATTTAAGTCTCTCCCCCCCCCTTATAAATCATGAAATATTTAGCTTGGTGTTTCCAATATGTCACTTACTCTGGTTTTTGTCTTAGAAACCCAGCAGATGAAAGGCATAGTTGTTGCTGTTAGCTTCAAGTCTTGGTCCTTTTTTCTTTTGACAGACATGCAGTGGCTGTGGAGCCAGGATGCCTCTCGGGATCTGCTACTTGCTGTTCACCCTCCAAACTACATTGTGTTGTGGAATGCAGATACAGGCACCAAGCTTTGGAAAAAAAGCTACGCAGAAAACATCCTCTCTTTTTCATTCGATCCCTTTGATCCATCCAATTTAACGTGTAAGTACCATATGGAGAAATCTCACTCTTCTGTCCCACAGGAGCAAACATTAGAGTTGTACAAAAGGTCAGTGTGGTATTTGAACAATTGTTAAAGTCAGAGAATGCAGTGAGAAAAATGAGAGCAAGGACAGCCATTCGCTAACTGGGCTGCTGTGCGAGATTTCAAATATAGAAAAGAATTCAATAGAAAAGAATTAAATAAGACTTGGGGAAATGAGACTGCTGGTCCACATAGTGTGCCTTAAGTGAAGCCCAGTGTTTGAGAGGGCTCATTTGCGGTGCATGCTGCAGACTTTGCCCCACTTGCACAGGTAAGAAAACCTGGAGACTCTGAGAGGACAATGCTTAGAGCACTGTTTCCCTTGCACTGCCACTGCTTTTGGCTGTATTCTACCTCAGAGGAGTTATGGCTAGTTGAAACTCAATGTGATAAGCCAGCGTGAAAGGATAAACTGCTGGGCCAATAGCCTTGCGGCGTATTTAGGACTGGACTCAGCCAAAAAGCTCACCATAGGAGGGGGGAATCAGGCAACACTCCCTTAGATTCTATGGGCTGCTCGCACTGGTGGAGGAGGAGGCAATCTCATCACATTCTCCCATCTAACTGTAGCTTCTTCTTTTTTAATTTTTATTAAATTTAATATTAATACAAAAACAAAAGCTACCATCACAGCAGGAATTTACAAATAACTAGCAAGCAATTGTCATCTGTCTGGTTTTGTACAAACTACTGGGGTGTCTAAATCTTAAACTATGAAAAAAAAATGAATCAAAGAAAATGAAACAGAGAATCTTGTGGAAGAATGCTGGATTCCATTACTCCCCCCCCCCCCCCATGCAGAACAGCAATTATTTCCCAGGCACCCATCAGGTCTTTGGGTGAACTGGCAGACTGCCGGTGGCAGGATGAGGGAAAGGAAGGCTAAGGTCAGGGATATCATTAAATTTATACTAACACATGTAGGACTTAAAGTCAAGGTTTCATCAGAGAAAGAGAAGCCTTGGGGAACAACATGCAGAAAGAAAAAGCACTAAAACTAAAGCACTTGTTTACAGCTGGGAATTACCCATTCTTCAACACTTGTACCTCCTCCAGGCCTTACTGTAGCTTCTTGTATTGTAGTACATTTTGTTCATAAAGGGCACCAGGACCATCAGAGAGGATATGAGGGACAAAAAGGAAGGCTGATGGGAAAAGCAGAGACAGGGAAAAGTCCATTCTGCCAAATTCTGCAAACTTTCCTGCTAAATCCAATCCTTAGTTTTCCTTTTTTTAAATTACAGAATTAATTTTCAAAACATACTTCAGTGACCTGTACTGAATTATAATTATCCATCTGATCTTTTCCCTGAATAATACTTTCACAAGCTTGCTGCCTAGATCAGCATTCTTACCATTGTTGTCAGTTTTACTTCCAAGATTACATTAAAATGAAACCCTGTGATCTGCTTGTTTCTCCTATTTTGCTATAACAGCTTTTTTCTTCTTGTTACAGTGCTTACAAGTGAGGGAATAGTGTTTATATCGGACTTCTCTCCTTCAAAGGCCCCCGCAAGTTCAGGGAAAAAAGTTTACATTTCTAGCCCTCGTTCAAGTCCTGTTCATAACAAGCTGGTGTCTGCCGCAGGGGCTAAAAAGGCCCTGGACAAAGTAAAAATTCTCATCACTAAGGAAAAGCCAAGGTAACTATTAAGAGCATGTTTTCATAGGCCTTGTTGAATGGACATGTATAATTCCCATGTTCACGGAGGCAGGTTGGTGATCAAAATTACTAAGGGCAAAATTTCCTGGTAACTTCTCCTGTGCAAAATCCTTTTTAAAATGAAGAGGTCTTTCTCCCCCCCCTTTTCATTCTGAAGTATCTTTTCAATTTGCAAGTGATTGTGTGAACAAACTCATCAGACTGTATTGTGAATCAGTGCTTAACCCCAGATGTTGGTGCTGATAATTTAATAAGAGCTTTATATTTCAAACCAAAGGCTTGATGGCATCCCAGGTTGTAATCCGTTGCAAAAATGTGATATTTTTTAATGTTAAATGGCTTGAAAAGCCCTGTTTCTTTCTATTTACATTTCAGCGCAGAAACCCTCAAAATTGTCTGAAATGACACTTGCTATGATATCAATATGTGTGCCCCAGTCCCATGGAGTCTAAAAGAGCCCTTCTTACAAATATACTACAGTTCTGTAGCTGCGTTGCCATCTGTATAAGAGGAAAGGCCACAAAATGACCTTGGCTTCATTGTATCTGAACACTAAATGCTATGATGCAAGCAGGAAAAGCTTGTATCTTTGTTTTTTGGAAATGTGCTCAAAAGGGGATGCTTATGGTATATTCCAGTGCTGAATCCGTAACACTGAATGACTGCCTTCAGCTGTCCTACCTGCCTTCCAAAAGAAACTACATGTTGTTACTCTACCCAAGAGAAATATTGATTCTGGACCTGGAAGTAAACCAGACAGTAGGTGTGATAGCAGTCGAAAGAACAGGCGTGCCTTTTCTACAGGTAAGAAATCCATGTTGCAAATTGGTGGTATGTGGGTTTTTTTTAAATTACCTTTAAGTTTTTAATTTGATCTATATTTTTCCAGACATTTTAGAGGAGATTACAGCCTAAATCAAGTCAGTACTGATTAAGCTGGTTTTAGGCTAAAAGGCAAGGTGCTCGGTCGGCTTTCACAACTTGGCCCTTTTGCTCAGCTTCCTTATGGAATTCAGATGTTTCTGTTAATAGAGAGGATGTATACAACAGTTGAGCTTCGACAAAGAAACAGGAAATCAAAGTTTTTAGGCCAAAACATGTGCTCATAAAGAACCTGACCTTGAAGGAGCATTATAGCCAGACGATAGCTATAACCCTGCTAGCGTTTTGTCAAAATAATTTTTGACAATTTGATGTGTACAAGTTGTCGAGGGTCTGGAAATGGGGAATTACAGTTAACTCAGCAAAAGTAAATAGTAAAAACACATATAGTGGTTGCTTACCTTTTTTTTACTCTGTTTTTGGGATGGTTATATCTTTGTGGTTAACTTGAAGTACAAATCAATAAAGAATGTGGAGAAAATTAGACCCTGACATGTCAAACACTATTTAATCCAGCACTCTAAAGCCCGTTGCAAATTCCATCTTATTTTGTGGCATTATAAAAATTGCCAGAGTGGAAACAATCCTGTGGTGAAAGGAACTTTGATTTTATGGTTGTTTAGACTTTTCCTTCAACAATGACATGTGATTTTCTGAGCATCTGCCTCTGCTTGGTTAGGCAGCTAAGCCAAGCCTGAGGGCTTATCTGAGCTTATTTGATCTTATAGAATCATTAATTTTTGTAGTCTAGAGAAATATAAAGATGAACATTACAGCTATTGTAAATGTGTGAAAATAAAGCCTGTGTGCTCATGAGTGTGGATGGATAAACACGAGAACAAATTTATGACAGGAAAAACTGTGGCATTTTAAAAGGTATTAGTCAAAAACATTTTCTATCCATCAGTAAAATATCCTTCATATGGCTTCCCTCAGAAGTTTAAAGCATTAGAAAAATATTGAAACCTTAAATTATTCTGCATATATATTACCACTCTTGAAACTTGTTAATAAATAATCTTAAATAATCCCTGTAAATATTAATGACAGAAATTCATATTTTGAATTTTGTTCATCTCCAATGACATCTCCAATTGTATTCAGTGTAAAGTAACTGTGGGTAAATCCCCAATGGAGCTGCACCATGGTGACCAGAGTAATTTCAGCTTTTACTATCCCAGCCCTCTGTTTTCTTGTGCCATGATCTGTATCCCAGCCAGCAGAAAAGCAGTAGGCGCTATCCTGGTTAGAAAACAAACTCATTCGAGGATACTGTCTCAGAAAGCAGGGACTGTGCTTGGTTTTCTGCGATGATGACTGACATGCAGTGTTCTTAAGCACAACATTCTCACTGTGCACATGTGCCTAGAACTGGTTAGATTTCACCAACTTGAAATTGATTAATCACATATTACTATTGCTGTTCAAAATAAGTTTTTTTTTAAATTGGGGATTAAAAAGCTTTCACAGTAGAATAGTATCAATTATTCACTGTCTTCCTATTGACTATATATACCAAAAATATCTGCCCCCTCATGCTATTATGAGAGGTGTAGAGTGTTGGTTGCCTTTCTCTCTGTCCAGTCACCAGCTTGAGAGTATGAAGTATATAGGCTCCATCCCAACGTCCACGCAGACTATTGCTCAAGCTGCCCTGTGTCATGCTCATACATAATTGGAAAAGCAAAGTAGCAGCTTTGTTCTCCGAAAGCCTAACTCGCTTCTGCGTGACCTTCTTTTGCTTTAAGATGAACCTCCTCACACTCAATCTTTAATCAAGAGCCAAAACAGTTGTATTCAGAGCCGTTTTGAGACAGTTGTAACATTCCTCTGTGGCAGTTCTGAGGATAAGTATACCTGATGGAGGCAGATAGCCGAGGTTGTTGTTAATTTTTCCAAGAAGACATTCCCGACTAGATCACATAACTACAGTAGAAGAAGAAGAGCTGGTTTTTATATGCTGACTTTCCACTTAAAGAAGAATCAAACCAGCTTTCAATCACCTTCCCCTCCCCACAACAGGCACCCTGTGAGGTGGGTGGGGCTGAGAGAGTGTGACTAGCCCAAGGTCTCCCAGCTGGCTTCACGTGAAGGAGTGGGGAAACAAATCCAGTTCACCAGATTAGAATCCGCCACTCGTGAACCACTCGGTTCTTCAGATCAGAGTCCACCTCTCCAAACCACTGCTCTTAACCACAGTGCCACGCTGGCTGTAGTCCTCATTGGACATATGCTGGCAGGCATTTTCATTTAATCCAAAATACCACCATGGTAGCACCAACACTTTACAAAAATAAAGACATGGCTTATTCCCCCTCTTTAGAACCTTGGATAAATGTTCACTGAGATTACTTGTTTCAATATTTAGGTAATCCCATGTTTTCAGCGTGATGGATTGTTCTGCCTACATGAAAATGGTTGTATAACTTTGCGAGTTCGCAGATCAGCCAGTAATATAAGCACTACACCAAGTGAAGATCCAGGTGAGGAGTGCCAGCGTCTAGAAAAACAAACCTTTAATGCTATTTTCAAAATGGAAGTTAAAAATCCCTGTGTTTATGGTTGTTGAAATTTGACTTGTCAGTTTACCATATTGTTTGGGTTAAAGAGTTATGCCCTGCCTTTTGATCAATTGATCTCCAGAGTGGCTTTCAGTATATTAAAATAACAGAAGAAAGATGACTTCACGAGGAACGTGACTCCTGGCTCCGCTCTGAGCAGCACTTGACTGCTCTCCTTATGGGGACTGCAGTTAAAGTCAACATTATAGCATTACTCAATTTTAGAACCTTGACAGTTTGAGCTTATTTGACTGCAGTAAAGATAATCTCGTCACAATAAAATATCTTTAAACTAACTGGCTGGATATGGTAAATCTGATCTGCTAGCGGAGAAGCTTTCCTGTGGTGCAAAGAGCGTTCTGCTGGCAGAGCATGCCTCTTCTGCTGGCTCAAGTCTCCTCGCACCAAAGGAATACTTTGCCACTAGCAAAAAATATTCACAGGCTGTGGTTCCTTGTCAAAGAGATTAGCATGAATTGTTTACAGAAGTCTTGAAAAAGGCTTAATGGGCACAGGTTATAAATGTAATTCACTGATAAATGTGTGTGTGTATTTTTTCGTGAGTCTGTTCAGTTGTCATTTAGTTGCTGTACTGACTTTTATTATGTCTGTTCTTCAGTGCGTGGTGCAGTGTGGCCTAGGTTCCTCTATGTTAAAAAAGCCTACCCTTGCTAGCTCAGCATTATCTACAAATCGTAGCAGTTCATACCTTCTTGTAGTTGTTACAGTGAAAAACAGCAGAACTGGAAAAAGAACTTGGCAGTTTGTGGGTACTTGACGTCGGGTATTTTGATATTCACAGACCCTGATCCCATCCAAGAGCTCATCTATGACTTACGAAGTCAGTGTGATGCTATCAGGGTTACCAAGACTGTTCGCCCATTCAGTATGGTGTGTTGTCCAAGTAATGAAAATTCTGCAGCTCTTGTAGTCAGTGATGGCAGAGTAATGGTATGGGAGTTGAAGTCCGCCATTTCAGGCCGAAGTCTACGTGCTAGGTAACCTTATTAAGTTTACAGTATATTACTTTATGTATTGCTTGTACACAAAGGGAATCTATTTAGTATACCCATGAAAGTAATTGCATTACTGTACCAGGTAGCATTGATAACCAGTCATGGACCATTTGGCATGAACTATGCTACAGCTGTGGTGGCTGAACCTCAGCAAAAGTATTATAACTTAACTATGCTGTATATTAATGTGTATATATCGGGCTGCAACTTGGTTTTTTGTTGCTGCATGAGCCACAATTTGTGTACGACATCTCATTTTTCATAAATGGTGACTTGTATTGATAAGTCCTTTGTATCATCTTCAGGTTTAAGGCTCTCTTAACCCTCAGACAACACTATAATTGCATTTGGGTTATAATTTCCAACCCACCTCAGTGGATAAATGCATTGATTTCTAGGGTTGTTGTTTTTTTTTCTTAATTTGAAGTGCTTTTTGGTTTACAGAAAGAAAACTGTGTGTGGTAACTGGCTGTACTATGGAGACGTTGTTTTGCTAATGTATAGTGTCCTGAAAGGAAAAAAAGTTCTAGATCTACTTTTCCCCAAAAAGGACAACCGTGATAAGGAAATACTTCACAAGTGTTTCTTGTTTACCAAACTTCAGTTGCTAGGTTCTTCTGTGCCCTGGCTCAAGAAGATAGTAGGCTATAGCGATACTAAACCCTGCTGAAAATGCAGTAGAGAATTGATCCATCTTGCCGAGTTATTAAAAAGCTGATATGAGAAAAACCACTCGTTGCATAAATAGGCTGCATCTTATTTTCCTCCTTCAAGTACAACTGTCAACTGAAATAATATTTTGACACTAGCTAAATACCCATTGTTAAGTGCTGTGATGTGCACAGATGGAAAGAACCCTTGTGCATTACTCAGTACTTCTTTGTGCTCTGAACATGAAACAAAGTGAGCCCCCAAGGAATTTCTGTCGGTAGCGAGCGGACCCTCCAGTGTTAGGAGCTGATAGGTTTACCTTTTCTGCAACAGTGACCTCCAGCACAGTATTTTGCAATTCATGCCTAGCAGGAGAAAATATTCATAAATCTGCCCTTGGTCTCAATCAAGTCCTATGTTCTATTGCTTGGTCATGTTATAATGTGACAGAATGTTGTATGCTCAGATTCGATGGTTCTCTTTTTCAGCAATTCAAGTGCATCACCTTTGTATTCACCTGTCTCATTCTGTGGAATTCCTGTAGGACCATCGCAGAAAAAACTTCCAGATTTGTCACTAGATAATATGATAGGTAAGAGTATGTAGGCTAGATATTTACTTGCCACTGAACTGGAAAAAGCATGACTGAATAGCTGATAGATTGTTGGTTTAAAATTGGATGTTGGAAAAAGTTACATTTCCTGTGTACGTTCTGTTTTGCCTGGAGCTGTCCCAAAGTCTCAACCTTGTATTTGCTACCATGCCTAGGAGTCTTGAGGGGGATGCGTGTAGATTCTATTGTCACATTGTCATGGAAAGACCATTTCTTGGTAAGGTTTGAAATCAGGGAATTTCTCACCTCTACAGAATTGAAACAACTGTTTAGATCACTGGTTCCCAACCAGGAGTCCGTGGACCCCCAGGGGTCCGCGAGAACTAAATTATGGTTTGCGAAACAAAGTTATAAACCCATAATAAATTAATATTTTCAATTAAAAGTTCTCTATTATAAAAATATATATTCAAATATTATTCTAAGTTTAATGTTTAACTAACAGTTATGATTAAAGTTTATTTTCAAATTCTCTGAATTTTTATTTTGAACCTTGGGGTCCCTGCACCGAACAAAAAAGTCCTAGTGGTCCCTGGTCAAAAAAAGGTTGGGAACCACTGGTTTAGATTGATCTGCCCTTGGCAAATGACACTTCGAGCCACAGATGCCACTTGATCATCCAAAAATAAGATTGGGTCTAAAGGAAGCATTACATTATGAACCAGTTCCTTATACACTGAGGGTTACCGCACTTGTATTCCCACCAATGTATTAAGAGTTTGAAAACGTTATAAAAAATACTGTTCGCACTTTGTTTGGCCCCTTTAGCTGTGAAGACATCTTCCAACCATTTTTTAGCCGTGGTATCCAAAAACCCTTTTAAAGCGATGTTTTTTATAACATTTTCAAACTCTTAATACATTGCTGGGAATACAAAGTGCGGTCACCCCCACTGTCGAGAGCTGGTAGGAAACCACAGCCCTATTCTGCACCCCAGCAACAGTATTTCTCGCATTCACCGTCCGTTTCATCAACCCCATTACCAGCTGGAGGCACCTGTTCAACGTATCCACCACTGTGCCTGACTCTGTGAAAATGGGAAATACGACTGGGTGTTACTTATTGTGTCAAACATTTCAGGGATTTGAGCTCATTTAAATTCGTGAAGTGTTAAACTCAGGAAATGAGAACAAATGTTTTTGCTAGTCCTTTGAGATGCCATGAGATTCTTGATTGTGTTTGTTTCTTCCAACTAATCTGGTTTCCCCACTGGAATTAGTTACTAAGCAATCATATTACATTATTTCATATGGGATTCAATATCTAATTTCTCTCAATATTGTCTTTCCAAATAAAAAGCTGAGTTATTGCCATGAGATGGAAACTGAAATATTGTGTAAGCTCAGTATTAAATCAACAGGTAATAAAATTGTCTGTTGTGCTTTGTTTGTTTTCCTGAGTAAAAAAAACTATTTAAGCCTTCAGCTCATGCAAACAAATGACACAATCTACCAGTAGCATCTCCTGCACCCTTCCACTGAAGGGTGTGATTCCTCTGACATGTGCAGAATTGATGCTTGTTTAATGATGATAACTCTAGATGAGAAATGTGATGATGTTCCTAGTTTTTATAGTTCATAGTGTTTTGCATTTGGTTGTTATATATTGCCAAATAAAAACGGAGTTTTTTATGTGTCTCTTCTATTTGATAATAAAACAGGTCAAGGCACAGTTTCAAGTGAAGAACAACTGAAAGGTTACTGTCTGCAAGAAGTGCATCTGAAATTCCTGTTAACAGGGCTTCTTTCAGGACTTCCTTTACCTCCGTTTGCTATCCGCATGTGCCCACCACTCACCACAAAAAACATAAAGCAATACCAGCCTCTCCTTGCTGTCGGTAAGCATAACATGTAGTGGATTACCACCCTGCTAAGTACCTACTTAACTCTGGCTCCAAGTGCTAGCCACTGCTGCAAGATCAGACATTGTTTAAATGAGATGTATTCTTCAGCCATGTTCACTGTGTTCTTGCATCAGTCCAAAGTAATTAATGGCTTTAATGACCAATGATTGGCCTAATACATGCTAAGTATGACTTTCCATTTCCTTACTTTTTTTTTTGCTGTAACTTTGATAACAACACATACTGTCAGAGATTGCCAACTTAGGTTTTTTAAGAATCCAACAGGCTTCTTAAGGTTAAACTACTGTAAAGTTTTTAATCTGGATTTCTCATGGCTCAAATTGGATCCTTAGACTACTACCCTTTCTGATCTTATGGGCTATTTTAAAGAAGCACCCACATATGCAGCAATGTTACTAGTCTAATGAAGCATGCTGTTGAGTCAAAACCCTTCCTCTTTAGCTCCCTAATTTGCATTCCTCACATTGAAATTGTGAATGTTGATAATGAATGAATTGTTTTGGGGCTGGACATTGTAATCTCTAGTACTTTTCAAATCCTTGATTAAGTCTTTAAAATTTAAACATTTCAATTACTGCAAAGTTCTGCTGTACAAGCACCAGCCTAACTCTTATAAAATCACTGAGGTTTACCATCAAGTTTTTCCAATAGTGTGGGCTACCAGCTGTAAAATGTGGCTAGTGTCTGGTTCAGCACTGAACTATGTTTAATGCAGGAAAATCTGTCCATCAGATTCAATTAAGTTTGTTTCCCAAGTATGCATTTAAAATGTCATGAGATTCTGTGGATCTTATGAAAGTACTAAAAACTTTTTTGCAGGAACAAGCAATGGCTCTGTCTTGGTGTACAACCTTACCAGTGGGCTCCTACATAAAGAGTTAAGCATTCATTCCTGTGAAGTCAAGTGAGTCTCTTTTAATTGCTGGTGGTTCTTTGGGGAGAAGAAGTTTAAAGTGATTGATGTTCATAAGCAATGCAAGCATTCGGCATCATTGTAAATAGGAAGACTGTTCAGCAGGGTAATCTTCTCTAGCAAACAGAACTGCAGTTCTGTAAAAACAGTGATTCATTGTGAAAATTAGTTTAAACATTGTTTTGCATTATAAATATTTGAAGTAGTAACTAATGGGCCTGTTGATCAAGGTTGAGCAGTACAACCAATTCTTTCTCCAGAACACTGCAGTAGAAAAAGCTCTGCTTAAAGCAGATTACATTCATTTCAATGGGCTTAGACTGGAGTAGCTCCACTTAGGTATGCACTGCTACAGCCCACTCCTGAGTGGAAGGGCTGCGCCAGTGACAAAGGAGGTCCCCCCCCCCACTGAGGCCGAAACCTTCCCCTTCCCTGGAAAACCCATGCAACCACTCCATAGGATTGCACAGGGATACACCACCTCAAAGATGGCTACCTCAAAACGGATCACCACCTCAAAAGGGATATGCCACCTCAAAAGGTGGCGTATCTCCAGGACAGGAGGAGTTCCCAGGCCGAAAGGGCTTAGGAATCTCCTAAAGGAGGCTCCTATTTAAAGGTGACTCCTACCCTGGGCGACGTAAGTTGCACAGGCGCTGATGCAGGGAGCCCAAACACAGACGCAGCCCCTTCCTGGCCTCCTAAGGACTTTTGTCCTTTAGGATCAGGAATGGGCTGCCAGTTATGGTTTTATGACCAAAGAGCACGCAACAAGCCTTTTTTGTGATTCTTCTGCCTAATACTTTTCTTTTAAATGGAAAGCAGCATTGGGATGCTAAAATCAAGCGCCTGGGCTGCTGCGTTCTTTCTTTTCTGCCATTTTGCTTACCCACAAAAAAGTGACAGGGAACCCATCAGTGCTATCCTAAGCAGAGTCCAACATTTCGAATCCCACTGTCTTTACTGAATTCAGCGGAGTGTAACTCTGCTCAGGATGGCATTGCACATCTCCTTTTGCCTCCACAAGTGGGGAAACAGCTTGACAGGGATGCGTAGACCAAGCCAGCCCCTTGGCGTCCTTTCAGCTAGCAAGTGGATAACGGGAACAGGTATATCTTGCAATTTTTTCAAAACACGGTTGTCAGATTTTAATGACATTATGTCCAAGGCTGCAGTTGACAGCTTTCCTTTCAACAGAACGACTAGATGCCACACTTTGTTATTCTTTCAGTCTCGAAACACGGGAAGAGTTCACATCACCAAGAATCCTTTCCCTCCTACCCAGGCATCATGAAAGTCTGAAAGTGGCACATGTGATAGAAGAGAATAAACTGTTATCTGTGCTGTGTGGCAGACCAAATTGGAGGCTGACATCTAATTATGCTAAATACTCCAAAATACTCCTTGTCAAAGATTGGCATACAAATTTATAGTGTTTTTAGCTTACTTCTTGTAATGGCCTTTGGCCCCATACAATACTTGAACCTTACCAAAATACCGTATTTTCCAGCGTATAAGATGACTTTTTAACCCCGGAAAATCTTCTCAAAAGTCGGGGGCCGTCTTATACGCCGGGTGTCGTCTTTCCTCCCCTGCCTCCGCTTCAGCTTCTGCCTTTTTGGGCTTCCCTCCCCTCTAAACCCTCCTATAGCCCCGCCCTCCGCGGGCCGCCGGCTCAGTCCTCCCCTCGCCTTTAGCTGCGTCCTTCTCGAGGGCCTTTACTCTCGCCCCCGTCCCCCTCTTCTTCCTCACTCCCTTCTCCCCTCGCCAACTCCCCCCGAGAGCCACGTCCCGCTGCTTCGGGCTCCCGCCAGAGCCTGGGGCTGGCGTCTCTGGCTGCGGGGCTCCCGCTGCCCAGGGAGGCTCCCTCCCTGCCTCGCCTCCAGGGTTTGGGCCGGCTGGGCCGGCACGCACTCCTCCATGCTGGGAGGTTGGCCCCCGGCCTCCTCCCGTTCCTCCCGCCGGCCCCAAATCTCCAGGAGTTTCCCAACCTGGATCAGGCCGCCCTACCCCCTCATCCCCAGCCGGTGGCCAAGAGGGAACCTGGCAACCCTACACCCCCGTCCTCCTCCGGGGTGGGGGGCTCCCCTACCTGGCTGCGCTGCCCCCCCCCACACGTTTGGGAGTCTGGAGGACTCCCGAGGACACCACCGGTCCCGCGCCCACAGTCCTGCCTCTGCGGCACTGCTTGGCTTCCGGGGAGGGGGGCTCCTGTCCTTGCCCGGCAAGCACCCTCCTCTCCCCTCTCACCTGCCGCAAGAAGCCCCCGTCCGGCTCAGCGGCTGCCCTTCAGGGCACCCCCCACCCCCCTGCATTGCAGGGCACGCCGGCGCCCCCTCTCCCCAGCCGGGATCCAGCCCTCCCCGTCCGGGCTCAGCCCCTCCGGCCACCTTCCCCGCGCGCCAGGCCGGCTACCTGGCGTCTGCTGCTCTCCCGGCACGCTGCCAGCTCGTCCGGCCGCCCCGCCCCTCTTTCTTTCGCCCCGGTAAGTGGGGTTGTTTCCCCGGGGGTTGAGCAGCCCCAGGAGGACCGGGGGTGGCCGCGGGGTTGGGGCGCAGTCCCGAGGGCCGGCCTCAGGCCGCGGACTCGGGACAATCCCAAACTCTATATTTTAACTTTAAAAATGGGGGGTCGTCTTATACGCCCAGTCGTCTTGTACACCGGAAAATACGGTACTAGCAACCACTAATGAGGGTTAGGTAGTCTCGAAAGTCCTGCCGTTGGCTAGATCATATAGAGGAGTTGTATTGAATTAGGGAAAGCATACTGACTTTGTACAATTTCTTTTTCTGTTTTAACTACTACTAGTAGGACTGTAATTATAGTTTGTTGTTCAGCCTTTGTTGTGTTCATATGAACATCAAAACGCATTAAAGTTAAATACTAGTGGTAATATTTTACAAATGTAAATTTAAGAACCTTTTAAAATTCTTTAGCTCATTTAAGTTCAACCAGCACATTTAGTTCTATATGCAAAGCTTTAAACGTGGCTACACTTTCATCTTTTTCCCCTGCTTAATAATTGATACTGTGGCTTCAGCTTGTTCTAGTCTTAAATTCTGTGGCATCCAAGTATTAAGAACATTTGAAGGTTTTCAGTTTTAAATTAAGTTAAATTGGAATCTCCGTGTAACTCTGATCTGTTGGGAGTACCTCAATAGAATATGAACTCACAAAAATATTTTTAAGGAAAGGAAGAAGAATGAGAAAACGAAGGTCTGTATTTCTTAGCTACAAATAATGTAAAAAATGTTTCTAATTTTCTTAATTTCTCTATGCATGAAGTAAATGAAATACATTATATTGGGAGAAACATCCATATGAGTCTTCATACAGTTTTGGAAATTATGGATACTTGGTCAGTTTTTACCTCTTCCATCGTACATGTAGTCAGTTCACCTAAGAGAGCAAGCCTCTGCCTCAACACAGTCTCTCTTGGATACAGAATCAAATGGAGAGAGAAACATGTGGTACATGGGTATAATCAGCAACTATTTTCATTAGCTTACATGGCTTTAAAAGAGTAGATGTATTTCTGGGCAGTAGGTCTGTCAGCCTTAAGTGGCCATGATAGTTTAATGGATTGTTCATGTTCAGAGGAAGTAGACTTATGTATACCAGGTGCTGGATGCAAACAAAGGAAAGCGCTTTAGCTTCAGAGAAATGCTGAAGCAGGTCGAGGAGGCATCTGTTTGGCCACTGTTGGAAATAAGATTGTGGACTAGGTAGACCTTAGTCTGTTGGTCAGTGGAGAAGCTGCTTGGGGGGCTGTGGAGCCAACCTGTCCTGGAGTGGGTTGCACTTCCCCCTGAAGGAGCTTGGATGTGCTACTAGATCTTGGCCGAAGGTTGGAGGTTCAGGACTTGTCTGTGGCACATAACAACTTTTATCAGCTCCAGCTGGTTCACCAGCTACGACCATTCCTTGAAAAGCATGATCTGGCCACACTGATCCATGCTCTGATCACATCTATTAAATTACTGTAATGTGTTCTACATGGGACTTGCCTTTGAAAATTGTTCAGAAGTATCAGTTGGTCCAAAATACCGTGGCCAGGCTACTGCCAGGGCATGGTTAGAGGGATCCTATCACCCATGTGCTGAAAGATCTGCACTGGTCTATTTCCTGGTGCAATTCAAAGTGCTCTTTCTTACCTTTGAGGCCCTAAACAACTTGGGGAGGGGCTGTAGCTCAGTGGAAGAGCCTCTGCTTGGCATGCAGAAGGTCCCAGGTTCAATCCCCGGGACCTCCAGTTAGAAGGACCAGAAAGAGGCGATGTGAAAGACCTCTGCCTGAGATCCTGTAGAGCTGCTGCCAGTCTGAGTAGACAATACTGACCTTGATGGACCAAGGGTCTGGTTCAACATGAGGCAGCTTCATGTGGGGCCAGGGTACCTCAAGGACTGTCTCCTCCCGTAGTATCCTACCCACCAGTTAAGATCTGCTTCTCAAGCCCTGCTCTCTGTGCCTCCACCTTCAGAGGTGAAGTAGGTGGCAACTAGAGACAGGGTATTTTCTGTGGTGGCATCTTGCCTGTGAAACACCCTTCCCCTTGAGGCTCTCCTAGTGCCTGCTTTGCTTTCTTTTAGGTGCCAAGTTAAAACACACCTTTGTACCCAGGCTTTTAATTAGGGGTTTTATCTTATTGGCTTTTTAATTGTCCGGTTCTGTTTTATGGGTAGTTTGTAGGCTAATTATGTCTAATAGTTTTTTTAATGGCTTGTTTTTTATACTGTGGTTTTTAATTGTAAACTGCCTCAAGCAGGACTCTGAAAAGGCAGCATAGAACTATTCTAAATAAATAAACAAATGGTCTAGTACAGATAAGTTCTTATTTGAGGGAAATTTTGTGTCCACCGCAGCATTTCCACACTTAAACACACTGATTATTATTCTTCTCATGCAAGAGAATGGGAAAGCCTGTGGGCACAACCTCAAAACCATTGACTCTCTTACTCTCCAGGGTAAGATTACTTGTCTCCAGAAACAATATGCTTCCATGCTCTTAATGCCTCATTTCCAAATACCACAGGTAGGATTTGCATTCTGAAAGTCCAGTTGGGGCATTCTTTGCATTAAAGCTGGAATTCAGAAGTTCAGAGTTCCGAGACTTCAGATCTCTTTATTCCATAGCTTCATTAAAGGGGGCTATTGTGCGTAAAAATCCATGAGCCTTCCATTTTTAAAGAATAGATTCAGTCTATAAAACTAGTGTAGTGTAACTCTTAATTGTACCCAGTGTATGGTAGCTAGTTTTTATGGCAACGCTTATGAGGAACTGAAATCTTCCATCAGGAGTGCATGCTGTTGAATTCCCGTAAAGCACTCTGATTTAGTGCACTGAAGTAATGCATCCAACCTCTTACTCAATAGCAAAAGGAACGCTTCAGCAGTGCAAGCATTTTTAATAGAAGCATGCCCGTCTATTTAGTTAAGTGACTTACATTCCTAGTGTGTATGTTCAATAAAATACAGGAGGATGGCCTAGAAGTCTTCTTCCTAGGACTTGCTGATGTATTACGTGGCCAACTCGCAAATGGGTGGTAGGCGTCTGAAACGGTTTCCCTGTGTGTTTGGGCATATAAAAACCAATTCTTCTTCTTCTTGTTCTTCTATTACATTGTATGTTCAGTTATAGTGGAAAATAAGTGTCTGTACACCAAACATACTTTGGGATACAAAGCGACTGCCACTTTCACTAGCCTTTTCTCTCTAATGCTGCTATCATGTACTTAGAAAAATATGTAGGCAGAAAATGGTAGCTATTTCACAAAGTACAGATATACTTTCATCAATATGTACTGAATCTCTTTCGGTCCAGTTATGTTGATATTTAAGGGTAATGGATTTACAAAAAAACTAGGAATAGGTTTATGCATTCAATGTTTTTAAAATCACCAAAAGCTATATAGGTCTGTACTTGTATATTCTAGGATTGTTACATTAAAAAATTATGTAAAACTAGCAGTGTTTCTATAAATGACAGTGACGTCATTTTATCCACATATAGGACACACAGCTTTTTGCCTTTTCCCATATAGGTTGTATTTCATCTATGTAGTTGGCTTTTGGACAACATTGAATATAATGGAATATTGTCAATATAATCTATTATATTGTTATAATAATCATCTTTTAACTGTGATTTCCCCTGATGTCTTGTGCTATTGTGGAATCGTTGTGAGGGTCTGTACGCCTTTGCCTTGGGTAAGGCCTTTGCCTTGTATGTTTCCCCCCCCCCCCCCTCCCTGGACTCGTAAAAGCAGTCCAGGCCTCTTGCCTTTCCTTGGTTCAGGCGCGGCGTCTGACAGGCCCCAGGTTGGAATGTCTCTTCCCTCTTCCCACGTCCCTCCCTTGCTCTCACTGACTCCCTTCCACCAGCTATGGCCTTGGTGGGTAGATAGTACTACAAGCTCCCTGAGTTCTTTGATGTTTTGTACCATGCACAATTATCTCGTAGATTCCCATAACATATGTTTGACATCTGCTTCCCTGTAGGGGTTATAATTCTGTCTTTGTGAAACTGTAAGCACTTGCAACTTTACCAGTGTAAGGCCTGTACTACCTGAAGCTTCCAATAAAGTTCCTTGTTTCTGCATGACAGTCTGAGCAAGTGATTTTATGGAGTTTGCACAGGGAGGTTGGGAACCCTCACAATCGTTTACTGCTGGCAGTGCTGTAGACAACTTCAAGTAAATACCCAGAAATTAGTTTCCTTTGACTTAGTAGCACCTCGCATGTCTGAGTTCTGTGCTCTCTTCCTCCCTTTTGGTTTCTTCTCGGCGCCTCAAAGGAAGGTGTTTCAGCTGTTTTCCTCTTAACCACTACATTCTTCCTTAAGAAGAAGAAGAAGAGTTGGTTTTTATATGCTGACTTTCTCTACCACTTAAGGCAGAATCAAATCAGCTTACAATCACCTTCCCTTCCCCTTCCCACATCAGACACCCAGTGAGGTAGATGGGGCTGAGAGAGCTGTGACTAGCCCAAGGTCACCCAGCTGGCTTTGTGTGTAGAAGTGGGGAAACAAATCCAGTTCACCAGATTAGCCTTCGCCTCTCATGTGGAGGAGTGGGGAATCAAACCTGGTTCTCCAAATTAGAGTCCACTGCTCCAAACCACTGCTGTTAACCACTACGTCACATTGGCTTTTAAGTGGTAGAGAAAGTCAGCATATAAAAAAATCAACTCCTCTTCTCTCTTCTTAGCTGATGAAATGTAAAAACTTGGTATACGTTGGTGTTTTGTACTGCTGTCATTATGTTCCTGTGTAGTGCCTTTGTAAAGGGGGTGATCTATATGTGTAGCCCCATACAGGGGAAGAGCCTCAAAGTAGGCGCCTCCCACCCAGTACAGTGCAAATTGAACCATAATACTTTTTCTCACCCTATTAACCTGCAACATTCCCTACAAACTTTAATATCTCACGTAATGTATGTCTATTCTTCTCTGACAGAGGCATTGAGTGGACAAGCCTGAGTGGCTTCCTTTCTTTTGCCACATCAACGCCTAATAATCTGGGGCTAGTAAGAAATGAACTGCAGCTGGTTGATCTCCCTACCGGTAACTATATTATGAAATGTGCCTATTGGCGACCAGATAGATATAAAGTGACATCTGTGAAATATTGCATGCAGAATACTATCTGTTGACTGTTTCCCCTTCAAATGGCAAAATTTGAATAACTGCACAGAGTGCCTCGTATTGCTTTTTAAAAATTGGAATTAAAAACATTCTAGGCAATCATCTCTGCAAACTGACTGAAGAGTCACTTCATGAATAATCTTTCAAGCATAAATGAGAAGAAATTACTATTGTTAGCAAAAGACTGATCACTACTAAAATGTTTACATTTCAACTTTGTCTGAGACATCAAATATACTTGGCACTGGTTTTAAAATTCAGTTAATGGAAGAGTTTCTCAGGCCTTAAGAAATCTTGCCTTCATCCTAAACATTGTAAATTTTACACATCTCATCCCTGTCACTGTGGGATATCCATCTAGCTCCTGCTGCCCCTCTGCCACCCCCTCACTGCTTCCTGCCTGCCCACCTCTGTCTACACACACCATTCCTTCCCATCTGTCACATTTAGAGGGGTGTACAGGGTTCTCCCCCTCCCATTTTATTTTTGCAGCAACCCTTAGAAGTAGCCCAAAGTTACCCACTGAATGGCTGAGTGAAAATTTGAACCTGTCTGGAACCTTAAATTGTTTTTGTCAGATACTCCTCTAATGCGCATAATAAGTTCCCAGGAAAGAGGAACCTGCAGCTTCTCTCTGTCTCTCTGTGTCTCTTTGTGTATATATGTCTCTCTCTTTCTCTCTGTGTGTCTCTGTCTCTTTGATGAATTTGACAATATTCTTCAAAACTAGTAGCAATAGGAAGCTTCCAGTGTAGTGACAAACATGTAGACTTACCAGGAAGGTATTGGATCCACTTATGCCTTCAGAAAATCAGTCTGTTTCTCTGCGGTCAGTTTCCTAGGACTTTCCTAGGAATAGCTTGCATGATCAAGGCACGTTAGAGATTTTCAGTCATGAGTACTTCTTGTTCAGCTGTAGTCATCCTAAACAGCTTGAGTTAGCACGGCAATGGAGAAACTTTCTTTTTAATGAAAAGGGTGCTTGAAAATTCCAGTAAAATGCAATGGGACATTGGAGGTGATGTCCTTGTGGGAGTTTGAGTTGGGCGGGCTGAAGCAGAGCCAAAATGCTAGTAATGCCTAACATTGGGCACTGGATTCTAAATTTACAGGCTAGAATAGAGAAGATGGAAATGTGGTGTTACCAGTATCATTTAAGAAGCAGAGTATTGTACATGTCAGTTACAGCGGCTTTGCTTGTGTGGGTTACGCCTTTTGTGTCTCCCTTGTGCATTAGGGAGAAGCATAGCATTCCGTGGAGATCGAGGCACTGATGAACCAGCCATTGAAATGATAAAAGTCTCTCACTTGAAGTAAGTCGATTATCCTGGAGAAAGTTGAATTATGTTAACAGCTTTGAGGCAGATAAGAATAATCCAGCACACAGAGAACAGAATCAAGAGAGTGGAATAAACGTTATTGAAAGTGTTGGTTTGGCATTCAGGTATTCTGTGAAGGCAGCACTTATGCATAAGGACAAGAGTTATCCCAATAATACTGCGTCCCATCTTCCTTCTCTTCTTTTACTCCTGGGGGTAGTATTGCTTCAGAAATTACCTTTGGCTGCTTCTCGTACTAGGAGACTACCTGGTATCAAGGCTCATTCAGGGCTGTCACTGCACACTATAGCAGATTCAGCAACCTCTTCCCATTCACCTAGGGCTACAAGGCAAAAGCAAGGTTAATATTTCTAGAAATTTTAAAGCCCGTGTCAGTATACTTTTCTAGTTCAAAAAAGATAACATTTTAGTGCAGTATTTTATTTATTAATACAATGACAATATTTATTTAGTGCAAGATGTTATCGTTTCTAAACTTGCTTTAATAATCTGAGAACGCAAAATGCATTGCATATAAGCTTATCCGTTCACAGCATTGTTACTTTATTAAATTTAAAAGGTCTCTCTCTCTCGCTTGCTCATTCTTTATTTTCAGGCAGTATTTGGCAGTTGTGTTTAAAGACAAACCTTTGGAACTATGGGATATTAGGACGTGTACGCTTCTGAGAGAAATGTCCAAAAACTTTCCTACAATCACGGCTTTGGTAAACATTGTTTGTTATGTTTTTCTTCCACAGAACTTAAGGCAGTGTATTAAAAATTCCAGACACCAACCAGACCCAGTCCTATGGGGTGTCAGGTGCCCCCCAATTCTACCTTATTGCCAGAAATACTGTTGAAACCTTACATAGGTTGAAATGTAGCTGTTTGCTTCTGGCTGTTCTTTCAGTGTTGAAACCTTTCACGTATTCTTCCTTTTAATATAGACAAGCCAGTAAAGAAAGGGAGAGGAGCCTGATTCAATTGTTGTATACCCTTCCATAAGAAACGTTTTGCTTCTGCAAGTAACTCTGACTGAAGTTGAAAAATAACCCTAAAAAATGAAAAGTTATGAATTATGTCATTTGTATAGACTTGAAAGGTTATATGTTCTCTTCTCCCAGGAATGGTCGCCTTCGCATAACCTGAAGAGCTTACGAAAGAAGCAGCTCGCAGCCCGTGAAGCTATCGCCCGGCAAACTGTATCTGATACTACTGAACTGAGCACTTTAGAATCTTCTGTAATCAGGTATCCGAGCTGTTCGAATGAGAAATCACAGCACTTTTCAGTAGAGTGCTGCCTTGCCAAAGGTTATGCTTAATAGCTTTGTGGGTTTTTCAGACGAGTTGAAATGAAATATTCATCCAAGCTGGGATTTTCGAATTCTTTTTGCTGCCTGAGAGAAGCATAACGTAACAGACCAAGCATGGGCCAGAATCAGACTCCCAGTATTACTGACATATGTAAATTTAAGGCAGGGAACATCAGGGAACACGTGAGTGCACGTGTTGAGGAAGAACCGCACTGCATGGATAAGTAAGCCAGTGAATATTAAGTCAAAAATCCACAAGACCTTTTTAGTGATCAGTTGCTCAGAATACTATTCCTGTGTGCCCAGCATGCAGGGAAATGGATGAATGGATTGCACAGTCCTTGAGCACGAGTATGGGGAAAATTTCCAGGAAATTTAGCTGTGGATCCACGCAGATTTGGGGGGCTTTATTGAGGTGGAGGGAAGGGAACAAAAACCTCCGTGCCTTTTGCATCAACAGAGCTGGTCCCTGCAGAAGAGGAGACAAAGCAGGTGAAATGATCTTCTCTTCTGCAAGCACTGGCTCCATTGATACAAAAGTCAGCGAGATTTTTGTCAGTTTCCCCCCTCCCCATTTCAGCCCCCCTGAAACCACTTGGCTGTTAGTCCACATGGATCCTAAAGGTAAAGGTCCCCTGTGCAAGCACCGGGTCATTCCTGACCCATGGGGTGATGTCACATCCTGATGTTTACTAGGCAGACTTTGTTTTACGGGGTGGTTTGCCAGTGCCTTCCCCAGTCATCTTCCCTTTACCCCCAGCAAGCTGGGTACTCATTTTACCGACCTTGGAGGGATGGAAGGCTGAGTCTACCTTGAGCCGGCTACCTGAAACCGACTTCCATCGGGATCGAACTCAGCTTTTGACTGCAGTACTGCAGCTTAACACTCTGCTCCACGGGGCTCCTACATGGATCCTACAACCCTAGAAATCAACTGCTGTTGACAGAGAATGAGCAGGACGGATCTGTGTCCTGACAGAATGCAGGTCCCTGACAGATTGCAGCCCTATTGCGGTTGACATGCTTGTAGTCTGCTCTAAACAAAAACTAAATTCTGCGCTGAGAACCTCAAAATCTAGCTTTGCAAAACCTAATGCAAAATCAGTTTGCATGAATTATTTCATTGGGGATTTGCAGAATTTGGAACATTTTTAAAGACTGGTTGCATATGAGATGCAGAAAGGGAAGCAGAACAGATGACACATTTATTCTCCTAAACATTGATTCTGTTTGATGTTCCCTGACATTTTGTTGGCAGACCCTCACCTGAATCCAGCAACTCTGCTTTCCTGCCAAGGCTTTCCTGTCCATTTTAAAATGGGGATGATTTATGTACCCATCCATTGACTGTTCCTGATGTTGAAATGTGCATGAAAGTCCTTGTGCACAGGAATTCCATGAGCATGTTGGGATTTCTGGAGAACTTCAATGCAGGCGAAATGAGCATGCACTTTCTAGATTTTCCCTGTAAACATATGTATAAGAAGCTTATTTGTAAAAAGTATTATATTCTTCAGATACTAAACCGATATGTGATCTCATTCAATATGGCATGGCATGAATGGCAATGTACAGCTGTGGCCAGCTGTGGTAAAGCTTTGGGGTAGCTTCTTTGCCTCCTAATCCATATCTTTAAGCAAGTCTGTTTTGTTGTTGAGGGCCTCATGTTCAGCCTATTGAGACAATAATTCTTTCTCAACTTATTTATGTAAATATGTCTGAATCTGAACTATAAATAAACAAAATCATTGGGTTTTTCCCCCCTAGCTTATTACAGGAGGCTGAGAGCAAATCTGAATTGAGCCAGAACATTTCTGCTCGAGAGCACTTTGTGTTTACCGATACTGATGGACAAGTTTATCACTTGACGGTAGAGGGGAATTCTGTCAAAGACAGTGCAAAAATTCCTCCTGATGTGAGTTCATTGCTGAATTTCTATTTAATCTTATTCCATTGACAGTTAGAAATGGATTTAGCTTTCATAATAGATATTTATGAAAAAGAACTTTATGGGGAAAATCTATTCAGCAACACACAAGCTGAAATGTGGACCTTGTTTTGAAGAACAGGGTATTCAGAAATAACCACATATTTATGCTTTATATACCATAAGAACAAAAAACAAGTACAGCATTTTGACAATAACGTACAGTGTGAAATTCCTTTTAACAACTTGCCATAACATAAGAGACCAACGTTGTTGGTGTAATCCCACCATTCCTCTGTCCATGTAATAACCACAGACATGGAAGTCCATATCCACCATAAAGGAACTATTTATATGTATGAATGGAGCATTTCCGTACATGTGTGGTGATTTGGACTATGTCAGTGGTCTGTGACAGCAGAAATCTAAAGTTCAGCCCACTTGCTGTGTACTCCTGCACTACCTAGTGCGTGAGACAGGATGCTGGACTAGATGGACCACTGGTCTGATCCAGCAGGGCTCCTCCTATGTTTTATGCAATTGCTCTGGAGTTGATGAGGGTTCCCGTGTGTGCTGTTTTATTTGCCTTCTGTGTACAGAAGCATGCCCAGGTGTGCTGTTGTCTTGAAGTTAGTTATATAAGCAAAATGCTGACATCCTGTGGCCATGTAACTTCATTGTTGTTGTTGTTGTTGTTTTCATCATTCTGAATCGCATCTCTTGATTGCACATTTGAACCATTTCCACCAACTTTACCAGTTCTGATGGTGCAGACCTTGAAATATCCGTGGCTTGGACATTCCATGCATGCTGGACGACCCCTGCCTTTGGAGCATGCTTCCTGTTCAGTTAGCACCTCCATTTGTGCCAAGGGTTCATTTGAAAACCATCGATCTTGCAGAAACGGAAGTGCTAGTGGAAGGAGAAGGATGCTCCCTGCTTAGTGCACGCAGAGTTCATCCCACCCAGTTCACATGAATTGAAATCTTTTCAAACAGAACAAAAAGTTTTTTACAAACATTTTAACATAAGAGCATTCAAAACATTTCGTGAAGCCGTCATTTAAGTATTATTTCACTGGTAAAGAGTTTGATCTTAGGAACTTTATGTATCTTCTAAATTTCTGGGGACACACATGAAGTTACTGTTGCAGTAGTACAGCAAGGGAAACTTCCTCTGGACATTTACATCCTCAGTAATTATTGTTTGGCTTCCAAATGCCAACACATTAGAAAGTCTTCATTTGGCTCTTTTCATTCCTTAAAAGTTAAAGCATCTTTAAGTTGAGGCTTATTCACTTGGTGTTATCCCTCTCCCTTTCAATAGGCCAGCAATCAAGATATTTCAAAAGCCCTTCTGTTTTCAGAAGGGTGTATGTTTTCAGAGATAATGGCAGCTTTCACAAAGAGCGGCCATTGTTCAAGGATCTAGCCTCTGATGGCTTTAGCAAATATCCTACAGCAGATATTATGTGCTGCAGAGATAAGGAAAAGAATAGCTACAAAATAACTGTTATATATTGTGGACCTTTTCCTTGGTTTAATATTCTCTGTTGCTGTGTATATGAATGCAGGCTTTAGAAATGTTGGGAAGGTTCCAGTCATCTTTTCTTGTGATTGCTGTTGCTGAATGGAGAGGTTTACTGAACTGATAAATATGTTGGCTTTTTAAATACTGTATAGAGAAGGTGGTATGTGCATACGCAGGCACATGTGAAATGAGGGCATTTAAGTCCTGCCGTGATTAAATCATTCACGTATTTGCTGGATTGGAAGCCCGCTGTGCAAGTCTACTTTTGCATTCTGTACAGTCTACAGTGCTAAAAGTTACTGGTGGTTAGCGGCATGAGAGTCAGATCATGTGCGTGCAGTGATTCATTTGGTTAGCCTGGTTTTGTATCCCAGATACAGTATAAATTATCCAGTTATCAGTTTCTCTAACCTTGACCTCTGTTCTCTGTGACAAATGCGCTTGTACTGGTTCCTAGTAACGTGTTCTGCCTCTTATTTGACAATTGAGCTTTATCACTTTGGAGATTTCAAATTTTGAATTATTTTAAAATGGGGCAACTTCATGAAATTGAAGTCTCTGTTGGTGGAAGAATCTTCTCACAGCAGAAAAGGAGGGACATTTTTTTGCTGATTTCTCCCCCCTCCTCCACTTCAGCACCTAAGGTATGCCCAAGGGTCCACCAGACTCCAGGGGTAGGGCTCCAGATGGAAGAACAGGATAGAGTGGGAAGTTCTCTTCCATGAGTGCTGTACCTCTTATGCTAGATAGGATTCACCCCAATGCATAGGGCAATTTGTGTGACCCTGCGCTGTTAAGCAAAGTAAATAAAATTCTGGCCTCAAATCTGTATTAATATGACTTTTATTTCCTGTACTACTGATCAAAGAAATTGTCTTGTTAAAATCCAGGTTTACAGATAGTGTTCCAAATGTTTGGCATATTGCCTTAAATGACTATTTATTGTATAGGTATTTAGAAATGACTATTTATGAATGGTATTGTTTGGTATAATTTCTGCTTTTGAAAATTTTGTAGGGCAGTATGGGAAGCATTACTTGCATTGCATGGAAAGGAGATACCTTGGTTCTCGGAGATGTTGATGGGAATGTGAACTTCTGGGATCTAAAAGCCAGAGTATCTAGGTAGGCATTAGCATATAACAACTGGAGGATGCACAAGGACCGGGGGGGTGGGTAAGAATCTCATTTCCTCTTTCCCTTCCTAGAAAGCCCCATAACCTGTCCTCTTTTTCCTCTTCCTTCTCTGCCCACATACCTTTATGGGCCCCCTTGTCTTCACCTTTCCCTCCTTCCCTCCCCCTGGAACTTCTACCTAGGAAAACTATAGCCCAAATTGCACAGTGCTGGCCACTGGGCCAGGCCCAGTTTTGCAGTGGGGAACCTGCACGGCCTTGAGGGGGGGCACCTCATCTCCCCCACCTGAATCCCCTTCTCCACACTGTTTCCTCATTCCCTTCTCCTGGAAAACCCCCACACCCTCACTTTTCCTCTTTCCCATTCACCAACCAACCTACTTTTTATTTGCCCCCTATCTTCAGCTGTATTTATTTCCTTCATTTATACAGCTCACCTTTCTTCACAATGGGGACCCAAAACAGCTTGTCTCATTTCCCTCTCCTCATTTCTATCCTCATAACAACCTGTGAGGTAGGTTGGGGTAAGAGTGAGTGACTGGCCCAAGGTCACCCAGTGAGTTTCCACAACAAAGAGGGAGTTTGTATCTGTGTCTCCCAGATCCTAGCCTGAAACACTAACCACTACATAACGGTGGGTTTTGTGGTGGCTGCTGTTGAACAAGCAGCTGGGCCTGGATAAATCATGGAAGTTGTGTGGTTGCTGCCAGACTTGGTCCCAGTGAGTCTTTTCTCAAAGGCCAAAACAGGCCTGGAAAGGACCCTTCCCTCTCTCCCTGCCTTTTACTGTTAGAAACCAAGAATTGAATGCTGGCAAAGGCAAATTTTTCTTAAATCTATTGCTTTGGGTGGGGGGGTAATCCCCCAGTGTATTTTGGTTTTATATTTCAGATTTTTCTGTAAACCTGGAGCTTCTCTCTGGTTTGCAGAAAGATCCGTTTTGTCTGTTCATGGTTCCAGTCTCTGGGTTTAATTATTTGGTCACATTAAGAATTAGATACATTGATTCTAGCATGAAATAATTCAAATAAATATAAATGTTGCTCAGGCCTCGGCATTTCTTTATGTGAAGTTACATCTGTGGTGTTTGTGCAGTTTTTAACTATAAGTAGAACCAAGATGAAATGCTGCATGGTACAAGTTCAGATGTTCTGGCATGTCTGAAAATGGGTAGCATTTCAAACAAAGTAGCTTATCATGCAAGACAGACACTCTCCAGTTAACACAAATGTGGCTTAATTTTGTGGATTGTATTTGAAAACACTTTAATTTGCTGCCCAAGCACATGTGATTCTGAGGTAGATAATGAGACTATGTCCTATTTTAAAGGTAGAATATGAGACCGTCCTATTTTAAAAACAAACACTTCCATATACTTGAACATATAATAAGCCAGCATAATTCCAAGGCCTTTGGTAATGCTGTACTGATTTTTGTGATGAGGTAAAAATTCACCATGTCGTATATAATCAAAATAAGACTAAAGGTAGGCAGCAGAAGAGATGGAGGTACTAACATAACTATTTTTATTCCTCAGACTCCCCCCCCCCCATAGACTTCCATTTAGACAGTATTTGAATTCTGTGAATTTGTGCAAAATCAAAAAGTAAACGGTTGAAAGCGTTACTTATTATTTTCGTCCTTACATTTATCTTCCAGAGGCATCCCCACACACCGGGGCTGGGTGAGAAAGATACGCTTTGCCCCTGGAAAAGGAAACCAAAAACTGATAGCCATGTACAATGATGGTGCTGAAGTCTGGGATACAAAGGAGGTAGTCAGCAACTACGTTTTCCTTTTCTCAGTTTGTTTTGAAGAGAAGTGTAAAAGCAAGGAGGTTCATGTACCTAATTGGGATTTATCAGTATGCCTTTAATTGTCACAAAAGACTTTATGTCTTTCTGGGCTCTTTCAAACTGCTGTCAGCTTGCTTTCATGTATTTCAGCCAATTAAATTTTGCCAAACTCTATTTCTTTTTTAATTATGAATTCAGAACAAAGGCACAGAGGCTCTCTTGGAAGTTTTAAATGCTGTTGAATTTCCCTTGTTTTTCAGTACTTGGTCTTTGCTTAATGAATGCTGTGCCATTGTCAAATTATCTGAATATCAGTCTTGTCATCCTCCTCTAAATGAGAACCGGGCTCAGACACCTCCCGTGGTTTATATAATGGCCATCACTTATTGAATGTAGTAGAGAAATGTGACATGCACATTTAATCTCTTGTCCTCAACCTTTCATAAAAGAAAGGGATCACCAAAAATTATTAAATAGTGAATCTGTGTGATTTTTAAAAAATAATGTTTTCTGAACAAAGTATCAGTCTATGGCAGGGGTTCTTAAACTTTTTCCATTCACAACCCCTTTTCGGCCAAACACTTTTTACGCAACCCCGGGTACATAGGTATATAAAATGGGTATACAAATCAAACATTTAATGATAATAAATCAAAAAGGAATTTATTTTAAAACAATTCTTTGGTATACATATAATTTTACCATTTATTAAAGATGGTAAAATTTGCATACTGAGATGGATGTGCTTGTTTCGCGACCCCCACATTCAGTTACGCGACCCCACATGTGTCGCGAGTCACGACCCACAGTTTAAGAAGCTTTGGTCTATGGCACTTATATCTTGCCTTTCCTCCAGGGAGCTCAAAATAACCATGCCAATGCCCAAGATAAAGATTGACAATCGGGAAAAAAGAGAAATAATATATAAAAGGATTTGGGTGGTCTCATGATTCTGGAGACCTTCACTGCACTTGTGAAACATCGGAGTCCAAATATTACCAAAAGGCTTTTAAATGTAAATGCTAACTTTTGTAAGATGAGCTTCTCCATCTCCCTCTCCCTACTCCGAGAATTATAGAAGCAAATTATTTCAGAAAAGCTGTATTAAGCCCTTTAGTAAGTTAGTTCATAAATGCAGAGAAAGATTTATTGCTTGTGAAAGCCTTTCTAAAGGTACAGTATGATGTATGTTTCAGGTCCAGATGGTTAGCAGTTTAAGAAGTGGAAGAAATGTCAACTTCCGAATACTCGATGTTGACTGGTGTACCTCTGACAAAGTAATCCTAGCATCAGATGATGGATGCATCAGAGTGCTAGAGATGACAATGAAATCAGCCTGTTTTAGAATGGATGAGCAAGAACTGTCAGGTATGAAAGAAAGCTCTCAGTTTTCTCTAAGACTGCAGTATGTGGCATTTTAAATGGTAGATGCGGGAAAGCTCAGACTAACGAGAAGATGAGATGGCATTTTATTTGAACCGAGAACCACGTTTTATACTGCAGACATAATGCTGTAAGTGGTTTCATAAGGGTTTCTCAACCTAATGAGATGAGATTCAGTAGCCAGAAAAGCTCCACCAAACACAGAGTAAAGTTTGATAACCTTAACTATGCATTTGGTAGTGCCGATGGAGCAATCTACACAGCCTGTCCGAAGCAAATGCAAAAAAATTAAGGTCAACCGGTGATTAAAGTAATGTTAAATCATGACAGCTGTTCCCAACAAAAATCGCTGTGCAGGAGCAGAAGGCACTTCCATTTCTCCCCCTTCCCCACTTCAGTTCTTTGTATCACATTGAATGCCACATCAGTGTGTGCGTGCGAGAGGTTTGCAGTGGAACAAGGAGACTAGGAAAGCCCCAGTATGCCAGCAAAGTGTCTTCCACTAATAGGTAAGCATCTTTGCACTTGTGTTTCCATGTTTCTGATAGTTGAAAAGTCCTCTAGTACGCCATGGCTGTCGGTTTTCTTAATGTATGCCTTTGTGGCTTCTGTGCAGTCCCACATGGGTACTGTGCTTGCGCAGGCCAGCCACGGAGACGACTCGTCAGCTTTCTAGAAGAGTTCAGCTCCTCCGGAGCGCTCCCTCTCCCACTAAAGGATATTTAATTTATAATAGTGATGCAGAAGAAAGTAGAGATTGATTGTTTATTTGGGAATCACATTATCCATCTTTTGCAAGTTAGTCAATGCAGCCTCACTTATGAACTAAAGAGTTTCCTGCCAGATGTTGGCTGCTGCCCAACTTGGAGGTTGCCTATCAGAATTCTAACCAGGGTTGACCCTACTTAGCTTCTGAGATCTGACGAGGTCAGGCTAGCTGGGGCTATCCAGGTCAGGGAGTTTCTATATATCTCTATATTAAAGCTGCATCTCTACTTCTAAAGCATGTAGTTCAACATATCGTGCTGCCCGAATTAAGCCTGGTGCTCTCTGCTATTCTGTTTGATTTTCGATGTGCAGGAAGTATAAACAACATCTAGTATTCCTTACCAATGTACATTTTGACTTATAGTTTCAGTTTTTCTATTGCATTTTTCCTTTTGAAATTTATCTCTTTCAGTAATTGTGCCTTCTGAATACTTAAGTATAATAGCTTGCATTTATCTCTGCATTTTGATAAATGATTCCTCTAGTGCTGCCATGCGTTGACTGTCTTCCTTTTATCTCCAGTGCTCAAATGTGATTAATGCACTAGAATCAGGGTAGCAAAATTATATTATTCCAGCAACGAAAACAAAACAAAACGCCCTTACAGTGAACTCCGATGCACATAGATGTAGCCCATCTCAAATCCATTTTGTACTTGGCATACACATGGTTGGAAAGGATCAAGCTGGTCTGATCAAAGTCTGGCCTTGCAGATCAGCCTGTGAAAGTTGGCCTGCCGTGAGCCCCAAGCAGAAATCATAGTTGCTGCCAAGAGATAGCTATAGGCCAAATATTTCCAGAGGAGCCAAACCTGTACAGAGAGGCACAAACAAAATACAAAAGCTTCTCAAGGTCTCAGAGCATTCTGCACACCACATCATAGGCACTTATCAAAACTCTCCCACTTAATACTCTCAAATTTAAATTGTATTATGATCTATTATATGCCATCCTTTTACCCAGATTGGTCCCTGCATCCATCCTATCGCATCAGAACATCCCCTTCTATGGGTACAGTTAAAGCGCAAAGCACTGGGACCAGTTTAGAATCTTCCAGTCTGTTGTTCTCACCAGTCTGATTCATGCAGTAAATGTTCTAGACAAGAAAAGATTGAAGGGAGACAAATCACTCAATCAACAAGTAACTTGATTACCCTAACAAAATACCAATTAGAAACTAAGAGATCAGAAGGATAATCAAGGCAGAGATCAATAATATCATGAAACCAATAAAACAAACTAAAAATAGCAAACTGTGTTCCTCCCCCAAGACTAGCCTAGAGCAGTCCAGCCTGGTGATAGGACGAAAAATGGGATGGAGGGAAAAAATGGGATGGAGCTTCAGTAAGAAAAAAAGGATTCCCTGACTAGGTTGCTGTGGAGAAAGACCAGCTGGCTAGAGGGCAGACCAATCCTCAACAGGGAAGGAGAAGCTAAGAGAAGGGTGCTTAGGGTAAAAATACAAAAGGGTGCCTAGGTTAAAATGGAGAAGGGAAGCAGAATGGGAAAGAATGAGTCATACTCTGCCTGTCTTGAAGAGGCAAGCGTCTGGTGTAGTAGTAGTAGGAGATGACTGGATGAGATCAAAACCCACTCACTGAACATTCTCCAAAGCAAATTGTGTCACGATCTGTTCCATGCCATCCACCGTCTTGCCATTAGTTCTGGCAGTTGTCGATGTACAAGAGAGAAATGGAGGGATGGAAGAACTTCATGCAATCATTTGCTGGAGACAGAAGCTATTCCTGATCCTTCTACGGGATAGGCATCAGACTTGACATTGTAATCTGTCTTCCTAATTTATCCACTCGAACCAAGTCAGGCCCCTTTTTGAAAAGAGGCACAATTTCCTTGTCTTGATTAGAAGCAGCTAGGTTGTATTACTGAGTCCCAGGTGGGATGAGAGAGGATCTGATAGCAAGTGCTTCATGGCACGCCTGTCTGTAAAACCGCAAATCATACTGGATTATGCCTCAACTTTAAAAAGAAATGATTTCTGTAAATGTGATAAAATCATCTGTGCTAACTCCTCTCACAACAGAAGAATCTCAGTGGGTGCAATCCACCTAGCTCCCCTTCCACAATCGCTATCAATACATTGACTATCAATAAGACAAACACAGTTTTAATGCCTAGAGTTATGGTCTGCTATCAGTAAAAAAAAAATCACAATGGCTATGTAAGGTATAAAACCAGTATATGTCTCAAAGAGATATGAACTAGAGAGATATTTTCTGTGTTCTGTGAATGAAGCTCCATATATCCCCTAAACTAGATGGGGATACCCTGAGTTTGGTAATTCACAAAACTGCAATGGCTCGGTAATCTTAGAGACATAGATCTAAGGTTTCATGAGCCCACTTCAGCAGACATTTGACATTTGCAACTGATGTTTTGTGGGGAGTTTTAAATCATTTTCATGTTTATATTTATTTATTTATTTATATTTCAAACTTCTGGCACACCCTTCCCAGGAAAACCAGGCTCAGGGCAAGTTACAACATTAAAATAATACATAATCGTAATAATATAAAAATCTTTAGAACTATAAATCGGCAGACTTAAAACACACCTAACAAAAGATGGCGCTGAAACCAGCTCGCCAATAAGGCAGGCACAGACCCGCCCCCTAATGCATACAAAAAGAAGGGGGAAAGGTGGGGAGGCTATTACTAGAGGGTCATTCTTTGTAACTCTTGTCCCCGTTAGTTCTCACTTCTGTCTCTTCTGTTTATAATAATGAGCTGGGAAGTAGGAGAAGCCTTAGGTAAGCCACTGTCTCTTAGTCTTGCATCAGGCGCGTAATAGTGCACTATTGTGCAGCTCTTGTCATGAACTTGCAATCAAAATAAACCTTAGCAAATTCTACATGCTGGTGTGTGGTAAGTGGCATAGGTCCCAAGAAGTCTTACAGTGCAATCATAAGCAGAGTTGCAGCCGGTGTAGCTCTGTTAATCTCCTTTGGCTCTTTTGTCATATTCCTTGTGGATTGACCCTGATGTTTTTTTTTCTCCCTTCCACCTTTCTCCTTTTTCATTCTAGAACCTGTTTGGTGCCCGTACCTTCTTGTTCCAAGAGCTTCCTTAGCTTTAAAAGCATTCTTGCTGCACCAACCTTGGAATAATAAATATTCTCTGGACATTTCTCACATGTAAGATATTCTGTTCAGGCGTCCAGTTTTATAAAATGGAAATGCGCATACTAAAGCAATAAAGGTATACTGATGTCTCAAGAGATTTGGGACTCAGTCCCAAAGCGGTTTTATTTCACACAGTTAGAAATAGTTATAAGTCATCATCTAGTGTGGCTAATGCTGTGTAGAGAATATTTTTTCTTTTGGTTCACATATTGCATTTATTTTATGCGATTCTTGATCCAGCTAGCTCACAAAATGCAGGACATAATTGAGTGCCCGCTGGTTCCTGTAAAAGTTCTCTAATACTTGTACAGCATTTTGTCTACCTGCACATGGCTTTTCCACCTATGTGGAACAATAGTGATGTGCTGGCACAGAGACACACTCCTTTGTGCACAGGGTGCTTAAGTCTTTTCATTCACTTCAGGAAAAAGCAGGTCCAAAGGCACGTATATGCAGAACTCTGGATCTGGAACAGTATGTCCATACGTTTAGTTCAACTTGCCTGGGTTGCAGTTTGTAGCGTGAACATGACACCATGTATTTATAAACAGAAAGCACATTGTGTGTGTGTGTAAAGTGCCATCAAGTCGCAGCCGACTTATGGCGACCCCAGCAAGGGGCTTTCAAGGCAAGTGAGAAGCAGAGGTGGTTTGCCATTGCCTTTCTCTGCAGACCCTTCCTTGGAGGACTCCCTTCCAAGAACCAACCCTGCTTAGCTTCCAAGATCTGACGAGATTGGGCTATACTATGATGCCTCTCCTCCCGAAAGCACGTCAGTGGTATTTAAATTTAGCTTTCCTATATAGTCCTTTGTACATTTTGAAATTGCAATAAAGCTCAGACATTCAAACAGGAGTCTTTTAAAACCTGCACTAGCTACCTGCCTAGCTATACCCCGGAATGTGTCGCCATGGATATTCATGGATACAGATATATTTAAATGCCTTTTGGATTGGGGTGAGGTAGAAGGCCCAGATGGGCTTATTGTGGACCTTTGCAGTATCAGGGATTTCTTGGTGGTCATTTCCCCCATTTCCATGAATGGAGCTAACATTGCTTTGAAAGGGGAAACTTTTACATGTTTGGAATGTGTGTGGAAGGGATGCCTATAGGCATGCCTATTGGATTATTGGTACCCCTCAGAAGGCCCACACGGTCCTGAGCTGACATGGGGGTACATGGAGTTGTACAAATGTACTTACTGTCCAATTAAGCTTTATTATTTTATTGTAAACGACCTTACCATGACAAACCCAAGCCCTCTTCTCACTATCTGGGAGGTGATTCTTCTGTACCCCCATTTTATTTTATTTTTTTGAGCATTGCAGAGTATGTGGTAAACTTTAAGAGCAGAGCTGGGTTGTTTAATTTCAGGATGCCTAGACCTGTCTATTAAACCTAATGTTTGCTTTGCAGAAATTATCCAGAGAATGAAAACATTGAAAATCTGCTGCAAGAACAATTGTACTCATTGCCCAAGTAAGCACTTTTTTTGGTAAAAGACCCTAACACAACCTGCCTAAAACACAAAATTATTTTCAAATGCGACTCTTTTCCTGTTAAATCAATAGTTTAGAATTAAACATAGAGGCAGTGATCTTAAATATTGTATTTGCCGGCTGACCTAGTTAGATCGATAATTTTGTATGTGTATAGTAAGAAAGAATGTTTAACTTGGAACTGGAACAATGGCTCTCAGTCTCGCAGTTTTATATTTCATTTTTCTGTTAGTTCTCTTCCTAGCAGTCAAGGTAATGTGGCAGCCAGATCATTGTTAAGTATTCCCATAGCTGACAGGCTTGATAGACTGTAACATAAATCACCTATTGACATGAATTTCATGTAGTTAAATATGAATTATTTTCTGCCTCGATTTAGCACATTTTAAGTTTGTGCAAGCTATTTCCCCTTTCAAATCTGCAATATCTACATGTCCTTGAATATGCTGCCTAGCAAATTGCCAACAATGCCTGGCTTTCTTTTCCTAGTGACATCAAGGAACTTTTGGTTGATCCAGAGTTCACCCTCTTGCAGCGATGTCTCCTGGTTGCAAGGTAACAAGAAAGCTTGTTGAAGTCAAATGTGCCATCCCTACCTTGCAAATACTTGTCACATGGTCTGAAGCCTGAGCATCTAACCATTTTTCTTTAAAAACACTGGATTAGATTAGCCTTAGAATAAGTTCATTTAGTGACTTTGTGAAAAAAATTAGCTCTAGTTTATGAACATATTTCTGTAGGGAGAGAGTGTGTGTGTGTCTGACCATAGTTGTATTTTGTAGAACAAGGGTCTCCAGCCAGTCAGTCACAAGATACCAGTAGCTTGCTGGCTCCCCAGGAGCCCTGTCCAATCCCAGAAAAGTATATTGCCATGGGAAAAAAACTGAAAACATCCTCAGACTTTTTCATACTATACATTTTGAGTGAGCAAAGCCTTGTCTTGTCTTGTCTTAAGAATTTTCCTCATTACAAAAGAGAAAATACTTCACATAAGGTTTTTTCTCAGCGCTTCTCAAAATTTTGCATTTTTTCCATTGGAAAAATTAAGAAAAAACACACACACAGAAAAACTTGAGTTTTTGAAGTTGGTTTGCTAACTGTGACTGACTTTGACTATACTGTAGTTAGCTACAGGTGCTAATGTAACATTATACAGTGGTTAACATTGGTACTCATGTATGTGGGGATTCATGTAACAGAAGGAAAGTGGATCAAATTATGGCCCAGTCCCATTTCTAAGAGATGGTACCATTATGTCTGCCTTGGGCCTGTTTCTCTTACTTCCTACTTTTTATGAACAGCCTCTTCTGTCACCTATATCTGTAGAATCTGCAGTGCCAGTGAGGGTCTGTTATTAAAGGGGGATGGTCTACCCTGTCTGCGTAAGTGCAAGGGCCTGAGAGGGGAAATGGTCATAGCTCTCTAGAGATTTTAAAAGAGACATGAAGGGTAGTGACGTGTGACAGCCTGACCTACTTGTAACCCTGAACCTGAGAGAGAGAGGTTGTGGAGGGTGGTAGAAACGCTGTGTGAGTGGAGAAGCGGGGAACTTTCTGTATTCGTTTTTTGGAAGAAACAGGGTTCCGGCAAGGCTGTACTACTCACTGTTTCTATGCAACGTCCTGCTTACAATGCAGGACAGCTTAATAACTAACCTACATTTAGCGGTGTTTGCAGTGTTGTTGTTTTAAAACGCATAATCGTTCCTCATTGATTTAGACTTTTGCTTTCCCAGACTGTACGGGGATGAATCCGAACTGCATTTCTGGACTGTTGCTGCCCATTATTTGCATGCTTTTTCCCAGGAGAAAACATTAATGGCAAAAGCAGAAGACCTTTTTTCTCAAGAAAAATGGAGCAGTCCATTAGATATCTGTTATGATACACTCTGTGAAAACTCATATTTCCAGGTACTACTACACGTTTTCAATAAACGCTTTGCTTTTACATAACCCTTCCTGCTCTCATTTGAGCCTTTCACATTGCGGAATATGCATCATTTTATTACTCATCGCAATAGTTAAGTTTATTGTGACATTGCCTGCTTTGTTAGGCAGTGGAATGCAGCTCTGTTGATTTCCTGGAAATTCTGTTTCTGAATGTGGTGGGGATAGGGTTTATTCTTAATTGTAGCCTCCTGCCAGATCACAGCAGTTTTACTCAAAACAGTAAGTTGAATCATTATCCTGACAATCTCCAAAGTAAATTTAAAAGGATTGGAGAAACAAGGAGTTACTCCAAAAGTCTTTCAATATATACAAAATTGTTCCTTTTCCATATCTTTAGTGTAAGGGAGGTCCCGCAGCTTCCCATGTCATAATCCAAAAGATTTAAAGTGCTGCAACATCAATCACTTGAGTTCCTTAGATACATGTGGTACTTCTGCTTAGCCATTTCTTGATGGTTACTATTCTAAGAACATAAGAAAAGCCCTGCTGGATCAGACCATTGGTCCATCTAGACCAGCATCCTGTCTCACATACTGGCAAACCAGTTTCTCTGCCCGCATATTGCCTGCCAGCACTGCTATTCAGAGGTATACTGCCTCTGAATGTGGAGGTTCCCTTTAATCACCTAGTAACTACTGATAGATCTATCTGTCTACTTCCCCTTTAAAGCCATCTATGCTTGTGGCCATCACTACACCCTCTACCTGTATCCCCAGGCCAGGCCTTTATAACTTGTCCCCTTGGCTCATGCAGTGTTCTCCATACTTGACTTGCTGATTCTCACCTTCTCACCTTAACCCGTTACTGTTTGCCATAATTCTCTCACCAGTACTTTTCAACTGCTAGCCATCTCTCAGCTCCCTTAATATGCTCTCACTTCTTTAGTATTCATTGAAACCTTTCCGCTTTTAAGCATTTTCTTAGCCCTGCAGAATTTACTAATCACCAGCATATCTTGACATTTGAAAGTGATGTGGTAGTGTTGCTGCATATTGACTTTACAGCATAAAATATATGGGATTACTGGTCTCTGAAATTACCAAGGGCAGCCTTTGTACCCAGCAGCAGGTCTCATAATTGTTATGAATAATCATTGTCAATTTTTCATAACTGTTTAAATATGATCATTTCCAGAAATTCCAGCTTGACAGAGTCAATCTTCAAGAAGTTAAAAGATCAAATTATGATCACACCAGGAAGTGCACCGACCAGTTACTTCTGTTGGGACAGGTCTGTGTGGCCTGTTTAGGCCTTTTATGGTCACATCTGTTCAATTATGGATAACAAACCTGGCTTAGCAAAGCAAAGGGGGGGGGGGTAAAATGACATTGACATTAGACACTGACACTAGACAAAGGGTGATTTGTTTTTCTTTCCTTTTTTAAGCCTCTTAAACTAGTCTGGGGTAGGTTTTCTTGACGGACCGGATGACTTGAAAACATTGTAATGTTGCTTTCTTCCTTCTTAGACTGACAGAGCTGTGCAGCTACTTTTGGAGACAAATGCTGAGAACCCCTATTACTACTGTGATTCACTCAAGGCATGTCTAGTCACAACAGTCACTTCCTCAGGTCCTTCCCAAAGTACCATAAAATTGGTAGCGACGAACATGATTGCAAATGGAAAGCTGGCAGGTGAGAGGTTAATTCTCTTCCTGGATCTCATAAGCAAGAAACGGTGGGTGACTGTGGCAGGTTTTCTTGAATGCAAGTCACCCTGAGCTCAGAGTAGCCCGTCCTAGACACACAAATATAGATGGATAGCAGCAAACAATGCTGAGAAAAATTATCTACTTGCCCTGTCCACTTAAGACTAGGTTCTAAGCCCTCCTTTTAGAAAATAACATACCTTGACGAGTGAAATTGATTGTAACTTTATTTTTTTTAAACCCTTTTTATTCCTTTTGGGCCCTCAGCATGTAGTGTACAGTAAACAGGAGAGTAAATTGAGTTAGTATTGGGCTGAAATCTTCCATTGTCTCTGCAGAGTGTGGTGTGCTCAATCATTCGGTTTCTATTTATGAGTTTCATGCCTGTGTGATGCATCCATTCCTTGTGTGTGGAAAGCCTAATGTGTTCAGGACCAAATTTTAAGAAATATTTCCATTCCTTTTATTAACAGGCACATCTATACAGCTGATAGGCTTTTAGACAATATGAAGTTAAATAAAACAAAAATATAAAAATACAGCAGTTAAAATAAAATGCAGAACCAAACTCCCAAGCTTAAGCATTAGTGGAGACTCCAACTGTACACTAACTAGCAGATTAACAGCCAAGCTAAAATTATAAGACATTCTCAAATGGAGTAGGACTAGTGTTCCACAGTAATAATCAACCTGGATTTACATAACTGTCTCGAAGCCATAGGGCCACAGATATATGGCAGCTGGGGAGGACAGTAAGGAAGAGGAGTAAGCCAAGATGCTCACAACTTCATTTATAGACCAGAAAAGACAAAAATGTTCGATCGTTTCTGGAGTCACAGTCACAAGGGGTATTCACTCAGGATATTGGAGAATCTTCGGAATAGTTCTGCAGTTGGCAAAGCGTTGAATTTTAAGTACTTTTACGTTGCAAAGTTATGGCAGGATAAAGCTGGTATAGGAGACTGCCCTTTGCCGCGCATACATAAAAATAAACATATGGCCATTAAAGCAGAGAGAAAATCTTGAAGAATTACTTACAGAACCCAGTGCTGTAACTAAATGTGTCCTCTTTAGAAAGTTTCAATGATCCATTGGTCTCTTTGCAATGTATTGCAAAGTTTGCTGTGCAGAAAACATAACCACTTGGATATGTGCTGAGCAAAAGATTTCCAGTCAGGAGACATTAGTCTTTGCACTTCAGAGATAGCTGCAGTCAGGGTTTCTCTCCTCTCCCTAAGTGGCGAGGGAGACTCTGACTCCTTGTATTTAAATTGCAACTAATTAAGCTTAGCTGATTTCTTTTTCAGAGGGTGTTCAGTTGCTGTGTTTAATAGATAAAGCCGCTGATGCCTGTCGTTACCTGCAAACCTACGGTGAATGGAATCGAGCGGCGTGGCTTGCAAAAGTAGGCAATGTTCTCCGTTAGATTTACAGTCTTATACATAAGCTAATTTTTGTTAATATAGGATCACTTGCGTACGCCAGGTAAGCTAGGAAGATAATAGATGGAATGTTCATAGTTCATTGATGGTAGTAGGCAAAAGTTCAAAACCGCTGAATGTTTAATGTGGGGTGAGAAAAGACAATTATAAGTTCCTCCTGCATGTACTGCCGCATGCAGTTTGAAACATTGGTGACAAACTTCATATTAAAAGGGATATTTGGAAGAAGATTGTGCAGTTCCTGAAAATAGGGTGAAATTAGTGGGAAGAAGTCTGTAAACCAGCATCCTTGACTTCATTGGATTTTTGCTTACACACACCTCGCTCTGTGGGCCAGCCACTTGTCTCTGGGTGAAACACTATCTGCATTCCATAGCAGCTCCTCTGCCTATCCACCACATGCAGTGTGGGAGGAGCAGTGGTACCTACCCTGTCCACAGAACGGAGATGGCTCTGGTTGCCCTCACAGATGATGTCCGTCGACAGCTGGACCGAGGCGAGTCGTGGCTGCTGATATTGTTAGATCTTTTGGCAGCCTTCGACATGGTCGACCATAACAATTCTACCGCCTCATCGCTGATGCTGGAATACAGGGCACAACACTTCAATGGCCAGCATTCCTTCCTCCAGGGTCAGGAACAGAGGGTGGTGCTTGGGGAAGAGATATCGCAGTGGCAACCTTTGGTGTGTGGGGTCCCGCAGGGGTGCGATTCTCTCCCCTATGTTATTTGACATCCATATGTGTCCCCTTGCCCAGCTTGTATGGAGTTTCGGGCTGGGTTGTCATCAATATGCTGACTGTCGGCACCCAGCTTTACCTGTTGATGGACAGCCATCCGGACTCCGCACACACTGATCAGGTGCCTGGACGCCGTGACTGGATGGTTATGACTTAGCTGACTGAAATTGAACCTATCAAAGACTGAAGTCCTGTGGCTCGGTCGGGGTGGCCAGGATAGAGGGCCGGATATAAATCAAATAAATTAATAATTATTGTGCCTTACTGCCTGCATTGGATGATCTGATTCAGATTCGAAAACACAATCCGATATTTCCCACCTTTCATAGGTTCGCCTGAACCCAGAGGAATGTGCTGATGTTTTGAAGCGTTGGGTCGACCACCTTTGTTCTCCACAAATCAATCAGAAATCCAAGGCCATCCTTGTTCTCCTTTCTCTAGGTTGCTTCATAAGAGTGACAGAGATGCTGCACAGGTAAACTGAAGCTTTTTTGTTTTTGTTGTTCCGCCTTTTACGTACTTGGTTACAAATACTAGCTGTTTCTCTGTAGAGACTCAGAGCTGCTTATAGTAATCACAGTTTTGAAGCAAGCAGCGAGGAAATACAGTAATGAAAGGAGAGAAGCAGCAAGGAGAATTATGCAGCAGTAATATTTCTACATTCTTTTAAAAATTAAAATGCCTCCTTGTGTTTTAACAATTTTTGCTGTAAAAGAAAGTTGCTACTATTTCTGCTGCTGTGACACTTCTGGCATTACTTGTGAAGGGAGCCAGGGTCTATACTTGTTCTGTACATTCTTGCTCAGAACAGAGAGGCTGAACCCTTTGGCCCTTTTAAAGCTTGGCATCAAAGACCTCACTGAGTGATCTGAATTTCTGTGGCAAATGTGTCAAGGAGCCTTGCTAGATAGTGACAGGAAGCACTTTAAGCTGCCTTTACATCCCGTTTGTTCTCTTCTTCAACAGCATGAGGTATTTTGACCGGGCTGCATTATTTGTTGAAGCCTGCCTTCAGTATGGTACCATTGACATTAATGAAGATGCAAATATCCTTTTGTGAAAGTGTGCACCAAGTCTCAGTCCCTTTCTCTATTAAAAGGGGAGCCAGCAGCAGTTAGGATGCTTACAGTGAGGGGAAAAAGTATTTGATCCCCTGCTGAATTTGCCCGTTTGCCCTCTGACGAAGAAATGACCACTGTATGTAACAAGCTGAGATTAGAAGCACCTGCTGTAAGGGAGAGGTCTTACCTGTAATTCCAGCTCATTACGGTACCTATACAAAAGACATCTGTCGACAGAAGCAATCAATCCATCAGATTCCAAACTAGCCACCATGACCAAGGCCAAAGAGCTGTCCAAGGATGTCAGGGACAAGATTGTAGACCTGCACAAGGCTGGACTGGGCTACAAGACTATTGCCAAGCAGCTTGGTGAGAAGGTGACAACAGTTGGTGCGATAATTCGCAAATGGAAGAAACACAAAATAACTGTCAACCTCCCTCGGTCTGAGGCTTCATGCAGGATCTCATCTCGTGGAGTTGCATGAGAACGGTGATGAAGCAGCCCAGAACTACACGGGGGGAACCTGTCAGTGATCTCAGGGCAGCTGGGACCATAGTCACCATGAAAACAGTTGGTAACACACTATGCCGTGAAGGACTGAGATCTTGCAGAGCCCGCAAGGTCTCCTTGCTCAAGACAGCACATGTACAGGCCTGTCTGCAGTTTGCCAATGCACATCTGAATGACCCAGAGGAGAACTGGGTGAAAGTGTTGTGGTCAGATGAGACCAAAATCGAGCTCTTTGGCATCAACTCAACTCGCCGTGTTTGGAGGAGGAGTAATGCTGCCTATGACCCCAAGAACACCATCCCCACCGTCAAACATGGAGGGGGACATATTATGCTTTGGGGGTGTTTTTCTGCTAAGGGGACAGGACACCTTCACCGGATCGAAGGGACGATGGACGGGACCATGTATCATCAAATCTTGGGTGAGCACCTCCTTCCCTCAGCCAGGGCATTGAAAATGGGTCGAGGATGGGTATTCCAGCATGACAATGACCCAAAACACACGGCCAAGGCAACAAAGGAGTGGCTCAAGAAGAATCACATTAAGGTCCTGGAGTGGCTTAGCCAGTCTCCAGACCTTAATCCCATCGAAAATCTGTGGAGGGAGCTGAAGGTTCGAGTAGCTACACATCAGCCTCGAAATCTTACTGACTTGGAGAGGATCTGCAAAGAGGAGTGGGACAAAATACCTCCTGAGATGTGTGCAAACCTGGTGGCCACCTACAAGAAACGTCTGACCTCTGTAATTGCCAACAAGGGTTTTGCCACCAAGTACTAAGTCATCTTCTGCAAAGGGATCAAATACTTATTTCACTCATTATAATGCACATCAATCTCTGACTTTTGTCTTCTGGGTTTCTGGGGGTTTCCCTGTTGTTATTCTATCTCACAGCTACAATAGACCTACCATTAAAATTATGGACTGGTCATTTCTTCGTCAGAGGGCAAACGGGCAAATTCAGCAGAGGATCAAATACTTTTTTCCCTCACTGTATGTGTTAGGACCATACTTAGCTATTCAGGCTAAGTGGAAAGGAAGAAAGAAAATGTGCGTTCTTAAGAAGAGGGTGACACTTTCAGAGGCAGTTAATTGAATCAGGGCACGGGAGATTCTACCTATACTTTTCATGTTACAAAAACCGTGTGCACTCATATGTATTTATTTAGTAGTTTACAAAGTTTATATCCCACCTTGCTACCCAGTCAGGTTCACCAGATGACTAACAATGAAAAGGGATAATGTTATAAAACACATCATAAAAACAATTAAAACCAAAAGTAAACTACACTTATAAAAACAGAGACAGCAATTAAAATGTAGAGCAGGAAGGATGGATCACCGAGGGAATGCCGAACAAACAACAGCAAGTCTTGGCCCACTGATAGAAGAGTGGTGTAAGTGGAATGATGAACATCCTGGAGGGGAGGGAGTTTCATAATTTTGGTGTCAGGACCGAGAAGGCCCTCTGTCGAGTTGCCACCCACCTAACCTCAGAAGCAGGACCTTAGAAGATGAGTGTAGTGGTCAGGTAGGTTCGTATGGGAGTAGGTAGTCCTTAAAATATGCTGGACCCAAATCATATAGAGCTTTAAAGGTTTAGTTGGGTTCCGAAGCAAACTGGAAGCCAGTGTAGATGGACCAAAACTGGAGTAATATAGTCACTATGACTCGGTCTTCTTGGGTAATGCCAGCTTTAATTATCACTACCTACAAACTTTCCTTGGTTGAATCTATTGTGGGAGAGAGGTGATAGAGATCTAGTATTTGTTGTCTCCATTAATTCAGTTATATATTTCTTAATCCTTATTTTACAAAAACTAATCCATGCAGTATTTGCCGATTATGCCAGAAGTTTGAAGACTCTGGGCTTTTTGCAGGCTGCAACTTTGTTTGCCTCAAAAGCAGGGGCAGCTGGCAAAGATTTGCTGAATGAACTCCAACAGCTTAAAGAAGAAGGACTTACAGAGTGACAACCCTATATGAACCACTAAAGATTGAGATTTTCTATCAGACTGAATGATCAATGCACTAACTCTTTATAGATGATAAAGGGGGATTTCTTCAGTGAAACAAAATGTTCTTGGGCACAATAGAAGTTATAAATACAGAATGTCATGTGTGAAGACTTTTCTTTCACAGTAGATGGAGATAACTTGGTTAATGTTAAGCAAACGTTTATATTTTACTTCAACCAAAAGTTCAGGTTGGAAGGGCAAACAAAATGCACATCTGTAAGATGTTTCAGGAAATTTGTGAAAAATCATGTAACTAGGGCCTCCGGCAGCTGTACTTCGTGAAGTGAGAGGTGTGGCCCAAAATCCCTAGCAAATGATGCAGTTGATGGTAAGACAAAACGTTCAGATGGCACAAAGACATGCATCCAACGTTCTCTGCAACACTGGAAAATGGGACTATGACAGAGAGACTTATTTTGAATAACAAAATGGTCAGAAAATATTTGGCACTTGAGAGGCTTTTTGAAATATAACATAAAAATGGCCTTATTTGTCTCTTTTTTGTCGGATTTAAAAGTCAGGTTAGCAAATCTTTATTACAGGAATGTAGATTGAAACGGAATAACAGAATTGAGAAGTTTGAGATGGTTAAGCTCAAGTGATATATTGTATTTCCAAATGTATCCAGGTGGTTCACGTGCAAGTGTTAAACCTTTATTTTCTACTCAGAGTGATTTCTCTTGGCAGTCTCTGGTTTGTTTCTTAAACTTAAGCTTCTTTTACACTTTCTTGAAACTTAAGCTTCTTTCTTTTTCAGAGTGGTTCTTGAGTGGTAGAACATTAACACACTTCCTCAGTTTCTCTCTCAACCTGGTCTGGGATCACTCAAATCACAAGAGATATTTCCCATTAAACTCTTAGGATTGACTCTATAAATCTTAGAGCTATTTTCCCTAGATAACTGGTTATGGATCCTGTCCCGATCCAAACCCCCAAATATGTTCCTTTTTACTCCTTGAGAAATCCTCCACCAGACAGCTTACAGCTCACACAGCCGTTTCCCAGCTCTGTTAACTTTTCTCTCAGTCAACTTCTCTCTCAGTCAACTGTCAATTTCTTAACTGTCAAGAGTTCTAACTGCCATTCTCAGAATTCTATTCGAACTCCCCGTCAATCATGGAGGTTCTATGACCGGGATAACTCTTTTAGAGTCACAGGAACAGAGCTTAGGATTTAATACTCATTCATAGTCTCCCCTTAAAATGTTGCTGCCCTTTGCAGCCATTTTAGATTGTGTGTTTATTTGGTATTAGAGTTGACATATAGCTTTACTCAAAGCTATACAAATAGCAAGAAAACAAAACTGTTTCTCTGGATTTTTTTTTTCTTTTTTGGTCCAAACACCCAAATGCTGAAAGTTCCTGGAAAATATGCATCCTCTGGGCTACCCCACATGGGAAACCTAAGAGAAGTTGCTAAATGTTGGGAGCAAGGGAGCTGTGCAGTCCATGAGCTTGTCTTACCACGTGTGGGGAGCTCTCAGTCTGACTAAGGTAAACCATACCTGGAGCAACTTGATATTCACTTTGTAAGCTCTTCCAACTCATACACCCTTCTTTGGATTAAAGATATGATGATGAGCAAATGCATATATCGTCTTGATTTAAACTCTTCCTTTATTATCCTGTTCAGTTTCCATTCTTTGCATTCCATGTTTTTGCAGTATTTTCTGTGTGTCTCCCTAGAAGCAGAAATTCTGTGTTCTCAAGCACTTGTAAATGAGTAGTTTTGTTCACTGGATTAAGCTATTGATCAGTTAATAGTGTGATAGGTTGCTGAGGAACAAATGTGTCTGTATCTAAATCACAGCAACTGCAAACTGGTCTGTCACTCTTAACATAACGTGGTACTTTGGAGCAACAAGGAAATAAGAACTGTACCAACGGGAGAAGAGCAAAGTGAGCCCTTGCAAGTGCTCATGAGACAAAAAAAAGCTCTTTTGCTTGCGTTTTCAAAGGCTGCTCTGGGAGCTGGATAATCGATTCTCAGCGAAGTGTAATGTGCATTGGACTGTGAACTCATTTAGCTGTCTTTGAAAATCTCTTCAGGCTTTGTACCATATGGGTTGGTTCGTAGGATCAGTACACTAGGCAATCTTTTGATATGTCCCCTGTCATTTAATCAGCAGGGTGCGATTTCAAGAGCTCGAGGGATCAGAGCCTGAGAATAGTCTTATCGTCATCTTGCTGATTTCCTGAAATGCACTCTTTGGTGCTTTAAAGTTTCTTGTGGGTAATGACTGCTGAATGAATGTATCACCTTCCATTTCAAGTGATAGTTGCTAATATGGTGGCCTAAGTAAAACAGCAGACCTAGCGCTTATTGCTTCAGCACTAAAGGTAATTAGAAACATGCTGAAATCATCCTAGGCAATTACATATTTATTAGATAGGGCTGCTCAGAACTCTCTTATACTATACCTACAAGACCTGTTCCATGGCTTTGGATAGAAATAGGAGGTCTGTACATACACATTGTTCTGTGCGTACAGGTCTGATGCCTCAACTGATGAGCATGTACCCGAATTAGTAAAACTGCCATATCAGCAAGCACCTTTGCATCAGTTTGGAATAAGATAGCTCTGTAGAAGAATATGTTGTACTTTTTGTTCACTGTAGAATTCCCCCGCTTCTTGTGTTTTTTCTAGTGGACCAAGCTTTCTGCCTCGGAAACATGGACTGAAAATACAAATGTGAAGTGTGAAGTAATCTTGCACATGGAATCTGGTTGAGCCTTAGTAGTTAATACTGCTTATTTTAGTATTCATGTAACCCCGATTTGAAGGACTTGACCATTTTTAAATGTCTTTCAAAAGCCCGTCGCAAGTTTCGTGGTCTTTCCCCCTTCTTTCTCTTTGTCTATCTTTCAGCCTCTTAAACTGTCTGTCCCTTTTCTGCCATTTTTCTCACTCCACCCAAAAGGCATGCATCTTCTTTGGAAAGCTTACCGCTGCTTTTCTCAAATTATATGATGCATAGTTTCTGAAAGATACACAGCAGTTTCCCCCATGTGACAACAAATGTGTGAGCATGTTTCTTCTTTTAATTTCACTAGGATAGCACCTTCAAATGGGGGAAAATAAAATAGTAATTTTCATGACATAATGATCTGGATATGAATGGAAGATATTGTTTATACAAAGTAGAGTTTTAATTGGAATGCCTTTGAAGTTTTTCTCAACGCACATTACACATCAAGATGGGTATTTTTTCCACTGTTTTCTAATGCCTGATTTACTGAGACAGGGAATTTGTGGCTGCTTTTGAACCACAATTCCCTAGCAAGATGTTTGAGGAAGCTGAGGGTCATTGGCAACCATGGAGACATAATGCATATTTAGGTCCTTGTCAAAGACTATATAAATTTAGCATTGAACAACTGTCAATAAAACTGGCCTTCATACTTGTAATAAAGTATAGGCTAAGCAAATGTTGGTTTATATTACTATCGTATATACCCATGTATAAACCGACCCGCGTATAAGCCGAGGTGCCTAATTTCTCCCCAAAAATGGGGAAAAATTAGGCACCCGCGTATAAGCCAAGGGTCGGCTTATAACCCCTCCCCCCCCGCAGGCTTACCTGACAGGGCTCTCCAGCGGCGAGGGTCTGGCGGCGGCGCGGCCCGGGGGGGGGGGGGCTGGGCAGCCTTCCTGCAGCTGCAGGAGGCTGCCCCAGGCCGCTCCCGGCGGGAGGAAGCGGCGGCGAGGCCCAGGGGGACCCGGAGCAGCCTTCCTGCGGCTGCAGGAGGCTGCCCAAGGCCCCTCCCGCCCGAAAAAATGGCGGCGGGGAGGCCTTGGGCAGCCATCCTGCGGCTGCAGGAGGCTTCCCATGGCCCCTCCCGCCCGAAAAAAATGGGGGCGGGAAGGGCCGGGGCAGCCTTCCTGCGGCTGCAGGAGGCTGCCCAAGGCCCCTCCCGCCCGAAAAAAATGGTGGCGGGGGCGGGGGGGCCTTGGGCAGCCATCCTGCGGCTGCAGGAGGCTTTTCATGGCCCCTCCCGCCCGGTAAAAATAGCGGCGGGGGCGGGAAGGGCAGGGGCAGCCTTCCTGCAGCTGTAGGAGGCTGCCCAAGGCCCCTCCCGCCCAAAAAAAATGGCGGCGGGGGCAGGGGGGCCCGGGGCAGCCATCCTGCGGCTGCAGGAGGCTGCCCCAGGCCGCTCCCGGCGGCAGGAAGCGGCACGGGCCCGGCGGCGACGGCGGTAAGTTTCCCCCCTCCCTCCTCCCTCCCCCCGTATTGACCCGCGTATAAGCCGAGGCTGGCTTTTTCAGCCCATTTTTGGGGCTGAAAAACTCGGCTTATACGCGAGTATATACGGTAACATTATTTACGTTACTCAATCATTATATTGAGTATAGAGTATTAGTTCTCAATAGGTTTCAGCAGTTCTCTTATGATAGTTGCAGACTGATGGTAGCAGTCTTCATTAATACAACTGTTCAGGATGTGTTGCCAGGTTTTAATCTCTTATTTTGGAAGTTACTGATGTTGATGGAAGATTTACTGGTTGCATTTCTGTGTATGTTTTAGAGTCCAGACTGAGAACTAGGTCTTGCTTAGTGCAGTGGGATTTATTTGTCAAATAAATATGTGTAGAATTACAGTCTTAAGAGTAGAATCTGTATATTTTGCACAACATGGAAGTGATTTCCATTGATCTGTTGTACAAAGATGAGTCAATCATTATAAAATGCTTTTTTAATTAAATCACACAGGTTATTAAAATCAGCTTTAAAACGGTTAAATTTGTTGTGATTTAATTCCACACATACTGTATCTGCATGATTTTAAAATGTTCAATTTAATATCAATTTAGCATGAATAGACTTCAGTGCCACTGACAGCAATTACATTTTTAATTCTGAATTGATTATCTGTAAAGGGTTAGTGTGGATTCTGCGCAGCATAGTGATTTTGATTGACTACCATGGAAAAGTTCAGGATTAAATAGTTTTGATTTCATGTTAGATTCATTGCATCATGGCATAAGTACGTTTATATCAGGCTATATGCTTTTGCTTATAAGCCCTCTTTAATTATTGGCTAACTTTCTGTGCCCTGGTCTACATAGCCCAGACTAGTCTGATCTCAGAAGCTAAGCTGGGTCAGCCCTGGTTAGTATTTGGATTGGGAGACCACCAAGTCTAGGGTCAAGACTCCGAGGCCGACAATGGCAAACCACCTCTGAAAGTTTCTTACCTTCAAAACCTCACGGGGTCGCCATAAGCTAGCTGTGACTTGACGGCCAAAAAAAGAAAAAAGAAAGCCACTTTCTGTAGTGCCATGAAATGAGAATTTGTATCGACAAAGTCAGTTTGGGGGAAAGCTCCTGGTGTCTTGGTACAGAAGAAACTGTTTATGAAGGTTGTGCAATTTAGAGCTGGAGAGCTGAGAGGAAAGAGGCATCGTCAAACTGGCAAACTAGGGCATAGGGGTAGCTATCTGTGAGAAGGAGAAAATTAGACTATGCAGCAGGGGTCTGAAAGAAATTTAAAGTGGAAGAAGAAAGGAGGAGGACCCAGTAAGAGTAAGAAGCTGAATAACAATTTAGGGCAGGGAACAGGAAGAGGCCTCATAATACAAGCTGAGCTGGAATAGGATAAAGATAGTAGGGTCTTATATAAGCAGGCAAGGAATTGACAAAGGTACTTTGAAGGACTGATGATGGAAGGAAAATGTGCTGAATGAAGGACTGATGACGGAAGGAAAATGGCCTAAATGTGAACTATCTGGGTAAAGGTCTCAGGTCATTCTGATTCCTGTTAGTAGTGGTTAAAAACAACTGACTGTACTAGATAGCTGTTTCTTGAAGTAGTGTGTCAAGATTATGTTAAACTGGCTTCTAATATGATTTATTTTAAAGTCTTACGTGTATAAAGGGGAGAGAAAAGATTCACTCTTTTCTTTTTCTTTTTTTACTTTGTGCAAGAAACCAGTACATTATTCTGGCATTGTAAACAAGAGATTATCGTCTCTGGTCTTATAGTCCACTCTCTTAGACTATTCCTTCTCTCTAACAGTTCTAAACTGATCTATGTCATATCCCTTTTAATTTCACATAAAGTATGCCACAATGAGTAAACCAAGTGATAAGTTATCAATTTGAAGCCAAAAATACTGGCAACACATGAGAACAATTATCTGTCCAATAACAGTGTTGCTATTGTTTAACTTAACTTAAAAATCTTTAATGGCATAAGTAGTATTACAATTGTTACGGAAGGTTCATAAAATATGCAGTCATTAAGATAAAAACATAGGCCAGTAAATTGCAATAATAAAAATTACAAACATTGGACTTTTTGAACTTTCATCACATCCACTAGAAAATTGGCAACCTCTACAGTAACCTCCGGATCGGAATCATTCAATAAAAATTGATGTTTTACTTGGGAAGGTAGGTGATATTTGGAAAGAAGCCAATTTTTTAACCATTTCCCACGGGGTGTTTCGTAAAGAGGGCAGACAAACAGAATATGATCAATTGAGTCCAGGGAATAGGTATCACAGGGACAAATCCTTTCCTGGATTGGTATTTGTTGATACCTTCCATATAGCATCCTTGAAGGAAAGGCATTAACCCTAGCGAGAGAGAAGGCTCTGCGGAGGGGTGCGATGTCATGTGTTGTTATTGTTTTGAGGGTCTGGGTATAAACAAGATGATTGCCAAACAGGCACACAATAAAAAAAATTAATAGGGTATTTTAGAAACTGCCAGAGTAATTCATTGATGCAGGAAAGAATGGTAGTTTAAGCAAGAATTAAATTTCTTAAGAAAGCATTCTTGGGAGAGATGTCAAATGCTGTATTTCCCAGGTGAGAGAACAAATAATTGAAGAAACTCAGTTGAAAGCCTGTATGAACCAGCAGTTCATTAAACAGAAAGCAAGAAGAAGAAAAGCAGTTGAAGACTCTACATGCGTTCACACAAAATGGAAATACCTGAAAAGCGTAGTAAAATATACCCCAAATATAAAATCAATAAGAAATGTTCAAGAAATCAATTGTGTTGTGTGACTAGACAAAAAGTGGTAGATACATGCTGGACTGACCTAACCTCGATAGTCCAGGCTAGCTTGGTCTTGGCTGATCTCAGAAGCTTAGCAGGGTCAGTATTTGGATGGGAGACCACCAAGGAATACCACAATCATGAACGTCTCTTGCCTTGAGAACCTGATGGGGTATAAAAGACATATATACTTCTCTCTATTGTCGAAGGCTTTCATGGTCAGAGTTCATTGGTTCTTGTAGGTTATCCGGGCTGTGTGACCGTGGTCTTGGTATTTTCTTTCCTGACGTTTCGCCAGCAGCTGTGGCAGGCATCTTCAGAGGAGTAACACTGAAGGCACCGTCCTTCAGTGTTACTCCTCTGAAGATGCCTGCCACAGCTGCTGGCGAAACGTCAGGAAAGAAAATACCAAGACCACGGTCACACAGCCCGGATAACCTACAAGAACCAGTAGATGTAATATCTTTGATGCATTATTGTAATCCCTTATTTCCCCCCTATCCCTTTTATGTTCACACCTTTATTCTCTTGAAAATTAAAAAACGTTGCTTTGAAAACCCGATGGGGTCACCATAAGTCAGCTGTGATGTGACAACCCCCCCAAAAAAGAAACTAAAAGTTTAAACACACACACACACCCCTTCACTTACCCTCAGATATTGACCATGCAGTTCCCACACCCTTCTCGTTTGACCTTTTGAACATCCAACAGCCCTTTCAGTGATAGCAGATCTGTGCTATACATCTAAAACACGAATGTTTTCTGTAAAGAACAATGGATTTTCTTCTGGGTTAAAGATCCCAGTCCTTTCAGAGATCCATAATTTCTGTGGCTGCCTGTGTGGAGGAGTCAGTAGAACCAGTTTTTAATGTGGATATGTCCTAAGAACCCATTTTCCCCTCACGTCCATCACAGCAGTGACTACTTTGAAATCTCTTATCTTTTGCTGCCCCTGGTGATAATTCAGCAGTAATGCTGGAAGAAAAATCCTATTAGCAATTCAATTATCCAGCAGCTACTGGTAAACTAAGCCATTCAACAGTGCCCTGGCAGAGTGCAAGGTGAGGCTTTTCTGTATTAAATTTCTTTACACACAAAAAGCATATGCTGCAAGAATGCGTGAATATTCTCCTGCAGATTGTTTTACCTGCAAGAAAAAGAGCATTATCATGGAATGAAAGAGGTATTGCTTGAAAGTGCACTGGTTACAGGTTAAATCATCCATTTCAATTAAATCTTTGTCAAAAGTAAACCATATCAGCTAAGCCAGAATAACATTCTTTACTTTATTACCAATCTTAGTAAGAACAAAGTAGTATGATGGGATGAACAAAGGCAGGAGAGCCTAAAATCTGACAAGAATCCAGTATCAATAGAAAGCACTGACCTTTTTCAATGTAGTCTATCACAAAGTGGTCTGATTAAATCATGCTGTTGTGTTAGGCTATGGAAAGGTTGTATGAAATGGAAGAACCAGAAATTAAATAGCAAAATGCTGGGAACAGGGTAGCCTGGTGAATTATTGAACCTCATAGAATAATGTGACAGCACTGTATGAAATCTTACAAATGGAAGCTCCAGTCTAGTTAGCAGATTTATTGAGAAAATCAAATCGTCAGGAACATTTGTGTGTGGTACTCTACTGGAAATGAAAAAAGTCACATCCCATTTACTGTCCTGACAGAGTATCATTAGAAGCTTTAATGATTTTCCCCAAAAAAATTTGGATAAAACAAATCAAACTAATAGTCTAGAAGAAGAAAGTCTTCTTGCAATATGCCTGAGACCTAAGCTGTTGACAAGCCATAATTTGGGACTGTGGGACAAATCAAGTCCTGAAGGAGGATGAGGTTTGGGAGGCCTTGATGCATCTTTCAATTTAGTGACTACCACAGAATCTATTATTTTGGAGATGTTCACCATTATTTCAACAGTGAACAAGCTGTAAAGATCATATTAGTCATTTCATTTGTGGCCTACCACCCAAGAATTCACCCAATATTTCAATTATTATGGCTACTTCCTGCCAAACAGGGGAGCCCAGCTGCAGCTTAGTAGCTGCAGAAAGGAGGGGGTCAAAGAAAGGCAGCCTTCAAGCTCCCAGTATAAAAAAAATCCATGTTCTTAGTTATTCTAAGGACACTGGCCAAAGAAGGAGAAAGTCTTACTACCTTGCATCCTGCTGGTAAGTCACACCCAAAGCCATAAAGTTGGGAAGACTACAGTGATAGAATGAAAACTCTTCTTTGGGGACAGGAAGAGTCAGTTGGGTCACAGTCAGGTGGAAGCGGGAAAGACAGGTTATTTAAACTCAGGACACAGGGAAGCTCTCTTACAGCCCATTCCTGCGGAATGGGCAGAAAGGAGTGGAGGTGGCATGACCCCACCACCAGCGTAAGTGCCCCCTTATTACAGAATAAGAGGCACGCTGGCGGCAGGGGCAGTTCCGCCTCTCCATGACCTAAATCCCAGAAGAAAAATGTGGTGGTGGCAACATGGGGGGTGTTCCCAGGGGCGGAGCCGACTATAGTTAGCTTCCTAAGCCCCTCCAGCCCAGGAACGCCGCCTCCAGCAACAGCATTGCTGTGCCAGGTTTTTCTTGGCGCAGCATTGCCGTTTTCAATGGGGCTATTTTCCCCATTTTTGCTTTTTCATTTTTTAAAAGGCCTTTTTGAGTCTTGCAGCGGCAGGGAAACCTCTTTCGAGGCACCGCAGCAGTGTCTCAGCCACACCGTCCCTGGCCACTGCAAGGCTCAGGAAAGCTGTTACTCATTCATTCTGCTCTTAGGAGCACAAGCCATGATGAACTGAGTTTTTACCTAGGGACTCCATCTTGTCCACTCAGAAGGGAAAATGGAGGGACTACCAAACTATGATAACTAAGCTAACAATGAACTTAAACTACTGTATCGTCAAGTAAAGCTAGGTAAAGGTCTCCCTGTGCAAGCACCAGGTCATTCCTGACCCATGGGGTGACGTCACATCCCGAAGTTTTCTAGGCAGACTTTTGTTTACGGGGTGGTTTGCCAGTGCCTTCCCCAGTCATCTTCCCTTAACCCCCAGCAAGCTGGGTACTCATTTTACCGACCTCGGAAGGATGGAGGGCTGAGTCGACCTTGAGCCGGCTACCTGAAACCAACTTCCGTCAGGATCGAACTCAGGTCGTGAGCAGAGCTTGGGACTGCAGTACTGCAGCTTACCACTCTGCGCCACGGGGCTCTTTTTCAAGTAAAGCTAGCCTAATTAAACATCATTTAGGAAATACCTAGTATAAGGAAAGAGAACTGCATGTTTTTCACCTTTTCTTGGTTCCCTTGCTCAGCTCAGAAGATTGAACAGAACATGTGTATTCTTTTATTGATTTATTAAACTTCCTCATATTTTGAATAATTTAAGTCTGATCTCTGGAACCATGCCATACCTACTCGGTCTTGCTGTCTGAAGTATGATAACAGGGAGGGGCAGTGGGTCAGCTTGCCATCCATGGAGCATGATAGCTCAATAGAAAACCCCCTGTAGTCGCTGGGTTAGCTCTCCTTTTTAAAACTTTCCTGTCAGCTTTTAACCAGTCAGATTGTGGAGAGAAGCAGTGCAGGGAGAGGCCAGGGAGGATTCCTCACTCCTAACTGCCCATCTCCAGTTCTGCTTTGAAAAGGCTTCTTCTCACCCCAGCCTCTTTAGCTGCAGACTCAGCTCTCCCTTGAAAAACTTTCCCCTTGGCGTCTTACCTGCCAGACTGTGAAGAGAAGCAGTGTTGGAGGTAGCAGAAGATCTCCTGCCATTACAACTGATCTCCAGCCAATAGAGATCAGTTCCCCTGGAGAAAATGGCTGCTTTGGCAATTGGACTCTATGGCATTGAAGTCCCTCCCCAAACCCCGCCCTCCTCAGGCTTTGCCCCAAAAACCTCCCGCCAATGGCGAAGAGGGACCTGGCAACCCTTGTTGGAGGTGTGTGGGGAGACTCTTCAGAAGAGGAAATAGAGGGAGTAGGTGGACAGACAAGAGGAGGGGCAGATTGACAAAGAAGGGGGGGAAAAGGGAAAGAGTCGGGGTCGGTTGACAGAAAAAGGGAAGGGGAGAAGGGGGGAAATAGGGGGTAGGAAATGGGAAGCAAATAGGAAGGTAAGAAGAGGAAAAGAAGCAAAGGGGGGAAGGGATGCACCCTCTCCGCAAGTTTCTTGCTGGTCCTCGCTTGTTTTTGTCTATTAACGTCCTTAAGTAAAACCATATTTTAAGTGAAAAGAAGGGGATAGAGACTGGAAGGAATTCCTTATATAGGCATCCAAGCCACAGTATGTTACGTTTTGTAATTTTGGAATCAATATCCTAAAGGCATGGCAGCTTTGTGTCTCCTGAACTTAACAGCCTAGAGATAATTCTGTAGATAGGGCAAGGTGTTCTTACATGTCGGTGAATGACTTTGTTCTGTCTATTGGAACAGTGGGAGGTTATTTATAAAACAAGGAATTTGGCAATGTATCTGAGAGGAAAGTTGAGTCATTTCTTGGAATGCTCAATATGTTTCCAGTTTTTAAGTAAAATGATTTCAATTACAGGTATCAGTATCCCTAGATATATATAATGGGGGGGGCAGCGTCTATTTACTGGGCTATGATAAAGAAATTATTATGGAGCCCATCAGGCCAGCCAAACTTTTCCATTAGAAGTAATACATTCATAGCTTTTTCTAACACTGAAAAATCCTTTGTTGCATCCCCCCCCCAAAAAAACTCTAATGTTCAAAACATTCAAAACTTGGTGCTGCAGAAATTTGTGATCCCCCTCCCCCTTTAAAAATTTGCAGTCAAGATACAGCAGGAAAGATAGCTGGACAAATTTAGGACACAGGTGTAAGGGGGGGGGAAGGAAAAGTGTAGAACTACCAGGGCTATGATAATATAAATCACACACATAATCTTTATCCCAATCAACATTTAAAAACGATCACCACCTATTCTTAGTGCCATTTATAATTGTAAAATGTTACATTTCACTACCATGTTACAGTCCAATGAATGATAATTGAGTTTTAAAAACATCATGGCTCCTATCCAGCTTTATGCTGGCTTTGGGGAACTGTTCGGCAGCTCGAGCTGTGGGCGCTGGTGCAGCCTTGCCAGCAGCGTTATCCTGGCACAAGAGCTTGTGCTGGCGTCAAAAAGGGCATTCCCAGAGGGCATTCCTAAGCCCTTTAGGCCCAGGAACACCCCCTTTTTGCAGGCACCAAGTTTCGCCTGCAAAGCGGCAGGTGTAGCCCCGTGGAACTCAATGGAGAGTTTCACAGGGTTTTCTCTAAAATCACATTTTCAGCTTGCCGCACCTGGCAGCCAGCTGCTCAGGAGGCTGTGCAGCTGCACCGTCCCCAGCTGTGGCAGAACACCACCCTCCAGGATTGTGCAGAAAGGGACTTAAAGATAAAAACCAGCACTTTGCATTTTGCCCAGAAACAGATGGGTAACCAGTACAGATTTTACAGCACAGGGGTGATAAGATCCCTGCAACCAATTCCTGGCAGCAACTAGGCTGCCACGTTTCCCCCCACTGAAGTTTCTGAATCATTTTCCAAGGCAGTCCACGTACAGCACATTACAGTAATCTAACTTGGATGTGATCAGAGCATGGATCACTGGGGCCAGGAATTAATTTTACTGTTGCAATTTTGGGTTTTAAGTTGTTTAGCTGTGCTAAATGAAGAATTAAAATAAAAGGGTTTCTTTGAGAGAGTTTTTATCACTCCCTCTTCTGAGACTTCAGGATAGACGGGGGCAAGCCCTCATAATAGCCTAAAAGGACTTTAACTAGACAAGAAGGCATTAAGTTTACATAGGGTGGCCTTCACAATTCCTTGAGGGCAGTATTTAACTCCTTTTTTTGCTTGTGAAAGTCTACAAAGCTTTATATATGTTGACAATACTGTATTATCAAGAACAATGATCTGTAAGGTTATATCTGTTTGGAGTTAAAAATGCAAGCCTGAACTAAACAGTGTCAACGGAAAAAAACGAGAGTGCACATGATGAGAAGCAAGTTTCTTCCCAAAAGGGGCAGGGGTGGCTTTGCCCCCCTCCCCCTTCGACAACTGGAGGCACCATACTTTGGTGGAGGGGAAAGAGGAAAATCTGCCTGGTGCAAGGCAGCCAGAAGACTGCTTAAAGCTGTTCCCTCACAGTTTGGCATACTTTGCTGCTACAGTACTCCCCACCCTTCCCTTCCTGTGGCAACAATGTGGAATAAACCAGTAGTCAGTGTAGTGTAGTGGTCAAGAGCGGTGGTTTGGAGCGGTGGACTCTGATCTGGAGAACCGAGTTTGATCCCCCACTCCTCCACATGAGCTGTGGAGGCTAGTCTGGTGAACTGGATTTGTTTCCTCACTCTTCCAAATGAAGCCAGCTGGGCGACCTTGGGCTAGTCTCAGCTCTGAAAGAGCTTTCTCAGTCCCACCCACTTCACAGGGTGTCTGTTGTGGGAGGCGATTGTAAGCCGGTTTGATTCTTCCTTAAGTGGTAGAGAAAGTTGGCATATAAAAACCAACTCTTCTTCTTCCTCTTCTTCTTAGCTTTGGGGCCAAGCAGAAAATGTTTGGGCCCTATCTGTTTCACCGGGATAAGAGGCCTTTTATCACCTGCTTCACAGTTCTTGTTGTGGGGCTGGGTGTTACAAATAAGTCTGATCCTGAGAGGGTTGGTGAGGCCCTCAGTGGGGTTGACAGGATTTGTGTGGCTGAGGTGTTTGTTGCTTAATGAGATTGGCAAGCACCTGAGGCATTCGAGGGGGGGGGCATCCAAACCAATCGCTGATGGCTGCACTGATGGAGATTCCCTGACTTTTGCTTCCTGCCATCACTTGGCACCCAGCAGGAGGGGGGGGGGAAATCACTGTTGGGCAACAATGTGACATCCCTTCCAGTAAAAAACCAACCATGACGTAAGTCTATGGTTTTGCTGTAGAGTTTGTGGCAATTCCTAGTGAGGTTTGATATTACTTGCAGGTTTCCCCTGGAAATGACATCCCCCCATGCCCCCCATGTTCCTACACCCTCTGGACTCCTGCCTGTTGTCAGCCCTATTTATGCATCAATGCTTGAAACTTTACACATCACAGTGAGGGGGGATAGGGTTGATGAGCAACATCTCTCTACACACGTTTACTGCAGGCGAGGAAAAGCAGTCCTGTCCTTGGGGCTTTGTTGAGCTTGGAGCCCAGGGTGGGTTGATCAAATGCTGGCAAGCCCAATCAGAAGCCTCTTAGGGACCCCACACAGTGGCGGATATCATTTTAACGTGCAGTTCATACTGTAATTGATAGGCATGGTTGTCATGTCCCTCTTCGCTACTGGTGGTAGGTTTTGGGGGTGGAGCCTGAGGAGGGCGGGGTTTGGGAGGGGAGGGACTTCAATGCCATAGTGTCCAATTGCCAAAGTGGCCATTTTCACCAGGTAAACTGGTCTTTATCGGCTGGAGATCCTTTAAATCCTTTGCAGGCTCAACAGCGCTTGGCTTGTAACAGATGAGAAAAGGTTAGCGCCTTTCCTTTTCACACACACCGGCAAGCTATTAACCAGCCAGCAAACTAGGAGAGTATACTTCTACACATTTATGTTACTCTATGTGGGAACTGGCTATTATCCTGCATAAATTTATGGCAAATATGTAATATTCAAGCTGGTGACATTACATGATGACTGATTTTTGTAGGTATATTTATAATGATTGTATTTATATAATTTGGGGTTATTATTGGGATGATATTACATCAGTAGATATTATGATTTTATATATCAGAGGAGGGAATGATGAAGAATTAAAGCGAAAGAATTCAAAACGGCCGTATCCCCTCTGTATTCTTCGGCAATTTCTTATGATGACATCGTTTCTAGAACGTCTGAAACATAATCCTAAAGCCTGAAGAGGATACAAGAATTTCCCTTTGAGGATTGAAAGTGATATAATGGACTCATTCAGATACTGAATCTTTTGTCTGGGTTGTTCCAGCCAAGTTGTTGTAACATTGTATATAGTAGGATAGTTTGTTGTGATTGTTATATTTAGTATGTGGTTAGTTGTGACTCCATGTTATAAATTGTAGCAATGTATATAAATATTTGCACTTTGTAATACTTATTCGCTCCTGTACTGAGTACCTGGTGGTTGGCAATCTTTATTAATAAGACCTCATTTAACTCATCCATTTTGTCTGGTGTCTTAATTTTGGGTGTGCAGGCAAAAGAAAGCAGGGTTGGAGGAGTGCAAGTCATCATCTTCTAAGATATTTTGCCAACAAGCTTTTCTCCCTGTCAGTATCCTCACTACCATATTAACATCCAATTAATGATGACAATTGATTTTTTAAAATCCTATTTATTGCTCCTACTTTTTAGAACTCTAAATGTCTTTCTTATGAAGTAGTCTACCATTCATTTGAATAGTAAAAATGTATATGATTAGCAGTGCTCATTTATCCTTTCTATTTTTGTTTAAAGAGCCTTCTAGGCATGAAGGAAATAACTTGCCAAAACAATGTTCTCCACTCTTGTTTTCATGTGTGGCTCCCTTTTTTACTCAGTAGCATCCCTTATTCAAACGCGATACTCTGTAATGGCACAAAGCAAAGCTTGTTTTTGTTTGGCTGGCACGACCTGGGTTCTCTGAATTTAAAATTGGCCAAAGCTGACTACATTGTGTAAACATTTAAACCCACAAGGCATACAATCCAGGAAGTTAATCCCAAATCCTTCCAAAAATATACTGGGTATATTTTATTAATTTGCCCTGCCTCCCATTTTTTTTAATCATCTACCCTGTTTTATAGTGCATTCTTATACCTCAGTTCAGAATGCTTTGCCTGGGGAGAGGCCACAATTCAGTGGTGGAACATCTGTTTGGCATGCAGATTGTGTCATGCTCATTCCCTGGCATCTCCATTTAAAATGATCAGGATGTAGGTGATATGAGATCCTGGATATCTCCTGCAAGTCAGAGTACAAAGGTCTTTTACGCATGGCTGTTTCACTCACCATCACCTCTCTGACGACTTTGGGTCATGTTGCTTATGTTGTGTTGCTTATGCATGCCGTTTCCGACCATCAGAGGTCACCTCGCTCTCCCCCTGTGTTTCCCCACATTTTGTGTGTGTTTTCAGAGACCTGTTTTATCTCAAATTTGAAAAGACAGGCAAAATGCAGGGAAATGCAGGGGGAGAGCGAGGCGACCTCTGACTGTTGGAAATGGCATGCATAATCCAAACAAAGACCTAAAGTCATTCAGAGGGGTGAAAGTGAATGAAACAGCCAAGCATAAAACACCAGACTTACCATGAAATACTTTACTTTCCATGTGTTCTACTGCACTGAGACTATTCCATAGCAAAGGTAGGAATTAGGGCTGTCGATTCGGTTTGTCCCGAACCGAAAAACAGCCGAATTTCCACCGATTCGGTGGTTTTCAGTTTGGATGGAACCAAATTTTTAAAAAGGTGGGAAAACGACAAGCCGAATTCGGCAAGTTCGGGGCACGCAGAATAAATTTGGCAAATTTGGGGGCTCAGAATCAGCAGCATAACCGTCAGTTAGTAAGCAGCATTCTCCCGCAGCCAATGGTGGCCAAGCTGGGTCTTCTCCTGGCCAATCAGAGCAGGCATTCTCACTTTTGAAATGGCCAGGAGAAGAGGCTAAAAACTCCCTTCTCTCCCCTCACCATCCCAACTGTATTCATTGCCTTCCAATTTGGTGGCGGTGCTGCTGAGAGATCCGATTCCTGACTAGGCTGAGCTGCTGGTGCTTACCGGAATAGGACTGGATTTACTTCTCCTCCGTGCTCCTGCTGGAAGACATCCACACAGTTTGATTTTGGTTTTTTTTTCTCTATACCTTTTCTCCTGTGTGTGTGTGTGGGGGGGAAAAGCAGAGTCTCTCTGTGTGGGGGGGGAGCAGTTTCTGTGGGGGGGGGGAGCCAAAGGGGGCTTTTGCTTGTTCTGCTGAGGGGGTGTGCCTGCTCGCCTCTGCGGGAGTGTGCTGCTTTTAAAGTTTTAAAGTTCAAAGTTGAGTCTGTGCTGCGGCTAGCGAGTCTCTCTCCGCTCGGCACCCGGGCCACACCTCTTCCTCCTTGATTTTTCCCCGTTTGGGGTTGAGCTGAGCCATACTGGTTTGAGGGGGGGCTTCGCCTGTTCTGCAGAGGGTGTGTGCCCGCTCGCCTCTGTGGGAGTGTGTGCTGTGCGTGTGCTGTGCTCTGCTTTTGTTTTTTGCCCCTTGCCTGGGGTTGAGTGCAATGGTGCGGCTTGAGTGAGTCTCTCCCCGGAGCCGCTTGGCAACCGCGCCTCCTCCTCCTTTTTTTTTTTCCTGTTTGGGGCCGAGCCGTGCTGGTTTGAAGGGAGGGTTTCGCCCGTACTGCCTGGGTATGTGTGTGCCCGCTCGCCTCTGTGGGAGTGTGTGCTGTGCTCTGCATTTGTCTTTTGCCCCTAGCCTGGGGTTGAGTGCGACAGTGCGGCTTGCGTGAGTCTCTCCCAGGCGCCGCTCGGCAACGGCGCCTCCTCCTTGGTTTTTCCCCTGTTTGGGGCCGAGCCGTACTGGTTTGAGGGGGGGTTTCGCCCGTTCTGCCTGTGGGTTGGTGTGCCCGCTCACGTCTCTCTCTCCCTGGTTTGAGGGGGGGCTTCAGTTGTGTGTCCTCAGATTTTCCCTCATTCATAAGATCGGTTAGGTCTATTTTGATGCTCGCTCAAAACTGGTTTTCAAATTGTGACTTAAACAATGCATTTGCCCGGTCCCGAGACTCCCAAGTCCGATGCAAAAGGGGAAATTCCACCCCACCTGCTCCTTATGCATAGCTAGCATGCCTCTGTCCCTTTCCATGGTTTGCAAACTTCCAAGGTCGCATCACATGTTGCTTTGCATGGTTTTGCAAACTCCAAATGGTCTCTTTATTTCTATTCATTCCAATGGGCAGAGGGGGGGACCACTTCGGGGCCCCATAACTCGGGACCCCTACCCCAATCATCACCAAACTTGGGGGTTCTTCCAAGAAGGGTCTCCTCAAGCTACGCTGAAAGTTTGGGGCCTCTACCTCCAAAAAGCCCCCCCCCCGGAGCCGCAGAAAGCTGCAAATGTGTTTGTAAAGGCTTTATTGCAATGGGCAGATTGGGGGACCCCCTTCCAGGCCCCATATCTCGGGACCCCCTGACCCAATCTTCACAAAACATGGGTATTCTTGCAAGAAGGGACCCCTCAAGCTACGCTGAAAGTTTGGGACCTCTACCTCCAAACATGCCCCCCTCAGAGCCGCGGAAAGGCTCAAATGTATTTTTAATGGCTTTAAACAGATGAATTTTCCCCCAAACTTTGAATCTCGCACCGAATTCCACGGATCCGAATTGGGGAAGTTCGGAATTCGGCATTTCCCAAATCAAAACGGGCCAAATTTTGCCAAATCCGAATTTTACCGAATTTTTTTTCAACAGCCCTAGTAGGAATATATATACAATGTTTACATTGCTCTACTTTTCTACATTTATCCTCTTAACAACAACCTGATGAGGTAAGGTAGGCTAAGAGTGTGTGACTAGCTCAAGTTGACCCAGCAAGCTTCCTGTCAGAGTGAAGATCTCTTTGTGTGTGTGTGTGTGTGTGTGTGTGGCTTGAAGCCCTGCACTCACAAGGGGTCATCAGGTAGGGTTGCCAGCTCTGGGTTGGGGAATACCTGGAGATTTTGGGAGTGGAGCCTAAGGAGGGCGGGATTTGGAGAGGGACAATTGGCATAGAGTCCAATTGTCAAAGCAGCAATTTTCTTCAGGGGAACTGATCTCTGTCGCCTGGAGATCAGTTGTAACAGCAGGAGATCTCCAGCCACCATTTGGAGGTTGGAAACCCTAACAGCAGATAACGACATTCTGGTTTATCTTTTCTATTCAATGCTTGTCAGTCAAAATAGGGTTCTCCCACTCACTGCACTCCCCACATTACTCCCCGAGACATTCCAACCAGCAGTGTTTCAGGGAGTGCAGTGGGCTGCAGAGGGAAGAGGGAGGCCTAATCCATAAGTGAAACTTTCCTCGTGTCCTTTGGATCCAACACAAAGAATTTTTTGTCCTTTATTCTCTCTCGTGTGATGTCTTTCAGCCTTCAGTGAAATCTTTTGACCTGTAAAAAGATAAGCAAAGCCTCTTTCATTAAAACGAATCACTTCACAGGCATTTGTACATGCCAAATCCAGCAGAGAGCAGCAGAGGTTGGGGAATTGTAAAGGAATTGTAAAGGAATCCTTAATTGTATCAGGGAATAGAGATCATGGTGTAGAACAAAAGCAAATCATCAAGGTCCTTCCACTGAGAACCTTCCTCTTCTTCTCCCTGTCATATTTTGAACAATGTGGAAGCCCCAAGGTTACAATTGAGCAGAACAGCAAGCATTTGTCCTGATATTATACAGTTTTGCCTTGACAGAAAAGAACTAACATGATGTTTTTCTATTTTTACTTTTTTTTAAAAATGGGGAAAGAAAGGAAGTAGCTGATGGTAGAGGTTAACAATTAAAATTGGGAAATAATCCACAGTGGAAATTAATTTAATTAAACAGCCTGAGTTTTTTACAATTTCCCTGGCTTCGAAAAACATTTATTGTTGAGAATACTTTCTCTGAAGTAGGGCTGCCAACTCCAGGGTGGGAAATTCCTGAAGATTTGAGGGTGGAGGCTTGTGAGAGCAGAGTTTGGGGAGGGGGAGGATCTTAGTAAGTGAAGGAAAACAGTACTTCGTCACATGTACACCTGATTAAAAGACATAGTCGATACAGAATGTATATTGATTTCAGCTCATTTTCATGAGAATTTTGTAGTAAAACCCTGTCAAAACATAATGAAGAAAATACCTCAGCTCTTCAAAACATAAAAATACAGACAATTGAGATATCCAAGTGCTCTAAGAGACAAAGATTTTTCTGATTCTGCATTCAAGAGCAATTTGACCTAGGGTTGAAAAACACATGATCTTGAAATGTGCATTGCTCAGATCAGTTTACACATCTTACCAAAACAAGAAAGAAAGTATTGAAAATTTATGGCAGGAAAGACTTGGTGTGTCAGAGAGTTTTCAGAGACATGTATCTATAAACTTGCTTGTACATGCATGGTTTTATTTTCTTTGCTTCTGGCGAACAGTGAATTGTTGCTTCAGTGACTGATTACAGATTTAGACCTTTTCAATAAGCTATGACAAGGTAAGAGCATAAGTGACCTCAGGTGAAAGAGAGCAGTTACTGCTGGGAGATATATTGTTCAATAAATCCTCATTTCAACAGCCAAGTTGCTTCAACTGCCAGCCCTTACATCACCTGCTAAGTATGTTGCTTTGAGAGCTGTTGTTGAGGAGAAATTCAAAATGTTGTTTTTGCTCCTCCTCCTCTGTCAGTTTCCTTAGATAACATATTATTCAAAGTCTCAAGTAAAAAAATCGTTTTGAACCCATGACAGAATGCAGAGAATGTAAAGAAGCTCAGAGCATGGGGACTCAACAGCACCTTAAAGATTCCATTGTAAAGCCATTAGGGAACCGTATTTAGCATGCTGTTTGCATTATGCTCACTCAGCGGCGCTTTCCATATTTCTATCAAAGTAGAACTCAAGCCACATCATCTTTTTGAAAAATCTCCAAAATTGCTGTGGAAATTTCAAAATCAGAAGCACATTTAAAAAGTGAACTGAAGTCGGAAAAATATGTATAGTCCAAAAGATGATAACAACGTTGTCTTAAAATACTACAGAGTCAACCGAGTTGAACATTGCTTTGAGAAGGGTTTGATCTATCATAGCTAAGAGCTCTTAAGGACTTCTTTGGCTTTCTGGATAACATCAAATCCAGTGAGAAGTAAGTTTTGTGTGGGAAATGTGGGGTTACATATCCACATTAGTGCTTTGGTGTATTGTGGTTGCATGTAGGGTTGCCAACCTCCAGGTAGCAGCTGGTAATCTCCTGCTATTACGACTGATCTCCAGCCGATAGAGATCAGTTCCCCTGGAGAAGATGGCCACTTTGGCAATCGAACTCTATGGCGTTGAAGTCCCTCCCCTCCCAAAACCCCACCCTCCTCAGCCTCCACCCCAAAAATCTTCCGCCGGTAGCTACCCTCATGTCAGCTTCCTGCAATACACTCCTATCCAACAGAAGGTTCATTATACTAAAGCTTTGTGTCAGAGCTCAGCACCTGGTACTCAATGCCTGCAGCATCAGTACCAGAGGTGCATTGGGTTATCCTCTGGCCATTCTGTCCAAACTCACAAATGGCACTGCTTAAGATTTTGGAGACTTGAGGCCAAGTCCGCACTCACTAAGCAATGAAAACAAGCAAGTGTAGCCAAGCACAGAGTACTGGAATTCATATTAGCAGTGATATTGAAATACAACCAGAAGTTATGCGTTTTATAAATGTTAAAAAAGATATTTTGGACTTCATTCTCAGAATACCGGCTCCTTAAAAAGGGAAGCGGTGAGATTCATGGCACCAGCCCAGCTCCTGAATTCTCAGCATGTGGGAACAGTCTTCAGTTGGGAGGGGAAAGTGCTCCAAACATGTTCAGAGATACCTTTCCTTATTACATGTTCATATATCTTCTTTTTAAAGAAAGGATCTGGCATCAGATGGGACAAGATGATGCTGAGTACCTTAAATAGCTACATTTCATTTGTGCTACATCACAGTGTAATTATGAAGATTAACAAGATAATGATAAAACGCTGTGTACTAAAAAGTGCCGTAGACATGGTAAAAACAAAACAAAGCACAACACCACTCATTCCTTGCTTCATCAATACAGAAAAGAGGAGCAGAAAAGATTTGAGTTTGTAAAATTTGCAGCGGGGGGTACCTTTAGAGCTAATATGAGCATACACATGACTGTGTTTGTTGGTTGGGGAAGATAGAATACTTGATTGATTGACTGAATTTTATTTGCAGTCAAAGACCAATAAATACACACTATATGTAGCAATCATACAGCATTTCAGATAAAATATGATGTAAACACTTATCAAAATTAAAAACAGATTGTGTGTGTGTGTAAAGTGCTGTCAAGTCGCAGCCGACTTATGGTGACCCCTTATGGGGTTTTCATGGCAAGAGACTAACAGATGTGATTTGCCAGTGCCTTCTTCTGCACAGCAACCCTGGTATTCCTTGGTGGTCTCCCATTCAAATACTAACCAGGGCTGACCCTGCTTAGCTTCTGAGATCTGACAAGATCGGGCTGTACCATGCTGCCTTCCCTAAAAACAGATTACTGCACAATAATTTAACAATTATCTCTTTCCTATGAACAGAACAGCCATCAGGTTTCTCCACTTTTGAAATCCAGTAGTTAGATAGAATATTTGGAAGTGTTATCAAAATACAAGGTTGTTCTAATGTTTATACAGCTGTTGTATAAATAGACCCCTGTCCTTTTGTTCCTGCTCAAACACTTTTGGGGTCATACCCTTATCACTGAAGATCTTCTTTAGATCTATTTTTAAGCAACATGAAAGCATGTTGCTTAAAAATCCCTAAGTAACACAAGATGGCAGTGTTTCAAAGCACTTCTTCCAAGTCTGAGTTGGTAGGTGGTAGTCTTTCAAGGGGTTTTGGAACGCCTGTGTCAAAATATCGTGTTGTCCTAAATGAAAATGAGCTGAAGTGCAATCTAGCTTGATCAATATGATGTGCATAAACAGAGCATTGCCTCAGTGTGCCGGTAACACATTCATGTAGACAGCTGTACCAAACTGTAATTCATCCTAGTCAAATGGACCCAGTTTGTGCAGATTAATAAATCGCAAAGCACTCTTGGAATTGTGTTTCGTGTGTTTCTGTATAACTGGATGCATCCCAGGGAAGGTGTTTCTCTATAGGAAGTTGGTCCCACAAGGGGGAGAGAGAGAGTCAGAGACTGAGGTCGATTTTTCACGGAGCTTTGCTGCGGTCTCACGTCTGGTTTGCATTGGTGCAAATTTTTGATTATTCATGACTGATCCGATTTGAACAACAAAAGCCGCTTTTTCCCCGCATCAACCCAAACCTGTTTTGAGCTGTTCTTTCCTGATGCTGCGCAGTATTTGGCTCAGAACTCCATGAAGAATTTTTTGCTTCGGTTCGCTTGCCCGCGCCCATTACGGCTACTTCCTCCTCCCCCAAGAATGGTGGTTGGCTGGGGGGTTTCGTGCTTTGTTTAGAACACCACCCCTTTGGCAGCAATTTGTTTGGCGGCCGACAGGTGTTGCTTCCTCAGTCAGTCTTCTGACTGTGTTCCACAGCATCGGGATTGGTCAGCGTTGGATGATTATTGTAATTTATTTCCTTTGTTTCGAAAGTCCCGATTGATTGCTGGCGGATACTAGCCAATCGCATCAAGCGGCCAGGTCACATGCCCCCAGTTGGCCAAAGGCAGAGGGGATTTGCGGCCGGGGGGGTTGAGCAGGGGAAGGGCTGTACAGGGGCCCACTGAGCTGGCTGCGCAGCCAGCACGCAGGCCTGCGAGGTCCCGGTGGCATGAGTCTCGGCCACCCCCTCAGCGTTAGGCCGCTGTGCGGGGGTGCGGCTGGGGGGGTTGAGCAGGGGAAGGGCTGTACAGGGGCCCACTGAGCCAGCGGTGCGGCCAGCGTGCAGGCCGGTGAGGCCCCGGCGGCACGAGTCTCGGTCACCCCCTCAGCGTTAGGCCATGGTGCAGGGGTGCAGCTGGGGGGGGCGCACGTAACTCCCTCCCCGGGTCTTATTCTGGCTTGAGAAGGGGAGCCGCTGCTGCCATCCTCCTCCCTCCCTGCCCTCTCTCCTACTTTCTTCCCAGCCGGTGGCATGGAAAAGCCCCAAGAGAGCCAGAACGGCTTCTTGGAGCCGTGTGGCCTGGCCGAGCTGGAGGCGTGTGTGAAAGTCTGGAGGGGAGAAGCGCTCCCCCCTCCACACTTTCTGTCATGCCGCTGCCATACTTTGCAGCCGCTGGGGTCTCTGCCTTGGAGGAGGGTTGGGGTGGAGGAGCCTCCTCAGCCTCAGACCAGTCCGAGGGAGAGACAGAACTTTCCTCCCCCTCAGACGCAGCCAGGTTGTCGACCAATCAGCTCAAAGCCACAACGACCTCTTGCTGCTTCCTCCCTGGCCAAGGCTCCTCCCTCGCCTTATATCCCCTCCAGGCCAGAGAGTCCCCGCCCTCGTCCCACCCCCGAAAGCCTCAAATAGGCCAGGCAAACGTGAGCCTTTGGGGAACACGCTGCAGCTGGCCTGCTGGCCCTTCCCCGGCCCACCCGCGCTCTACCGCAGTTCAGCTGTTGAGCGGGGCGGGGCCTCTCGACGCGCTTCATTCCAGCCGCACCTGTCTCCCGTCCTCATTGTTTGGCCACATCGTTGACTGGCGACCTTGTTTCTTCCTGCCGGGAGCCTGGGGAGATAGATAGACCCCCGGAAGGGGTCGAGTCTCCGCCACCCTTTTCCGCCTTCTCCGTGAGTAGGGGCTGCGCGGAGAGGTCTGTGGGGGGAACGGACAAGGCCCGGGAGAGTGCTGCAGGGTTCCCTTAGAGCCTGTTGAGCAGGGTCATCTTCTTCAAACACACTGGACATATAGTCGACTGGTATATGTTGAGTGCCAGGTTTGTGTCGCACCGTGAAGGAGAATGGCAGTAATGCCACATACCACCGGAGGATCCGCGGGTTGTGGTCCTTCATTTGCTTCATCCATAGCAGGGGGGCATGGTCAGTGACCAGAACAAACGGATTGTTCATGAGATAGTATTGCAGGGAACTAATCGCCCATTTGACGGCCAAAGCTTCCTTTTCCACTGTAGCGTAGTTACGTTCTGCGAGATTAAGCTTGCGGCTGATAAACAATATGGGGTGTTCCTGGCCTTCAGTCTCCTGCATCAAAACCGCTCCCAATCCAATGGCGGACGTGTCTGTATGTACCAGGAAGGGTTCTGTAACACGGGGTCTTTTGACAGTGCCGTCCGCAAGTCGCGGAATGCATTCATTGAAGCCGGGTTCCATCGTACCTGATTGGGGCAATTCTTCTTCAGACCATCGGTCAATGGGCAGGCTCGAGTGGCGAAATGGGGTATAAATTTACTGTAGTACCCGACCAATCCCAAGAAACACCGGTTGTCACTTCGTCCGGGGGAGCGGTGCCATCTCTAAGGTTTTCACCTTCTCCGGAATGGGTGGTAGTGAGCCCTGCCCCACGATATAACCCAGGTATTTGATCTCCCGAAACCCTAGATGACTTTTAGCAGGGTTAGCCCTTAGTCCAGCGTCATAGAGAGCCTGACACACTTTATTGAGATGTTGTAAGTGGGTCTCCCAATCGGGGCTAAAGATGACAATGTCATCAATATAGGCTACAGTGAACCCATGGCATTGTGTCAAGATATGGTCGACCATGCGCTGGAAGGTCGCAGCTGCCCCATGGAGGCCGAAAGGCATTATTGTAAACTGACAGAGCCCGGAAGATGTCGCGAAGGCTGTTTTTTCTTTATCTTCCGGTTGCTTCGGGATCTGCCAGTAGCCTTTTGTAAGGTCTAGGGCCGACTGATATCTAGCGTCCCCCAGCTGATCTATGAGGATGTCGGCCCGTGGCATAGGGTAGGCGTCAAAGGCGGCTATCTGGTTGACAGCTCGATAATCGATACAGAACTGGACACCCCGTCTGGTTTCAGCACCAGGACAATGGGGCCAGGCACTATTAGAGGGCTCAATTACACTACCAGCGGGAGGTTTGGGGACAGAGCCTGAGGAGGACAGGGTTTGGGGAGGGGAGGGACTTCAATGCCATAGAGTCCAATTGCCAAAGCGGCCATTTACTCCAGGTGAACTGATCTCTATTGACTGGAGATCAGTTGTAATAGCAGGAGATCTCCAGCTAGTACTTGGAGGTGGTCAACGCTACCCCAGTTAGTTCTCCCTCAAAGGCCAAAAAATTGGCCTGGAAAGGGCCCTGCCTCTTCCGCAGCCTTTCACTTAGAGAACCAAGCCTTGGAATGCTGTGATTGTCTAGCAGTAGCCACTGAGGGAATCCTTTTTATCATTTTCAGAATTTTAACCTCACCATGTATTTTTTTTTTAAGATTTCAGATTTTTCTTCAAACCTAGGGTGATTTTCAGGTTTGTAGAAAGATCTGTCTTGCCTGTTCACTGCTCTGGTGACTGGATTTAAGTATTCAAAGAGTTGGATGACTTTATAATTAGTATATATAGACATGTGGGAACCCGCAAGGACTTGCTGGAGGCATCTCATTTCCCCCTCCCCCATTATTTCATCTTTCCCTTTACTGAGAGCCGCCATAGCCTCACCCTGTTTCCGGATTCCTTCTCTCCTTCTAGGGTTGCCAACCTCCAGGAGGGGTCTGGAGATCTCCTGGAATCACAAAAAATCTCTCAACTAAAAAGATCAGTTCCTCCTCAGGGTTGCCAGCTCCAGGTTGGGGAATTCCTGGAAATTTGGGGATGCAGCCTTAGGACAATGAGGTTTGGGGAGGCAACTGACCTCAGCAGGGTATAATGCCATAGAGTCTACCTTCCAAAGTAGCCATTTTCTCCAGGGGAACTGAGGTGTCAGCCACTGGACCAAGCTCACTTGGACGATAGGGAACCCTTAAGTACTACTTTCCCCTTTATCCCCCTCCCCACACTATTTCCTCTTACCTTCCCTCTAGGAACCTCACACCCTCTCCCTTTTCCCTGCCTCATTCTCTCCTTCTCAGCCTTTTATTTGCCTCCCATCTTCAGCTATATTTATTATTTACTTCATTTATACCCCACCTTTCTCCACAATGGGGACTAAAGCAGTTTACATTGTTTTCCTCTTTTTTAATCCACAGAACAACTCTGTGAGGTAGGTTAGGATGAAAGCATGTGACTGATCCAAAATCACCCAGTCAACTTCCACAGCAAGATGGGGATTTGAACCTGGGCCTGCCAGACCCTGCTCTAACCACTAGATCACAATGGTTTTTATAGGATGGCTGCTGGTGAACAGTAGTAAGCAGTCAGGCCTAGTTGAGTCATACAAATCAGCTGGTATCAAGTCACTCAGAAGATGCTGCCAGGCCTAGGGTTGCCAACCTCCCTGTGGGATCTGGAGATCTCCCAGAATTACAACTGAATTCTAGACAACAGAGATGTGTTCCCCTGGAGAAAATGACTGCTTTGGAAAGTGGACTCTATGGCATTATATTTGGCTGAGACCTCTCCCCTCCTCAAAGCCTGCCCTCCTCAGACTCCACCACAAAATCTCCAGGGATTTTCCAACCTGGAGCTGGCAACCCTAGCCAGGCCTGGCTCCAATAAGCCCTCCCTCAAAAGCCAAAACACCCCTGGAAAGGGCCCTCTTCCCCTGCCTTTTACTGACAGAACCAAAGCTGGCATGCTGTGGCTGCCTGGCTTAAAGCTACAGGTGCTCTGTTTATCATTTTAGATTTTTTTTAAAAAAAAAACCAAATTCCTTTTTTTTTTTTTTTTTTTTGCAAACCTGGGGCATTGTTCAGGTTTGTAGAAAGATCTGTCCTGGCCATTCACAGCTCCATTCACTGGATTCAGGAATCCAAAGATGTGGCCGACTTTGCTATTAGACTATAAGATGATCTGGCCCATTCTGATGTCCATGTCCATAATATTAATGAATGGTATGATTGGATAATTATCCATCAAATAAATGTGGTATTAATTGGTGCCATTAATAGTAGTTTCAGCTGTACAGCACTGGATTTATTTATTTATTTAAAATAACAAGCCATTAATAGTAGTTTCAGCTGCACAGCACTGGATTTATTTATTTATTTAAAATAAACGCCCTGGTTTTTCTCCAAGCCAATGCTTTGTCTAATTCCCTAGATTCTTTATTTCACTCTGTACCATGTGTCATCCCAAAGGCACCAGACCAAACCACAACATTTAAAACAGATCACAAAATATGAAACTATCTAAATGTACCCAAAGCGCATTCATTCTCTGCCACTAAATGCCAACTAAAATAAAAGGGCTGTATATCACTTTAGTGAGTCTTCAAGGCTGTGCTTCAGTTGCAGAGCAACCATTAAGAACAGCTCTCTACAAGCATTCCATATCCAAACAGTTTCATTACAAAAGTCCCTTGCTCATTCAGTTCAGAGCCTTTCTGTGTGTGTAAAGTGTCGTCAAGTCGCAGCCGACTCATGGCGACCCCGTAGGATTTCCAAGGCAAGAGACTAACAGAGGTGGTTTGCCAGTGCCTTCCTCTGTATAGTGATCCTGGTATTCCTTGGTGGTCTCCTATCCAATTACTAACCAGGGTCGACCCTGCTTAGCTTCTGAGATCTGACGAGCCTTTCTAGTGTAGTGAAATTGGCTGGGAAAGTTTGATTCATAAACCTATCCCTGGTTCCACTGTGTTTCCGAGCCCTATACAGAAAGTGTGAATTCATATGTTGACTAGCATTAAGGAGTATTAAGTACTAGTGTCAGAGGACAGTGGTCACTCCATGGTAAGTCACCAACCTCAAATTTATGGACTGAATTCAGTAAATCTGGGGACAAGGCAATGTAATCAATCATGCTTGCCCGGCATGTAGATAAATAGGTAAAGGTGCCGCCTGACTGATCAAAGATAGTACCATGTAAAACAGGCAAGTTAAAAAAGGAAAGCAGATGTAAAAATCTAATCCCTGGCTTGTTGGTAATAGCATCCCTAGAGGAGCGTTCTAAAATAGTGGCACGAGTGGCAATCTGTGCGTTAACATCATTACTTAAGTTTGGAGCTCCTGACCCAATTCTAGCATTAAAATCTCCGTATTACATAGCTTGAGAATTTGGATAATGAGAAGATAAGGACTGTAAGACAGTGGCAATGTTGGTTAGCATTAAGGACAAGCTTCTCCCTCTCTTTCGGCCTAACAACATTTTTCTTTTGGAAAATATTAAATTTTCTCTTAAAAGAAAATCTTTAAAAGTTGATTGCTTCTTTCAATACAAGTAAAATCCAAGCCTGAGGCAGGGCCTCCTCAATACAGAAAAAGGTAGAGACTATAGCTGGCTAGGAGGCGGTCTCACGGGCACCCTCAGCACCAGTGTCCTTCCTCCAAAATGAAAGGGTCAATTCACACATTCAAAACTCCTCATATCACAAGCACTTTAGATGATATATGTATGGATGGGGAGTTCTTAATTTTGGTGTGGAACTCCCAATGTATATCTGATTGAAATTCCACTTGGGGCATATAGGGTTACCAGGTCCCTCTTTGCAACCGGCGGGATATTTTGGGGGCGGAGCCTGAAGAGGTTTGGGGAGGGGAGGGACTTCAATGCCATAGAGTTCAATTGCCAAAGCAGCCATTTTTCTCCAGGTGATCTGATCTCTATCAGCTGGAGATCAGTTGAATTAGCAGAAGATCTCCTGCTACTACCTGGCAGTTGGCAACCCTAGGGATACATGTACATGTGAATTTACCCAGTGCACAACTTTTTTTGGGGGGCGGGGAGCAGAAAAACCTGAAAGCCCTACAGCAACAGGCCAAGACAAGGACACTGAGGAATAATAGAACCTGCCCATGGACTATACTCATTGGGGACAACATATTCTGTCTCTATGTCCTACTGTCTGTCTTAAGGGATGTCATGTCCCTCTTCACCACCGGCAGTGTAATGCCTGTGTTATAATGTTAATTTCGAATCAATATAACACAGTGGGAGGTTGATAGTTCAAAGCAGCAGTTTATTGAGCTCAGTATACATACCGGATAAAACTGCCCTAATGCGCAGGACAGTCTTCATACAGAACAAAGGATTGCTACCCCAGTTATAACTTCTGGTTAGGGATGTTCCAATTACGTCGACTTACTAAACATTGGTTGTCTGCCTTTCTTTAATTAACATAGTATATAGAGATTGGTAGAAGCTGTCTCTAAGCAAGCACTTGGTCTTGTGATTCACATTCCTAACAGTGAAGGTAAGACACTGTTTTTCTCTACAGGGGAAAGCCTGTACCAGGCAATGTGTTCTGTTGGCCTCTTATAGTTATGGATGCCAACGTTCCCAAAGTTTCCATGTGTGGGTAGAATATATCTGCCTGATGCTATGCTCTATTCTTGAGCATAGCACCTCATGAACCTATGAATGTTTATACATATGAAAGAATATATGTTTTCCTATAAATGAAGTTTATAGGCACTTCAGCAGGAGGTTTTTGGGGTGGAGCCTGAAGAGGGTGGGGTTTGGGGAAGGGAGAGCCTTCAATGTCATTGAGTCCAATTGCCAGAGCAGCCATTTTCTCCTGGTGAACAGATCTTTATCGGCCGGAGATCAGTTGTAATAGCAGGAGATCTCCAGCTACTACCTGGAAGTTGGCAACCCTATCTGTCTTCCAGAAGAGCAGGCAAAATGTCTCCCTCTATGCCTGCTTGGTACCTTTGCTCGACTACTTTGGGATGTCGAATGCAAGCCACTGCTTGCAATCTAATGCTGCTGGCATTCTTTAAGTGCCAAATGCAAAATTAAAAAACAAAGTATGTGTTCCCCCCCCACCGCCTACCTTCTTATGATGTCCCCACCTCTTTGTGTCCTCTCTGTAACACTGTTTGCCTTCTAGGGGATCCCAAATGTCAGCCTGTAGTGGTTAAGAGTGGTGGTTTGGAGTGGTGGAGTCTGATCTGGAGAACCGGGTTTGATTCCCCACTCCTCCAGATGAGCGGCAGAGGCTAATCTGGTGAACTGGACTTATTTCCCCACTCCTACACAAGAAGCCAGCTGAGTGACCATGGGCAAGTTACATCTCTGTTAGAGCTCTCTCAGCCCCACCTACCTCACAGGGTGTCTTTTGTGGGGAAGGGAAGGTGATCGTAAGCCGGTTTGAGTCTCCCTTAAGTGCCAGAGAAAGTCGACATATAAAAACCAACCCTCCCCCTCCTCCTCCTCCTCCTCCTCCCCTCCTCCTCCATCCCAGTCTTTCTCAGATTTTGAGTAAGCAGGGAAGATGAACCCCACAAACAGTGTGTTGCACAACCACCAAACCAATCTCATTATTTCGCCTTTCTCTAGATATCTCCTCCAATAGGTTGCCTACATTCAGTCCCTCTCCAGTTGTCTGACATTAAGTGAGCAAACTGAAAGTGACAAGGCAGTAATGTGCAGATACTCCTTTGACTGAATCATAATTTGATTGCAACTTGAACTCTCAAAAATGGTCACTTTTTAGCAGATGCTTGGAATTCTTCTAAACTGTATTGCAACTATTTTGCAAAGTAATGTTTGTGCACACTTCCCTGTGGTTATCACCCACTGTCATGTGCCCAACCTGTTCCTCTTAAACAAACTTGCCAAAAGGGTGCTTTCCTTCATTGTCTCTATTTTGCTGAGATGAGGGTAAGGAAAAGCTATGCTGATTGTCCCTCTAGTCCTCCAGTGTTGCCCATTTTGCCAGCCTCAGTCTGACAGCCTTGCATGTTTGTATTCAATTAGCATGGATCACTCATTGGATCAAAACACTTTGTACATTCTTGAACTTCTGCCTGGGAACTATCATTTGATCCAGTAAATTCTGAGTCTGTGCCAATGGGAGGAATGCTGCTGACTCCACAGGCGCAAAATACACTCCTGCAGCTCTTAAAGGATACATACCCACGATGACCCTAGAGCATACAGAACCTAAGCAAGCATGTGAACTGTAAGCCTGCACCCACAGTTCCTACTTGGCCAGCCACCATGCTGAATGTTGCCAACAGTACAGATATAAAACCAACTCCAAACACTGCTCATTTTAAAATGCTAACAAAACATTGCGGCCTGTAAGGGGGTGCCCATTTCTAAAGTAAAAAGGCATTGCAAACTAGGTAAGTTCTTTCTTGAATATCTAATTTGCAAAAATGGAATCATCATGAGGAGAAAGTAAGGCACCCAGGGCTGGATTAAGACGTGCAGAGACCCTAAGCAATGTCAAGTTTAAGAAGGCCCATGGCATTGTGTGTGTTAAGTGCCGTCAAGTCGCTTCCGACTCATGGTGACCCTATGAATGAAAGTCCTCCAAAATGTCCTATCTTTGACAGCCTTGCTCAGATCTTGCAAATTGAAAGCTGTGGCTTCCTTTATTGAGTCAATCCATCTCTTGTTGGGTCTTCCTCTGTTCCTGTTGCCCTCAACTTTTCCTAGCATGACTGTCTTTTCCAGTGACTCTTGTTGTCTCATGACATGACCAAAATACGATAGCCTCAGTTTAGTCATTTTAGCTTCTAGGGTCAGTTCAGGCTTGATTTGATCTATAACCCACTGATTTGTTGTTGTTTTTTGGCAGTCCACGGAATCTGTAACACTCTCCTCCAAAACCACATTTCAAAGGAACCTATTTTCTTCCTATCAGCTTTCTTCACTGTCCAGCTTTCACACCCATACATAGTAATAGGGAATATGATGGCATGAATTAATGGCATTACCTCCCCCCAAATATGGTAACTCAGTATTTTTTTTTTAATTTAAAGCATAAATCTAGCTATGGACATCCCAGATAGGTATTGGAGAAGGCAAACTAAGTAGTGTTAAACATGGGGGTGGAAAGTGTCTCAAGTCACAGCTGACTGATGGCGACCCCGTAGGGTTTTCAAGGCAAGAGACCTTTGGAGGTGGTTTACCATTGCCTGCCTCTGCGTGGGCTGAGAGAGTTCTGAAAGAACTGTGACTGGCCCAAGGTCACCCAGTAGGCTTCATGTGGAGGAGTGGAGAATCGAACCCATTTCTCCAGATTAGAGGCAGCCGCTCTTAACCACTACACCATGCTGGCTCTCTAGTGTTAAACATGCATCAGCAGAATTCCTTTGCTTTTCTCAGCTGTTCTGCCACAAACTAATTTACTGGTTCTCCAGATCTGAAATTCTTTGCTACTAATTTTCGCAACAAGTCTAGATAAAGTTCTTGTTGCTGTGTGTTGTTCTGGGTGAAACCGGATAGTTCTGGCTTGCTTGAATCGTATGAGTTCAGGAATAGTGTTAATGGCCTGTGACATTGAGAGCTGGAAGTGATATTTATTTAAATCCCTATATTCCATCCCTCAACACCCTGGTACAGACTTCTCCCCATGTGTTGGATCACCATGTGGCCAGGAAGAGAGGGCATGATAAAATGTTGGCAACCTCACTGCTTCTGCATGATTGCTTCTGCAGAGTTTGACTGAATGGGAAGTGCCCACCACCTCTCCCAGACCAGCAATGCTCTGAAAAGCAGCATCAGTGACCACAAGGAGAGGGCATACTAGGGTTGCCAGGTCTGTCTTCACCACCAGTGGGAGGTTTTGAGGGTGAAGCCTGAGGAGGGCGGGGTTTGGGAAAGGGAGGGACTTAAATGCCATAGAGTCCAATTGCCAAAGTGGCCATTTTCTTCAGTGGAATTGATATCTATTGGCTGGAGATCAGTTGTAATAGCATAAGGTTGCCAAGTCCCTCCTTGCAACCAGCGGGAGGTTTAGGGAGGCGGGGCTGGGGGAGGAGATCACCGCCATCTATGTGATGACATCACCTCTGGTTTGGCAGGGCAGCCCCAACTGGGGCGAGAGAGAAAGAGCAGCCCCAGACGACCACCTGAACGAGGGAAGCAAGGAAGGTAAAAACAGGCTGACAAGCGGCGCCCCGTCCTCCTGCCTCCCACCAAACAGCTGATTGGGAAAAACAGTTGATCAGTGGCAAGGCTGATTGTCCCTCTAGTCCTCCAGTGTTGCCCATTTTGCCAGAATAGTCTGACAGCCTTGCATGTTTGTGGAAACCACGGGCTCCCAGAAAGCTGGTCCTTGGGTAGGTAACTTTTTCAAATGATTAAAATCGTAAGTATAAAAAATCAAAACTCTCAGAGGCATTATAGTGTCAGGGAGATAAAACAGCAGAAGACGAACTAACAATTCAGCAAAGTCTTTTTAAACCAACGGGCATAAAATCAACAGCATATTGGTGGGTGGGGAATCACTCACCTAGAATAAGTAGTTTTCACCAGGCACCAGAAAGATAATAACTCCAGTGCCAGGCAAGCATCCAAAGGAAGGGCATTTCAAAACTGGGGTGATCAACCTGAAAAGATCCTGCTCCGAGATGCTACTCACCTCATTTTTTAAAGTTGGAGCAGAACTTCAGATGGTGACATTAAAGGAACAACAACAAAAAACCACAGAAGAGCTAAGTATGAGTTTATATTTTTCTCCATTAAATCAGCAAGAGTTCAATGTGATTAACTGGATTGCACCCTGGTTCTTGCTGTGTTGTCCCCGTTCCCCGTCACCCCGCAGTACCTAAGTTCTATGTTCCAGGTTTTGGTCTTATTCTGGAGTTAGTTGCAGTTACCAAAATTTAGATGAATCCTCCCCCTCCCTAATTTATTAGTTTGGCATTAGATCTTTTAGGAGAAAGTGCTTCAGATCATTCTGTATTAATTAGCAATTACCTAGATCCCAAAAGGTATTCTTTTTTAAAAAAACCTTGGGAATGCTTTTAAATTTTAGCTGTTTTGTATTTTAAAATATTTCAAACTCTCTCCCCTTTGGTACAAAATAGAAATGGTATTTATGAATGATGGCTGCAGGCAGCATGAACTGAAAATTATTCTCCATTAAGAGTTGTTATCGTCATTCCTGGTCAGATGCCAAACCAAGCATTGTGGCCAGTGACAGTTTTAAGATCTTATACCTCCAGAAAAAGCTAAAGAAAGCCTGACTTGTGCTATTAGAAACTATAGAATCCCAGGTGTACACAGACTTCCTTTTTAGGCCTGGTGTCCTCAGACCCCATAGCCTCTGCATTACCTCATTCCAACATACAATCTGACTTTGTCCCTCCAGAACTCCCAACCCACCTGGTGTGGTATAATATTTGTTGTTGCTCATTTTATGAACTACTGCAGCTAGTACCCAACGAATCCTTAATTATAGTGTAAACTGCCTCTCTGCTACAATACTTCCTGTCTTTCTCCGCAGGGAATGAGTAGCATTTTCAGAGGCAAGAATTTGGTTTAATATTTTGTTCATGCCTTGCAAAGAATGTCCTTCCCTGTGGAACTCTCCAGAGTTCACAACACTGTTTATGATAATATTAGAAAATAAGCTTATCATTTCCCCCTTGAACAGGATGAGGTCATAGCTGTTTTGTAGATGTTAATCCTTCTAATTTATGCAGGCAATAACCAACAAAGGTGTCCTATGGATGCAAACCTCAGCTGCACATGAGCTGTTGTTTGCAGTGTCACGGTAATCACAGGAGTCCTTGTGTTAACAAAGTGGGCAAAATAGTATTATTATTTATTATTTTATTATTATTTAATTAATTAATTTTTACCCCACCCTTTCCCAACCAAAGTCAGGCTCCGGGTGGCTAACGGCCAAGATAAGTACAATTTAAAAATAGATATACTATTTGCTATACATATAGGTAGGAGGGAAGGCAGCATGGTACAGCCCGAACTCGTCAGATCTCAGAAGCTAAGCAAACTTCATAGTCATGGGATAAGAGGACAAGTCCTCTTATGGATTGAGAGCTGGCTGAAAAATAGGAAGCAGAGAGTAGGAATCAATGGTCAGTTCTCACAATGGCGGGATGTGAGCAGTGGGGTGCCTCAGGGATCTGTGTTGGGACCGGTGCTTTTCAACCTGTTCATCAATGACCTGGGGTTGGGGTTAAACAATGAAGTAGCCAAGTTTGCAGATGACACCAAATTATTTAGGGTGGTTAAAACAAAATCGGACTGTGAAGAGCTCCAGAAGGATCTCTGCGTACTGGAAGAATGGGCATTAAAATGGCAAATGAGATTCAATGTGAGTAAGTGTAAAGTGATGCATATTGGGGCAAAAAATCCCAACTTCACATATACACTGATGGGATCTGTGCTGGCAGCAACAGACCAAGAAAGGGATCTTGGGGTGGTAGTGGATAGCTCAATGAAGATGTCAACCCAGTGTGCGGCTACTGTAAAAAAGGCAAATTCCATGCTGGCCATAATTAGACGAGGAATAGAGAATAAAACTGCTGAAATCATACTGCCCTTGTACAAATCTATGGTGAGACCACACTTGGAATACTGTGTACAGTTCTGGTCACCACACCTAAAAAAGGATATTACAGAGCTTGAGAAGGTGCAGAAAAGAGCAACCAAAATGATGAAGGGACTAGAGCAACTGTCCTATGGAGAGCGGTTAGGACGCTTAGGGCTGTTTAGCTTGGAAAGAAGATGGCTAAGGGGAGACATGATAGAGGTCTATAAAATTATGCATGGTTTGGAGAGAGTGGACAGGGAGAGGTTTTTCACCCTCTCCCATAATACTAGAACACGGGGTCATCTGCTAAAGCTGGAGAGCGAAAGATTCAAAACAGATAAAAGAAAATATTTTTTCACACAACACATAGTTAAATTGTGGAACTCCCTGCCCCAGGATGTGGTGATGGCTGGCAGCTTGGAGGGCTTTAAGAGAGGAGTGGACATATTCATGGAGGAGAGGGGTATTCATGGTTATTAGTTAGAATGGATACTGGTCATGCTGCATACCTATTCTCTTTAGTATCAGAGGAGCATGCCTATTATTTTGGGTGCGGTGGAACACAGGCATGATGGTGCTGCTGCACTTATCTTGTTTGTGGCTTCCTAAAGGCACCTGGTTGGCCACTGCGTGACCAGACTGCTGGACTTGATGGGCCTTGGTCTGATCCAGCAGGGCCTTTCTTATGTTCTTATGTTCTTAAGCTAAGCAGGGTCAGCCCTGGTTAGTATTTGGAAGGGAGACCACCAAGGAATACCAGGGTTGCTATGCAGAGGAAGGCACTGGCAAACCACCTCTGTTAGTCTCTTGCCATGAAAACCCCATAAGGGGTCGCCATAAGTCAGCTGCGACTTGACAGTACTTTATATATACACACACACATACATATAGGTCAACATTTAAAATCATTTCTAACATTAATATTAAAATACCAAGTGGAACCCTTTCTAATAAAGGGGAACAAACAAGAAAACAACTTGGGGGGAGGGGGGGAGAGAAAAGGAAAGGGCAGGGAGGCCAGCTAGGATCTAGGTCCTACATGCCCTACAGAATTGAACTAGATCCCTCAGGGCTCAGATCTCACTTGACAGAGGACTGTCAGATACTTTTCAGGCTGAGGATCACCAGTAACTTGTTACCAGCTGAACGCAATGCTCTTTGGGAAGAGTATCAGGAGAGATGGTTCTGCAGATACAATGGTCTCAGACTGTTTAGAGCTTTGCAGGTCAGTACCAAAACCTTGAACCTGATCCAGTATTCAACTTGGAGCTGGTGCAGCCGGCGGAGCACTGGCTGTATATGCACTCTCCATGGAGTCCCTGTAAGGACTTGTGCTGCTGCATTCTGGACCAATTGAAGTTTCCAGAGCAACTTCAAGGGTAACCCTGCGTAGAGTGAATTACAGAGTCCAATCTGGGGTTGACCATTGCATGGGTCATCTCCATGGAATTTCTACTTTTTGTAGAATTGTTACAATTACGGGGGGGAAACCTACATAATGGGGCCTGCCCATGAATCTGTACCGTTCACAGGCAGCCTCCAACAATATCTAAGGGCATTATGAAAAGCAGCTCCCTCACGGCTCGGACCTTGTCTGAAAGACAGCTACGTTATGTCATGATGTCTTGACCGTACAGCACTAGAATCCTTAAAATTTTGTTTCTCCCATTTGGGGCTCAATGGCTCCCTGTTTGTTTTGCTTGTAGTGATAATGACACTCAGATGTTTAGTCGCTAAAACATTTTTTTTAGAAGGGTGTAAACTAGGAAGAAGCCCTCAGTTGGTCTACTGATACCACAACTATTTGCTATACTGGCTACTCTTACAGAACCAGTTACAGGTTTGGTGGCAAGATTCCATCAGATGAAGTGTTACCATTTGATGGTTATGCAGGCCTGAGGGAGACTAGGGAGGCACACTGAACTGATGAACAAATGGCAGCATAGCTACTCTTAGCTGACTGCCATTCTGCTACTCACTGCCATCCAATGAATGTGCAAGGAGTATTAGTACCTATTAGAAGTAGTTGGTGCTACTTCCCCACAGAGGGAGAGGAAGATGGAAAGGCAAGGGAAGGACAGCAATGGCAAGTTATGGTAGCTCCATGGTAGATGTTGCCACCATGTATATGCATGCACACAGACCCAGGGAGGGAAGAGAGGGTCTTTGGATGTACATGTTCAAAGCAGAAGTGGTGCTAGAAGAGCACAGCTTCTCTGGCAATTTCTCTGCCAGAGAACAGGGAGAACCCAGCAGTAGCAGCATAGTTGCCATCATTATCATCAGAGATTAATGGTGACAGTAGCAGTAAAATCAGTGGTGGGGCTCCTTACAACTGCTTGACTTGGCAGCCCTTAATGCTACCCTGTTCTTTTGCCCCCAGAACCTCAAGGTAAAGCAGGCTTGTTTACACTTCCTAGGCTAGGGGTCTCCAATGTGGTGCCCATGGGTGCCACGACACCTGCCATCACCTTTCCTGGCACCCATGAAGTGGTTTTAGAAAGTAGGCATGGCCAAGTAGGGTGTTGCCCAGAGGGCTTCTGATTGTCCATTGGAGATCTGATTGGCTGTGCAGATTTTAAGAAGTTACTTTGGCAGCAGCTGCCACCAAAGCAGCTGCCACAAGGATCTACAGTGTATGACTGAAAGGAAGCTGTGTGTATGCAAGTAAATATTTGTAAACAGTTTTTTCATTTTTAAAAGGGATCCTGTTAAATAGAGCTTCTGCCTGAAATTTGGATTATTCTTGTCAGAATTATGCATAACCTCACTCCCTGACATTTTGTGGTTGGCTTCGCCTCTTGTGGCAGCCATTTTGTGATGGTCTCCATCTCCTGCGGCAACCATTTTGTAGTTGCGCCCACCACCTTGTGTCAGAATTCCAAAGGTGCCTGCAGGCTCAAAAGGGTTGGGGGACCCCTGTCCTAGGCCATATTATATATTTAAAATTGAAGGCAATTTCACTATGGATTTTGATAACCTTTTGATAGCCTGAGTATACAACAAAGAATTATTCTGCTCAATTAATTCAAATTGTAGTCAGTATAAATAAAATATATCCGAACACTTAGTTGAATTTAAAAAATTGTCTTTCTTGATGGAGCTTGTGGTTGATGTGGGCGCAGGGCCTAGGACTGGTGAGTAAATATTATATCATCTTTCCAAAAAATCACTTGACTAGCCCCATGCTGTCTCTGTTGAGGTCTTTGAAGTGATATTTTCCCCCTTAGAGCTTCTGTTTGTATACACTAGTGATCACTCAGGTCCCTTAGAATAGAGAGAATAATCTGCAGTTCAAAATCATTATTCTATAACATATGTCACAGTTCACTTCAAATCTTTCTGTTATTTGATGTTGTCAGAATTCTCTTTGATCAGTTCCAGTATAGAGCACTCCTGAGAAATTAAGACTTACAATAAAGTCTGAATTTGTAAATGTATGCCATATGTTCTGGGTTACCAAACCCATTCAGTAAGGCAAGATATTATGGGTCACTGAGCCAACCAGTCCCAATTAAACAATCAGTGCATAGTTACAATAATAAAAAAGTAAAATTTAAAAACACTCCTCTAGTCAGTATTCATCCTTACTCTAAGAATGGTTCCACACCAGAAAATTGTGGCACAATCTCCATCAATCTCCATCAATTGTATAACAGTAATTCCAGAGGATATTAATAACAATTTGCAGCTTTGGAGCTTTATGACTTTTTTTTTTGTATGGTTGTGGAGCAGAAGTGTGGTGTGGATGGTTTTTGCCTACTATTTTGGTTGATCTTCCTTTTCATTGAAATTTCCTGTCCTGTTATCTGTTACTTTGAGCTGAAATATTTCTTGAAATTTTGTAGCCATGGACAAAACCTGGGTTAACCCCAGATATATGAGAGGGAGACCCAGAAATTTAGGGCAAATTTAGGGCTATACACACACACACAAAAAAAACAACAACTTAAAAACAAGTACAACATAGAGCAGGAAGGAGGAATCATTGAGGGAGAGCCAGACAAAACAAAAAAACCTGCTGGTGGAAGATGGCAACAGAAGGGGACAAGTGAGCCTGTCTGGGGAGGGAGTCAGAGTTTTGGTGCCACAATCTTGAAGGCCCTCTCCTGGCTTCCCACCCTCTTAATTTCAGAAGGCAGGGGCATCCAAAGCAGGACCTCAGAAGATGGCCATAATTAGGGTTGCCAGCTTTGGGTTGGGAAATACTTGGAGATTTTGGGGGGGAGCCTGAGGAGGGTGGGGTTTGACGAGGGGAGGGACTTAGAGTCCAAATGCCAAAGCAGCCATTTTCTCCAGGGGAACTGATTTATATCTCCTGGAGATCAGTTGTAATAGCGGGAGAGCAACCCTAACCATATTGTTTGGGCAGGTTCATAAGGGAGGAGATGGTCCTGCAGGTATGGAGTTTCCAAGCCATATAGGGCTTTAAAGGTCAACACCAGCACCTTGAATTATTCCCAGAAACAGATTGGGAGCCAGTGTAGATGGTCCAAGACTGGCATGATATGACACATTCCAGTCAACATCCAGGCTGCAGCAGGCTGCACCAACTGAAGTAATAGCAGGAGATCTCCAGCCACCACCTGGAGGTTGGCAACCTTAGTATAGAGATCGCAAAGCAGCTTACAGTTCCTTGGGGCTTTAATTTCAGTTAGCTCTGTTTCCTGGTGGAAGGAACTGTACAAGGAACAGTACAAGGAATGATACATGATACTCCCAGTTCCTTGTACAGTTCCTTCCACCAGGAACCATGACAAAACAGTGCCTCCCAGTCCCAGTCCAGAAAGACAGTCCAGAAGGATCCCATGATCAGCAGTATCGAAAGCCACTAAGAGGTCTTGGAAAATCAATAGAGTCACACTCCCTCTGTCCATGTCCCAGTGTAGGTTATCCACCATGGCAACCAAGGCTGTTTCAGTCCTGCAACCAGGCCCGAAACCCAACTGGAAAAGATCCATCTAGGAATGCTTGAAGTTACCCTCCAGTCTCTCAATCACCTTGCTCAAGAATGGAACATTTGAGGCTGGTCAATAGTTATTGAAATCTCTTGGGTCCATGGTAGGCTTCGTTAGTAGTGGATACATCATAGTCTGTTTCAAGGCTGAGAAACCACCCCTTCTCTCAAGGAGGCATTTGCTATTTCTCAGAGCCAGTCAGCCCATCCACCCAGGCAGATTTAATTAGCTAGGAAAGGCAAGGGTCATACAAACAGAGGGTAGAGCTAGGGCTGACAGCCAGCTAGGGTTGCCAACCTCCAGGCACTAGCTGGAGATCTCCTGCTATTACAACTGATCTCCAGTTGACAGATATCAGTTCCCCGGGAGAAAATGACTGCTTTGGCAATTGGACGCTATGGCATTGAAGTCCCTCTCCTCCCCAAACCCCACCCTTGCCAGTGGGCAACAGAAGCTGGGAGTGAGAGAGCTCCCACCCCCAGTGGGCAAATGACAAACCTAGGTAAGCCTCAAACCCAGACATACTGCATTGTAATGTTTGCCATTCCCTTTCCTGTGTATTGGTGACTCCCTTCGCTTATTATGAACACATGAAGCTGCCTGATACTGAACCCGACTCTTAGTTCATCAAAGTCAGTACTGTCTACTCAGGCTGGCAGTAGCTCTCCAGGGTCTCAGGAAGAGGTCTTTCATATCACCTACCTGCCTAGTCCCTTTAACTGGAGATGCCGGGGATTGAACCTGGGACCTTCTGCATGCCAAGCAAATGCTCTACCACTGAGCCGCAGCCCCTCCCCTTATTATGACCAGGCAGAATTTTCTATGCTATTTGAACCCTTTCTGATGTCCTTTTTAAATGGTCAGCTTCATTGTTTAACAGTTTGCACAGCTACACCTTTCAGAAATCAACATTTGTGGGACTTGCACTCTACCAGTCAGCCATTTGGCACCTTGAGATGATTGACTTGCTTACTGTGGAGCCATCCAAGCTTGGGAAAAGCCCACTCCCTGTTGCTACTCATTGCACTGCCATGAGCATTTCATGGGGCTGACCACTTATCATCAGATTCCTGACATGTTTAGTTCTTCACTTATCCTCTATGATATGCAGCACAGAAGCAAAAGATATAGTGTTTCCTGTTGGAAGACAAATAGTACAAAAAGGCAACGAGAAAAAAAGCAAAGGGAAGGAAAAGCAAAGGAAAAAATGACAGGCAGAAAATTCCTGACATATTAGGCATGGGTGGCCACAACTGGATTGGGTAAAAACAAGCATCCCAAGTGTCATTGCGACTCACATCCTTTGTGTATTTATGTTTCAATTCCCACATTGTTTTCAGGTCATTTAACAGGTGAGCCCATAGTTTGCTCCTTGGCAAGGCATATCAAGTGAAATTTGTTCTGCCCCATGCTACCGACTTGAAACCCAGGCAAGGCAAGTGGAAATACTGTGAAACATTTTTGTTCAACGTGGGATTTGTCATCATTGCCTGCTAGTAAATCCCTGTTGGTCTGTCTCTTTCTTGTAAGCTATCGTGTTTTTACGTTATGTGCTCAGTGGTATCCTTACTGCAGAATATTCTTCCAAATTAAACTTTAAGATTCCAGGAAAATTCCAAATGCTTAAATCACTCAGAAGCTAAAGCTAATGAGGGGAAAATAAAACTTTCCCTTCTTATACAGAGCTTACCTTTCGTCTGTCCACACATAACACTACTTTAATCTCCATCAACCGGTGACTTCTCTGAGATTACATAAGGCAAAAGGAGGTGAAATGAGGTTAACTTGAATACATGGCAGGAAGATGCTTACCTGCAAAGAGAGATGATGAAGTACTGGCTGTTTCAGGACAAAATGGCAATCATCCAATCTGAATTTAATAGAATGCAGTGACAAGACTGGAGAAACAACTGGGCAGTATAGTTAAACCACAAGATGCCTTTGTACAAATAATTCCACAGGATCCAGAAAGCCTTAGACTTGGTGGCACCTTTTCTGGGATCTGGGGTGGCTCTCAGTAGCCCCGACTGAATTTGGCAGAACATTTTGTCTTGCCATACCCATTTTGGTTATAGTATCAGCTCCAGCTGGATCCAAGCAGTAGCTATTCATTCATTTTTTCCCCAAAATTGCAAAATCATCTGTCATATTTAGACTGGGATAGCAGTCTATTACTGGACTACAAGTTCCTAAATGGCTGCCTTCACCCCTTGGAATCTAACCAGTCTGTAAGATCTTTCTCAGAAGCCAACTCCATTTTCCTCTGCTTTCAAAACCCATCAGGTGATGACTAGTAAATATCTTGGGTTGGATCCTACCAGCCTTTTGACTGATACAAGAGGCAGGCAGCCCTTTTTGTCCTTGCCAAGGATTGGGGGACCTTCATAGTCAAAAATCCATGCGGAATGTGGGCAGCACTGAGGAGGAGAATCATGTAAGCTTGCCTCTACTACTCCCTCCAGCACAAAGTGAGGTTCCAAGCCTTAGTCTATGTTAACAATACCCTCCCACTTTATGAAACACCTATGCAGACACATTTGTACAGCACAAGGTTGCCAACCTCCCCTGCTATTACAACTGATCTCCAGCTGACAGAGATCAGTTCCCCGGGAGAAAATGACCGCTTTGGCAATTGGACTCTATGGCATTGAAGTCCCTCTCCTCCCCAAACCCCACCCTCCTCAGGCTCAGCCCCCAAAACCTACCACCAGTGGCAAAGAGGAACCTGGCAACCCTAGTACTGCACCAACACCGTTAGCTTTTAGGCAAGAAGTTAAAACTATTGTATTCATCCAGATATTTAATGACTGATGTTTTCCCCTGCCCATGTTCCTGCTATTGCCCTGTTTTCTTTATACTATTAGTAGGTTTCTATTTATTATTTACAGTTTTTAATACAATTGTTTTTCTAATTGGATTTTAATTTTTTTGGGTATTGACAGCCACCTTGAGAACTAGATAATGGAAAGGAAGTAATTTACTTAATCCAAAGCAGTTCTTTAAAAAAACACTACCAGAGTCAACTTTGTAGTGCAGGGAAAGGGAATGGGACTCTTTAAGTTATTACACGGATGATATAATTTGCATGTTTGTATTTTGTTAACTGATACCGTTTTTCAAAGGAATTTCACATAATTTGCAATTTCCCCAAGTGCAGAATTCTTCAAACAGGCTTGGTGGTCTAGTCAAAAGGTTGAAATCCCACAAAGAGACACCTTACTCCTATACAAGTATATTGAATATCGAGTGGGAACAGCAGTTTGCGAGAGTTTTACAATATCAAGTTCTGTTTGCTCAATGTTGGACGTACTTCTTGCTGTAACTGGAAATATAAGATCCTGCTGAGTTTGTTGGTTCAGTGGAAGATGGCCAGAATACTGGAGCTTCAAGGAAAGCCTGCTAAAAATACACTGCAGCCAAGGTTCAGTCACTGTAATACCATGTCCTGTGCTGCATCTCACTATCTGTTCTCCAATGGTGATATCAAAAGTTCAGCAAAGTATATGGTATATGGGGAGTGGGCATGTTCATGGAGGGTAGGGCTATCCATGGCTACTAGTCAAAATGAATACTAGCCATGATGCATACCCATTCTCTCTAGCATCAGAGGAGCATGCCTATTGTATTAGGTGTTGTGGAACACAGGCAGGATAATGCTGCTACAGTTGTCCTGTTTGTGGACTTCCTAGAAGTGCCTGGTTGGCCGCTGTGTGAACAGACTGCTGGACTTCATGGGCCTTGGGCTGATCCAGCATGCCTTTTCTTATGTTCTTATGTATAGTCTGCACCATGGACATCGGTGGGACTGATTTGTTTGAAACCGTCTTCCTTTCCTTATCTGCCTGTACATGCAAAACTTTCTTGTTAGAGGAGCGATTACAATCCTTCTCCCTGATGTTCTTGGAGAGTAGGGCATCTTGGCAATCTTCTGGGTATGGAGTAGGGGTCACTGTGTGTGTGTGGGGGGGAGGTAGTTGTGAATTTCCTGCAATGTGCAGGGGATTGGACTAGATGACCCTGGTGGTCCCTTCCAACTCTATGATTGTATGATTCTAGTTTTTCACATGCAGGGCAATGGGCTTATTTTTAACTTCAAACTAGTAGTTCTTCCTCATGCATGTCCCACAATAATATGTTCTGAGGAGGATAGTATCATGTCCAGATCATGCAAAGTGATAGTATCACTTTACTTTGCTCTGGTTAGACCTCACCTAGAGTATTGTGTTCAGTTTTGGTGTCCACAATTTAAGAAGACTATAGACAAGATGTCCAGAGGAGGGCAACAAAGATGGTGAGGGGTCTGGAGACCAAGTCCTATGAGGAAAGGTTGAAGGAGCTGGGTATGTTTCGCCTAAAGAGAAGAAGACTGAGAGGGGATATGATAACCATCTTCAAGTACTTGAAGGGCTGTCATATAGAGGATGATTCCGAGTTGTTTTCTGTTGTCCCAGAAGGTCGGTCCACCAACTAAGAATGGCCATGCACCCCCCCCCCCCCCACATACACACACAGAATCAAGAAAGAAGGTCCAGAAGGTCGGACCAGAACCAACAGGTTGAAATTAAATCAAAAGAGTTTCTGTCTAGACATTAGGAAGAATTTTCTAACAGTTACAGTGGTTCCTCAGTTGAACAGGCTTCCTTGGGAGGTGGTCAGCTTTCCTTCCCTGGAGGTTTTAAGCAGAGGCTAGATGGCCATCTGTCAACAATGCTGATTCTATGACCTTAGGCAGATCATGAGAGGGAGGACATCTTAGCCATGTTCTGGGCATGGAGTAGGGGTCACTGGGGGTGTGGGGGGGAGGTAGTTCAGAATTTTCTCCATTGTGCAGGGGGTTGGACTAGATGACCCAGGTGGTCCCTTCCAACTATATGATTCCATGTGTCCAAGAAAGAGCAGAACAACCTCTCCTGTAGGCACCTCTGTGCCGAGTAGGAAAGGCTGTTCTGCCGCCCTCTCTGCATGCCTCCCCCAGCTATGGCCCTGTTGGCAATTTGTGACTGTTGGGGTGGGAAATACTTCGATCTGACTGCTTACATAGAGACAATTGGAGCTTAGAATTAACGCAAGCCCTTTAAAGGGTAACGATAGCACCAATTGGGTTTTCTGCATTTTCTTTTATGTGTCCTGTTTCAGTTACCTCTGTTCTCTTCAATTTCAGAACAGATTTTGATTGGCTTCTGCTATTTTCAGTCTGACCAGGATTGTGTTAAATTGCCTTGTGGATTTTTAAAATTATAGTCAGGTCTACTGCTCAAGGCCCCTCCCCAGGCTTTCGTTCTCTTGATCAAATTATCACAGCCAAAACCAAAGCCCACTTACATTTATCCAACATCCAGCTGCAGGTGAATTGGCCTTCTAGGCAAAATCCATAAATTTCAGATGGACACGAAGAAAAATAAATTGTAAACACTCCATTGTCAAGTTGCAATTCTAAGCATACTAACTTGGAATTACTTTCTTTGGAGTAATCCTAGTTAGGCTGTTGCTATAAGCTTTCTCCAGAGGTAGCAGTTCCTCTACATTCATAGAAGACACTTGGACATTTCATTATTCTACTGGGAATGGTTAGGCTTGTTGCATACCTTGCTCTAGCCTAGTCAGTTCTTAAATCCTGGGCTCTGCTCCAAAGAACTTAGTGCACTGTAGTGCCTTCGAATGGCTGGTTACTTGGATAACATGCCTGATACACTGTAGTGCTGGCTGCCAGAATTGATAGAACTGCCCAGTGCCATACATGGGATTTCAGTGTAAAGGAACTGTGCGTACACTGCTCCAATTTGTACACATGGAACCCATTTGAGATCTAGATAGTCTTTGCTGGTTCAGAACAATGCTTGCTTTGCATTCTTGTATAACTTTCTGGAACTTTCAGAGAACAGGCCATTTTCCTGTCTCCAACACTGAGAAAAATGTGCATGTTCTGTATTGTTCCGCCAAGAGCGGTGAGAGTTATTTATTTTAGTACTGAAGGAAAGCAAGGGTATTGTGACTGGAAAAATGGTTACCCTAACAGTGAGTTGTTTCTTTTGTTATCTTATTCGGTTTTGCATGTGTACATTGGATTCATATTAGCTAGTTTATGTCAAATGTATCACAGTTTCATGGATAATCTTAACAGATGTGCATTCATTTTGGGTTGTGGTTAATCATTTTTCACTATGAAGAATTGCTGATGTACAGATCTAAACTTCTTTCACTGCAAACAAGTAAAACATAACAAAGGTGACAACATGTTTGGCATCATTTTGATCCCTTTCAAAAATCTGGCCTAGCTGATAGGTTCTATAATTTTGGTAAAATTTCCCATGGTTGTATTCAATCTCATTACAGTCATTTATGATCAAAATTTGTCAATTGTACCTTTCCCATTCCATGCAAAATACCACTCAGGACACTGATGCAATCACGGAGGCCTCAATTTATAATTATGAAACTTAACAGTGCTGTTTAGTACAGTTTTGCAATTAAGTCAAGTGGGATAAAATACAAAGGAAAGTAACTCTGCTAGAATAGAGAAACAAAGTGCCAAATGCTAAAGAAGCAAGTATGAGTTTGACATCATCTTTCAACTAATATGCCTGTCTCTCTATTACAAATTGTTACAATTTGGGGATGTAGTTAATATCTTGATTTTAAAATATAGTGAAAAATTAATTTACTTGAAAAGTGAAGTAAGAAAGGGTACCTTTCAGGCATGAACCGTGCATAATTGTTTGCATTATTAATAGAAATAAGCTTTCAAGAACAATGTGGGAAATAACTAGTCCTATTGAGCAGTATCTCATGTGCCAACATATCACATGTGGTATACTGTTTGAACATCATAATAATTCACTCAGATTTGTCAACACTGGGATAATGCATGATTATTGGGGTTCTTAACTTCTGCTGGACAAGTAGATACAATGGCTTAAGAAATAGACTAACCAGTTTATCAGTCTTGAGTATCTGCATAGGTTTTTTTGGCTGACTGATTAGCATGTATTTATGAGCATGGGATACATGCTCATGACCATAGTCTGTTATGCCTAGGGTTGCCAGGTCCCCCCCTCTCCTCTGGCAGGAGATTTTGGGGGAGGGGACTGCATACTCGTGGCCTTAAATTAAGACTACCCTTCATTTCCTATTGCTTAGAAAAGGTAGGCCAGAAAAAAAATCTTTATTATGAATATTAGTCCTGTGTTCCCAAAGGTATAAGATTCACTTTTAAGTATCTCTAGAGATACGGGTAAACGTGATGCAGAGATGGTGGTTCATCATTATAACTACAGTGGCATTCTGTGCAGTTAGGCTGCAGTTGAAGTACCATCTTGCTGTTCTACATGACATACAATCCTTTTGGGGGGGAAACTAATATAAAAAATTAGGTATGTGGAACTGTGTTACTGCAGGTGGCTGTGAGACAGATAAAATACTTTGGAAGGCTGCATCAGTGCCCTAGGTAGCTGCAATTTTCAAAGAACAATTTGCAGGTTATGATAAAGAAGGCAAAAGGCCCTTTTGATTTTGGCACTCCTATCTCACTTATCAGGAGAGTGTGCTATGCATGATACATACACGTGCTGTTACATGTGCAACGAACAGCATGGTATTTTTCAGCACCTGAACATGTGATCAGAATAGGGTTGCCAGCTCTGGGATAGGAAATACCTGGAGATTTTGGGGGCGGAGCCTGAGGACAGCAGGGTTTGGGGAGGGGAGGGACTTCAATGCCATTGAGTCCAGGGTTTGGGGAGAGGAGGGACTTCAATGCCATAGAGTTCAGTTGCCAAAGCAGCCATTTTTCTCCGGGTGAACTAAACTCTATCAGCTGGAGAGCTGTTGTAACAGCAGGAGATCTCCAGCTAGAACCTGGAGGTTGCCAACCCTAGATCAAAACCTTTTTTAAAATCACATGTTTGGAGGCCACAAATTATCACAAAATCATGGCCACATGCATTGAGAAGATTACATAGAGTGCACTCTCCTGGTATATGAGGTAGAAGAGTTGGCATAATAATAATAATAGAAAAAGATAAAGCTAACAATAAAATGCTGCAGACTAACAATTCTATCTCATAGCCTATTTCCCAAGCAAGCATGGGTCAACCTTTGCTAAACTACCCTACACTGTGAGATAGGATTATGTGCATGTTTATCTAGTTTTCTAATAGCATCACACCCAGTCAACAAAGAAACTCGAACATTTTTTTCTTAAGTGTAACGATTATTACCCTGGATGATTTTCCTATCCCCAGAAAACGTACAATGTTTTTGCATATACTGCATAGTTCCCCCCCCCCAAAGGGATATATTATTGCTTCCCAAAGCATTAATGCAACTTTCCAGGTAGTTTCTGTATCAAGAGAAACTTCCAGTGGTGCATACAAGTGGGAGCAGAGAGTGTACTTCGCTTCTTGATTGAAGAGTCTGTAGCTGATGCCAAGCCATACTTCAAAGCCCTATTAAACTTCTTCAGTGAGTGACTGCCAGCAGCTTCTCATTGCTTTATCATGAATAGGCCTGACCACTTACGTCTTTGGCCTCAGCTGCATTTGTTTTCACGTTTCCCTTCTCTGCTCAAGCAAGCGAAGACAGACCAGCCTTGCGGAGCGTTCTTTCCTGCAGCCGTGCTTATCTTAACAGAGTCCAGGCTGGGTGATTTCATAGAAGTCATGTTATCTGTGTTATGTTTCTATATTTAAACAGGGAGGAGTTGTGTTGCCAGGCTAATATAAAACACAATGCTACTAGGTGACTGGCTTGTAAAGAGAGAGCATTTATCACTTTTATGTGACTGTTCAAAGAAGGAGGCATTTAATAAGGCTGAAAGACCAAGCCAGGAGCCTCGGTTAATATAGAACCAAGAGTTTAATTATTAACATTTCTGAGTACTAAATCAGCTTATGGGAGGACAAAGGCAAAACATTACCAGACATGTTGCTAGTGGCAAAAGGTGTAGAATAACACAAGATAGAGATATAGTGTTTGGGTCTTTTTAAAAGCGTCTAGCTAGTGAATGGAATTTGTGTTGAGTCTTGGTTATCTAAATTTCCTCCTTATTCATGGTATAAGCCTCCAAGAATTTCTTCAAAACACTGCTGCCCCACATAAACATCCCTCCCATTCACCTACATTTCTGACTATTTGGGATAATTCTGAAGAATAGCAGCTGCTGCTAAATATAAAAATCCAACTAAAACCATTGGCCCGGATAGAAATCTATATTCTTCCCCTCAGAATGGTTTGGCTGTTCCCTCGACAGGCATCTTTGGGACAGGGATGGACCATGCTATAGATAGGCTGCTCTCACTGAAAGGGCAAAGGCAGTGGCACTGGGGGGAAAGGGTTCCTTCTCTCATTGATCCAGGTTAGATTGTGACTTCTGCCACCTTGCCTTTAAGAAGATGTGAAAGACGATGAAGGGAAACCTATGTTTTGGTGTAACCTTTGTTTTGGTGGAGTCTCTTGTGACTCTGCACGCTGATATATCATGCTTGGAGAGAAAGGATGTGTTCTCTACCTGGTAACCGGTATGTTCTGGTACTGTGTAGGCTTAATGGGAACTGGCATGAACATGATTATTAAGCAAACTTACCTTGATGGAACTTCCTCAATCCCACATGAAGTTCCTGATTAAATCACCTTGATGGCTTTTTGTCAAAATGTACCTCAACCACAATAAGCAACCTGTGTTATAGGGCCAAGTTGTATTTTAATAATAAGGAACAAACTTTGTTCAGAAAAGTCAGTATGCGATATTCCATTCATACAGAATGTGTTTGAATGTATCAACTGATCTATAATGATTTAGGAATATTACTAACTTGGTTGTTTAAAAAGATGACTGTTTATGTAAATTACTATTTTTTTCTTGTTCACATGTTGGGTAATTAATTGTTAAGCCTTCTTCCATAAGCAAAAAGATACTTCCATTCACACCTGGAGGGCTATTTATGGAAATTCTCTGTTCTCATTACACTGATCTCACTACATTGTATCTCACGCTGTCCTCAAGGTTCCCTCCACACACACCCTGTCCATTTTGGGGAGCACAACAGAATCAGCAAGAAGGGGGAGGTGGGCAGAGTCCTTAAGATCCTATGTTTTGCAATGAACAAAATTTTAAAATGTACTCATGTAAATAAAATAAGCAAATGAATCATGTCTATTTTCCAGTAACTGATGCTTGTAATTTACCAATCCTCATTTCCACACCAAACCAGCTAAACAATCCACATATAATAAGGAACTCAATGCTATGCTACATTGCAAACCATGCAATGAAAATTAGATCAAGGTCTATGCTATTCAGCTAACACCCCAGATTTAATGTAGTTTTTTGTTTCTATTTCCTGTATAGGAGTAGGAATACTCACACACACACCATGTTTGATGTTCATCTGCTTGTACCGAAAACTGTAAAATGATTATACAGGTGTCACACATCACATGATAAAAGAAATTAATGTTTTTTGTGGGTTTTTTAACCAATATTTGTGTATAATCCATGTAGGAAAAACAATATGTACAAAATCCAAAAACGGAAGCCACATAGTTCCTTGTATTATGACCATCCAAAATGACTCAAAGTAGTCCTTGCAATAAAAGCTTGGGCCATTTGAAAGAACTTTTTAGAGGTTTGCTTGACAACGTGTTCAAAAAATGGTGCTTTTCCCTTGCTGACTAATTCTTTCTGTAAGCCTCATATGTTTGTAATGCTTTGCCCTGTTCCTTTTGCTCACTTAGTAATACCAACATTGTGTTCTCAGTGTACATCAATCACAAACCCCAGACAAAAATAATCAATGTGTGTGGCTCCGAGGTGCAGCTGGAGTCATGTGGCTATTTCTAGAACCCAAAGTGGAGTCTTTTTAGACTAAGCATAGGCTTATTCCCTACAGCAGCCTGTCTTTGCTGTCAATCATGTGCTCTGTGGACAGCTTTGAACTATTAACATTATGAAGACTGAAAAGTACTTGTGTGTTGTGTACATTCTAGCCCTGCAAACCAAATTCTGAATGACTTGCCCAAAAGCAGAAAGATTTCTTCAGAGGTGATCTCTTAGAATCCTAGAGTTGGAAGGGACCACCTGGGTCATCTAGCCCAACTAGGGTTGCCAACCTCCAGATGGTGGCTGGAGATCTCCCGCTATTACAACTGATCTCCAGCCGATAGAGACCAGTTCACCTGGAGAAAATGGCCGCTTTGGCAACTGGACTCTATGGCATTGAAGTCCCTCCCTCCCCAAACCCTGCCTTCCTCTGGCTCCACTCCCAAAATCTCCAGGTATTTCCCAACCCAGAGCTGGCAACTCTAAGTCCAACCCCCTGCAAAATGCAGCAAATTCACAACTACCTCCCCTCCACACACCCAGTGACCCCTACTCCATGCCCAGAAGATGTCAACAAAACGCTGATCAGTTTGTATAAAAGGCCCGGGCCAACTCTAAATTGGGCAGTTCCTGGAGAGTTGGCGGTGGAGCCTTGGGAGGCCAGGATCTGGGGAGGGAAGGAACTTCAGTGAGGTATAATGCCATGGATTCCACACCCCAAAGCAGCCATATCTTCCAGGGCAACTGATCTCTGTAGCTTGGAGATGAGTTGCAATTCTGGGAGATTTCTAGGCCACCCCTGGAATTTGGCAACCCTATGCAGGGCACCAGCAATCTCTTGCTATACCCTGATGGAGTCATCCTTGATGCTCAAATTAAATTCTATGGATCAAATTGAAAGAGCAAATTCAGATATATCCAAGGGCTTGGCCATCCCCCCATAGAACTATTGACCTCTTTGAAGAGTAGACACTCAATGATATCACAAATAGTTTTTCAAACTCCCCTCTGTTTCAATAGAGATGCCGTAGGATGCGGGGGTGGGGGATTATTCACAATGTAGAAGCCCAAAGACTGGTTGGGTACATAGACCTAGTTGCCTTTTGATCCAGGCCTTTGTAGTTTTATATTATTAGTATTCTCATCTGATCATAAAAGTTCACTTTTTCTTTGCCATTTTGTTACTGCTTTAGATATGATTTTGTTAGCCACTCTAAGGACCCATTGGGCCATGTGGCAAGATATAAATGCAATACATAAATGAACTACGTGAATTATGCTGCAAAATTCTTTGATCTACATTCTGTATGAAAACAAAGATGGTGGTCACTGCCCACACAAGGCTCTAAAAACAGGTGTCCTAGCAAACTTTTAATTGCTGTATTTAAACTGACATTCAAATATGTAGCAGTCTTTCAAAGTTCAGAGCAAAAAAAAAAAATCAATTTGACATTAACCTGGTCTCTCTCTCCTTCCACAAACGTATCCAAACAGGACTTGAATGTTCTCTCTGAAATCACTTAAAAGAGTGAGTGAATAGGCCACTATAAAGGCAAGAGCATTTGGTTATGAAGGGTACTTTTCATTTGCTTGAATGCATAACTACACTTCACTATATAACAGTTCATATAGACTTGTGTCATTACACACCAGAAATGAGGTAAGATGTTTGGGAATGGAACTGTAAAGAGTGTGGTCTTGTACCCCTGAAATTATGCTCAAAACAGTATTTCTTCACCTGCCTGTCAAAAGCTCAATTAATGATGACATATAGTAAGTTCTTTCAGAGAAGGAACCCTAAACGTTTTATTTGAAGGCTAATTATATCAAATATGTGTAACTATGATTTTTTAAAAAATAACTAGGGACTGTGAATATTGACATTAATCTATACATATGGATACTTGTTTCCTGAGTGATGATATCTGACATTCTATAACTTAAAAGAGCCTCTATCACCTTTTTGGTTGTACTGTTTTGGGTGGTTTTAGATTATATCATTTTTACCAGTCTGATCTTAGATTTTTGGTGGTCGGAGTCCATGCTTGCAAGATTGTTTTACTTTTAATGTCCTTTTTATGTTTAATCCTATACTGGGCGATTTTGCTGGCAGGTCGTTCAGAACTTATTTAACAATGCCATACTAAACAGTGTTACACCTTTCTCAGTCCATTGGAGTAAATGGGTGTGGAAAGGTGCAACTCTGTTTAGGATTGCCCTGCAAATAAATACATTGATGAATACGAAGATAAACATTCTTAGCATCTTCTATATATGTTACATGCTGTGCTCATAGAATCAAGTTACGGTTTAAAGATGTTTCTAGTGTTCAGAGAAGTTGTTGTAAAGGGAAAATGTGCTATAAACTGTAGTCAGGTCTTGGAAACCCTACCAACTAGAAGTCATTGAAAAGGTAAAATTTGTTTTGGGAAAGTCTGTTTCATTTTTCTTTTATCTCTGTACCATGGAGGATAGAATGCGATTCAGAATGACGACCTTCCATTTTACATGAGTAATAAGCTCAAGACAGGCTCATTTTTGTGCAATATTCTGCTTTTACACAGACGGAGGCGGGTGGCAAAGTAGCCAGTGCCAAATATTACAAGATTGACTTCTGAGAGGTGAAATGTTTCTGTGAAGCAGAACACTGAAATAAATTTAACACAGCTTACTTCTCCCCTCATAGCCTGTCAGGTTGAAGAGAAGCCTCACTGTTCCATTGCTGGCATTGTACCTGCATTTAAGCTATAATTTTTAATATACCCTGTATCATTCTATATGGGTGGGCAGGTTAGTAGAGGTAAATAATTCCAGCAGTGAACCAGGTGAATTAGTGGGAAAGCAGCCACAGGAATGTGGACAAACCAAAAAACCTTTCTCCACACTCATTGCAGAAGCCCATAACTCTGTTCAGTGGGCTCCATTCAGAGGTTGTGTGTTCAGATGTTCAACAAATACCTAGGGAGCCGGGGAAATTGTGTTGTTCCCACTGCAGACTTCAGTATGTTCATCTGAACAGAGCCAATGCTCGTAGAAAGCATATGGGCATAGGACAGGTTCCGTTCTGCAATAGGCAGGATTACCTTTTCCCATTGTTTAACTGAAGAATGCGTTTTACAGAAACAGGGAGTTGTGAAGTGCAAACAGCAAAACAAAAAAACCCTACAGTACAGAGAGCTTGTTCACATTGACTAAATTGTATCCACATGGAGTTATGTCCACTATTAGACGTATGATGATTTAAACAGTTCCCAGACTGTGTGTCAAGACAGAAAAAGACAAAGCGGCCATTTCGATTCTTCCTACCTCTATGTTCTCCATTTTGAGTGCCTGCTGGGAATCAGCATTCAGTGGTTTTCCACACAGGTCCAACTCATTTCGTTCTCGTAACACCAGGTGTAGCTTGTTCCATCAACAGGCCTGGCGATCAAGGTCACTAGCTCACACCACTCCTAATTAACTGAGTGAGAGCATCCCTGTGAAGATGGGTGGGGTGAGATCACCCATCTCCTCTGGGAGCCCTATTCTGGTTCAGACCAGTTTACGCCATCTAGAGACTTCTCCCAATGTCCATCCTGATTGGGAGTTTAGGGTCACCTGTTCTAGGTTCACTTTTCCATAAGTTTGACTATGCTTTACAGTAGCTAAGCTTCCTTCATACCTTGATTTCAGCACGTTATGTTGTTGCGTGAAGAACATTTTTTACTTTTAAGATCCAGCTTATCATGAAGCAATTTAGTATTATGCAGCCAGCTAGATTTGTTATTTTATTATTGCCATTTTCCTATTGACTATGTAACTTGTATTTTCTTTAACTTATCTATCAATAAGGCTTTTTAAGGTACATTTGAGTTCACTGGCCTAACCCAGAGCTGTTCAGTCACTCTACCGGTACCAACTCTGTCTTCATATTTGGTTATCCTAATTGGAGAATATTATTTCCCCATTAATTTCTGCAGCATCTGTTAAATTTTATCAGTGGTTGTTGTTTATGCTTATGTAGGGCTGCCAGCTCTGGATTGGGAAATACCTGGAGATTGTGAGGGTGGAGCCTGAGGAGGGCAGGGTTTGGAGAAGGGAAGGGCTTCAATACCATAGAGTCCAATTGCCAAAATGGCCATTTTCTCCAGGTGAACTGATTTTTGTAATGGTGGGAGATCTCCAGCCATCACCTGGAGGTTGTCAACCCTATGCTTATGTCAGTTACTTGTGTTTCCTCAATTTAAAAGGCTCTTGTATGTAAACAAATGTGGGGGAGATTAGGGTTGCCAGGCCAAAGCCAGCAACCCCTGAAATAATTTAAAAGATGGGTTTTGGGGCACAGGGATTATGCTGCCACATAACTACTGGTGAAAACTGGAAGTCATATCATAGGACACTCTAGGATTTGTAAAAAAAAAATTTTTTTTTACAGATCTTAAAGTGGCCAATTACATCACTTTTGATTTTCATGGGAAGTGATATCAGCACACTGGCGTGACACTGGCATGACACTGATTTCCCCCTCCCATTTCCTCCCACTGGCACTTCAGGCACCAGCAGGCAAAATACCACATTACCGCTATAGCAGGAGACCTGATAACTCTGGTGGAGACCCAGTTGACTGTAGGTGTCTACACCAATAACTTGAGCTTGTTTGAGATATTTGGGTTGAGGCTTACCACTTGGATATATCTGTGTACCTTCAGTGTCTTTTCCCCATGAATCTAGCTATGCAATGTATCCAGGTATATAGCCAAATGTGCAGGTACAAGTAATGCACACACTGCAGATGATTCCATGCTTGACAACTTGGTCACTTCAGTGATCCAGCCGTGACCCTGGGGATTATGTGCCTCTTTTCTGGTAACTGAAAGGATTTAGTCAAGTGTGCAATTTATTACTTGTTACTAAGCCTTGGCCCAGCAGCCTGCAGGCATAAACAGTTATTATGCATGAGCAAAACTGCTCAGTACAGTGCTCGCAATAAATTTCAACACACAAAAAAATCAAGTACCTTTTGTGTAATTATAGAAGTTTTTTCAAAGTAAGGTCATACTGGTGATAGTATTCATTTCGCACTTCTCAGCATGCCTAGTCCCCATCTTGGGTAATGTACATCTATAAACTTATTAATTCTCAATATACATTATATATTGCATATGGATTTCTACTAGGGTTGCCAGGTCCCTCTTCACCACTGGCGGGAGGTTTTTGGAGTGGAGCCTGAGTAGGGCGTGGTTTGGGGAGGGTAGGGACTTCAATGCCATAGAGTCCAATTGCCAAAGCGGCCATTTTCTCCAGGTGAACTGATCTCTATCGACTGGAGATCAGTTGTAATAGCAGGAGATCTCCAGCTAATACATGGAGGTTGGCAACCCTAATTTCTACTGTCTTCCCTCACTGACACCATTAAAAATAATGTAGTAGACAACTGCATAAATATTTTCAATGCAGGGAAAGTTCTCATAATGTGAATCCTGACTGAAATGTGTGTTTTTCTGGTCTGAATGCCAGTCATGCATCACTGATTTTGGCCCAACATAGAACTTGGTGCCTAAGGTCTTCTCATAATGACTTCTCTTCAGGTGACTTATCACAGGCTTCTTGTAAAGGAAAGTTGGCATAAAGCATTGGCAGCTTACAGGAGCTGTTGAGAGAATTAAAACAATACCATTACAAGTTGATTAGGTGATACCTTGGCCTTGTTCACCACGTTTTATTTGATGTCATCAGTAACATTCAACCATGACCCACAAAACAGCAGGAAACACAATAGAAAGTGTAGCGGTTGTAGAAGATGTTGAAACCACAGTTCCTAGAGGGAAATAAAAAGATGAAGGAACAGCCAGTTCCTTATGGTCATCTTAACATGCAGATTCACATGGGAAAATCCCAAAGTACAAAAAATATTAGGTAGAGTAAATTGCTGAATATGGGATCCTAAAGAGACCCCATGATTTGAAGACTTCCCTTGTCGAACACATCTACATTTGTGATACTGGCCATCGCTATAATTCCAAAATGGTTACACACCAAATCCATAGGGTTGCCAGGTTCCTCTTCACCATCGGCGGGAGGTTTTTAGGGTGGAGCCTGAGGAGGGAGGAGTTTTGGAGAGGAGGGACCTCGATGCCATAGAGTCCAATTGCCAAAGTGGCCATTTTCTCCAGGTGAACTGGTCTCTATCGGCTGGAGATCAGTTGTAATAGCAGGAGATCTCCAGCTAGTACTTGGAAGTTGGCAACCCTACAAATCCATGGTATAAATACCAATGAGAATTGTAGAGTTTTGCATCACACTCTTATAGTATTTATTAAATAAAAATTCCCTGATGGGTCTCTTCCTGTTAGTTTCAGATTCGGAGGTAAATGTGGATTTAACAATGGCCAAAAAAAGTTGCTAACCCTTGGCAGTCAGTGTATTCTGCTCTAGACAGTGTCATGTTAGAATTGCCAAGCAGCTATTGCGCTCCAACTAGACATATGGGTAAACTATTTCCCAGGGCAGAAAGTGTGTAAATAGATGTGCAATACAGAGAGCCACATTTTTCTCTGCTCTTCTGATAGATGCTACATTTAGTTATGCTGTTATAAAAATAAAAGGGTTGAAAATGACCAGGTATGCATATTTTTTATAACAATAGCATATTTGTCTTGATCATAGTATTGGCACTTCAAATCCTACCCAAGCTAAGAGTGCATGAAACGAGTTTGATCAAAGGGTATTGTTCACCTTCTGTTCTGTACCTGTTGAGAGAATAGTAGAGTTATGCCTTTCAATTATTCCCTGAAATAAACAAATGTTGAAAGCACTTAGATGTTCACAGTGGTTTGGAGGTGTCATGACCCCCCCCCCTCTGACCAGCTCAGTGGCTCAGGGGATGAGCCCAAGGAGCCAAAGCCACCAGCCGGTCAGGGCCAGCAGGACCTGACAATGGTCCAACAGCACCAAAGGCCATTCTGCCTGAGCCTGAAAATGAGGTCTCGCCATTGGTCCCTGAAATAGTCACAAGGCCTCTACTGGGCAGGACACAAACCCAGGCCCATAGCTAGGGTTGCCATCCTCCAGGTGATGGCTGGAGATCTCCTATTATGACAAGTGATCTCCAGGCGACAGAGATCAGTTCCCCTGGAGAAAATGGCAGCTTTGGCAATTGGACTCTATGGGATTGAAGTTCCTCCCCTCTCCAAACCTCACCCTCCTCAGGCTCCACCCCTCAAATCTCCAGGTATTTCCCAACCTAGAGCTGGCAACCCTACCCAAAGTTCCCCCATTTACACTCTGCAGGAACAACGATGGCACCGGGTAACAATGACCTGGCACAAACAAAAGGAACAGCCTAAACAGGGAGGATCCTTAGGGACTTAAAAGCTTATACATCTTTTTTGGGGGGACATTGTTGCATGGTCACATTTCTTGCACAGTAGAGTTCTGGAGAGGAGTTAAGAAGCCAGCCCACTAGTGCACTAATATGAGAAGACAATTGTCACTGGAAAAGACAATCATGCTGGGAAAAGTTGAAGGCAGCAGGAAAAGAGGAAGACCCAACAAGAGATGGATTGACTCTATACAGGAAGCCACAGCCTTCAATTTACAAGATCTGAAGAAGGCTGTTAAAGATAAGACATTTGATTCATAGGGTCCCCATGAGTCAGAAGCGGCTTGATAGCACTTAACACACAATAATTAAGTGGATTGTTGTGCAGCTTCTACTCATGTCAATAAGGCTTGCCAAGGAACTTTCTGGGGGAGGGGTATAACCATTTTAAGTAACTGTTGTTCATACACCCAATTACTTTTTGGTTTCAATAAAGCCTTTCATTCCTTATGCTAAGAATTCTTTAAACCAAGGTTCCTCCCCACCCCCAATTATTTATTTCCTGTGGCTTGTCAAGACTAAAAGTATTTCCTTTCTGGCACTGATCTAGTACTCAATATTTATTTTATTCTAAACAAATTTCATGATGATGATTAGATTTTCACCACTCATTTGTGTTAAGTGGCTCTGATAACATGGGTAGATAAAACACATCCCACCCTGAGACAGACAGGAGGGTAATTGCTTTGTGGTGCTGGGAACAATAAGCTGGTCAAATTACTTTGTTTAGAATTACCCACAGTTTCAAACTATGGTGCAGAAGTCTTCAGAACATAATTTACTGGCATGAATGTAATGGCACTAAACTTCCTCTCATTTGTAAGAGAACGTTTAGTGATAAAAAAATAATGCCGATACGTTTACCATGTAATAACTGTAATTTACAGTGGAGACAGGAAAATGTCTTCATTATTCAGTCGTCAGGCTTCTGAACTGAGCCAGTTCTGTGTAACCACAGCTATCCCAGTGGAAGCATCAAGCTGAACAGCAATTAGAGCTTCTTTTTGCCAGGTGTCATGCTGGGTCTTGTGAACGTTGTTGTTTTTTTGGTCACAATGTACTGGCAGGATTATGCCAACTATATTTGAAGCAATTGGTGGTTTGCCTTGTGTTTTACTTTATTTATAATCTCCCCTTCAGTTTCTGTCCCCTTCTGGGATCAGTCGCGATATTCCTGACATAAAAGGGGAAAAATACATTCTGCCTTTTGGCTTTCCCAGTTTCTGTTCTTTAACTGTGATTCTTTGGCAAGGTGTTCGATGGTAAACCTTTTGTTCTACTCTGGCCACATCCATTTGTATGTATAAGCACTAATGTATTCTGTACTTAGGGTTTGATAACTCATCCCCGGGTACCTCTTCTTTTTGCCAGCTATGAGCTTGCAGCCAGGTTCCAACTCATAAACAGAATGCAGGCCCAGGTCGTTCATCCATGGTTGGTTTGTCTCACAATTCTCCCGCAATTGTCATGGTTCTCCATGGGGATTATGCGTGACGTTTTCCTCTCTGAGGGCTCAGCTCGCTTCCTTCCCGTGACTTCCCTGTGTTTTCCAACCCCTGTTTCATCCCAAAAGTAAGTTTTATTCTGAGCTTATCTCAGTTACAAGAAGGTGCATCGTTAGGGTTGCCAACCTCCAGGTACTATCTGGAGATCTCCTGCTATTACAACTGATCTCCAGACAATAGAGATCAGTTCACCTGGAGAAAATGGCCACTTTGGCAATTGGACTCTATGGCATTGGAGTCCCTTTCCTCCCCAAACCCCACCCTCCTCAGGCTCCGCCCCAAAAACCTCCCACCAGTGGCAAAGAGGGACCTGGCAACTCTATGCATAGTCAAGTTGCGGGGTCAATCTCCCCACACCCCGATACGCCCCCATCCTCCATTTCTTCCTCCAACTCTTCCTCCAGCCAGCCTTCAGCCAGCCCCTCCAAAATGCCATGGGAAACCATACTGGAGAGGGAGGCAGCCATGTGGCCACCTCCTTCTCTGGGCACCTTTCCCCCCCTGCTGGTCTGATGGCATATCGATATAATATTAAATCATCTAAAATATTAATCAAAATCATCACCCAAATGTATGTGTGGGAAGGGAGGCCAGCGAGTGCACATTCCTGGCCTCTGCTGTTTCTCTGCAATTTTGATTAGTGTTTTAGATGATGTAATGCTATATTGATATGCCATCAGACCAGCAAGAAAAAAGGCGCCCAGAGAAGAACTCCCCCATAGTGTTTCTCCCATCTGTTTCAACAGTGTTGTGTTGACAGAATCAAACACGAGTGGAGAATCACCCTCCTCCCTTTCCCTTTTCTGAGTAGAGTTTCATTTTTATTATCACAATAAGCACTACAGCCAATTACAAAGCAGAGTTTTCAAGGGGCGGAGACTCAGACACTTCCTGGTTTCTGCGTGTAATTATGCATTGCTCCTGCAACAAGCCACACCGTCACCATGCACAAGTTTTTTTGATCTCTGGATATAAAAGTGTGAGACAAGAGAGGGACGGACCGGGGACATCCTACCCATACATAAAAGACCCCAGTTCCTGAATTATTGGTGTGAATTCTAGGGTGAAGGATATTTCTCTGCAAGGCACAGAGGGTTCAAATTGGGGATGCTCAGGAGTTGGTGTCATCTTAGGACCAGGAGCAAATAATATCCCTGATTTATCAACTGATTGCTAAATGGTGTAGTTCACTGGATTGGGGGGGGGTTATGTGGCTGTGCAGCAGCACTTATGCATGGTCAGCTTTCAGGCATGCACATTATCTTTTACATCCCAATGTTATTATTACACAGGCATAATAGTTTTCTCTGCAACCATGTTTAAATCTGTCTTCCAAAGTGAATTATTTTTGAAACAGATTCTACCTTTTGTTCTCATTAATGAATTCTGAGGATAGCTGGTCAGCATTGCTTACAGCTGAGCTGTTTTGCAAAGGAGTTCAGCATAGTAGTTACAGTTACTCATAAAACCAGGAATGGATTTGGAAGAACAAAGGAATGGGTTTAATATGAGCTCTGCCAGTAGAATGAGGCTTGGTCCTTCATCTGAGTAGACATGCTTAAAGATGGAGAGGGAGGCCAGAACACCCCTGGAAATATCCCACCTCCAGCCACAATCCCATCTTCCTTGGTTGCAAGAAGGTGATAGGGCACCAGCTCTCCAACCCCGAGGATATATCACCCGGTACGCCTTTTTCTCTTAATTTTGTGCTTTTATTTTCTACTCATAATAATAATAAACTTTGCTAATAAAACCTGCACACTGCAAATCTATACATGCTTACGTGCGAACAATTCTCAAGAAAGCCATGGGGATAAGTCTAATAAGGTCTCAGTAAGCAGAATGAGGATGCAATTCTTTTTCCTGGGAGTAAGCCCATTGAGTAAAAAAGGGCATTTCAGTAGATCAGTTTGGGGTGGGGAGTAGTCTGGAATGCCAAAACAACCCTAGGGACCCATCTCTCAAGTTAGAGGTCTGTCATTCCAGGCTTTGGTACAATCCTGAACTGATTTCTTCATAAATAAATTCCATTTTATTCAATGAGGCTTACTCCCAGGAAAGAACATTGCAGCTCATTCTATTATTAGGCAACATGTTTTGACATGTTCTCTTTGTTTTGTGATCTGTTCCTTGTTTTATTTGCACCTTAGCAGTGGATTAGGGTTACCAACCTCCAGGTAGTAGCTGGAGATCTCCTGCTATTACAACTGAGCTCCAGCTGATAGAGATCAGTTCACCTGGAAAAAATAGGTGCTTTGGCAATTGGACTCTATGGCATTGAAGTCCCTCCCCAAACCCTGCCCTCCTCAGGCTCCACCCCAAAAACCTCCCACCAGTAGCAAAGAGGGACCTGGCAACCTTACCCCTGAACAAAGAGCCCACAGCTATCCTACTTGGAGAGGAAAAGGGCTCCATCCCCACTGAGGTAGGATGAAGAAGTGAGCAAGAACCCCAGCTTTGCCATTATTCCCTATGGGGGACTTGGAGGGGACTGTTTTTCAATAAAATGACACCAAAATTGCATTGGAGTTAGTGTTGCCTATCCACTAAAGAATCCCCCAGTTTCAAGTGAATTGGGTTAAGGAAGGCCAATTCTATGGGGCCTTGAACAAAATGACCACACCACAGTACTTGCAAAGAAAAGAAGAGCTCTATCCACACAAAGGATGGAGCAAAGGAGAATAGCAGCTCTCTGCAGGTTGTCTCCAAAAGTGATTGGCTGTGAGCCTTCTGGAGTCCTCCCTTGCAAGAATCCAATTGAAAGGGAGAAATGCCATTGCCCAGGAAATCAGTAGAATCAAAGAAGAACATGTGAGCATACTGCATTGCTGATAAACACCCAAAACAAACAAACAAACAAACAAACAAACTGTTCAGGTGAGGGTGGTTTGTAATCCCCAAGAATCCTAGATTTGTATTCCCATTACAGGAAGTCACTGTAACAACTCGAGCCAGTGATTTCTGTGTATATTTTCAGCTATGGAATTTCATTATGCCTTTCTCTAAGGCTGACAGTTCAGGCACAAAGCTTCTTAATCTCATGAATAAAGCATTGATATAATTAAATGACCCACACATGTTTTTAGAATGATTTCCACTAGTTCTTAAGGAAAGAAACAAAAACAGTGAAGTTTGATAAATATTTGCTATTGAAAATGCATCATGGTCACATAGTCCTGAAGTTTGTACTGAGAAATAGGCAAAGCAGTTATAAAGAGTGTGGTGTAGTGGTGAGGAGGGGTGGACTCAATCTGGAGAACCGGGTTTGATTCCCCACTCCTCCACATGAGTGGCAGACTGTAATCTGGTGAACCGGGTTGGTTTCCCCACTCCTACGCATGAAGCTAGATGGGTGACCTTGAGCTAGTCACAGTTCTCTCTGAACTCTCTCAACCCCACCTACCTCACAAGGTGTCTGTTGTGGGGAGAGGAAGAGAAGGAGATTGTAAACTGGTTTTCCTTATTAAAAAGGTAAAGAAAATCGGCATATAAGAACCAAGTCTTCTTCTTCTCTCATGTTGCCACTCCCGAGACCTCATCTGAGAAAAAGTTCTATTTCCACAGTACTTTCAGGCCAGTGGGAAAAAAGATCCATCAATGCCAGTTGATGCGGGTTTCCAGTGTCCTACACCAGCAATGAGACATTCACAGCAGACATTAAATAGTAATGACTTTCATGCATAACCAATGCAGACTGCAGTCTGCAGTTCTGCCACTGACCTGAAGGTGAAAGCTTCTGTATCCCATTACCCATATCTCGAGCCTCCAGGACTCCATATGTATAAGCAATTATAGCTTTACAGATTGATCTTGACTTTTCCTGAAGAGAAATATAATAAGCTAGTATAGCGGGCAAGGTTGGTTAATCACGCTCACACCACAGGATCTCATAAGGCTGACAGAACAGTGTCTTGTCCTCGGTTTGATTTATTTCTTCCAGTAATCAATTCAGTCTGTGGAAATACCCTGGAATTCTGTAACCCATTCTGGTATCCTGATTATTAGCCAGGACTGTTGTAAAGCGGTTTGCAAAGATTTGCATTGTATCTGCCTAGCTCAAAACAAAGGGTATTTTCAATTATATTCACTGCTCTGGCGTTTTCTTGGAATACATTTGGCATACTTTTTGCTTTCTTCTGATTTTTTAAGTACATATGCTCAGGACTTAAGAATAGGTCCTCAAAGCCCTCTTCAAATAATGAACAGGCTCAAAAGAATATATGAACATAAAGAAAATGCCACCATGGTTGTAGTTGCCCCGCTGCTCATTCGCCAGAAGATATGAAAAGAGTCACACACACACCTATAACTATAAGATCTGTTCATGTGACTGGAAACCCAAAGTCTTGTAAGGTACCCAATTGCACGTACATATTTATACTCCCCATCCCCTTTTCACTGTACCCTATTCACCTGAACAGAGCAAAAGAAAAGGAATTGAAATGTTTCTGCTAGGGTTGCCAACTCTGGTTTGGGAAATCCCTGGACATTTGGGGCAGTCCCTGGGGAAAGTGGAGTTTGGGGAAAAGAGGAAGCTCAGCAGATATTTGATGCCCTCTGAAAATGCCATTTTGTCCAGAGGAACTTATCTGGATTCTGGAAATCAATTGTAATTCCAGGCCCAACCTGGAGGCTGGTAACTCTTGTTCCTGCCCTCATAATAGTGCTACCTATTTAGCTCCCTTAACTTTTAGTCTCATGGCCTTCATTGGTACTTTCCCTACCATTACACATTCTGCAAGGGAAAGAAACCACTCGTCTCGGTTCATGCTTTCAGGATTAGACTTCAGCCATTTTCTAAACCCCAAAATACACAGACTCAAAACCAGTTCTTCCAGTTATCCAAGAGCTTCTTCTCAACCAGTTCTCTTGAAAGTGGGGTAGCATAGCCTATTCCTGGAAAAGTAAGACATTTTCTGAGACATACCACCTTTTCTTATGATTCCCACAGTCACAGTCCCTTAAAATCTCCAGATAGACTTAACAGCCTCAGTACCAATACTCATGGCCCATTTCCATATGACAATGCCTTTGGATATTTTCCCTGCTCTTGATGCACTTCAAGCACACTGAGAACACACTTGACAGATGGAGTTCTTTCTTCCATCTTTTCTTCATTAGTATCACAATTTCCTTTACGCATTCAGTGTGGATTTTTTCTAGGTGCTTTCATCACTGACAAGGGGTGACAAAGTGCCACCCCCCTTATTTTTCTTGCAAGCATATGCAGTATTGCTATATGGGAGAAATGGTGAATAGCTCCTTCCCCATTGCCATAACAACTCCCTCTTTAACCCGCCTTGATTGGTGATGATTGGCTATCTGGAGGTATATTTGGGGGGATTCTCTGGTGATAAAATCGTGCATGCAGCAATGAACCAATATTTTTTAAGCAAATTGCCAAATATCACATAACAGCATTTTTAAAATAACTTACCCAAATTATGAACCAATAAATACCCATGTTCATAGCAAGCTACATATGTGATTGCCACTATATTGAATAAAAATGGAGTTAAAAAAGAGGAGTTACGAGACTCACTGTGACCAGCAGCTGCGCTAATGTTGGGAAGCTCAACAACAACAACAAAATTGCATTTGATGTTCTGCTCAGGGTGTTAAAGTTTAATAAAGCATTTATGTTTTCATGATATGGAGACAGGAAAAAGGCGTAAGGGATCACCTGTGGCTTTAAGAGGTATTTCAAAATAAGCCTTTAAAAATTTAAGGACACCTCCACAGAAAATAGAAGTGTTTTAGAAGAAACTACGAAATGGTGACAACGTGGGAGGGGGTGTAGGGGATACCTTTTCAAGTGCAGCAAACATTAGGTAAAAGGCAAGGTTCCCTGTTCAAGCACCGGGTCATTCCTGACCCATGGGGTGACATCACATCCCGACGTTTCCAAGGCAGACTTTGTTTGCGGGGTGGTTTGCCAGTGCCTTCCTCAGTCATCTTCCCTTTATCCCCAGCAAGCTGGGTACTCATTTCACCAACCTCGGAAGGATGGAAGGCTGAGTCAACCTTGAGCTGGCTACCTGAAACCGACTTCCATCAGGATCAAACTCAGGTCGTGAGCAGAGCTTTTGACTGCAGTACTGCGCCATGGGGCAGCAAACATTACAAATGTAAAAAAAAAAAAAAGCTTGTGAAATATACTTCTCCCCAAAACATTGGTATAATAGTGGTCAAAAAATGCCTGGAGAAAAGACGAGGAAAGGGTGGAAGACCAGCGAATTGCAAACGAGGCTGCGTGTTAACAGGGGAGTGCAGTTTGGAAGCTTGAGCCGATGCAAAAACAACGGGTAGAAGTGGCCATGGAAAAATGCCCTAGGTTAGTACTTATCTAAACAAGCGCTGCTCTCAGGGGCCTGTGTTTGGAACTGTAGCGAACTTGTTGTTTATCAAGGCTGTTTTCAGATTTACAACAACTACAGCTTGTCTTGGCTTCAGCTGAGGACAAAACGTCTCTCACTTATTCTGAAGCAATCTTGGCCACTGACTTCAATAAGAGTACACCAGAGGAAGCTATTTGAAAACTGAACATCTTCAAATACAGAATGCTTAGACTGCAGTCCCCAGACTGGTTAAACTGGTGCACTGGCATAAATGTTAACCTAAGGAGTATACACACGTGGGCAAGCTATGCGTATATGGGGGGGGGGGGTTCCATCGTACTTCTTATGCACAGTTGTCACACTTTGCGAACAAATTTGTTATAATTTGTAAACGTGCATACCCAGTATGCCAAATTTCTGATTGCAAGCAGACAGCCAATGCATGTACAGATTGTACAATTGTAAGGTCTTTACCACTGGTCTTTTGAAAAATCAATAAAATAGGACAAAATGTAATGAAAGTAGGATAATTTTGGAATTATGTATAAAAGTATTTTTTAAAATATTAGTAATGTAAATTTAATATATTTTGTAGTAATGAGCACGATGTGCACTTGTAATAATAAGTAGGTTGTGTTGTTTATTTTCATATATGTAATATAAAACTTTTTTAAAATTGGAAGCACTTTCATAGCATATACAAACTTATATGGGTAGACTGTATATATTTCATAATGTATTCATTTCCCGCTACTCATTTTGCAATAATTGGTGAAAACCCTTTTAAGTGCTTTTACTCCAATTTTAAGAAACTGCAAAATATCAGCTTCACAGAATGTATCAAGTAAAGTGTTAAAATAAAGGGATGTTTGAAGATACACTCAAACATTTTTGTTACATTTTTTCCACGAAAACAGTGTTTTGTAAGCTGAACCAAAACAATAGATAAGGGGGACCTCTTGAACCTCTGAATATTTTCAATCATCAACACATCCTCTGATTAATCTTTTTAAAGGTTAACATACCCTGTTCTTATAGGATTTGTCTCCTAGGCCATTGCCATCTTTTCATTTCTCCTCTAAACATTTTTTCCCAGCTTAACAAAGTCATTCTTGGCCAAGATATAATGTTATAAAATTCCAAGGTAATGAAATGCTGGAAATTGCGCTGAGGAAAACCATTACCCTGAACACAGTGCCTCAAGATTCTCAGTGTACATCCACTAACCATAGAACTCCTAGAATACAATCCTGTGTGTGTGTGTGTTAAGTGCCGTCAAGTCGCTTCCGACTCATGGGACCCTATAAATGAAAGTCCTCCAAAATGTCCTATCCTTGACAGCCTTGCTCAGATCCTGCATATTGAAGGCTGTGGCTTCATTTATTGAGTCAATCCATCTCTTGTTGGGTCTTCCTCTTTTCCTGCTGCCCTCAACTTTTCCTAGCATGACTGTCTTTTCCAGTGACTCTTGTCATCTCATGAGATGACCAAAATACGATAGCCTCGGTTTAGTCATTTTAGCTTCTAGGGTCAGTTCAGGCTTGATTTGCTCTATAACCCACTGATTTGTTTTTTTGGCAGTCCAAGGAACCACATTTCAAAGGAATCTATTTTCTTCCTATCAACTTTCTTCACTGTCCAGCTTTCACACCCATACATAGTAATAGGGAATACGATGGCATGAATTAATCTAGTCTTGGTGGCCAGTGACACATCCTTACACTTCAAAATATTTTGAAGCATGTCATTATGGGCAACTTGAGTAGACAGCCACTGCCCCTGAACCTGCTTACAAGATGATATAGCTGGTATAGGCGATCCAACCCAGGGCAAATCCCGACACTTGCATATGTTGATTATCCTGAAAGCCTGGTTGATACACCATTGATGTCACTGGCCAGCAGCAGATTCTGTGAGGAGCTATAAAGCACAGATAAGAATTGACTGCTCCTATGCAGCTGGATGCATCATTTCAATGATTACATCAAATAGAACGCAGTGCCTGATTTTGCCCCTGTACAGTCAGCGGCATCTATTTCACAAGGGACAGCAAGAACTGATCACAAGATTGGCTAGGTTCACTGGCACATGGAAACACCTAAGTATTAAGCCTCAACTAAAAAAAAAAAAAATCTCAAGTGTGTTTTTTGTTTACATTATATACCTTTTAAAATTGGAGGTGGATCCAGCAGCTGAGAGGCAGGATGGGGTTATGCAAGAAAGCAGTACAGACATTCAAAGGGAGACGCTTAAATTCATTCAGATGCATCAAACAACTTGCCAAAATGATCCGTTCCCTTCTTGCAGCCAAAGAACAGGTGAGCTGAACAGTGGACATTTGAGCATATCTAAGCCATCCATCGCTGGCCATCAAATCTGATAACATTCTCTTTGGCCCCATAATTATTATCCTAAGGATCAAAGACTAAACATGAATCTAAATCTCAAGGCTATCTATATATTGATATATTTTTAAAAGGAACATCAGATTTACTTCAGCAATGCAAGTGAACTAAAATTGAACAAGTTGGGGCCTGGGAGGTAATAACGATGGTGCCCTTTCTGTCCCCCCAAACATAATAAAGGATTGGTGATGGTGGAAATGCCATCAAGTCACAGCTGACTTCTGGTGACACTGTGGGGTTTTCAAGGCAAGAGAAGTTCGGAGGTGGTTCGCCATTGCCTGCCTCTGTGTAGGCTGAGACAGTGCTGAGGGAAATGTGACAGGCCCAAGGTCACCCAGCAGACTTCATGTGGAGGAGTGGAGAATCGAACCCAGTTCTCCAGATTAGAGTCTGCTGCTCTTAACCACTACACCACACTGACTCTAGTATAAAAAGGGATTACTTAACAGTAAGTAAATAAGTTAATGGAAAAGGAGCTGAAAGGGATTGTCTCTTGAGTAGGCTTCCTATTTACCTGCCCAGCGTTACCCAAGTTGGGCTACATGTTTTTGGGCTGTAATTTCAAAGGCATCCCCATGTTAGCACATGTAAATTTTGGGTACTTTAATATACTTGGGATCTAGCCTGTGTATACCAAGGTCCAGATTCAGATCAACATTTGGAGAAACGAGGGGGGAAATACTCTTAAACAACTGGGTTTTTGTTTTATAAACAGAAAAAGAGACCAAATTAATCAACGCTAGCTAAGCAGGGTCAGCCCTGGTTAGTATTTGGATGGGAGACCACCAAGGAATACCAGGGTTGCTGTGCAGAGGAAGGCACTGGCAAACCACCTCTTGCCATGAAAACCCCAAAAGGGGTCTCCGTAAGTCGGCTGCGACTTGACGGCACTTTACACACATACATGTTAAAAAAAAAGTGGCAATGAAAATTACAGAAAGGAAAAAGCAATGCAGTAAATCTTTCACACACAAATATTTCCCTAGAAAACCTGCCTACCTGCTGAGAAATAAAATTAAAAGAGGGAAATGGGATATATAAGCCTGTTATTGGGGAGAAGGGTGGTTGCTCTTAGCAGCAACAAAGCAGCATCAGGGGGATGAAATTGACCAGGCGAGGGAAGCAGATGCGGAGACAAGCCCACGAAGCAGAGAAGTGAGAGGCCAATTGAGAGGCCAGGGTAACAGTCCCAAACTGGGTACAAAAAGTGGGACTGTGTATACCCTTTTTCCGAGACTAAGTAGGGATGGGATGTTGGCATCAGAATGTGGGAATCATAAAAATGCGATCTTTGAAAGATGAGCCAGCCTGAAAAGACATTGTTTTTCTTTATTACGGAGGGGAGTTTTCTCCTTTTGCATGGAGTGTCTAAATGTTCCCTTGGGGAGATTTGGAAGATAGATATGGCCAGGTACTTGTCATGATTGGAGAAGGGCAGGAATATTTCTGTCTGGTCATTAGGGCTACCAGGTCCCTCTTCACTACCAGTGGGAGGTTTTGGGGGCAGAGCCTGAGGAGGGTGGGGTTTGGGGAGGGGAGGGACTTAAATGCCATAGAGTCCAATTGCCAAAGTGGCCATTTTCTCCAGGTGAACAGATGCCTATTGACTGGCGGTCCATTGTAATAGCAGGTGATCTCCAGCTACTACCTGGAGGTTGGCAACCCTACTGGTCATGAAGATATTGGGAAATTGCTGGAATTGGCCCGTTGCTTTTTGTTTTGGAGATCTGGGTTGTTAGTTAGGATCAAATTATCTGGAAAGAGGCTCTAAGATCCTTGGAGGAAATGGCCATCAAATGAATCATTCTTAGGGTGGGTATTTGCAAAACTGATAGAGGAGCTGGCCTGCATTCCTTTCTGCCTTCATGCCTTTTAATATAGCTTTAATTCAGGATCTATCATTTCTAGCCTCACACTGAGGTGTACAACATGTGTACAGAAAAAGGGAGACCAAGTCATGACAAAAAGTAGGGGTTCCCAGGGGTGAGGACCTCAGGGATATCACCAAGTCAAGGAATGATCTTCCCCCAGCCCAAATTTCCTGCCCCCAAGGAATTGAGAAGCAAGAGAGTAATGATCTCTAGGGGAAAATGGCCTCTATGGATTGACACTAGTCTCTACACAGTAAAGACCATAGATGCTGGAGGAGGCAACCTAGATCATTACCCACCCTCCATAAACTCTGTCCTTCCCTGGCAATACCCCCCAAAATCTCCTGTCATTTGCTGAGGCAGTGTTGGGAACACTACTTAAGAGTTACGACAACTCCTTAAGGCTCCTTAAGGGTGAAATGCAGTGGAAGTTTGGATATATTTACCTCAGGTTTAATCAATGAACCAATAACGTTCTGTTAAATCCTATTTTTTTAACTTTTCACATAATGTATTTTAGAAACAGTCTCTTGAGCAAACATTCTACATTCTCCAGTAATTAGAGCTCCTTCAGGTGTTGTACTCACCTCAAGTAGAAGAAACATGGATGGGAGAGTGAGAGCAGTAAAAGAGAGCCCCAAGACTGCTTCCCCAGTGCTGAGGGATGCTCCCAGCCACCTCCCACCCCTTCTGCCATATGGCCATAAGGATGACAGCTCTCATTTCAGTTGCTCATAGGGTTGCCAGGTCCCTCTTTGCCATCGGCAGGAGGTTTTTGGGGCAGAGCCTGAGGAGGGCAGGATTTGGGGAGGGACTTCAATGCCATAGAGTCCAATTGCCAAAGCGGCCATTTTCTCCAGGTGAACTGATCTCTATTGGCTGGAGATCAGTTGTAATAGCAAGAGATCTCCAGCCAGTACCTGGAGGTTGGCAAACCTAGTGGCTCAGAAAACCTTTTCCCAAAGCCTGCAAGCCTGTGGCTCTCAACTGAAATGGTACCTAAAACTGCACCATGTCATTCCATCTGGCTTTGCCTAAAACACTTCAGGCTCCACTACAATAATACCTGCCTCTTCAGAAGACAGAGGAAACGTCTACAGTATTCTCATTCTGCACTCCCATACTCCACCTAAATGCTGGCTGTGAAGGCAGAGGACTTGGGATTAAATAGCTTGTACTTTCTGCCTTCTTATTAGCTGGCCATCATGAGACAATTGAGACACGTCAGATCATCTGTTCCTGCCAGCTGTGTGCAAAAGCCTCCCTCAGAATACTGTTCTGCAGGTTGAAGTACTGAGGCAGATTTATGCTATCATATTGTTTACAGTGCAGCTTGCATTCTTCACAGTTCAGGCCTAGTAAGGAAGTATTTCTAACAGTTTTTCCCCAGTCTGCTTAATGCCTCTTTGCATTTCCCTGTATTCATCAAGCTTCCTTCTGATATTGCTTCTTGGCCCTGTATTCTAACCAAATATTTGAGGTTATCTCAGACATGTAGAAATCTTTTGGCAAAACCTTATAACAGAATGTGTTGTTTGGCAACTAGCAATCCTACAGCCAAATCCAGTCCATGGAAGACTGGTGGCGGGCCTGTCATCTGTCAACTTCTTCACATGTAATAGAAATAGGGATACCAGCTTCCAGGTGGGACCTGGGGAATCTCCCGGAGTTACAGTCATCTCCAGACTACAGAGATCACTTCCCCTGAGGAAAATGGATGCTTTGGAGGGAGGATTCTATGGCACTGCATGGCACCCCACTGAAGTCCCTCTCCTCCCCAAACTCCATCCCCAAATCTTCTAGGAATTTCCCAACCTGGAGCTGGCAACCCTATCCTCCATCCCCCACCGGTGGCCCTGGGGGAGCTGGCAACCCTATATAGATAAAGGTAAAGGTCCCCTGTGCAAGCACTGGGTCATTTCTGACCCATGGGGTGATGTCATATCCCGCCGTTTTCTAGGCAGACTTTTGTTTGCGGGGTGGTTTGCCAGTGCCTCCCCCAGTCATCTTCCCTTTACCCCCAGCAAGCTGGGTACTCATTTTAATGACCTCGGAAGGATGGAAGGCTGAGTCAACCTCAAGCCGGCTACCTGAAACCAACTTCCGTTGGGATCGAACTCAGGTCGTGAGGAGAGTTTGGACTGCAGTACTGCAGCTTACCGCTCTGCGCCACGGGGCTCTTGGCAACCCTATATAGAAAACATTTTATGCCATGAGGAGAACTGAAAGGTGTGTATATACTTTGCAGTTTAAGAAATTCAATACAGATTTAAAGAGAGCAGCAACAAAAACAAACGAAAGTTTGGATCCCTTTACCTCAGCTTTAGCTGTTGAACCAATAAAGTTCTGTTAACTCTTACTTATTAAACGTTTCACATCATGTGTTTTATAAATAGTCTCTTGAGCGCACAGTCTGTGTACTCCAATAAAATACATCCGGTGAAGTTATTTATTTCCCATGAATGGTTCCTACTTAATTCAAGCTCCTTCCTTCCTCCCCATGTTAATGAAACCAGTTGCTTTATTAACTCATTATTTAGATGTCACTATGCCTTAATTATAATGTGGTTTATTTCTATTAAGTTTCCTTTACCCTGAAAAAATGACGTCTATCAGACAAGCCCGATAGGTCATTCTGACAGGGTTAGAGAGCAGGCCTGCCAAAGGGCTCAAAAGGACACACAGACTTCCCAGTGGTGGCTGCTAATTCCCATCTGCTGTGGATTTTTTAAGATAGGTGTTTACTGAAAAACACTGCTCTATGAAGCCTTTTCCTTTCCTTAACAAATGTGGTAAATATCATTCTGGACTATAAGACATATGGCAAATAAAGGGCAATATGTAAAGACTAGCAGAATATTAAAAAACATATTTGGAGATAAAGAATAAATATTTGTAGTATGCAACAAGAATGTACTGACATTTTGGCCTATGGGTATTTGCTTCAGTTATAAAAAAATCAACTTTCCTTAAGAGGCCATCTTTAACTCGTTCATTTTCCAAAATAAGTGAGGAATGTAAAGGATATGAAATATTTAGCTATCATGTTTTATAAAATCTTAATTTCTGTCATGTCTTATTCAACTATTTAAATTTAATGATATGTTAAATGCCTACTGTCTGCTGCTACTTCTGATTTTTTAATAAACTTGGATGCTGAGCCTTTTTTGCCGTAAAGAATATGACAACAATTTCATGACAAGAGGCTGGTCTGATGGCAGTAGGGTTGCCAGGTCCCTCTTCGCCATTGGCGGGAGGTTTATGGGGCGGAGGCTGAGGAGGGCGGGGTTTGGGGAGGGGAGGGACTTCAATGCCATAGAGTCCAATTGCTAAAGCGGCCATTTTCTCCAGGTGAACTGATCTCTATTGGCTGGATGTAAAAGCAGAAGGTCTCCAGCTTGTACCTAAGGATTGGCAACCCTAGATGGCAGTGATATTTATAATTAATTAATCATAGTCAGTCACAAATTTCTTTTGTCTTTCTCCACTCCCACTGCTTCTCTTGACTAGTCTTAAAAAAAACGTGATAAGCTACTGTTGCCTGTCAGGCTTGCCTGGTATACAATACAAAACTTTGGCCTTTTATGCATGGTCTGTTTCTGCTGGATCTGCTGCTCTCTAAATGCACAGTATTTGCAGTCGAATTCTCAAAACATTATGCACAGCCCCCCCCCCCATGAAGAAACTCAGGGGGTCCTTGTGATCAATTATGCATCCCTCCCCCAGCAAAAATGAGGAGTAGGTTTGTGCATATCAATAAACGCGATCCAAAAATAAACCCAACATTAGCCATTTCGGTAAATTTCCAGTTTAGGTTTACTGAATGCACAAACCTGGGGAGAAAGCTGAAGCTGAATAGGCAATTCCAGAAAAAGCCAAATAACTATTCAGCTTTTTCGGGTCCGGGGGGGGGAGGGGTCATTTTTCGAGGTAGAGCTGCCACATTCACAGTGTAGTTCGAAGGAACTGTTCTTGCACAAACCCCAAAGTTTGGTGAAGATTGTGTCAGGGTGTCCAATTGTTTGGGGCTCGAAAGGGGTCGCCCCTCCTCCATTGACAACCAGTTTGCAATGGTTGTCAATGGAGGAAGGGGGCAGCCCCTTCCAGACCCCATAAAATCAGACCCCTGACACAATCTTCACCAAGCTTTTGGGGTCATGCAAGGAGAGTCCCTTCAAGCTACGCTGTGAATTTCGGGGCTCTACCTCAAAAAATGCCCCCTCCTGAGAATTTTAAATGTACTGATCTTTTCAGACTTCTTGTCAGCAATGGCTGCCGTCAGCTTCCTCCCTCCCTCATGGTGGGTTGCAAGGTTGCTGTTCATTATGGGAAATTGAGTTCCTATGAAAGGAAGGAAGTGGCCATTACAAGCGTGGGAAAACTCAATTTGTTCCATCCTGCTGTGAACAGAAACTGACCCACACTTACGGTGAAACTGAGCAAAAAAGCAGCTGCATAGGTCGTTTGTGATTATTTCAGCTTTCTCGCAACTGTTCGATCTGAAACTGACCCACACTTGCTGTGAAACTGACCAAATAAGCAGGTTCATGATATTCCAGCATTATTCTGTCACCAGTGCACAGGATAATGGCTTTGAGGGGAGAGATTGGATGAGGGAGACAATCATGTGGGAGGGAGAAGTGAGAATGGGCATGGGGGGGAAATCTGGAATGACAAGAATGCACAGGTCAGGCTTTCAATTTGGGATCGAGGCAGACTTTAAGCTCGGGATAAAACCACATCCTGAAAATGTGAGGGGAGAGCAAGGTGACTTCTGAAGGTCGGAAAATACATGCATACATTAAAACGAAGTCCCAAAGTTGTCGGGTGGTGACTGCAACGGGAATAACCCATGCATAAAATGCCATTCAGGGTTCATAAAGAAAATTTGCCAGACCACGTAAAAGATATGTTTATTTGCCTGTTACTAGCAAGCACATTGAGAAGCACCCACTTCTCAGATTTAAACATGGAAAACTTTTTGATGTTGAGTATTAAAGTTCTCATTAGGATTGCCAGCTCTGGTTGGGGAAAAACCTGGTAATTTTGCAGGTGGAGCCTGGGCAGGGTGGGGTTTGGGGAAGGGAGAGACTTCAGCTATAGCGTCCTCCCGCCCAAGCAGCCCCTTTCACCAGGGGAACTGATCTCTATTGCCTGGAGATCAACTGTAATAGTAGGAGATCGGAAGGCCCCACCTGGAGGCTGGCAACCCTAGTTCTCATATATAGTACTATTTCACAAACACAGCTGCTACACATGAGTAAACACTCATTTGTGCCTAGGCGTGGGTTGTTAGTCACTGACCATGCTAAATATCAGCCCCCTTTGTGGTCTTTCAAGACATGACAACATGAAAAGAAAGCCTAATGATTGAGAGGGGTACAGAGCATTCCCTGTGGTGTGTCTTATTTCACTTGGCTGAGTCAGTTGGGACAGAACTATTTATTCTTCAAGCACTTTCAACAATGCCTCTGCTTTCTGTATGCCATGCTGTGTGTACGGGATTGCATGGTTTAGTTTGTGAGGACTAGCGAGTAGAGACTAAACCAGCAATTTTTAACCTTCAAGCCACTCTCATTCACCATCTACACAATATGACCACTGAGCCACCCCAAGCCACAAATTTAAAAAATGGGAACGTAAAAACAACATCCCAGACAAGGCAACTTTCTTTACATCAACATATTTATGTTATATGCATGTGATACACAGATTTCAGGCGCATGTTTATGTTCAATGAGACCCTAAAGCCTAATCAGTGCTTTTTTTGTAAACAAAAAAGGTGCATGCCCTTTCCTGCCAGGTTGGCAGTACATCCGGAAATGCTCCAAGCTGTCAGTGGGCTTCTCCCTACCCCAGGTACATTTGCTGCCCAAGACACCTCCCCAAACCTTGCTCAGGTGTTGTTTGGACCAACCTTTCTTGGGCACTTGATCCCTGTGTGGTGCCCGTTTGTCATTTGACAGAGATGCTGTATCAGCTGCTGCAGGCAAGCGAAGGCCTCCAGCCCATCTGCTGTCTTCTCCATTGCCACCGGTTGCTGAGCCAGGTCGGATCAATGGGGGGCCATCCTTGGCAGTCTCTGGACTGTGGCCCAACCTCCTTGTCCCTCCAACCACAAAGGTACTCGGAACTGGGGTGTACCAGCATGGTGTAGTGGTTAAGAGTGGTGGACACTAATCTGCAGAACCAGGTTTGATTCCCCACTCCTACACATGGAGCCAGCTGGGTGACCTTGGGCTAGTCACAGTTCTTTTCAAGCTCTCACAGCCTCACTACCTCACAAGGTGCCTGTTATGGGGAGAGGAAGGGAAGGAGATTTTGAACAGATTTGATTCTCCTTAAAAAGGTAGAGAAAATCAACATATACAAACCAACTCTTCTTCTACTACTGTCACACAAACAGCTCTGAGTTTGACTTCTGTTTGAAGTGTGCAACATTTTATGGGCCTAGGGGAGAAATCTGCAATATGATTGAATGTAACGGGACTAGACTAGAGTACCTGGATGGCCCAGGCTAGCCTGATCTCGTCAGATCTCAGAAGCTAAGCAGGGTTGGCCTTGGTTAGTATTTGGATGGGAGACCACCAAGGAATACCAGGGTTGCTGTGCAGAGGAAGGCATTGGCAAACCACCTCTGTTAGTCTCTTGCCATGAAAACCCCAAAGAAGGGATCGCCATAAGTCAGCTGCGACTTGACGGCACTTTACACACACACACCCCTTTGCTTAGGGTGGCATTCTAGCAGCCTCTGCCATATGGCTTTAAACTGCTAGCTAAAACAGCTATGCTTTCAGACAAATAAAGTCCCACATTTCTATGATTTAGAAAAGTCACAGCTGAGCAGGGCTGCCACGCCTCCTGCAGGCAGTCTGCTTTGCCTGCTGCTATTCTAAGCAGGATGAGAGCACCCACCCCCTGCAAAAAAAAAAAAAAAAAAGCAACACCAAATGGGTTGCTGTGTCACTTCTGGGAAAAAACAAGAAGTGACATACAGTGCATTTCTAGGGGGTTGGGTAGGGTTGCCAACCTCCAGGTACTAGCTGGAAATCTGCTATTACAACTGATCTCCAGCCGATAGAGATCTGTTCCCCTGGAGAAAATGGCCACTTTGGCAATTGGACTCTATGGCGTTGAAGTCCCTCCCCTCCCCAAACCCCTCCCTCCTCAGGCTCCACCCCAAAGACCTCCTGCCGGTTTGAAGAGGGACTTGGCAGCCCTAGGTGGGGGCAAAAGCACTGAGGGAGCCCACTAGATGTTACACTGGCACATCTCGGAGATAGGGCAACATAAGTCAGAGTTACTTTGGTATAGCACTTGAGTGCCACCCCACCTCTCTCAGCCGCTGTCACAGCCCTTCAGCAGCTACCCTTCAGTGGGCCAGTGCAGTGGTGTAGGTCCCTGTACCAGCATGGAAGTGAGTGGGCTGAGAGGTAGGTGACTCCTTGAGTCATTTCAGCCCAGGAATGCCCCCCATCAGAGGCAGAAAGTTATACCAGCAAAACATATGATAAAGCTCATAGGCTCCTATGCAAGTAAAAAACATGAGTCCCCCCCCCCCACTGGCGGGGCCAGGCCCAAAAAGGCACAGGATGCCAACTACAGGTGCAACCAATCACCTCCCTCCCCTGCAGCAGCCAAACCTCATCCCCAGCAACCAATCGCTGCCTTCCCAGCCCTACAAAAACCCCAGCCAGCCTAGGAAATCATTCTGTAGTGGCAGGGGATTCTGACTCAGAGCTCCCTGCGGCACGGACTTAGAGCAAGTGATGTGGAACTCGGGGAAAGCAGTACTGGGTGAGCACTGAGCACTGAAACCCAAGGGGAAGAGCAAAGTCCATACTGCGTTGCTAACATCGCTGAACTAGGGTTGCCAGCTCCGGGTTGGAAATTACCTGGAGATTTTGGGGTGGAGACTGAGGAGGGTGGGGTTTGGAGAGGGGAGAGACTTCGACGCCATAGAGTCCACTGGCCAAAGCAGCCATTTTCTCCAGGGGAACTGATCTCTTGTCGCCTGGAGATCAGTTGTAACAGCGGGAGATCTCCACCCACCACCTGGAGGTTGGCAACCCTATGCAGAATCCTAACTGCAGCCCCATCTCTGAAGGCTTGACCCAAAGGAGCAACTGTGCAGTGACAGGTTTACAAGGGTAGGGAAGCCAAACCTGCTTCCCTGTTCCCCTTGCATGGGGCCAGATGCTGCCCTGGCGATGCTGTCTACCACACTCAAACCCAGGGGCAGCATGAGCCACTGCCTCCTAGCACCATGGTGCCTGCCATGCAATGGGAAAAGTTCACAGCAAACTTTCCTGGGTGAACCGCTGGGGGCGGGGGATGTTTTAGCCACACACTGGGCTGTTAGTTCATTCCTTTGCCTTAGGTTACCACCAGGTCCCTCTTCGCCACCGGCGGGAGATTTTTGGGGTGGAGCCTGAGGAGGGCGGGGTTTGGGGAGGGGAGGGACTTCAATGCCATAGAGTCCAGTTGCCCAAGCGGCCATTTTTCTCCAGGTGATCTGATCTCTATCGGCTGGAGATCAGTTGAATTAGCAGGAGATCTCCTGCTACTACCTGGCGGTTGGCAACCCTACTTTGCCTGGAACCCTCTCCACTGCCTGAGGACAGGGCTCATTGGTGGTTTGTGTGTGTGTGTGTGGGGGGGGGGGGTATCTGGCAGCTGCCCCACTCTACTCAGTAGAGCAGCCTCTTGAGGTAATTCTCTTGCAGGATCAGAGTCAACAATTGGCCTGGTTGGCCACTGTGTGAGCAGACTGCTGGACTTGATGGGCCTTGGTCTGATCCAGAAGGCCTTTCTTACATTCTTACAATTGAGCCTTAAAAAATTTTGTGTTCTGTATCTTGAGTGGCAGAATGTACAGTTGTTTCCTTTTTTCAAGTCAGACTAGAACTATGTTAAGGGTTTCTTGTTGGCCACGCATAGCCTGCCTAGTAAGCGTCGTGATGTGACGTCACCCCATGGGTCAATAATGACCCGGTGCCTGCACAGGGGACTACTTTTACCTTTTTCCTTTTGTGGTTTTACTATGTATTTTAAAATTTGTCAGCTTCTTTGGTGGCCCTCACATCACGATGGCAGAAAGGCAGGGTATACATTTTGTAAAATAAAGTTAAAAGTTAAAAAGTGGCATTCTCATTAGAAATGAACTGTTTCTTACTTGGCTGCTGCTTTCTCAGTGTTTCAGTGGAATACAAACCTTTACATATTCCACAGATCTGTCCTGTCCTTTTTTACACACCCTACCTACCTCCCCTACCACCATTTTCTCTTTCCAGTTTTTACCCAGATGCTGGAGTCCTCACTGCAACATCTCTAAACTCCACAACATTTTAACAAATGTAGTAATGGAAACTTCCCTCCTTTTGCCTCAGCGGTGCCTCTTACATTTTGTTGAACAGGTCAAATAAACATGTGTCTCTTGAAATCAGGGTTTCATAAACACATCCGTTGCTGCCTGACTGGAGACACCTTTCCTCTCTTTCTGGGGTATTTATACAATTTTACAACAAGCTGTCTCGGGAAGCTGACTGACGCTCTCCAGCATAGCCAGGAGCATCTACAACTCTGCATATTAAATTAAGAAATTTATCTCAAGTGTCCTCCCTCCCACGTTCTCACAAGTTTCTACAGGAGAATGATTTTGCCCTAAAGCCTTGTTGCCTCGAGCACTCTACAGTATTTTTTTTTTTATTCATTCTGATTTGCTGCCACTTAGAAACAAAATTCAAGGAACAGTCTGTGTCCTGCTATTTATCTTCTTCTTCTTTTTTAATGTGATACTGGTTGAATCCTTTTAAAATTCCGTTTAAAGCTGAAATGTCAAAAAGAATATTATCACAGAGTTGCACTATATTATATTCAGTTTGATAAAATACCATGTTAAATTGCAAGAGTTGATTGACTGGAGTAAATGTGTTTGTTATTTTATCAGAGTGTTGATTTCCAAAAAGAGATCCGGGTTGAAGAGAGAGTCTAGTGTTCCAGGAAGTACGCTCTTTGCCTTGAAAAATCTGCATAAAACAGTTACAGTTACTCAGTAGTGAGGGGAAGGCACTCTGCACATGTACAGATCTTTTACAATTAATTTAATTTTTAAAAGAAATCTATGTATTTTAATGTAAGACATTAGAAAACAACTTCTGGGTCTGGAAAACATTATCATTTCTCCATTACCAACAAACTTGGAGACAATTCATATAAGTGTGACAGACTCCTGGCTCCAAGTAAGCCAACTGAGCTCACAGAGATAAGAGGGGATATACCAGAAGCCTAAGCACAAACATGATTTATGCAACATCTAACATCTACTGCCAAAGTACTTTACTTATAAAGTCTGCTCATGATGCTTTCATTTGGTTAACAACTTCTTCCATTACCCTCAAGTTAGAAATACATCCTGTCACTAGGAAACAGTTATTCTGATGCAGCTGAGCAATACCTAGGGATAGATAGACATACAGCCCATTCTTGAGGTTGTTGACCCCTACGCTGGCTTCCGTGCCACTCGCACAGTGCAAACTGGCATGGACGCTGGTGTGGGGCCACTGACACCAGCCCCCTTGGACCATGGTGGAAGGATGGCCCTCAGATATGGTTGCCAACCTTCAGGTACTAGCTGGAGATCCCCCGCTATTACAACTGATCTCTAGCCGATAGAGATCAGTTCCCCTGGAGAAAAAATGGCCACTTTGGCAATTGGACTCTATGGAATTGGAGTCCCTCCCCTTCCTAAATCCTGCCCTCCTCAGGCTCCACCCCAAAAATCTCCCACCAGTGGCAAAGAGGGACCGGGCAACCCTACCCTCAGATGCTGGCGCAGCATCCTGCTGGCATTCTCCCGGCACAAGTCCCTGTGCCAGCATCCTGGCAAGCGTTCCTGGGGTGTTCTGAGGGGCTTCCAAACACCTTTTGCCCCAGAAACACCTCCCAGGAGGCTAGCGGTCCTGAACCACCTTTTTGGGTGGTGCAGTCTTGCTTTCCCCTATGGGGGAAAAAGCCTTTTTTTGAATTTTTATATTGGAAAAAAGGCTTTCCCTCCCCTCCGTGGTGGCCAGGAAGCCTCTGAGGAGGCTTCTCAGCTGCACTGTCCTGGCCGCTGCAGTTCGCCCCCCCCCCTTTCAGGAATGCACTGATAGTGTCCTTCAATTTTCACAGGCCTTCCTTTCCCCCCAAAATCAAGCACACAGGAGAACTGCACACTCCTAGACTGTGATTGCAACCATGCATGCATTTTGTTAATTCATATAATGAAGACTGTAGATGCTTTTCACATTTGTAAAGTTTTGGAATAATGAGAAATATAAGAGAAAAAGTTCCAGTATCTTGCCTTTTGGATGACATGGAATGGAAAAGAAAACACTGGGCAAGTGAAATGTTGAGGTTTGTGGACACAGATATTGATTAATATATTAAGTGAAACTCAAGAAATGCACTCCTTTTAAAATTGTTTTAAGTGAGGTAAAGCTATGATATTCTTTCACCCAGATACTATCCTGTGCGGGTTTTAGGGCATTAGATGAAAAGTTACAACTCAGGGGGGAAAAAATCTACACAGAACAGAAAAAGCCAGCCGGGTTAGAACAAGCAGGTCTATAGCTGAGGCAGGTGTCTTCTGAGGAGGGAAAAGGTACTTGTCAGAATCTGCAGCACATGAATGGAAAGGAACAGCCCGAGGGCTACTAAGTGGGATGTACTGTGAATTATTCAAAGGTTTGGAAATTAGTAATTAGTCATTTCATGACAGAGGAGACAGGAAACCTAGACAAAGTACTTATTAAAAAGGATCCATTTTTATGTTTGGTTTAGGCAGGTTCAGACAAGAACTGAGTTTAAGCAAAACTCCAAAGTATGAAGATGCCACTTTCAATTGTGCACAAGATGTGGCTGTTTTTTTAAGTGATCCACTGCTTTATTTATCTAGTCTATTTATATCCAGCCTTTCTACCAATAGGCACTCAAGGTGAGGTGACACCTTCCCTCCCCTTCAAGTACTGCGCTCTGTGCTTCAGGAATTAAAATGTGATAGATAATTCCAGGCAACGCTGGATGTTCTTCATGCCAAATATGCTCAGCGTGATGTCAGGGCAAATCGTACTACAACTGTAGTAAAGGAAGCAACGTACAAGTCTACATAGGCATGGGTTTGTTTTTAATAAAGTATTTAGCTGGAAGGGGTTTCCAAATATTTTGTGCAAGGTTTGAACACTAGTAAGGATGGGAGGCACACGTCAACAGTAGGAATGCCAAATAGTAGTGCAGTCAGAATGATAATTAGATAGCAAGGGGGAAAATGAGAAGCAGTGTAGCAAGGCAGAGCACCTTGGCACCCAAACAAAGGCCTTCTGGGGTTTGGGGGATGCTCTAAAGTCTCTAATGTTTTTTTGAAGTGTGGCCCTTGCAACCTAATTGATCTCTCCAATCCCCCCTGCATGCCCTTCCTAGTACTAAAAAATAGCTCTTTATACATATTATAAGCACATAGAATAAACAAGCATTAGGAGGCGTCATAGTCGCAGGTGTCACCACCCACCCTACAAGCATTAAGTGGCAGATCTACTATTTGTGAACAACTTTATGGTGGGGTACAACTGTCTCCACTAGGGTTGCCAACCTCCAGGTACTAGCTGGAGATCTCTTGCTATTTATTACAACTGATCTCCAGCGGATAGAGATCAGTTCACCTGGAGAAAATGGCTGCTTTGGCAACTGGACTTTATGGCACTTAAGGCCCTCCCCTCCACAAACCCCACCCTCCTTAGGCTCCACCCCAGAAACCTCCCACCAGTGGAGAGGGGGACCTGGCAACCCTAGTCTCCACACCACTGTGAATTCTGCATTTCAGAATCACTGGGAGAGAGCCAGATGAGTATACACTTGTTCCACATAACATTGGGTGTATATAGACATAACAGGTAGAGTCTGCCATGACAAATACCACTCCCCTTATGCACTTTCATTGTATGTTCTTAAAGCCAGTGTGGTGAAAATGTAGCATACAAGAGTAAACTTAGACCATTGGTGTAGCAATGATAATGGCAATGTCCAATCTGCTAAACAACACAGGGGTGGCATGCAACAAGGGATAAGACATTATTGTGATAGCCCTTTGAGCCTTTTTGCCGAGGGGTTAATCAGTGGCAGAGGTCACTAAGGCTCAATATCCTAGCATTTGTTTTCAATGGCAAGAGTTTCTTTCCAGGCAGATCTGACCCCTTGGCATTGTATTTTACAGACATTAAGTACTGCTTCCATCTACTCCTGTGGTATACTGTGACAAGAAGCAAAAGGACAGTCCATAAATAACCTGTGTATTACATCTTTTCAGATTAGCTGTAGGACATTTCATATTCTTCAATTATTCTATTTACCAGAGAAAGTCCCAATTTTCTGATTTAGTTGCCAGTTCTCCCCTGGCAACCAGAGGGGGACATACCCTTCCAGAGGCGCCTGCCGGTGATGTGTTGACATCCCTGGTGACATGCTGATGTCACTACCTGTGTGCCCAGACATGCAAGAAGCATCCCCAGTGTTCCCCGGCAACACAGGGATGTCACTTGCAGGTGCACAGGGAGTGGCGTCAGTGCATCAGGACATCCTCCCTATTTCCTGCCATTTTCTCGCCACTGGCCAGCTGACCGGTGGTGAGGAACTCCCGCTGGCAGCGGGGGCTTGGTAGGATTAGATTTGTGAAGACTGGAACATCACCAGAAAATAGGCCTCTATTTACTGGTGATGTTCCAATCCTCACAAATGTTTAAAAAAGAATAGACCATCCTGCTTACAATGCCTGTTTTCTTCAAGTTCAGAGAATATGCTTATATTGGTTAGAACACAACCAGCATTTTTATTGGTGAAAAAGGAAGGATGGGTCCCCTTCTACCACCAACACAACAACAACAACACTGACTTCTTTGTACTTTACAATGAACAGTATTTAAGTGTATTTAGGTGTGTAGAGATGGCAGCCTTCATTATCTTGTAAGCCACCAAACCTTAAAGTTGATGGGGGTTCTTGGCTTCCTAATTCAGCATGAGAGGCTAAGCAACTGGATTAACTCATCAAGATTTACATAAGAACATAAGAAAAGCCATGCTGGATTAGAACAAGGCCCATCAAGTCCAGCAGTTTTTTCACACAGTGGCCAACCAGGTGCCTCTAGGAAGCCCACAAGCAAGACGACTGCAGCAGCATTATCCTGCCTGTGTTCCACAGCACCTAATATAGTAGGCATGCTCCTCTGGTACTGGACAGAATAGGTATGCATCATGACTAGGATTCATTTTGACTAGTAGTCATGGATAGCCCTATCCTCCATGAACATGTCCACTCCCCTCTTAAAGCCTTCCAGATTGGCAGCCATCACCATATGCTGGGGTGTTTGTATGGTATTTGATAAGATGGTATGAAGGTTTTTTGAGGGTGTGAAATATAGCCAGGGATAAATACCCACAAGTGTATGAATTCTGGCATTTGGGCCTGTCCTTGTAGGAGACACTGGGAGGGAAGTATGTCAATGTGCAGAGCTGTGGTCTCTGTTTGACTCTACAAGTCAACTCCAGCATGACATGCTGACTCCCCCCTCCCCACTTTAAAGCATGGCCACTTATTTGAAACCTTAACATGATCATAAACTACCAAGAGCTTCAAGAAGGTTCTCAGGGTCCTAGTTCATAAACAAATGTGCTGACAAAATGGGTCTCTTTGTTTCATGAAGTTTTATGCTACAGGCAGGGCATGCATTCCATGCATGGTTAGCAAAGAAAAATGGTCAGTTGATGAAGGCAGGTGCCAGCCAGAGGGTGAGGTTAGAGAGTCTCAGCATGGGAGAAAGAACTATTTCACCCATTAAAATGACTTAGTGCAGTGTCAACAGTGGAAATGATGCTATTCCAGTGTGTCCCCCAGAGCCATCATTTGCTCCAAGAAGGAAGGGAAGAGCAATATCAAAAGCGCTTGACTGCTGAAACTTAGCTTGTGAGATATAAATGTATAACCCTTTACAAAGAAATTAATTTAACAATATAAAATACACCATCAATTGCTCATTTAGTTTCTTTCTCATATATTTGGGATATGGATACAAGATTCCAGTCTAGTCTTGACATTTTGTTTGGTGTTCACACTAGGGCTAACCTGAACAGTGAGGGAGGAATCCCTTTATGTGAAATAATTAACCACACTGTGAAAAGGCCATTAGGACTTTATGTGCATGATATTTTTGTATGGAGGAGCATTCAGTCATGAGAAGTTTTGCAAGAAGTAGTACAAGACACAAGCTTACTTCTGTAAGGCCAAACTACATGTGACATTAGAGATCCTTGGTTCTGGGGATCCTAAAATGCCTTATCCTGAGTGTGTGGGGGGGGGGGGAAGGGGGAAACAGGCATAATACAGGTACCTGTCTTTTTTTTCCATACAAGGGCTAAAAGCATCCCTAGCGGAATCATTCTCAATCAGAAAAAATACACAGGAAAGGAAGAGCTAATCCCCCCTACTTCAGCACTATGGCTCCTCCATTGGAACAATGGTAAAATCTTTAACAGTCATCTTCAACACCCACCAAACAAACATATGTGAGGTAATACTGAGACAATTTCTAGATATGGACTACTGTATCAAAACACAGTTATATAAGAACAAGACGTGTTTATTCTCATATCAGTTCCTCATGTTGAGTTAATATAACTGTAAAAGTTGTAAACTCAACTGCCAGCCATCTGCAAAAGCCAGGAGTCTGCAGGGTGGGTCTCGGCAATCGTGTTTTCTCTATTATAACAGATAAGAAAGCAATAAAGGGGCAGACGCAGCTGCTGGGATTCTCTGCTCTCCAGGTGTTGTTTATAGGGAGGCAGACACCTTTCAGAATTCCTCCTGGCTTAAGGTCAATGTAACTGCAGCAGGCCTTTGTCAGTGATGAAAGATCAGCTGAGTGCAAACGAACATAAACAAAATGTAGTTTTACAAAGAATCGTGCCTACCATACTTATGGCCCAGAGAGCTTTGGCATGTGATTTGTTCTTATCAGTCCTGCAAAGCCATAATTGGATGCTAAGCAATGAAGTACATCACTTAATTACACATTGGAAGCTTGGCCAGGATGTTTTATGGGTTTGGAAACCTCTCAACAACATCTTGAGCAATGAACAGAAAACGAACAAAAAAACCCAGTCAATGTCAGAGTTCCAGAGGAATCCACAAGGGCAATGCTACCCCAGGAGTAAGAGTTCATAAAATATAAACCACAATTCACCATGACATTATATAATTATATATACTTGGCCCTAGAAGAAAACCACACAGTGAACACCACAGTGACAAGCTAGGGACCCACATAACTCATAGGAAATGGCCAGTCTACCCTCCACACTGCCACTCTCTTTTAACAGCTTCCCCCATTTTTCAACGCCCTATCTCTTAACATCTTTTTCATTCTTCCCATCCCCACATTTTCACTTGTTTTTTTCTAGTCAGCTTTTCCTCACCGTTTTTCACTTCTTCTGTCTTAATAACCTTCTCTCCCCTCAGATCCTCCCATTTTTCATTCACATCCAGTCCTTCTCTCCCCCCACAATTGGTTGAGGCAGGCTGCAGGCAGGCAGGAGTAGCCTTGTTTGCCTAAGCCACACCACAGTGCCAACTCTGATCTCATGAACTTTCATGAGATCTCAGTCAGTAGTCTTCATGTTGGGAAAATGTTAACCTCTCCTCATATTTTTTTTTTTAATATTTGGTAATTTTCTGCAAACCTGCAAATTTCCCCAGACATGAGGAAAATTAGCCAAAACGTATTCATTACACATTTTTTGATCCATAGGACTTGCAGAGAGATCCCATCCTCCCTCTTGCTTGCTCGGCCACCAACTCAGTAAGCGGCCTGTCCATCATAAGTGCCATCTTATCTGTCCACATGGCTTACCTAGCAGACACCCCTCCACCCACAGTATTGCCACATGCCTGGCTCCTACCACTCCTCCTCTGGCAGCTCTCACTCCTCCTTCACTTGCCCATCTGCTGTGCCCCTGCCTCTGTTGGCCTGTCTTAGAATCATAGAATCATAGAGTTGGAAGGGACCACCAGGGCCATCAAGTCCAACCCCCTGCACAATGCAGGAAATTCACAACTACCTCCCCCCCACACCTAGTGACCAGAAGATGGCCAAGATGCCCTCCCTCTCATCATCTGCCTAAGGTCACAGAATCAGCATTGCTGACAGATGACCATCTAACCTCTTCTTAAAAACCTCCAGGGAAGGAGAGCTTACCACCTCCTGAGGAAGCCTGTTCCACTGAGGAACCGCTCTGTTAGAAAATTCTTCCTAATGTCTAGACGGAAACTCTTTTGATTTAATTTCAACCCGTTGGTTCTGGTCCAACCTTCTTGGGCAACAGAAAACTGTGGCTGTGGGGGGGGGGCTGTGGGGGTGGCCACAGTGGCTGCCAAGGAAGTGGCCATGGCGATTTAGGCTTGTGAAGCGGCCCCTCCAGGAAATGGAAGAAGAATAAATATGCAAACAACAATTTATAAGGATAACAAAGGCCACAGCTTTAGTGATTACAACAGATGGAGCATTAGCGAGGCATAGGGAATGGATCCTGCCTGTTGGGGTAGCAACTGGAGTGGCATATCGATGGTTCCACTAGGACATAAATCTCTGAGTGGTTCCTATGCCACCTGGGAGTGGAGCTACCAACAGCCCCCAAGCTGGGCATCCATGAGAGGACTCCATCCCAGGACCCCTTATTGGGGTCCCCAAATGGAGCAAGGCAGGCCCACAGGTGCACCTTCCCCAAATTGGATCTGTCCCGCCCTCCTGCCCATCTGCTGGGCCCCTGCCTCTGTTGGCCTGTCTTACATGGCTGTGGGGGTGGACACAGTGGCTGCCAAGGAAGTGGCCATGGTGACTCAGGCTTCTCCTTCCCCTAGGGTTGCCAACCTCCGGGTAAAGGCTGGAGATCTCCTGCTATTACAACTGATCTCCAGCCGATAGAGATCAGTTCACCTGGAGAAAATGGCTGCTTTGGCAATTGGACTCTATGGCATTGAAGTCCCTCCCCAAACCCCACCCTCCTCAGGCTCCACCCCAAAAATCTCCCGCCGGTAGCAAAGAGAGACCTGAAAACCCTACCTCCCCCAGCAGCAATGCTGCCACTCCCTATCTGACTCATGAGGTGGTAGCCATAGGGGGTGGCTCTCCCTCCTTTTGCTTCCTCAAAACCACAGCCAAGATCTCATGATGTAGCATCTCAAGATCTCACATTTCCACCATTATGTTAAATTAAATTTGGGGTTTTTTTGTGCAAACCTGGTGGCTTACAAGCACCCCTCTGTTTTGTATCTGACCTCCATGTATGGATTTAATAACCTGCATGCAAATCATATCTCCCATCATGTTCTCAGTATATGTTTAAATTGTAGGAATTGTGGGAAGGATGAAGGCTGTCAGTCACAAATAGCTTAGGAAGTGTGAATGACACTGAATGCATTTCAGGGAGGGGCTGTGGCTCAGTGATAAGAGCATCTGCTTGGCATCCAAGGTTCAACCTGCAGCATCTCTAGTAAAAGGACTCAGGTCATAAGTGATTTAAAAGATTTCTACCGGACACCCTGGAGAACCACTGCCAGTGGACAATACTGACTTTGATAGGCCAGTGGTCTGAGTCAGTATAAGGCAGCTTCATGTATTCATGTACAGTTATTAAAAAATACTTAATAATTCAATCACAATACATTGGGACACAATATTTAGACAATGTTCCGAACCCGAACAAAAGGACCCCGGCATTCCATTCTGTTCTGAAAAAAAGGTTAGAATGTACACTATGTGAAAGCATTCTATAGAAGGGTCAACATAAGCATCTGCTTTTTCTGACTAGCAGTAGGGTAGTGATTGTGAGAATGGTTTTTTAAGACTTCATGGTGACAAGCTGAAAGCTAATGGTCAGAGCCTCAATGTATGACATCAAACCTACGAACCAGTCTATGTAATAGTTACCATTTTAAAAGTGATAGTAAGAAAAGATGGGTTTTTTCAGGTGAAAAATATCGTCTTCTCAAATGGAAGCTGATTAGATGATAGAAGGAAAGAACAAAACAGATTCAGGATGGGAAATAAAATAGCGCTGTCCTAAACAGAGTTACACCCTTCTAAGCTAACTGATGTCAATGAGCATGGAATCGTATAACCCTGCTTAGGATGGAAGTGTTGTTGTAGTAAGTCTCTTCCATTGTAGATATATTGGTGGCTTCTCCTATGGACTCATTCATGGACTCCAACCCACACATTCCAGTTTGTCCTGCATTCGGACATTATGGCAAGTTGGATTTCCATGGATAGTTTCTCAGACCAGAAAGGTTTGATGCTCCAGAGCCCACAAGCAGGACAACAAGCTGCATTATGCTTTTCACAAATAAAAATAGGGTTATCACAGTAACTAAAGGTGACCTTTGCCTAGAGGCACCAAGACAATATACAAAGCACTACACAAAGCACTATCCTTCAGCAAGTTTCCTGTGCATAGTACTTCAGTGACATTAATGGGAGCTGGTTTAGTCCACTGCCATGCTCTTGTATTGATTCATTTCATTAGGGCTTATGCAGAAGAACATCGCAGTGGGTCTATGAACTGCAAAATGAATATTTAAATCGCATAAAACAAAAATAAAAGCCATTAAACATTTGGTTCTAAAAACCTCTTAACATTTTGAAGTCTCTCTAGCAAGAATTTCCTGCTTTCATCTTGCCCCGCTTTGGTTAGTTATTCTAGCTCAGCTGCACATTTATAAAACAAATTAAAACCATATATTATTTTAAATGACCTTTCAAAAAACAAGCCTTCTATGTCCTGGCTTGTTCATAAAAGGTCTTTCTAATGCGAGGTAGCTTAATTCTAGAACTGTCATGCTTTTTGGAAATAAAGACCATGAAATAAAGTCTAAGCCCCATGTAATTCAAAGCATCAAATTATATGGCCATGAAAAATGAGGGTTTCGAATGGAAATGACAACTGACAGTCAACTAAAAGTGATAATGTGAGTGCAATGATAAAATACGATATGTCGGTCTTTATAGCCAGCTGCATGTGGAGAGATAAATTACCCATTTAAAGCAGAAATGGAAATAATGGCCGAATCCAAAGCAGGTAACTCTGATGGGGGAGCTCTGCTCATTATCAATGTAATTTGATCAGTATGCAAGTTTATAAACAGAAGGGTAAGTGAAATGTTTAGCATTAAAATTACACATGTTTTTGGCCAGAATGAATTAATTCCAAAGAATTTTAATTGAGATATTTTATGTAGGAAACATGATATGAATTGAATATAAAAACTGCCTCACACATCTGCTAAAGTCAGGATTCAAATAAACATTAAGTGCTCATTCAAATCCAGTGGAGCTTCAGGAAGCAGATACTGTCCCTGAAAACAGAGTGATAATGCAATTCTAAACAGTTACACCCTTCTAAGTCCATGACTTCTAAGTTAATACCCCTCTGGTGTAACTCTGGTTAGGTTTGCACCATTGTTGCCTCATTATTAATGAGGGCACCAGCATTGAGAAAAATGCTAGTAGTCTTAGCCTTATTAGCTAATTTTAGAAATGGAAAGTACTCAGGGAAGATCCTCATTTGGAGGACTTGAGCATATGAGGATGCTTCTATGGAACAAGGCAGTGGAACTGCGTGTGTGTGTTAAGTGCAATCAAGTCACTTCTGATTTATGACAACACTATGAATTAATGACCTCCAAAACATACTATCATTAACAGCCTTGCTCAAATCTTGCAAACTGAGGGCCATGGCTTCCTTGATTGATTCAATCAATCTCATGTTGGGCCTTCAACTTTCCCTACCATTATTATCTTTTCCAGTGACTCTTATCTTCTCATAACATGACCAAAGTACAATAGTCTCAGTTGGGTCATTTTAGCTTCTAGGGAGAGTTCAGGCTTGATTTGATTTAGAACTCTCTTATTTGTCTTTTTAGTGGCCCATGGTATCCATAAAACTCTCCTCCAACAGTACATTTCAAATGAATCAACATTCTCCCTGTCAGGTTTCTGCACTCTCCAACTTTCACACCCATACATATTAATGGGAAAAACTATAGTATGAATTATCTTGATCTTGGTTGCCAGTGACACATCCTTACACTTAAGTATCTTTTCTATCTCCTTCATGGCTGCCCTTCCCAGTCTCAATCTCCTTCTGATTTCTTAGAATCATAGAATCACAGAGTTGGAAGGGACCTCCAGGGTCATCTAGTCCAACCCCCTGCATAATGCAGGAAATTCACAACTACCTCCCCCCCACCGCATCCCCAGTGATCCCTGCTCCATGCCCAGAAGATGGGGAAAAAACCCTCCAGGATCCCTGGCCAAACTGGCCTGGAGGAAAATTGCTTCCTGACCCCAAAGTGGTGATCGGCATTTCTCTGGGCATGTAAGAAAGGGCCAGGAGAGCCAAGCACTGACACAATCCTTCCTGCCCTCCCTCTCATGGTATGCCTAAATTCACAGTAACAGCAATGCTGTCAGATGGCCATCTAGCCTCTGCTTAAAATCCTCCAAGGAAGGAGAGCCCACCACCTCCCAAGGAAGCCTGTTCCACTAAGGAACTGCTCTGTCAGGAAGTTCTTCCTAATGTTTAGCTGAAAACTCTTTTGATTTAATTTCAACCCACTGTTTCTGGTCCGACCTTTTGAGGCAACAGAAAGCAATTCCGCACCATCCTCTATATAAAGCCCTTCAAGTACTTCTTTGTTGCAGTCTCCCTTAGTGTAGTGGTTAAGAGCAGCAGAATCTAATCTGGAGAACTGGGTTTGACTCTCTACTCCTCCACATGAGCGGCATATTTTAATCTGGTGAACCAGGTTTGATTCCCTACTCCTACACACGAAGCCAGCTGGGTGACCTTGGGCCAGTCACAGTTCTCTCTGAACTCTCTCATCCCCACCTACCTCACAAGATGTCTGTTGTGGGGAAGGGAAGGCAATTGTAAGTTATTTCGAGACTCTTTAAAGGTAGAGAAAAAGCGGGGTATAAAAAACTATTCTTCTTCTTCTTCATGTAGCCAAGGAATAGAAAATCTTTCACTTTCTTTATCATCAACATTAATGTTGTATAATTCCTCAGAAGTCATTTTTGTCTTCTTGATGTTCATCTGTAATCCTGCTTTCACACTTTCTGCTTTAACCTTCATCAGTAATCATTTAAACTCTTCAATAGTTTCTGCCAGTAATATGGTCTCATCTGCATATATCCAATTGTTAATGTTTCCTTCCACAGATGTTCCCTCCACCTTTATCTACATCTAATCAGTTTTTCTTTACGATATGTTCTGCATACAGTCTGAAGAGATAGGGGGGATAAAATACATCATTGTCTGACTCCTTTGCCAATTGGAAACCATTCTGTTTCTCCATATTCTGACCTAACTGTAGTCTCTTTCCAGAGGCACATCAAAACAATCAGATGCTGTAACAGACTCATTTATTTTAAAACCATCCATAACTTCATCATCCACACAATCAAAAGCTTTGCTGTAATCTATGAAAAACAAGCTGATTTTCTTCTGAAATTCTCTTGTATGTTCCAGTAACCCACATAAATTTGCAATATGATCTCTAGTGCCTCTTCCTTTTGTGAATTCAGCTTGGACATCTGACATTGCTCATTTCACATATGCAGTCTTTGTTGTAAGAAAGTTGGCATATAAAAACCAACCTTCTTCTTCATCATCATCAGAACTGTCCATTCTCTTTTGCTGATGTGGCCACTGATTCCTGCAGGGGAGGTGGATACCTCTTAGTCTGGTGTCTCAGCTGTGACCCTACCTCCTTGAGTGACTATGCTAGGGGTTTAGCCTCTAGACAGAGTCTAAACTCCTTATGGGATTGCTCTCAGCTTCACTGACACACACAAACCCCCACACTATGTTAAGGTGCACATCCATGAGGGTAGAACTAGAAATGATAAAATGACACAGTGCTGTGACAACTCCATGTCTCTTTCTGCAATGTCCAGTATAACACAGAGCATGACATTTCCTACCAAAGTACCGGTAAAGAGCAGTCAGTATTTTAAACCATAAACATAACATTATGTTATGTTAACATAACCTTACTCTGTTAACCTTACTTCTGTTAACATATCCTTATTCACTACCACCAAAACAACAGAAATATAATACTTCTTTATATAACAAGTGATTAAAATGTGGAATTTGTTGCCAGAGGATGCCAGAGGCCACAAGCATAGACAGCTTTAAAAGGAGTTTAGATAGATTCATGGAAGACTGGTCTATCAGTGTCTTTTAGCCATGGTGACTAAAGAGAACCTCCATGTTCAGAGGCAGTAAACCTCTGATTATCAGTACCAGGAGGCAACATCAAGGGAAGGCCTTGGCCTCTATGTCCTTTTGTTGTCTCACTGTGTGAGACAGGATGCAGGACTAGGTGGACTACTGGTCTGATCCAGCAGTGCTCTTCTTATATTCTTAATACTTAAATGTTTTAACAAAACACTATACAGTTTTCCCATTCTATATGATACCCTACCCAATAGATACATTATTGGGGATAAGGCCAAAGAATCTCCCCAAATATTCAGAATTTCTTTATGAACTATATCTCAAAATTTCTGTACCAATATTCAAGTCCACCATAAATGAAACAATTTCCAACACAGATCAGATTTGCCAGAGATTTTAGCTAACCTGACTGGTGTCAGATGCCAATGAATGTTTTCGAACTGCCCATGTTTGACAGTGCCTTGAGTTTAGCACAGTGTTTCTATGAGCAACAGGATTTCTGCCTGTGCAATATAACTTTCTTGCTTTCCCTTTTCTGCCCCCCAATCTTACTCTTGAGGAGACAGGGAAGCCCTAGGAGCAGATATCAGAGGGTAATTTGGGCTGCAGAGGGAAGGGTGCGGTGAAAAAGTCATCCTCTGTGGGAAGAAATTGTTCAGCTCACGGAAATGCTGTGCTGGTTCCAAGCCATTGTTCAACATTAGACATCCAGTAGCAACAGTATTTGACAGAACTTCAGAGCTGACTTGCGAAACATTCTAATAGTTCAGCTTGCAAAGGTGAAGCAAAGGCAGGACTTTGAAAAGACACAGAGGAAGAAGAATTTGAAGGGAAAGCCTGAGCTGATAATATTGCAATTCTAAGCGGAGCAAAATCCTTCTAAGTCCACCAGTGCTGTGACTCTGCTTAGGATGACACTGTAAGCAAGCTTTGTGGCCTTGGCAATGTACTCTGGGCTGCCTTGAGGACCCACAGTGTGGTGGAAGGCAACAGTGAAATGTTTAAATGAATGAATGAATTAATGAATAACTTCACTCATGTCAGCAGGAACTCCTTCAGGTGTCAACCTGCAAACTTTCTGTAGATGTGCCTTCTACATTGTGGCTGGCTTGAGGAGGTCAGGAAAATTCCCACTCTCCTGGCTTTCTGCAAACGATGCAAAATGGAATTTTTCAAGAGGGCTTTTCTGTGCAGGTAAGTAATAGGATTACACTGCACAAAATGGTTCACAAACTTCCTTGAATACATTATTAGAGACTGTGGTCTATATTGCTATGTATAGCCAGTTGTAAGTAGGATCCTATTAGGTAATCTCTGTACTGCTAAATGTGTCATGAGAATAATAATGCTATGCTCCAGTTCTTTCTGGTGGTTCCAGACTTCTAAAATCCGAATGCATTGGTTAGTGAATGTCCCATTTTGTTGATTGTATTGACTCACTATGTGTAACCCACCTTGTATGCCAATAAAGGTTTGATTGATTGACTGACTGATTGATTGATTGATTGATTGTGTAACCCACCTTAAGTCACTGGAAGAAAGGCAGACTATAAATAATGTAAATAAAAATAAAAATAGAAATAGAAATGTAGATAATTAAAACTAAACAAATAAAAGCTTACTTATTCAGTAAGTTGCTCTGCCTAGAGAAATCTGCTTAAAAGGAGTCAGAAAACACCGTGGTCACCTAAATACTTATGGAAAAACTTTTACTGTACAATAATAAAGATGCTAGCATGCTTGAAGTTACTGTCACGATGGAGAATTTGGTCTTTTTCATAAATTGATTTAATTGTCTTGAACTAAAATAAATAGAATGTGCAGTTGCAGCGCACAGTGTTTGCTGCATACTCTGGTTTGGTTTTCAGTCATGTGAATTGGCCCTAGTATTGTAAATACCGGAATTTCTCCCTTTCTTTTTGATAGCTCAGTTAATATTTCCTTAAAATGTTTTCTTTAAAGCATGCTAGGAATGCATAACCAATAACTACATCACCCCTTGTTTGCAATGTCATAAAACTAATTGGGTCTTGCGAGTCATTTCCTATCTCGAACACATTTTTAGTTACAAACTGAGTTTGTTTCTTTTGAATTAATCCTCTTGAAAAGGGGGAAACTGGGGGAATCCAGGAAGGTCCGGATCTGTCATTTTCTGTAAACTGTTTAAACTGCTTAAACTATTATACTCAAACAAAATTGGAAAGAAGGGATTTTTAGATTGGGGGGGAGCGTGTTTTGTTAATAGATGACTGAGAGGTCAACAGTGCTAGGATAAGCATTTGATAAGCCACAAACTGTTTGAAGTGATGGCTCCTTTGATCTGCCAGAGCCTCTGGCACTAAAAAGAAGTGCCACAGTATGCCAAAGTCCCTCCTAATCTTCTCACTGATGCAGCCAGAATACTGAAGACAAAGGAGTGGGGAGGGGGGAAACACCCTCTCATTTTACTTCAATGGTGAATTTTTAAAACAAGAGACTGTCCATCCCTTCAAATATGTTTGAATATCATCTGTTCGTGTTAAAATGAATATGCCGGGTAGCTCTACAAAAAGACACCAGGCTTTTGTCAGAAAAGAGTTGTCTGAAGAGTTTTGCTGGAACAGAGTTGTTCATCAGTATCAACTACTGTCATGTGTGAAGCAGTCCATTGCTACGATACCAGTTGAGATAGGAGATGCTGCATAGGCGCCTCTCGGCGAGAAGAACCTTCACATTCTCAGTGTATGTTAAACTAAGGCAGAGTTTGAATATCTTCCAATAAAACTTTAAGTGCTTAATACAGTAGTTATTCTTCTAGGTTCGGTAGCCCCCTACAGCTGCCACTATGCCACGTGCTCCATGAAGCACTGCCCATTTACGAGGAAGGCCTGGCCGTGCTCCTGCTCCCAGAGCCCCAGCCGACCACTCAGCTTCTCCTCCAGCTTGGGAAGTATGTTCTGCAGCTTGGCTTGCCACTTCTCATCTTTCAAGAGGTTGCCCCCTCGGTTGGTGAAACGACTCGGGTCTGTTGCCTTCCTTTCCCCTCTCATTTGCGGACTGCTTTAGCGATCATCTTGTCCAGTAGCTCCTGGATCATCTTGTCCAGTAGCTTCTTCACCACCTGGGTCCACTCCAGACGCTGCTCCTCAGGCATGCCAATCTCCTCCCAGATGTCATGCAGCTAGCCCAGCGCCTCCAGCAGGCACGACACCAACTCGCTGGCCAGGCCCTCACTCTTCCGCATGTCTGTCCTGCCGCCGGACCGCCCACCCGCGGCCCCCTCCGCCGTGCCCTGGAGATCAGTTGTAACAGCAGGTGATCTCCAGCTAGTATCTGGAGGTTGGCAACCCGAGGTGGAACATTATGCCCAGTGAGATTTGGGCCCTGTAGGACTTAAAGCAATTCCACTGGGCCTTTAAAACTGGGCTGTTCTCCCAGAAAAGGGTGGCCTATAAATCTAATAAACAACAAGTCTTTTATGTCATGGAGAGGAATGCTGGATGAATACAGACAACCATGAGACCTAGTGTATTTTAATGGCTAAGAGAATGAGCTGATATCAGGAAAGTTCCTGGTTCTCATAAAAAGTTCTCATCTATTTGATGAATTCTCTCTTAGGCCAAATTGCTCTCACTTTCAGCCCCCATCTGCAGCATACAGCAGTTGTAAGCTTGTCATATGTAAAGGTAAAGGTCCCCTGTGCAAGCACTGGGTCACTCCTGACCCATGGGGTGACGTCACATCCCGACGTTTACTAGGCAGACTTTGTTTACAGGGTGGATTGCCAGTACCTTCCCCAGTCATCTTCCCTTTACCCCCAGCAGCAAGCTGGGTACTCATTTTACCGACCTCGGAAGGATGAAAGGTTGAGTCAACCTTGAGCCGGCTACCTGAAACCAACTTCCGTCAGGATTGAACTCGGGTTGTGAGCAGAGCTTTTGACTGCAGTACTGCAGCTTACCACTCTGTGCCATGGGACTCCCCAGCCAAGTGGTAAGGAAAATCTTACCATACTTCTGCACTTGATAAAAATTCCATGAAGTTGCAAGGTTCTTCTCACGACTTGACATAACAATGCTGGTGATTGCTTACCAAGTAGTTAGAAGAATGCAGTGGTAAATTACTACTTGGTTAAAGATAATCTGTATTTACCCAGAGTCATTACTGCTAATTGCTACCTATCAAGCAGATGTTAAAGGAACAGCTAAAGGGTCAGTTCAAGAATTGGAACAGGAGGAATCATTGGCTTTGGGGAGACTCTCCTCCCCCACCCCAACGTGTTTTGATGGATTCCTTCTTTATCTGGTTTTAGAAGGCAAGTGACAGCTTTCCTTTTAAAATCAGCTTTGGGAAACAAATTGAATAGTCTTTACTTGATGGACCTATTCCAAGCAATTGTTTTAATTTAATTGCATTTTAATTGCTCTGTGTTTGTTGTATGTTTCTATGGGCAGGGCTTCCTGGAAAGGTGACTAATGGATTTTAAAACTACATAAATGGAAAAACAACAGCAAGCTAATAACTATAGCCCAGCAAGTCTAAGAGCAATGCTAGCAATAATAGTATGTGCATATGTTTTGAACTGTTATGGATTATTGTAATGTATGCTGTTCTGCGTGCCAAATTTGGGAGGGAGTACTGATGATACGTTTAATAAAATAACAATTCTGCTTCAGTCGACAAACTGTCTGAAATGCACGTTTCTTTTAAGACACATTTCCTAAGATTGAGACTACCTAATGAGTGCATTCCCCCCCCCCCCCCCCACACACACACAGTAATTCAGACTGCACCTAAACACATCTAGGATTAGAAGACAGGTCATCGAAATGTGGCATGGCTTCCATGGGAGCTTGATATGTGATACCTTTCTTTGTTAGAACTTCTTATATTTTGCAATTTTTGCCTGATGTAGGTTAATACAAACCTGAAAGCTTGTACAGTATTTTGTGTCACTTTGATGGCCCTTCCAAAAAGGTTTATAACTTTCCCCCCTGCTCCCTCTATGCCTATCTTTTCCCCTCCTGGCACTAATAAGAGCCAGGGAAAAGGGGAAGTTTCAGGAAATGGTGTGGGGAGGTACTTTAAAAAAAAACAAACTCAGCTGATCCCTCCTGTGCCAACCTTAAAAAGGTAAATGTAGTCCCCTGTGCAAGCACCGGGTCATTACTGACCCATGAGCTGACGTAGGGTTGCCAACATCCAGGTACTAGCTGGAGATCTCCTGCTATTACAACTGATGTCCAGCCGATAGAGATCAGTCCACCTCAAGTAAATGGCTGCTTTGGCAATGGGACTCTATGGCATTGAACTCCCTCCTCTTCCCACCCATCCCCCTCCTCAGGCTCTGACCCAAAAACCTTCTGCCAGTGGCGAAGAAGGACCTGGCAACCCTAGGGTGATGTCACATCACGACGTGCCAACCTTAACAGCTAGATTAAAATCTGCTGGAGGATTGCACAAGCCAGCAGCCAGAAAGTGATGAGGCTAGGGTTGCCAGGTTCCTCTTCGCCACTGGTGGGAGGTTTTTGTGGTGGAGCCTGAGGAGGGCGGGGTTTGAGGAGGGGAGGGACTTCAATGCCATAGAGTCCAGTTGCCGAAGCGGCCATTTTCTTCAGGTGAACTGATCTCTATCGGCTGGACATCAGTTGTAATAGCAGGAGATCTCCAGTTAGTGCCTGGAGGTTACAACCAAGTAGTCACAGAAACAAGCTCTTATACAAATGTAAGAAATTCTATATTATACCACAACAATTGTAAACATCCTACAAGCTTACAAAAGTACAAATACAAAATACAATTTTCCAAAATCCAATATGGTATACAACCAACACATGCAATATTCCTATATCCACAAAGGTATGTACTTATTCTTTAAGTGCAAACAGGTAAGTGTCATCTGTATTTTACATAAATTTCATTTTATAATTTTTTCTTTTTTTCTTTTCTTCCACAGGTGTCTGGTAGAAAAGGAATACGATCATTTCAGTTCTTTCCTCAGTTCCTTCTCAAACCCTTAAACTGCAAGTTGGTATATCCTCTCAAATAATTTCACATAGCTCCCATGGGTAGCATTAGTTTTATATCATCTGCCAGCAAGTGGCTAGTATACTTCCATATATTACTAGGTTCCCTCCTGTACTTGGAGGTTGGCAACCCTAGATGCGGTGCTACAAACATGTTTTATGACTACTGCCTTAAGAATCGGTCAGCATTATGTGTTGGGGCACATACCTGATGCAACCCAAAACATTAAGTTATCTCTCCTCCCAAGGTTATTAGAATAAGCACTTCCTCACATAATTATGTCACAGCAATTCGTGATTACTCCAGGTGCTAATTTAGAAGGGAAATGACACCTCAGCACTTGGAATATGGATGTAATTCCTAGAGGGACACAAGTCTCCAGGAGATACACTGTACATATGGGTAAGAAGAGATGTTACTCCTGATGAGGTTCATCCAGAAGCCAAAAAGCTAGGTTTACTCTATCGACCACTTACAGTGCACATTGCCCTCTTCCTGATGACAGTTTATGGTTTTTTGGTTCTTATGGAAAAATGCTGTGTTTAGATTGCTTCTTCACTTCCTGTGCGTCTGGGGGGTTCTTACTACTCTGATCTGTTTCTCAGAAACAGCTTTCGCCCACCACCCAGGAATGTTTAGAAATGTTTATTTGTCTGCCTGTGTATCAGCATGTCTATGACTCTGTGGGCTTGTGTTTGTAAGTTTAACTCAGTTTAAGTAAACTTTCTGGTTTGACGCTGATAAGGGTCAGATGAAAGTAATCACCAGAGTGGCTGCGTTAAGCAATAGGCAGAATGTCTTTGCCCTTCATGGCCATCTCTTGAAGGTGTGCTTCATTGACTTTAAAATATGAAATGGAAAGCTGAATATTTTTAGAGTGTTTAGTGTGTTGTATGTGCAGTGCAAGTTGATCAGAATATCACACAAATTCAAAAGAAAAAGAGCTAGCGTGGTGCAGTGGTTAAGAGCAGGGGACTCTAATTTGGTGAACCGGATTTGTTTCCCCACTCTTACACATGAAGCCTGCTGGGTGCCCTTGGGCTAGTCGCAGCTTTCTTACAGCTCTCGCAGCCCCACCTACCTCACAAGGTGCCTGTTGTGGGGAGGGGAGGGGAAGGTGATTCTAAGCCAGTTGGATTCTCCTTAAAAGGTAGAGAAAATCAGGGTATAAAAACCAACTCTTCTCCTTCTCCTCTTATAACTCCTTGTATAAGCTTATAACCTGGAAATCTTATTGGTCTTTAAGGTGCTAACTTGACTTGAATCTTTCTCTTCTACTGCAGACCAAAACAGCTGCCCACCTAAAACAGAGTGAATTGCAAATCTCCAGCGGGGACCTGGAGATCTCCCAGAATTATCACTGATCTCCAGGCTACAGAGATCAGTTCCCCTGGAGAAAATAGTTGTTTTGGAGGGTGGGCACTATAGTGTTATACCCTAATGAGGTCCCTCCCAGGCTTCACCCCCAAAATTCTAGGAAATTCCCAACATGGAGATGACAATCTTAGTCGCAGAAGAAGTGATATCACTTCCACGTGGAAGTGTGAAGAATGTGACATCACTTCCTGATGCCGCTCTAGGAATCCCTACAGTCTCTATGGTCTATATCATAGAGACGGGAGAAATTCCTAGAGCATCCCATCAGTGCTATCTCCTCCTTTTTTTATTCTCCTGCTCCTCAGATCATCAAGGACAGGGTACTGGGGATGAGGGCAAGGGTTTGTATGCCATGGGCAGGCCAATGGCAAGCCTATTTCTGGCCAATGGTGTTTTTAAGCCTCCACAAAAATATGTTTGACTTGAAGTGTCAATATGTGTTGGAGATAAATGATTGAGAGCAATGTGGTACATCTTGCATGTTGTAAACGATTAGACTTTCTCCAAATGTGAGTGTTGGTGAGGAGGTATAGGGCAAGAAACAAATCACTCTGGTGGGAATCCCAATAGCTGTGCCTCCTCCCCTGCTCATGAGGAGACCCACATAATACCAAAGCACAAAAGAGTGGGAGAAGCCCTCCAAAAGAAAGACCAGCAGGAAGAAAAGGATGAGAATGAAACTCATCAGGCTACTCCCTTCCCTGAAGAATTGGCTCTATAGGAGCCTGAGGACAGTCTCCCAACTTTGGCAGCCAACACAATAGAGGAAATGGGCAGCACTACAGAGTGAGGCAGGCAATCCCTGACAGTGAGGGCAGAAGCCATTGTTGATAGAGGACTTGGCAATAGAACAGGAAATGGCAGGAAGAAGGGAGAACAGGGAGAAGAAAGACCATAGAGAGGAGGCCACTTCACAAACAGGACAGCAGTGGATACAAGTATTAAAAAGGAAGAAAACTCCGGAGCTTTTGGAAGTTGGCAGCTCAGATAAGGAACTACAGAAGACACCCAAGAGAGAGAGCTTCAGATAGAAGGGGAACTTGACTGGTGGCAAGCCCCTCAGAAGTTAGGACTATAAAAGAATGTCAAGGGGTTTCTCTGAGAGGAAACAGGAAATCTCTAGTAATGGTGGGTTACTCCTATCAGCCAAACTTACCTGATAAGAAACTGAAGCATACCTCGATAGAAACTTGCCTGAACCTCAGTGAGATATATCACAGAACCATTTCCTCCTAGACCTAGGAGACCTAGAATAACTAATAAAGGTTATTTTTAAGGTATCTTTGAGTGTTTGTGTCCATTTATATCTTTGCTATACCTTAGAATCCTCACAGTGAGAAATGCTGGAAAAAATACTTTTCAGTGTCTACAGAATAAAACAGTGCTGCATATAGTGTAGGGATGTATTCAACTAAGGTGCCATTTTGTTGTGAAATATCATACACAGCTTTTCAGGTAGCCATTTACTTAAGTGTGATGAGTATGTTCCTTCATGCTTGCTTAAAGTGTTTGTGTGGAAGGGTTAATCATAAATTTTCACTGAACTGAAGACACCAAGATTTTGTGAGAAGGAAACCACAACTGGGTGGATATACCAATGACCATTATATTGCATAAGTCATAATAATCATTTGCCTACACTCACAACCAAACAAATGTAGACATTTTGAAATAACAGTGCCTTCCCTATAATTATAAAGCTAAATGCCTTTAGTGGTTGACCTCAGAAACTGGTTGCCAGTTGGTTCCTGGCATCTGATGGACCCATGAATCACTCTGGATTTCTTGACCACTACTTTATGTACTTGCAAAGGCAAAAACCAAGTACAGTCACCTTGACAACCAAATAGCACACCAAGGGTGCACTTTCCAAAACAATTGATAGTTCATATAAAGTAGGCAATAGCAACAGGCCTTTTTTAAAAGGCCTTTTTTTAAAGCTCCCTGGCAGGGGTACCTTTATTATCTGTTTAAAGGTTGATAAGAATTAATCAGATCATTAGCTCCTATATATGTAGGGCTGCCAGACCTCCTGCTATGGTGGGAGGTCTCCCGCAGGCAGCCCTTCTTGCCTAAACAAACAGTGTCATCACATCACTTCCAGATAAAACCCTACAGTTTCTGGCAATTCCTAGAACTATATCACTTCCATGTTTTCCCCATGTTTTCCCCAGAACTGATGTCGTGACATCAGTGATGTCACCAACATTGCACATCCTCTCCATGTCCCTACCCCCCAGCCCTCCCGACAGTTGCTAGGCTCAGCCTGGCAACCCTATATATAAAGCATAGGAAGCAATTCTAAGCAGGTCTACTGAGATGTAAGTTTCATTTCGTTCAATGGAGCTTACTCCTGGGAAAGTGTTCTTAGCATTGCAGGCTGCAGCCCTATTCCATTGCCATGGCTGGTCTGCATACAAGCTTATATGGTCACATGGGCAGCTATATACATCAATTTCATGACTGCATGATATAAAATTCAGACTTATTTGGAACATTATGAATCTTAGTTTTCCTTTATCTCTTTTAAAGTTCATGATATCATTGTCATTAAAGGCACTTTTGGCAGAATTATTCTGTGTTCCCTAACCTCCAGCAGCACTTTCTAAGAAAGATTTCTCTACTGTTCTCCAAACTTACAACTTAATTAATCTAAAACCTAAACTAAAATGCATCATTTTTTACTATTGTTATCTCAACTAATTTGAACTGAAAAATTAACAATAGAAATGTTTGAAAACCTTCAGATCTGTCCTTTGCTGTGCTGCCTGTCTTAAAATTTATGTATTTATCTAAATTATTTTATACCACTTTTCTCCATATAGGCCCACAGTAGTTTGCACAAATGTAAATAGATAAAAAAACAGACAAAACTCACAAATCAATACCAATAAGGTGAAACACAAACCTCCATTCATACCTAGAAGATTCTTGTATAGTGAGGAGATGGTGAATCTTTTCAAATCTCCATTAATTCCCTCTAGTTGCCCTCTTTGACTCTATCCCAGGCTTCAGGCTTGCACTCACAGCTGATTAGTACATAGTTAGAAATAGGGTTGCCAACCTCCAGGTACTAGCTGGAGATTTCCTGCTATTACAGCCAATAGAGATCGGTTCCCCTGGAGAAAATGGCAGCTTTGGCAATTGGACTCTATGGCATTTAAGTCCCTGGCAATTCGCGCCTCTGCCCACCGACCACCTGAGGGTCGGCGGGCAAATGTGCACACTTTACCACTCAAACTAAGAGGAAAAGGACTCGCGAGGCGGGACGTCTGGTTGTAAACCGGAAGTGCCACGCACAGGCAAATGTGCACACAGCCCCATAGCCTCTTGCCGGGAGAGAGAGGGGACCTGGCAGCCCTACTGTCAACCCTAGTCAGAAATAACTCTGAAGGCAGTAAACAGTCTGCCAGTGGGAAAGATCCCAAGGACAAGCGCTGCTGCATGCATGCAATTAGGCATTAGCAATCTTTTAAAAGCTAGGTAAGTCTCAAGGTTTTAGGATCTCGCTGATTGACGGGGAATTGCCCAGCAATTACCTCCATGGAGTGGCATCTCAAGAGGGCTGTCAGGGATCCCAAGCCTTCAGAAGAGGGATATAATAAGCCTATCTTTGCTTAATCTTGCACTATTGTGTAACCATCACCCTGCTAATAACATATGGTGAAACCTTAAATCACAAGCAATTTGTTCTCTTCTTAGATAACCTGTGGACCTAAAAGCACAGTCTGACAGGCCCTTAAAAGTTATCTTAAAAAGTTCAGTCTTGCCTTACTTTTGAAACTGCAGCAATGTAGAAGCCTTCCTCGCTTATTACATACATAAGGGCCACCAAGCCACAAGACAACCCCAGCAAGGGGCTTTCAAGGCAACTGAGAAACAGAAGTGATTTGCCATTGCATTCCTCTGCAGAGTCTTCCTTGGTTGTCTTCCATCCAGGCACTGACCCTGCTTAGCTTCCAAGATCTGATCAGCTAGGGCTCCACCATGCTGTCTTTCCTTCTCATGTATTACTGAAGGCAACTTGACAAATCAGGGGCAACCACAGAAAAGGCCAGTGTACAGCAGAGGCTGATCTCACCTATTTCCATGAGAGGACAACCTACAAGCCCTGATTAGAGGGATAAAGTTGTCACATGGGTTCATATGGACAGAACAGATCCTTCAAGAATAGGGTTGCTAGGTCCCTCTTCACCACTGGTGGGAGGTTTTTGGGGACAGAGCCTGAGGAGGCGGGGTTTGGGGAGGGGAGGGACTTCAATGCCGTAGAGTCCAATTGCCAAAGTGGCCATTTTCTCCAGGTGAACCAATCTCTATCAGCTGGAGATTGATTGTAATAGCAGGAGATCTCCAGCTACTACCTGGAGGTTGATTTTCGCAGAACCACTAACGTGATTGAGCTGATGAAGCCATCGAAACATATTCTGACTAGTTACACGTCCTCACTTATCGTTCCTTTGGACCCGACCCCTTACAAGATAGTCCGCCAACCTACTTAACTTTGAAGAACTTTGTTCCATTTGGGTCCTCTCATGAAACTTTGATATTCTGCATTCATGCAGCATTGAGACTACAGTCTCCCTTGACCACTTTGAGTCAAGAACATCTTTCTTACTTACCTGTTGGTATTTGTTATTTTTATTTTTCACCATTCATGAGCATTATTTCTCTGAAAGATTATCAGTAGCAGTTTTGCTCTTTATGTTGTTATATTCTGTGACTGAGCCTTATCAGTAACACATATATACATTCCGTTTATGTTGACTGAGTATCATCAGTAATGTATGTAATTATTCCTTAGGTACTTTGTTTGATATTGCAGGAGTCTCAGCATTGTTTCATTAATCCTGTACATTTTGCAGATGTTGGCATTTTTCGCATTGTTTTTGAATGTTGGTTCATTAAATGTCAGCTTTAAATTTATTTATTGTACATTGGTCAATTTCACAATTGTGTTTTTTAACACTACATGAATATAGAGCCCAAGTGCTGCTTATTCCCTCAGTCTCTACTATTTACAGCACAGGTCTAACTACCTGGAGGTTGGCAACCCTATTCAAGAATGTGGCTCCTGGCCCAAGAAGAGTTTTAAAGGTAATCACTAGCACCTTTATTGGTGCTCTATTGGTAGTTAGAGCTAGGTTCAGCATAGGCATAGTATGCGTCTTATGGCTGGCACCAATAAGCGGGTATTTGCATTTTGTACCGGGGTAGTTTCCAGATTGTTTTCAATAATACCACCATTTCTCATTAATGTCTCTCTCACAATTTATCATGGAGTGATTTTACCACTCAGGATGGATGGGGGTCAAGGCCACATATGGTGGTCCTCATAGTACTCAGGATTTTGTCAACATCAATTAGGCACACCAAACTAAAGTTATCCATAAAAGGCCAGATGGTGCTCCGGACACCTCTAGCACCTGATTTATTCCAAACTGGCATCCAGGATGCTGCAGATCTGAGAGATTTTATTAGCAAAAAATCATGCAAAAGAAACATAGACAATTGCTAGTTTCTTTATGTCTTGGGACTCCAATCTCAGAGTCAATAAATGCTGAACTACGCTTAATAATTGAGCTGAATGAGATTCATCTGACCCAAAGTTGGTGAAAAAGACATATTTCTCTGCTGCCATCACTGGACTTTCCAGTGTGCTCTAGATCGATCGATTGATCGATCGATAGATCGATAGATAGATAGATAGATAGATAATTTATTTATAGCCCTTAGCCAGATAAAACAAGATAAAACAGAAAACATGGGCTAATAAATTCTTACAAACAAAGAATTACAGTCCAAGTCTTATGACACTTAAAAAGAAAATTACAGCTGGGACATATCTGTCAATTGCACTAAGAGGCTGTTCTATGGCGTCGAATTTTCATTGCTGCCATGCAAAATTTCACAACCTGAAGGATTATCCCCATTGTAGGAACATCTCAATCCTTTCTCCTGCCCTGTCAGGTCCCATTCTCAATAAGAGGGGCTCAATAAACTTCGAACGGGGCAACGTATAAAAATTGCAGTTCCAGTGTGCTCTATAGCATGTGCTCTATAGCATGTTGTGTCAGCTCACATAGGTTAGGTAGATAGGAGAGAGTGAAATGGAAGTTATAGGTGTATTTACTGATCAGCAAAACTGTATACAATTCTTCCCATCAATGACACTGGCAGGTTTGTCTCTCCAAGGTGTGTTATTTTAAATTGCTGCTGCAGAAAAAGGCATGGGTAGAACCACATATGTAGAACTCTCTGTGTGCCTTGTGTCCTAATAGCATTACACAGAGCATTCTCTTGCCTCCTCTATGCAACACTGGGTGCCATCAGATAGAGCTGGGGAAACAGAGGGGGAGGGAGAGAACTCTACACATGGTTACTAGTTCTGTTGGCAGCCTCATAACAGCAGTCCCCTCCCCAATGAGTGAAATGTTTTGTGCATTTGTGGTGAGACAGTCCAGCAGGATGCCAAGGACACACTCAGAAGACACCCCCAGAGGCCATATAAGAGGCAGAACACAAAAAGCTGAGCCTAGCTGTCTCCAGGAGCCAGCCCTGGTGTTGTGAAGAGAGAAGCAGTGCTGTCAGGCTCACCCAGTGGGGACATTATGGCCAAACCACAGCCAGTTCAGGCACAGGTAGCTGGCTTGGGGTATGTCCTATGAGGGAAAGGAACTGCCTTTGGCTGCTGAAGGATTGGGATGAGCTGAAGGGGAAAGGCAGTCAAGCACACTCCAAGGGCAAGCATGCATGCTCAGGCATGGTTCGAAAAGAGAGTGCATCAAAGCTTGGGGTTGGATTAGGCAGAAGGCAAGTGATGCAACTCATCTTGCCCAGTGGGGCCTGTAACTTTGTAGTCATGCTCCTTATGCAAATGTGAGTAAAAATAATTGGTGATTGTTTTTGTGTGTTATGTGAGTTCTTGGGTCCTCCTCCCCAGAGAATGAAATGCTGGACTTTCCCCAAGCTTGCTCCACCCCACTGTCACAGGGTTGATTCACAGTTTATAAAGAAGAAGCAACCGAGAATGTCTGAGCACCTCTTGTAAATTTTTGTCTATGCTTCTTGGAACTGGGCAAAGGGAGAAGCCATGCATATCCCCATGGAGAAATGTACAACTGTAGACAGAGTTGCTTACAAAACATCTGCCATCCCAACAACGTTCTTGGCTTTCCATGGTCTCACTCTCCTTAAATATGCAAGAAAAAAAAACATTTTGATGCATTGATCCCATTACGATTCTTCTTGAAGGATCTTGTGTGGGTGCCCTTCTAAATTCAAACAGAAACAGAAATTCAGGAAGCTCGATTTTTAATATTTGCTTCAGCTCCAAAGAAGTGAATAAAATGGAGTACCTTAGATAGTTTTGCTCTCCAAGCTATGTTGATCTGTTTCATAACACAGCTGGCTTTTGAATATATGGTCATGCTTAATTCCTTGTTTACTTTCTGATGATTTCATTCCATCGCTTGTTTTGCACAACATGGTTCAATGGCTTCAACTTACCAATCATACAGCTTGAATTCATCTGGAATGTACATGAGGATGTTTGCATGTGGGTTGCATTTTTTAAGCCCACATGTTGGAAAAACATAAATATGTGATGTTTTTCAAGATAATAGAGAAAAATATTCTAATTCTTCCAAACTATAAACAGGGACTTCTACAAATTACTACCTTTAAATCTGCCTTTCATTAGAGTGTATACTATCTTTAAAAAATTATAGCAAATCTACTTATTCATTGATTTTGCTATTGAAAGCTCTCTGCAATATACAATGTGGCAGTTTTGCCTTCCCAAGACTTGACATCAAAGCCAAGATCAGTGGAAAGAAATGTGTTTCAAAACCATGCTATTTTCCAACCAAAAGTTCAGTGAGTAGCAGATTCACATGATGTTTTCCCACACGCCAGAATGAAGACATGAGACTCCTAAGCATGGATTAAAGTAGGCTTTATCAATGGATGCTTTGCATAATTATTTAAAACTCTTCCCTTCCAGCCCCACCCCCCAGTGGCACAGCCAATGAGTGGCTGCAGGGCCAGTATCAGGACTGCATGGGCCCTGGGTGAAAGAGTATAACTGGACCTTCTTTCCTCTTTGAAATAGCCCCTTTCTCCTCTAACAATTCACCTTCCATTTAGACACTCCCATTTGCCACTGCTTTTTCTTCTCAAGCTCTCCGCTTTCTATTTCAATTTGCTTACTCTGGTAAAGATAAATTATACCAAATTATGCTTCCTTAATTACTTCTATTACTTTGTATAAAGACAGAGAGTTCAAATCATGCCTTCCATGATTTTATTTGGTGTGCTAGTCAATAAAATTGGCAACATTTGTGTAAAAGCAATAAACATTGTTCTGGAGGAACCTCAGTCATGCTTCCCGGAAGAATTCAAGGAGGTCATATTACAAGTGACGGGGTTTAAATGTGCATGATAGGGCTTGGAAGCCATCCTCCTCTCTTGGAAATATCACATGTTAATTGCACATCGTGGGTTGGATTCTAAGTACCACCAGTGCTAGGAAGCTCATGATGCAGGACTTCTCTGCCTCATCCTTCTTGTTGCAGCCCACTGAGCCCCCTCAAATTCTACACCTGCAGCTATCTTTTGGCCCCATGTTTCAAATCACATGCAGCGCTGTACATACAAATATGACAAATGCAGATTGCAGTGTTCTCATGAGGAGACAAGGAACAGTGCTTCAGAATGCCTGCAAAGAACTGGTTTTATGTTTTTGTTTATTTTTGTTTTCTTAGCACCTGCCAGTTTGGGTAAATGGGTGGAAGGTTGCTTTTGGTAGCTAGCTCTTCAAACCCTTTTGTTTGTGGAAGATTTCTACTATGTGTCATATCCTTAATTGCAACAGCTGGCAAAATATTATTTATTCTTACCTTATTAAGCTTTGTAAGGAAGCTCAGGCCTATGTTTGTATTTTGTGGTTGGACCAACAACACAGGAAGATGGCTTTTATTTCCACCTTCCAAGGAAGTTTTGCTGTTGCTGGTTTTGCGTGGCTATATTGAGGAATATCACAATATTTCTCTAGGGCAGAGAAGTGATTACACAGAGAAACAAACAGGCATAGACACAGCCACTTGGTTAACAGGATCTCAGTGGCACATAAAATATTACAGTTGTGTTATGATGAAATGTGCTTGTTTCAGGCACTAGCTATATTGGTAGCACAGAATTATGGGCTGAGGTGTGACACGGCTGTGTGCTCAGTTCCTCTGCCTCTGTCACTTCCATGTGTATAAGATCAATGTTTTTCAAGAAGCCCTTATGCACATGGAAGTGCCAGCAGCAGAGAAAGTGAGCATTGCAGTGAAAGAAAACCTTTGCAGCAGCCATAATGAAGTGCTTGGGGGATGATGTCATTGAGCCATGAGGGGAAGGGGGCTGTAGTTAAGGATGTGCATTTGGATATAAGCACTATATATACATAGTGCTTTTTCTTTTTTCTTTTCTTTTTCTGTATGTCTTTGTCTTCCTGGAGTAGGTATTGGCTTGCTGTGTTGGTTTAACTTTGAGTCTGTCCTTTAAAATCACTTTTGTTGGTCTTGTAATATTGTATTCTTTGTGCAAGGTGGTTTGTGTCAGCTTTGAGGTTTGTGGTGGATTCTCAGGTTCAACATTGCCTTTGATTCTCAGGTTGTACATTGGCACAGATTCTCTGATTTTATATTTGTTATGCTTGCAGCAGCATTCCAATTCTGTTTAGCCTGAATGAGTTTGACATTGGATTGGATTCTCAGGTTGTACATTTGTTGTCTTATGCTTGCCACATTGTTCTGCTGGGATTCCCTGGTTCTGCATTAGTTATTTGGGCTTGTTGCTTCTGTCTGTTTTCAGAGGCTTTTGACCAAGGTTGCTTTGCTTGCTCTTGTGTTTCTGGCTATTCCTTGCCCTGGAGAAACCATGAAATCCCCCCTCCAAATAGCAAGCAATGGAAGATAGCTGGGGGTGCCTTTTTGGGGGGCCTCTTGGTCCAATTCACTTGAAATTTGGGGATCATTTGAAGGACAAGCACCAGCAGCTCCATTGCAGTGTCAATGCAATTAGCCAATAAAAGAGCCCCTCCAGGTCTCTGGAAAGTTTCCTCATATGGAATAATGGAGTCAAATAATATTGGAATCCTGGGGAAAAAACAGATCCAAATACCAAACTGGTATTTGGAACCTGGAAAACTGGGCATACTATATTTTCCAGCTCCTTGATATCTGGATCCAAATAATACTGATTTGTTTCAAGCTGCACATCCTTGGTATAAATATTTAAATGAATAAATGTTAGCCCTTAGAAAGAAGAGCTGGTGCCTTTTTCTTGACAACCAAACCAAAGTATTTCCTATCATAAAAAGCTCTTTTTGTTCCCATTGTTGCTATAAATTGGTATGTAGCCATTGTCATTTTTTTAAAAGCCATCTCATAATAAAATAAAGGAATGTACAAAGCCTCCTTGAGAAATTAGTATCAAAACTGGTATGGCTTCACTAATAATTCAATTGATGCATCAGCTGATCATCTCAGTTTTGCTTCAATATTTCATTTTCTGTGAAATTTAGCAAGAACTCTCATTATATAATTACTCTGAAGTGGGAAATGCGGTGAGATACAGGCTGGAAGATAATGGAATTGAAGACTTCCAGAAATCTATCTTGGATGGGAGAGGCATATAACATTTCAAGTATGAGGTCTGACAAGAAGCTGAGTCTCATAGTTGTATATGTTGCATGTTCACATAGTTTAGTAATTAACATTTACCCTGGGATTCCCTATGGGCATGTATATGATTGATGGAAGAAGGAATACAGACATATTTTGGAAAGCAAAACTAGTTGTCTGTGGACTGTTTTGTAAAATTTCTAGAGATCCTGGGTGGGGTGAAAACCTTTTTTTCTGTCTAAATACTAACTGAAAGGTTCTTTGTGGACTTGCCCTTTTGGTAAACATGACATCACCCCTCCATGTCTTAAATCTCCTGCTTCAAGACAAGAATCAACTGGTTTACAGTCTTGCTTACAGAGGCACCAGCATTTCATATGAAGTTAAAAGCTTTCTGCTAGACTCTCATGCACCAGTGACTGCTGCAATTGAAATGCAGACATAAGCTAGATCACTCAGCACATTTATGATAAAGCAAGGAAAGTGGGAAAGAGAGCTTTGGTGCGGGATTTTTTAAAAAAATTTTATTGACAGGGAAATACATCTGAGGGCAGGGGCTGCAAAATGGTATTTCGTAACTTACAATCTTTCCACTGAACTAATTGGGAGGAAATTCTTAAACCCAGGAAGCTCAGGAAATCAATCAAGTTATATAATTCTGTCCATTTATAATATCACTAAATATTATTGTCATTGATCATTACATGTCATTGGCTCTCATCCCAAGCACCTTTGTGTACTCTGAGGCAGATGGAGGCAGCAAAGTCCGTCATTTTAATGTTTTCCCCACTCTCTTCAATGGATTTGTTATGAAATGTGGGTACAGAGCTGCCTCTACTTAGAACTGGATGACAGCAGTGGTAGTAATATGGCCCCTAATCAGCTCTGAACCTACCATTTGACAAGATGAATCCTGTATACAGCTCCCATTGACACACACACAACATAATTTGTTGTGGGTTCATGTATATATCTGTTCCACATGTACAATCCTCAACCATGTAATCCAATAGATTAACTGGGGCACTACAAAACAGTGGCATATATGGTTTTGGTATGAAGATTGTTATACAAGTTTGAGAATAGTAACCAGTGAGGAAGCATACTGGCCGTTTATGCTTGGTAATTAGAATCGCGTTCCAGGCTGAAGTGCCCCGCATATTTTTTTAAAAAAATTATTCACGCTGAACTGTCATTCCAGATGTCACTACGAAGCCGGCACATACCTGCTGTGCATTTCTTAAGAGCCCCTTTAACGCAACCTTTTGTATTTGCTCCGCCCCGAGTCGAAACATTCACTCAAGGAAGCATGCAGAATCCCAGCCGCAGCTTAGCTAGGCAACGATTATTGCTAATGGCTGTGCAAATGAAGGAATGAAGGAGCAGGCGAGTGGGGTGTGTGTGGAATTTGTTTGACTTTCTCCTCTTGCATCGGGACCATGAATAGTCACTTTAAAGGTCAGATTTAAAAAATCAGTATTGAGCGAGGAGCAGAATCGATCCTGCATAAATGGGCACTGAGTTATGTTTCCTGTCTCCTGTGGTTCTAGGCTTTATGAGAAGGGATAAATGTCTGTCTGTCCCTACATTGGCAAAACATTTCTCATAGTAGATTTGCACATAGCTTTTCTCATGAGATGTGGAAGTGAGAAGTTCCTCCTACTCGTTCTGATTTTCTTGCTGCTTCTCTTGAAAGTGACCCTCAGATAGTTCATGAAGAGATGGCTGAACTCCTCCCAGCTAGGTTTGGAATCGGGCTTAGCAAAATCATCTATTTCCTCCTAAAGTGGAAAACAGCTTTCCCCCCCCCCCAGAGCCCAGTTCCAACATCTGTATTACATTGTGCTTCTGATTACATCATTTAGACCATCACAGGATCTGAAATTCTTTCCAATGGTTTTTTGCCCCATCTCCTCTTTGAGCTGGGAAGTAGTAGTGGCACCTCACTGTGAAGCCTCCCTTCCTAACATAGGGAGGCCAAGGACAATGTCCCTTGAATACTGCTGCTTGGTGAAAGGAACCCTGGGAAAGGTAGTTCATTCTAAGGTTCCTGGTGCCATAGCTGTGCTCATGGAATCAGGCAGGGAGAACTCTGCTGAGTTGTGATCTCCTTATAGCTCTCCCTTTTGTGGCTTCTGCTGAATGAACAAATAAGAAAGCGGGAGAGGCAGGAAGGCAGGAGTTCCTCTCCAGTTCAGACTACCATCCAAGTCAGAGAAGAACTGTAATTCTTGCATCATATTGAACACAAGCATTATGAGCCACCTAAATTTATATCCTGAATCTGGTAAAACAAAAGGTTGGCAGCGTCACTAAATTTCAATATAAATTCAGGGAGAGACATGACAGTAATGTAAGAGATCATTATTATGATTCCTGTATTCAGTCATAAAGCTTTTCCAATATACCTCTCTCCAAGTTGTCTCCACTGTGTCTTTCTATAAGACATAGGACCCTATATTCCAATAGACGTTTGTGCACGTTTTACAAGATTTCCCTCTCTCCACCACTGGGCAGCTGTTACTGCTCACTCCTTTCCAACCATTTCACAAGACCAACTGAAAGGGGCAGTATTGTATTTAAAGCCTCTTGGTGATGCTGTGACAAATTAACTTGAATGTATTAAAGGCAACGTTTGGCTATCCCTGCTGCAGTGCTGCTGCTGAAACATCATTGTCAGATAGATTTCTAGTAGCGTAAAAGTGGGCAATTAGACTTCGTGCACTGAAAATACAACTGAAATAGAAAATCACTACACAAAAGATAAACCATGTTCATATTACGTTAAAATGTGCCATGATATTAAATAATACTTTCATGGGAGGTGCAAGTTCTGTAGGATTGATCACCTAACTAAAGAGGGTATGGGGTGCTTGTTGTAACCGTGGAGCATGCTTTACTTAAAAGTTATTTGAGCTCTCCCTGAAGTCTGTATTGAATGTATGAAACTGCCTTCCGCTGAGCCAAGCAATTGATTCATCTTGTTCAGTGCTGTCAGCTTCAACGGACAAAGTATTAGGATGAAGAAAATGGTTGTTGCCACTGTTTGCTACCTGAGATTCTTTCAGCAGGTAATGCCTCCCTCTGTGGTGGCTTGGAAGCCTCTGAGGAGGCTTCTCAGCTGCGCTGTCCCGGCCGCCATGGCCCCTTCACCCCCAGGAATGGGCTGTTAGTCCCATTGTAAAAGATTGTGGGACAACTGAAAAGAGCAGGGTTGTACTTAAGACCAGACTTTCAGTGATGTTGCTACAAATTAATTTGAACGTACAAAAGGTCAGTGTTTGGCTATCCCTGCTGCAGTGCTGCCGAAATGTCTTTGTCAGATAGATTTGAACCTAATGGCCTAACATCATTCAGTGTGCCCTAAACCTTGTTGCCCTAATTCTGTCATCAGTTTTCCATGTCACGTATCAATAATCTGTATCTTCATCCAGTTCGCCACATCCCCAGCACTCTGTTTTACACACATGTTTCATCAATACCTGGAGTACAGCTTCTGATAGCTTACATGACACATTGACTAATCTGATGAGATACTATTGTGCGAAGTGTCCACTTGGGAGCTGTGGGCTTTCTATCTCTGTGATCCTGTTTTGCACTACTCCTTACTAAGGTTGAATTTTAAACTGAGGTCCTGCAAATGAGTAATATAACCGCCTGCAAAACCCAGAGGAGGCTAACCATTTGCACTTGCTTAAACAAGGCCCTGTTTAAAGTAATTTGTTTTTAAAATGTGCATCAAAGCAACCTAAATCTCCAAAGAATAAATATAATTACACAGAGTTAATGCCAAACTGCCTAGAGACAAGGTATAATTTAGCTAGCCTTAGGCCTGCTGCATAACACACCCAGTTGTTTTCCTCTGTAATGCAAAGTCACGCGCCTTGTCCGCACGGTTTGTCTATATACTCACAATTCTTTTTTCTTTAATGTTGTTGTGTGGTTTTTTCCTGTGTCAGGAATGTGCCAGCTAGGACTTAATTTGCACCAAGGCATCTGTCTTAATGCCAAGGCTCAATCCCAAAACACATTTCACAGGATATTTCCCTCGCCGTTTACTTAAAGTCCTTCAACATTATTTAGAGAGATCCCTTATTCACTGGAGGGAGGGAGGGGAAAGCTTCCAGTTCAGATTATTGTGTTTCTAGATTAATTGAATGCTCAAGATCTTTTTCTAACAAATTAAGCACTAGTGCCTGGGAAACTAGAATGGACACAATGACGAGTGCTGCAAAGGGAGAAATGACAAATAACTTTATTTTTATGTATTTACCATCTTTCTATGCCATCTCTTCTTTGCTTGAGGTGGCTTTCAACTCGATTTAAATCTGAACCAATACAATTCTAAGAATAATTTAATAACCCAAAGGCATCTATCAGCAGTTATAAAGTCAACACGTGAGTGTGTGCCTTTCTCTGCCTCTTTTTTCTTGCTTCTCCTCCCCTCTTCCTCTATGAAGCAGCTGTGGAGGTTCATTACTATAAAAGACAATTCATCTTTTTTTATTTGCATACACCAATAAGGCATTTCTCAGCTGAAGGCAGGCCAACATGTTCCCTTAGGATCTATGCTGATGTATGAACAAACCAATGCAGGAGCACAAAGAGCATACTTTTTTTGTGGCAATCCAGGTAGGATCATTCATTTACAATATGCCCATATGGAAGAATATTTCAATTTCACAGCTCCTGATAATGTTTCAGTTCATTTTATTGCACTTTTGTGAAATCACAAGGCTTGTTAGTGCCTTTTCAGACACAGTAAATCTCTAGAAATGAATAATACTTCATTGTAAGAAAGAGCAAGCAGGTTTCACATATACCACATTAGGGTTGTGCAAAAAATTATTTTTGGTAAATTTGGGGTTCAGGTTTATTGGGCCCAATTTTTTTTGGGGGGGGGGTAAACCAAATACCCAAACCAGTAAATATTGGTATTCAGCTTATTACTGGGTTTACCAAAAATTCTGGGTCCATTATAGTCAATAGGGATTTTTTTCAGAGCTCCTGCGGGGGCATTTTTGGAGGTAGAGTTCCCAAATTTTCACAGTAGCTTCAAGGGACTCTCCTTGCACGAACCCCAAAGTTTGGTAAATATTGGGTCAGGGGGTCCAATTTTATGGGGTCCAGAAGGGGTCGCCCCTTCCTCCAAGCATAGTAAAGTTTACAATGTTTTACAATTGTGCATGCCCGTTGCAAGGATTCATGGGAAACTGAGTTTTCAAGCAGGCGGCCATTAGAGACTATGAAAAGTAAGTAATGTTAAAATTCTCCCTGGAGGCCTGCTCATTGCTGAACAAATAAAAAACCTATTTAAAAAAATTCCCATAGGGAAAAGCCTGGGGAAAGCCGAAACCGAAAAAAGTTTGGCTGATTTGGTGATCGGCTATTCAGTTTTGGCTTTATTCCCAGGTTTTGGTACCAGTAAAACTGAAACCCGAATATTGCAGAAACAGCTAATTTTGGGTTTATTTACAGTTCACGTTTATCGATATGCACAACCCTACACCACATGATGAGGACTGCAAACATGGACATATAGTAGATGCCTGAGTCAGTTATGATTTGCCAGTCTATGAACATAAAGCTGGGGAAAAAAAACAAATGTGATGATTACTTGTGACTGCATATGCACAGTTGCCATGCAGTTTTCCTCATGTGGCCACTTGGAAGGCAATAGAAACTCAGAAACTCACTGCCCGCCTCACACCAAAACAAAATAGGGAGGTGGGAGGAGCAATGTGAAATGTCACAGGCATTACAGACTGACAACCTCCACCACCACCCCGCCCAAATCAAGCCATTTCAGAAGAAGAAAAAAAAGATCAGGGGGAAGCAGGTTTAGAAGAGGCAGGGGAGGGGAATGGAAAAAAGTTGGGACAGCAAAGGACTGGCCATGGATTTTAGGGGGGAAATGGGGGGGACAGTAACCAAAGGAAAGGAAAGGAAACTGGAACATTAATCTTGTCTGGAAGATACCAATGTAATTGTGGTTATCCGTGGGATAAGTATTTCCAGACATCATGTCCAGGATGCAAATCACTATCCATAGGGATGTGGCCAAAAATGGCCTCCTATAGTCAATGGCATATGGACTCAATAAATACACCACAGCTATTAGTCTGCATGATGAAATATGTACAGCCTTTTAAACTTTACATTTGGAACCCTTTATGCTAAATTAGGCCTCCAGCAGAAAAGCCACTTAAATTGGGGGATGGGTCCGTAAACTGGAGGTATGAGCGAAGAGGTAGACACCAATTCCCTGCACATAGAAGACTAGTATGTCACAGGGAAGTCTTGCTTGAATCCTTCTTTCTAGCATTTTATATTATTTTCACTTATTTTTGTAGTGAAGGGCGGTCAATGTGAATCCTCTACATATAGCCTGAATTGGTAGCAATAGAATGGTCCCAGGGTCCAATCTGAAGGCAAGTGGCATAGCAATCTTGCTGAAGATAAGTCAGTCTATGTCTGGTTAGTTCCTGGATGGGAGACTGACGCGGAAGCCAAGCGGATTAGCAGTCTTGTCCAGGATACCCATCAGAAAGTCCACGGCCACATAGAAAAAGTGTTGTTTATTTGTACAGTGCAGAAATATATACAGATACTCCTTTCACACTCTCCGCTCATAACATCCCGCATAGAACTGCGGTTTCACTTCAATATATACACCTGGTGGTTGCAGCCACCAATCACAGTAGATATCCAATTACCTGGCATTGCTACTGCATTGCATCAGCCACCTGGCTATAGCTGGATCAGGCCAGCTTTCTCTAGCTCCCCAGGTACTTTCCAGGCTGATTACATCATCCTTAGATCCCTCTGATCTATCCTGCACCTGTCAAACTAACTGACAGACTTGTAATCTTGACAGAGACTTTCTTGTAAACTGCTATATATTCTGCCTTTCAGTGGGATGTAATTGTAACAAACACACATAATCTGGTTTACCAACTAAGTAGGAACTAGGGCCATATATCTATTGGGAAATGTACTAAATCATCCTAAAAAAAATATTTCTTCTAGCAGAAGTAAATTCTGATTTTTGAAGGCCAAGAAAGCAAAGGAGAAATTAAGGCAGAAATGGAAAACATCCTTAGAGTCTTCTTCAGGCTTTCTATTCCTTTTTCAGGTCTTGTTATTATATTGACCTTTAGAGCAAACAAGCAAATTTTGTGAGAGAGAAACAGATGGCAAAGGGGTTCACTTCTCAGAAGGGGAATTTTTCTGGATTCCAGGGTCTCTTCATCAGATTTCCTGGCAGTCTGCAAAATTAAAGTATCTAATCTCAAGACTTGAGGGTTGGTTCGTACCATCAGAAACTGAAGAGACAATATTTACAGAGGTCAATGCAAATATTTTATGCTGGAACAATTTGTTTTGCCTTTGGTTCAGAAGAGGGCAAACATCTCAGTAACACATTAAAAACCCATCAAGTTTCACCTGTGACCATGCTGATGTTAAGAGTAAATGTGGTTTTGAAGCAAAGCTATAACTTTTCATTTAATCATCCCAGTCCTGGGCAGGGGAGAAGCCAGGGTTATAGTATCTTCTTAAGCTCAGGGAAATCAGACTCTCTTAAAAAAAAGAAGATAAACCTGGCTCAACAAAAGGTTACAGGAGGTTATCAATGGCTACCAAGCAAGTTCACTTGGAGAATATGATGGGGGAGAAGTTCTAGGGTTGCCAACTCCAGTCTGGGAAATTCCTGGAGACTTGGCGGTAGTACCTGTGAAGGAGGGAATTTTGGGAGGGACTTCCCCTAGAATCTATGGTATATCCTCTGAAGCTGCCCTCTGAAACTGCTGTTTTCTCCAGTGTACCTATACTGCTATTCACTGGTTTGTGCTGTGAAGTCACCATGCTTTTTGTTCTCCTGGGGATTGATTTTGTCCGTACTGTATTTAGGCGACTTTTAAATTGGTTAGTTTTTTAAATGTAGTTTTATATTAATATTTATGCATTTATGTTGTGTGTTTTTAATGTTGATAAATTGTTATGCAAAGGATATGATCCACTGCAATGATCAGAGGAAGAAAAATGATGTTGTCAATAGCAGCGGTAGGTTATCTGAAACAAAGACTCCCTGCAGCCATAGTTAACATACAGCTGAGTTCCTGAACACAGAGACATAACAGTGCTTATCACTCCAACCCACTGAGGAATCTATAAATCTTCAGTGTATCACAGGAATATGATAGCCATAATGCTGATAACGAGACCCCAGCCTTTGAAAAACATCCATTATGTATAAAAATGAATGAACCAAAGAAGCGTTGAAAAAAAATCCCCATTGACTATAATGGGACTGAATTTTTCAGGAAACCCAAAAATAAGACAGCTATCAATATTTACTGGTATTGGTATTCAGCTTATTTCGGGTTTACCAAAAAAAATCAGGCCGAAAAATCCCTAATTCTGAATCAGGACAGCATAGTCTGGTAGAAGAGCAGTATAGATACTATGGCTACCACGAAGGATATCAAAAATTCTTTGAAAGAAAAGTCAGCAGTGGTTCTCTAAGGACAACCAAGATTTCTGTTATTTGCTGTTCTTGCTCCCCAGCACCCCTTACAGCCACACAATGTTGTTGATTGAATGCAAAACAGCCAGCAACAACTGCAAATATATAAACAACAGTCGTCGAAACTCTGTAGAATCCATGAAAGCATGTAGTTTTGGAGGAAAAATGAAGACGGGAAATAATGGTACAGTGTCATGACATATCTGCGCTAATTGGGTGTACGGCTCTGCTGATGTCAATGAAAAAAGAGGCAGGAATTCTTGCTTGTTGCTGAACCGAACCACCTGTGTAGATGAGAAACCCAAGATGTTAATTTCAGTGGCACAGTATCCACCAATACGTGGATCATTTGTGTTAAATCTGCATGCATCTCATACTAAAAATGTAGCAACTGGATTGTGGGAAATAGCTCCAGCATGCAACTGGGCGCCAAGAAAAGACTTTACACTTTACTAGACAAAAATGCTGTTAATATCACTGGAGCTTATCAGAATGCTTAGGTAGCTCTCCCTGAAGTTCACTCTCAAAGAGAGAGCTCCAGTGAAGCAGATCATCTTTAGAGAAGCAAATTGGATGCTCTGTACACAGTCTCTCTTCCAGTAACGCCAGGGAAAAATAAACATGGAATTTTGAAATGGAGACGTTAAAGATCTACACATGCTGTTCCCTTTTCTTGCTATGATGACAGCAAAAACAATTATTAAAATGCTTACATTTTACTTTACAGCAATTCAAATAATGTTTGCTTCTAAGTAACTCTTTACTTGGTCAGTTAACCTAATGATCAAACTACACAGTATGATTTTTTTAACTGGCCTTGGTTCGCTTTCCCTACAGTCTCACAGCAACTGCGGGAAATGGTGTTTTAAAAGTCTGCAGAAGCTCAATTCAGCTCAGTATCATAGTATGGAGGGGGGGCTTCTTCTTTCCCCTCCACACCATTTTCCCAAGCCAACATAGCTGGCGAGGGGGGGGGGATTATCTATCCCCTTTTGGAGCTATCCAGAACCTAGATCTGGCTTATTTTAAAAATTGTTTAATATGGCTCTGAGATTAAAAAAAAAGAGAGATTTAAATTTGGTTAACGAACAAAGACTGAATAACAGCCTTTGGAGTTGAATGACACCCCCTAGGAGTAGCATAAATGTTCTGGAACTGGAATGACAACCCACCTAGAGTGGAATGCTGGTCCCTTGGACCATATAAACTGCTCTGGGACTGGAATGACAGCCCCCAGAGCACTGATTCCAGCCCCAGGGGCCTTCACTCCATCCTGGGGGGCAGTCATTTCAATCCCAGAGCATTTTATCTGGGCCCAGGAACCATCATTCCACTCCCAGGGACAATCATTCAAGTCAGGAGATGGTCATTCTAGGCCTAAGGCAGGTTTCTTCAATTCCATTTTGCATTTCAATTGCAACTTTTATGTGCTGTAACATATTTCAATGCATTCTATGCAAGTCAGTTGGCATCCTTGACTCCCATTATATCCAGTGGATCTTCAGATCTCTCCAATTGTTCCCTATAGGCATTAATGTTATTCATTTTTGTACATCCCCCAGACTGACAGAAAGGGTTGGGGGGTGCAAAGGAAGCCAGTTTTACTGTGTGTGTGTGGGGGGGGGGGGGAAACACATCACAACAAGGAAGGAGAGCAAATGCAGAATTTTCAGTGGAAAGGTAAAACAAATTTTAATGTCAATCAGTCATAGCAAAAGTAGGAAAGTGCAGACAGGTTTTTTAGCTTGTTTTTAATGTCATGGCCAGCTGGAGCGCTATTGCTCAGCTGCTGCTTGACTGCCATTCTAGGAATCGGTGGAGAGCACTGAGTCTGTGCGGAGAGGCATCTACTTCAGGGGTCTGTAAAATTTGCCCCCTGTATCCAGTTCACTTGAAAATTGGGGAAGCGTGAGATTTGAGGGAGAAGTATGTTCTATGCAAATTTGGTGCCATTATCTTTATAAACAGCTGCCCCATACCCTTATATGCATTGCCTATTGAAAATAATGGTCCTAAACTCTGAAACCACATGGATTTGAATCCCAAATCAGTAATGTTCTAACCCAAAATAAGCAATCGTGCTAAAATCCATGCCCCCAAGCCTGGATCTGAAGTAATAATGATTTTTTTCTCAGTGCACACCCCTACTGTTAGGCATGGCTGGACTAAATGTAATGAGAAAACACACAGTTCAAATAATTGTGGTTCTGTTGCTTCCAAATCCTGATCCAAAAATTCTGGTGGCTGTTCCAAAATCTGCCTTGTTTTTGATGAATCTATTTACAAACCAGCTATCAAAGCCACATGTTTATAAAGCTAAATTCACAACGAACTTGTCCTAATATGTATTATAAACAGAGTCCATCTCATTATACTGTTATTCTAGGCATTATCCATGTGAACTAAAGCTGTCCCATTTCTGCATCTTATTCCTAATCCTGTGAGCGCCTCTGCCCACACAGCAAGTCAATGAATCACCAAAGTAATGCTTCAGACTCCAATGGACTTATATGAAAGTCTGCTCTATTGTATCCAATATGAACGTATTTGGAGTTCTGTTATTAATGTGCATAGCACATGAGTGAATGCAGTGCAGATATACCCAATGGCCTCTCCATTGCTGCTGATTCATTCTACTCCATTTGTCTTTTAGATGCCAGTTGCCTGAAACATTGTAGATGAGTAAGCCATGAAAAAGGTCCTTGGCTATTGGGTGGTGCTTGACAAACTCACCACCACCACCATCATTTCCATCTTGTAACTTCATAGAATCATAGAATAAAATCATAGAGTTAGGACCACCAGGGTCATCTAGTCCAACCCCCTGAACAATGCAGGAAATTCACAACTACCTCCTCCACACACACCCAATGACCCAGAAGATGGCCAAGATGCCCTCCCTCTCATGATCATAGAATCAGCATTGCTGACAGATGGCCATCTAACCGCCTCTTAAAAACCTCCAAGGAAGGAGAGTTTACCACCTCCCAAGGAAGCCTGTTCCACTGAGGAACCGCTCTAACTGTTAGAAAATTCTTCCTAATGTCCAGACGGAAACTCTTTTGATTTAATTTTAACCTGTTGGTTCTGGTCCGACCTTCTGGGGCAACAGAAAACAACTTGGCACCATCCTCTATATGACAGTCCTTCAAGTACTTGAAAATGGTTATCATATCACCTCTCAGTCTTCTCCTCTTCAGGCTAAATATACCCAGCTCCTTCAACCTTTCCTCATAAGATTTGGTCTCCTCATTCCTCATTCTCTTCTATGTGCTAGGTTTGTACATATTCTGCAGTCACAATAGACTGAGAAGGGTACAGTGCTATGAGCCTTTTAAAAATAATATATGTACACAGTTTCTGCTTGATAGAAACAGCTGTTCACATTCAAGGGTGTATGATACTGACAGAATACATTAAAAATGCTTTATAATTATTTTTGCTTTTGTGGGTAGCCCAGACCTGGATGGCCCAGGCTAGTCCCATCTCATCAGTTTTCAGAAGCTAAGCAGGATTGGCCCAGGTTAGTATTTGGATGGGAAACTACTAAGGAATTCCAGGGTCACTATGCTGTGGAAGACAATGACAAACCACCTCTGATTAGTCTCTTGCCCTGAAAACCCTACAGGGTCACCATAAGTCAGCTGCAGCTTGACAGCTCTTTATACATACACACTTGTGAGCAAGCACATTCCAGTTTCCCACATCCTCAGCATACAATCCCCTTTGGCTCCACCACACTCAATCCTGTACCTGCCTTTTTGCATGCTTTAGAGTATTGATGGTGCAATCCTATCCTAGAGTTGCCCACCTGCTCTGGTCAAGCACAGTATTACAACAGAGGGAAAAGATCCACGTTGGTGTAGCAATAACCTTGTGTTGACAGGATGCTACTGCCAGCAAAACCATAATATTCGGAGTACTACCAGTGCAAGGGGCAAAAATGGGCCACAGCAGGAACATGATGAGCAAAGGAGCAGAACTTACAAGAAAGCCTATGTGTAGTGGTTAAGAGCGGTGGTTTGGAGCAGTGGACTCCCCACTCCTCCACATGAGCAGCTGACTCTAACCTGGAGAACTGGGTTGGTTTCCTCACTCCTCCACATGAAGCCAGCTGGGTGATCTTGGGCAAGTCACAGCTCTCTTACAGCTCTCTCAGCCCCACCTACTTCACAGGGTGTCTGTTGTGGGGAGGTGATTGTAAGCCAGTTTGATTCTTCCTTAAATGGTAGAGAAAGTTGGCATATAAAAACTAATTCTGCTGCTGCTGCTGCTGCTAATGAGGGTTGAAGTACTCCCAAGAGACTGGAATGTTGAGCTGAGCTGAGTGTCAGTTAAAGGAGAAAGGGGTGGGAGAAGAAATCAGCCAGCCCCTGAAAGCTCAGAGAATTCTAAAGAAGGAGATTTGGGGGTCAGAGTAATATTTCCAAATTGCCCCCCAACAGCAATTTCTCATAGATCCCCAGCTCATAGTTAATTAATGCTAAGGAAAAGAAAGTTGGATTGGCTTGAAATCTTAAGATCTTAAGTAGCATCATTAAGGGAATGAAAACTAATTGTATTCTTTTGCCTTTTTGATGGAAAGTATACATGTCAAACAGTTGAGGAAGTAATCCACAATTGTGCATTATTGTAATATTGAAATGGAAGACAACATTCCTACTGGGACTTAGTTGCTGGAGCAGAAATTTTTTAATACCATGAGCAAGTATAAAATAAAGCTGAAGAAAAGACTGTTGTTCATTTCCTTAATCTTTATATTAAATCTTCCTCCCAAGGAACGGATGTAGTGTCAATTACAGCTCTATCAGAATATTCTCACATTTTTGTGGATAAGCCAAAGAATATGCAACTTATGGAAATACTGAGAAGTGCTTCAGAGACTGATGGAAGATACTCTCCTACCTGTGTTTTTTTCTTGGAGGCAAAAGGAGACTACTGTCACAAGAGAAAGGAGTAATCAGCAGAGAGTTTTCAGCAGTAGAAAAATATCACAAGAATTGTACAAACATATTAGCTACTGGGGCAGTCTTGAAATGGAAAGAATAATAATTAAAACTTTAATTTGGAGGCAAGATGCCTTAGATAGGGCTCACTTCCTCCATCTCTCCTTCCTTCACCCATATTATACAGAAAGTAAAGATTCCAATAATGCAAATAGTAAAAAAATGTTATTATAGAATGTTCCAAGCTGCCTTAAGAACTTTATAAATTTTTAAATACATAAAATACAGAGTAATCAGGAAACTAGAGGGTTCAGTAGCAGAAACTAGTACCAGAGGATTATAGAACAACACAACTCCAGTTATCAGTAGGATTATCAGAAGGTGGCCCTCACTCCATTAGGTTATTGTTTCATTGGTTGGTTCTGTCATCGGATTGCTAATGTACCTCATTATGATGTTAGACATGTATACATTGAACAATGAGGGGAATAAGATGGAACATTACAGAAACTTCAAAAGAAAGGTCCAGGTGAGACACCATTCTTTGAGAAATGCTAAGCAGCAACAACAGAAGAACAGGCTATTTACCCTGGGTTCAGCGCTGCTGGGAAGCAGGGTTTTCCTCGCCCCCTCAAGGTTGCCAGCTGTGGGTTGAGAATTACCTGGAGATTTTGGGGCAAAGCCTGAGGAAGGCGGGGTTTGGGGAGGGGAGGGACTTCAATGCCATATAGTCCAATTGTCAAAGGGGCCATTTTCTCCAGGTGAAATGATCTCTATATGCTGGAGTTCAGTTGTAATAGCAGGAGATCTCTAGTACCAACACGATGAACTGACTATACCTGTTGTGATCAACATGAATAATATGAAAATCTATGGAAGCGTAGCTGGAAAAGACTTCTAGTCTTATTAAACCTCAACATATGGCAACCAGCGCAACGCAAACAGCAACCAGCGCAACACAACGCTGAACAAACTGCTCCTAAAAGGACAACAATATAAATAATTAACAACTGGACATTTTATATTTACCAACTGAGGAAATTTATTTTTGAAACAGGACATCCTGTCTTGTTATTATGTCTATATCTTTGTCTTAAGTCATTCTTGTGGAGCAACAAGATTATATACTTATGTTTATTTTCTAACAGCCTGTATAATAAGTCTACTCAGAACTCTTGTGGAGCAACAAGATTGTATACTTGTATATATGTTCAAACAATTCCTATATGAATGCTGTGGAATAACAGGTTCAAAATAATATATAGACGTTATACTATTGGTTTTGGTTTAATTTATTTTTGCCATAGTAGCTGCAAAGGTTTGAGTACTTGGAGGGAGGCAACCCTCCCCTCCCTGCTTCTTCACAGCATCCACAGAGGATTGCTGGAAAACAATTTGAAACTGAAGAGACTGTAAGCATGAAGTGCCTATCTATACATAAAGAGGGGGAAGGCACTATTGCAGAGAGCTTGAAGTCTCAACTAGGGTTGTGCAAAAAAACATTTTTTTTCTGATAAATTTCGGGTTTATTGGACCCGATTTTTTTTCAGTATACCCAAAATATGCTGAATACCCATATCGGTAAATTTTGGTATTTGGCTTATTTTCAGGTTTACCAAATAATTCAGGCCCATTATAGTCTATGGGGATTTTGTCGAAGCTCCTGGGGGGCATTTTTGGAGGTAGAGTCCCAAAATTTGCAGCGTGACTGCAAGGGACTCTCCTTAGATGGTCATGAAAGTTTGGTGAACTTTGGGACAGAGGGTCCAATTTTATTGGCCCACAAAGGGGTCACCCCATCCTCCAGGCATTTTCTCCTCAAAAGGTCCCCAACTATGGGGCCCTAACAAAACCAGTCAAAAAAAAAGAAAGAAAAAGGGGAGAAAGCACAGAGCCATGCCTCTGAGCAAAGGCAAATAGCAGAACTCGAAAAGCTGAATATCTATTTGGCTTTTTTGGATCAGGTTTATCAATATGCACAACCCTAGTCCCGACCTGTGTGGAACCCATCACGTAGCTTACAGCTGTTTTGAATTCTATTGGACATTCCCCTTGGTTAAATGATGTGCAGACTATTCCATATTTGAAAGAGGAGGCAGTAGAGCAAACTTTTGGGGATTTGATAGGAAAAGTGGGGATTAAAGGTTGACCAAATAATTGGGAAGGGCTGTTAATTTAGTGCAAGCCCTGACAAGACAGCACGCTTGTATGTTGGAACGCACATGATTAGAATTAAAGCAAACACAATGGCAGCTCCAACACCAAGAAAAGGAAGCTGAAACTGGCCATTTACATATGGGTTAAGTCTTTCACTATTATTTTTTCGCAATGTGAATGTTTTCTTCAAAGAAATACATAACGATGTTTTTAAATTACACAACCATGATGTTGTCATAGTGATTTAATTAATAAAAATAACTGCAGGGTCTCCACCTATGCAAACAGCCTTTGGGGAATTCAGAACATCTAATTTAATAAAAGCACATGTTGCCATTTTTAAAAAATATATCCAGGAGGCATCGTTTATCTTGTCAGTAGGGAAAGGTTCCCTTCCAGGTAACTTAAACCCTCCTTTAGATAAAGTACTTATTAGGTTACAGCTGAGAATTAGCCATTGAGCCAGAGGGTGAAAATATTTTGTTTAATAGCAAGTTTATGGAATGTAGTTCTTGTATTGGCATAATCACTTTTTAAGGAGTGTCAGTTCAACACAGAAATGAAGTGTCTCCAGACCTTCCTGTTTCAATAGATCACATCCATCTTCTTTTACCGAAAAGTTCAATTTAGGAAGCATGCTGAACACTGAAGAATGTAGAGGTTCTTAATCCAATTTCTGTTCCTCTTAGCCATTCCTTGGGCAACTATTTTGCCATTTCCTCAGAAAAGGGCAGCGATTTTACTCAACTTATTCACATTTGAGGCTTTTTATAAAACAATGGTTTCTAATTGGTTTCTCATTATAGTCTGAAATACCTAACGTTGGTTAGTATCAAGAATGTGAAGGCTATACTAACATTATATCTTAGGAAAGGAAAGGCCAAAAATGTAGCAGATGGGCACTGTCCCCATTGTATTTGGTCTGACAAAGAGACAGGAACATTCAAGAATGCTTAAAGATAATATACTAGGAAGTACTTTTTTGATTACTAATTTGAAGAAGAAGAAGAATTGGTTTTATGCCCTGCTTTTGTCTACTTTAAGGAGTCTCAAAGTGGCTTACAATCACTATCCCTTCCTCTCCCCACAACAGGCACCTTGTGAGGTAGGTGGGGCAGAGAGAGTTTTGAGAGAACTGTGACTAGCCCAAGATCACCCAGCAGGCTTTATGTGCAGGAGTAGGGAATCAAACCTGGTTCTCCAGATTAGAGTCCGCCACTCTTATCCACTACACCATTCTAGCTCCAGAAGTCTATCTCTTGCCTAGCACCCATCTTCTGGCTATTGAACTTCATAACTTGGCCATAGTTCCGTGCTTGTTTCATCTACCACAGCATAACTAGTATAGTTATACTCTCAATCCCCAATATGATACCTGCAGTATACATTCCTAAATTCTTTATGGAAATAGCCATTGAGCCAAAGAGTCAAAATATTTTGTTGAATTGCAAACTGATAAAATGTATTTTGGTAGGTTTGCCACATATGCTTGAACCTCTTAATAATCTTTGAAGTAACCTCAGCATTTAAAAAAAAAAAAACAGTTTCACCATTCCTGGTTCTCATGTACTTATGGAATAATGAATGTGCCAAAACTCAAAGGGCTGTAGACATTTTTGGAATCAAAAGTGAAAATGAACTCCCACAGATAATAGCCATCAGTACGATCTGGTGGGCTCTGACCTAGATGGCCCAGGCTAGCCCAATCTCATCTCATCATGGAAGCTAAGCAGGATTGGCCCTGGTTAATACTTGCATGGGAGGACACCAAAGAAGTCCATGGTTGCTTTAAAAGAGATAGACATTGGCAAACAACATCTGATTGTCTCTTACCTTGAAAACCCTGTAGGGTCGCCATAAATCCACTGTGATTTGATGGTACATTCCACCACCACAATCTGGTGGAAGCTTTTCCTTCAAAAGACCCATTAAAAGAAACGGGATTTGCCAAAAGGATGTCTTATGGAACTCTCGTTCATTTCAACAAGACTTACTCAGAAGAAACCCCCTTGTGGATTGTCTTTGCTAATGGGTTGCTGAATATTATATTAATATAAACATTTTACCCCTTGGAGAGCCTTGGATTCAATGTTAAGTCTGAAATAGTCTTTGGGAATAAGAATCAAAGCAGTTTCAGTGTCCTTTACAAAAGAATCAACAGAAAATGGAAATGCATGTCATATGGTGAAAATATGTTAAACTTCAAAGAAAGGATTAGAACTCATTTTAAGAACTACAACAAGTTTCTGGTTTTTCTGAAGTTTAAACATCATGCCAGATTTAGCATTATAAAACATTCGTATGTCTCTCTGTTGAAGCTCATAAGGGGAAACAAAAAGAATGTTGCTGGCCTCCTCCCCCCTTGTTATCGGAGGGGGTGATCTGCTGTAATCCAGTTCCATAGTGGCAACTGGTTTATTTAAATGCCATCTTGCTGTTTATTTAGTATGATGTTATGTTTTTAACTGTGATGTTTTATGATTTTTATGAGATTTCAGAGGGTGTTATCTGCCCTGAGCCCGGATTGGTGGGGAATTGAGGGTGGGCTATAAATTCGAATAAATAAATAATAAGTAACTGTTTAGAAAAATAGAACATCTTAAAACATTCTCTGTTGCATCATGCAACCCTAAGAAGTAGCGGGCCCATCACTACTCTCTGGAGCTTGAAAACGAATGCCACCCAATTTTATTTAGCTTCTTTTAGTATTCATTTTCACTGTCAAAAAGAACCCAAGAGGTCCAAGCACCTAGTTATCTAAACTCATGTCTCCCTCCCCTTTCATTCTCCTAGCTCACCTCTCCCCCGCCCCTGGAACTATGGTTCTCCATGAATAACAGTGGCTTTCTTCATAGTTTTTGGAGCTCTTCTGTTTCCCACAATGTGGCTGGAAATTTATATAGTGCATTTTAAATCACAATCTCTGAAAAAAATTACTTTTAGGTAATTAACCTCGATTACAATAGATATAGCACAAAGTTCTATCCACTGCCACTGACTGGCTTAAATCAAAGCAGAGAGAATTGGATTGCAAAGCAACATGGAGTTTTCAAGTCAGATGTACTTTGTCAACTTTAGCTTTACTTCTCCTAAGGACCTTGAATTCATACCATTAATGATCAGGAGTACTTTGATTAAATCTAATTAGTGCCATTGATTGGGAAGAAATCAATTTTGAATCTATATCCTTCATCTTAACTAGCCACCGGATCTGGTTTCTTAAAGGGTAAGCATATGCTTCCTTTCCATTGCTATGACACTTATGATGCACAGTAGTCCAACGGCATACATATACAAACAAGTTACATGTATGTGGAGCAAGTTATAAATACACAAACATGTAATAATCCGAGAAGGCTGAATTAAGGGTTTTAGCAATCACTTTTTCCCTCAGCTACATGTGCAGCTATATGTCTATAAATTTGCTGAAGAAGAACATATTGAGAGTTATTGTCTACAATTAATTTTTCCATTTTCCTTATCTATTGCAGTACAAGGTTCAGTTATTCTCCTAGCTTTTCCTTATGGCCACAGAATGTTAATGTCTCCTTGAGGAGTGTTCTGCCAAAGACGCTTAATGACTATCTCAGTCTTTCTTGCTCCTGCTTCTAACAGGTGTCTGATTGATTCTGGCATAACACTCCTCCACTCACAAGACAAAAAGAAACAAGTATTTGATCTTTTCTTGTGAGGTACCATACATGGGCAGGAGTCAAGAGTTTTAAGGCGATCAGATTACTTCTGGTATACAGCCTTCTACACCTTTCTGCTATTGTTGTACTGGTGAAAAGTTTAGAATACTTGCAGAGCAATCCACAAGGGGGGGACTGAAGGGGGTTAGGAGCCAGTGTGACCCCTGCACCTGTGATAGTGCCACGAGTTCCAGCTAAAGTGGCACCAATGCCAGCACATGGCCACTTAAGCCGGTGACAGAGAGCCGCACAGCAGCACCATGCATGACTTCCGGCACAGCTGCAGGCGCAGCGTTTCCCCGGCGCAAGGGATCGCGTTGGCACCAAAGGGGGTGGTCCTGAGGGGAGGGTTGACTTTAGTCAGCTCCCTGAGCCCTTTGTCCCCGGGAATACCCCCTTTCTCCGGCATGAACGTGTTCTGGCAAAAAGGGGTGTAGCTTCATGAAACTGAATGGATCAGTTTCATGGTTTTTTTTTAGAAAATTCCATTTTTGGCTTGCTGCGCTGTCCCCGGGCCCACCCCAACTACCCCCCTGTCAGGTTTCAGCAAACTCACGGCATTGCAGGCAATAGAACTTGAACCCAGATAGAGCAGTGATTCAGAGATTTATTCACCCCCCCCCTCCAGGATTGCTCTATAAGCCAGTCTTTTCTTCCATTTAGGATTAGGGAAAATAAGAATGGAAATAATACTTCCTTACTATATTACCTATAGCTGTACTTACTAAATATATTGTAAGTCGACTACATCATCCAGATCTCAGATTTTGATATTTTCACTCAAGTGAATATTTGCATTTTAACACTCTTGGATAAAGATGGCTTTCAAAGAACTAAATATAATGCTTCATTATTTCGAAATCTCTCGCACTGAGATGTCAGGAAATCCATAAGGAAAATGCATCTTAAGCACATGCTCCAAACAAAGAGAATACTGTTTGTTTGTTTGTTTGCTTTGTTTTTTCCTGCCTAGTAAAATGAAGAGCCAACTTCCAGGAAGTTCAGTCACACTTCTGGCTTTACTAGAGGGCTTTTCAAACATGTCTCAAATGTGCTCATATGGGTGGTCTACCTACCACAGGATTTCCAGCAGCAAGATGTTTTGTTTACTACTGCAAATATGATAACTAAGTATGTGTACGGGCACAAAACAGACTTTATTTGTGTTAGGAAGATGGAGGAAAATAATGAACCATAACCAAATTGTCCGCCTAGTGCAAAACAGAGCGCTCCTTTGCAAGTCTAAAAAGTGTTTTAGTTAAGCTAGGTTATTTTCTGTGGAAAGACAGATGCTGACTAGTAATTATTCTTTTGAATAAAGGATCATTGAGTGATCCTTAATCTTAAGATTTAAAAAAGACATAGCCATATGTAGGCAAATGTAGTCAAATTAATGTCAGACTAAGAGAACAGGGAACAGCACTGAAAATTTTAAAATAACAAAAAATGGAAGAAACTATGAATGCTACAGAGGCAGACAGTATCGCTGATTATTTTGAGATAGTACACAACAATGCTGGGTGTGTGCCAGTTTTAGGTAGGGTTGCCAGGTACCTCTTCACCTCCGGCAGGAGGTTTTTAGGGCGGAGCCTGGGTAGGGTGGGATTTGGGGAGGAACTTCAATGCCATAGAGTCCAATTGCCAAAGCAGCCATTTTCTCTAGGTGAACTGATCAGCTGGAGATTAGTTGTAATAGCAGGAGATCTCCAGCTAGTACATGGAGGCTGGCAACTCTAGTTTTAGGGCACTTTTCAACTCATGTTTTGCTGTGTGGGCTCTTATTAAGATTCTTCTTTGGGGTGGGTGGGGAAGGACTGTTTAAACCTTCTTACAGCACAGGACAGGTAAGGTCTTACCATAAATGAGTACTGTAGTGATTATGCAATCTTTTTCTTTCAAAATGTCACCACATAGGGACTCTCATCAAGGAAGGCCTAGACATAGGTATTTCTCTTCTTAAATGTGTATTCTTCTTAAATGTATTATACAGCAAATCAAAACAGTTTCTGTCATTCAAATCACAGTAATGGAGATGGAAGTATAAGAAACAGAACTTTCCATAGCAACAACGGTCCTCCATTTGCAATCCTGGTCCAAAATGTTCCAATTCAGGATGAACTTTCTTCCATGAAGCATAAAGAATTCAAATCCAAACTTTCTAGGCCTACAGAGAAGCCCTGTTTTTAAAAAAGTATGATATAAAAGAAGATACCAAAAGCAGATAGAGGGGAAGATTTATTTGAACCATTCCTTTGCTTTGACCATTAACCAGAATGGCTCTTTTGCCTTTAAGCAGCAACTAACTCAGAAGAAAAGGCTGCTTCTCTATGATAGTGCCATCAGAGAAGACCAAACTTACTGAGCATGTCCTGCAATACTATACTCCTCCCCATTCTTCTGTTTCCTTCTTCACATTTAAAAAGTTGCATTCATATTTCTTCATTAATAAATTTAAAGAAGTACAGTATGGCTTCCCAGAAATAATATTTCCATTGATACACTGTCATTGTCTTAGAGCAGGGGTGTCAAACTCAATTGTTACGAGGGCTGGATATGATATAAATGTCACTTGGTCAGGCCGGGGCTTGCCAACTTGGAAGGCTTTAAGAGGACATGTTCATGGAGGAGAGGAGTATTCATGGCTACTAGTAAAAATGGATAGTAGTCATGATGCATGCCTATTCTGTCCAGGATCAGATGAGCATGCCTATTATATTAGGTGCTTTGGAACCCAGGCAGGACAATGCTGCTGCAGTTGTCTTGTTTGTGGGCTTCCTAGAGGCATCTGGTTGGCCACTGTGTGAACAGACTGCTGGACTTGATGGACCTTGGCCTGATCCAGCATGGCCTTTCTTATGTTCTTATGCCTCACGAGCCCAGATCGAGAGTGGGGGGGGCTGTCTCAGCTGGCTCGTGGGCCTGATAAGAGCTCTCAAGGGGCTGGATCCACCCCCTGAGCCATAGGTTTGACACCCCCAGTCTTAGAGCATCATGCTATTGATTCCTGTTTATAGTATTATACTCAGGGTAGCAAGCTCCCCTGTGGGGGTGAGGCATCCCCTGCACCCAACACCTCTGTCCTACCAGGACAAAAAAATTTTAAATAGTCATCAGGCCAATGGCATGATGTCACTTTCAGGGGAAACCTGGACGTGACATCAGCCCTTTTTAGGAATCATCGGAACCTCTGTGTTAAATTCATAGAGTTTTCAGTGATTCTTAGAGAGGACTGCCATAACTTCCGGGTGACATTTTGCACACTGAAATATTCTCCGTGACTAAGGTATTTTTATTGCATCAAGTCTTTAAATGTTACTATGTATATTTAAGTTTGCAAATCACTATCAATACTTACTAAACAAAGGGGAACAGCCGTGAAGTGCAAATTGCCAGATGCAGATCTTTTGATTAAAGTCAAGATTAAATATAGATATATCCTACTGTGGGAAAGTTGAAGTGGTTGTTATAAGAAGACCCCAGAAAATCTAAAAATGAGAGAATTTAATCCAACTTCCTCTTTTTCGTAAACTATCAGCGCAGCACATGCCATCTGGCTCCAAGACACCCATATTCAGCTCAGGAGAAGTTTAATCTCTTGTAGTTCCTGTACACACCATTCAAAAACTTAAAAATACTTCTATACATGTCACTTTGTATGTGTTAGCTGATCCAGTTGAAATGTACACAATAATGAATTTGGCGGAATATTTATACAACTGAAATGTGGTGAAAAGTTCAAGCAACCTCCAAGCCTCTCTAAATATGGAAGTACCTGCCAAACCTTTGACAGCAGAATACTATTGCAGACTATATTCAGTGTTAAAGATAAATGCCTTATCTTAGGTGGATAATAGTTTGCTATCATTATTCCACATGTCTCCTTTTTTCTTTTCTCCTACCCTCCACCCATCTCTGAAACAGTGTAGTTGCCTTGTAAGAAGAAACATAACTGGATCAAAAAGATAGTTTTGTAAGGAAAAATGTTGTGAAAGGGGGGGGGGAAGTTCGTTGGTTAGATTATAGAATTTGGCTTGCCAGACCCCCACCAAGGGTGGGGAATCCCTTGCTTTGGGGGGCCCTGGAGCCATACAGCTGGCCAGTGGTGGTCTTACCAGTAGGATTGCCAACCTCCAGTCAGTAGCTGGAGATCTCCTGCTGTTACAACTGATCTCCAGCCAATAGAGATCAGTTCACCTGGATGAAATAGCCGCTTTGGCAATTGGACTCTATGGCATTGGAGTCCCTCCCCAAACCCAGCCCCCTTCAGGCTCCACCCCAAAAACCTCCCACTGGTGGTGAAGAGGGACCTGGCAACCCTATCTCATGGCTGTAGGACCCCAGGGTTCAATATTAAATAACATATGTGTCTATTTTAGCCTTGCCAAACCTCTCACTTTACTTATAGCAGGAGGCCTCCCACTGGCAAACTCTGTTGCCCACTGCTGCTCCGAAACCAGGGATGCCACTAACATTGCTACATCATGTTTGAGTTAAACCCAAAAGTGGCAAAGTTAGCTCTAGTCTGCAGCTGTGGACAAGTTTACATTGGGACCACAAAACGCAGCATACAAACAAGGATAAAAGAACATGAAAGATACTGCAGACTTGGCCAACCTGAGAAATCAGCAGTGGCTGAACATGGACTGACGCAAACAGGACACAGGGTCTTATTCCAAGACACTGAAAGACTGGACAATTCTACCAACTATTTTGTCAGATTACACAGAGAAGCCATTGAAATTCAGAAACATCAGCACAACTTTAACAGAAAAGAAGAGAGTTTAAGAATGAATAAGGCTTGGCTTCCTGTCCTGAAAACCTCCAGACTAACAATTACAGTCCACAATAGCCATGCGGATTAGCTTTGGATTCACACATTAACAGATCACTTCAGGATACAATGGTTCCATATTAACATACCACCCCCTCATTAGCACATTCTCTTGATACTTACAGGACAATGATTAGCACATTACCTTTGCTACTTTTTGCAGGACAATGATTCAGCTCAAACCCTACCCCTTTCTGACTATATATTACTCTTCCTACACACTTGACACTGAGAGACACTGTCCTTCAGTGTTACTCCTCTGAAGATGCCTGTCACAGCTGCTGGCGAAACGTCAGGAAAGAAAATACCAAGACCACGGTCACACAGCCCGGATAACCTACAAGAACCAATGAACTCTGACCGTGAAAGCCTTCGACAATATTTAGCTCTAGGAATCATCCAAAACTCTATAGTTAAATGATAGAGGTTCTGGTGATTCCTAGAGCTACCAACTGCCACTTCTGGGTTGTACCTGGAAGTGATGTTGGCAACGTAACTTCTCATGTCCCCACTTGCCTTCCTACAAGTTGCCAAGGTTGGCCTGACAACCCTAGTCTATTTCAGAATAATATAGGTTTAGTAAAGCCTCTCATCTCAGCAAATATTTTCTATTTCTATTTTGTATCAGGCGGAGAGAGGGAGAAACTGGTTGAGCTCAAGATCAAAATTTTCCTGACCTGCCCTTTACTACATGTCCTGTCACTAAAATTGGCTGCAGCTGGCATGGGACCTGCCCAATCTCAGAGCTTCATGAAAGACAGCAGAAGAAATAGAATAGGGAGAAGGAGTTGAGGGCAAGCCTACCAGGTGGTATTCACAGCTATAATTTTCTTCCCATGTGAACATGTGTTCGCAGTTGTAAAGAGATGCTGAGCAATTGCACATGTGAGACATCTTCTCTTTTAACATCCTCAGTTGTGTTCAAAGGATTTTGGTTGTTGTTGTTGAAAAACACCCCCCTTGACCATGGAATTGTTGGCCTTTTGTTTATACTTAAGTGGATGCTGCTTCATGCTAAAATCTAATTAGTAGCACTTGTGCAGACTCGACTCCTTAGTTGAGCCAATGTGCGGGGGGGGGAATCCCCCTCTAACCTCTTTTCCGTTGCCTGAAATGGCCTTTGGAGTTCCTGCCTCCAAACAGGATGAGAAGAGGCAAAACTGTCAATTGAGCCCCTTCCGACTGCAGGCTGTTATTAGGAAGGCCGCTCGATCTCCTGACCACAATTAGCTTATATCTACTCTGAGCTCTACTCTTTCTCAAAAGAGGTGCCTCACAGCCAGCCACAGCCTCTGACTAGGAACCACGCCTCCCTGATACGTACGAGCTAATGGTTAACTTTGTTCATTTGTAAAGGAAGGGGATACTTTCTGAGTCCACTTTTCGTTAATATGTCATGCATTCTACAGTTAAGGCTAGCCTGGGCACTGGAAGTATGTAATGAGTGTCAACACAAATGGGACTCTGAGAAATCAGTGACTGTATCTTGCTGACATTTAAAAAAAAATCTAGTAGCTGTTGGGTGGGACACCGATTTGGATTGGGGCCACAGTATGGGCACTTATTCCTTTATCCAACACAATTTTGCTAAGTTAAACCAACACAGTAATTAGCCCTGGAAAGGAAAAAAGCCAGCATGGTACAGTGGTTAAAATGTCAGACTTGGACCTGCGGCATAGTGAAAGTAGGCATGGTATAGTGGTTAGAGTCTTGAACTAGGACCCAGGACAACTAGGTTGGAATCCCACTCTGCCAAGGAAGTGTTGTGGGTGACTTTGAGCCATGACTATTCTCTCAGCCTCACCTACCTCATAGGGTTGTGGTTACTGTGAGTAGAAAGTGCAGGTGAAGAAAATGATGTGATTAGCTACTTTGGATCCCCATGGGAAGAAAAACGGGGTATAAATAAAATAAAAAACTATTAAAAAGGCACCTTCTCCTGGTTTTGTTTCTAGAGATAACATCACTGGATAGGGTTGCCAGGTTATCCTTTTGCCCCTGCTGATGATCGAATGAGCAGTGGGTACAAAAAGTGGGGGGGGTGGGAGAGAACAGCATCATACAATGTTGTTATGTCATTTCTGGTTGAAAATCCAGAAGTGACATCACAGCATCGCACAACGCTCTAAGAATTTCCCACATCTCTATGGTTTTTGCCATAGTGATCTGACAAACTCCTAGAGCATTGCATGCCACTGTGGTGTCACTTCTGGGTTTTCAACTGGAAATGCTATCGTGACATCATGCAATGCTGTTCACACCAGTCTCCTCCCCCCCTCCCTTCCCCAGGCTCCCACCAATTGCCAGCCATGGACTGGCAACCTTTCTGAGCGGAAATTTCAGTTGATGAACTGGTTGAAAGAAAGCTGAACCAGGGGCCTATGTAGAAGGTTTAGCTTTGTAGAAGTGCTGGAACTATCCAGCACAGATCTCCCAGTTGCACCTGTTTTGACCCTGAGGCTCAGCACTAAGGTGAATCCCTCAGCACATTCCACACCAGCGTGCAGAAGCTGTTGTGAACCCTCTCGGGCTGGACTTGGGAACAGGTACCTCAGATGATAACCAGGAAGAGGCAGTGACCACTCGGGGGGAAGACCAGGAGGCTCAAGGGACACCTGACACCCCTGGACCTGCTCCATGTAATGCTGCCAACATGCCAGATGTGAGGGCAGCCAGTCTCCTGCCTTTGGGGCCAGATCCTGGACTACCAGTCCCTGAGTTCTTCCCCCACCTGGCGAGGGCAACACAGCTGGTGGGCCTGCAAGGCGGGCCTGCAAGGAGGCAATTCAGTGACAAACAAGTGCCAGGCTGGCAGCTGGCATTCTAGCTACTATGCCAATTCTGCTTTGCAGGGTTGAGGTTCAGTCAAGCCCTGGCCAGATGAAGCCCAGGAACAACTGGGCCTCTTGTTCTCCAGGATTCTTGAACCCCGGGCAAAGCAGGGAGCCTTGCTGATTCAGCCAGTTTCTATGGTTAGTTTACTTCTATGCTTGAGACTGGATCCAATACCCAGCTATTGACGCTGCTTCATGCTCTTGTCATCGGAGCCAGACCAGAAATAGATTTATTCCAAATTCAAAAAGACAACACAATTCATCTTAACAAGGCTAATGCCTTTCAGGCTACAGAGGGCCCTTCATAAGGAAAATCTATAATTAACAGCTAGGCAAGCCTTGAGAAAATATAAATTCCATACTTCATAGCAGTTATAATTAAAACCATATTTGTCTCTCTCTGAAAGGCCAACCACAAAATAAACAAAAACAAAATAAAAGTGTTAATAAAGTTGACCAATTGAGACATCTTTCAGTCAGAAGTGCTTAAACAACTAGGTCTGCTTTACTGAAAGACTATGTAGGGCTACATAGTTTAGTTTCCCATTTAGGACCAGTTCACATATTGCCCCGTTCCCCCTCTGCTGAGGGCTGGGGTGGGGACAGGGCAGAGACAGGCCCTTTCCAGGGCTGTTTGTGCTTCCCAGTCCACCCCCAAATCTGGGTACGCCTCTCCATCAGGATTATTAACCCCATGGTGGGGGCTCAAATTCTCAGAATTAGGAATTTTGTGATGAACATGTTCGACAGTTGAACATACAATGATCAACGGTGTTGAGCAGACATGAGCTAATCACCCAGCCTGTTCGTTTCATGCCAAACAGCTACAAATGCCTGCAAAGCAGGTTTGCATCACGTTTTTGCAAACGTGGACATGTGCAAAGAATGCTGCCAATTCAAAACAATTATCACCCATGAACATCCCTAGGGACTACTTAGACAAACAGTGGAGTGTTGGGTTTTATTAAAACACAGCATTTATTTATGACTGATTTATGATTTGTGACTGATCTCTAATGGTCTAATTGAGCACTTTCTTGCTGAACAGAACAGTTGCACAGCAAGAATAGAGGGCGGTAGAATTCAATTGTGTTCTATGAGAATGCGTGCACACAAAAAGGCAAATGCACCCTACAGCAAGGTTAGGAAGAAATATGGTGAAGCAACCATCTCAAGAGTCACATCGAACTGGTCTACAAACCCGTGAACAGATTGTGACCTGAACGGGCGGGTGTTCAAACTTCCTTACCTGGAATTAAATCTGATCTCCAGATTACAGAGATCAGTTTCCCTGGAGGAAATGTCAAGTTTAAAGGGCAAACTCTATAGCATCTCATCCTCCCTGAGTTTCCCTCTCTTTTCCAAACGCCTTCATCCCTAGGCATCACTTCTATATCTCTAGGAATTCCAAGTGCCCATTTGGTCCATTAGCTGGCCTAGATTCCCAGCTTTCTTGTTTTGTTTTTTGTTTTTTAAAAACAAGTCTCTTCATCTCAGATCAAGAGACAGAAGGCAAAATGTGCAGAGTATGTTCTGCATAATTTCTCCAGTTAAAAGGTGCCCATTCTGCCTTCCCTTTGTTCCCTGCCAGTGAGAGAAGTCACAGCTGTGATTGACAGATTTTGCTTCCTGCAACAAGTGATAGCTCCATTTGTGTTTTTTACTTCTTAGACTTTAATGGGTTCTAAAAGTAAGTAATTTTATGCAAAAGTATCCCATGCCTTCTTGTCATTTTGCAAATTTTTTAAAAAAAAAACCAACAGTAATTTGTCTTTAAAAGTATAAAAGGGAAGTCTTTATCACTCTTTTCCCCAGCTATATCTGTAAGGTTAAAAGCAGCAGAAAAACAAAGAGATCTTTATGTTTTCAAAACTTTTTTTTTAAAGGTATTCTAGCAGGTAAAACCGTGCCTAAATGGGTGGCATTATGTAGCGGATGCAGGGCATGTAAATAGTCCTTATACTTCTCCTTTGAAATATCTTAAGGAAAAATAAGGAAGATAAAAGTCTTCTGTGTACATGGATATTTTCATCTTTGTGCTATTGCTTGGTTCTAGTAAAAGGTTTTTTTAAAAAAAATCAAAATGAGCATGGCATGGCATGGCATGGCATGACTTTTGTGTGTGTGTGTGTGTGTTGAGTCCCAAGATGGGCACTTTCTAGTCCCGTTCACAAGTTATAGTGAATGTAGCTACATCCTGAATGTGCATGTGTTTGTAAGAAGAGACGGTTCCTGGTTAGCCGGAAGCCTCATTTGCCGCCCGGGCCGGGGAGAAACGAAAGTTAAAAATGTGCGTTGGCTCACTTAGGCTCAGTGCTGTTAAACCCTGAGGCTGCCTCATGCTGGGGCCATCTGAGCCAGGAGGCTCCGTTTCAGCCAATGGGCTGCCTCCCTGGAATTTGAAAGGACCAGTGGGGAGGCAGCTTGGGTGAGTGTGGGCGGGGCTTGGGGCGAGGATCAGGAGGCAGAGGTTTTCACTCTGGTCCTCCCTTCCCCTTTATAATTGGGGATGTGGCTGCAGGGAGCTCAGTCCCTCTCCTGCTTTGTCCCACCCATCCCACCCTAGGGTTGAAGTTATTGTGGTTCTTATTGTCACAGCTTAGGTGGTCGGGCATGGGAGCTGGAATCAGTTTGCTGGGGGAAGTGGCTTGCATGCCCCTTTCCTCAGGACAGGGGACCCCAATAAGGGGTTTTGGAGTAAGATGCTAAAGGGGATAGGACCAGATCGATGGTCAGGTAGCCTCTTCTATAAGTGGAGTGGGTAAGACCTAGTGGTCAACGTCCTGGTTCTACCTGAATAGCACCATCCCTTCCCCTTGGTTACCCACAGCGGGATCGCTGTGGGTGGGATAGTACATCCTGCCGCATTGGGGTCAGCTGATGTACCTGATTCTGCCCCCATGCTGCACCAAGGCTATCGTAGATGTTGCCATTAAGCTGTGGCCGCTTAATTTTCCAAATAAAGTTAATAAGTTCTCATTCCAAAAGTTAGAATTATAATGATTTATTAAATGTTAATGAAAGTTTGAAAGGTTAATATTCGATGTGTTAGTAATATTTGACTGAAGGGTTCTCCGGGTTGGTCCTGGGACGGCAAACAGCCACCGTGGGTTCACTTTACAAATGAAACTGGGGCCAGTACCTGAAAGAATGTAGGGTTCGTATCACAAGTTCAGCTGTACATGTGTTACCCCACATATGTTTAAAGAAGAATCAGATGTACACTGTACATAGGCTTTTATGTAAAGGATGACAAGGATGGAGACAATGATCCCCGATGTCATATTTGTAAGTGCAACTCATATGTGGAGAAATCATTTCCATTATTGTAAGTCTGATATTTGACTTTGGAAGCTGTGGAGGTTGGGGACAAGTTAACCTACCCTTCATCTAAAAATCTAAATAAAGAAACAGGTTTGCAATCATTTTCTTTCTACACAGCCCAGTGTCAAACATTTATTCGTTGGCCGGGATTTAGTAATATACTCTGAATGCCCACAAAACCTTTGAGGACTACAGTAGCTTTCCTGCACAATAGGCATCTCTTCCTTCCAATTATATATTAAATACTCTAAGGAAAGAGTATTATTCCTATTACTTGATGATATTCCACATATTGATATTCCTATCCCAGTCAAATTCTATTCCTATTTTGCAATGAGTTGTGGGAGCACAGCCTGCGGTTGGTAAGGAATCTGAGTAGCATTTCTGGAGTTTCAGTTAATAAGCTGAGGTTACTGATACTTTTTTTGGTAGTCAGTTTCTTCATTGTTTGTAGAAGCTTAGAATCAATACTGCTACAAGTTGTTGAAAGTCTGTTTGCCAGTTCCAATCCGCAGTCAGACATTTAACCAACTGTTCACCTGTTTTTAAACAGTTTGATTGTGCAAAAAAGGTGATTGCATATGCACTATCACATATGACTAGTTTTTCAGTTTCTCTTTTCAGGTCTGCTGAGAGCCACCATGGGCTCCCAGATAAAAATTCATCTCCCCATGACTGTGATCCAAACCAAGTACCATAACAAAACAAATCACTTGGCTTGCTGTTACCATACATCTCTAATAATAAAGGATCTGCCTGGCTGGCATAACTCAACAGAAAATATAGCTAGGAGTCTCAAAATTGCCCACCAGCTTCAGAATGATCACAGAAGTTCCAGTGCCAAACATGAAGAGAATCAGAATAATTTGGCCCAGGTTACTTCCACACCCCCACTCCCTGTGCTATTTGCAATGGAAGCTAAAGTTCTCTGTGGCGGGCATAAGAGAGTCTATCTCTTATAAACTTGAGTGGGGTGGGGACACAGGAAGTTGAGGGGCAGGGCTTGACTGGCCTTGGGAGGATATGAGGCCAGTTGGGAGCAGAGGCCGGGAAGGAGAGCCACGGTTTGCTGAGACTGTGACTGCCTAGCACCCTGGCATCCACCGAGAGAGAGTCAAGCTCAAACTCCCCATCGGACTGGTCTGAGGCCGAGGGAGCTCCCCCTGCCCAGGCCATTGCCAGCAAGGAGGGTTTAGCCAGACCAAGGGCAGAACTAACGTCCAGCAGGCATCAAGAGATATTTCTTTCAAAGATTTCCGGTGTAATTACTAGTCATCTTCATTTTAGGCAGAAAAGTTTAGAGGAACACCAAAACCTCCTCCATCTCTTGTATGCAGCATCTCGAGTTGTGCAATCCAGTATGTCAACAGGATGCGGCATGTGAACATCTGGAGACCTTTCTGACGCCCTGTAATTTCCTCTGCCTGTTTCTAATGTCATTTATTGTAAACCACTACCCTTTTAATGGTTTTCCTTTATCAGGCAAAATATCAGGGTCAGGGGTAGGAGCTAGACTTTCAATCAGAGCAATTGACTCTTTGGCTACCAAAAGTCCAGGGGCCTGACCTTTGTTGGTAAACCTTTCTTTCCGCCTGCTTAGCAAAGCAATCTCAGTCCCTTCTCGGGCATTTATTAGCAGCCGGTGTGTTTGCTAAAGCCAATGACGAAAACGGTTTCACATGTTAGATACTCATAAAAGAATACAGAACAAACAGCGGAGATTATTTGGGTAGATGTTGTCAGTTTGTGCTTTCCTCCTTCAGTTGGAGTTTCTCTTCTGCATGCCTCTCTAGGTAGGCTGTTTTTCTCATTGCGAGACTACAGAGGGCAGCATTGATGAGCTGTCAGAATTCAGTCGTACTGACCAAGATTGACTGGCGTGATAAAGACAGACCTCCTCATCTCCGTATTTGCTGAAAGATTCCACAAAGACAAACTTGATCTATGAACCCACATGACTGAAGTTCATAGCATGCTGATTTTTTTTCTAAAAAAGTTATCTACGTGTAAATTATGCTTTTAAAACTTCTTAGACTTTTCATCCTTGAGCAGAAACCCATTTTTTAAACATTATAGAAAAAAGAATAAAATGTAAGGGCAATTAGGTTTCATTTTTAATTATGGAAAGACTCCGGAATAAAGGAATATATGATGTACCCTGAGGCTGCCTGCATATTTTACTCTCATGTTACTTCTAATTTAGCTATTGAAATGCAGGGAAGGAATTCTTGCATGGAAGAACATGGAGAGCCTATCTCAGTCCACCATACAGTTGGATCTGCCCCATAGAACAAGAAGTGCCTTTCATTCAGGTGTGTTTATGATGGGGCAAACCCGACCAGATGTTAAGGCTGCTTTGTATTTTAAAGCAAGGGTATAATCAGTTCTGTTACTCAACTGGAAAGGATTCCTGGCTTCTGCCTCCTTGCTGTAGTGTTCTATCCTATATGAAACCACATTGGTATAAAATGATTGGATCCAAACCAATCATGCCATTACCCCTGAGATTTTTTATTTAAATGCAAGAAATAGTAATTTGGTGATTGAATTAAGTTTATTTTGTATGCAGGGATGTCGTTTATTCATGTGGATTACAACAAGGGGGGCTGTCAGGATTTGCAGGGGAGGGGAACACCCATTTTCTTTTCCTACTCACTGCCAGCTCCTGCACTGCCAGCTCCCTCCACATTCCAGCTCACTTCCACCAGATCCAGTTTGCTCCTCTCCTAGGGTTGCCAATCTCCAGTTGGAGCTTGGCTTTCTCCTGGAATTACAACTGATCTTCAGACTAGATATAATTCCCCCTGGAGGAAATGGCAGCTTCAGAATGTGGACTGTGTTGAATCCTGGCTGAGCCCCCCTACAGAAATGCTGTGTGATCTCCATTGGGGTGGTAGTGGTTGTGGTGGTTGTCTGGTGTGTACATGCTGGAGCGGTGGAGTCTGATCTGGAGAACCGGGTTGGATTCCCCCACTCCTCCACATGAGAGGCAGAGGCTAATCTGGTGAACTGGATTTGTTTCCCCACTCCTACACATGAAGCCAGCTAGGTGACCTTGGGCTAGTCACACTATCTCAGCCCCACCTACCTCACAGGTGTCTGCTGTGGGGAAGGGAAGGGAAGGTGATTGTAAGCCGGTCTGATTCTCCCTTAAGTGGTAGAGAAAGTCAGCATATAAAAACCAACTCTTCTTCTTCTTTACCCCCACATTGGTTTTTCTACAAACATGAAGAATCCTCTGGGTTTGTAGGTCCCTAAACGGTGCCTCTGGCTGGGCCCATGCATATCCACACCAACCCTTTGCTGTTCATTTAGTTAATTTGATTTACTTCATTTCTGCCCCGCCTTTCTCATTGATACTCAAGATTAGATAAAGTGATCTGACAAAGCATGTAAATAAATCTATCAATAAAGGAAATGTCTGGGGAAATATCTGGTAAGTGAATTTACTTGGATAGATAGCCGCAGGTGAGATCCACTCTGAAACTGCTCTATCGCTTCATGCATCTGATGAAATGGAATATAGCCACGAACACTAATGCAACAACTGATCTATTAATTTTTAAGGTGTCACATTATGAGAAAGGTAAAATTTGTCTGGCAGTTGCCTGGCACCTTAAAAACTAACATTTTTAAAATTCCAGAATAAGATTTTGTGGACTAGAATCCACATGCATGACGTGGCTCTTTAGTGGGCTGACATATATAGAGATGGTAAAGAGGAAAAAAGGACAAAAACAGAATCAAAAGGCAGGTAGTCCAGGGTCTGATATGATTCTGTAATATTTAAATGCAATCATGAAAGGTACATGACCATTCACAATAGCAATACTTGGTGATAACATAATCTCTGTAGTTTTGATAAACTGGCTAACACTTCCAATGTCCTTTACCTGATGGACTTTTACGGGAGATTCCAGTTGCTTCTAGGGTCCACTATGAATGTGACACACTGCTGTCATTTGTCTTACCCACACTAGCTATTAATACATCAGTGCATTCTCTGCCAGAAAAGTTGGGTCTCCTTCTGAAATCTAATCTGAACAATCTAGATTCACAGGCATTTGCTGTACCTAGAGAGGTAGTTTTAAACTATTCTCTGAACATCAATAGAGTGCCTATTATACATTTGTTCTCCAAAGCTGCGAGTATAACCAACATTATTTGTGGTCTGAGATGACATCTCACCACAGGGTCTATTCGTGTTTTCTGGATTCTTGCCATGGTATGACCCCTACTGTGTCACTGCTGTTCACATAGTTCATGCATACCATACCCAGCAGTCTGTTTCCTTTCCTCTTTAAAAGAGAGCCTATTAATATTTAGATTCATTTAAGTAGCAATAACGCCCATAAACCACAGTGCTTAAACAGATATACACAATTTTTTATAAAATGCAGCCCTAGATTTTTAGTTGTTTAGGATGAAACTTCAGCATTTCATCAACTACATTTTATGTCTTCCAGATGGCAATAATAAAAGTGTGACAAAAAAAATCTTACCCTGACAAAATTAGTCTTTTTGATGTTAATAAAGGGAGCAATGTGAGTATGTAGTTGATTTCTATCTCTTTCTTTGTGTGTATACACACATACACAAATGCACAAATTGTAGATAGTAAAGGATAACTGGGAAAGAAAGGAGGAGGATGGGAAGACCTTGACATGCAAGCTGTTGTGCTCGCAGCCAGCATGTGGTTAATTAATTTACAAGCTCATTCCCATTTTACAAAGATAACTTTCTCTGTAAACCTATACATGAACCATGGCTTAATTTGAGTCCCATTCTCTTTTCAGAAAGCAAATTTTATTCTGAGAGTTGGGCCCTGTGGCACCTGCTGAGTCTGCCTATGACCACACACAAAATGCCTTTCATTCTTTGTTGAGATTTATGCATGCATAGCCCCAAGAAACAGGCATGGGTGGGCTAGACCCAGACGCAGGGTAATTGGGTTAATGGGGAAGGGTGGGTAATGGGCTCCTCTAGGGTGGAGGCAAAACCAGAAGGTAGGGTAGAAGCAGAAAGGAGAAATAAAAGGAGGGCTCCACAGGTAAGCTCGGAAGGAAGGGGACAGCACAATGTGGGGTGTTGAGGCTGAGAAAAGGAAGGACCTGTGGTGCACTGCTGGTGTCCTACCAACCCCCCAGTTCTGAGTCTTAAGAGCAACTTGTGGAGAGACCATGATGGTGGACAGGGCGGGTTACCAACTCTCTAGGGTTGCCAACCTCCAGGTACTAGGTGGAGATCTCCTGCTATTACAACTGATCTCCAGCTGACAGAGATCAGTTCACCTGGAGAAAATGGCCGCTTTGGCAATTGGACTCTATGGCATTGAATCCTTCCCCTCCCCAAACCCCGCCCTCCTCAGGCTCCGCCCCCAAAATCTGCCAATGGCAAAGAGGGACCTGGCAACCCTACAACTCTCACTAGGGGAAGCTCACAGTCCTCAACATCAAAATATTTTTTTGGGGTGCACTTATGAGCCAGCACATATCACCTCCCATGTTTAATACTTGTTAGTAGACTCAGTTCATTCATTCAGCTGCCTATTTTGAAAGGTTGAGCCATCAAACTAGAAGAAAGGGTATGGCCTATGTGCTCAGCATTACGAAACCTTAATGCAGCTGGAATTAGGGGGAGGCCCCTTCTATGGCTGGCACACAGATTAGGCAATGTATTCCTCTCTTCTATGATGCACTCTTATTTTTGTGTGACCATTCACTGTGTTAATAATTTTAAAGTGCAAAATGTGTAATGAGATTAATAGCTGGTATAATGAACATTCTGGCCAGGCACAAAAATAGCAGTAAGGAGAAAAAGAAAAGCCAGATCTGAAAAATTAATGATCCATTAAAGTGAAGACCAGCTTCTGCGTAGATCCTGCATTGTTCATTATTGCATAACAAATGTAATTGACAGTGATAGATTCAGCAAAGATAGACAAGCAAAGACCCTGTTTAATTCACTGGGCAGACAACTTGGGAATGGAAGAATAATTGAATTACAGTTTTATTATTGGTATTAATCCTCCATCTGTATGCCTGGACTACAGAAATATCCTCTCATATTTTATGGAATGTTGGAAAGTGTGTTATTTTGTACAAGAAAATGGACACATGAGCTTTTCGTGAGATCACTTTCTAGAGGATAAATGCCTTTTCCAGGGGGCAGAGAAAAGAAGTCACCCCACTGAGGCTTTGCACCACCACTCTACTGCTGCTCCTAATGGCCCAAACATGCCCCCTTCCCTTAAACATGCTGCAATGTCGTGGCCAGTCTGGGCAGTACAGTCTTATGATACTGCTAGATGTGGTAGAAGTAAGAACTGAAATTCAACTGGCCTTAAACGAAGAAGAAAAGGAGAAGAGTTGGTTTTTATATGCTGACTTTCTCTACCACTTAAGGTATACTGTTTGTTTTAACTTTCTATTGGCGAAACGCCGCAATAAATTTTACTACTACTACTACCATTTAAAGGAGAGACAAACCGGCTTTCAATCACCTTCCCTTCCCCACAACAGACACCCTGTGAGGTGGGTGGGGCTGAGAGAGCTCTAACAACTTGCCCAAGGTCACCCTGTTCTCCAGGTCAGAGTCCACCGCTCCAAACCACCGCTCTTAACTACTACATGCTGGGTTGCCAGGTGGGGGGTTTTGGCAGGCAATTTCCCGCCAATCCACCCAGCCGCTCTAGAGTGGTGGCTGTGGGTGCACGTGGGCACATGCACACAATGATATCACTTCTGGTTGTACTTCCGGAAGCACCGGAATTTGGGAGGGTTGAGTGTTAAATCAGGGGGTTGAGTATTACATTGGCTGTGGCAAAGCAGCGCTTCTGGAAGTAAAACTGGAAGTGATGTCATCGCATGCACATGCCCACAGCTGCCCTAGCCCCGCCCCTTAAACCTCCTGCTGATCGAGAGGGGGGTCCTGGCAACCCTACTTAAACATAACTCAGTTTATTGTCTCAGAACACAGCTGACCCCAACACTAAACTCCTCCCTCTTCAGCCACTCCCCCAAAACAACTCTCGAACAACCGAAACTAAAAAGCACCACCCCCTACATACATCACAGACACACACTGACCTGGCAATACTATCATGATGAAACCTTACTCAATAGTTTGTCTACTCAAGCACTGATAGAAGTGAACATAGCTTGCCTCCTTCTATGCCATATTTGGCTCTTAGCTGGTTCTCCCAGTTCCCTTCTGCCCAAACACATACATTTCCTCTGGGAGAAGCTCCTCAGTCCGTTCTTCCTCTGTTTCTGGTTTCTCAATTGTTATTTTCTTGGTCTCCTGCAATTGAGAACTGCAGTGAACGGTCACTTCAAATCCTCCGGCTTTCAGAATCGTCTATATGCTCATGAGGTCCAGCTATAGCTTTTATTCCCAGACTTCTCCCTCTCCATGATGTCCTGCTAATGGCTGGTTCAAGAGACACCTGTCCTCTCCTGAGCCTGTGCCTTTCTTGCCTAGATCCAGGACAATGCTGCAGGTGCTTGTCATGGACCCAGGCAGTAGTGAGGGCCCAGGAATCAATGCTAGTCACTTCCCATGCTGCGGATGGCTGGGTGTGAGATGAGCATTTGTGTGGTGCATGGGCACACATCCTTCAGACTCCCTCATAAAACGTACTGTCCACAATCACTCTCCATTACTAGGGATGCCCAGCTCCAGGTTGGGAACTACCTGGATATGTTGGGGGGTGGAGTCTGAGGAGGGCGGGGTTTGGAGAGGGGAGGGACTTCAATGCCACAGAGTCCAATTGCCAAAGCAGCCATTTTCTCTAGGGGAACTGATCTCTGTCATCTGGAGATCAGTTGTAATAGCAGGAGATCTCCAGCCACCACCTGGAGGTTGGCTACCCTATCCATCACTGGTGTGCAACCCTCTGCCTCTTCTCCAAATGCAGATTCAGAATGAACTTGTTTGTCATTTTTAAAATTTTAGTTGAATTATTTAATGTCAGGATTAAAGCTAGTGATATTAGGAAATCAACAGTTTCCATTATGTCAATGGAAAACCCATTTCTGGGTATAACTTCCTCATATTTTGGGATTAGATTTTGGAGGGATGTTCTCTTCACACAAGGAATCTTTGCTGCCAAATATCAGGCTCGTAAGAGAAAATATCCCTGTTCTAGAGGGAATTAAACTTCTGTTTCACACTGGGCATTAGGGAAGCATGAATTAGCATGACTAGTTTCATCTGCCTTTCCAGGATCCTCAAATATGGGATTTTTTAAACAAAAATTGTTTATGTGGGAGAAAACAGCTAATTCCCTAACCCTGTTTTACCCCTGTGACCTTTGTGTTTTCATCATTTGTTCCCAGCAAGGCTCCAATATCAGAAGTCAGCTGTTCTGTGAAAAAAAATAATGAAAGCACTGAACTAAGATAAAGGATGGAGCAAGGTATAGGTACCTGCATGTCTTTTTTTTCTTTGACAGGTGGGGATGTACATCTTTCCCCACTATCAGGGCTAATAGTACTTGGAGGGGGGGAGCGAAGGATCTGTATTGAGGGGAAGGTGCAGCTGCTTAGTGCTTGTACATTACAGTACACATGTTGAGGAATAACCGATTCTGAATCAAAAATTCTTTCTTGAAAGGGATGATCAGATTCTTCCTCATCACTGATCTGGATTCTTATGTTGGCCAAGCTGTGCTCTCTGCCTCTGTCTCCCTCAGACTGCATAGCCCTACCAGTCTGTCAGCTAATGCTAGGAAATGGTTTCCCTCTGTTCTTTGAAGGGATAGCACTAGCTATTGTTTGGGCCTTGGGAGCAAGCCATAGGATCAGTGCCTCTTTTACCCCCTGCCTGTCTGCCAACATATGCAAGCAAAGCTATTGCCTTTATCCTCTACAAAGCAGGCCTTGTCTATGACAGTGGAGAAGTCTATGACACCTTTGCTGGCCAGATAGTTATAAAGAAATGCAGGATTTTAATTGAAGTGATTTTATTCTCAAATCTTCCACTGGCCTTCTGTCCCATGTAATATCCAGAACAGAGTCTTTCTCCTTAGATGGCAGGGAAGTATCCAAGGTGTCAGTTCCTGAATGTATTTCTGCTGGATCCAACCCACCAACAGTAGAAAGCTAGCATGTCATGTACAGAAGCCTAGCCTTCTCATAACATGTTTATATTTGTGTGAGGAGTTTATAATATGGAGGAACGTTCACACATGATCATCCTCCTCTGTTCTGGAGTGGAATAGTAACAGCAGGAGTGTTTTAAACATTTCCCCCCCACACACACACACACACCTCAGTGTATGAATTGGCCCTCTTAATGCTAGCGACATTTAACACTCAGTCCTTCATAAATGCCCTTTCATACTCTTTTCTTAAAGGTTAATCTCTTCCAAATTTAATTTCAGCACATGCTTAAAAATAAATTTTCTTTTATGACTACCATATACCAATGTATAGTATTCAAGGTGGCACCTTTCCTGCTCACATCCTTACTGGTCTTGCTATATGATCACACAAAAGGATCTTTGTTCAGTCCCCTGCTATGTTATTAATATATTAGCCCAACACCCACCTTGGAACTAAATTCTTTGCTGTGGTTCGTCCTTCAGAGAATCCTATATGTATGCATATAGGAATCAAGCAAATGAGCACATCTGCAGGGACAGAGGTTTTTTTAAAGGTCCTCTAAGAGACAGAAAGTGAATGTCATCTAACACGAAACTTTGAAGAAGCTAAGTTTGGGAGGATGGCAATTTAACACATGATGTTCACATACACATATGCATGTATTGGGAAGCGTTCACATGAACTGTGAAAAGAATTTCAAAATACTTTAATTGAAACTGCACGATAGGCTGTTTCACAATGTGGCTAACTCTGTGGAAGAAACTGGGCACAGAGAGGAGCTTTGTATCCTCTGTGTTAATACCACAGAGATATACAGCTCCTGTCAGGAGACAGAGAGGTTTATATTAGAAAGCATGACCCTAGTCGGGCAGATATACAAAGCAGCGGCTGGTTGGAAGCTACTTGCAGAAGTTCTTGTTAAACAAAGAAAGAATTCAGCATGAAAGGAGCCAAGGTTTATTTGTTTTTAAAGGTATATCAAAGAGATAAACCGTAGCACTCCAGACCTAGATCTTCCAGCAAAGCCATTCAGATACTTACAATCATCGTATTTGTATTGCAAAATCATTCACTGGCAGGCAATTTTAATGCACCCCCTCCACATCTCATGCATTATTTAACATTAGTCTGGCCGCCTGGTCTTTAAAATATCCAGCCAGTGCAAGCCTCCCTGAGCTGATATTTCAGGTGTGCCTTTCTATGCTGAGAAGCAGTTTGAGTTCTTCACTTATCAAGTAATTCCTGAGTAATTTTACGTTGTGTCACAGAGGACCCGTGGCATACTGCTTTGCATCAGTCCTGCCCCCCCCCCGTCCCGCCTGAATCATTGACAGGCCTAGATGGCATTTACTCTTCTGGTCCTCTCCTGTGGGTGCAGCTGCACTTCACAAGACCACTTTAGGGAGGTGAGTAGGGAGGATGAAAACAGAACCCGAGGTCATACAATAGCCTTTTGTGCTTCATCCTAAGAGCTGGCAGATAAATCCTCTCACACACAGACCCAGCTCATGCATGGTGTTGCATTAGCAAAATAATATTTCATTTGTAAATTGCTGTGTGCCCAACACAGCTTCAGACTTATGAGAACATAAGAAGAGTTAGGTAACCTGCTTATAGTGGATTCTAATCCTCAGGTTTCTCTTGCATGCGCCAGATTCCTGGCTGCAGCTGTTAGGATCCGCAAAGAACTCAAGAAGGAAGAAGATTAATGGGTTCTAGGTTTTCTGGGCCTGTGTTTATGCGTTCTGTCTTACAGGGGTTATTTTTTAGGTATATAGTGCAAAGTATTGTTTTGTATTGACGGCTGTGTATTTTGTGTGTGGGGCTATAATGGTCTCACTTGACTTATGCTGGTTATATACCGCAATAAAGTAAAAACAAAGACTGCAGAGAACATAAGAAGAGCAATGCTGGTCCAGCATCCTATTTTACTCAATAGCCAACCATTGTCCTGAAGGGCCAACAAACAGGGCATACAGGCCCTCAGTGTCGCAGTTTAGCTGGTGTTCACAGGTTATCTGCACTGGCACTGCATCAGTACTCACTTTTAGTTATACAGAATCCACAGGCTTGCCAGATCCTTCCCAGGGAGGGGGAATCCCCCACATGGGGCTCTTCCTTTACTACTAATCAGCTAGCTGATGGGGGGACTTATTGGCCGCAAAGGGAGGCCTAGGCTGGGACTGCCAGGAACACGGTGATGTAACTTCTGGTGCGCACTGGAAGTGACATCACATTCCAGCAATGAGGGACATTCTGGGATGGGGGGGGGACTCTATGGTAAAAATGAGTTCTAACCATAGAAATTTTGCCCAAATACCATAACATCCCTGTGATGTGATGAAATCACTTCCAGTGTGCCCTGAAAGTAATGTTACCAGCAAAGCTGCCCTAGGCCTCTCTTCACTACTGGTAAATCCCTCCCAGTCCCCCACTGGGTAACCCTAGAAACCCTATCTGGTAACCTGTAGGTCTTGCCTTCACATTCCCACTGAGCCAAAGATAGTTAGGAAATGTGTAAGGTGTTGACACTGGGTTACATCTTTCTTCAGCGAACAGTGGTACTACTGGCAGAAGAACCTCTTGTGTTAGAAGTCTCCTTACACCAGAGCAATGTGCCATCATGTGCAAGAATGTATATTTTTCTAGAAAAAGCAGTGCCCATTCCCTCATTCTACAAAGACAGAACTTACCAGACTATGCAGGACTATATATATGTTTCAAACATGATGATGATGAAATGATCTCCTTGCACACTCTTTCTCCACGGCTCATGCTCAGTTCTGCAAGCTCTCTGTTTCCTGTCCATAGGCTTTTTTGCTTTTGAAATTTGCCTAGAATAAGCCTCTATATTACAAGAAAAACTGCTTGCTTGGCTACTCCGCTTGGGAAAGGCAGTGACAGGTTAGCCTCGTCAGTCTTATCATGCATTCCCTTAGTCAGACAAAATTCCCACTGACATCAAAGGAGTAAAGAGTGCATGATTAAACCCCATGTATAACTAGATTCTGAATTCACCTTGGTTCCCAGCTTCATTTGCGCACAAGATGAAAGTAAGCAAGTGATTATATGTTCTCAGATAATTGCTCACATTATTAGTCTTCGGTGTGAGACAAAGCTTCTTTATAAACAGAAAGTTTGTCACTGCCAGAGGTCCACTTTAAAGCTTTCAGCTGACCAGTTTCACAGGCTACCTAAAATATCTGACTCTCTGCCGAGCACAAACTCCTTCACTCAAATGTAATTACCATCAGACGGAATGTTTCAAAGTAATTTATGATACGGTGACGATACTGTTTTCAGAGTTTTTTTTGAAAAAACCTGATTTAATTTGAAAATAGTGCTTTGGTCTTTAAGTCATACTTGTAATTCATCAGCATCGCAGATGATTTTACTGAGAGCTGTAAAAACATAAAAGGCATTTCTCCGTAACTGCCCATTCAGTGTGAATATTCGTTTTACTTTAGGGGGACACGTCTGAGTTCTCATCAAGCCAATCAAGTTATTTGTCAGATTGTATCATAAATATTAATTTTTATACACAACAGATTTACTTATGGCTCATGATCGGTCTGTACAGGTAGATCAGACCAAACAGCCATGAAACTTTGGCAGGTTTAACCTTGTATTTCTGTTTGTGTCACAGTGGTATGAATAAAGTCAGTTCTGCATTTTCCTGTGTTCGTGAAGCTGTCATCTTAACATAGATGTCTTAATGCACTGAAAATATGGAAAATAAGGCAAACCACAGTCATATAGCTGAACAAACAAACATATTCAGACTCAAAGGCCATGGAGGAAATCAGTAATGAGTCAGGGTCAGAGATAGGGTTGCCAGGTCCCTCTTCACCACAAGCAGGAGGTTTTGGGGGCAGAGCCTGAGGAGGGTGGGGTTTGGGGAGGGGAAGGACTTCAATGCCATAGAGTCCAATTGCCAAAGCGGCCATTTTCTCCAGGTGAACTGATCTCTATCAGCTGGAGATCAGTTGTAATAGCAGGAGATCTCCAGCTAGTACCTGGAGGTTGACAACCCTAGTCAGAGACAAAAAGGTACCTTTCATGTTTAGATACACATGCTGCCATAATTTGCATATCAAACCACCTCTGAAGGTCTCTTGCCTTAAAAACCCTATGGGGTCTGCATAAGTCAGCTGTGTCTTGACAGCTGTCCGGGGCTACCTCTGGCCTTACCCTGCTCTCAGTGATACATCCCCGAATCACCTCCACCCCGGCACCTTCAGGGCCTTTCAGACAATGAGCAGATCAGTGGAGTACCAGCGAAAAAGGACGATGCCCAAACCCAGCACCTGGACATCAGTAGACACCTATGGGAATTGGGGAGGGGCCCTGGTGGAGCCTGTACTGCTTGCAGCGGGGGCTGCCCAGCCTCTCACCCCATTGACAATAAACAGAGCACAGGCAGAAAGGGTGCAAATGGGATGGGGTGCAGCCAGACTCCTCAAGAGTAAGACCAACCCAGGCAGGGAAAGGGAAAGATGCATGCAAGGTCCCAAATGGGGGCCAGCTACGGTTGCCACCTCAGGTACTAGCTGGAAGTCTCCTGCTATTACAAGTAGGGTTGCCAGGTCTTTCTTTGCCACCGGCGGGAGGTTTTTGGGGTGGAGCCTGAGGAGGGTGGGGAGGGACTTTAATGCCATAGAGTCCAATTGCCAAAGCGGCCATTTTCTCCAGGTGAACTGATCTCTTGCGGCTGGAGATCAGTTGTAATAGCAGGAGATCTCCAGCTATTACCTGGAGATTGGCAACCCTAATTACAACCGATCTCCAGCCAATAGAGATCAGTTTACCTGGAGAAAATGGCCGCTTTGGCAGTTGGACTCTATGGCATTGAAGTCCCTCCCTTCCTCAAACCCCGCCTTCCTCAGGCTCTGCCCCAAAAACCTCCCGCTGGTGACGAAGAGGGACTTGGCCATCCTAGGGCCAGCTGAAGATGATAAGTATGGGCAGGTGGGAGGAGGGGGACAGGGTAATGAGGGCACAGGGGAATATAAGGCAGATCACAATGAAGGCCAGGGAGGAAACAGAGCTGGAGCATCTTAGTGGCAGTGACGTTAACCTCCTTCCTTCTCATTCTGAGGCCTGAGGGAAATTCCAAGTGGGGAGTCACCATGGCGGCCCTTCCTGAAGGCAAAGTAGGGAAGGCGGGCTGTGACAATGGCAAACGGAGGAGGAGGAGATAATCCTGTTAACTTCATATTCTGGATTTCTTTTACAAATGTTTTCAAGTCAAATCCCCCTTCCCCAATTTCTTAAAATTGTAATAGAAATCATGAGCATTTTATCATGCTTCTACACATTAATGTGCCAATCAGGCCATCTACATCCTTTGTTAATGTGCTAATAATAATAATATCATAAGCTGAACTAGACATGATAGAACTAATATAAATTCAAATGTTGTATTTGCTTGTTTTATTGATGATATGACTCTTATATTTCAAGTAATGAAATCATAGGGCAAAGAAACAGAGAAACAACTTGGTTGCACTTGATAGAATGTCTTTTAAAGCAACTGTAAGACAATTGCACTGTGAATATAACTTGGTCAACACAAAAGCATTCTTGAGTAGGAAATATTGGCCTCATCTAGTTGAATAAAAAGACTATTTCTCAGAAACAGTAGAAGCCACATTCCATTTTAACAGCAGTATAAACACGCTAAAATGGGAATTAAATTAAAATTAAATTAAATTAAAATGGGCTAAGGTTCCAGTGCAATATAGTTGACAAGAATAAAAAATAATAGTGTCCAAGAAATCACTGAAAAGACTGTTAGGCAGAACAAATACCTGGCAAAACGCTGACTTCATGAAGCACCAAATACTCAACAGGCCAAAAGAGGCGGGGGTGAGGTGGGGGTGGAGATATCCTGGAAAAAACAGGAACATTCACAGGATAGAGTGAACATCCTCAGATAGTGGGAAATATTTATTTAATTCATTCATTCATTTATACTCCACCTTTCTCCCCAATGAAGCCCCAAGCAGCTTACATCATTCTCTTCCCCTCCATTTTATCCTCAAAACAACCCTGTGAAGTTGGTTAGGGTGTAGGGTTGCCAGGTCCCCACTCACCTTCGGCACGAGGTTCCTTTGCAGATCGTGTGTGCGAGAGTGTGTGTGCGCGCGAGCGCATGCCAACACAGCACTTCCGGTTTACAATCAGAAGTGCCACCTCGCAAGTAGCCTTAGACCACTCAAACTAAGAGTGGTCTTAATTTGAGTGGTCTAAGGCGCCTTGCAAGGCGGCACTTCTGGTTGTAAACCGGAAGTGCCGCGTCGGCGCTTGCATGCACGATTGCCCACCGGCCCTCAGCTTGTCGGTGGGCAGAGGGGCACATTACCAGGGCACCTGGCAACCCTATTAGGCTGAGACATTGTCACCCAGAGACTTTCCATGGCAAGAGTGGGAATTCAAACCTGGGTCTCCCAGATACTAGTCCAACACTCTTTACTACAAAAGTGTGTTGCAGAAGATTATTCTGAATCATTTGGAGGGGGGGATCTGCTATTTATGTGCAGGCTGATCCACTGTGCTATTCCTTGTGCACACATTGTGCTCATGCAGCTATGGTGAATGGGGACGAGGCTACAGTTGGTTCTGTGTGGAGTAACAGAAAATAACCATCATAAACATGCTTTCATCATACACAGCCTGCATTTGGAGAATCCTCCCCTGTCTTCACATCTGACAAGGGGGCTTATACAATATCTAAAAAAGCCCTATATAGCTTGTGGCCAGCATATAGGAACCTCTTACTCCTACGTAAACCTACCAGACCACTATCATCATCTTTAGAGGCTCTGCTTTGGGTACCTCCCAAACAGGGTTTCTCCATCATGGTGCCAAAATTTTGAAACTCCCTCACTAGGGAGTCTCCCTCTATTTTTGTTGTCCACCGGCAGGTGAAGACTTCTTTGTTTCATTTGGCATTCTCTCATTAAGACTTATTAGCCTTTTCCTCTGTTTCTGTATTTATCTGTGTTTATATATTTTAAATATTGCCTTTATAGTTGTACTTTAAACATGTTTTAATTTTTGAAATGTTTTAATGTTTGCCACCTTGGAGATCTTGCATTGGTTGGGAAAGCAGCATAGAAATGTTTCAAATGAATAAATATAACCAGTCTTGAAGCGTCATAGGGTCCTGCTTATAGGCAGTCACTTCCCCTTACCTTGGACTTGGTAAATGTGTCTGATTTCTTTTCCTCATTTAAAGTGCAGACTCTCCAATATCTCCTTCACCACTGTTTGTCTGATCTCTTTCCCTACCTTTTCTTGTTGTGGGGAGACTAGGGTTGCCAACCTCCAGGTACTAGCTAGGGATCTCCTGCTATTACAAATGATCTCCAGCTGATAGAAATCAGTTCACCTGGAGAAAATGCCAATTGCTTTGGCAATTGGACTCTATGGCATTGAAGTCCTTCCCCTCCCCAAACCCCACCCTCCTCAGGCTCCACCCAAAAAACCCCCGCCGGTGGCAAAGAGGGACCTGGCAATGCTAGAGAAGATGCAGGATCAGCAGAGTACTCCAGGGGAGTTTACATAATTTTTTAAAAAAGAATTTGGGTTTAATTGGACTAGTTTTGATTTTAGCGCTTTTTTCTAGCAACCTGATTATTATATAGTTTGCTTTATTCTAGTTCTTTGTGGTCCTTTGCAGTAGAAAAGTGGCATATAAATTTAAACAGGAATAAATTTTTTAATGCTAGTTAAAAGCAGGGTCCAATGAAGTTCTGGGCTATTTCTTACATTGACAGTAGAACATTGACACTGACTGTCCCCACTGCCTCACTGCCACAGCTGAAGCCCAGGGCATACAAAAGACTCACACGTTCACTGAATGTGTGGGGAGGGAGAGCAGGAGCAAGCACACCGGCCCTGCCTCCTGCCTCTGTGCAACTGCCTGGTCATCTATGTGGGGTGCCTGTGTTGAGGAAGTAGCCACGCCAACTCTCCCTCCCCATACACAGCAAAGTTGATTTTGGACCATTGCTGATCATGGGGAGGGAGAATTCGTATGGCAGCTTCCTTTACACAGTCCCCCATATAAACCAGTGCTATCACAACTGATCTCCAGCCGATAGAGATCAGTTCACCTGGAGAAAATGGCCGCTTTGGCAATTGGACTCTATGGCATTATACCCCATTGAAGTCCCTCCCCTCCCCAAACCCCACCCTTCTCAAGCTCCACCCCTAAATTCTCCAGGTATTTCCCAACCTGGAGCTGGCAACCCTTCCCGCGTGTTCAGTGAACATGTGTCTTGTGCACCGGGCTTTGGAGTACCAGGCTATCAATTTAACTTTGGTGGGGATAAAAGTGACAGAAGTTAAAAAATCTCTGGAAAGGAATGGGTTAATATTTTCATTCCTAACCAGCCTTGTCTGAAAAATGGCATTTCTATTAATGGCATTGGGTCTCAAACTGTGCAAGTGCCGGACATCTGAGGGAATGAAAAGTTAATACTAATATTAGAACATAATTCCAAAACTTGGGGGCACCCAATGAGGCTGTTGGCAAGTAGATTGAGGACAGACTAAAGGGAATACTTTTTTACTCAATGAGTAATTCAATTGGGGGATTCACTGCCAGTGGAAGTAGTGATAGCCACAAATATGTGTGTGTGTGTGTGAAGTGCCTTCAAGTCGCAGCCGACTTATGGCGACCCCTTTTGGGGTTTTCATGGCAAGAGACTAGCATAGGTGGTTTGCCATTGCCTTCCTCTACATAGCAACCCTGGTATTCCTTGGTGGTCTCCCATCCAAATACTAACCAGGGCTGACCCTGCTTAGCTTCTGAGATCTGACGAGATCAGGCTAGCCTGGGCCATCCAGGTCAGGGCTAGCCACAAATATAGAAACCTTTAAAAGAGGTTTAGACAGATTCATAGAGAAGAGGTTCATCAATGGCTACTAGCCATGGTGACTGAAGGTGTCCTCCATATGATTACCAGTGCTGGGAGGCAGGAGCAGGTAGGCCCTCGCCATCTGTGTCCTGTTCATTTGGCCCTCCAGGCCAACTGGTCAGTCCAGTGTGGTGAACAAGATGGATCAGTAGTCTGGTCCAGCAGGCTATATTTATGCTCTTATATTCTTACAGGGGAAAATAGGTTTGTTAATAGGGTTGCCAACCTCCAGGTGCTAGCTGGAGATCTTCTGCTATTACAACCGATCTCCAGCCGATAAAGATCAGTTCACCTGGAGAAAATGGCCACTTTGGCAATTGGACTCTATGGCATTGAAGTCCCTCCCCTCCCCAAACCCCGCCTTCCTCAGGGTCCACCCCCAAAACCTCCAGGTATATCCCAACCTGGAACTGGCAACCCTATTTGTTAGTCATGTGGAGTTTTCCTACGCCTGTCAGTCACAGTCTGGGTGGGTTGAATACCAATGAGCAAAGCCAAAATTGAGCCACATTGGATTTGTGTGGGTGACTGTATGGCTTACCATTCTCAAACGCATTTGGAAAGCTGAGTGTACAGTAGGGAGCTACTACTTTGTTCTAATGGTCATTCTTAACGTATGATTTTAGGATAAGGTCAGAGATGTCCTGCTGAGTGATGAGCAAACCACCCAACCCAATTCAGAGTTGGGATCAGCAAAACAGAGCTATTTTGAAAATAAAATAGAAAATAGTTCTCCTTTTTTGTTTAGCCTAATTCCAAAATGTAGAAACTTCTAACAGAAATAATTATGAATTCCGTCAGTTGGGTCAGGAAGAGATGGCATGGGGACGTGGGATTGGCAACTGCAAGAAAAACAGGCCCAGAAGGACTTGTATCCTGTATTTAATAAACCCACTGCTGGTAATTCTATCTCTCTTAAGGCAAGATGTTGTTACTTTGAAAGGGGGAACTGGCAGTTGTGGGCTGGGTAGCAACAGTGGGGCAGGTGCCAGTTCCATTTCCAGGTAGGAGCTGTGTTAAAGTGGTCTTGGTAGGGTTGGGAGATTCTGGGTTGGGAGACCTGGAGACTTTGGGGGAGGACCCTGAGGAAAGTGGGTTTGGAGAGGGAAGGGGCTTCAATGCCATAGAGTCCAATTGGCAAGGCGGCCATTTTCTCCAGGTGAACTGATCTTTATCGGCTGGAGATCGATTGTAATAGCAGGAGATCTCCACACACTACCTGGAGGTTGGCAACTCTAGGTCTGGGCCTGACTCATAATGGTCAGACTTTAGGACCTGGGGGAGGGGGAGTTCACATTGCCTGCCTTGGGTCCAGAGGCGCTTAAGGTAAAAGTGGGTACATAAATATTTTAAATAAACAATGAGTCCCCTCCCAAACTGGAAATCCATAGGCATCACTTATTGCAACTATTACCTTATCAGCTGCAGATTTTAGTTTTAAAAGGTGACAATACTTTAATGCTTTTGGATAATTTTTAGAATCCAAATGACACGCATTCTTGTTTCAAACACCGTATTTTATTATTTCATCCAATTATGAGTCACAAAGGAATTTAATGCAGTGGGGTTCTTTTTTGCTATTGGTAAAATGCTGGATTGGTGCTTTGTGTTTTTTTAAATGTCAATGTGTTTTGAATATTGAATTCACTGCCAGTTATTAGCTTTATAAACCTTTTCTTTTATATAAGCTGAAGGTGGCCCATAACTTGGTATGGACATTTTTGCCAAAGTCAAGAGAAAATGCAGACCATGGCAAAAGTGAAGAAGGTTCATGTGATTTGAATTAAATTTAGATAATATCTGTGCTTGACTCATCAGAAAGTGGAAGGAGAGACCAACTGGATATCTCCTCAGAGAATTGTCATTTGTGTAACTTTTATATCAAAAATTGCTAGTGAATGCTTGTTTCAAACCAAGAGAGGAAGAAAAATAGTACAGACTTTTCAAAGAATTTACTATTTCAAAATATGAGGTCAATAGTGCATCTGTGCAGAACAGACAATTCGCCTGATGGTTGTGGGAGGAAACAACAAAAGATATAAATGAAGGTCTGTCCAACTCACAGATTTCTGGTCTGAAATCAGGTAACCAAACAGTCAAAAGACCAATAAGAAATGCTGTTTTGGCACATGATCATCAGCTTGAAGTCTGTCCAGTGAAAGCTATATGAAAGTCTCATGGAATCAAGGCCCTTAGTGAAAAAGAACACATTACAAGCAATAATAATAGTGAGAGTAATTAGCAGTAAAGCTGGCATGGATAGGGTTGTCAGGTCCCTCTTCACCACTGGCGGGAGGTTTTGGGGGTGGAGCCTGAGGAGGGAGGGGTCTGGGGAGGGGAGGGACTTCAATGCCATAGAGTCCAATTGCCAAAGCAGCCATTTTCTCCAGGTGAACAGATCTCTATCAGCTGGAGATCAGATGTAATAGCAGGAGATCTCCAGCTAGTACCTAGAGGTTGTCAGCCCTAAGTCCAAGGGATGGTGTGATTATGGACCACAGTTGAAGTACTGGAGAAGCCACAGTCCAGGCCCAGGAGATCTACAAGGCAGTCTCATCAGTGCATTTGGAACTAGAAGACGAAGAAGAAGATGATGATGACAAAGAGGACGAAGATGAAGACGACAAGTTGGTTTTTATATGCCGACTGTCTCTACCATTTAAGGAATAATCAAACTGGCTTACAATCACCTTCCCTTCCCCTCCCCACAACAGATACCCTGTGAGCTAGGTGGGGCTGAGAGAGTGTGACTAGCCCAAGGTCCCCCAGCTGGCTTCAAGTGTAGGAGTGGGGAAACAAATCCAGTTCACCAGATTAGCCTCTGCCGCTCATGTGGAGGAGTGGGGAATCAAACCCAGTTCTCCAGATCAGAGTCCACCGCTCCACACTATCACTACGCCATGCTAGCCAGGACTCCAGCCAAGAAAACATTTCATGAAGACCAGGCACTCTTTTTGTCCTTTTTGATGCATTCTCAATAAATTAAAGTGTGCATGAGATAAAACGTTGAAGAAAACCCTTCTTTGTCCAATGACTTACATTCTCCATCTTGAACAACCTCCGCTACAGCTTTCTCTGACTTCCTCAATTGGAGTGGTTTGGGAGAAAGAAACAGCCAATACTGAAAATATCTCATTTGCATTTAGCAAAGAAGGTTTTAAAGGGAAAATTCAGAGGGGAAAAGGCAGAAGATTCATTTAAAATAATATACTTTATGCCAATTTCTTTGCATGCCTCAATAACTTACAGTTATAGCAATGGTATCACCATAACCTTTGTGCCATTAACATTCAGAGGCATATAAGAACATAAGAAAGGCCCTGCTGGATCAGACCAAGGCCCATCAAGTCCAGCAGTCTGTTCACACAGTGGCCAACCAGGTGCCTTTAGGAAGCCACAAACAAGACGAGTGCAGCAGCACCATCCTGCCTGTGTTCCACCGCACCCAAAATAATAGGCATGCTCCTCTGATACTAGAGAGAATAGGTATGCAGCATGACCAGTATCCATTCTAACTAATAACCATGAATACCCCTCTCTTCCATGAATATGTCCACTCTCCTCTTAAAGCCCTCCAAACTGGCAGGCATCACCACATCCTGGGGCAGGGAGTTCCACAATTTAACCATGCGTTGTGTGAAAAAATATTTCCTTTTATCTGTTTTGAATCTCTCGCTCTGAGAGAAAGATCTGATCTAATGCCTACTCTAGCAGATACAGTGCAGACAAAGGGAGGGGGAGTTGTTGATAGAGAGAAGGGAATTTTGAAGAAGGGGAGTTATGCATGTCTAGATAGCAGAATATGAGGGGCTGGAATGTAAGAAATCTAACATATTTTTAGGATTTATCAAGATCATTACTAAAAATCTGTGTTGGTAAGCCTATGCAATCGATACAAAATTGTGATCAGCAAGCCTTCTGATGCTGAAGAAAGGACAAATTATGGAGCCTCCATCAATTCAACTTTGACATATCCGTATACACTGGACTATATCTACCTTGATATAGTCTTCAACTAGAATATGGATCCATAAAATCCTACCACTTAAATTGTACAATACAATCTGTAGAATAAATGCTTAATTTCTAATGGAAAATATGCTACACCTTTTCATATGGAAGACACAGCCTTTGATCTGGACACCCTTCTAAAATGTTTATTTATAGCCTGCCTTTCTCACCAAGACTCAAGGTGGATTGCACAGTGTAAAGTAATGCAATCAAATAGCATGAGACACCCAGAACTGAATACTGAGGGGTAAAATGAAATTCAAGATATACAAGCATTCTCTTTGTCATTATTGATATATTTTCAGGAGTAAGTTATGGGGGGGTGGAGTTCTAGAGACAAATTCTTGTCTCAATGAAGGCCTGGCCTGGCTGCAGAAGAGTTCTTGAAAAGTGCTTTAAGAGTGTATGTATTGACTTTTTGGATCAGGACAGGCATCTAATTCATCCAGCAGTCAGTTTCTGACATCAGTCAGCCAGCTAGCTGGATATATCTGAGTGATCATGAAAATAACTCCTTTCTCCAGTGTTTGTCTCCACCAATTTGAAGTCAGATATGTAACAACTCACCATGTAAGGGCATTCGGAGTATCCTGAGCCAGAGATGGGTGAAAATGCACGGTCGCTTTAGCCTCCTTTATTCCCTGTTTCAGCCAGGATTCAGCCAGGATCGAACACACATTCGGTGAAACACATGCGTTCGATCCTGTAGACTTATCCTCCATTTCTACACAAAAAATCTCCTTCCTCCATCCTGAACTAGCATACCTGAGAAGATTGGTTCCCTCCTTGAGCTTGGGAGCTGTTGTTTAGCCTCCTCCCCCATTTGAAAGGCAAGCACCACACAACTCTCCTGAGAAGTGCCCAGATTAACTGGTCTAGAACAAGTATTTAACAGAAAAGCTGCTGGAAAAGCTATTGAAGAACTCATTCAGATGTTTGAGAATATTTATACATGTGCATTTTAGAAGGAAATGGGCTTCCTAGAAAGGAAAATTTGGTGGGATTTTCCCCCCAGACAACTTGTTTTGCTTCCAAATCAGAGCCTTTTCTGCATCAGTTATTTATGTTCTCTTGAGTTATATAACAATGGTAGGCAAAGGAAAAAATGAGGTTCATGTAGTCTCACAGGGCACGCAGAGGAAATATATTTCAGCGTAAAAGTGAATGTTTTTTTTTTAAAAAAAATTGCTGATCTCTGCATAGGTAGATGTAGGTTATTTAGCTGCAGCTGATTTGAGTTTGCAGATAGAGTGTTTGTGAAGTTCAACACAGGGATAATTTAGGTCAGGCTTTCAACAGGGCTCTTGTTTGGCTTTCTGTAATAATCTGTATGGAGTCTATGCATTCATACAGGCAACAGTCATTACCCACTGGGATAATAAGAACCCTAATTAACAGATATTCCATGGCAGGGGGATCTAATTAACAGAGCTATTTCAAAACACAACGCTGATGAATCATCAGCTCATATACTGTGCACCTTACCACTGGATGGGTAACATATGGCCTAAGGGATGCACAATTGCATTGTGCTTGCAGAAGATTGCTGGAATCATAATGATGCACACACTATGTTACCTGAACTTAAGCATTTGCTATATGCTCATCGTATGCAGCAGGAAAATGTTTTGTGACTGTCACCTTAAAATCCTTTCTTGCGGACAGTACCTGAAACATTTAGGGTGTTGCTCACTGGGAAATGCCTTCAAATCTGAGTCATGCACTACTTGAAATTCTTTTCTGTGACCTATGAGCTATTCAAGCAGGGGTATGCTTTTGATATGGGAGCACCTCAAGCAAAACTACCAAGATGAAATTTCAATGTATCTCTTTAAGGGAAAATTATCACATTAGAAACTGAACATTCAAATCAACCCTCATTCTCAGTAACCCTCTGGTTTACTATATATTTGTGACATGGCCCTTGGATTAAACATATTGCCTGCAATAACTTGACAAACTCTAGTAAAATGTTCATTTTATCCACCCATGCTTCCTTATTGCCCAGCTTTTATGACATTTTGAGGTTGGCTCCACCTCCTGTGGCAGCCATTTTGTGTCAGAATTCCAAAGGAACCCACAGGGCCAAAAGGTTTGAGGGCCCCTGCTCCATGGTGCAGTTCAGAACTAGACATATAGATAGGTCACAATAAGGGGTAACTACCGAATGCTGCCTACATCAAAATATTCCCTTCATATACAGTGAATATGCCAAGAAGCATACAGGCTAGAACTCTACTTCCTGACAGATTTTCTATGTGCAGGTTTTTTTTTATGTGAAACAGCATTCAGTTACTTTCTGCATTCGGAAGCACTGGAGCACCAGAAGTGCTGTGCCATATGATATTTACATGGAGCCATTCTTCCATTCCAGGTTTTATGAGCCAGAACATATTATGTAAAACAAGGACATTTACTTAATTTGCATGTATTACTGCAAGTATGGATTTCATTTGTACAGAATTTTTAGTGTGCGTGTGTAGGGATCAGACAGTGGTGCTTATATCCCTTCTAAAATGTTCAGGAGAATGAAATTTCCACATTCATGAAATGGAATTCCTCAGACACAAGTCTTGTTTGTTACCCTCGGTCGTTTTTTTCTGGTATCATTTACTTAACCCCCCTTGCATTTCCACGCATAAACCTCGAAAAGCATACATTTTCCTAGTGGAAAAAGAAATTGCCTATTTGTTAGTTAAATAATTAGAACAGAAATTGGCAAAACAACTTTGCTGGGGAGCAGCGAACATGTCCATGACTAATAAAGATGTGTTCCATTGTAAAGCCATGTCAACTAAGAGCCAAAACACTGACAAATATACTGGAGGCAGTAACTTGAAACCCTTCATTGGTATGCTGTGGGCTGGTTAGCAGAAAGACAGTTGCTATGAAAAAAGCCACTTCCAAGCTCCAGGGAGCACTGCTTCAGCTTTCTTTGTAACTGGTTAGGATACTCCATGCCAAGCTGTTACTCTTACATATATGTGGAGTAGATAGATATCTGGAGTTTAAAGCCAAAATGGATTATTTCAACTGACCTTGATTCTTGAAGCTGTAGCATTTTGGGAGACGGCAACTTCAGTTCATTCAGGTTTCAGTCACCACACTCCACTCGCCCATTAGAGAAACATTATACTGTACCCCCTTTTTAAAGCAGCACCTTCCCTCCAGTTCCAAAGCACTTCCTACTCAAGTTGGCACCAGTGACGCCAACTTTAATTTTCTAGCTCTCTTTCCTACAGTTGCCCTGTGCTTTGTCCTATTTTGGGGTTCCATGTAAGAGTCGGAAAAGTCACGGTGCAAGCAGTGGAGGGCACAAAGATGGCATTCACATGTCCCCACACTGCTCGCTGTTGGTGCTGCCCCTCCCCCTTCTTCCTCATCACACTGGTGCAGAAGCTCCCACCCAATGAGAATATTTTTGGGACCCTGAGGCCCAGCAATCCTCTCCCCCAGCAGCTGAGATGCTGCTCGCAGCTGAGTCACAGCTCAGTTAAAGAAAAAAAGACCTCCAAAAGTGCTAAAAAGGGAAAGAGAATGCCAGTGCTTAGTGCCACCATTTTGAAAGTGGCTGTAAGCTCCACACCCCAGATTGGCTGTAGGCAGAACTTCCATGTGATGGTTCCACCTGCACCTGGTGCGCTGTTCCCCTTTAAATCAAAGCAAAGGAGGTTTTTCTTTGCTCTGGCTTAGAAGAGAAAGAATCAGTCTCCCTATGAGCCAAGCTTGGAAAGAGCACAGCTTCATGTGGAAGCTCCCAAATAAAATGGGGTGTGTGTGTGTTGTATTCTACCGTGGGGGGATCTCCATGTGGAAACAGCCCACAGCAAAGCAGGCGGTACCACTGAAATAGGATGGATTGAGGACAATGCATTTATTTATTTATTTTCAGATTTGTAGCCCACCCTCCTCAGCAAGCTGACTCAGGGCAGGTAACAGCATTTAAAACCCGACTGTTACATGTGGATGCTCCCTGAAACAGCACCACAATAAAGGAGCCATGGTGGAACAAAATATCCATGAGGAGACAGCTCTAGAGCCAGAATGTTGTGGATCGAGTGTCTGACTAGGATCTGGGAGACCCAGGTTTGAATCCTCACTTGTTCATGTTGGCTGAACTTGGGCCAGTCACGCACTCTCAGCCTAATATACCTAACCGGTAGAGTTGAGAAATACCAGGAGATTTTTGGGGCGGAGCCTGAGGGGGGGAGTTTGGGTAGGGGAGGGACTTCAATGCCATAGTATACATAGTATACATATACATAGTATACAATTGCCAACTTTTTCTGGAACCTGTGATGCAAAAAATATAACCTCCTTAGATAAGGGTCTAAAACACATGGTCACTTACTCCGGTTTCTGCCCAGTTTCCTCCCCGTTCCAGCCAGGATTAAATGAACCCGGGCTGGGGGAGAATCTGTACGCATTACCTTTGTTGATCCATGGCGAAACTGTGTGCTGATCCCTCCGTGAAAACAGAAAATGCGAGAGACACATACTTCCTGGTCGTTCAGCAACGCCCCCTCCCCCTGGTGCTTGGTCGATTCAGACTCTACTGCCATCACTGCCATTTGTCTTTGAATCAATCATCTAGCACCATAATTTTCTTTAGAAGAGTTTTACAGGACATGACCCATTTAATTTTGACGTTTTGTATATTTCGCATGACAGGAAATGAGAGCAAATTATAAAATAACAAACTACATTTTTGTCTATAATAAAGTGTGCTTTTATTGGAGAGAATGTACAAATTCCTTCATTGCCATTGTTTTTAGTTTTGTTTTTAGCACTTACATTATTCTGACTAGCCTTTAATTATTTCCCACGGATTTGTATAATAAATCTGCTTACATTATGTTCAAAATTTATTTTATTATTCAGTCTAATATTTGTATTTTAAAAGCTTCTTATAATTCACAGTGGGTAGCCATGTTAGTCTGTCTGCAGTAGTAGAAAAGGGCAAGAGTCCAATAGCACCTTAAAGACTAACAAAAATATTTTCTGGTAGGGTATGAGCTTTCGTGAGCCACAGCTCACTTCTTCAGATAGCTGTGGCTCACGAAAGCTCATACCCTACCAGAAAATATTTTTGTTAGTCTTTAAGGTGCTACTGGACTCTTGCCCTTTTCTAAAAGCTTCTTATAGTTCTGTCTAAAGGACTATTTATATAAATACATCACAATGATTTATGTGAAGATTTTCCAAGGAAATTCCAAAGAAATGTATTGACTAACGTGAGTTGCTCAAATTGGAGAAGTTGTGGGTATGATCCAGAAATTCCATGTACATGCTGCAGACATCTTGATGAGGAGGCTGTGCATATACCCAATCAAAGCAGGATCCAGTTAGCATCAAAATGCATAACATAGTAGTCAGAGTATCAAAATATGATCTGGGAGACCTGAGTTCAAACCCACACTCTGCCATGGAAGCTTGCTGGGTGACTTTATATGCCAGAGCCACTGTTTCTCACTCTAACCTACCACACAGGGCTGTTGTGACAATTGTGTTAGGCTTGCCATTATTGCCCCATAGCTCTGCTGGTTCTACATTGGTTCTTTGGGTTTGTTGGTTCTGTATGCTTTGAGAGGCTTTTGGCCAGTGCTTGCTTTGCTTACTTGCATGTAGGGCTGTAGAATTTAAAAAAATTCGGTATAGTTCGGATTCGGCCAAATTCGGCCCGTTTAGATTCTGGATATGCCGAAGTCCGAACTCCCCCACTTCGGATCCGTTCAATTCGGCGGGAATTCAAAGTTCGGAAAAAAAATTCGGCCGAATAAAGCCATTAAAAACACAATCGCGCCTTTCCGCGGCTCTGGGGGGGCATTTTTGGGGTTAGAGGTCCCAAACTTTCAGCAGAGCTTCAAAGGACGTTTATTGAAAGACTCCCCAAGTTTTGTAAAGATTGGGTCAGGGGGGGCTGAGATATGGGCCCTGAAAGGGGTCCCCCCACCCTTAATGTGCATCTCTCAGCAGAGCTTGCCGCCCACACACAAAGCTCCCAGCCCCGACAACAGTTTGCAAAGCAACACAACCTTGTAAAACAACACCTTTGCAACAGGGAAAACCAGAAGACACACAACTGAAACCTCCCCCCTCAAACCAGGGAGCGAGAGACTCGAGGGGGAACACACACCCCAGACAGAACTGACGAAAGCCCCCTTTGGCTTCCCCCCCACCCACAGAAACTGCTCCCTCCCCACACACACACAGACTCTGCTTTCCCACACACACACACACATACACAGGAGAAAAATTATAGATTAAAGCCCCCAAAGGGCTGTCTTCTGTTCCATCAGGAGGGGCTGGGGAGGACTTGTAATCCAAGATGATTCCAATTAGGCACGGGACGTTTTGCTCTGGAGAAGATGCACACAGGATGCACACGTTTTGCTCTGGAGAAGATGCACACAGGATCGGCTGATCCATTCATCCCAATAGGGAAAAGGGGAAAGGGGAAAGCCCATATCTCGGGACCCCCTGACCCAATGTTCACAAAACTTGAGTGGTCTCTTAAGAACACTGGTCTGAAACTCCGCTCAAAGTTTGGGATCTGCACCCCCAAAAATGCGCCCCCTGCAGCCACGGAAAGAGAAAAGGGGGAGGCGATATTTCTGCCCCCACTGAACCCATCTTTACAAAACTTGGGGGGTATCTTAAGAATAATTGTCTAAAGCTATGCTGAAAGTTTGGGGGCTATATCCCCAAAAAAGCGCCCCCTGCAGCCACATAAATGGAAAAAGGGGGGAGGGAAAAGGGGGAGAGCCCATATCTCGAGACCCCCTGACCCAATGTTTACAAAACTTGGGGGGTATCTTAAGAAGCTTCATCTAAAGCTCCACTAAAAGTTTGGGGTCTGTACCATGGAAAGAAAAAAGGGGGAGCCCATATCTCGGGACCCCCTGACCCAATGTTTACAAAACTTGGGGGGTATCTTAAGAAGCTTCATCTGAAGCTCCACTGAAAGTTTTGTGTCTGTACCCCAAAAAATACGCCCCCTGCAGCCACAGAAAGGAGCAAATGTGCACAAGCACTCCCCACACACACACGAGGATTTCGCTCTCTCTCTCTCTCCCCCTTGCCGGGCCGCACATCAGCTGATTCCTCCAGTACTCAATCCTGACTGATTGGCCAGAAGAAGACCCAGCTTGGCCACCGATTGGCCGGGGGAGGAGAATGCTGCTTACTGACGGTTATGCTGCTTACTGACAGCCGAATTTGCCGAATTTATTCGCGAACTCCCAAACTCGCTGAATTCGGCCCCCCCGGTTGCCCGCCAGTTTTGAGTTCGGTTCCTCCCGAACTAAAAACCACCGAATCAGGGGAAATTCGGCTGATTTTCAGTTCGGGCCGAACCGAATCAACAGCCCTACTTGCATGTCTCTGACTTGGGTCTTTGCCCTTGGGAAAGCATGGAATCCCCCCCATAGCAAGCAATGGAGGATGGCTGGGTGCTACTTGTTCAGGGGCCCATAGAATTGGACTTCTTGGTCCAATTCACTTGAAATTGGGGAGTTATTTAAAGGACAGACACCAGCAGCTCTGCTGCAATTTTGGTCTAATTTGGTCTAAAAACAGCCCCTCCAGCTCTCTAGAAAGATTCCCCATAGGGAATAAAGGAACTAAATAATATCGGAATCCTGAAAAAAAATCTGAATACCAAACCAGTATTTGGAACCTGGAAATCCAGGAATACCAATATTTTTGGCTCCCTGATATCCAGAACCAAAGAATATTGATTCTATTTTAAGCTGCAAATCCCTAGGTCGGAGTAGGATTGTTCTGCCACACCACAGACTACTGTTTTATTTATCCCTGATCATAGAATGCTCTACATAAGTGTGTCACTAGCATTAAGGCACAACTGTATATGCAGGGTTTGATAGCAGTTAGCTGGAGAAGCTTTTTCCGCAGGACATGGCAGTATGAATATAGTCACTTTCCAATTTGTCTTAAATCCATGCTAAGGTAGCCTGAGTGAAAAAAAGAAACCTTCCTTTCTCCACCCTTCTGATTTTACACCCCATAGTTGAGCAATGGTTAACAGGGACCTACTGACACCATTCAAATTTTCTTTATCAGCCTAAAAGAAATATTCAGAATCTGGGTGGAATGAAATTAACATAAACTTTTTAAAGGGCAATAACACAAGGAGCAGCCAAACAGTCAAAATAGTACAAAGCATTCAACAATAATATTCTAGTTTGCCCACTTTGAGAGCCAAATATTCCAAGAACCCACCCAGATTGTGCAATGTTTTTTACTCAAGAGGGGAAAGCAAGAGGCCAAAAAGGTAGAGCAAGAGAGCAGTTAGTGTGAAGCAAGACAAAGTACATTTGAGTTACAGTGGGGTATATTTTAGTTCCGGAGTATATTCTAACTCCAACTTTAGGACAAGAGGCCTGAGTTAAATGCAAAAGATTATTTTCTTGCCATGCATCAAAAAATAGTATAAGTTCAAAAGAGGAAGGAGGATGGGCCAGGGTCTTGGAAATAGTTCCAAGTAAGGAACAGAGTTCTCCAGGTGAGAGACCGTATGGTTGAAGGAAGTCTTGGTTACCTCATAGAGCTGGGTTTTGGTGGACCAAAAGGCACCCAAATTAGACCAGTCTGAACCCAGAACCTATTTTTGTGAAATGCTAATGTGACCATATTTCTTTCTATGGCAGACTGAAAATATAGCAAGCTTTGTTTGTGACTACCAATGCAACCATATGCAGAGTTACTCCATTCAAAGTCCACTGACTTCAATAGAATGGAGGAACGCTGCACAGAGTTGCACTGTTAGTGCCTTGGTTAATTATTGAGTGGGATTGTAACCCTCACACAACTGATCTTCCCTGCCAAATTCCAGCAGACCAAGAGAAGGAATTGACTTATACACAGGTCTTTGAATTTCTCCCATGTAGAGTGAGTGAATGGAGACATGAAGACTGGGTTTCCTTCCTCTGTAATTTCCAGGATCCTGATGCTGGTCTGGGGTTGAGGTCCTATGTTGACACATGGTTCAAGTCAATCAACACTAAGAGAAAATAATTGTCTTTCTAGATGTATCCAATCTCCAACATTATGATTTCAAGAATAACCAACCAGAAAGAAGACAGGTTGGAGCATTGTCTTTTTTATGTTATGCATTTTATATTTGTTTGTATTTTATAGTTATGAAATAAAAACTTAATTCAGGAAAAAAGACCAATCAGATCTTTATACTGATTTTATTCCTTTTGCTAATTCCCTGACCTGTTTTTGTGCTGGTCGTGGACTGTAATAAAGTTTTAATAATAATGATCAACCAGATCCTTATGAAAGTGCACAAACCAGATAAAATGATATCCATTCTCTGTTGTCAATTCCTTGCATCAGTGCTCAGATAGTGTATTGCCTCTGAACATGAAGATTTCACAAGGATATAATGGTTAGTCCTATCTTCCATGGTTGTTTTTTCCTTATCTGCCACCTAGTAAACTGATGGTTGAAGTGAGATTAGAAAGAGAGATACCTGTGGTATTAGTCATTATATGACAGTAGAATCAACCAATCACATAAAGAGCCGGAGTTGTATAGTGGATCGAGTGTAGGACTAGGATCCTGGGAGATCCAGGTCTGAGTCTCCACTTCTACCACAGAGACTCGCTACGTGACCTTGGGCTCATCACAAACTCACAGCCTCGCCTACCTCACATGGTTGTTGTGAAAACATAGCAAGGGAAGAACAATGTTCTAAGCCTCTTTGAGGACCAACTGGGGAGAAAAGTGGCATGCAAATAAATAAATGCATGCAATGCACTCCATCTGACATGTTTGCTGTGGGTGTGCAAAACTCTTTGTATTCCCTTCCTACCCATTTGCCCCAACATGCTTGTTTGGGGAGGGGGTAATCTTAATGACTATGAAATGCCAGCATAATGTCAAGTTGCACTAGCCACTAGCATCCCCATCTTAATGATACATGAACTGGTGTGACAACTCTTGGGGTGAGATCACTTGTTTGCCAAATTCCCTGTTTCTTTCCTCATAAGCTCATTAATGCAACTTTATTTAAGCCTCTCGTTTATACAAACCTTTGATCATCTTGGTGTTTTGAACCTCCTCCAGAGCTTGTGTTCTTTTCTTTTTAGGCCACTGTTATTCATAGGTCAGTTAGAGAATACTTAATTATCCAGTCTTTAAAAGAAAAGAAAGTCTTGGAAAATACTATGCACTGGAAGCTCTCCATCATTTTTTTTTCATCTTTAACAAAGTAAAATATTTGCTGAGGACATTTCCAATCAATTTAAATGAAAGGCAAAGTTTTTTATTGAAACCACCAAAGCTCAGGTTAAAATGTTCTTTTTGGCAGTTTTTCTGCAAAGGGAAGCGTTACAAGATCCAAAGGCAACACACTGTAGGTTGAACCACCGATTCACTAAGTGGTATACAGTTACACCAACCCTAATTGCAATTTGATTTGTATTTCTTCCTGATTCTACCTTCTCCTTGGTCTGGGAGGGGAAGACATTTTGACAGGAATGAGTATGGTAAACGTTTGGAAGAATGGTCAGGATTTAGAATATCATGCATCACCCTCCGTATGTATATGAAGAATTGTTGATACTGGCACAGAGTGGTAAGCTGTAGGACTGCAGTAAAAGCTGTGCTCATGACCTGAGTTCAATCCCAAAGTAAGTCAGGTTCAGGTAGCCAGCTCAAAGTTGACTCATCTTTCCATCCTTCCAAGGACAGTAAAATGGGCTTGCTGGGGGTAAAGTGTAGATGACTGGGGAATGGCAAACCACCCTGTGAACATAGTTTGCCTAGTAAACATCGTGATATGTCATCACTCCATGGGTCAGTATTGACCCAGTGCTTGCACCTTTACCTTTATCTACTGGCAGCAGCTGCACATAACTCCATAAAAGCCTTTGAGGATCAGAGAGAACATCCAGAGGAGCACTTCATGAGGTTTAAGGGACTAATAAGAAATAAGAATTTGCTAACTCCATGCATATGCACTTCACAGGGACACAGAGATCTTGGATCTTGACCAAGACTTTCAAAATATTTTAATAGAAATTGTTCTCATGTGATGCTTTTGACAGCCTCCTGTGTTATCACTGTAATATTACAGATGACATTTTGTCTCCTTTATTTTTTTAAAAAAGTGCTTGGGCTCAAGTTATCTGGAAACTTCTAATCTCACAAACAAGCAAATTGCAGTTGTTACTTAGTATGTACGTCATTTATGTCATTTATACAACACTTTTCTACCCAACGGCAACCCAAAGTAACCTAAAACATTCTCTCCTTCTCCGGTTTATCCTCATAATAACCTTGTGATGTAGGTTAGGATGAGAGTGTGTTACTGTTCCAGAGTAGGCTTGCCAGGCCCCGCAGCTCCACCAGTGGGAGCTTTGCGGGGCTGCAGCGGACGTGAGCAGTGCCCGCCTACGTCAATTCTGGGTCTACCCAGAAGCGACACTGAGCTCTAGCGATCCTGGCTGAAGGTTGCCAGAGCAACCACGTCGTTTCCGGGTAAACCCGGAAGTGACACAATCAGAGCATGTGTGCGCGCCCGCTGCGCCCACCAGCCCTCAGCTGGCTGGCAGGCAACCCGGTGGATTGGCAGGATTTTACCCGCCACCTCCGGGCACCTGGCAACCCTATTCCAGAGGCATGCAGAAAGCTTCCCTGTCAGAGTGGGGATTTGAACCTGGGCCTCCTATACATCATCATTTGAGGTAATGCATTCACAAAGCGGATCCTGGATGAGTTCAGTGCCCAGAGGAATTGTGCGCATGGCAGCTTCATTAAGGCCTAATGTCCCTGAGAGCAGTATGGGCTGACACTACTTCCAGAAGCTGAAATAGTCATATGACTGAAAGGTAGGGTTGCCAACCTCCAGGTAGTAGATGGAGATCTCCTGCTATGACAACTGATCTCCAGCCCATAGAGATCAGTTCACCTGGAGAAAATGGCCGCTTTGGCAACTGGACTCTATGGCATTGAAGTCCCTCCCCTCCCCAAACCCCGCCCTCCTCGGGCTCTGCCCCAAAAACCTCCCGCTGGTGGCAAAGAGGGACCTGGCAACCCTACTGAAAGGCATGCAAATCTAAATTTCTCGCAGAATTATTAGTAGGACTCAAACATTCCATCCTGAGCTAGAGAAGGTTTTTTTGCTTAGATTTGCTCTACACCTGAAAACACTTCTTGCTCTCATTGCCCTCTATTCTAACCATTCTTTAAATCTGTTTCTGTGGGGGGGGGGTTCTACTTCTGATCACCATATAAATGTCCTTGATTAAAATTAACCAAGGTCATCACCAAAATCTAGCCCCAAAGCTCTTGCAAGAAAAGCCTGGTCAAAAAACTTACCTGGGTCATAGGAAACATTGTCCAAGGTTTATTTCCTGTCTGAAAATATTGTTAATCAATCTTTTTGGAAATAACTAAGTCCCTGGAAAGTGCACAGGCCCATCTGAGCAATATGCACATTTGAAAATTGGCAGCTTATTGTGGCCATTAAAGTAGGAGAGTGGCTTTCCCTTTACCTCTTCCACTGGAAACCTTTGATAACAATTTTATCTAGTAGTGAATGTTGGTTGCATGAGCGATCACTAAAGAAAGTGATTATCTCCATGTTCTTGAAGGCCTGATGCAGGGTAATAAAGAAGGAACAGCTTCGCCTTTCATGACAAGCCGCAGAAACTGTGGCTGCTCTGGGTAAAAATCCCAAAAGCTTTTAAAACGTTTTTAAAAGTATGTATAATGACTCTGATTAATCTTTCTCCGCTTACACAAACGGTAACAAATATATCAAAAACAGAAAGGCTAAAAATACTCGGCTGCAGGCTTTGACAGTGTTAAGCCTGCTGTTTTACAACCTTTTCAAACTATGCTGCATTGCACACCTTCAGATGGCAAAGTATGGATGGGGGGAGCACAATTATATGACTGCCTTACATTTCTGGCCACCTAGAAGGTCTTTTAATAGGCCTACTTGTAGGGTTGCCAATCTCCAGGTGGTGGCTGAAGATCTCCCACCGATCTCCAGGTGACAGAGATCAGTTCACCTGGAGAAAATGGCTGCTTTGGAAGGTGGACTCTGTGATATTATACTAGAATTACCACACACCCGGCTCTGGCAGGCAATTGCCTGCCAATTAACTGGGCCAAACACAGAAGTAAGGCTGCTTCTTTTCTCTGGTGATCCTGTGAGGGTTGCCAACCTCCAGGTACTAGCTGGAGATCTCCTGCTATTACAACTGATCTCCAGCCAATAGAGATCAGTTCCCCTGGGGAAAATAGCCACTTTGGACTCTATTGGACTCTATGGCATTGAAGTCCTTCCCTTCCCCAAACCCCACCCTCCTCAGGCTCCACCCCTAAAACCTCCCACCGGTTGCCAAGAGGGACCTGGATCCCTAGATCCTAGATCCTGTGTACGCGGCTGCGTGCAGCACGATTACTTCACTTCTGGGTTTACCCCTGAAGCACTGCATCACAACAAGGAGGATCTAGCACTCCCAAAAAAAAACTCTATGGTTTCCAGCTGCCCCATCCCCACCCCCAAAAGCTCCCGCCAATGGCGAAGGGGAACCTGGCAACTCTATATTATACCCATTGAGGTCCCTCCCCAAACCCTATCCTCCTCAGGTTCCACACACACACCCAAAATCTCTAGGTATTTCCCAACCCAGAGCTGGCAACCCTACCTATTTACAAGGGGGGTTGATCATAGGCCAAGGCTCCAACCTCAACCATTGAACTGGGCTCTCCAGTTGCCATTCTTCCATCTCGCTCTCACTCTTCTTAGTTGGCAATTCTGGGTCTAGCATGGTCTCACAGGGAACCAGATTTTGCTCAGAGTTGTTGACACCTAATTCAGGACATCCAATAGCATTTTGTAGCAGCATAAAACGATTGAAGATAACTGCATCAGCATGGAAGACCAGGCCTGCTCATGCATGTTTTTCCTCAGTACATTTCTCCACTCACTTTACTGTATGAGTCAAAAAGGGCAAGAGTCCAGTAGCACCTTAAAGACTAACAAAAATATTTTCTGGTAGGGTATGAGCTTTCGTGAGCCACAGCTCCCTTCTTCAGATACAGCTAGAATGTGAATCCATCGGTCTTTAAGTAGAGGAACAGTATGTAAATATCAATAGCAGGCTTGATTGGATTAGGTGTGATATGCAGAAGAGTCTGTGATGTCCAGGGGAGAGATGGGTGTGGAGAAATCAGCATTGGTAATGGGCCATGAATGCAAGGTCTTTATTCAGCCCAGGTAAATGCATTGACTTTAGTTTGAATATCAGCTGTAATTCAGCAGTTTCTCTTTCCAATCTCCCTTTAAAATTCCTTTGTAAGAGAACTGCTACTCTTAAATCTGCAACAGAATGTCCTGGAAGGTTGAAATGTTCACCCACTGGTTTTTGAATACTGTGGTTTCTGATGTCAGACTTATGTCCACTGTGAATTTACTGTATGACATTAACTAGTTATGAGGATATTAGGCGAGGAAGAGGAAGGCCAACAGTCACATTGAAGGGGACACTTATAACATAAAGAAAAATTAAGATTGAAGGTCATCCTTTTTGACAGAAGGTAATCCTTTAAAGAATCAAAGTACTGGTTAGCATATTTTGAGACTTGCTGTGCAGGTCTCAAATTCCTACATGAAATTTTCTGTGAAAAGCCATACTTTGTGGATTCCAATACTGGTAGAAGATTATTGCTGTGACAGTTCACATGCATTCCTGTTTAGAAGCTGACCTCTCGCCGTATTAGTTAAATCAGATTCCCAGAATAATCTTTCAAAGTGACTTTGAAAAGGTTTCTCATGGTAACTAGGGGACAGTCCCTTAAAGATCAGAGCAAGGTACATGTGGCTAGCAGGAGATGAAGACCTCACCAGAAAAGACATGAGCTACTATAACCTTGAAACCCTCACGTTATATTTTAAGAGAACTGAGGTTTTTGTGAACATGGGGTCAGGAGAACTGGCTGACAGGATGGAGACGGTTGTGCAAACTTGAGCATTCAGCATAAGCTTATAAACCTTGTTCCAGTCCATGCTGAGGTTTATATTTGCACTAAGTACCAAACCAAATCCAGCCCACATTTGGCCAAGGCTGAGGTTCATTGCACATAAATTCACACAACTCTACAGATGCCCCAGATAAACGGAGAGTCTTGGAGCCAGCTGAAGAACGTCAAGGTGTTCCAAGAAAAGCAACTTGTGTCTTGCCAAGAATATCTTAAATGGAACTAACAATCGTTGAGGTCTGAAATCATTTTATTCTCCTGAAGTCATGTAGTTAACTACAGCACGCAGATTTCAAATACCTTCAGCAGCAGAAAAGTTAAGAAAAACAAAGACTACAAAACATTCACTGGAAATTGATTTCCCATCCAAAGCTTGGTAATTCTGTTTTCCTTTTATTAAAGGAAAAGAATATTCAGTTTTTAATGCTATTTTTCACCCTGTTTCTTTTTCCTTACACTTATGTCCCAACCCATCATAAAATGGGTGATGATTTATGGGTTGGTGCTTGTTTGCTTTGTTTCCCTCTTCAAACTGTCAAAACAAGTACCTCAGGGGGAAGGGAAATGACAGAATATTATTTAGGTGAGCAGTTTGACCTATGATATTATGGGACAATAAACCATTTCTACAACCTTTTCCTCATATTGTATAATGCCAGGAATGAGGGCAGAAGATAGTGCTGAATTTGACTGAGGGCATTCTTATGTCAGTGATATGTAAAAATATATGTCTTTCTATTTTTTGAAATATTCACACTGATAATTTGTTCTTTTTGGCTTTTTTGTGTGTGATATGAATGTTCAGTTCTGCTATTAGTGGGGTGTGAACAAGGCACTCTTACATGATAAGTGCAATCACCATTCCAGTGGATAATTTTTCAACTGAGTGAAAGCACAATGTAGACTTTGATGAAGCAGCCATTTTGTCTAGTTTCAGGTTAAAGTTTCTATCTTCAGCACTTCCCTGATAAAGTAAGTTAGGTTTTTCAAAATAAAAACCATACTTCATCCCCTCCAAAATAATCAGATTTTTTTTTTCAAAAGTAGCAAACAGAAATCAGGTAAACAGAAGACATTGTTTATCGAATTCCTCCCTGAGCCAATATTTCTATTCCCTCCATCGATTATTTTGCCAAGGGTCTGCAATGAGCCAGAGCATAATATGGAAACCAGTTTCAGGTTTCATATGGCCAGTATAAATAATAATGGGGAGTATTGGTCCCTTTTAACTTTGAACGTTGTAGGTGTACACTAAAGTAAATGGAAATGTTTTATGAGCACTTATCATTCATTTATATTCTTTTTTCATCCACAGCTGCTCTTTTATCTCACTGGCATGAATTAAGTGATAGTCTCCAACATTGACTCTTCATCTCCTCAGAATTTACAGCTATTATGAGATATTATCAAAGAGCACCAAAAGATCAGGTCATAGTTCAAATCATGACTATGATTGTTCTTTGAACATACATAATTCTGCATCAGTCATACACGTTCTGTCTGTTTCGTGTGGCTGACATGTGGTTGTTGTTTTTGAATAATTTATGACAGTACCAGTGTTGTAGAAAATGTGCAGGGAAAAACCTCCAATGTACTTTGATTCACATATCAAATATGTGCATTTGGAAGGAGAATTTCTCTATTCACTTACAAGTTAGCCCTACCTTTACACATTTCTCATGCATTCTCCAAGCAGGAATACATGCTTCTACTTCATGTAAATTAATGTGTGTGTGTGTGTGTGTGTGTGTGTGTGAGAGAGAGAGAGAGAGAGAGAGAGAGAGAGATGTTCTACAAGAACCAATGAACTCTGACCGTGAAAGCCTTTGACAATATGTTCAACAGAGTTTGCTTTGGAGTCCAATTTTGGCTAAGTTATGTTATCTCACCAAGTAGGGTCATTATTTTGTTTCTATTTTGTGTATGTAATCTTTTCTGTATATTGTGAGTTTTTGTATAAAAGTCTAAAATAAATAAATAAATAAACAAAGAAAGAAAGAAAGAAAGAAAGAAAGAAAGAAAGAAAGAAAGAAAGAAAGAAAGAAAGAAAGAAAGAAAGAAAGAAAGAAAGAAAGAAAGAAAGAAAGAACTGGCCACTGTGGTACCTGCCTTGGTTATATCTAGATTAGGTTTCTGCAGTGCACTCTACATAGGGTATTATGCATTGAAATTATTTTCAATTATGCATTGAAAAGTGTTTGCAAAATTCCATTGGTACAGAATGCTGTAGCCAGGATGTTGACTGGAGTGGTTCATAGGGATCATGTCACTCCTGTCTTCGCTCATCTATGTTGGGTTCCAGTTTGTTTCCAGGCACAATTCAGGGTGCTGGTGCTGATCTTTAAAGCCTTATATGGTTTGGGCTCAACATATCAGAAGGACTATCTCCTCCTTTAGGAACCTGTGTGACCACTGTGGTCACCTTTTGCTTTAGGTGCCCCTGCCTTCTGAGGTTAGCCGGGTGGCAAGCCAGGAGAGGGCCTTCTCAGTAGTGGCATCAAAACTCTGGAATTCTCTGCCCAGGGAGAGTCTCCTGTCCCCTTCGGTTGCCATCTTCCACCAGTAGATGAAATTGGTTTGTTTTGCTTGGCATTTCTTCTTTTGTTCTAATTTTAAGCTCTGGTTTTAACTTGTTTTAATTATGCATTTCTGTGTTGGTTTTAATGGCTCTTAAGACACGATTTTAATTTGTATGTTTTAGTTTGTTAGCCAATTTGGTGGTCCTATGAGAGTAGAAAAGTGGGGTGAAAATCTTGTTCATAATAATATACGTAATTTAATTTACCTTGATCTGGCATTATTCAAACATACTATATATTTCCACTATCAACAACACTGTATTTTAAAGTACAGTAATGAGATTTGGAGGTGGCTTAAGAAAGTCATCATTTTAATGCAATCATTTTAAGTCGGATAATGATTAATTAAATTATAAATTATATCTCAATGTTTATTTTGAGAGTCTGAAAAGCCAATTAACAACTTTTTAATCACCAAGTCAGTTTTTATTTGCAGATGTGGACTTACTGCTGTAAATTGGCCATTGACTTGAAAAACGTAACGAACAACAGGATTTAGAATAAGAACTGCCTGCATCCTCCTTCCACTGAAATGGAAATGCAAATGATTCTTCTCTGCTGCTTTCCACAATCACCTTAACAAATTCATCTTCTCCTCTCTATTTTAAACAATGACCATAAAAGGTAATCCATGCATTTAGACAGTTTCCTTTTCACCCAGAGATGTATGAAATGTGAATAACAACCCTTCTGCATTATTAAGTGTTTACTAAGTAAAATATATTTCTAGGTGTCGTATCAGGAGGTTGAAGGCATACCAGTTAATCATAATGAAAATCCTAGAGAGAAACGTTATCCGTGTATGTCTCAGTTACCTTAGCATGAAAACAGAAGACTATTTAGAACTTGCTGGCCATTTGTAAACACACAGCAAATGACACAAAACCATAGAATGAGCTTATCTTGACCTCATCCAGATAACCAAATGGAAACATGGGGTGGCAAATGGCTGCAAGCCTTGTGGTGAATCTATGAGCTTCCACACATTAATCAGAGGTCTTCATCTCTATAAAGTGTCACTAAAACTCAAATCTCTAGAATCAGTTCACACAGTTATGTTTATCAAGTGATGACTTCCACTGATCTGAGCATTCCAATCATATGTGCACAACACCTCTCAAAGGAAGGTTGTCATTTGATTGATAACCATTTCAGTGAATTGCATGCAGGACCCTTCAGTGTTTTCAAGAACAAGTCTTTCAGTTTCTTTGTTTTTAAATCCCCCGGCATCCAGATTCTTCCTGGTGGTTTCAAATAAACATGTCACATTTTTTGTGATAGTTTCTATTACTTAGGAAAGTTGTATGCTACCTCTCCAGACCTACTCGAAGTGGCTCATAACTAAAATGACTAAAACGATAAAACAAAACCAATCAAGCTCTCTCCTCAAAACAAGTTAATTTGTGCAGCTTACCTTAAAATTGCTCCATTGGTCCATTGGGTCCGGAGTGCTGTAAGGGGGAAGAGGAGCTTTTGCCTTCTCTCCTGTGACATTTTTGCCATCAGAATTAGCTTTGGGGGGCCTGTTTGCCCCTTTCTCTGGTTCCATATGTCCTAGGAAGGACAGATTCCACCCTCAAGGACAAACAGCCCCCCCACACACACACACACACAATTGCTTCTGCCAGAAAAACCAGCGCAGGAGGAAAGCTGGAAGCCCCTTCCCCTTACAGTGCTTTGGAGCCCAATGGAGCAATTTCAAGGTACGCTTTATGGTCCTTCAGGGTGACAGCAAGTCAGGATGGGGACCTGTTTCCCGACTCATGCTACATGTAAGATCTGGTTTGGACTTAAGGTTCTGGATTTGAGTGATGCCCTGTAGCATGTGAATGTTCACAGAAAACAAACCAGGCTTGGTTCATAATAGATTGAAAAGGAACATGGAGTCACTTTTATACCTAGGATGACCTTAATGTTTTATTCTTTATTTTTCATCTTGGAATATTAATTTATCACAGAGAACAGATCAATTTGAGCCATTCTTTAAACAAAACACCAGCAATTATCCTGTGTGCACTGACTTGGATGTTTCAGGCCAGCCCAATCACATCAGATCTCAGAAGCTAAGCAGGGTTGGCCCTGCTTAGTATTTGGATGGGAGACCACCAAGGAATTCTAGGGTTGCTATGCAGAGGAAGGCAAAGGCAAACCACCTCTGAACGTCTCTTGCCTTGAAAACCCTATGGGGTCGCCATGTTGGCTGCAACTTGACAGTACTTTACACACACACAATTATCTCATGATATACCACTTCAGTTTTGCATTCTGGATAGAAATCTAACCACTAAACTCTAATTAGAAAAATAAAAGGCCTTTCTATGTGGGTCATTTTGACTAAGCACAGCATCTGGCAAATATTATATTCAAATATAGATTTCATTGTGCAGCAAAATATTACTCCTAATTTTTAGCACATTTGTGCCCTGTATTGAATGGAAAGCACTCCTTTCCTGTCACACCAAATTTATTTATTTCATTGTACTTTCAGCTTCAAATGTTGTATCCTAGCTTATTACGTACCAGAGAATTCAAATTCATATTGCCACAGGAAGATTGATCTTATTTCGTAATGAAACCATTCTTTCTCTGAACATGACATTCGCAGCCATTCCCAGCCCCAAATTCTAGCAAAATTTGGATCCAAGTTCAGACTTCACTGGAAAACCCATTTTCTTTTATTTTCAATCTTACCACTTCCTAACTATTTTAGTAGCAACAAACATCCTGTTTCAAGAGAAATGTGCCAGAAACAGTCCACATTAAGGTTAATCCATCCATCCATCCATCCATCCATCCATCCATACATACATACATACATACATACCTATGTACGTATGTACGTATGTACCGTTAAGGCACAGCTGACGTATCGTGACCCCAGAAAGGGGCTTTCAAGGAAAGTGAGAAGCAGAGGTGGTTCACCATTTCCATCCTCTGCAGAGTGTTCCTTGGTGGGCTCCTATCTGAGTACCAACCGAGCTTAGCTTCTGAGATCTGATGGGATCATGCCTCCTTCTTGCCGCATAAACACAATCAGGCTACATATTCGCACATATATATAATTTGGGAAGCAGAGGGACTGGGACACAGACAGCTACTTGGCCAAGGCACACATGAGTTCATGGAGAATTTGAACTCAGGTCCAATTTTAACACTTCGATACTGAAACCATACAAGTCTTGTGCATTTCTGTGCATGTGTGTGTGAGTGAGTGAGAGAGAAATTGTTAAAGGAAGAATGAGAAAAAAGGTTGGAGAAAGAAGGCCAATATATCTGAAGATTGAGCGAGCATGTTCAGAGACTGTGTGAAGTGTGAAGAGTGAACATGCTCAGAGATTATAGCCAGAAACCGGAGGAAACAAGAGAGAGGAACAAATTAACATTGTCACATCTTCCGTTCTTAGGATCACGTGATTTTGTTGTTTCTAACAGCACTGAGTTTCTAACAGACAGCTCATAGAACCATTTTGAAATAGTGGTGAGGAGCTAGGAACTGCCATGCTCCAGTTACCTGTGGAAGCACTCCTGACCACCTGATGAAAAAACAGGCATGTCTTTCCCCCCTGCCATGCAGATGGTACAATGTCTGAGCCAAGCACTCCACACTGACACCCAAGCAACAACGCAGAATGTCTTCGCGGGTAATAACTTCTCTGTCCCCCTTTCTGAAGCAGATGGATTATATAAGAAGGGTCTCTGTGCAATCAGGCATCAGCACGCAGTGGCTGCTGGCTCCTTTGTTACACCAGTCTGCACAGTGGAAGGGATGTGATGTGACTGCTCTTCCATTGTGAAAAGAAGAGCCCTGATTTAGGTAACTCATGAAGCAAAGAGATGAGGTGCCATTTTGGAAAAGTGGCTATTTTTTGTCTGGACCATAATGGGGGGGTGGGGTGAGGAGGGCAGCCGCCACCCTTGTAGCATTCAGAGAAGGTGGCAGAACTTCCTTTCCTACCCAGCCCACTCTTCCTGTAGGAGAGGCAGTTCTGCCGCCCTCTGCATCCCACAGGGGCGGTGGCTGCCCTCCTCGCCCCACCCCCACCCCCGCCTAGCTACAGCCCTGTTTTTTTGTGAATGCTCTGGCATGAGTTGATATTACAGCTTATCCTGTTCTGGAAAATGTTCAGACTGCGGGTTGAGCCAGGATGTGGTGAGCTCTGATCAAGATAGATGTCACATCATTCCCACAGGTTGCCAAAAAAAAAAAAAAAAAAAGCCATATTGTATCGATTTTACCATTTCTCTGCTCCATTTACATAATGCTACAAATTGATGGTATAGTTAACAAAGAAGCAGCTCATTTTCCTGAATATCAGTGTGGGATCTTGCCTTTTTTCTGCTGGAATGTTTCCTACAATTTCCATCACAGCCCAAGTCTCGAGTTGTTTGCATCCAAGCTCCAGCAGTTCCCAACTAGTTTGCTGAGCTGCTATATGATCTCAAGGTTTTGATGGTGAGATTAAGAGGGTTCAGGCACTTGGATGGCTGCTGTGTGGCCGAGAATATTGGACCAGCATGCGGCCACACTTTTGTTTCTAAAACTGTATCAAACCAATGGTCTGGTAGATTATCAGAACAAGAAATCACCTCACAATTGCTTATACTCATGGATGGAAAGGGAATGGGAAAATGTCACATATGCCACATATTTTAGCAACAGGAGGGTTAATCTGCATTTTGACCATGGTTCTACTCAGCTAAATACTATTCACAGTTCTAATGGAATTACACCACCTTCATTTCCATTTCCTGCCCAGACTGGTAGGTAGGATTGCTGTGAGATACCAGGCAACTGCTTGCCTCTCTCTCAGAACAAAGATAACTGCATTAAACTCATTATGTTTGCCTGGGGAGAGAGAGGATGCAATTTTTTTAAAAAAAAATATGCATAATGTTGTGAGACTCTTTCCTGATAAAAATCCTTATTCCACTGGCTACATTTTTACACATAGTAAAACAATATTAAAAGGGAGTCAAAAGCAACCATAGAACTAAATTCCTGATTGTTATATATAACCAGTTTCCCTAAAAAGAATTGGAGATATATTATTTTTATTTACATTTTAATTTTGCCCTTCTACCATTTTAATTTTGCCTGAATGCTCACAACAACTTTGTGAAGTAGCTTAGGGTGAGATACATAAGGACGAAGCCCCATTGAATAACACAGGATGTACTTCTGAGGAGAGAAATGCATAGGATTGCACTGACATTGAATGGCCCAAAATATCTTCAAGACTGCCTCTCCCTATATACCCCCCAGAGAACCCTACGATCAGCAGGAAATAATTTGTTGGTGATCCCTGGCCCTAAGAGTGTCCAGCTGTCCTCTAAGGCCAGGCTTCTGCCTGGTAGACCTCTCTGTCTAATGAGACCCATGCCCTGTGGGACTTGAACCAGTTCCACGGGGCCTGCAAGACAGAGATGTTCTGGCAGGCTTACAGTTGAGGACAGCAACTTGGAACTGGCCTCCCTTCCCCTTCCCCTCCCCTCTTTCCTCCTTTCATCTCCCTTTTTTCCTCACTCTTTCTGTCCATTCCTTTTCTCCCTATCCTCCTGACCATTCCTTCTTTTCCCTATGTTGTTCTTTTCCCCATCCACCTCCCCACATGGCATGATGTCAACCATCAGAACATCAGAACAGCTGCCATCAGAACATCCTTCCTTACAAAGATAATCAATATAGAACCAGTAAATTATAACTATACTATAGTTATTGATAACATAATTCTAGCGTTACTTAAAATATTTTAAAATGTGTTTAAAATCATTATGTAAACTGTGATGTTAGCTGCCCTCAACCCAGCTTTGCCCGGGGATGGTGGAGAGTAGAAATAAAATTTTATTCTATTCTGTTCTGATAATGATTCTTTTAGCAGATAGAAAGTAAAGCAAAAACGTTTTGAATGTTTCATTGTGAATTCTATGTTTTGTATTGTTTTGAATAGATAAAGGTATTTTGAATACATAAAGTATTAATGGTGGTAATGATGATGGTGGTGATGACAGAGAAAGAGACAGAATTGTAATTCTGCCTTTCATGAACCACAAGATTAATTTGATGGAAGGATACCAATCCTCATCAGTAATGTACACTCAAACACCCAATATATCAAATATTTCTGAAATATTTTGCAATACTTAGGGAGAGGATGACATAATATTAAGGTACCAAATTTGGAAATAATAATTATATCAAAATGAAGATGCATATGGAAGATGAACTAGATTTGTGGTCCCAAGGCATCGTTCCATATACTGTTGTTTTGGGGGCGATATCTCAACCCCTTTGGCAATCTCTCCCACTGCATTCTCCTACACCCACCACCTCCCCTCCACACAATGCAGCAAACATACATCTGGAACTCTGGCTGGGTATACAAAGAAAAGCAGCTGAGAGAAGGGGGTTTTCAGCAAAGCATACAGGAATGGGTTAAGTGTCCCTATGCATGAAACATCTCCATTACAAATCATGCACACACATGCAACCCTCAACAACTTTGCAGCTGTTTGGCAATGGCTAGGGCTCCCAGATCCTGGTCTTCTGCCGAACATCTGGTTCAGGCGTCAGCTTTCCGTGTGGAATGCAAGAACTCCTATTTGCTGAATCTGCGTTTGAGTGTGTGTATCTGCAATATACCTCAAATTGGATGGTTGTGTGCATGTGGATATTCATGCAGGTCAATATGCACTATTGACCAATATGACACTTTCATGCATGAAAAATACGTATGAGCCTGTTTAAGCCTGTATGCAGTCACTAGGATGCAACTGACAATCATCAGGAGTGATCTTTACATAGTCATATCAAGGATAATTCAGTTTTCACAAATAGGGATTAAACTAGCAAACGTAACATACACCTTATAAATCACATTATGATTTGTTCATAATTTTTAAAAAGTAGCATTATGAGCATTTTCCCATCTGTGCTGCAGCAACTTTCAGTATAGTGGCTGACCCATATTGGTGCTTGCTCATAATTTCCTGGCCTTCTGGGTTTAGGATACTCATAGGCAAGCCATGTGTTCTTTAAAGTTAGCTATAATTTGGGTGTATATGTTGTTCTGTCCATGTGCAATCAGCAGCATTAATCTGTTGGTGTCATTCACCATGATAATGCATGCTCACAATTTATTGGACTTAATTACAGTTCCTGAGCAGCAGTGAGAGAACATGCAATCCAATCTGCAATCCAATTTGGAGCACTGGATTAATATCAACACACTGAACTTTGAGAGTCAGGCAAGGAAGCCAGGCAAGAAGCAAGACTGGAAACCACACACAACCTCAACTACTCTGGCAGGTTTGAGCTAACCAAGGAGCTAACTCTGTCCGGTAGCTTGAAAGACTGAAAGGGCTGGGGAAGAGGAGAGAAGGGGAAAGGGAGAGGCATGAAATAAATATCAGAGAACACACATGTACAAAACATTCAGAACAACTAAGCATTAAAAAAATCCAGTGTTTGAGGGCACTGCTTATAATTTGAAGCTCTATTCCAAACATAAGAATGTTCACACATATCTGGATTGTATTTATGAGAGGGTTTTTAATGGAAAAAACTCACGTGTGTGAGAACTGACTGGGCTTTATGTTACTATTTTTCTTCACTCAGTCAAAAATCAGATAGCATTGGGGGACTTACGCTCAAATGGTTGCCCTATATTAATTAAAGTAATACAAGTTCTCCATATCTAAGTATATGGGGAGGGGGAGGATTGTGAAGGAAAGATTAATAAACAAGTCGAAGAAACTGTGAAGCACTGAAATAGCTCATTAATCAGAGATCCTGTTCATCTTAAACATATAGCTGTAGTGATGTATATTTATTGTAAGCGTTAATGCATATGAGTCTTTGGTAGTGGAAACACATAAATGAATGGTCGGTTTATATTACCAGCAATTTGGTCTGCCTCCCTACTGTTCAAAACTTCAGAAAAACCACCTTCCAGTAGAATTATGGCTTTGTGTTCACTCAGTGACCATGCCTTGCATATCTGCTTATGTGTCAGGAAAATCCGACCAGGAGCTTGATGGACTTCATTGCAGTTAGCATTAGCAGCACTGGGCTGTGGGTTCCGCTGATGACTTTGCTGACTTTTTACTCTACGACAGCTAGAAGGATCCAGTTTGCTAGATGAAATATACAAATTGGAATAAATAAACAGATGACTCGTAAAGAATGGAGAAGTGATGGGAGGGCTTTAGCCTGAATCAAGAGAGGGGAAATTGTCAAAACATGGCCCAGACAAAATAAACATTCAGAAATTATGTTTCTTTGGCAGGTCATCAATGAAGGTTGGTAAATGAAAATAGCTATGTACCCAATCTGCTTTGAAAACTCATATTTTAAACATCTGCAAGGAGGGAAACACTAGGCCTTTCATGCTGAGATGACAGATTTGCATCTATCTTTGCCATGGGAAACTCCACAAAGTTTTTTTTACCTAGGGAGGGTTATAATATGTGCTCACGGGACTAAAATGCAATTGTAAATTGTTATTTGATGACCAACTATCTAAAACATTTTCCTAAAATGGTCCTTAGAGGGTTTATCCGTACATGTGATGAAAAGGACCACGCATACAAATTAAAAGAATCAGGGCAGATTCGCCCATTCACGCATGATGCTGTTGTCTTTAACACTATGCTGCTATGTAGAGTGCTAATAAGAAAAGATGTCAATGCATAGGGGACTTGATCAGAAGATACAAAGTTGACCCAGACCCACACGTACAGTGTGAAGTAAGAGTGCCTGACTGCCTGTCCCAAGCAATTTACCTGTCCCACCTCTGATAGGGTTGCCAGCTCCAGGTTGAGAAATACCTGGAGATTTTGGGGATGGAGCCTGAGGAGGGTGGGGTTTGGAGAGGGGAGGGAATTCAATGTTATAGAGTCCAATAGCCAAAGAAGCCATTTTCTCCAGGGGAACTGTTCTCTGTCGCTTGGAGATCAGTAAATGCTGGAGATCTCCAGCCACCACCTGGAGGTTGTTGTTGTGGAAACTATAGTACTAGCTCAAAAGTAATAATAACCACCTGGAGGTTGGCAACCCTACACCTCCAAACATCTATGTGGAAATTAATGTTAATGTCCAAATTGAGCATATAGATGTACAGATGATTTTTCCCTATAAAACTTGGCAATTAATTACACAATCTTTATGTGGGTCCATGTCAGATGTTGAGTTCTCGTGCAGTTGTTCAGAGGTGGAGTATGTGCACCAGCTAGGAAGGGAAGGCAAGGACAAATTCCCTTCCTATCACCTATAGTGCATGTCATCTTTGTATCATGCAGTCCAGCCCATAGTTCTTTTCCCCCAAAAAAAGTTTCTTCCTTGTATTTCAGGACCACTTTTTTGGTGCAAAGCCTTCTTTTGCATGAGCAACAAGTTACCTTAACATATTCAATTAGTGCCAGAAATAACTGGAAACATGTCCCTCAGTTGGATCAACTAGCAAGGAGTCCTACATTTCTTAGAACTTTTGTGGTGAAGTCTGAGATCTGGCTATGGATTCCAACAGAATTTCTGGCCATGGATATAGTTTGGGAAAGATTTGTGGGAAGCATATGTTGTGTTTGGGGTAGGAAATCAAGTGGGATTTGGATACAGATTGCAGTTGGGTAGAATAAAAAGGGCTTCCAAGAAGTATTTCTGGAAACCTCCTTTTTCAGTTAGATCTGGATATTTTTGTATTGAAAAGGGACTGTCCCTGTTTCCTGTGGCTTCAACCTTTTGGCGTCCTCGTTATCTTTATGTTCATGTAGCATTAAGAGCTAAGTTAGCATTTGTAGAGCCAACAGATCCACAATGTTTCAATTGTTTATTCCAGCTGTTCTACATTCTTTTCATTTGCTTAACCAGTTCATTGTGTTTTTATTTTCAATACTACTATGCTTTTTCTTTCTCTCGACCACAGCAGTCCCCTTTCTTTTGTTTGTTTATGCTACAACTCCTGGAAATGGTTCATGAGGCGTACATTGACTGCTCTCCTGAAACCATTTATTTACCAAGTTTCCCATTTTCCTCAATGTGAATCTATGACTTCATGCAGACCCTCATTGGAAGATCATTGATGCTGTAATCACTTTATCAGGTACTGTAGCTCCTCCTTCCATGATTTTTAACACAAGCCATATTAGAGAGGTCCATAGTTCTAGTTTGTGGGAATAATGAAGTCCACACCTTGTCAGAGTTCAAGACGCAGGTGCTCTGTGTTTCCATGTCATGTAGCTACAGCTGCGATTCACAAACGGCTTCCCTTTTGCACAGCCTGTGCGACTGTACTTCCATATGGTGTGTGGTTTGTGGATTTCAACATTTGCTATCTCACACTCTTCACCTTTTAATTAAAGGGTTCTCAGTCGGAGAGAGAGAGAGAGAGAAAGAGAGAGAGGGGGGGAAAAAAGCAGCCCTATTTGTCACAGGAAATTTTGCAGCACAAACAAAGGGATTCCCAGTGGCAGGCATCCAAGAAGGAAACTCAATCTTGGTCAGTTTTTATTAAAGTAACTTTACACTGTTGACATTTTTCCGTTGTCCTTATAAAACTCCCCAAACGCTTGCAAAGAAATAAAGGAGGTAGTTAGGCCAAGCAAGGGGGCAGATGGATTGAACTACGACCAGGAGGAGGAGGAGGTTCTTGTTAGTCAGCTGCAGGAGTCTCAGGTCATACTATAACAGCATTGTATTAACTGCTCCAAGTGAGCAATAAATTTAAACTAACTTGAAGGTCATAACCAGAAAATGCTGGAGCTGAGGCTATAACTTCTGCAACATAGCCCAAACAAAGGACACTTCAACTTACAATATGAAAGGCCCACATTATTTCATAATGTTATTTTTTCCATGTATGTTCACAGACAACCTCGTAATATTTTATGGATTGTTTTTAGGTACAAACTAAGCATAACATTTCTCAGGCAGCACTTTTTTTCCTTCACTGGCAAAAAGAAGGAGCAAAAAACCCCTTGCAGGCTTACAGTGTAATCCTAAAAAGAGTTACTTCCGCCTAAGCCCATTGAAATGAATGGGCTTAGCCTGGAGTAATTCTCTTTAGGATCGCACTGTTAGTAACTGTCAGTCAAATTTGCTTTATTCTGCTTGGTTTCTTAGCAAAGGCATTCATAATGGTGCATGCTGTGTTCTCCATTAAAAAATAAAATTATGTTATGCAGTGGAACTAATTCTGGAAACTTGTTTAACCTGAATATAATTCCAGTCCAGCGTCAGAACTGTTAACTCTCAGCCACCCCCTTCCCAAGAAAGGTCATGAATCCTAATGAAGCAGCTTATTTCCGACATTCAAACTCGGTTTTCATGCCACATTTGGAATCACGCTAATAAAGCTTGAAGTATTTGGGTGCTCGAATGGAAAACATGGAATGACTTTTAATTTAAAGATGGACTTCCCACTGTTTGCAGTGACATACAAATGTTAAAATGGAAGACCATTTCCAATGCGGTTACTTTTAACAGCTCCATAGAAATCTTGTTGAACTCCTTCACATCATAACTATGAATTTCGTAGATGTTTTCTGACAGCATTGCTTTCAAAAGGTCCCACTACAGAAATAAGCTCCTTAGGGGATAAATCTGGTAACTTTTCTAACTAGCAATGTAAGAAGAGGTGGACCAGATCAAAGGCCCAAGTAGCCCAGAATTATGTTCAACAGTGGTTAGTCAGATGTCTCTGGGAAGCTTACAAGGTGAGCATGCAAGTAAGCATGCAAGATGAGCATGCAATTCTATATCTTGAATCCTTGGAGAATACTCTTTCATCCCTCAGAGCATCCAAGGTTTTTATTAAGCAATATTACAATGGATAGCAAAGGTCAGTCAGTGATTACACAATGGAACTAAAACAAGGCATACCAAGATCAATGATTAATGAGATCAAAAAGAAAGAAAGACAATGACACATTCCATCTTGAAGCCAGCATCCTTTGAGCAAACATTTGGCTGTCCGGTACCTTAGAATGAGTGGATTAACAGAAGCTAATCCCTTTAAGGTTGCTACACTGAGGTGAGGAGGTCATACTATGTGACCAGTATTGAAAGTGGACTTTGGTCGGGAGCTTTCCAGAGACCTAGAGTTTGTTGTAACCAATATTTCAATATGTCAAGAATCATGGTTCTGTGGAACCAATATTAAAAAGTCGAGGGTGTGCCTAGCAGCCAATTAATTTGGCTTCAAAAATCTCTACAATAGCCCCCACTTTTGTTTGTTCTGAGCATCCAGTATTCAGTGGTATAATCTCTATATAACAGTCCAAATACAAGAGAATTTTGCATTGATTTCACTGAAAATGTTGGATATTCGCAAAGAGTAATTGTTCTAGTGCCAGCCCAGTTGGATGCCTGCAGGATTTCAATCATAAAAGTGAAAATGTCCTACTGCATTGAAGGAATCAAGGACAGATATCCCAAGAGACATGATTCAGCCTGACTTAAATTTTATGAAACTTTACTCAAATCCATTTCGAGAGATATGCTCAAGCCCTATCTAAACCTGAATATCATGCAAAGGTACACCATTGAGGAACCACAGTCGTACACACAGGGCTTCTGGACCAGATGTTGATTGATTGGTTTCAGAAGTAATATTTCTGTTGTAAAAAATAACATACCTGAATGATTGTCTAATCCCTTATGAACCCACTTGACCATTATGGTCATCTATTGAGGTTCTGCTTTGATTGTCCCCACCTTCTGAGACTAGGTAAGTGGTAACTCAGGATGTTGTGGCATGCTGACAGTCCTAGGCTACCCTGGTACACCATGCAAGGTGTTCAGGACTGGAGCTAGTGTGCAAGGGATGGAACACTGCAGTATAGCCAGAGACAAAAGGGGTCTCCTGGCATCCATCTTTGTACCAAGCTTCAGAGCCAACTGGGCAAGTTCAGGCTTGTTTACCTGTTTCCCCTTGGGATAACATCTGGTGTCCCTTGGAAACAAAGGGACAAAAGACAGACTTCTTTAGCACATCTTTCTAAATCTCCTCAAAAACAGAACTCCATTCAGAGAATCAGGATGGACACAAATAATCTCAACAAGTTGCTAGCCAAGCCCTCTGACTCACCCTGGCAAATCATTTCCCAGACCACACCTTCATCTCCAACTCTATAGCCAACGCTCAGTAGAAGAAGAAGAAGAAGAAGAAGAAGAAGAAGAGTTGTTTTTATATGCCGACTTTCTCTACCATTTAAGGAAGAATCAAAATGGCTTACAATCACTTTCCATTCCCCTCCCACAACAGACACCGTGAGGTAGGTGGGGCTGAGAGTGTGACTAGCCCAAGGTCACCCAGCTGGCTTCATGTGTAGGAGTGGGGAAACAAATCCAGTTCACCAGATTAGCCTCCACCGCTCATGTGGAGGAGTGGGGACTCAAACCCACTTCTCCAGATCAGAGTCCACCAGTCCAAACCACCACTCTTAACTACTACACCACACAGCCTCTCTTGGATACTTAGCCAAGAGTAGCTAGGTATTGTTTCTGATCTACCTCAACTCCTGTTCTATTTTCCTTTGTACTCCTAATCTCATCTAGAGCAATCAAACTTTTGTCCACCGGCAATGACAACCCATTTCCAACATTGCCAGACACAGTGAAGCCGTACCTCCAACTCCTGGGTATGAATATATCCCCACTTGCCATAGCAAATTGCTAATGTTTTTCCTGGATCCAAAACATGAGCCACTGTACTTGTGTGTACAGTTCCTTCCTTTTCCTACTGAGTAGCACTGGTTGTTACCTGTCTCCAAGCAGCTGCCTCTTTCTGGACCTCACTCCCCAGAACAGTAAATATATTTTCCCCTGGGAACCTCTAATCCTTGTGTCCACTGCTTCCTACCTTTGCTTTCTGAGTTCTGTGTGTATCGGGATTTTTACATTTCCTGTGAATGTGAAAATGAATTTGACTATTTCTAATAAAACCCTTAAAATTAATCAAATGGTTTATTGGGAACCTTTTCCAATGGTGTGCTCATCCCTGTAAAATTTGGTTCAAAGATTCCCCACACCAACCTCTTGCCAAGCTCTACCAGTCTCCAGCTAATTTCCCCCAATATAAAGAGATCCCTCTATTTCACATAACAAAGAGAGGGTCTTCTCGATCATGCCACCAAAGCTCTATAACTCTCTTCTCCAGGAGATTCATCTGTTCCCTTCTGTTGCCATCTCCTGCCAGTGGAAGACTCTTTTGTTTCATTTTGCATTCCCTCAATGATTCTGCCTTCCTAACCTTTTTTAAAAAAAATGTTTTATATGTATTTTAGCTGTTTTGTGTGTATTTTAACATACGTACATGTTTAACTCTTTTTGATTGTATGTTTTATATATTTTCATTATAATGGTTTCATAATGTAATTTTATCATGTATCTTGAGGGAGTCATAGTATAGGACAGCTGAACTGGGTGTACCAAAGCCAGAGAGACTGCACCAGGGATAGCATTATCAAAGGTGGGGCTATGACACAGGACAGCTTGTCTAATCCAATTATAGAACCGTTGAATCATCACTATGAGCTCATAAGGAGAACAGGACAAAAATAAATACTTTTTCAACCTCTTCTTCATTAACAGTCATCTCAGTAGTTTAGGTCTAAGAAAAACACATTTTGGATATTTCAGCAACATTCCTCAATGTTGGATAATATGCTGTCTTTCATGGTGTTTGTTTTGCTTCTGCTGGTTTCAGCAGGAGGCAAATACATACAACTTTTGACAGAATAGGATATATTATGAATATCAATAAAATGGTGTATTCCTTTGTATAATATTCAATAATCTGGTCTTAATTTTGTTTTTATATGGTGCTTAATCCCATTATAACAAAAGCTGAAGCAATAAAGCTGGAACAAGTTCCGAAAGCTCTAAATATTGTTGCTTTTTCCATGTCTGGAGCTGTAACTTTCCACAATAAAATAATGAAAAATGAAGGAATGTGTAGTTACACAAAACTCAAAGATGCACAGTCTAGAAAAAATGCTTTCTTCTCAGCTGGTTGCTGCAATACATCATCAGTAATTATTTTCTTCCCTGCACAATATAATGGATGCCCAAAAATTAATTGTAGAAAATTCACAAACCTCTCACGAACGAAATTTGTGCATCTGCCAATTGTAAGTGATTTTTCAAAGCAACAAACTCTTTTGCATCCTATCTCAATATTAGTTACTGTTAGGCAAAGCAAAATCTGTTTTCCACTTGCTGAAGAGTCTTTTTAGGTGGTGTTCAAATTAAAGCAAGGAATCAAGTTTTATTATTGCTGAAAGCAAAAGGGGAAATGCACGCTTCCAAAATAGTCATTTGTCACTAAGGCAGCAGAGCTCAGCTATGGACTCTCTTGAACTGGAGGGGGGGCTGAACTAAAAAATGGAAGAAAATGCAGAGGGAAACAAATATATATTATTCTATGGTCAGAGACCTGCAATTTCTGAAATCACACTTGAAGAATTTCCAGCCCTTCATGGTCTACGATTCACATATCTGAAGGAACCTCCCCATATCAATCCATGCCTAGTTTCATTTTTTTTATTTTTTAAGTTATTTTTTGCAGGTGGTTCCATTGAGCTGTGGCCCTGAGTAGATCATGTTGGTGAGGGCAAGTGAGGATGCCTTGATTCTGATGCTGGAACCATTGGAACTGATCTTGTTGACTGGGCGTGGGATGGTTGGTCAGAGCTTGGCATGGCCAGAACCGACCTTACTGATGGAGGTCTAGACTGCAGTTCAGAGATTGGAACCAATGGAACCAAGCAGGTGGAAAATGGCTTGGAACCAGGATCGATGGAAGTAAGTGCCCTCTACCGAAGGGCAGCCTTTAATTGAAAGGCTGTATCGGATCTGGCTTTGAGAGTGAACAGCCCAGCAACTCTGAGAGGGTAACGAAGGTTCTATCACAACTGTGGCAAGAAAGGGACCGTGGGAGGGGGGCTCCTCTCCGCCGAAACACATGACTGTTTAGCCAGGAAAAGCCTTTGCATCTGCTCCAGAGGGGAAGGGTGCCCCCTTTGGTTCCTGAGGAAGCTAGAAACTTCTATCCATGACTGGCCTGTGCATGTACAGTCCTCAATGTGGGGCTGCACTGAAGATGGGAGATGGACATCTATTAGCAACAACTGTGCTTCCTAAAGTGTTAACTAACCTTCTCTTGTCCTCCTTGTCTTCCTCTCCTGGTGGTTAGCAGACTAGCAGGTCATTAACCTCTGGAAATAACCAGTTTTTCTAGAGATTATATTCTAAAGTTTGTCATCCACACAATGTACATGAACAATGTGCTCTTCATTGTTTAAGCAGGATGCTGGGATATATTTCAAACATAAGAAAACATTTGTTTTATTTTTGTTTTGTTTTACTTATTTTACATACATGTAAGCCCTATGAAATGCCTGATATGTAAAAGGAGCCAGTTAAGATTTGCCTCTCAAGCCATGCTCCCTGTGCCCCCACCTTCAAAGGCTAGGCAGGTAGCAACTAGAGATGGGGCATTTTCTTTGTTGGCACCTTGCCTTTGCAATGCCCTCCCCCTTGAGGCTCACCTGGTGCCTGGCCAAAACACATCTTTTTACCCAGGCTTTCAATTAGGGTAAATGGGTGGCAAGCCAGGAAAGGGCCTTCTTAGTTATGGCACCAAAACTTTGGCACTCAATCCCCAAGGAGGTTAATATGTCTCCTATCATTGTCTTCAGCCAGTGGATGAGGACTTCTTGTTTTCTTTGGTGTTGCCCCAGTAACTGTCATTAGCCCTCCTCTTTGTTTTTGTGTTTATGTGTGTTTATCTATATACGCGGCCACGACTCACCGCAGAGCCCGAGGTTGTACAGGGCGGGGCACCGACAGCCGGCGTCTAGGGCGGCGGGCGGCAGCAGAGCCGGGAGCTCTTGGGCTGCTGTCTGGGCTGGGTGGCCCCTGCTTCTCCCCGGAATGACGGCGGAGCGGCTAATGGCGGCGTTTCGCCCGCCGCCCAGCTGGGGTGCCTCGTGACCACCCGGGGGCCGGGAGCCCTGTTTGAATGGGCCAATCGGCTCGCGGCCCTGCCGGGGAGCGGGCCCAGTGGAAGTCGGACCGGGTTGTTTTCGCTCTGGTCCGACTTACCTGCTTAAAAGGAAGGGGTCACCTGTTTCCCCTTCCTGTTCACTTCCTTTTGACCCACCCACCCTCTGCTGTTAGAACTGTTGTTAGGCTGTTTTGCTTCGCACAACTTTGGCGGTTTGGCATTGGGGCAGCATCCGGTTTGGGGAAAAACAGCCTGCGTGCCCATTTCCCATCTTGAGGATCCCTGTATGGGATTTTGGGGGGAAGGCTGGACGGGGACATGCCAAGATGGAGGGTTGCCAGGGACGAGCCTCAATGGAGGCTGTCTGAGGGGCATACCTTGCCATGGGCTGTCAAGCGGGCCTCCCTCCAAGTGGCAGGGGACCACATAGCTGGCTGCCGCCCTCGTGTGTCCCTGAATTGCCATCTCTGGCCTTCCCAGCAGGGGTGCTGGGAGCTGTGCATCGGCCTGCAGGGTGGCAGGTCAATGATGGGATACGCCCCCATGCCATGCCAATGCCTTACTGCTGCAATCAATAAAGTTGTGCCATTTCATCCAAACTGGACTCTGTGCATTCTTTTAAGTTGGGTTATTCGTTACATAATTTGTCCCTGGGGGGTCAGGTTTCCGGCTGGGGAGTGCACCGCACAGCTAAGCACTAAGCTGGCAACTATAGCTATATATATATATGTGTGTGTGTATGCCCAGGAAAAGGCAGCAGGAAAAGAAGAAGACCCAACAAGAGATGGATTGACTCAATAAAGGAAGCCACAGCCCTCAATTTGCAAGATCTGAGCAAGGCTGTAAAAGATAGGACATTTTGGAGGACTTTGATTCATAGGATCGCCATGAGTGGGAAGTGACTTGACAGCACTTTAGATAGATAGATAGATAGATAGATAGATAGATAGATAGATAGATAGATAGATAGATAGACAGACAGACAGACAGACAGACAGACAGATATTAGTGTTTAATGTTTTAAATAAATAAATAACAACCCCAAATCTCCTTGTAGCATTTCCAAAACTGCCATTTCAGCTACAAAAAAATCGTGATCCATTTCAGCCAACTAAATTCATTCCTGTTTTATCAGAATTCGCCAGAACTGTTTGTGCTAAGTGCTTTCTTCCCAATGGCTTCATTATTTTCAGTGCTGTCAAAAGATTTGTGGATTAGTATCTCATTATTCAAAACTTGTTTGGACAAATCCCTTTGCTTCCTTGTTCTGAACAGGTAGGTAGGATTCTTTTTTTGGGGGGGGGGGACTTTCATTTCTTATACATATTAAATGTAATGCCTTTGCTAGACATGTACAGTCATCTGCGCTGTTCAATCTTCTTATGTGGGATGAGACAAAATTTCATATACCTTGTAGAATATTATTGATCTTTAGTTTTCTTAATGTTACATTCTGCCAGGTCTTCTTGGTTAGCATGTTTAATTCTGAATCTGTGGAGCAACTTTATGCCTTTCATTTCTTGAAGAATCTTACAGGGTTGAAGTTGCAAGTGGCTGAAATGAATTCATAATTCCCTAATTATCTTCATCTTGACTGTCATTCCTGCAAGCACAGAAATCAAACTGTAAGGCAAAAAGAACTCTTCAAAGGACTGGAAACTTCAGATGAAGGTTACAGATTCATATTAATGCTGCTGGGGGCAAATACTATTACTAGTTAAATACTATCACTAATAATAAATACCAGTAATATTATTTTATATCATTTTACAACATTTCTACCATGCCTTTCTGCCAACACAGGTTGCTGCCTCTTGCCTTCTTCCAGAGTTCTTAATTGTCTGAGTTTTTTTCTTGGAAGTGATCATCCTACAGCATACCAGTTGCAGCCTCTTATAATAAGGGCTAGGTACTAGGGTTGCCAAACCCACACCATGGGGGATCCCATGCTTCGGGCCCCCTCCCCTGGCACAATCCAGTCTTATAAGACTTAAAATGGGACCTAGGGCTCAACGTCACTGGCATGATGATGTCACTTCCAGAAGTGACATCATCACACAAGCGACAACAGGAGAGATGCTCTGGTATTTGGGCAAAACTCTATAGTAAAAACAACTTCTACCATAAGAGTTTTTGCCCAAATACCAGAGGGTCTCCCTCATCATCATTGACGTGATGAAGACACAACATTCTATGGCAGAAGAAAATGGATTGACTTCCTTTAGTTAGGGAGACAGCAGCAAGTACCTGCTGTTATATTCTGGATAGGATAGGGAAGGAAGCAGAGGAGCATCCATGAATTGCCAAACTCATGGTATGCCAATAAAGGTATTGAAATTTGAATTGCCAAACTGTTACAGATCTTTGACTAGATGGGCATTGTCTCCCCACCCTTCGGAGCCAATGAAATAATTGTATATTCCTTCCCCCTCTCACCACCTACTTTCACACTTCCTTTGCAATATGGCTAGTCTACAGATAGATTTTCTTTACTTTTTCTCAATATTAATAATTAAATGTTAATTAAATACTGATTCTGGCAGAAGCTGTGGATCAGTGGCAGAGCATATGCTTTCCATGCAGAAGGTCACAGGTTGAATCACAGGCAACTCCTGTTAAAGGAACTCAGGTAATTAATGTTAGGAAAGACTCTTTGTGGCAGAAGAGAACAAGTCTTGTCGGGAGCTGTGGTGGAAATAGTGGGGGAAGGGAAACTGAGATGCCCTCCACAAGTCCTTGCGGGTTCTTGCTTGTGTTAGTTCTAACACAGCCCATTTATTTGCAATTGTAGTAGATAGATAGATGTAATAGATAGGGTTGCCAGGTAATAGATGTACAGTTGAACATATATAGTATGAATAAGATCAGCACTGTGATTATGTCCTCCACATCTCTGATAAGCTAGCCTTGGTATACAAGCCTAGGTTAATTAAATTTGCAGTGTTTCTTTTTTATCAGTTAATTTGCTGATTAAATGCAGGACAGTAATTGTTTAAGCATTTAATCAGCCCTAATGCTATAATCATAATCAATAGTAAGCACTGACCTGTATTACCCATCATTTACAAGTTTAGGGGAACAGCTAGCATCATCCTGATTGGTAAGGAGGCTCACAAACAACACAAATGGACTCATTTGCTTTTTACTTGGGGAACAGGATGCTGCTGGCTGCCAGTGGGTTTTCTATGCTTTAAAACAGCTGTCACAGTTGGTGGGAGTTGTGACTCTGGCCGTGCATATTTGGCACCATTGATCTCACTCATTTGCACAGGATAATAAAATATCTATTGCTTTGAATATCTCGTTGTCATTTTCGGTGTTTTTGTGGGCTCTTGATGCCAAGTGAAGTCCCTGTCCAGGAACAAAGGAGGCACAGTTTTCTGCTCCGGGGGTGGGGGGCAGGATTTCTATGACTTAGAAGGTGGAGTTAGCATCCTCCCCACCCCCATCACCAGCACCGAGCTCAAAGTTGTATCACCGCTAATGTAAACACATCTAAGCTTTTTCAAGAGGGAGAGAAAGCCGCAACCAGATGGCATGTTTCAAAGCCAACAATGAAAGGAAGAATCATTTAAAAAGCATACCCAGATGAGGGATGCATAAGACACATACAGGCATATACAGAATATGTTTTTCACTGCCTTTGGAAACTAATCTCACAATTGCTTCTAAGTGCTCTCGGGCCAGAAGTGTAAATGTCGACCTCTAGCAAGGCAGTCACAAATTTATAGTTTTGCTTTAAACGGCATTTTCGTTTAACGATAACATTGAACCGAATGCCACACATTTCCTTTGATTCAGCTACAGTAGGCCTGTAGCAGTCCCTAGAAAACAATAAACAGCTTTCCTAACCTGACTGGGAGCAGAGTTATCCAGTGGTGATTTACGTTGCTGTGAGTGACACTTTCCAGTACCGCTTTGTCCAGACAATGGGACAGTTCAAAAGAGCCAAGCCGTGCCTATGAAATATAGTCCCTCCCAAGCTCTGCTAGAGAAATTGCTTTCTAATTTCCAGATTGCAGGTTTATGTTATTAACTCCATCGATGGCTATTTGTTTTTGCTATCCTTAACAACATTCAGGACAGAAATGAAAACATACTTTATGGCTCTGTGCGATGCAAAGCCTCCAGGAATGCAGACTTGATCCCCATGCACAGAATTTGAAGCGATGTGTCATCCTGCATGTGGATTATGTATGTTTCTAGAGCCACACCACCATTTTAATTAAACTAGAAACAGAAGATTTTTGACGAATGGCGAGATCTGCCATTACAAAATGTTTCCATTTCTTCCATATATGCATAATGATTCAAAGCCATTGAAGTAATTTGTTTCCACAAACTGTGGATTAGAACTTTTAAGAGGAACATTACTAAAAAGGGAAGGGGCTATGGCATAAGCTACCAGATGACAAGGATGTTCAGAAAGGCCCTCTTGCTGAAATGGGAAGGCAAGGAGAGTGAAAATGAAGCTTTTGATTTAAAGACTGAGGTTCTACCTGCACCTTCATTGATATAGGTGAACTATCCCCTGACACAGAATAGCATCATACCCTCCTAAGGGCCTACGTTATATGGAAGGCTACATATTCATATTGTAGGCCTGCATGCAAACTGGTGGGTAATGTGCACAGTTGAAAAGAATATCATTTCTAACTAGTTCTATTTTATTTTAGCAAGAACAATGTGGCATTTGGATACTGATGAACATCTAATCTTAGGGCTTTGGGGTGTGCGCGAGGGTTCCTCGTTGAAAGAGAACTTCATGAGCACAGCATCGCATGTGCACTGCAGTACTGGCTCTGTCAATTGGAATTCATGAAGTACTTGGTTGTAGGCATTATAGATACAGTTCCCAGTAGGGTTCCCAGCTCACCAGGCTGCCTGAAGCAGCTCAGCTGGCCGGGGGGATGGGGAGCAGCAATCCACACCACCAGCATTTCTTGGTTACCCCGGAAGTGCCGGCGGCACTCTAGCAATTTCCCCAAAACTCTATGGTTTCCACAGAGTTTTGGAGGGAATTGCTAGAGCAGCAGTTCTCAACCTGTGGGTCGCGACCCCTTTGGGGGTCGAACGACCCTTTCACAGGGGTCGCCTAAGACCAGGGTCGGCAAACCGCTCTTTGGCCCCTCGAGTGCAGGCAAGCGCGGGGGTGTCAGTCGACTCGAGACGAATGCCGGTCGAGACAGGGGGGGGGACGAGACGAATACCAGCACGGCAGTACCGAAAGGTTTCCGAAAGAGGGCGGGGGAGAGCCTGCGCAGGAGGGAGGGAGAGAGTCTGCGCAGGAGGTGCTAGCATGTCGAAGGAGCAACCGCGTGCTGCTGATGCTGGCGGGCCTGCTTTGGGGAGCGCCAGAGCTGGAGCCGCGCCAAACCGCCTGCTGCTCTGGCGCCTCCCTCTCCCAGCGCGCTCCCCCCCCCACCGGCCAGCTGATGGGTGGGCTGTTTGGCCTCTCCCTGGGGACCCAGCTGGCTGGCCGGCTGGCCAGCCTGGGGGCCGGGGAACGTCGCGGCCGCTGCCGCACCCTGTCGGCCGGGCGTGGTCCGCCCGGGCCAGTTCTCCCGCTCGCCAGCTGACGAGTGGGCCTGTCAGCGGTTGTGGGGGCTTCTGGCCTGCCCCCCGGATGCTGGGAGGAGGCTCTAGTCGGCTGCCTTTCGCCGCCTCTCCTGACTGCTCTCCCGGTGAGTGGAGGCTCGAGGGCTCTTCCCTCTTCCCCTGCCTGGGGCGCTGGGGTCGGGGTTGGTCCTGGGCCCAGGAGCCCAGGCGGGAGGGCGACCCGGGACAGGGGGTTATTGGCCATTTATGAATGGGAGGTTTTGCCTTGGATTTGCCACTCAGATGCACATTTTCCCCATCCAGATTCTCAAAGCTCAACAATAAGCCCCCCTGCAGAGTTTTGAGAATGTAGATGGAGAAAATGTGCATCTAGAGAGCGGCAAATCCAAGGCAAAACCTCCCGTGCATGAATGGTTGTTAAAAGGCATTGAGGAAAGGGGGGGGATGAATGATCCAAGTCAGCGTGTGTATTATTAAGTTTAGTAAGTTAATAAACAGTGTACCTGTAAAATTACAGGTATGAAATAGCAACGAAAATAATTTTATGGTTGGGGGTCACCACAACATGAGGAACTGTATTAAAGGGTCGTGGCATTAGGAAGGTTGAGAACCACTGTGCTAGAGCGTCCCACACGCCCCTCGGCCCCGCAGAGATTGAGCTCCCACCGGAGGCCAGGTAGGACTTGGCAACCATACTTATAGAGTTTTAAATGTTAAAACCAACTTTCTGAATTGGGCCTGAAGATGGATCAGCAACCAGTGTATATCTTTCAAAATAGGTAGATAGGATTCCTATAATTTATGCTAAAAAAATAAGCTCAGTACCATGTCCTGCATAGGGTTGCCAGCCTCAAGGTAAGGCCTGGAGATCTCCTGGAATCACCTTTAATCTCTAGATGACACAGATCAGCTCCCTGGGAGAAAATGGCTGCATGGGAGAGTGGACTCTATGGCATTATACCTTGCTGAAGTCCCTCCCCTGCTTAAATCCTGCCTTCCCCAGGCTTCACCCCCAAATCTCCAGGAATTTTCCAAACGAGTTGACAACCCTACCACTGAAGCATCTGAGCTATCTTCAAAGACAGTCCCACATAGTGCACATTGCAGCATGACCAGGGCATGCATAATCATGGTACCATTGGTTATGTGGTGCAACCAAGGAGTTCTCATTGGCTGACTATTTTAGCTACTTCCCCCTTTCAGACGTAACTCCCCCTGAGCCTATGGAGCCTTCTGACGCAATGCCTTTTACTTTAGCCACCAGATGGAATTCCAGCCGTCTCATGTGCCCCAAATCTCTGTAACACAAATCAGGTTGCGTAGTAGAACAGGATTTAACCCAGTGCCCTTCATCTCCTCCTGATGGCTCCTTGGGGAGCTACAAATTGGATCTATGTGATTAGGAGTAAAGGAGTAGTGTGGCATATTGCAAACATGGAAGAAAAGACACGGAGATGAAGTCAAATGGAAGACTTTGCTCTCAGCAGCAGTTGCGGCCTTTTAGCCACGCTAGCCATGGTTTCTTGTTTCACTGACTTTGAAGCAGGATACTCCAACCTCCCTCCATGGAATTACAATGAACATCTTTATATTTCTTTTAAAATCAGCATAACATATTTAGAAAGAACATCTGTTCATGTTTCAAAAGGTTTTTGTTTTTTTTTACAAATTGGTAGAAATTAATATTTGTTTGCAATTCATGATACATTTCTTCCTCACTGCAGCCTTCCAAACTGTATAGCTTTTAGACTATGTAGGTCCTAGACCCCAGGAATAAACTTTCCCAGGACTGCTGAAAAACACTGCTAGGAGAAGAGGAATCAAGGGAAAGATCCACAATCATCAGCGCCCATGGGTTATGGGGTTCAAACCAAAGGAAGCAACTCTTGCATACATCTACAAACATATACATGCTTATACACTGTTTCTTCTTCAGATGCATAAGGCTTTTCATCTCCCTGCCAAGCCCTTGAGAATGCACACTGTAACCATACGGTCACAACAGTGACATTGTTTATCTATTTATTTTTAAAGGTAGTGTGCATTCATGGGACTCCTTTGGAGATAATGTGCAAAATGGTGCATTCCTGGAAAGGACTGGGCAGAGGTTTTAGTAGAGTTGCCAGGTCCCTCTTCACCACCAGCGGGAGGTTTTGGGGCAGAGCCTGAGGAGGGTGGGGTTTTGGGAGGGGAGGGACTTCAATGCCATAGAATCTAATTGCCAAAGCAACCATTTCATCCAGGTGAACTAATCTCTATCAGCTGAAAATCAGTTGTAACAGCGGATCTCCAGCTAGTACCTGGAGGTTGGCAACCCTAAGTTTTAGGATAGAAGCAAGCATGAAGAATAAATTGTTTCTTGCTAAGAGAAACATTTTATTAACCGAACAGTACCATCATTAGACTGCCATAACTAGGCATGGGACGTTTGAATCATTTGAACAGGAACATATAAGCAGGCACTGCTGAATTTGCAATGGCAAAGCAGGACTTGGAAGAGAGCTGCAGTGGAGTTTTACACACCAACACTTTTGAGAGGCACCAGCCATTGCTGTGGTTGACTCTGCTGTGGTTGACTCTTCCACATGCAGGTTCTGCTCCACATACACCCTTCACATTTCAGCTTTGTGGTTGTTTCGGTACAGAATAGTCATGCAACTGTCTGCCTCTACGGTTTTCCCTTTTCCCACTGCACAGTTTCTTTCCTGAAAGATCATACTTGCAGTGGGTTTGGTTTCAGTGAGGGCAAGAAGGTGTAGGTTTCCCTGCCTTAGCTTCTTGCTAAAATGAAATAGAACCAGTTAAAATGCCGTTTCTCCTTGCATCTCCCATTTCTCCTCCACCCCGGTAGGCTTTTTACTAGATTTAAAAAAAAATTGGTAGTAGGTGTCTTGTTAATGCCCGGGGCTTCAGGTATTGGTACAACAAGCTATTTATTGAACTTCTATTACCCAAAGAAAAGGTCAACAGTTCCTCCCTAGTGCCTGCTTCTCTTTTTCCCTGGGTCTCCTTCTAACTTCCTGTTTCCTGTTAGTTGCTCCTCCCCTGTTCCAACCCCTTAATTAATTACAGTAGGTATATTGCTGTAGCATCATAGCACTATAGAAATATAACACTATAGCAGTACACCTACCACTTTTTTTAAAGCTGACAAAAAACACTCTAGGGGTGAAGGGAGGAAATGGCAGGCACGAGGAGAAAACATGGAGAATATACCCATGTGGAGGCTCTATTGCCACTGTAAATGCCTCTGCATTTCCAATAGCAATGAGAATACAACAGGAAGTCATTCTCATGTGGAAGTAGCCTCTGTTTCTTCCTTCTGAAAGCAGAGCCCTCTTAACTCTTGGGATTGCTCTAAAATAAATCCTTTTTTGATTTAGTTTTATCTTTGAACACAGTCACAATATACAAATGATTCATAAGATGCCAGGATTTTAAAATGGTAAGCTATTTTCTGTTTGTTTAATTTTAAAAAATATTTTTGAAACTAAACATACAGGCGTACAAACATACAAACATAAACAAATGATTACATTATATTGGAACTTACTTTATAGTGACAATTCAATTATTGCATTCTTTAACTAACACTCTTCTATATTCTGCTTATATTTTCATATCTTATTATACCTTTGTTACTAAAATTCTTAATTATTATTTCTATCATTAATTATTAGCTGTGTAGTTAAAGAATACATTCTATTTTTCATAGAACTCAGAGATTGATCTATTATGTACTAAGGACATTAACTTAGCCATATTCACATACTCTGTTAATTTATTTAACCATTCAGTTACATCTGGGCACTCCTCTGCTTTCCACTTTCTTGCATATACCACTCTTGCTGCTGTCACCATATATCTAAATAATTCATAATATATATTTTTAGATATTGCTCGGTAAAATATTTAACAACTTTTTTTTGGATCTTAAGCAAACTTGATTTTCAATAGTCTTTTCAATAGTCAAATGTCATCATGTATCATTATCCAGTATTTTCTTGCCTTTTTGCATGTCCACCACATATGATAGACTAGTGCATATGCATTTCTGTTTGTTTCATGTGACTTAGAATGGAACAAAAGTTGGCCTCCTAGTTACAAGGACACAACTCTTCCTAGAGCAATTTCATTCCATTAAAAGAAACAAATTGTGACTGTTATACCAATGCAAAAAGATGCAAGCCATCTACCTTCTTGCTAGGATGTTGCCGATTAAATTAGTCACTGGAGGGAACTTGTTTCTTTCCAGATGCACCGCTGGGGAGCATAATCACTTATGAACTGGCAACAGGGAATGTGTAGATGATTATATCCTGGTAAGTAGTTAAGGTTAAAGTCCAAAAGTCTGTGGAACAAAAAGCCATTTTCTATTCACATTTGGCTAGAGATGCTCAGCTCACAGCAGACCACCCACAGCCTGACACTTAGGGAGACGGCAACGTGTTGAATCTGCTGAAAGTCAGCTACAAAAATAAAGTCGTCAGGAATCTGCTAAGAGCTAAGGGGGGGAATACATGCAGCGTCATTTCTAAAAAAAGAAATGAATAATTTCTACACACATCTTCATGCACAAATCCAATCCAGCTTCTTTATAGGCAAAGGGGCCATTTCAGGTTTTAAGGAATGGGGATTCACAGCAAAGGCTAAAGGACTCTTCTTGGATCTATTTTATATATTTTTAAAATGCAAAATGCAGTGTGTATGAAAAGCATTTCTTGTAGTTCCTTCTTTATAACTCGACAGGTTGTAAACTATTGTCACTCAAATAAATGTTTGTAACACAAAACTTGAGGGGGAGGGGATAAGCATCTCACCCTTTGCTTTCCAAATGTTGCCCCTCTATGATTCTGGCCTCCTGCTGGAGAAACGGATTTACATGATAGCAAAAAAATGCTTCCCCCCCACCCCCCAGTTACATCTAGTTAGGAAACTGGACCCATATTTGTGGATGCATGACTGGGCCACATTGAACCATGTTCCAGTAACCTTGAAGCTAGATGATTGTAATGCACTCTACATGGGGCTGCTCTTGAAGACGGTCCAGAAACTGATGCCGATGCAAACTGTGGCAGCCCATTTGATATCTGGGTCTAGATGGCAAGACCATATCACTTCTGATTTGGGCTGTGCATATCGATAAACCGGAACTGAAAATAACCCCCCAAAAGGCCTTTTAGGCTTCTTTCAGGTTTAATTTAACCCAAATATTAAAACTGGGAATAAAGCCGAAGCCAAATAGCCGATCAACAAATCAGCCGAATAGGTATTCGGCTTTTTCGGCTTCGACTTTCTCCAGGCTTTTTCCTATGGGAATTTTTTTTTTAATGAGCTCTGTGGGAGGAATTTTTTGAGTTCTCAAATTTTCAGAGTAGCTTCAAAAGACTCTCCTTGCATGAAGCCCGAAGTTTGGTGAAGGTTGGGTCAAGGGGTCCAATTTTATGGGGTCCCGAAGAAGTCTCCCCCCTCCTCCATAGAAAAACATGGTAAAGTTTACAATGTTTTTCTATGGAGGAGGGGGGGTGACCCCTTCTGGACCCCATAAATTTGGACCCCCTGACCCAAACTTTACAAAACTTTGGGGTTCATGCAAGGAGAGTCCCCTGAAGCTACACTGAAAATTTGGGAACTCTATCTCCAAAAGTGCCCCCACAGGAGCTTCAAAAAATCCCCATAGACTAAAATAGGTCTGAATTTTTTCAGTAAACTCAGAAATAAAGCAGAATACCCCTTTATTGGTATGGGTATTTGGCTTTTCCTGGGTTTACCAAAAAAATCTGCCTCAATAAACCCAAACCCAAAATTTACTGATTATTTTTTTGCACAACTCTACATCTGATATGAGGCTGCTGATTAGTTTCTGTATCCAATTCCTACCGACTGCTTGATGGTATGCCAATAAAGGTATTGAAATTGTATCCAATTCAAGGCGTTGGTGTTTAAAGCCCTTCATGACCTGGTTTCCACATACTTGAGGGACAACCTCTCCCTGTATGTTCCCATACAGCAGCTTCCTTCTTTCCTGTAAGGTCTATTGTCAATACCCCCCTTTTCTAAGACATGTTCAGCAACAAACCAGGCGTGAGCTTTTTCAGTGGTTACCTCATTGGCATTGGAACAGCTTCCTGGAAGAGGTCAGGGGGGCTCCTACCCATCTGACTTTTTTTCCTCAGGCACCCACTCAAAGAAGACAAGAGACAAGAGTTTGGGTTTCACTAGTTTATTTAAATAATTAAATCGATTTGCATCATTTAAATATTCTGACATGTTTAAATGAGTGGGCTGTGCTAAGACAGCCTGCCTGTGGCTGCCTTTTCTGGCAAACCCACCCTGACTCCAAACACAGCCAGCATCTTCTGCAGGCTTTGTTTATCATTGCCTGCACAATGTACCGAGAGGTGCCCAGCCCCTGACCTCATGCGCCACACATCCACTACCAGGTTCAGAAAGATGTTGATCAGCACCAAGGGCTGCTCCTTCCCAGCTGGACCACACCACACAGCCAATGATGCTCTGTTCCAGACACATCCCGCCACTTTGGATGTCTCAGGGTGGTTGCAGATCATGAACACATGAAGCTGCCTTATACTAAATCAAACCCTTGGTCCATCAAAGTCAGTATTGTCTACTCAGGCCAGCAGCAGCTCTCAAGGGTCTCAGGATGAGGTCTTTCACATCACCTACTTGCCTGGTCCCTTTAACTGGAGATGCTGGGGATTGAACCTGGGACCTTCTGAATGCCAAGCAGAGGCTCTACAAACTGAGCCACAGCCCCTCCCCACTAGGGACCTCTTGATTTGAAGTTCTTTAAGCAGAGGCTAGCTGGCCATCTGTCGGGAGTGCTTTGATTCTGAGATCCTGCATGGCGGGGGGAGGGTTGGGGTCACTGGGGATGTGGGGGGGAGGTAGTTGTTGGTTTCCTGCATTGTGCAGGGGGTTGGACTAGATGACCCTGGTGGTCCCTTCCAACTCTATGATTCTATGCAGTCAAATCATCCCTACTTAGTCAAGCTACTGCTCTCATCCAAAACTGCAACTTAAACTGCCCAACTATGTACACTTTTAAGTCCACTATATGTGCTGTCTATAAAGTCACCCCTGTAGTTGCAGCTCCCATGTCCACCTGGGAACCTTGATCACAACCATGAATGATGGCTCCCCTTATTCCACTGCATGCCTGCTAAATGGCCATGCTTCTTACTATATCTTCCTATGAATTCTCAATGGTGGACACAACTAAACCAACTGTGATAATACTTCCTGTGAGGAATAAGCCAGAAGTACCTTTGGAATGAGGAGTCACTTGATGGCATTCCTCCTGTACAAAGAGCAGGGAGGGCCTCAACAGTGACACCAGAATTATTGGGTCTAGTGCTGCATGCATTAGAAGGATTCCATCATCAAAAGCAATGTGGATTGTACCTAACCAGCCTATCCTTTAGGAATAACACCTGACTGCTTAAGCAGAGCCAGCACCCCTCCAGCTGTAGTTGAGCCAACTCTGTCATGCTGATCAAGTGCAGCGAGCCACTTGCAGAAGTTCTTTTACCCACCTCTACATGGTGTAGTGGTTAAGGGCAGTGGTTTGGAGTGGTGGACTCTAGTCGGGTGAACCAGGTTGGTTTCCCCACTCTTACACATGAAGCCAGCTGTGTGACATTGGACTAGTCACAGCTCTTAGAGCTCTCTCAGCCTCACATATCTCACAGGTTGTCTGTTGTGGGGAGGGGAAGGGAATATGCTTGTAAGCCGGTTTGATTCTTCCTTAAGTGGTAGAGAAAGTCGGCATATAAAAACCAACTCTTCTTCTCCTCCTCCTCCTCTTTTATTGCCATCATTTCTAATCTTTAGCTTCCTGAACACAATTCAAAAGATACAACATTCACCTTCCAACTCTTGAAACATGGTATTACAAGATGGTGTCCCAGAGCTAGGGATAATTCCTTGTAGGGGCAGTTTGTGTAAGAACTGATTGCTGGCCCAACTAGCCCAGAAGCTCTCTACCAACCCCATGTGTAACTGCTTTTTGGCATTAGGCACCAAGCACTGAAAACTTGTGCATTTCTTCATTACTAGCCTCTTTAACAGTACCTGGGGAAGTTACTCAGGTGTTTAAGACCACAACTGGAAAAAAAAGCGTTGCCCTATAGCCCAGCCATACCTTCTGGCCTGGAGATTCTAAACCATGTGCCTACAATGCCCATTCCCTGTTTAGGTGCATCAGTACTCCCCTGCTTGGCCAAATCCACTACTTGACCACCTAGGTGGCACTGCCATGCATTCATCAAGGCATCAGAATGCCCCCTTCCATGACCTGGCTCCTTGCTGCTGTTATGGCCACCAGCCTTGATGGCATTGTGCTTCCTGATGAAAGAGATGCCCGCAGAGGTCCCTTGTTGTTTCTACCCTAGCTTCCACCTGCAGTACTGCTATGTAGGCCAGACTCTACGGTAGCCATAATGGCCACTAAGAGACAAGAAGAAACATTAGTTCATCTTCCAAAGACATACCTGCCCACAGATCCATGCAAGCTGACTTGCACAAAGAGGCAAGTGGTTCCACCGAGCTTCTAATCTTGCTGTCAGTTCAGTTACAGTGCACACACCCTCCTCCATGGAGGAATTACCAGCGGTAAATTGAGGCCTCGGCCTGGTCACCATTGATGCGATGACATCAGTTCCAAACCACCTCCACCATGCTCCTCTCCTGCCTAGACATTGGTTGTGTAGGACTGCGACCCATGGGCTTTCCTGGGTTCAGTCAAACAAAAAATAATCTAGAAAAACTACATCAAAGACATAAAACATGCTCAAAGCATTTAAACTGCTGCCAGGATGAGGTTTGGTTATACAATATTTAACATAGCATGAGATATATAATTAGAGACTGCGAACTCAATTACATTAAGAGGGTTGTATTTTATCTGATAGTCTCCATGACAGGATACCAATGATAGCATCATGAAACAAATTTGCTTGTAATCTTCATGGTGGCCATAGCAAACAGAGCTATCTTAGAGGTAAAAAAATGTATCCTGATCAGACAACAATGTACAGACCTTGTCAAAAATGCAGGCATTTTATGATGTCTGTTACAAAATACTGTGAAACATCAATTCCTATGAATGGTACACAGTGGCCTGTACAACACTTAAGGAATGATGTTCCCAGCCTGCATCTAGCTACATACACAGAGTCAAGATTAGACTGTTGGTATTTTAGTAAATTTCCCATCCAAATAGGCAGATGGCAATATCAGAAACCATAAACAAGAAATATATTCTCCCTAGGAAAATAATATCTTGAACATAAGCTTTCTGATCATGATAATATTTTAAACAATTATACTACTGGGAAAAATAAAAAATATACATGCACTCCATATCAAATTCGAAGTCCTTACCATATATCCTAATATATATAGGCTTGGCCTTCTGAGGACTGTGGGTCAAATACATCTTATGTGACAAAAGGAAGAGTTATGTGTCTTAATGATGGTATATATCTCCCTCAAGGGGCCTTAAGCACCAGGAGATAACTCTGTCCAAGTGACCATCAGGGCTTTGAGGATGTAGTACCCACCTGGCTGGGGTGGGTATGCAGATGGGCAGATGTGTGAAAAGAAAGCCCAGTTTTGAGATTCTGGCAAAGACACAGAAAGAAGCAGACAGACACTGCTAGGAGTTTGCTGAAGCTCCTTGGGAGTGCAGGATATATCTCTAAAACCTGATATGTAGCAAATCTGCTGTACTTAAGCAGTGCCTCTGTGCTTCCACGTGTGTTCCACCTGTATATTTGTAAATAAAGCAAGTCTCCCAAAGAGAGGCTTTCTCCTCCAAAGGGAATCAATGCAGGTAAGCACTAGCCGCTGGTACTTCTCATGGCTTGGGAAAATGAGCGTGTGTAACACAATGTTTAAGGGGTTTTGTTTTGTTTATTTTTTGCAGTGGCAACCTCAACTGAGATACTGCCATTCCCATACCCACAAAGTATATTGAAACGGGCAAAAAAAAAAAAAACCACTAGGGCCTTTTTCTTCTCCTTGATGAGGACTCTAAGATACACAGTCAATTCTTAACAAACTGGAAGACTGGACAGAGGTGTACTTTTGAAGAAAAACAGCCCGGATTGCAGAACAGGAAAAGCACCACACACCTCTGCTTTGTAATGGGCCATATGATAAATCAGTATGCACAAAAACTTTAAAGAAGCAAAGAGTTGGGTTTCAGATTTGTCTGGAACAGCAGTACTAGAGGAGGGGAGGAACAGTTTAAACCTTTCGCCTATGCAGCTTTTCCCTCACAAGGAATCTTGCTTTCCCCCACACGTGGCTAACAATCATTTGTTGGGTAGGGGGGAGCAGTTAGACCAGGAACATGACATAGAGGTATAGGGTTAAACCCCTCACAGGTTTAAACTAAAACCAGAAGTGTCAGGAGATCAGATCATGGATCTCTCACACCCCTTGCAGTGTGTGGCCTCAACTGTGTACTCTAAAGAGAAAAATGGGTAACTTCATAAATAAAGCCTTGTCTAGCACAGGGTCTCCAAATATCCCTACCTTTAGGCATTTAACTTCTTAAAATGATTTGTGTGTTCTGGTGTGATTCTGGTTTCCTTTTCTATTTCTTCTTCCTGCCCTGGAAAATGTATGTCTGTTTACACAATATGTCACTGCCTCGTTCCTTATAAACAGCCAGGCAGCGAGAATTCTTCATGGAACAATAAATGTAAGGCTGTCCTAAAGGATACAAAGCGGCTCTTGGGAGAGGGTTTGCTTTTCCTTCCAGTGAGATTTTGGCAGATGCAGAGGGAGTTCTGTTCCTTTGTTACCTCTTCCTTCTATAGTAGTGCCTCAGAGACTGTGCAAAATTACAACTTGCTTTCGACAACTCTCTCAAGGGTTAAGGCTGCAGTGCCATGAAATCAATTCTGTACTATGAAACTATTATTCTTAGTCAAGTATATAGGAATCGATAGTGTGCTTTATAATAATACCACCCTAAGCACTGACATCTAAGAACTGATATCAGTTCTAGCATTGACCCTATTTTATATCATATTCAAATCCACACAAATTCCAACTCTGTCTTGATTATGTGCTGAGGAAACCAAGCAGCATGCCGAATGCTTGTACATACTTTTTATACTTTTAACGGGCTCCCTTCCCTGACATATTGCCCTTCTCTTACTACACACCACTAAAATCACACATCAATATTTCCTTTATCACTTAATCAGAATTCCCACATTCATGGACTAACACTACATTATGAACTGCATGCTTTACATCCTTTCTAGTAAAAATACCACTGTATGACTTGTACCTATGCCTTCCAAAAGTTAATGTTGAAGCACAGATCTCAAGCTTAGAAGAGTATAACTGCATTGGATGGCACTGTTACAACATTCAATGTACTTTGCATACATTATCTTAATTTTCACAACATAAGAAAGGCCATGCTGGATCAGGCCAAGGCCCATCAAGTCCAGCAGTCTGTTCACACAGTGGCCAACCAGGTGCCTCTAGGAAGACCGCAAACAACTGCAGCAGCATTATCCTGCATGTGTTCCATAGCACCTAATATAATAGGTATGCTCCTCTAATGCTGGAGAGAATAGGTATGCATCATGATTAGTATCCATTTTTACTAGTAGCCATGAACATGTCCACTCCCCTTTTAAAGCCTTCCAAGCTGGCAGCCATCACCACCACCTGGGGCAGGGAGTTCCCCAATTTAACAACAGTTCAAAGCAGCCCATTACTACCACCACTACTAGGAAGAAGAAAGTTTTAGATTATTAGCCACCATTTGACAGTCTCAATACAGCTATTCCTATTGCACATAAAAATCACTTCGTGATTATTTCAGCATTCTCACTATTTGCAAAAACAAAAACAAAAAAACCCACAAAAAACAAACAAACAAACCCTGTTTGATTAGGCTAAGGTCTGAAACTGAGCACATTCAGTGTAAAACTGACCAAATAAGCAGCCTCATAGTATTCCAGCTTTGAGTGGAGGATTTGGATGAGGGGAAAGACAAGTGGGAAGGAAAATGAGAATGGGAGTGGGGAGAAAACCCTGAATTGACAAGTATGCATAGGACTAGCTTTTGGTTTTGGATCGAGGCAGACATTAAACTCAGGGTAAAACAGCATCCACAAAACACAGGGGAAACACGAGGGGAGAGCGAGGTGGCTTCTAAAGGTTGGAAAATACATGGATAATTAAAACAAAGCCTCGGAGTACTCAGGGCTTGACGGTGACAGAAACAAGCCATACATAAAAGGCCTTAGTTATGTTAGCTTCTAGGGACAGTTCAGGCTTGACTTACCGATACTTAAATCCATTGATTGGGCTCACACTGACAGAAAACAGATAATTCGGCAGCTTTGGGGGACTCCCAGGTTTGCAGAAAAATCTGAAATCACTGAAAACATACGTTGGGGGGTTTAAATCCCCCCTCCCATTTCAAGAGTTTTGTTCTGCATTTGTGCAGAACAATGCATCTATCTCCCCAGATGCAGGACTCAGAGACCGCTACCCTGCCATGGTAGGGGACTCTCCTGGGGACCAGGCTGCCTCCCCCATCTTCACTTGGGACCTGGGCTGGCAGCAGCGGTGCGGCTGGGGTGAAGGCACCTCCTCCTCTATCCTCGCCTACCGCAGCGGGTTCTGCAGGGCCAGTCACAGCAACATGGGCATCAGGTGGCCCTCCGTGGCTGCCTCCAGCACCAGGTGCCGCTGAAGCCAGGCACTCCTCCATGGCTACCATGACTACCAGATCTTGCCATGGCTCCCAGCATCCTTGCTGCTTCTGCAGTTGGGCCCACTGGAGCTCCCTGCCTCCTCGCTGCGGCTGGGCCCACCTCTCTTCCACCTGCCCCCTCTGCACCACTGCCACTGCCAGAGTGTTGCCACTCCCACTGGTGCCACCACGCTCCCTGCCCCCCATTGCAGCTTCCTCCACCCGGCCCCACAATTGCCTTGTGGGTACTCACTTGTCTAATTTAATCTTCATGTTACCACATAGGATATTTCTATGGTACTGCATGGGGATTGTCCTCAAAATTAAGGGCCTCCCAGAAGTATTCCAAATAAGAAACCACTCTCTCAGGCCAATTATGCATGGCTGTTTCCTCATGGTAACCCCACCGACTACTTTGGGGTTTTGCCTTGATTATGCACGCATTTTCTGAAAGACAGAGGTCCCCTCACCCTCCCTGCACGTTTTCGCGTATTTTTCTCGTGTTTTCTGGATTTGTGTTTAGCCAGCATCCAGAAAACCTGGTCAAAATGTGCCAGAAGAGCAAGGTGACCTCTGACAGAAAATGCATGCATAATCAAGGCAACGCCCCGAAGTAGTCGGCGGGGTGACCGCGAGGAAACAGCCATGCATAAATGGCCTCAGATGCTTACATTGTAAAGATAGATGTAGAAGAGCCAGACTGAAAGCTCAGAAGTGGTCCTGATGTTTCCTAGGCTGGGTCCAGGATCTCCTTCTACCAGGGAAAACTTGCCACCTGCTCCAAGAAGGCAGTGACAGTTCAATCCTCAGAGAGTAGCTATGAGGAGCTGGTGCCGCTGCTAGAAGAGAACAAAGATGCGGAAATTATTCAGCTTTGCCTTTTGCTAAAGTCCAAAAGGTCCTGTCAGCAAAGAGGAAGTTTTGATTGATTTATATTTATACCCCACTTTTCTCCCCAGTGGCAACCAGAAGTGGTGGGAAACGTGTAAATGAAAACTCTGTCAATGTTTGCCAATGGCTCAATATACTATAGCATAGATATTCTACCCATTTCTCTATTTTTAAAAAAGCAAGTAGAGCTGCCACTTCCCCCTCCCCCCTCCCCAGAAGCTCTGTGACTTTGCCAGCTGTGCAACAGGCAGACACGCACGATCGCAGTTTCCCAGGTACCGTCTTTCCATGATAGAATCATAGAATCATAGAGTTGGAAGGGACCACCAGGGTCATCTAGTCCAACCCCCTGCACAATGCAGGAAATTCATAACTACCTCCCCCCACACCCCCAGTGACCCCTACTCCATGCCCAGAAGATGGCCAAGATGCCCTCCCTCTCATCATCCACTTAAGGTCATAGAATCAGCATTGCTGACAGATGGCCATCTAACCTGTTCTTAAAAACCTCCAGGGAAAGAGAGCTCACCACCTCCCGAGGAAGCCTGTTCCACTGAAGAACCGCTCTAACTGTTAGAAATGCCTCCCTATCATGCAGCTCTGAAAGGCAGAGGATGCTTTCCTGGAAAGGGGGGGGGAGACATATGTGGAAAGAATAATTGGTATCTCTGCTCTAGTAGCTATCTGCTTCGTAAGCTCAGCAAAGCAGTTCTGGGTAAGAAGAACATGAGTGCTGTGATGATTAGCTATTGGGACTAAGCAAGGCATCATCATTGTGAACACAAGGGCAACCTCACACTTGGCTTTTTTCAATATGTGTGTGTGAGAGGGAGGGGGGGGAGAGAGAGAGAGAGAGAGAGAGAGAGAGAGAGCATGTTATTGCCAGGTATAACATTCCCCTCCAGCTACAGCAGCATAACCCATTGTTTGAATTAAACAGCCACACAATATTAATGGATTTGGACTATTAGTTATAAATCACATTGCACTAAAATTTTATCCAAAAATAGAGTCCCCTAAAAGAACCTGAATTAATGATCTCTCTAAGTACTGTGCTTCAGTGCTTGAACATTTTTAGGTCTAATTGCTGAGATGGAAAGAAGTTTCTAAAAATAAGGCATTTTTTTAAAACTAAAGAATTAAAGAGAGGATGGTATCCAACAATGAACACAAAAAAACCTGGGGTGCTTGATGGTATTGTTGGTTTCATGGTGGCTTCTGACTGATATATAAGGTAAGATATGACACTTTGTGGTACTTTATATTATCCATATGGCAATCATTTGTTCTGAGAGTACCCATTTCCCTATCCTTATAAGAAGTAATAAAAAGGCATAATAAAACTAAAAGTGATAGGGAGGTGGGTGCTCTTAATTGACACCACATGTCTGTCACAGACCTTGCATTGCCATTCACTATATGAGGCAACTCAGTTCCTACCAATGATAGCTAAAGCCAGCATTCTTATACATGTTTGATGTGGCAAAAAGTGCCGTCAAGTCACAGCTGACTTATGGAGACTCCATGGGTTTTTAAAGGCAAGAGACAAACACAGATAATTTGCCATTGCCCTCCTTTGCATAGCAACCATGGAGTTCCCTGATGGTCTCCCATCCAAGTACTAACCAGGGTTGACACTCCTTAGTGTCCGAGATGAAGAAGAAGAAGAAGAAGAGTTGGTTTTTATATGCTGACTTTCTTTACCATTTAAGGAAGAATCAAACCGGCTTACAATCACCTTCCCTTCCCTGTGACATAGGTGAGGCTGAGAGAGCTGTGGCTAGCCCAAGGTCACCCAGCTGGCTTCATGTGGAGCAGTGGGGAAACAAATCCAGTTCACCAGATTAGCCTCCCCCGCTCATGTGGAGGAGTGGGGAATCAAACCCGGTTCCCCAGATCAGTCTTTACTGCTCCAAACCACAGCTCTTAACCACTACACCATGCTGGCTCTCTAATATGATTGCACTCTATGGTTTTTATAAGCCGACTTCCTTTACCACTTAAAGAAGACTCAAACTGGCTTATAATCACCTTCCCTTCCCCTCCCCACAACAGGCACCCTGTGAGGTAGGTGGGACTGAGAGAGTGTGACTAGCCCAAGGTCACCCAGCTGGCTTCATGTGTAGGAGTGGGGAAACAAATCCAGTTCACCAGATTAGCCTCCACCGCTCATGTGGAGGAGTGGGAAATCAAATCCGGTTCTTCAGATCAGAGTCCACCCCTCCAAACCACTGCTTTCAACCACTACACCATGCTATCTCTCTAATGTGATTGCACTTTATGGCAGTGTGCAAACATGTATGCAAATGTGCCCTGAGCAAAGAGTTTGACATCTTGAGCTGTCTTCTTTCAATAAAGCAAAACCTCATTAAAAATTTGAATGCCAACCTATTGAAGTTCTATACCCAGTATGCTGACTTTTGGTAACCCCATCTACAATGCCATCCTAAGCAGAGTTAGCCTCCACTAAACTGATTGACAGTGGAAATGAGTAACTCTGCATAGCATTACAATGCTGGAGAGCAATCCTAAGCTCATCATTTTATCCAATGGGACTTACTTCCAGGAAAGTGTTCTTAGGATTTCAGCCCACGTTTCACTGGCTGCAGAACTGGAATGAGTGACCTTTTATGACCCATCTGATTGTCTGATACTAAGATCTGCAGGGGTACACTCAGAGGCACAAACATGAGGTCCACATGGGGGGGTTGATTTTAATGGAACTGTTAGTCACTTTGGTGGTCCTTATAAGGAGCAGAATTTTGTAAATAAATAAATAAATATGTAATGCAATGAAGCTGCTGCATCAGAGGAAGCCTCTACATGCATGCATCTAGCTCTTATAGCTGTAAGCAAGAACCATTGGCCTGGAGCATTTCTCTGCCATGGCCATATGAAAGCAATAAAAGTCACCCATCTCCATTTATTTAAGGCCAAATTAGACACGACAGTGGCAAAGCCTGTGTCAGAAATGGATCACCTATTAAATAGCTCCAAGGTTGGAGTAGTGCAATTTAAAACCCATTAGTGGTGGTGGGGAGGAGGCGCTGAATTTCTACCTACATTTTTAATTGGAAGCCATGGTAACAGCCATTTTTCTTCCAGGAGGGGTTTCTTCAGGCCGCAGAGCTACATCGGAAAAAAAAAACAGTTTTAAAGCAGTTTTGGGTAGAAAAGAACAAGTCGGTGGAAGATTCCACAATCCATGCCTGGTGTAGTGGTTAAGAGCAGTGGTTTGGAGCAGTGGCCTTTGATTAGGGTTGCCAACTGCCAGGTAGTAGCAGGAGATCTCCTGCTAATTCAACTGATCTCCAGCCGATCGAGATCGGATCACCTGGAGAAAAATGGCCGCTTTGCCAATTGAACTCTATGGCATTGAAGTCCCTCCCATTCCCAAACCCCGCCCTCTTCAGGCTCCACCCCCAAAATTTCCCGCCGGTTGAGAAGAGGGACCTGGCAACCCTACCTCTGATCTGGAGAACCAGGTTTGATTCCCCACTCCTCCACACAAAGCCTTGGGTGACCTTGGGCTAGTCACACTCTCTCCTCCCCACCTACCTCATAGGGTGTCTGTTGTGGAGAGGGGAAAGGAAGGTGATTGTAAACCGGTTTGATTCTCCCTTAAGTGGTAGAGAAAGTCAGCATATAAAAACCAACTCTTCTTCTAACATACTTTAAATCATCCCAGTCCACTGTTACAGCAATTGGGTTGCAGACCCATTTCCAACTCACACAGATCTGCAGTGATTGTGTCTGGTTTGTTCATTAAGGTCCCGTCATCCCAGCTGCTTATTCAGCGGCATTCCATAAAAAGAAAAGAAATATTAAAAATGTCATTTACCCCATGTAAAATGCAGTCCTAAAACATGTTCATCTCTAACATTCTCAAGATCAATTTAAATTATCTCCATCCTAATATTCTCTCATCTATGTCCTGTAGCAAACTAGCAACTTCACGGCAAACAACAACCCCTGTGCACATCTATCTGGAAATAGGTCCTATGGAACTGAGTGGCCATAATTTATGAGAAAACATGCATAACTTCCATGTGTAAGTGTGCTGTCCCATGCCTACATCCTTAGAAGAATACACATGAACACATGAAGCTGCCTTCTACTGAATCAGACCCTTGGTCCATCAAAGTCAGTATTGTCTACTCAGACCGGCAGCGGCTCTCCAGGTTCTCAGAGACAGAGAAAGGTCTTTCATATCACCTACCTGCCTAGTCCCTTTAACTGGAGATACTGGGGATTGAACCTGGGACCTTCTGCATGCCAAGCAGATGCTCTACCACTGAGCCACGGCCCCTCCCCATTTTGGGAATCACAGCTCACTTCTTCACTGCTACTGGACTCTTGCTGTTCTCTACTGCTACAGACAGACTAACACAGCTACCCATCGTGACCTACTGAGGCAGAGAATGCCACATTTATTTCTCTGGTTGCTCTCCTGTCAACGGGCTGGGGCAAACCGAAACCAAGCTTCCCCAGCAGGCCGCAGGCTTAGCAAACCCTTCCCAGCCAGTCCCAGCCCACTTCTTACCAACAGCGGGATCATCGTATTCGTCCCCCAGCAGGATTTCAGGGGCCAAGTAGGCCAAGGAGCCGCAGCTGGTGGTGAGCATGGTGCCCAACTGGAAGCAGTTGCTGAAGCCAAAATCCATCAGCTTGACCACCCCCTGCTCTTGGAAGAAAACCATGTTCTCAGGCTTGAGGTCGCGGTGCACCACGTATCGAACTGTGTCCAACAGAACTCAACTGACTATTCTAGAAGGTGGTTTCTGGGTTTGATTATAATTCTTTTAATGCACTTGGAAGAAATTAGTGGCTTGAAATAAAGGCTGTGTCCATATGGCAACTTTCCCTGTGGCTGATTTCATGTTGTAGTGCTTAACTATAAGTAGCAGGGGAAAGGTACCTTAAAAAGAGATACCAGGTAGCCTATAGCTTTCTACAGTAATCATTATATTGAACTGTGCCACCCATGTTAATACCATGAGACCTGGTATGGTAGCACCAAAGGGTCTTACTGGGTTGCAACCAGAATTAGATCCTAGAGCAAGAAGCAAGGAGTCAAGAAACCCTTTCACATCGTTGTATATACCTTAAACCAGCTCATAGGGTTGAGCCATCACATTAAAGTGTAAGGAGTCTGGTTTATCCAGTTTCTGGGTGGTGTTTCCACATCACTGAAAACTAAGCCACAAAAAATTCAAGAGTTTTCTCACCTAGTTTTCCATTCTTCTTTGGAGAAAAAGTAGTGGAACTGGCAAGCAATGAGCCAATGAAAACAGAACACTGTAGTAATGACAATGTGTTTCTTATACCAGGGACAACAGTGTTTTATACATACACTTTCACATAGCAAATTTAATGTTACTAGCGCATCAGGTGTATTATTTAACAAATGATAAATGGAAACCAGTAGGCAAATTATCATGGAAGCTGAGATATATGCTACCTTGCTGTTATACCTTGCTCCTTGTAATCTTTGTTCTGGATGGCTGAAAAGGGATAAGGTTCTAACTCCTCTGAACATAATGAGAATGGATAGAACTTTGAAAAACAGAAAGATACTTCTTTATTTAAAATATCTGTATTTCTAGCCATCATTCATAATTCGTTTACAGAATAAAAAAAACTTTACAAAAATGAAATCAGACTAAAATCAGAAAGATTACAAACAACAGTGTCAATAAAAGTTAAATAAATGTCAACCGTCTTGCTTCAACAAAAATGTTTTAACCAGCCTCCTAAAAGCCAAATGACAAAACTCAGTGAACCTCCAGGGGGAATGAACTACCAAAAAGGCCCTGCTCCCAATGGATGTTAATCTTTGATTAAAAAAAAAAGGCAGAACCCACCAGATCCAAAATGATTTCAATAGTCCAGTCCTGTTTGTAAAGATCTTGGCAAATGTATTGAATATTATAAACGGAATTTATATAAACATTTGACTGTACCAAAGGAAATATTATAATCCTGAAATGAGCTTTGGAGGGTTGATGTGATAGATTTTTCATAATCAGACTACTTCGGAGTTTGCCACCATGATCGGATTGCCAGTTTTGCTCTGGGAAATTCCTGGAGATTTTGTGGATGGAGATCAGAGAGGTCTGCAGAGGGGAGGTATCTCATTGGGCTATAATGCCATAGAGTCCACCTTCCAAAGCAGCCAGTATCTCAAAGGAAACTGATGTCTGTAGCCTGCAAATCCATTGTAATCCTGCCACCACCCAGAGGTTAACAGAGCACTTTCAGAATGTACTCTGCTTCATCCAGGTCACATGCAGCATTCAATCATTTAATAATTTGCACCTATGCTTTCCTCATATATTCCAATGTCCCTGTAGGATTTTCACACTTTGGAGAATCACATAGGAACCCGTCTGGGTCTTTTTGATAATGTTTATTCATTTATTGCACTGGTAAGTTATTATTATTAATAATATTTAAATTTTAATGTATTCATATTGTATGTTTATGATCACTCATGCATGTTTAAGATCATTTTTGCATTCAGGCTGTGTAGAGTCCTTATTTCCATTGTTACACAGTATTTGTATTATTAAGAAATTGTTTATGCTGTTTAAAGAGTTGATGTTATATTGCACACCATATTTTAGGCTGAAGAAGCCCTTTGCAAAACGTGTTGAGGATATCTAAATCGCATGTTGCAGCTTCTCTGATAGTCTTCCGCACCCTGGATACTGCCCTCCACTTACCTGCTTTTATATCTGGTTACAAGCTCGATCACCGGCTAACTCCTCGCGAGTTGCACGCAGGACTGTCAGGGGCTCCGCCCCAGATCGTTCCAATCCTTCCAGACTTGTGGGCCTTTGCAATTATCGGGGTTGCGTCTGTGTTGACTTATGTCTACAATTTTGGTGTTTTTATATATATATATATATATATATATATATATATATATATATATATATATATATATATATATATATATATATATATATATATATATATGTATGTATGTATGTATGTATTGGTAGATTTATAGGAGTATTTTCGAATATATTTATTTGTGTTTACTGAGCCTTGTGTGGTTCTTTTGCTTTGTACCACCCAGAGGTTGCCAGCCTTAAGCCCTATAGTCACTTTTGACACACAACCATAGTTTTCTGCTTTATCAGAGTAAATCAAATAATTCTGCTTTATCAGGATAAATCAAATAATTCCATTTTATGGCTTGTTCTTCTGAAAGATTTTCTAAAGAATTACACACTAAAGCAGCAGAGTTTCATTTTAAATCTACCGAGAAAATATGCCAAATGTTTGTATAACTACAGAGATTTAAACAAAGTTGTAGTTCAGTCATTGTATGTTCATTGCTTTTACAAACAATATTATTTTTGTTAGATAAACCTTCTTTCTCTAATATGGTGCTTAATCTGTTCGTATGGCATGTTCTGAGACAATCAGAGTCTGTTTGAGTGTCAGTCATAGAAAAAGGTACCGTTGAATGGTTAATTATGCTTGTCCTAGCAAGGGAGTTTTAAAAAATAAAGCAAGATTACACAGGAAGCTAGTATATTTTCAAAGATTAGTAGAGTGGGCCCACAAATGGCCAACTTCCAAGATGCTTGTTATATTTTGGACATCTAGGCTCAAGAAACATGAGGCACAACATGGTTCTAGTATTAATAATACAGCACTTTTCCTAAAGGCTCAGGATCCCACACTGGATAAGTGTCACTATGGTTTAGGGCTGCCATCTTCCCACTGCACAAAAATAGAACTGTTAGAAATGATGTCACTTCAGGGGAATACCCAGAAGTGATGTTGCGCCTCTCTAGGAATTGCCAGAAACTCTGTGGTTTTACCACAGCGTTTCTGCTGGTTACTGGAGAGGCACGACATCATATCCAGGTTTTCCCAGGAAGTGACATCATGCCGTCACTGACGGTGCCCCCATAACCCCTCCTGGACCCCTCCTGGTTGCCAGGCAATGCCTACTATGGCTGCATTCAGGTATCACAAAAATTCCTTGGTTTGTTCATGAGAGTAAGGGCCAGGAAGTCCTTGAGACCTTCCTCCATTCACATGTGACATGGAGACTGAGGACTTCCTGATTGGGAAGAATCCGTAGTCTATTGTGCTGTTCACATTGACTGAAATGAAAAACTGTTGTTTGTACTCTTTCCTACAAACCCAACTTCTAAACCACAATTTAATCCTAGTTTAGAATTCTAGTTGGAAGGCAAAACCTCAACCTAGCATGCCTCTAGTTTTCATTTGCTACTCAGTGTGTACAATGAATGCTCATCTATTTTAATAGGTTAGTAGGCAGATGAATTTGTGATTTCAAAATGGAGTCTTTGTTCAGATTTCTTTGAATTCAAATATAAATTCAGCTGCTGGACTACAAATAAGAAAAAAACAAATCAAAAATTAAATATAGAAGAAGCAGAAACATAAGAAGAGCCATGCTGGATCAGACCAAGGTTCAACAAGTCTACCAGTCTGTTCACACAGTGGCCAACCAGGTCCTCTAGGAAGCCCACAATTAGCAGCATCCTGCACAAACAGCAGCATCCTGCACAAACTGCAGCAGCATCCTGCCTGTGTACCATAGCACCTATTAAGCATGGAGTAGTGGTTAAGAACCGTGGTTTGGAGTGGTGGATTCTGATCTGGAGAACCAGGTTTGATTCCCCACTCCTCCACTTGAGCGGTGGACACTAATCTGGTGAACTGGATTAGTTTCCCCTCTCCTACACATGAAGCCAGCTGGGTGACCTTGGGCTAGTCACAGCTCTTATATCTCTCTCAGCCTCACCGACCTCTGTTGTTGGGAAGGGAAGGGCAGGTGATTGTAAGTCAGTTTGATTCTTCCTTAAGTGGTAGTGAAAGTCAGCATATAAAAACCAACTCTTCTTCTTCTAAGTAATTGTTTCTGTCCTTAGTTTCAGTACTGCCACAGCTAATTTTTGTATCACAAAAGCCAATGTTGTCATTCAGTGATACCTTTCAAGATGTTTCCATTTCCATCTGAGTGAATTGTTACTAGAAATCAAGAGGTTCGTATGCAGCAAATATGCTGAATTCTGAATCATTGTTCTTGTATACTCCGTAGGAAAGGACAAAAACATTTCGACCCTTGCCTTTGCAGAACTGTCTGTTTTACTGTGCATTTGTTCAGCGGTTGAGCCACTTTTTCTTGAAATTACATTTGTCCTTTGATTCCATGGTCCAGCTTGGCACTAAATACCCAGTTCCTGTGCCGATCTGATTACCGTAGGTCAAATTGCATGCTTTTACTACTCCTACAAGCAAATGCAGCAGGCCTACAATTAAGTGTGAGATGGTTTAAATCCTAAATGGAACTAATGTCTGCCCTTACCAAAAGCTTCAGGTCCTATTTTTTTCCCTTGCTTATTTATTTTGGCTGGTTTCCAACAGCTGAGCCCCTGCAACAAGTCAGGACAGTGAGCCTAACTTACAGTTAGAATTGCTCCCTGGCCGTTTTTTAATATCTCTGACAGCTTGTTGAAGGTACAATATTACCCTTGTAAGGGAAGGATGAATGGGAAACAGTGCTGTGATGTCATTTAAAGTTATATCAGGTTTGAGAAGAAAAGCATTTGTGATGCATTCGGGGGCTTGTGATGATCTCACTTACCTTTTATTTTCCCCGATCGCTTTAAACGTAAATAATAATCTGGGTGTAAAAAAGAAGAAAAATGAAACTCTTTTGGCAAGCAAAACTGAAAACACTAGAGATGTTTGAAGACCTTCCGCCCATTATTCCTGAAACGATGACAGAGTCTCCAAATATGTTCTACTTAGTTATTCTGAGAACAGCAGAGATCTAATGAGATAAATGACTAATAAACAAGCTTATAGCCTGTGGGCTCTTGTGGGATTGGGTTGCTTGTTCAATACGATTATGTTTTATTTGTGGCTGTTATGAGTTGCAGCAAGTCCTACATGGTGGAATGCCAGAACTCTCTGAAATTGTTCTTGAGAAGGTGCAGCTCTTGGCATCTGAACATAGATGCAGGTTGGATCTGCAAAAAAGAACCACCAGTTTCTTGTCCATCAGTTGCCTGTTCTATTTTTCACCACCACTGGTGCTGTCGCTAGAATAAGCAGTGATGGCCCTTTTTACATGAAGTTGCGTGACAGTTTTGATTAGGGTCAACTGCACATCTAAAGCACCTCTGATCCTGTAGGGCACTAAGGTGGTGCACATAGGTGGTGCCTACGGTGGCCACTCATTGTTCCCTGCCTCTCCAGACCACATAAGGTTGCCAGCTCTGGGTAGAGAGATTTGGGGGTGGGGGGCAGAGCCTGAGGAGGGCAGGGTTTGGGGAGGGGAGGAACTTCAACAAGGTATAATGCCACAGAATCCACCTTCCAAAGTGGATTACAATGTCGTATAAAAAGTTTTGTGCTTTAGGTTTTTCTTCAAGACATCTGTTATTGAAAATTGGTTTGCAATGGGAACCACATAAGTAGTTAGTCTTGCCTGTGTGTGTGTTAAGTGCTGTCAAGTCGCTTCCGACTCATGGCGACCCTATGAATGAAAGTCCTCCAAAATGTCCTATCTTTGACAGCCTTGCTCAGATCTTGCAAGCTGAAGGCTGTGGCTTCCTTTATTGAGTCAATCCATCTCTTGTTGGGTCTTCCTAGCCTTGCCTAGGGTTCAAAAATGACTGACACCGGCCCTGTCCACAGGTCTGGGGAGTGAGTGTTGGCGGGATGCTGGAGGCTTCCAAGATTGGCTTGCAGCCCGCTCCCATGGCCTCTTCCTGTAGTGAGGGGTGTAAAGTTTCTTGCCAGCTTAAGACCAGGGAAGGATGGTGGAGGCCAGGTGTGCTGGTACAGGGGCAAGGAGTTGTGAGGAGACAGAATGCATGCACACCCGGGAACACTTGCACATCCCATCTTCTTTTCAGAGCAAAGGGAGTAGGAGCTGGTGGTCCCTGAAAGTATTTTGTCAAGAAAGGCCCCCTTGAGACGAATAGGCAAAAAAATCTCCACCATTGTAGAAAATTATTTCAATTTTTCTGAATCGTCTGTTCGGTGTTTTGTTTTGTTTTTCAATGCAGTCCTAAGGACACTTTTCTAGGAGTAGGAAATGCCATTTCTTACATTCAAGAGGCAATTTTTTTTAGTTCCTCCTTATGTGTTATGCAGATTCATACAGTAGAAAGCAAGCACTTTAATTCAGCAAAAAAATGCTTGTGTGAGTAAAGGATTGAGATGGAAGATGCAAGGCTTGGGTTCACACTGTAAGGTTGCCAGCTTACAGGTGGTACCTGGAGATCTCCTGCTGTTACAGCTGACCTCCAGGCGATCAGGATCCATTCCCCTGGTGAAAATGGCTGCTTTGGAGGGTGAACTCCTTGGCATTATACCCTGCTGAGGTCTCTCCTCTCCCCAAACCCACCCCCCCCAGGCTGCACCTCCAAAATTTCCAGGTATTTCCCAGAATGGAGCTGGCAAGCCTACTTCACAGATAATGAGAATGAAACTGGTGAAAGCAGTTATCAGTTGATACTTGGATGTTATGGAAGGATGGATTAGATATGTCTAATATCCTGTCTCTCCAACCATTTTTGGTGGGTATTTTGAATGACTATATGATGCATTTTCATAGTAGTGTGATCTCTAGCCCACTCTGAAACATTGTCAGAACTGGGATTTGGGAAAATATGGTGCTAGTGATACCCAAATTGTTTTTGTGATTAATCACTATGCTTTAATTATGTTCAGTTTGTAACAATGAAAATACATCCTGCATATCAGATATTTACATTATGATTCATAACAGTAGCAAAATTACAGGTATGAAGTAGCAACAAAAATAATTTTATGGTTGGGGGTCACCACACCATGAGGAACTGTATTAAAGGGTCGCGGCATTAGGAAGGTGGAGAACCACTGCTATAATCTGAGTCTGTTTACTCAGAAGTAAGTCCCATGGTAAGGCTTGCTAGTGACAGCCTACGTTTTGGGGCCCAGACCGCTGCCTCGTGCAGGGACAAAGCAGTTGTCTCAATAACAGTTGTGAACAGAAGCTACAGTTTCCCATTCTTCTCTTCCTTCCCTTTCTACTGCTTCTTGTTTAGCTACACCCAGACAGTTCCCTTTCTTCACTTCACTTTTGTTGGTGAAGAAAGAACAGGCCTACATTTTTAAAAGAGAGAGACGCAGAAGGACAGGGATCTGCAACTGCTGAAGGTGAAGCCCTTTGAGATGCAGGATCTGTCTCACTCTCTCCCTGTCCCTCCAAAGATCCAATAAGGAATGGGGATAGATGCTCTGCTGCTCAATAAGAGGGACTCTGCTTGCATCTGTGCTTAATTTCTATATTTGTAAATACTACAAAACTTCCATAAGTCTTTATGACAGTATTTATCAGCCAAACCCTGGCCTGCTGACCTCTAGTGTAAATTATAATTCAGCTGAAGTTCTTAGGGAAGAACTGTGTAGATACCTGTCCCCATGTTGTTTTAAATTTTGCCAAAATATGCTCATGTTTGGAAAGATATCTGCATTCTCTTGCATTCAAAAGATCATTCACGCAGATGAGGTTGGGTGCCCTTTGAGATTCTCTACAAATAGCTCCATATTTAAGAACTGTATAATCTTTAATTTCCTCAAAGGCAGCATTCTCCTTTTTTGTCAACACTGCACACCGTCCTATATCTATAGCACGGTGACTTTTAAGCGGGTGATTATTTTCAAGCCATATGTTTTCTGAATGATACACAGCAATCAATTTGTTGACAATTAAAGCATCAACCAATAAAAGAAGAAAAGAATTCTGAAACCTTTTATTTGTCCTGGATCTTTGACAGTATAAGCATCTGTGTTCCGAGCTGATAATTTTGATTTGCTGGATCCTTTACAGAAAAATTAACATTCGGTGCTCAGTCTATATTTACTTCCTCACCTATGACAGTGAAAAACACCACTTTTTCTAGGACATATTTTGGGAGTAATTTTTTTCAACACCTTCCCAAAAACCTTGGCTTTAAGTCATTTGCTTGCAAATTATTGCAATTATGCTGCTTGCTACATCAAACATAGGAGGAAAATGGATCACTGGAGGGATGGAACTCAGCACTCTATTCTATGCTGGTTGTTCTTAAATCAACAACAAGCATCCTTTCTATGTCAGGTTTTTAGCTAAATCCGAATAGGTGATTCTCGAAAAAGCTGAATAGGTATTCAGCTTTTTTCAGCTTTGGCTTTCCCAAGGCTTTTCCCTATGGGAATTTTTTAATGAGCTCTGGGGGAGGTATTTTTGGAGGTAGAGTTCCCAAATTTTCAGGGTGGCTTCAAGGGACTCTCTTTGCATGAACCCCAAAGTTTGATTAAGACTGGGTCAGGGTGTCTGATTTTAAGGGGTCTGGAAAAAGTCACCCCCCTCCTCCATAGAAATGCATGGTAAAGTTTACAATGTTTTTCTACGGGGGATGGGCAGAGGTGGATCTACTGTGAAACTAATGAAGCTTAAGCTTCAGGGCCCCCAATCCTGGAGGGGCCCCCGAAGCAACTTTTTTTTAATGAGTGAATTTCTCTACAAAATCGATGGAGTTTTTTAGTGATAGAATCATAAGCCAATGGGTTGAAGTAATATTGACTTTAGAACATGCTCTAATACTAATACCCATTTCACATGTCCCTGTAATTGGTCAAATTTCAAAATTTTCTTGGGGGCTTTCAGTGCTCGAACCCCCAGCTGTAAGGGCTCACTGAACTCGCCAGAATCTATTCACAGCCTACATTTTGGCAGCTGGATCCTCAGATCCTTTGTTGATGCACGGCTTAATAATTCTACTGTATAGCTCAGCCCTTAGGCTAGAGCCAATCAACACCATAAAAAGACGCCTGAATTCTCAATTCAGGCTGCATTCGTCTCGCTTGTGCATTTTAGCACCAAAAGATCAGATTTTCACCTCTTTATCCCTCTGATGACCCCCTCCCTATTATTATTATTTATTAGTTAAATTTGTAGCCTACCCTCATTCCCGGTCAAAGCCGGACTCAGGGTGGGTGTCATGATCCTAGGCCTCAAGTGCAGCCTACAGGCCCTAGGGAGGCCTATATTAAAGTAGTTACCAGACCTACATCTCCCAGGTACCCTCTGGGCCTTGTGACTGGTGGAAGAGGATTTGGAGGGAAGGCTAGGGCCAATCAGGGGTAAGGGAGTGGTGCCTGGGGAGAAGGAATACAATGCCTTGCCTGAAAAGGGAGGGGGTTCACTCCTAGGGAGCAGGGCTGGGGAGAGGCTGCTGCAGACGGAGGGATCCCACCTCCAGAAAGGGGTGAGTTAGCCTGAGGCCTAGTGCTAAGAGAGGGCTAGGGATAGTAAAGATAGATGTGTTAGGGTTTTTATTTGTTTGATTGCCTGCCTTTACTGGTTTTGTCGTCCTATTGTGGCTTGAGTTATAATTATTATTAGACCTTTTTAATAAACTGTTTGTTACTCTGCCCTGGGTCCTCACGCCTCATTTGGTCACCTAGAAAGGTCACCCTGTTGGGAGAAGAAGTAGCCAGGGGCAGGGATGGTGCTCTGGGCCTTCTTGAGTTAGGCTCACACCAGAGTGGTGGCAGCTACTGAAGATCCCCATTCCTCTCTCTTACCTGACAGCAGGTAACAACAATCATAATAAAATCATATATATCTAAAATTCATAAGTAATCAATAAAATTCATAAAACCATTCAATGCAGTTAACAAGATGGTACTCATATAATTACAGGGCCATTGGAGGCCCGGCCAAGCAGCCAAATCCTCATATCAGAAGCCCCGAGGGAGAGGAGAGAGAGGCCAGTAACGCTGACAACCTGTGGTTGCCCTCAATTGTAGCCCTGGAGGAATAGCTCTGTTTTACAGGCCCTGCAGAACTTCTGAAGGTCCCATAGGGCCCTGATGTTACTTGGAAGAACATTCCATCAGGCTGGGGCCAGGGCCTTGTTGGATGTTTCCCTATTGTTGCTGGTTGCGAAGGGGCCCCCATAACAGTTCAAGCTTCAGGGCCCCAAAAATGTAGATCCGTCACTGGGGATGGGGGCTACCCCTTCAGGACCCCATAAAATTGGACCCCCTGTTCCAAACTTTACGTTCATCCAAGGAAAGTCCCTTACAGCCACACTGAATTTGGTGACTCTACCTCAAAAAATGTCATCCCCGCCAGGAGAATTTTAAAAGTACTTACTTTTCATAGTCTGTAATGGCTGCAGGTTTCCTCACCCAAGAATCATGGGAAAACTCAGTTTCCCATGAATGCTTGCAATGGGCCCTCGCAGCTTATTCTGGGTTTACTGAAAAAATGGGGCCCAATAAACCTGAACCCGAAATTTAATGCATTTTTTTTCACAACCCTAGTGAGGATGTTGAGAAAAGATTACTTTCACATCAAGTCACACTGACACACATCCACTCTGCATGAGAATTTTAATTGGCTATAGTGATACTTTCTGCTACCATCCGAAATTTGAGACACAGCATCCTTTGGGTAAGTGATAAGTGTATTTTTAAGATTTGGTATATTTTATCATTGTTGAATATGTTTATTGAACTGTTATGAGCAGCCCCGAGCCCTTTGACCCAGGGGAGGGGCAAGGTATAAGTCTTAAATAAAGTAAAAGTAAAGTATAACACATAAGAATGCCATCCTAAATGGGAGGGGCAATTACTGGAGGAAATGTGTTTCTCAGCTGTCATAAAAACCAGCAGAAATGGCTATCAAATAGCTTTAATTCGGATATCAAAGAATTTAACTCAGGTTTTTCAAAATAGTACACCATCAGCTTCCAAATGCAAATCGATTTAATATACTCTTCTGGACAGCCTACTATATGCTGCCTATGCATTACTCTCTGCTTAATCAATAGACCTATTCAAAGGCTGCTCCCACACAAACAGAGTAGAGTAGAATTGTTCTGTTATTACTTCATTCCTGGTGGCCAATTGTTTTGAGCATAAAAAGAAAAATCAGATGCTTTTCCTGCATCAAAGTTGCTTCAGATCTATTTCCACATGTGGTTTTAACAAATAAAATACACATACAAGAATCATTTTTCCTCGCATAGCCTAACATAAGAAAACTATACTGTACTTTACAAGTATGATGCCTGCAAATTATCTACTTTTTTTTGTTCTGTTTTGGCACCAGAGTGTCTGTGTTTGACTTTATATCTCTTTGCCAGATTTGGGAAGTTGCTTAAAGTAATTATCACATTTTTGCACACTGTCTGCAGGGAGGAAATTGGGTTTAGTGGAGCTGTTGAAGAAAATAATATCAAATGGATATATAAACATCTGAGAAACCACTGCTATAAGTTAGGACAAAATTCATATTTAGATAGTTAAGACTTGTCATTAATGCTTACTTTAGAGGAGAGCCAAGTATGCTGGAATTCCTATATACTATTGATATTCTCTATAAGACGAATATAAGAAAAATCTTGCTCTATGAGAACAAAGGTCCTATTTCAAACAGAGGCACCCAGACTTTTGTGGGAAACCCACAAACAGAATCCATAAATAACATCATCCCTCTTCTATTTGCCCTCAAGCGATTTACATTCAGAGACATACTGACTCTAAACCAGGAGATTCCATTTTGCTATCATTCTGTATAAGCCATCTAAACCAGTAGCCTTCACCATCTTGTTACAGTGAATTTCACAAGTGATTAATATGGGTGGTGAGTTATAAGAAATGGTGATTGCCGCTAGTTTAGATGACTCTTAAAGGGGTTCAGGTAAATTCACGGATAGATCTATCAATGGTTATTGGCCATGAGAGATAAATGGAACATCTAGGTTCAGAAGAAGTATATAATTGAATAGGGTTGTCAGCTCCAGCTTGGGAAATTCCTGGAAATTTGAGGACATTGTTTGGAAAAGGCAGAATTTGGGAAGATCTCAGGATGTGGTGCCATACAGTCCACCCTCCAAAGCTGCCGTTTCCTCCAGGGAACTGGATCTCTGTAGTGTGAGATCAGTTGTAATTCAAATTGAACTCCAGGCCCCACCTACAGGTTGGTAACCCTTGATGTGAAGAGGCCTATTGTATTCAGGTCCTGCTTTTGGATTTCTCAGCAACATCTGGCTATCCAGCCTTGCAAACTGCATGCTGCACTGGACGGACCCTTCTGTCAGGCCCGGCCTCTCGACCTTAGCCTGACATCTCTCCTCACAGGCTCTTGCTCCAAGCAGGCCAGGGTTTGGCTCGGAGTCAAGGCCCTGGTCACATGCTCCTGGTTCTCATGCCTTTGTACAGTATCAGTGTCCTGTGTTTTATGCTTATCCTGTTTACCACAATCACCCCAGCTGCATAGCCATGTTATGTCTGCCTACCCTGAGAAAGCTTATCATGGATTGTAGGGGCCTGTGTATCTTTGCCTCTCCATCTTTGAAGTCTGCCTTGCATTTTTAACCATGTACCCTTGCCTTGATTCCTCATTAGTAGCCTTGTATGCCCAGGAGGCAGCCAGCTTCTTACTTTGTCTAATTTTGCTCCTAATAAAGTCTAAACTGCTTCAGAGCCTTTGCCTCATGGGTTTTGCTTGAGGGATGCTAAAGACAAACCTCTGAGTCTGACATTTTCATCTCATGAAGCAGGATTAATCTGCTGTTCATATATACCGCAATAACTTTTTGAGTTCTTATTTATTCAGGCAGAGGTGTGAAATCCAGATTCCAGGCACACCAGAACAGAGTCCAAGAGCTACTTTTAATTGGTGGAAAGTAATTGGTCACTTTCAACTAACCTTCTGCCCATTCCTGCATTACAGGGCATTTTCCCCTTTTGCACACCAGCCACACTTTACTACTACGGCATGGCACGGGAAAGTGAGAGAAAAGGAGCCATCTGGGCCATCTTCGCCTTCTGACAGTCCGCTGAGCTGTTCAGATAGCTGATGCTGGGTGTTGTGGGACCCATGGACAAAATGAGTCATAGAGGGCTGCAATGAGGAGGGAGAACCTGGCAAAGCTACCCTCTGCTTTTTTTTTCCTGGTGAAGTTTCCATCAGCAAGAGATGCTCCATTGGCACAGAGAATTGTGACTGATTTCCTCTGATTCCCCCTCCACACCTTTTAGGCATTTTGTCCACAATGATTCTGTGACCTCCATCATCAGCATTTCAAGAGGATGCTGTGGAAAGGGGGAGGTGATCTGACCCAATGTTTCATTTCATTAGAGATTTAATTCTTTCATTTTAATTTGTATATGTGCCTTGGAGATCATTATTGGGAAGGAAGAAGTATACTGTAAATTTCTTAATAAGCATGCCTTTTTTCATTTTTTTCCCAAAAATATGTTTCCGTACTTTACTTGTGATCCTGACAATGTATCTTTAAATACTGTATCGCATAAAACACTGGCAAAGCATTTCTGGCAACACTTTCTAATAAAAGGCCAATCCTGACTACTTCTGAGCAATATTCATTTCAGCTGCCATTAATCATGATGGATATGCTTGGCGTGAAGATCTGACTGCCGTGTGTAATTTTGTTGGAATTCCATTTTCATTTAACATTAATTAAAGAGTGCTTATTATAAAGTGTTATCAAAATTAATTCCTGGTCTGAAACCTTGTCTGCCAAGCTTCAACCTCCTGCAAATTATTATGGGTGAATTATAGGCCCTGGGAAAATGAGCTTCATAATGGAATCTTAATCTTAGCAGTGCCGTCGATAACAGCATTATGAGAAAGGGAAGACAATGGGAAGGGAAACTCTCCTCTTGCAATAGCAGTTCTGTCTGACTTCCACCTCCTCCACCCCTTTGGATCCTGAAAACGTTAAAGATGCTTAGCAAGCTAGTGCAGCGCAACATGGCCTCTGACACAACAGGTCTTTACCTCAGAGGGAGACTGATTACAAAGCAATGATCAGACGCAGGATATTAACCTGGTTGGCAATTTGGCTTCCTGACGCTGAGCTTGCACAGACCCCAGAATGATCTTTGTGATGGAGCCCAGCAGAGGCAAGCCTTCTTCATTAAAAGGAGATTGATTTTTTCAGATTTCTTGAACCTGTCAGATTTCCCTGAAAAACCAACTGTATGTATTTGATTTATCCTTGTCTCCCCCACCCTCCCTTTCCCAACTATGACATTCACCATGGGGTTTATACTTTCCATTTTTCCGTATTTCCAGCCTCAGAAGGAGGATCGCTGTTTATATAAAGGTCTTTTACTTGTATCCTGTTTTCACAAGAAATTCTGAATAGAACATGAATGATATTAACTCTCTCTCTGTGTGTGTGTTTTTTTTAAGCACAGTTTGGTGGTTGTTCTTTTTCATTCTCTATGGAGGTTTGCACTCCATCTTTCAGTTCTCTTGTTTTGGCCTGGTTCCCAGAGCACAATGAATGCAACCAGCATATGTAGAAAAACCATCTAGGGAGCCAATGAGCTCTTAAATGGGATTCTCCAGTTCAAGACCCGCTGAATATGTTTCCGATAATAAATGTAGAAAATATTTAAGGACAAGTCACATGAGGCTTTTGAATGTGATAAACTCTTTACATGATTAGACCTGAACAGTTGTAGAGCACCACTCCAGGAAGCTGGAGTATTGTATGGTATTCTTCTTTCCTGTTTGTTAAATCCATATTTTTTTGTATTTATTTTGTAATGTACTTCATGTTCCTGGTACAGGAGATAAGCAGAGCAGAAATGCATAAATAAACCAGTCAAATTATTATTTGGTCGCTTTACTTCAAATATACACCATCTTATACTATGCTCAAAGTGGATTCCAGCCTGCAGTGACTGCTTGAAGAAGATACATGATGTAAAATTTTAACACTGGTAAAATGGCACATATATCCAACAGTTATTCAACATTTTGATTGCCCAGAGATTTTTTTTTTCCAGGAAATTACAATCAGGCTAAAGAAGGTCCTATGGGAAACTGCCATTTTACAAACCCTTTGGAAGGCTGCCCTCTTTAACGAGAGCCACTGTGGTGTAGTAGTTAGACTATACACACCACTTAAACTGCTTGGAGGAAAAGAAAAGTGGTGTAAAAATGCAATAACAACAACTTCCTCCCCCCAAAGGACGAAAGGAATAGAAAAGGCCTTGTCAAAGGAGCTGACAGGTGGCCTGTGTTACTTTAATGATGCTCTGAACAGTGTCACACCAAGACTAAAAGCTAGTGTGTGTGCGTGCGGGGGGTTCCCGTCAAAGAATCTGCAGCCACAGCCGGATCCCTAGGATCGCATGGGGACTAGCGTGTGTCTGTGGCCCTGGGGGTCCTGGCCTGCAGCAGGAAGGAATCCCGAGACTGTGGCTCAGTGGTAGAGCATCTGCTTGGCATGCAGAAGGTCCCTGGCATCTCCGCTTAAAGGGACCAAGCAAGTAGGTGATGTGAAAGACCTCTGTCAGACTCTGGAGAGCGGCTGCCAGTCTGAGTAGACCATACTGACTTTGATGGAGCAAGGGTCTGATTCAGTATAAGGCAGCTTCATGTGTTCATGAAGCCTCTACTCAGAGCGACCTTCAGTTTGACAGCAGGTTTTCAGAGTGGGGGGGTGATATCGGAGCCAGCCAAAGTCATGACCAAGGAAGAGGGGATTGGAAATATTCAGACATAAATTATGTTTATATTTAGTTACACTGGCATGTATATACCTGAGTGAACTTTGCCAAGGACTGGCGGAGAGTCATTTGACAGACTGAGGCCTCAAAATCTGGGGGCTGCATTCGTATCTGGGGTGCATAGCATGATGGCCATGCAAATTAGTTTCCACACTGAGGAAAACAGCTTAAAAGCAAGACAAGGCACAGAAAAATTTTCTTTTGGTGGTAAATGACATCCTGTGAACAGGCCTTTATTATAGTCATCAAAAACCTGATTTCAAGAGATGGTCATGGTGTGGGGAAATCAAGCCACTTTTCAGGGCGACCTTCAGTTTGAGAGCAGGTTTTCATGAGGGGTGGTGGTGATATCGTAGCCAGCCGAAGAAATGACCAAGGCTACTCTTTTGAAGGAGATTGCTCATCTGTACAGGTGAGGAGTCTTCTTCAGAAGCTGGATCAGCAGCTGTTGAAGCTGGTTGGACGATATATCCCTCCGGACAGAACTGAGTGAACCCCGTCGTTTAAAATGACCTTCTGCTATCCAGATTAATCCACTGAAGGGTGATGGATAGTTTGGTCTGACCAAGTTGGCTCTGATTACACAACCCCTACCTCAAAAGGGCCCCAACTATGGGGTCCTAACAAAACCAGTAAAAGATAGAAAAATGGGAGAAAGCACAGAGCTGTGCATCTGAGCAAAAGCGAATAGCCGAAACCTGAAAAAGCCAAATATCTATTTGGCTTTTTTGGGAATCACCTATTCGGCTTCGGGCTGATTCCCAGGTTTTGGTATTCGGTTGGCCCGAAACCTGAATATTGCTGAAATGGCTAATTTCAGGGGTTTTTCCGGTTTGGGTATATCGATATGCACAACCCTACTTGGCACCTAAAAGAAAGTAAAGTAGGCTCCAGGCAAGCCTCAAGAGGGAAAGAATTCCAAAGGTCAGGTGCCAATTAAGGTTTTTTGTTTTACATTGGTAAATCAATATTCACACCCTTAGTACATGGTTATAATTCCCCTTTTAAAAACTGTACAAGATTTGTTACTATACAGCCCTGGTTGGCAGCTGAAGAAGACCCTGAATGGTCGAAATAGGGAATATCCGGCACCCTGTCCTATAATCTGAAGATTGCCACTTGGCTATAAATGGGAAATTGCCACCTGTGAGACCTTTCATCTAAAAGACTGTGGCAAGAAGAAAAGACTACCTTATTGCCAGAAACCCTTGCCACTGGGACTACCTTCACATCTCCAAGATACAAGTCAAAGTGAGATATTTGCACAAATTGTGTTTGTCAATTGATATATTGTGATTGTACAAATTCATATATGAACTTCAATATAATGTAAACTCCAGGTGGGGCCTGAAGATCTCCCAGAATTACAACTGAACTCCAGACTACAGAGATCAGTTCCCCCAGAGAACATGGCTGCTTTGGAGGGTGGATTCTATGGCATTATACCTCATTGAGGTCTCTCCCCAAACCCTGCCCTCCCTATGCTCCACCTTCAAATCTCCAGGAATTTCCCAGCTTGGGACGGGCAACTCTGTCATATCTAGTGTGAACCCTACTTTGTTGGATACATACAGCAGTCCTTAAAAGGAAAACCATTCCCTATGCACTCAGCTGTAAGACCGGGATCCTGTCATTCTGTCATCTACTGAAAAACCCTGAGCTTGCTTTTGTTCAATATTATTTTAAAAAATAAATGAAAGCGAATAAACAAGTTATGCAAGAAATGTGGAAAAAAACTCCTTTTGCAAAAGAACAAACATTGCCTCAGGGCCTAATCTGAATGTTCACTCACAAGGCTGAAATCACACAATAAGTTGCTAGGCTCGGCTAAAAATAAATTAATGCTGAGCCCCCCCCCCCCAAGTCAGGTGGCGTGCACCCTTTTCCAGCTTCTGCCAGCAGCAACTTGTCTTTCCAGAAACTCCCTGTTCTATGAACTGCTTATGAAATACTGTGGGTGAGATCTTCACTCTGAATCAAACAATGAAAGATTCTGCCATTAGATAAAATAGACATGAAAATGAGATAATTTTTTTAAGTGATAGGAGAAAAGGACCCGGGGGCAAGTATTTCGTTTGTCCTGCCCTCATTTTTCAACCCCACCTTCTGACTCATGTGCCTCTTCCGGAACTTACAGCAATCTCTGAAGCAAGGAATGAAACAAACAGTGCACCCAGAAACATGCACATGTGTAGAGGGAACAGAGCTCTCTCCAACTAATATGTTTACATTTCTTCTCCATTTCCTTTGTATGGTGCCAGTGCATACTTGCAATACTTATTTAACACTAACAACAAACATAATCACTAAAACAAGTGAGTCATGCAAAGAGCATTCCCAAGGGACAAAGGGGGTATCATCTCACCATGGATTTCAAAGCATTGGAGTTTTCTTCTTCTTAAATTAGTGTTCATTATTTCACCATCCTAAGTGACCGCAGCTGAATAATCTAGCCTTAAAGTTGGTTTCACTGTTGTGTAACTGTGCCTAGCGTTGTGTAGCTGAGAGGTTGTTGGACTTTGATTAAACTGCAAGGATAGTGTGCAGATGCCAGCAAATCACTTTCACTCAACAGTTCCCAATTCATCAAGATAATACTTTTTCATAAATGTTGGAGGAACAAATTCCTCTGTGGTGGAAAGAGACATGGATGCTGTTTAGGGAGCTCAAGCTGTTCCTTCCCCCCTTGTTCCTCACAAACACAGATATATTGTTATTTTGAGGTGTAAAATGTCACCTTGGGCCAGTCACAGTTCTCTCAGAATTCTCTCAGCCCACGCAGAGGTAGGCAATGACAAACCACCTCCCAATGCATCTCGCCTTAAAAACCCTACGGGGTTGCCATAAGTCAATGGGGACTAGGGATGCCAGTTGTCTGCTGGCAGCCCCCAGGCACTTTTGGGGGTGGGCAAAGCATTATCATTGTGTTTCAATAGCTGTAACTTGTTTTATTGTTGATAGTTAGAAGCTTGTGCCATTAGGAAGACCATAGCCTGTGGCTGGGTGGACTAGACCCCTCAATACTTTAAGGAAAAAGTTTACAATGAATTAAGGTTGGTATTACAACAAAATATCCCCAAAACAGCAGAAATGATGCTGTTGAGTATAATACCTGATACCATAGTGAACCAGAGACCTTTTTTGATGTATGCTACTACCGCCGCCACAATAGTATATGCCAGGAGATGGAAAATGACGGATATACCACATAAATCGGAGTGGATTGAAAAAATGATGGAATTAGTAGAAATGGCAAAACTTACGGCGTCGATAAATCAAAAGGACAATAATGAATTTGCAAAAGAATGGGAGGCATGGTCTAATTATTGTAGAAATGAATTTAAGTGTGATATTAACAAATATATTTTGATCTAATTCAGAGTGGATGTATTGGATACGGATGTTTCTGTTATAATTGAATTAGATAAATAATACAAAGAGAGAAACAATGTAATTTAAAGGATCAGAGGAGGGGAGAGGGGAAGTTAAAGAATTATACTTTTTAATATGTAAAATGAAATGTATAATGATTTGGAAAAAATAAAAAAAAATAAAAAAATAAAAAAAATACTTTAAGGAAAAAGGGCAGAGTAGGAGGGGGAAAGAAAGATAAAGGATAAAATAAAGCAGGGCCTGTATGAAGGACAGAAGCATAAAACCTTGTGATAAGGATCCTGCCTTGAGTTGAGCTCTTGCCTGCAGCAAGCTATGCAACAGTGATGTCACAGCTCCTAATGCCTCAACATCACTTCCAGTTACATACCCAGAAAGGAAGTCACAGTTTCACAGTGATGCTCTAGGAATTTAACAAATGCCACAACGCTGTGATGTCACTTCTGGGTATGTAACCAGAAGTGACATTGTGGCATTGCCATGATAACAATTAAAGAGACAGGCCATTGATGTCCAGGCCTGCTTGCATACCTACTCTTGTGTGAGTGGAGCTTACACTTTTTATTATATTTTCAAACAAAATAAAACAAACAACAACAACAACAAAGTATAACAATTTAGAAAACTTCATAATAAGAATTATATATATATATATATATATATATATATATATATATATATATATATATATATATATATATATATATATAAAACAAAATACAATAATTACATTCTTATTATATTTATCTTACCCATTTTATTCCCCCCACCCTCCACCAGTGTGCCCTTAATTCCTCCCACCACCGTGTTGAACTTCCGGAGAAGTGTCTAAACAGTTTATTAATGCATTATTTTAGCATTAATCTGAATTATCAAAAATTGAATCTACAACTCGTTCACTATATTAATAAAATTAATTTTTGCCAGCTTATCCCAGTATGCAAAGGCTTTTGACCACATAGTTTTAAATTCTTCCACATCTTTCCCATGTAGGGAATCTGTTAATTTAGCCATCTGCATATAAAACCTTAATTTTTCTCTTCAGTCCTTAATTAGAGGTCTATTTACTAGCTTCCAGGATTTTGCAATAATAATCCTTGCTGCTGCAAAACTATATTGACACATGACTCTATCATTCCTATTCAAATTATCTCTAGGGATTCCTAATAAACAAAAAGCTGGATCTATATTTATTTTAGTATTAATCAAGTTATTAGTCTCCCTTACTACCTTTCTCCAAAACTTTTTAATTTTTTTACAAACCCACCAGGCAGGGATAAAAGTTCCTTTTTCCATTTCACATTTCCAGCACAAATCAGAATTTCCCCCTTTAAATTTACTAACAATCTCTGGTGTAATATACCATCTATAAAACATCTTATATAAATTCTCTCTTATTTCATTGGTGATTGTGAATTTAAATTCTATTTTCCATAATCTTTCCCAAACCTCAGGATTAATATTATACCCCAAATCTCTCATCCATTTTATCATAACTGGTTTTATCCTCTCTTGCTCTAAATTTGTTTCAGTAATAAATTTATACATCTTTTCTATCTGACCTTTGTTTCCCATATTTAATATTAATTCCAATTTAGATTTATTTCTATTAAATCCGATTAATTTATCTTTATTAAATATATCCTTTAATTTATAATACATAAACCAATCTCCAATCTTGAGTTCTTCTCTTGTTTCAAGAGTCCAAGTGTCACCACAATACTCAATAATATCCCTATAATTACCTATATCCAGATTAAGCTGTGTTCCCCTTTTCATAAATGCTTCTATAGGATTAATCCACCCTGGTGTTTTAACTTCCCAACATCTTTTATACCTTTTCCAAATATGTAATAAACTATTCCTAATAACATGAAAATTAAAATCCCTATTTACTTTATCTTTATCATACCACAGATATGCATGCCAACCAAATCTTACATTAAAACCTTCCAATTCTAATAATCTAGTATTCTCTAATAGTATCAAATTCCTTAACCAGCCAAAACAAGCTGCTTCATAATACATTCTTAAATCTGGGAGACCCAAGCCTCTAGTTTCTTTTAATTCAATTAAGTTATGGTAGGCTATCCTATGTCTTTTCCCCATAGAAAATTCAGAATTTCCTTCTTCCAAACTTTAATTTTTTTTACTCCTTTTATAATTGGTAAGTTCTGAAATAGAAAAAGCATCTTTGGTAAAACCATCATTTTAATTACTGAAATCCGTCCCCATAATGATAACGGTATCTTCTCCCATTGCTTAAGATTTTTAACAATTTGTTGCCAAATTTTTACATAATTATTCTGAAATAAATTAAGATTATTTGAAGTTAACCATATTCCTAGATACCTAACTTTAGAATCAATAATAAACCCTGTTTTACTAATTATGTCTGCTTGTTGTGCTAGAGTCATATTCTTTACCAAAAAATTTGTTTTGCTCCTGTTTATTTTAAATCCTGCAAGCTTTCCATAGACCTCTACATTGTTGTTCCATTTTTCCATTTGACAATTAGGATTGGTCAAAATACACACTAAATCATCCACATACGCTTTAACCTTGTAATGATTTCTCCCAATTCTTATACCTATAATATTATCATCTTGTCTTAACTTATTCAATAAAACTTCTAAAACTAATATAAACAATAAAGGTGAAAGAGGGCAACCTTGTCTGGTGCCCTTTTGGATTTCTAATTGTGGTGATAGTACTCCATTAACCATAAGTCTGGCTGTTTGTTGAGTGCATATACTCTCAATTGCTGTTTTAAAACCAATACCCGAACCCATATGTTCCAATATTTTTTTCATAAATTTCCAATTAACATTATCAAAAGCTTTCTCTGCATCTAAAAAAATCATAGCCATTGGGGTTGGAATATACTCTGAATATTCTAATAAGTCTCACCGTTCTAACATTTTGACTGATCATTCTACCAGGTAGAAAACCAGTTTGATATTCATGTATATAATAATTTAATACCTTTTTTAATCTCGTAGCTAAAATGTCAACAAATAGTTTATAGTCATTATTTAATAACGAAATAGGCCTATAATTCTTAACTTCCAACAAATCTGTATCCAATTTTGGTATTAATGCTATATTTGTTTGTTTCCAAGTTTGTGGAAAAGAACCATTCTGTAAGCATAAATTCATAACCTTCAATAAATGTGGAGATATCTGTTCTTCAAAAGTTTTATAATAAAATGTCGTAAATCCATCTGAACCTGGAGATTTATTTAACTTACTTTTACCAATTGCTTTCTTTAATTCCTCAGGGGTTATAGGTAAATCTAACAAATCCTTCTGTTCCTGTGATATACCTTTCCAATAAAATTGTTTCAAATAGATCTACATTTCTTTATCTGAGGCTGGTTTCTCTCTGTATAAATTTGTATAATATTCTACAAATGTCTCCATTATTTTATCAATTTATTTAGTTTATTAATTATTATTTTACCTTCTTTCCTTATTCTTACTATTGGCACCTTTTTCTCCCTTTGTTTAAGCTGCCAGGCTAACAACTTACCAGGTTTATTAGCATGTTCAAAAAATCTTTGCCTATTAAACATAATTTTATTTTCCATTTCCGTTGTTATCAATAACTCATATTGTTGTTGTAACCTTTTCAAGTTGTTAACCTTTTCTTGCTTAACTAATTTATCTTGAGCTTTCTTTATTTATATTTCTTCTAGCTATAATTTTCTTTTGTTTTTCTTTCATCTTAAACCACCTCGTGTTTTGTTGAATCAAAAGCCCTCTAGTTACTGTTTTACCAGCATCCCATACCGTCGTATCTATAACCCCCTTATCAACATTTTCAATAAAATAGTTTTGCACTTTTGATGCACTCCCTTTCCTACAGCATATTATTCTAGAGTGTCCTGGGAGGTGGCTTTTTAGGAAGCACATGGGAATGCTAGGGAAAGGGAAAGATGGCAAAAATAGCTTCTATGTAATCATTCCATCATGGAAGTCTTGGATACAACCCCATGTGTATAATTGAACAAAGTTTTTTTAATTTTTTTTTAGCACACTAGGGTTGCCAATTCTGGGTTGGGGAATTCCTGGAGCTTGGGGACAGCAGATCTGGGGAGGGATGAGACTCAAGTAAGGTATAATGTCATAGAGTCCACCGCACAAAGAAGCCATTTTCTCCAGGGGAAATGATGTCTGTTGTCTGGAAATCAGTTGTAATTCTGGGAAATCTCCAGGCAATACCTGGAGATTGGCAGCGCTGTAGCATACATAGCACCTTGAGTGTGATTAAATCATATTGACGTTCACCGTTCACATATTTTAACACTGAGTCCTTGGAAGTTGTATTTGTTAAAACCAAATTTCAGACAAAGAGAGGCAATAACTAAGAACTTAGCTTTGTGCAAATGAAACTTGTAGTTTTGCTAATCTTCTCCGTATTGCTCCAGTTTTAGTATTTGTGCTGCCGAAGTGAGCATGAAACTTGTAGTCATGACAAGTAATTTGCAGTGCCTTCCAGGACAGAATTTGAAGCCATAGATATCCATCATTATCTGTGGAGAAGTTCACTATATGATTAGAAAAAGACTGGTACCTGCACACAAAGCTAAAATCTATATTTTCACAGATATTAAAAAACCATATTGCTACCAGCTTATATATCAGTGGCAACAAGAAGAATCAATGCAAACTACTCAGATTCAAAACTATAACCTGCCCACATGGAATTCTACCTGCTTAATCCACAAAATATTCCATAGAGCACAGTAATATTCTGAAATAAGCTTGAGAATAACTGAAGCTTACAAGCTTGAGAAGCAACCATAAAAAATATCCTTTAAGGCTGCGGGAGCAAGTGAAAAACCACAACTGTCTTGTCGTTCACATTTGCAATAAACACCCAAACCCAAAGTCCGTTGTTTATGAAAGAACTGAAATATGGTGATGAAGTTAAGTAGTTGCCCTATGAGATGGGTATTCTGAGCAAGTGCTTAACGAGTTAACTGCTTATTCCAGTTACAAGTTGCCACATTATAAAACGGCCAAATCATGACTGTTTGCAAATTATACAAAAGGCACATCATTAGAATTCAACAGTTCGAATTTTCAGAGGAACTGAACTAATATATGGTAAAACCATAAAGTTTCCAGCTACCTCCATCGCATCTGGGTTTTCTCCAGAACTGACGTCATCACACTGGCCACATCAATGAATTTTTTAAAATTTCCCACCACTACCACTTGGAGTGGTGATGTGCAACAGGAACTCAAGGTAGGTGATTTCCCACCCCAACTGAGGCTTGACAGCCCTGACTCTATCCCACCCTTCCTCCTAGGAGCACAGGCATGCATGGCCTCCTTCCCCATTTTATCCTCATGACAACTGTGGGAGGTTGGCTAGACTGAGAAAGAGTGACTGGCCCAAAGTTACACAATGGGCTTCATGGCAGAGCAGGGATTTGAACCCTGTTTTCCCCATTTATAGTTTCACACTCTAACTCTACCCGGCCTCTCAGATTATAAATGCACAAGTGGAGGACCTACACGAACTTGTAGGGGACATCTCCCACTACTATTTCTCCTTTTTCTTCCCTGACTACCCCATACCCTATCCCCCTTTCCTGCTTTCTTCTCTCCTTCCCACCCACCAGCCAACCTACCATTATCTGCCCTGGTCTTCAGCTTTCCCTCCTTCCATCCTCTGGCAACCTCTACCTGAAAAAAACTATGGCCAAGGTGTGTGTTGCCAGCCCACAGGTTCAGTTAGATTCACAGTGGGGAAGGACTTGCAGGGGACGACATGTCACTTTCCACTATATCCTGTTTCCCTCCTCCTGGCAACCTCTGTATCCTCACTCTCCCCCTGCTTCTTTCTCTCCTTCCTACTCTCTGCTTCCTACTCTCTCCTTCCTACTCACTAATCAACCTACCTTTTATCAGCCCCCCATATACATCTGTAATTTTGGATCCCCCCCAAAAAACGGAATCCAAATACCATATGGTATTAGAATTTGGGAATATCAGAAATACCAATATTTCTCAGATTGAATATACCCAATTAAAAAAAAAATTTTTTTTTGCAGGCCCCTAAAGGCTACCGCATTTGGCATTCATTTTTTTCTTTGAATTTAATTTGGCCACTTTGAGAATTAGATATATTGATTAAATGTAAAACTGATGAAAAGTTCTGATAATCCATCCACAGACAGAATGAAATGTTCATCAGTACACATCTGGTATTCTAATGTCGAACATTCCACTAACTGGCCAAGGAAGCAGCTACTGGAACAATCTAACAGCTGTTGAACATGACACACCTTTGCCACCACATTAGTTTGGTTCTACCTTATCCTGTTTGGGCAAGCTTTTTTCCAAATCCAGGAAATCAGTTTATCCACTTCTATTGAAGGCATTATATGCTTCTATTGAAGTGAGACACAGTAGTGTAGAGGTTAGAGCAGGGGTGTCAAACATAAGGCCCATGGGTCAGATCTAGTCCCTTGAGAGCTCTTATCTGGCCCGCGAGCCAGCCAAGGCAGCCATCCCTCCAGTCCCAATCTAGGCTGGCGAGGCATGGCCCAGCCCAACCAAGTGACATTTATGTCATATCCAGCCCTTGTAACAAATGAGTTCGACACCCCTGGATTAGAGTGTCAGACTAGGATCTAGGAACTGGGGTACAGAATAAATTGGTACCTGAAGAAAAGAGGGCTGCATTTTTTCTGTACAGTTTCTTAATTCTGAAAGGAGGACACACAAACTCCTGACTTCACTTTGCTCTTCCAGCCGTGGTTGGTAGCCAATATTTACAGAAAAGAATATTAGAGAATATAAGGGCTTAACCAAGTATTAACTGTCAAAGCATCAAATCTACACTTTTTAACAACATTCTATTCTTGCCATTTCAACATACACATGAAATGCTTCACCATGCTGTTATCACATTTTAGCTCTTAATGCAATGGTGCCATCACCACATATAGGTGTTGTATTTGTGAAGTTCATCTCTGCACATGGGCTTTTAAAAAACGTCATTCTTGCCTAATGTGTGCGTAAGTACAGAAGGAGCTCTTCACAAATATAACTTCCAACTCCTGTTGTTATGTCTTTGAAAACATGGAGCCTGTCCAGACTCCAGTTCCGCCTGTGGTTGCCTAATCATCTTGGGACAGAGATTGGACTTCATGACCTCCAGGATCCTTCCAACTTTATGTTTCCATGTTCCAGCAACTTTGAACGCAAGTACTCACTCTTTATTGCTTCTTTCCTATTAGACTTTTTAAAAAATTGAATACACATAGTGACAATCCTGAATCGCACACTTTATCTCAATGCATTTCCCATAGATGTATTAACACTAGTCAGCACTGTGCAAGTATTTCTTCTACTGGAAAACAGGGAACTTTAAACATCTGTTCCACTGAACACAATGTCTGTTCTAATTTTACACTTTATGTAATCACAAAGGTGAGTGGGGATAAATGATTGCAGGGACCCCCTTCATCACACTATAGTTTTCTTTTTGGTTTCCATTTCCATTTAATATACACAACATGTTGATCTAAGTGATGAAAACGGGAAGCTGGCTTCCATGACAAATTTAAAAAAATCACAACACACCGAAAGAAAGTCCAATGCAGAAGGCTGGAGATTTATCCAGAAATCCCTTCTCATCTCTTTGACACAAATGCACTCAGTACATTAGATCAAAAATTTCTCTATAAATACTGTTATCATTTTTCTTCTTACCATTTCAGATAGCATTGCCTGACTTCTCTGGAGCATGCAGGGAAATCTGGTGAATGTTACAATTGTTTTGCAGACAGGAAGTGACTGCATCATTAACACTATCCAGAAGTGAACGGTGATAAACCTTGGCATGGCTACAGACAGAATGCTGGGTAAAACGACACAAGACCATTGTGGAATACATTTTGTAGTTCAAAGAAGAAAACCCACATGAACTCAAAACACACCCCATCCAAATAAACCTTGTCCTTTGCAGACTATAAACACAAGATGTTAAAGGCAAAATATATATATTAGGTATGGCAAGGCAATGAAACGAGATATTTGGCTTTTTCGGTATAAATGCTGAATATATTGTATTCTCAGTTTATATATGTTTCAAAATATGGTCTCATTTTAATCTGCCCTGATGAAGAAAAGTTGCAGCTACCATCTTGAATTTATCTTGCAAGAATTTCCTGCTGTTATTATCTCAAGATTCTGGCAGCTTAATTGAGACTGAGCGCCACTAATGCTGCATGGAATGAAAAGAAGCATAGTTGAAGGGGGGGGGGCTTTCTGAGTTTTCTTTAGCTTAAACCTGAAATTTGATAAGTTACATGAGTTTCTATATGCTGTCCATGGCTCTCTGATAGCTGAATGGCTACCATTACTCCTGTTTTGGTATGAAACAAGAGCAGGCTAATAAAATAACCTTATCAGGGCTGCCGAAACTATCTTATTAGACCTATAACTTTTATACCTTCCAAACCTATCTAAGATGCAAACATTTCATTCAAAGAAATGGTTCTCAAACACATATATGCAAAACAATGTGGCTCCAGTTTTATTAAACCAATTATTTAATATCAATGTAGCTAATTATCAGCATGGCCAAATCTGTGGATACTTAAATATAGAGATTGAAGCCATGAAAAGACAAGATAATTTGTCAACAAGAGTGAAAAGTGCACCAGGTTTGCAGGAAAATCTGAAATATAAAAATAAATTCATTGGACATTTAACCTCTCCCCAAATAATACAAGCAGTGCCTGCAGCTTTGAGAAATGAATGCCCTCTAACAATCCACAAATTACAGTGAACACATGTATAATCTGTGTACAGTGTACATTTGATTGTTCTTGCTATGTGTGTTGAGTAATTATTACATTACAGTCAATGCATGTAAATCTGAATATGTGATACAAAGCAAACATTTACCCAGGTACTGGTCCCCAGTTTCATTAATAAAGGGAATGCATGCTGGCTCTTTCTTACAAACAGATGTATGCATGTATAGGCAGGATGTACTTGCATTTACTGTCATGTGAGCAGGGCTACTTGGAAGGAGGGGCCATCTTCAGCTTCATTCAGCAGCAGCTGCAGCAATTTACACACTTTTCAAATCCTACAAATTCCCAACACTATGAAAGGTGAAACCTCCTTAAAGAATCATGGAGAACTGAGAATAAAGGAATTAGAGAAATGAGGGGCAAAGTCCCAAACAGAGTGATATACAAAGCTGGCTGTCCACACAAACAGCTGTTTGGGATGACAGAATGAGGAGTGCATCAACGAGCCACAGATTACACAGGCAATGAGCTTCATGCCTGATCTTCATCCTAATGCTGGTGATGTGAGAGGAGTGGTGGACATAGCCTACGGCCATCATCACTTCTAGAACTTGTCTCACCACCAACCAAGTCTAAGCTGAGCTCCATCAACACTGCTGCCACCAGAGGTAGGGTTGCTAGGTCCCTTTTCAACACCGGCGGGAGGTTTTTGGGGTGGAGCCTGAGGAGGGCAAGGTTTGGGGAGGGGAGCGACTTCAATGCCACAGAGTCCAATCGCCAAAGCGGCCATTTTCTCTAGGTGAACTGATCTTTTTCAGCTGGAAATCAGTTGTAATAGCAGGAGATCGCCAGCTACTACCTAGAGGTTGGCAACCGTAACCAGAAGGTCTGGCTTGTTCCCAGCTACTGGCAGCACAGGCAGAAGTAATGGACATATCTTGCTAGGGAATACAAAATACTTTAAACCAGCCCTGGTGAGATACTAGACATTTTTAGTAATTCTCTTAGAGATCCTTCTGCTATGGAAAGGGTATACAGTCTCTCACTGAAAACTGAAAGTAGCTGAGTCATCTGCAAAAATGGGACCTATTTCTTGATTGTGTGTTGATTCTGTGTTTGTATAGTTGTGCTTTCTCTTTAGGGACATACACTGTGCTCTGTCAAATGGAATTGCTTCCAGTGTGATGTCATCAGTAATCTCGGAAGACCCCTGAATAAGATAAATTTGCTCTAGCACATTAGAACTTAATCTTTAAAGATTATTATCCTTTTAACTACCTAAATGATGGGTAATTTCATATTTTCTGCTCAGCGAATCCAAAATGGGTACCTAGCTATGTTACCTTCCCCCCATTAGTCCCCACCCTAAATCAAAAATAGGAAATAAATCAAATAGAAAATACATAACTGATGAAAGTGTGCCAGTATCTGCAAATTATAAATGATGACTGATTATTTCCCTGAATTGCATTTAATTAGAAACTGGTTATAAATGCTTCATTTAAAAGATTTGTTGTGCAAGTAAATAAAAATGCTTCACAGGGAAAAATCAATATAATGGATTTGAAGATGAACCAAATCCCTGTGTTTATTCTGTCTAATGGACATAAAGGATAAACTTGCTAACTTATTACAATGGAGAATTGTAGAAGGAGCCATAATAGGCCTCTTCTGACAGCCAGTGAAAAATAACATTTGTGCCTATTAAAAAAAACCTCATGTCTATATTTCATGTTGAAAAGCCAATAGGAGACTTCAGCCAAGCATTTTTATCACTATCCTATCTTGATTTATATTCTGCTTGAAGTCCCCAGAATGAAATTTTCAATCTACTCCTGGCTAAATATAAAATTATTTTCACTTTCTCCAGATACAGGGGGAAAGGAACAGTTGAAAAGGCAATGCTTGAGTAATAAGCAACTGTGAATGCCGAGCTCTCAAGATTTTTTCCTTGACCTCTTAGACTGCAATTATACTTCCCACACATCAGCACAATTCTTAAGGCGGTTGGGAATTTGGTGTTAGAAGCTTTTTTCCACCACAAGTTTATAGGCAAAATTTCAAATCCATGTTAATCTATATCACAGTTGTATCTCTAGTAAAGCCTGCAATTTCAGAATACTTTCCCAATCTTAGTTAGTTATTAATAGTGCTAACTTTCTACCTTTCAGGATTATTAAATAGTCTGATTTATGTCTGGATTATGCTGATATGAAGAAGTTGTATTTTAGTGATTTGAATCTAGTAGTCATTTCATATTTTTATTAATTTCCCATGTGCGTTAAGTGCCTTTAAGTCACTTCCAACTCACGGTGACCCTATGAATCACTATCCTCCAAAATGTCCTATCATTAATAGCCTAACTCAGGTCTTGCAAACTGAGGGCCGTGGCTTCCTTTATACAGTCAATCCATCTCATGTTGGGTCTTCCTCTTTTCCTACTGCCTTCAACTTTTCCTAGCATTATTGTATTTTCCAGTGACTCTTGTCTTCTCATAATGTGCCCAAAGTACAACAGCCTCAATTTAATCATTTAGTTTTTAGAGATAGTTCAGGCTTAATTTGCTCTAGAATCCACTTATTTGTATTTTTGGCAGTCCACAGTATCCATAAACCATTCCTCCAATACCACATTTCAAAGGAATCGACTTTCTTTCTGTTAGCTTTCCTCATTGTCCATCCATCGAGGCTTTTAATTTCTTTTGGCTATAGGAATAGTCTTTGCATATTCTTTGCGCATTCGTCCTTGATAATAGTTTTTGTTTCAACCCATAGTTCCTCTGGTTCATATACCCTTGAACATAGTAATGCAAATACACCAGTGTGGTGTAGTGGTTAAGAGCGGCGGACTCTAATCTGGAGACCCGGGTTTGTTTCCCCACTGCTACACATGAAGCCTGCTGGGTGACCTTGGGTTAGTCAGTTCTCTCTGAGCTCATTCAGCCCTACCTACTACACAAGGTGTCAGTTGTGGGGAGAGAAAGGGAAGCAGATTTTAAACCAGTTTGAGACTCCTTAATGGTAGAGGAAATTGGGGTATAAAATCCAACTCCTCCTCCTCCTTCTTCTCATGGCCTTTAAACTCTTCAGGAATGTTGCTTATATTGTATTTTGGCACTGAATGTTTTGGTGTTTTTCTTCAGCTTTGTTCTAGTTTTCAATATTAACAATGCATGATCTGTACTACATTTGGCTCCTGGTCTTGTTTTAGCAGAGGGAATAGAGCTTCTCCATCTTCTGCTTCCAATTATGTAATCTATTTTATTTCTATATTGTCCGTCCGGTAATGTCCACATATACAATTATCTATTTGGTTGCCTGAAAATGTGTTCACAATGAACAAATTGATTGTTGTCTTCACAGAATTCTATGTGTTGCTCTCCTGCTTCATTTAGTGATCCTAGCCTAAAACTTCCAACAATATTTGATTCTGCTTTGTTTCCTACTTTTGTGTTATGATTATCACCTATGATTATAAGCACATCTTGTTTAGATGTGAGATCAATTTCTTCCTGGACACTTGGCATAAACTTGAATGATAGTTATGTTGATAGGCTTTCCATGAAGTCTAATTGATATCATTCAGTCAGACTTTGCATTATAGCTCCTAACTACCTGTGATACATTTCGCCTCACTATTAAAACAACTCTGTTTCTTCTCTTTTTGTTTCCCCCCAGGATAAAATACTTTGTAATATTCTAACTGAAAATGTCCTAATCCATTCCACTTTAGTTCACTCACTCCCAGGATTGAAATGTTTAAATGTTCCATTTCTCATTTTACAACTTCAAGCTTTCCTTGATTCATGCTTCTCATGTTCGATGTTCCTATTATATGTATCGAACAGCTTTGGACTTTCCTTCTACATCCTTTCACATCAACAACTGAACATCTTTTCATCTTTAATCCAGTTGCATCATTAGGAATAGTGATACTTGTTCTTGTTCTCAGCTCTTCCACAGTAACTGATTGAGTGCCATCCAACCCAGGGGTTCTATGTTCCAGCACTATATCTTTTTCATTTTGGATTGTCTCACCATAGGGTTTTTGAGGTAAGTGTTGGTCAGAAGTGGTTTACCATTGCCTTCTTTTGCGCAATACTAACCAGGGTTAGCTGAAGTGGCACTGCCGTTGTCTACAAAACATCCTCCACCAGTGTCACCCACCACTACTGCTGCTGCCCAGTAGCTACTCTTCAATGATTTCTCCACCCCCATCACCACTGGAACTGTCTGCTCTCTTCTGCTGATGTGGCAATTGATCCCTGAAGGGGGTGGATGCATCTTAGTTTGGTATCTCAGCTGTGACTATTCCGCCCTGAGTGTCTCTTGACAAAGTCTAAACCCCTTATGGTGTTGCTCCCAGCTTCACTGACACACAAACTCCTGCACCAAATTAAAGTGTTTGTCCAAAAGGGGGTAATTTCCCATGTTGGTGGGTAATCTGTGACTGAACATGGATTTTAGCTATTATAGTTAACCATTATTGACCTATCTATCTTTAATAAAACTGCTTCGCATAAATGGAAACTGTGCCTGCGTAGAAAATCCATGTATTCAAGACGCACAATGCAGCAATCACCCAATCAAGATGCATCACAGAGACCCATGTAACAGTAAGCACATATCTTGTACATTTCTCACAAACAGTCCCATGAAAATCATACTCTTTCTTCAACAGTATTTGCCTCTCCATTGTGAAATGGTGGAACAGTGTTCACAAAGAGGAAGGCAACAGAGAAATAAGAAATGCATTTCCATTGCTGAAGCAACTATTGCCAGTTCTCACTCCCTTCATCCAGTCTGTGTAATGCCTGATAAATGAGAACTTCCCCATGCAACTTTGTACACTTAAAATGGGCTGATATCCATGCAATAGTACACCATGGTATGCTGCATTAGTGGCAGTGAAACCACCAGACAAGCACAGCAAAACAGGGAGTGTTGCCCAGTTGTGGGGGGAATGGGGATACATTCCCTCTTTCCTTCTCCCCATTCAGAGTTAGATCAATGCTTTGTTGCTTGGTATTGCTGCTTTTGTTGCATAGCCAAATCTTTCTCTCTGTTGCCATGATATTATCATAACCCCTGGATGGTTTGGATCAGACGCTTTTGAAGACTATAGCCTTAAAATGGCACTGACAGCCCATTCCTGAGCTGATGGCTTAGGGGAACGGCAGTGCCTCTTCCTAAGCTGTTTCGCCTACGCCGTTGAACGGGGAAAAGCTGTTCACAGCTTTTTCCCCTTCAAGTGGGGCTTTTTGCCCCATATGGAACAGCGAGGAACAGTATGCCGTTCCTGCCGTCGGCATACTGGGCCGAAACGAGTTAGGGAGCCGCCTAGGTGGCGGCTCCTCTCCCACCCCACCCCTGGATGCCCCCCTGCGTCGGCGCGGCCTCTCTACGCCATGGCCAGCACCAGGGAGAGGCTGTGCCAGCGGAGGGGCAAGGAGTGGCCCTGCAGCGCTCGTCCACCAGCAACCCTGGCCTCCACCCGGCGTAAGTACGTGTAATCACGCGATTACATGTACTTATACCGGCGGCGAGGTCACGCCACCTCCTGAGGGGATTCGCCCCCCCCCAGGAATGGGCTGTGAAGCTGGAAGATGTCAGAACAAGCTGCGAAGAGGAACAAAACACATACAAAAATGTCCGCTACAGTAGAATATATTGAGGGGTTCCACATTCCACTTTTCGCATCAAAAATCTGATCCCACAAACTACAAAATGGACCCCTCACTTCTACAGAATAATGTAAATAATTACATTCAGGCATCAGAGTCCATTTCTGTCCTCCACACAGAAATGTGACAAGACTCAGATGTGTAATTCTGGTTTAAGCTTCTCTTTGGCTGATGTCTTCATAAACCACATAAACAAACAGTGTCAAAAGAGAGCGCACTGGAATCCAGTCATTAAACACGCCACATTTGGAGAAGTGGTTGCTGACTTCTTGATGATCTATTGCAATGAAGTGTTTGGCTACTTGTGAGGTGGCCCACTGAATCTGCCCAAATTGGGTAAGTGTTGTGCAATAAGGAAATGCTGCTAAAGGTGTCTTTCACTAATGACAGTTTTCAAGTAAAGGTGGGAAATGATTTGCTCGGCATTCATTCACACTAATCTTAAGGACACACAAGGCAATCATTGTGCCTATGCTCTCTGGACCGCAGTACATGTTGTACAGTCGGTGGCTCACAGAATTAAACTTAAGCTCATATGGAGTTTCAGACTTCAAAATAACAAACTTCCTACACATGGAACAAAAAGATCTACAGCACGGGGGTGTTTCACTTCCTTTTGTGTTCACTGCATAAACTAAAAGCCAACCCCACAAAGCAAATGAAGGCTCTCCTATTGTCCTGTATAAACACCCTTTTGTTGCTTTCCAGTGAAAACCTCTGCTTAAAGAAAGCTTTCTATAGATTTCAATAAAGAAAGCACTGTAAGAAAAATCTGGACTCCACAACGCACATTAGAACAGCTCTGTTGCATTTACTGTGCTTGAACACTAAAGCCAACAATGTTAGATAATATTTTATTTGGAAGTTAAACAACTCATTATGAACTTTGACAGATCAGAACGTCGTGGTTCTGTGAACACATTGTGACAATAATGGAACTAAATTCCTCTGGACTTGGAGCTTATAGGGACCTATATTCAACTTTACATAATATTTGCACTGAGCCCTCAAAGCTTTTGTCTCAAAGATATCTTGTTTACTTCATTTTCCCCCCAGATCCACATATTGGTTCCTGTTGATTCATCTCTTAATTCTGTGTCCCTCTTTTTGTGGCAACTCAAAGCACCAACTAGCTGTAGCTAGGACTTTCAAGAGTAAAGTAGGGTTCTCAATATCTGTGTTGAACTTTTAGTGGGAATTTTACCAATATCCCTCAGTGATGTTACGCTGATGGTGTTTCTGGCCATTATCACATTCCAGTTTGGAACAGAACATTGAGAGCCAGAGTGGTGCAGTGATTAAGAGCGGCGGAATCTAATCTGGAGAACCAGGTTTGATTCCTCACACCTCCACATGAAGCCTGCTGAGTGACCTTGGGCTAGTCACAGTTCTCTCAGAACTCTCTCAGCCCCACCTACCTCACAAGGTGTCTGTTGTGGGGAGGGGAAGGGAAGGCGATTGTAAGCCACTTTGAGACTCCTTAAAGATAGAGAAAAATGGGGTATGAAAACCAACCTCTTCTTCTACATGCCACTGAAGGTAGGCTATGATTAAATACATGGGACCAAAGTCCACCCAGTCCAGCATTGTGTGTATATACTGTGAACCCCAACATGAACGTAATTTGTACAATTTGTTTCAGCTGCAGAATGGATAGTTGAATAGACAGTCCATAATAGGCATCTCCTGGCCTGCCACCTCCCAACTACGTACAGTATAATTTCTTGTCCCTCGGTATAGTCCTACATGCACAAGGCATCATTAGGGCATATGTGCCAATATTACAATCTAGAAGATGATCTCATAGGACAAGTATGCTTTTTCAGAAAGCTTGTAAATATCAAGCTGCTCCTGAACTGAACCAAGAGGAGCTTACCTATAGTAGGTAGGTTTTGTAGTAGTTCTCATGCTTCTGCTTGTGCAACAGGTTGTGCAAATTCTTGCAACAGCAGAACATCATTGGATTTAATCTAACTTTCCATAAGCGATACCTTAGCATGAGATTTAAAACATGTTCATGGAGAAGAGGGCTATCTGTGGCTACTAGTCAAGATGAATACTAGTCAATTCTAGTCATGATACATACCTATTCTCAACAGTATCAGAGGAGCATGCCAATTATATTAGGTGCTGTGGAACACAGGCAGGAAAATGCTGCTGCAGTCGTCTTGTTTGTGGGCTTCCTAGAGGCACCTGGTTGGCCACTGTGTGAACAGCTGCTGGACTTGATGGGTCTTGGTCTGACTCTGATCCAGCACTGCTTTTCTTATGTTCTTATATTCTTAACCCTCTATAATGCAGTATGTCTTCTGCATGCAGCAAGAAACCTTTGGATCCTGCTTATTACCTGATTCATATTTCTTTCACTTCTTTTACTGTCGGCTACAGAAAGTAGAGATGGACATATAACACATGTTTATGATGAACAGTTAGGCTAGCAATATATACAACATGGTATAACCCAAAAAATAAAATTCAAAAAGCTTTTAAATCAGTTCTATAATTTTGTTGATAGATGGCCCATGAGATTTTAATACGAGGTAATGGAAATAAGTTACTAATGCATAGGTTAGAATGTATATCGAGTGAAGGGGGCAGGCTTAGTGCAGGGAACACCTAATAAAAGAAACAAGCAAACTGGCATACAGCCAGTATAATATTAATATGTACATGCATCAATTTATCAGATAGTACAAACATTTCCATTGCTAGTCTAGGAAGAAAGAAAGATATGTTTAGCCTTAGTGCATAAGTATGACTATGATGTAATTAGATGCCTCCATTTCATGACCATTTAAAATAATCATGCCAGCTAGCACTTCTTCTGCACATTCTTTGCAAAAGTTGGGATAATGACAACAGAGAGGGATTTAGCTTTCCAAATCCTGTGCTAGCCAGATGTGCACATCCACGCTAGAATTTTAAGGAGGGGGCAAGGATTTTCTAGAGCACTTTGCTGCCTTAAGTCCGAGCCTCTCACCACCCTCACCCATTTAATGAAACAATGATGAGAGGATAACCACCACAATATGTGTCTCATCCCATTAAGCAAGGGACTCTGATTGCTCAAGGAGCTTTCACAAATATAGGGCTGGATTGAGAGATCTACTAGTGGCAGGCACTGATAGATGCAGATCTACTTCTTGTTCTCCCTCCCCAACAGTCTTTTCCAGCTCTGGGAAAGTGGATTCCCAGAGTCATGGGACCCTCATGGACTAACAGCCAGGTCAGGCACTGCACTAGTGAGGAGAGGTAAATCACCCCTCCTGCCTCTTCAGTGCAGCTGTGCTGATGGAAGAGAGAGGAGGAACAAGCTGGTTCCCTTTCATCTTTGAGAGCCAGCATAGTGTAGTGGTTAAGAGCGGTGGTTTGGAGTGGTGGATTCTGATCTGGAGAACCGGGTTTGATTCCAGACTCCTCCACATGAGCAGTGGAGGCTAATCTGGTGAACTAGATTTGTTTCCCCACTCCTACACATGAAGCCAGCTGGGTGACCTTGAGCTAGTCACACTCTCTCAGCCCCACCTATCTCACAGGGTGTCTGCTGTGGGGAGGGGAAGGGAAGATGATTGTAAGCCAGTTTGATTCTTCCTTAAGTGGTAGAGAAAGTTGGCATATAAAAACCAACTCTTCTTCTTCAGCTCAGCCCCTTACCCCCATGGCTGACCCCCTGACCCTCATGTGGGTCCCTTGATCCCAGGGTTGGAAAAGACTGAGAGGCAGGAGAAATATCCACAACCCTTACACCCACAGATCGATGGATCCAATCCATAATTAGTGACCATTTCCAAGTTTATTTTAAAATCAGAAATACGGTAAGATTCTTACATTTCATTTCTCCCAAATGTAGTTATTCTCTAATAGATACCCTTTGTTTCACTATAAATCCATACAGCAACACAGAATAAATTACCCAGATATTTATTGCCTCTCACCTTTGAATTGTTAAAGCAGAAATCCTTGCAACAATAAAATGTTACAATATTTATCTTATTTACTTATAACATTTATTAGCTGCCTTTCTACCTTACAGGAACTCAAGGCGGCTTACAATATAAACAAAAATGAAACACAATAAAATACATAAAACTACTAATTTAAAATAAAATAGTTTAAAACTGTTGGTAGGCAGAAGAACTGAAATCAAGCAAATGCCATTCTGAATAAAATCATCTTCAGTTGCCTCCTAAAGTTTTAGAGTGAGATGCTCAGGAGATAGAGATGCTCAGGAAGAGCCATATAACAAAGTTCAATAAATAAATAAATGTTCAATATGAACGTTATGAATTACCTGAAACCCAGTATCCAAATATCCCATGTATCTCCTTACCATGTTTGTCACTTTATGCAACACCATCCATTATCTGAAATTCAGAAGGTCTAATTATCCCCAATCCAGCAGATTTCACACTGCGCTATACACCTGGGCTTCACACCAAATGTTTTGTCAATGGCACTAGTCACTGGAGTAAATAGCACATGTCCAAGATAAGTAGACTGTGAATTGCATCCTTAAGTGGTTGAGGTTTTCCAATAATGGTGACACTAAAATCTCTTTCAAGTGGACATTCACAATTAGGGTTGCCAGGTCCCTCTTTGCCACCAGTGGGAGGTTTTGGGGCGGAGCCTAAGGAGGGTAGGGTTTGGGGAGGGGAGGGACTTCAATGCCATAGAGTCCAATGGCCAAAGCGGCCATTTTCTCCAGGTGAACTGATCTCTATCGGCTGGAGATTAGTTGTAATAGCAGGAGACCTCCACTATTATCTGGAGGTTGGTGACCCTATTCACAATATCCAGTATTTCAAGGGATCATGAGGGATGGAAGGTCTTCTCATTGACTCTGAGGTGTCATCACCACTATTAAAAGACAGAATGTGCAAAAAAGAAAAAAGAAAGGCCAGTACTGTCAGTAGCTTGCTATAGTACCTTTTCCTACCACACCAAGAACCCAGGAATAGTCTGACATTCAATGGCCATAGGGGAACTTCTAATACATCATCTTTATTTCCCCAAACTCATGAAAAGTAATCCGAGAATGATTATACAAACATCTGTCTTTGAAAAAAGGCCTTCAGAACAGTCTTCACACCCTTGCTACAGTTTCTAACGAAAATCCATTTGATGTATATATGAGGCCTGCATCAAATTGTCTAATGCTCAGGATGAAGCACACTAATTTAACCATCTGTATGTCATGTGTACAACGACTAGGAAAACATGAAATGGTATCACTATTAGCAACAAATAGCAGGCACTACACATTCTTTTAAAATGCCTTTTTAAAACATCCCTTGATTCCAATCCTTTTGAAGTTCTAGCACAGATTTCATCTCTAATAGGATTTTATACAATATTATCAACTTCATACTTTGTCTAAGACAAGACTTTTTTTTTTTCATTTCTCACCAGACCATTATCTTTAAACATCCAGAAACTTTGGTTTTAATGCATACTTGTTGCCAAAAACAGCAGACGCTTACGTTTATACACACAGGAGGAGATAAGTGCTTAACCCTGTTACTGCGCACTTAGAGCTTTTCAGCATGACAGTTGCTTGACAGGTCCCTACATATCTCTTCAGTGATGTGCCACATACTGTGCTTCTGAAAATCTCCAGGTGAGCACCACGGTAGGCAAACCAGTTTTCTGCAGAGCACAAGCCGAATGTATCATGGGTTCTAAAGTGGTCCATCTCCCTGCACCTATCCAACCAGGGATAAGACATACTTATAAAGGGTTGGGATCATTCGCACCATTCTACAAATGGTTGTTGTTTATTGATTTGATATTTATCCTACCCTTCCTCCAATGAGCTCCGGACTGCATTGCATTGTGTCTTCTCAACAACTCTGAAAAAGCAGGTTAGGCTGAGAGACAGTGACTGGACGGTGAATGAATTTAGTGAGGAGTTGGAATCTGGGCCTTTCCAGTCTACCCTCTAACCATTACACCACATAGGCTTTATTTTCTCTACAGCCTGGGCAACACTGTCAGAGTTTTATAGTAGGTAAATTCTATTCTTATGCTTCCACTTATGCAAAAGGCTGTGCCAGCTGTTGAACAATCTCCTGAGCGAGCAAAAGTGCATTTTTGTATTTAGTTTAATTTTTCTTGTACTAGGTACTAGTGTAGGATATAAAGCATTCCTTTGATGCCTTTCACAGCATCTAAAATTGGTTGCCTGCTGACTGTAGTGCTGATTTTTGTCTCTGAGGTGTAGAAATGAAACCACTTTTTGAATGTGTTCTAAAACAAAAGCGTAATGGTGAAGTAATATGTATCATGCTTCACACATCGCTTCTTTGTATGGTTGGAGCTCCTCAGGGAGACTAAATCAACACAAATGTAAGCATGCAAAACGCCCAAGGTGAGAGCAACACCGATATACAATTACATGCTAGAGCAGCAGCCCTAGTTTGAATAGTGTTAATGCTCCCCATTGTGTGCAGTACCCAGTACAGGAAACATGGTGTGAGACATTATCATATTGTCACACTTGCTGGCTGTCCTGTACTCTGTCAAGTGGATTCCTGGTTAACACTACAGAATAGCTGATGTTTCATCAATGGGAGCAAGAAGTTAGAAGATAGACTTCTGATAGCTGGAAATCTCTCTCGAGAGCTTTGAATGGGCTACACAGAAAAGGTGATAACCCAGCAGCTGAAGAGAATGGGCAGAGAAATAGGGTTGTGCATATCGATATACCTGAACTGAAAATAAACCCGAAATTAGCCGTTTCAGCAATGTTCAGGATTTGGGTTTACCAAATACCAAAACCTGGGGGTCTGCCCGAAGCCAAATAGATGACTCCCGAAAAAGTCGAATAATTATTCAGCTCTTTCGGGTTCGGCTATTTCCCTTTGCTCAGATGCATGGCTCTGTGCTTTCTCCCATTTTTCTATCTTTTTTTTTTACTGGTTTTGTTAGGGCCCCACAGTTGGGACCCTTTTGAGGTAGGGGTCGTGAAATCAGAGCCAACTTGGTCTGACCAACCTTCCAACCACATAACCATCTGTCCATCACCATTCAGTGGGTTAATTTGGATAAAGCATATGTATAAAGCATGAAGGCTAATTTAAAAGACGGGGCTCACCCAGTGCCATCTGAAGGGAGATACTCTCCAACTAAAAAGTGCTAGCTTTGACTGCTGCAACTACCAGGCTTCCAAAGGAGACTTCTCACCAATGCAGATCAGCACTCTCCTTCAGACATCCCCCATGGTCGAGACTTCGGCTGGTTTTGATATCACCCCCCCTCCTGAAAACCTGCTCTCAAACTGAAAATTGCCCCGAGTAGAGGCTATATATTTATTGGACTGTTTCCATATGACATAGATGCCTCCATGTTGATAACTGCAGGTCGAAACAACAGGATCTACCCTCACTCTAATAAGGGCTGGAACTGAAACACCTTGCAACCAGACTTCACTACTAGAGCCAGCGTGGTGTAGTGGTTAAGAGCAGAGGACTCTGATCTGGAGAACCAGGTTTGATTCCACACTCCCACACATTAAGCCTGCTTGGTGACCTTGGGCTAGTCACAGTTCTCTCCAAACTTTTTCAGCCCCACCTACCTCACAAGGAGTCTGTTGTAAGGAGGGGAAGGGAAGGTGATTGTAAGCTGCTTTGAGACTCCTTAAAGGTAGAGAAAAAGGGGGTATAAAAACCAACTCTTCTTTTTCACTGCACCACTCAGTCTACTGAAGAAATACAGGGTAAACTGAGATATGGGGCACCATTTCAGGCACTCCTGACCAGGGCCGTCTTAACGCAAGGGCACTCTGGGCAGTTGCCTGGGGGTCCCATAGGCATAGGAGCCCCATGCTAATCTATGTATGTTGTGACTTTATGTCAATGAATAAATAAATACTATACTAAACTATAAATATTTGTTATTGGAAAATGCATATTTAGCATGTGTCTTACTAAAGATAATGAACAATATTAATGTTAATTTGGGTTTGTATTAAGAATAAATACTGAGGTATAATGTAAGAAAGGACTTGTTCATTATGGAAGCACCAATAAATATATGATTAATTTTATTGACCAATTACGTTTACATTTACAAAGCCGCTTGTTTCGGCTTGGCATCAAGTGAATAACCCATCACTATGTCTAATCACTAAATTGCGTGGCCCCTCTGTGGACAAAGAAAACTGCACAATGGGGACATCACCAGACAAAGTAAAAGTCCCTACTTACTTTGGGAAAGATTCAAAGATGCAGAAAATTATAAGTTCACCAAAGTTGGGGTGGGACTCTTAAAGACCTGCTTGGTAAGAACTCAACATGCTCCAGAAAGGATGTTTGTTTATACTCCTTTCTTTCCAACAGGGAACCAAAGTGGCTTACATGGTTCTCCTCTCCTCCATTTTATCTTGACAATCACCCTATGAGGTAGGTTAGGCTGAGAGTATGTGACTGGCTCAAGGTCACCCAGCAAGCTTCCATGGGGATTCAGACCTTGGCCCTGCAGATCCTAATCTGACATTCTAACCACTGTATCAATGCAGTTCTCTGTTGAGAACAGCTGGGTGTCAGTTAAAAGAAAAAGGGGAGGAAGCTAAAATCAGCTAGCCCTGACAGCTTCTTGTATCCTGAATAGGGTTGCCAGGTCCCTCTTTGCCACAGGCGGGAGGTCTTTGGGGTGGAGCCTGAGGAGGGCAGGGTTTGGGAAGGAGAGGGACCTCAGTGCCACAGAGTTCAATTGCCAAAGCAGCCATTTTCTCCAGGTGAACTGATCTCTGTCAGCTAGAGATCAGTTGTAATAGCAGATCTCCAACTAGTACCTGGAGGTGGGCAATCCTAATCCTGAAGGAAGGGGTTTTGAAGGGCAGATTTTTCAAATGGCCCCTCCCATTATTTCTCATAGGCTTCCAGTTTGTATTCCATTCCATGTAATGTGAATGTTCATACTGGAGAAAGGACCTACTTCTGTTGTTCCTGGACTATGAGAAGTTTTGATATGTTTTAAGACAAACAGAAAGAACAGTATGAGACTAGCTATTAATATAAGAGCAGGGTTTTAAGTAGTGGGAAACTTTTAACACTGATAGACAGCTGCTCCTCTAGCTAGGGTAGGTCTTCAAAATTGCTGCTGACAGTTAACTTAACTATATGTTTCTTTTTTTGAGGTGATTACACACAGCCGACTTCTGCTGCTTTGATCTGAATGAAAAGTTCACATCCATTGCAATACTCATAGAGGCCTCCATTTTGGATAAAGGTATTTATGAAGCTAGAAACATTGTTGAGGAACTTTCCAGCATGGTCAAAAGAGAAAAGCAACAAACCTTTAAAGGTTCCACATAAACCGCTTCCCACTAGAGTGAAGCTTCCCTGCAGAAAAGATTACCAGCACAGCCAAAAGCCCTCCTCCTTCAATATAAGAGCCATTCCAAACAGCCTCAAACCTTGTTTTTCAAATGGATACCACTGTGAAAGGTATTCGCTCCTATTTCAGTGACATGACCATATGCCTCATACAAACTCTGGTTTCAATGTCTCTCAGTATTTGTCTTTAACTAACCACAAGGCTCATGGAATTCCTCTAGTTTTCCATGTTCCTACAGCTCAATATGCTTTCAATTATTTTCCTGGCAGAGTTGAAGAAAGGGGTTTTGATAGTCTAAGGCCCTTGTGTCAGAAGCATATAAATGTGTCTTTTAGAACGATACGAATACAGCTTTCTGACTGACTGATATGGTAGTAATTTTTTTTTAAAATAAAATGCCACACAGCCTAGTGTGCTGAGGAACCCATGGGATAAAAGCTGCACTCATTATCTTTGTGGGCACTGTCAATATATTTAGGCCCTTACTGCTGACTAAGGGAGACAAACTGAACCTGTGCTGAAAACTGGGGCAAGTCTTTACTTTTTCATGAACTGGATCGGCGCCATTATTTGCAACATTCTGCTGAACTTATTCCAGACAGGTAACCATGTTGTCTGCTGCAGTCAAAGTAACAGAGACTCTCGCAGCAACTTATGCGGCATAAGCTTTCATGAGTCAAAGCCCATTCTGTTGGCAATGAGATTTATACCCAAAGATATACAGAGCAGAAGGGCAAGAGATTAGATTTATTGCGAAGAATAGAGTACATATATCTGTGAAGAGGAACAATTACTTTTTGGGAATGAACCAACCAGGTCAAGTCCCTACTAGACTACACGTCTGATAGTATCAAACCTGTGTATGAATTCCAACTGAATAGCTTTTCACTGGACTCTCCCTTCTAAACTTTTCTGCTGACGTTCTGCCACAAATTATATTACTGAATGCCTGAAGAGATTGAAATGATCTACCACTGGTATCTGACTGTTTTACTTTTCGGTGAGATTTGTGTCCATTTATTATCTTGTATAGAGACTGTCTAGTTTGATCAATGTAAATCAGAAAATACCATTGCTGACATTTTATTCATTTATTTCTATTTTTATCCCGCCCCTTACCCAGCAATTGGGGCTCAGGGAAGTTAACAACCTAAATACAAAACATAAATAAAAATACAGATAGTCTATAAAACAGTTTAACACACTGGCACGACCATCAGAGAAGCTGATTGTAGGCCCAGTAAGATTGCCTCGTACGGCACAAGTCTCTTCAGACAGAACATCCCACCGGTTGAGGCCAAGACTGAAAAAGCCCTTGTTCTAGTCTAATTAAACAAGCTACTCGAGGGCCAGGCACCACCAGAAGTCCATGTGAAGTGGAACATAAGTATCATGGGGGGTCATGAGAGGCGGCCCATAAGTTATGATGGTCCCAGACCATTTCAGGCTTTAAAGGTTAGAACTAGTGTCTTGAATTTGACCTGGAAACCAGTTGGAAGCGGGTGTAACTGCTCTGAAGTAGGCTGAATGCCTGCAGACCATCCAACAGCCTGGCAGCTGCATTCTAAAGAATCTGAAGCATCTTCTGGGGCAGCTATGCATAGAAAAAATTACAATCGTCCAATCTGGAGCTGACCGTCCCATGAATCACTGTGGCTTGGTCCAACTGGGGCAAATAGGGGGACAGCTGAATGAGCCTGGCAGAAAAATGCCAATTTCGCAGCCGAGGACACTGGTTTGTCCCGCCAAACTGCCAAACCCCTTGCAGAGTCCACCGATGTAAACTGGACTCCATCCAGAGCACAGAGTTGCACCCCCCCCACCCCAAGACCCAGTCTTTCCCAGACACAGGTCTTCAGTTTTAGCTGCAACTACCTTCAGCCAGCTCTGCCTCAACTGCCCAACCAACGACTGTAAAGTGCAGGTGGGAGTTCACCCGCCACTAGCAGCCAACTGGCAAGCCTAAGCAAGCCACATGCATAAAACATATAATTCGGCATATGCATTCTGAAAAACATTTACCTCTTTTGCAGATGGAAATAACAGATACTCTCTAGGACAAAAGGCAGCTTTTGTCACTACTATCAGTGAATCCATGGCAGAGAACACCAGACCCACACAGAATAGATCACTCAAGAAAATGAGCCAATCCTCCTATAAATTAATTATATACCCCCCCTCAAGCTCATTTATACTTCATGCATATGCCCCTCCTGACTCATTCATACATAATTTAATCTTCTGTCTCATATACACAAACATGTTCATCTAGTTTCTGCTAGGGTTTTTGTCAGTCTCTTATCCTCTGTGCTGGCCAGTGCTGCTGCTAATCCAGAACAGCTGTTGGAGGTGTGCTTTGAAAAAAATTTCATTATAATATCAGATATGGGATTTTGGGGAGGGCTCCTTTACAGTTCAGTCTTGATTTTCAGGTAGGACAATACCAGTTCGAGATTCTAATCTGTGGAGGTTTTTTCAGGTTCTGGAATTCTGAGACCCCTATTTTCAATGGGGGGGGGACAAATTCGAGGGTCTGGTGCAGCTGTTTAACAATAATGGCACAAAATATGCACAGAACATAGTCCCCGCCTAATCTAAAGACCCACTAAGCACTACGTTTTGGGGACAAACCCTAAAGTCTCCCACTGGGTACTTTCACAAAGTAAGGAAGGCTTCCTTTGCGGAAAACAACCTCCCTGCCTGTCTCTCTGTAGTGTGTGTGTGTGTGTGTGTGTGTGTGTGACTGAATATGATGAATTAATCAGCCAATTGCTATAAGGCACATCTCTTCATGCTGGCCATGCACTGTAGGGGTACCTTAATTATATATTACAACTATTTAACAAGTTCCTGGTGGGTGGGGTCTCATTCCTCAGCAAATGTCATCTGGTTCAGCTGCAGATTTTAAAAAATTCCTTCTTTGGGGTTTGTCTTCAATGGTGTTTTGCTAGGAGTGCTCCTGATCCCTTACAAGGATCCGGTTAGAAGGGAGAACAACACTGCCTGGGGAAATCAGAAAAATCGAAGAAAAACAAGACACCTAGTGCCACTGATGGCAGTAAGGATCTGAACATGAAAAACAACACATTTTGGTGGAGGGTGTTTTTGTAATGACTAAGAATCCCAAATTTGTGCTTACCATTCCAGAAACCATAATCCAAAACATGGATTTCAGTGTACATTGACAATTTAGGAATTTCAGTGAGCCTGGCGGGCCATTTGCGTAGTGGACTCTGGGAAGATTGCACACTTAGAACAGCTTCTGCTGGGCTTTCAGCCTCATTGGTTGCCACCCCTTACAGGACAAGCAGCTGCAAGCCTAACAATGTCACCATGGCACAGGCTTGTTAGGCCACATCTACCCACAGGGTTGCCAACCTGCAGGTGGTGGCCGGAGATCTCCTGCTATTACAACTGATCTCCAGGCGATAGAGATCAATTCCTCTAGAAAAAACGGCTGCTTGGCAATTGGACTCTATGGCATTGAAGTCCCTCCCCTCTCCAAACCCTGCCCTCCTCAGACTCCAAACACACCCCAAATCTCCAGGTATTTCTCAACCCAGAGCCGGCAACCCTATCTACCAGAGGGCTAGAGCAAGCTAGCAGGTCATTGCTCGCCTTCGCGGTCACCACTGCTGGCTCTTGAAGCAGCCCTATCAGCTGCAGAGCGGTGCTGCACAACCAGCATCACAGCGAGTGTTATTCCAGTGTTATACCTCCACCTCCTTCTAGCATTGCCAGTCACACTATAAGCAGCCTTCTCAGCTGCAGATAAGCACAGTACAACTGCTCTAAATCCTCACCCTCCACCTTTTCCCACCCTAAAACCCTTTAAATGACCTGTACACAAGTCACCAACTCTGCCCATACAATACAGGCACAAAAACGAATAGAGAGAGGGAAGTCAGTGTAAAGGGGGATGGGGACTGCTTCTCACATTATTTAAAACAAACTGCCAATTTTTTTAAAAAAATCTGTCATTTAAAAAAAACTTGGCAATCAGCAAAAAAAAAGAAAAAGAAGAAGAACTGTAAAAACCAGCTGGTTGACATTCCTATTTGGATCCAATTCAATGCCTGGAAAGCTTTTTCAAGTATTTTGGTTTTGTCCATGGCTTCTGTACTTTGCCCTCAGGGGAATCAGGAGCCATGATGGAAACCTGCTCCACTACAGTAGACTGTGGACAGAGGAAGAGGCCAGGATTTCTACACATACCAAGTGACTCCAGTGTTGCAGTACACAGCCTTTCCCCCCTAGTCTTTGTCTTTTCTAATCTTTGACCTAACAAAGGCTGATCATTATAAAGGCTACTATCATTAGTTTAAAAATCAGCACAATGAGAGAAAGGTTTCATCTCCAGCAGTTAGCCAGATAATGTTCCAGGAAGTGCAGGATTCTGTGTTCAGCCCCTTCAGAAGGTAATTCTGAGAGGAAATTTGGAATATTGAGATGAGCGGGTGAACAACAAACTGGATTGTTTTTAACACTGAACATATTGTTTACTCTTTCAAATGATACCTTTCAATATCAAATAGAAAAACTAGGATTGATTTGTCTTTCTTGCATTTTTGGGGTATATAAGAGAAACATTTGAGTGATAAAATTCTCTTTATCATACATCAGGGTATCTTGAGCAAGCCACCCCAGGTATTACATATTCTGTATTTCCAGGATAGTTTGATAATCTGTATAGATGTGCATTTTTACCACATATGTTGAGGTGCAATTTTTGATCGTATCTTGTTCATTGAATTATCTGGTAACTTTTTCAAAAAGATGCTATGAAAGTTTGAAAATGTTATGGGGCCACTAGTTTTTGTGGGACATGTTAGAACAATAAGTCCTCTGACTGCTTGTATGACATGCTGAATATAAATGCCATAACGAATAAAAGGGATCCTGGTTCCTTGCATCCTTGTGCTGAATGAAGAATAGAATCAGGTGTAATGGAACTCACAGAGTTAATACCAAAAGAAAAAACTGAAAAGTGGATTAAAAATAATCTAACCATTTGGATTATTATGCTTCCAGATACCAGGAAATAGCTTGGAAATTGCTTTCAGGTATCGTGTTTACTAAAATTGCTTTCCTGTATCATGTTTACTAAAATGCTGAGTTATTATCACTTACCCGGGGTAACTGGAGATAGACTGTAGTGTTTGTAACATAAGAATTATTGATGGAGCAGTGAGTTAAATGTGGACTGCCATACAGTGCCTGAGTGTGTTTTTGCTCACAGGTGCATACAGACATCCTATGAACTTAGCTGCAAGTCTAGGGTGATTACACTTTGAATATAAGGATTAGAGAAGTGAGTTTATTGAGCATAACAAACAGAGCCAGTCTCATGTTATTTTTATCTCCCACTTAACTGATCTCAGGCCTGCTAGTATATCAGTACCCAAAAGAGAAACTTCAGTACAATTTACTCCATTTTGCAAACAGTTTATAGCTTTTGCTAAGAACAATAAGGAATACAACGGGCAAATATGGTTTGCAGAAAGAACGAACAAACATTTCATCCATGAAGATCTGCCTTTATTTTATAGAGCAGTATACACTAGAAAAGGCACCATATCTTACGGCCAGTCCTCATTAGATGGCACTTTCCTAATTTTAACCCTGGTAAACAGAGAATCCGTAAATATGTAAGTACAGATAAAATGTACTAGAAAATTAGCCAGGCTTAAATTTGAACATACCTTCTGTCTATAGACTCATCCAAATGTCTGGCCCCAATAGCTGAATTAGGACTATTGATGGCAAAAATGATCCCAAACCTGGTCTGCAACTACAAGCTTAAATTCAGATTCTTAGCCCTCCACATTTATTGAACAGATCAAAATGCTTGTTTATCTCCCTCAGGGATATTCAAACTGACATGAAATGTGCAGCTATTATAGCACGAACTCAACTTTATGCACTATGACGCTGTGGCAGCAAGGAAGGTACGCAATGATAGGGTGGCACTAATGTGAATGTTAAAGTAATTCTATTCCTGTGTTGTGTCAGTGACTGAATTTGGCTCAGCATTGGACCAATGTTGGTTAAACATGCAAAGTAATGTAAATCAAGTGATAATATTTACCGGGGGGGGGGGTGTCTCTGTGATTCGCATTTAAGTAATGCACGAGGAACCCAAAAGAAGTTGTTCACGGCTAATGGCTCAAAACGGCAAAAAACAGAGATGTGCATTCATGCTCACATTGGAAGATAAATGGAAACGTAATCACTATCAGCAAATATATCACATAGATATGTAAGGTCATATTCACACACCTGCATCTTACCAATATGTGGGTTTCTTGATAAAGTGAAGGATCTTCATGTGGAAGCCTCCTTCTGTTTATAGTTATACTTCAGAGGTTCATGGATGGTACAAAGGCAGCAGAGGGCAGCCCCATCTTGGGTCAATTTAAGCTTTAATTTAGTGTGTGCCCAACTGAGCCTGATGCCAGTTGAGTAGCTCATCTTTCCGCTGATAAGCACACTAGACAGGCCTTTGAGGAAGAGGAGCTGGAACTGGTACCAAGTGTTTTTTTACACGCTTCAGACTTGTGATTTGTACATTTTGTATTGTTTAAACATTAGTATTGAATTGTTTATAGTGCTGTTCCAACCAAAGCATTGTCTCATGCAGTATCAATTATGCCAGCGCAACGGTGGAATTTAACTTGTCTACTGACAGCAAATAACCCAAATGGAATTTAAATTATGATGGAATTTAAAGTGAAGGAATGGAATGCCATTGTTTTGCTAGTAATTTTGAAAAAGACCTTGAGCACAATTTATGAGAAAGTGCTCCTGCACAAGCTCTTTAGAAATGAACAAGAGCCATGCTAGGACACCACTAACTCCTTTATTGTGTACCGATTCCATTCATTTCCAGTGGGGCTTGTCCAGGAAAACTTCCCTGATGGATTATGCCCATTTTTATTAGTCAAATATTCTAAGTATTTGTCCAATTCTTTGAGAATCGGTTGACTTCACTTTGCCTTAGATGCCCTGATATGTTCTTTGATAAAGTGTGGCATAATAGGTTATGGCTTGATGCGGTGTTAGCATTAAACAATGAAAATATGCTTTTCCCAACGTGTTTCGATATACCAGTCAATCATTGCATTGCTTTGATCCACTCAATTGTATGATTTTGTTAAGGAAATTTTCTTTTGTAGAGTCCTGGCATTGCAAGGTTGGAAAACCCTGTTAGTCCCTGTTTTGAAGCTAAGTGACTAGGGGCTTTTATGCATGGGGGTTTTCCTGGCCCTCACCTGTTTTATCTCAAATTTGAAAACATGGGCAAAAGGTGGGGAAACACAGGGGGAGAGCGAGGCGACCTCTGATGGTCAGAAATGGCATGCATAATCAAAACAAAGACCCAAAGTTGTTGGAGGGGTGACCTTGAGGAAAACAGCCATGCATAAAATACCTAGGTCTCTACCCAATTTTAGGTCAAAGCAGGGCGGTCTTAGCGATTGCAGGCAGAAGTCCTGAATGGGGCCCTCACTGCTCTTCCCCCACCCTAAGCAACAGGATATATGTCTTACATGGTTAAGTCTTATTTCAAATGTTAATGACATTTTAATGTTTAGCAGCAGTTCAAATAGAGCTGGTTTGTGTTCCCCTGCACAATAGTTAACACCAACAAAGCCACAATGTAATTACTACCTCTGCATATTTATAAAATCTGCATCTTCATTATGCTCCATTTTGAATCCCTAATACAAGAAAATGGATTAAACATTACTTAAATAATGAAATGCCACCAGATAACTTCCCAAAGTCTTAGTGGCTTAATATTTCACTGAACATTTGACTGTGATGTCCATATGTGATATCCATAAGATTAGGTACTCACCAGTGGATCAGGAAAATCCTTTAACTGGGTACCCCTCAATAGGATTTAGGACCAAGTATGAAATGTAAAAGGAGGTGGTACTGACAGGCAAAATGCAGACCAAATTCAGTTGGTGAACATACAACCAGAAAAGTTTGCATGACACTCTTATGTAACAAAAGTGTTTATTACATAAGAGCATTATATCTGCACTGTCTGATTCATCAGACATTTACTAGACATAGGATAGATGAAGCCATGGTCTGGCCCTCCATAGGACTTTGTAAGTAACAGAAGCCAGAATTCTCCAGAACAAACAAATTAGATTTGTTTTTCATATAAATAATCTAAAACAAGTGCTTTTGAGATTTTTGGGAATGCCAGGTCATTATAGCAAATTAGTTTACAAAAGCCCATAAAAACACGCCTTTGCAGTAGATAGGGTAGCATGTGCAGCTATGCTAGGGTTGCCAACTGAACGGCTGCAGGGAGAACACCGTCGGCACTGGGATACATTGCACCAATGCCTATTATGACACACGAGGGAAAGCTTCAACAGCACCTTGTGTAAAATGACCCAAGCCCTGTATTGGGCGACTGAAGAAGATCACATAAACAGGAGTTTACTGGAATCTTTATTTGGCTTATGTGTCTACCAGAACTACCAGTCGTGACGGATTTGCCTGATTTGCCAGTTGGAATTCTGCTAATTGCGAGTACCAATATCTCGCTTTAGTTTGGCATTAGAACTTTGCCTTTTTGTGCTTGCCAGAATTTGGCTAGTCGCGAGAAATTCGCCTCATTGGCCAGTCTGAACTTTGTGAGTTATGAGCACCAACGTCTCGCTTCAGTTTGGTGTCAGGACTTGTTTAAGTGAGAGGAACAACTTCGCCAAGTTTGTATTTTTGTGTGTTTCTATGTAAACATCTTTACTGATGTGGCACATTGTTTTTGTGGCTTTAGGTTGCAGTTAGGTGCACTTAGCTAACTAGGATTTTGAATTGCACTGTATTGGTAGTATAAATAAGAGTAAAATACATATATAAATGCTGCATTATCAATCTTCATTGTACAAACAAAAAATTATCCCAAATATTGATTGGCCATAGCGGCTGTGATTTTCCTTCATCCTCCAGGTGGTGGCTGGAGATCTCCCGCTATTACAACTGATCTTCCCCTGGAGAAAATGGCTGCTTTGGCAATTGGACTCTATGGCACTGAGGTCCCTCCCCTGTCCAAACCCTGCCCTCCTCAGGCTTCACCCTCAAAATCTCCAGGTATTTCTCAACCCGGAGCAGGCAACCCTAAGCTATGCATATGATCACATAGCACACTGTGTCATTACTGGAGACAATGCAATCAGACTGGAGGGAAGATTGTTACCAAAAGTTACCAGAACTTAATTGTCTGTTTAAACTGAATCCAGAATGATTCACTGTAAGAAAAAAGCAGAGACATTTTTCTTCTGCTGCTCAGAACAGTAGGAGCTGAAAGCCTTTCATAATGAAAAGTATACAGAACGACAACAGCAAAGGCCAACTTTCACGCCTATGTATAAACATAATTGCTCGGTTTGAGGTTTGGAACTTTTGCTTTTCCAAACCTTATATTCTTTCTTTTCAAATAGCTGGCCCCCCTGCCAAAAAGTTACATTTTTTCCCCTCTTTAAAATAAGCAGTGAGGGCAATGGCATATGATGAACAAATTTCATTTCTTCTGTTCAGTTTTTTCCATCTTTAATACAGCCTCCAGCAGGCCAGATGGCACCAGCACAATTGCTAGTAAGTCAATACATCTGGCTACATTCCTGAAATGACAAATCTGATGGATAGAACTCCAGCTCCTATACAAAGCCCCTTTTCAGAATGCTCTCCCTGGTACTTGTCTGCTTTAAGCAAAACCTAATGTGTGAAAACAAAATAAAAATCAAACTCTTTCACCAGCTTATACTAGCGTTTCATTTTCAGCAGTCTCTCTCTCTCTCTCTCTCTCTCTCTCTCTCTCTCTCTCTCTCTCTCTCTCTCTCTCTCTCTCTCTCTCTCTCTCTGTCTCAGCATAGCTTTCTCATGCTGCCCAGCTTCTTCACCTCAGACTGAATATGATGAGAGCTCTCAATTTGGCACCAAGGAGACGAGCACCGCTCTGCACACTCCTTGTAACTAAGAGCTGCTAACAGTGCAAAGCTGGTAATTATAATAAGAGCTTCTTAAGAACGGTATGATTGTGTAGGAAATTGACTGAGAAAAAAAGGCAGCAAAGAGGAATGCAGGGAGGCATTTTACCTCTCAGCCTTGATCTTTCACCAGGTAAATTATGAGTTCCACGTCATAGGTGACCTTGTGACCACTATGGTGAGCCATCTTTCAGTATGTCACGATCTTATTAGGTATAAAAAGCATGCCCATAGAGCAGGGGTGGGGAAGCTTTTTTCTGCCAAGGGCCATTTGGATATTTAGAACATCATTCGCGGGCCATACAAAATTATCAACTTAAAAAGTAGCCTGCTATATTTGGTCAAACATTTAGCCAAGAGGCACGACCGGAGACGGCTCCGAGTGTCTGCCACATAGAGCGACTCGCTTTTGAGCTCTGCTGTCCCCAGCTGGGCCCAAGAGATTCAGGTAGGGCAGCATCCGTCTGAGCTAGAGATCTGCCAGGACCTATGAAGGGCCAGACCAAATGATTTCGCGGGCCTTATATGGCCCCCAGGCCTGACGTTCCCCACCCCTGCCATAGAGGTAAGCAACTGAGAAATCCATGGCTTTGCAACAATAATGACAAAATATTCTTCAGGATTCTCTGCTCCCAAACAGGTAAAAGTCCCAGGGGCTGTGCTACAGGATTCAGTTTTCTTGGCTGACAAAGCCAACCACTGAAAACTTACAGTGTCTTGGTAATATTTGTTTCATTTATGAATGTAGAAAAAGAACACACGTGAATAGTTACTTCTTCAATCCGCTGATTAACAAATCTGCTAATCCTCCACCAAACCCCTCAGAGAATGTTCTGCAGTCCCTGTCACAAGACCATGCTTCGTTTCAGCCAACACCAGCTCGACACTCTCAGTTCGTGCTCTCTCTGCCTCATAATCTGTGTCTAATTTCAAACTATAAAGTGACTGAGGGGTTTTCCCCCCGTTTCTTTTCCTCCTTCCTTGGAGGGGTGTGACTCTCTTCAAGCTCTGATGGTTATTAAATTCCAAAAAGCTGAAGAGAACTCTCCGCTATTAGGAGACCACCTCCTAACCATTAGCTCCCATCCTTGTTAGCTAGCATGTGTTAGGAACCAAAGAAGCATAAATACCTGTACTGCATGCAGATGGGAAGAGAAGATGAAGGAAAGAAAAAGGAGGAAAATAAATTCCTAGGAGCCCTTCTGAGTGTTCCTCCTGGAACTCTTAGAGAAGAAATGGAATTGATGCCCATTGAGTCACACATCAATTCCTGTTGGCAATTTTCAGATATTATTTTAAACTGTTTACGGTGGAGACATGAGCAAGTCTGTTAACAATAGGATGTTTTGAAGGACATTAATTCATAGGGTTGCCATAAGTCGGAAGCAACTTGACGGCACTTAACACAACACACACACATTGGAAAATAGACTTCTTGAAAATTTGGGCGGGAAATTGTTTAAGGATAAACCTGTTTAAGGGGAGTGCCCCAGTGTGAAATCAAAATGCAAGTATTTGGAGTAGACTCTCAAAATTTTTGAAATGAGAATTTGGACCATATGTGAAAACATATTAAAGACCTGCCAAGGGAGTTTTATGTTTCCCAGGACATGGAACAAATTAAGTCCTCATTGTTTTCATCCTACTTGCATCATATTGAAGTATCATATGATGTACCATCTCCAACTCTGCCTAAGGCTTTTTTTACTATTACAGTTGCATATGATGCCTTCCTAATTTCTTGAGAGGTGCTATCACAAAATATATTTACAGAGCTTATAAAGTCAAAAACATATCTCATATTATGCTTTCTAGTGCTCTGTATAAAATAACCCCCAGGACAGAATTTACAGCATTGGACTCTATGAACCACTAGCACAATGAGACTGCATGGATATCCCATGTGCCCCTTCAACAGATACATCACAGGCCATCACAGACCCCTGTGATGCCTCCCCCCCCCCCAAAAAAAAACTGGTTGTCAGGATAGGGGACTGAAGTGGACAAAATACCTTGGATCACTGCAGTGAAAAAAACAAATTGAGCGGAATTACCCCCTCCCTCTTGCACTAGATTTACTGATGCCAATGCTATTAATTTTAAAGTTGCAAGAAAAGCAATATATGTTTTATTGTTATACTATTATGGATTTATGTTTTTTTTTATAATCTGAGATATAATTCCTATATTTATGACCTTGTTAGATTTACAATAAAACTGTCATAGTGTTTGAAAACAACTAACTTGATTTTTTTATTTCCAATTATTGTAATGTTTTCCAGGACGATAAATATAATCTCAAATATCTTCTGTAAAAGAAACTGTCCCTTTCAAAGTGGGGGAAATGCCACAAATTTGCAATGTACCCAAACTGTCAATTTTACCAATTTGTGCCAGAGACATCTGATTTTATAATCCAAGCGTTTGTGCCAAGTTATTTATCTCATAAGAACTAGGAGGTTTAACTATTTAAACATCATACAAATAACAGTTCAGTCCTTAACAGAGGTACACCCTTCTGAATCCATGGGCTCAGAAAGATGTAACTCTGTTCAGGATTGCATCGGATGCCCATTAGGTACATTAGTTTTGGCATCTGCAAAATATTATGAGCAGCTGCTGGAGTATTTAAGGAATGGCAGGCCACCTCTCTGGAGCTCACTATTTATCTAATAAAATACATTGATGTAACAAGTGACAATGAGAGAGCCAGAGTGGTGTAGTGGTTAAGGTGCCAGACTAGGACCTGGGAAATCCAGGTTCAAATCCCCACTTGCACCATGGAAGCTTGTTAGGTGACCTTGGGCCAGTCACACGCTTTCAGCCCTGACCCTGGCTAGTATTTGAATGGGAGACCTCCAAGGAATACCAGGGTTATGACATGGAGACAGGCAATGGCAAACCATCTCCTAACATCTCTTGCCTTGAAAACCCTACAGGGTCACCATAAATCAGCTGTGACTTGACAGCAAAAAAAAGTGATAAGTGCTGCAGAATAATGTATTTAATCAAGACAGTCCAGTCTGATTGATTATGTTGGCCTTAAACTGTATCTGACTCCACTAAGCAGGGGTATCAGAGCATATTACATTACGTGGCCAAAATTGGTGCCAGTTTATAAAGACCACTTGCTGGCTCGTTAAATACCCTATCTATCTGTGAGTTTAATCCACAAATTAGATTGCTTAATACTGGAAGTACCATAACAATTTTCATTGTGAAGTTTTTTAAATTGTACGTAGTTGCATTCATATCACATCTACAATAATTTTTGGTATCACTTGTTGGACTCACCAAAAGCTTCAAAGGAATTAGTGACCCTTAGTTCAGGTTAGGTTTAGCTACAAAAGACAGGACAGCAGTAACACTCTGAATGTACCATGCTTGTAAAAATATTAGATGCTAAAGCACCATTTGAATTTATGGTGTAATGCTCCTTGATTAAGAGGGAATAACCTTCTTTGGCCATAGGACACTGGATTCAAAAACAAAGTTTGCCATTCACACAGTGGATGATATTGATAAAAAGATATCTATATTGCCTGTTACAAGAGGTTCACTGCAGCACCATCAGTCTGTTCCAAAGGCACCATAGTTGGGGAAGATTCAGTTTTTGAGCCAGTTTTTGAGCCATTAATTATGCTGGCATCAACATCTGCAGAACATCCTACTGCAGGGTGACTACACTGTCCTGCAGTTCTGAAAATGGGAACCTCATCAGGAATAGGTATGTTTGAAAAGAAACGAAGCATTCCCCATGGCATATTTTGATAGTGGTACATTTACAAGTGTGCCAGAATTTAACAATCCTTCCATATACTTGCAAATTTTTGACATTCTTCAAAGTTTTGAGAGTCATATATCAACAACTTCTGCTTCATCCCTTTAAATTTCTTGTATGTTTTTAAGCAGAATGAAATAATAAAGCATCCTGCCCAGCACTGGGATGCAGATAAAACAGAATTGCTCCCATGGCCTCATCAGGGCCACCACAATGGCTTACAGAATAAACACATGCCCATCTTAAAAAACATTAAAAACAAAACAAAAGCACATCATTAATACCAAGCTAAAATACATATTATAAAACATTAAAACAATGATTAAAACAGAGGGCAGGAAGGAAGGATCACTGGGGAAATGCTAGACAAAACAAAGAAGTCTTTACAGGCTCATGGAAGGTGGCAACAGAAGAGACAGGCAAGTCTCCCTGGGGAGAGAGTTCCAGAGTTTTGGTGCCACTGAGAATGCCCTCTCCTAGGTTGCCACCAACCTAATCTCAGAAGTTCGGAGCACCTGAAGCAGGACCTTGGAAGCAGGGCTGCCAAGAACCACCATGGGTCCCCATACAAAGATTCCACTTTTGCCACATGACCCTGATCCAAATCATGTGTCTAATTTTGTAATTCTATATTTGTACACACATGCGTTTGTGTACCAATACAGGACACTTTTGCATCTGATGAAGTAGGCTGCATTAGAAGTAAAATAAATCGAGATGCTTTCTGATAGTAGCATGATGGTGGCTTTAGGGGTCCTGCAGGGGACCCAAGAATTTTGTCCCCCCCCCCAGCAGCCCTGCTTGGAAGACAAACATAGCAGTTGGATAGGTTCATAAGGAAGTAGGTGGTTCTTCAGGTATACTGGTTCCAAACCATATACGGCTTTAGAGGTTAATGTCAGCACCTTGAACTGTGGCCAGAAATGGATTGGGAGCCATTGTAGATGGGCCAAGACTGGAACGATATGGTCCCTACAGCCAACAGTACCACAGTAGCCACACCTTTTTTCCCAAAGATTCCTTGGCAAAGAACTAAAAGGGGTAGAATTAAAGAAACCTAAGAATTCTGCCCTCAAAGACATAAAGTTGCCTTATACTGAATAAGACTCTTGGTTCGTCATGGTCAGTGTTGTCTGCTCTAACTGACAGCAGTTGTCCAGAGTTTTAGGCAGAGGTCTTTCATATCACCTGATCCTTTTTACTGGAGATGTTGGGGATTGAATCTAGGACCTTCTGCATGCAAAGCAGATACTTTACCATGGCCACAGCCCCACCGCAGTTTGAAGCCTATCAACTTCAGATGGGTAGCTCTATTTAGGATTGCACTGTAAATCTGCCAGATTTGTTCTCAAATGTTTTTGATGTTGTAATCAAGTTGAAAAATTCTGCAGTGTGGTAAATGTAGTTAAGACTGTAGAAAACATATACTGATGAAATTTCTGTTCCTACTTTTACATACGTGTGGAATCAGAATTCTGTCCGCAGTTGTCATCATGGTTAACATTCGGATGGAAAAGAGGGGCTCAGAGGAATGCTTTTGTTTTTGAATATTCATCTATGTTGAGTTATATGGCAGATTAGAAGTGGAACATGCCAATTGGAATTAATCTTCTAGCAGATTAAATCATCTTTCAGGAGGCAGCTGAATATCACTCAGATAAGGATAACACTCCTTGCTGTGGCCTTAAAGGGAGAGAGGAGAGTTGTTGAAAAGACATTTCAGTCTTGACTGCTTTTAAAAATCTAAGCAAACACTCTGAAAACAGTAATAGTAAGAACTAGCAGCAATGAGCGTGACAGCAAACATACGAGAGAGAGACACAAAGGAATGTTTTCAGACTTACAGAATTTCACTGTCGGTAAATGACCACCCATGAACAAGTTGTATACACCGCTATGTATAGCTCTATACTCTTGGGTCCATTTTGCAAGACATTCTAATGACTGATTACCTTGAAGTGACCATTTACCATATTTACTTGAAACAAAGATGACCCGAAATGCATGACCCCCCCTTTAAAACACACACACACAATTATTGGACATAACTGTAACTTGTATGCAAATGTAAGAGAACTCCTATTTCTTTTTTTTAATGGAATATCTGTGGAAAAAACTAGCCTTGCATTTGAGTAAATACTGTATGGCATCTCGGTGAAACTTTGTTTAATTTTTCCATTAGACTGGATGATAGGAATCAGAACCAGCCCATTCCAGGCTTGCTCTGTGGCAGAGCTGCTTCATGCCCCAGAACCCCACATCTCAAAGGTCTTTTATGGATGGCTGTTTCCCTCGCAGTCACCCCTCTGATGACTTCAGGTCTTTGTTTTGATTATGCATGCATTTTCCAACTGTCAAAGGTCGCCTCGCACTCCCCTTGAATTTACCCACATTTTGTCCGTGTTTTCAGAGACCTGTTTTATCTCGAATTTGAAAACGTAGACAAAACACGGGGAAACACAGGGGGAGAGTGAGGCAACCTCTGACAGTCGGAAACAGCATGCATCACTGAAACAAAGATCCAAAGTCGGCAGAGGGGTGACCACGAGGGAAACAGCCAATCATAAAAGGCCAAAGTTTCTTAAAGCTTCTCTTGAAACCAACATACTTGGAGTCCTATTCCAGCTCCAAGTCAGAATTTACTGTGTTCCTAATGAGGGAAAGAAGCTTGAAATTAAAAAAAAAATGGCTCACAAGACAATTTAAATGAAAATACACAAATATGCAATAAATATACAATATATATATAAATCACATCTCCAAAATATTGTCGAAGGCTTTCACGGTCAGAGTTCATTGGTTCTTGTAGGTTATCCGGGCTGTGTAACCGTGGTCTTGGTATTTTCTTTCCTGACGTTTCGCCAGCAGCTGTGGCAGGCATCTTCAGAGGAGTAACACTGAAGGACAGTGTCTCTCAGTGTCAAGTGTGTAGGAAGAGTAATATATAGTCAGAAAGGGGTTGGGTTTGAGCTGAATCATTGTCCTGCAAAAATTAACAAAGGTAATGTGCTAATCATTGTCCTGTAAATATCCAGATAATGTGCTGATGAGGGTGTGGTATGTTAATATGGAACCATTGTATCCTGAAGAGATCTGTTAATGTGTGAAATCCAAAGCTAATCTGCATGGCTATTGTTGACTGTAGTCAACAATTTACAATTTACAATTTTGTAAATTTCAAAATGAAATGTAATCTGTATCAGAGAGTTAACATAGTACTTGTATCCCATATTAGAAATGGATGTAATTTGGTCATCTATCGAACTGTAAAGCCAGAAAACTCTGTACAAGCTGAAAATAATTCCCATTATTATTATGTAGGATTTAGTTTTGAATATACATGAAAGGATCAGGCTGCACTACGAAGCAGTGGGTTAAAGCAAGATGAAAGGGAGTTACTATAGCTCCAAGGATCTTTTACACTATATTAATTACTTTGGGTATGCATAGTGGCAAACCTGTGAGCCAACAAATGCCCACTTCCAATCATACCAGGTGGCCTTAGGCAAGCAATCATTCTCTACTAAAATATCCTGCTGGATCCAATCAAGGTTCCTTCTCATCCTGATTCTTATTTCTCAGAGGGCCAAACTAGGTAAGACATTGGGAGATTTGTGAATAAATCTGCCAAGCATTTTAGGGGAGTGCATGAAGTCTGAAAAATGTTAAGAGAGGGAAACGTTTACTCTCGCCTTCTGTGAGGCTTCTATACAGATGTGGGGGAGGTATATGTGCTACTTGCCAATTAAAAAAGGCTTCGGAGATCCACTCACAGATTTCCCAGCATCTCTTCTAGTTTGGCCTTATGTTGACGGAAAACCATGCCAATATCAGTAGTCTGCCATGACATGCTTCAGGATACCACAAAATCTATGCTTCTAAAGAGAAGTGTGCATTATGAAGCCATTTCCAAAAGTTCTTTAATGTACTCTGGGGAGCGCATGGAAAGAGTTATAGCCATGGTATGATTAAGCAAATGAATGATTTCCAGGGTGCAAGATGAACTATACATACAACAGTCACAAAAGAATTTAGTTTATGGAAAGAAAACACAGCTTGGATGTAGTGCTTCCAGATTTGCACCCCCATTATGACGGCTATCCTATCAAGACAAAACAGAAAACTGAAAGTTGTTATCTATACAACAGCAAACTGTGGCAGGGATAAATAAAAGTGCTTTTTCAAGGTTCATTAAGCACTAATCAATGCCTAGATTAAGACTAAGGAACCACAAGTCTCAGGCTGTTTGAAAGGGTGTGTTTCATGCTGTTAAGAAATTCAAGACCCAGACAAGGCAGCCCTACATTCTATTTAATTTAACAGATAGGCATCTATTGTACATTTCTTAGAGGACTGGGAGCACACTGTATGCCTTTCTCAAAACTTTAGTGCGCACAGTAAAAAGAGTAAGAAAGAAAACAATCTGACTGAAAGGAACATAGTTTTGGAAAAGTACCAGCTTCCTCCTGCTCTTCTCCCGATCTCCCCCCCCCACCCCGCCCCGGCCAAAAAAACCACCACACTAATTAAAGAGACATTACTACAGAACTGTACTGGAAAGCTGAAAGGATGCAGTTTAGATCTACTCGAGACTTCACAGACTGATAGAACAGTACATTTAACAGTTAATTGACCTCATCCACGAACACTGACTTTTGCTAATAAAGAATAAAGCCTATATTCTATTTATTTCATATGCTTACTCAGAGTTCCCAGTGAGGTTGCCAACCTCCAGGTACTAGCTGGAGATCTCCTATTCCAATTGATCTCCAGCCGATAGAGATCAGTTCCCCTGGAGAAAATGGCCACTTTGGCAACTGGACTCTATGGCATTGAAGTCCGTCCCCTCCCCAAACCCCATCCTTCTCAGGCTCTGCCCCAAAAACCTCCCGCCGTTGGCAAAGAGGGACCTAGCAACCCAGATATGCATTACATTTCTAGTCCACTCCTGGAAGAAATGGTCCGTGTGTGCATTTATGTAGCTCCTTCCCAGGACTGCCAAGAGGGGAGGACTGGGGGGACAAAATTCCCTGGGCCCAAGTCAGCTTGAAGGCTTCTGAAGGCTTCATCCAGCAAATGTGTGTGTGTGTGTGTGTTAAGTGCCGTCAAGTCGCTTCCGACTCATGGCGACTCTATGAATGAAAGTCCTCCAAAATGTCCTATCTTTGACAGCCTTGCTCAGATCTTGCAAATTGAAGGCTGTGGCTTCCTTTATTGAGTCTCTTGTTGGGTCTTCCTCTTTTCCTGCTGCCCTCAACTTTTCCTATCATGACGGTCTTTTCCAGTGACTCTTGTGTCTCATGACGTGACCAAAATACGACAGCCTCAGTTTAGTCATTTTAGCTTCTAGGGTCAGTTCAGGCTTGATTTGATCTATAACCCACTGATTTGTTTTTTGGGCAGTCCACGGAATCCGTAGCACTCTCCTCCAACACCACATTTCAAAGGAATCTATTTTCTTCCTATCAGCTTTCTTCACTGTCCAGCTTTCACACCCATACATAGTAATAGGGAATATGATGGCATGAATTAATCTAGTCTTGGTGGCCAGAGTCACATCCTTACACTTCAGAATCTTTTCTAGCTCCTTCATGGCTGCCCTTCCCAGTCTCAGTCTCCTTCTAATTTCTTGGCTGCAGTCTCCCTTTTGGTTGATGGTGGAGCCAAGGAATAGAAAGTCTTGAACAATTTCAATTTCCTCATTGTCAACCGTAAAGTTGTGTAATTCTCCTGTAATCATTACTTTTGTTTTCTTGATGTTCAGCTGTAGTCCTGCTTTGGCACTTTCTCTTTTAACTTTCAGCAATAGTTGTTTCAAATCTTCACTATTTTCTGCCAATAATGTAGGGTCATCAGCATATCTCAAATTATTAATGTTCCTCCCTCCAATTTTCACTCCACCTTCATCTAAATCTAATCCAGCTTTCCTAATTATATGTTCTGCATATAGATTGAAGAGATAGGGAGATAAAATACATCCTTGTCTGACACCTTTGCCAATTGGAAACCATTCCGTTTCTCCATATTCTGTTCTGAGGCCTCTTGTCCAGAGTACAGGTTGCGCATCAAAACGATCAGATGTAGTGGCACACCCATTTCCTTTAAAACCAGCCATAGCTTTTCATGATCCACACAGTCAAAAGCTTTGCTGTAATCTATGAAACACAAGCTGATTTTCTTCTGAAATTCTCTCGTACGCTCCAGTAACCAGCGTATATTTGCAATATGATCTCTAGTGCCTCTTCCTTTTCTGAAACCAGCTTGAACATCAGGCATTTCTCGTTCCATATATGGTAACAGCCTTTGTTGTAAGATTTTGAGCATCACTTTACTTGCATGAGAAATTAATGCAATGGTCCGATAGTTGTTGCAATCTTTGATGTCTCCTTTCTTGGGAATTGGAATGTAAATGGATTGTTTCCAGTCTGTGGGCCATTGTTTTGTTTTCCATATCTGTTGGCATATTCTTGTCAAGATTTTGATGGACTCCGTTTCTGTGGCTTGGAATAGCTCTATTGATATCCCATCTGCTCCTGGTGATTTGTTTCTCCCTATTGCTCTCAATGCAGCTTTCACTTCACTTTCTAAAACTGTAGGTTCTTCTTCAAAAGATTCTTCTTGGAAAGAATCTTTTATCCTTTCATCTCTTCTGTATAGTTCTTCAGTGTATTGTTCCCACCTTTTCTTTATTTTGTCCTGTTCAGTTAATGTATTTCCATGCTGATCTTTCAGCATGCCTAACCGTGCTTTAAATTTCCCTTTGATTTCTTGGATCTTGTGGAACAGATCTCTTGTTCTTCCTTTTTTGTTGTTCTCTTCTATTTCTTTACAATGGTTATTATAATAGGTCTCTTTGTCTCTACGTGCTAGTCGCTGGAACGTTGCACTTAGACTTTTGATTCTATTTCTGTCACCTTCTACTTTTGCTTCTCGTCTATCTCTGGCAATTTTAAGAGTTTCCTCAGACATCCATCGAGGTTTTTCTTTTCTTTTGGCTACAGGAATAGTCTTTGCACATTCTTCCTTGATAATATCTCTAGTTTCCACCCATAGTTCTTCAGGTTTACATTCACTTGAACTTAGTAATGCAAATCTGTTCCTTACATGGTCTTTAAACTCTTCCGAAATATTGCTTAGATTGTATTTTGGTGCTATGAATGTTTTGGTGTTTTTCAGCAAATCCAGCAAATGCATTTCCATTTATTTTTCTTTTACTGTAGTTCTGGCTGCAGCCACTAGGGGTGCAGGCAAATCTGAGCACAGTAAAAGGCAGTAATTCCATTTGCTAGCCTGGCCTTTCTGCATGGCTGAACAGTCTAGCAGATCATGCAAAGCCCATCAACAAAGCCAGCATTGGAGCAAGACAAGTAAACACAGCTGATGACTGCTACAGTAATTTCCAGAAAGCAGCCTGCTAACAAGGTTGTAGTCTCTAGCAGTCTATCCTTTCCCTCTTCCTTTCCTTGTACCCAGCTCTATAGTTTTGTCTGCCCATCCAGTAGTTAGTCTGCCAAAAAGTAGTTAGTGTGTTGCAGCAAGATAAAACATTTCCTTCTCTTTTCCTTGATTTCGCTCCCCCTTTTCCACACTTTCTCCTTTATTTTACTATCTTTCATGAGCTGATTTTATTTCTCTCTCCCTCCACCTAATTTTTATGTGCCCATCTCCCTTATTTTCAAGTCTTGGTCTCAACTTCTTCTCACCCCTATCCTGCTTGGCAACTTGTGTGTGTGTGTAAAGTGTCGTCAAGTCGCAGCCAACTTATGGCGACCCCTTTTGGGGTTTTCATGGCAACTTACAATGTACTTAATAGTAGTATAGTGTAGTAGTATAGTAGCAAACCTTTGTTAATATTGTGAGCAGAAAGGGGGGAATTAATATTTCCTCATGATCTAACAAAGTAGTAAAAGAGTGTTTCCCCCCCTTCTCCACTCATTACATGCATGGTAATAGAATGCTAATTTGTTTTAGTGGTTATACATGTGGAACAGGTTAGAGCTTTCAGTACAGGCCCTATAACACCTAATCTAATCATGCATCAGGTTTTGTGTGTGTTTTGCTGTGTGTATGTGTTAAAAATGTTATTTTTACAATAAAAACCAGTTGTTAAACATAAGAAAGGCCGTGCTGGATCAGACCAAGGTCCATCAAGTCCAGCAGTCTTTTCACACAGTGGCCAAGCGGGTGCCTTTAGGAAGCCCACAAACAAGACAACTGCAGCAGCATTATCCTGCCTGGGTTCCTCAGCACCTAATGTAATAGGCATGCTCCTCTGATCCTTTTCGTTGGGAGTTTTCCACTGGGATTTGACCTCTGTATACAGGGGGTTGAGGGTCCTGGTTGCCTCTGCCTCTTGCAGGGTATAGTCTTCCCAGCTAATTCCCCCAACCAAGGGGGAAGACAATCTAACTTGGGTAACATCAAGAGCTAGCAATGCAGTGCCAAAGCAATGGAAAAAGGTGTGCATGGTTTGAGGCGAGGAGACTGCTGCACTATGGTAGGAATTGGGTATTCCTTGAGGAGTTTGTGTGTACATGTGTTTAATATGATGGCATAGCTATCATCAGAATAAAGGCCTCTACAGAAGTCTTTTCAGATGTGCTTTTACAGAAGCTTACAGCAGTGAGTTAAACCCTGGATATTCTGTCAGGCATTACTGTCTACAAAATAGTTTACATTTCTAGTTTATATACCGTATCTAGTAATGGTTTATATCATTTGGTTGACTTTTTTTCTTTCTCAACAAATTATGGGGAAAAAATATGTTCCTTGGTTATAATTAGGGGTTCTCAAACACGGGCTATCTTGACTCATTTTCTTTTCATTGGTAGTGAGCAGGGAGCTGGTTTTTCTTTCATCGGTTTTGGTATTCTCTTGCTGCTTGAGCCTGTTCATCAGGTTACTTTAAGCATATTCAAACAGTACGGTACAGAACAGTGAGATCCCTTTGTCCCTATTGCTATTCAGCAATCCACTTCCTTTTGAAAATACAGACTAGGTTTGCCTCAACTACACTTTTTAGATTTTGGATAGCTCCCCACTTTTGCTGCAGAGGTTCAGCCCCTATTCAGGGGAACTCAGGTTAGCTCCAACAGGTGTTAAAACAGGATAGAATGCATAAAGGAAGAAGCATACTAAGCAGGTCACAGGGAATAAAGGAACAGTTTGTTCCATTTTGGAATGTGCCTCACATTTTTTATAAGCAAGAAATCAAGGGTGCCAAAATGACCATCATCTAGTAAGGTTCTTCACAGCCATATACATCCAGCTTCTTGACAGCTTCCCCATTCCATCCTGGTCTCATCCCCAATAACTTTTTATACCCACACATTTCAACAAGCAGTAGCTGCACTGGAGGCTGTTCAAATCATTTTGCTGCCCACACCCAACCTTGCCACCGTTCACCCATACCTGAGGAGCCAGAGTAGCAAACGCTTCCCACCATTTCCCCAGTTCTCAGTGCTGGTGAAACTAAACAGATGGTCAAACTCTCATAAGAGGAAGGAATCTCACAAAAAGTTCAGTAAGCTACTAGAAAAAATGGATACTATGAATACGAAAGCCTTTATTGGCATTAAAAGGAAATCGTACAGTGATGTTTACAGTAAGATACTAGTTATGATGCATACCTATTCTCTCCAGGATCATAGGAGCATGCCTATTATATTAGGTGTTTTGGAACACAGGCAGGACAATGCTGCTGCAGTCGTCTAGTTTGTGGCCTTCCTAGAGGCACTTGTTGGCCACTGTGTGAACAGACTGCGGGACTTGATGGACCTTGGTCTGATCCAGCATGGCCTTTATTATGTTCTTAAGACCTATAAGAACAAGTATGGCTTTCTGATACTGATCTATAGAGAAGTTTGGGGAGAATAGATTAGGAGTATCAGACCTACCAGGTCCCACCAGCAAAGAGTCCTGGTAAACTAGGGGAAAGGGTGGGGATAATGGTAAGGGAGGGAGATTGCTCCCTCCACCCCAATCTACTGCCTGAAGTGACCGTCTTGCCCCATCCCATAGACGAGCCAGTCACGGTCTAAGCAACAGTGAGGGGGTCAGAGAAAGCCTGTGTAATCGGCCTGCTTTATGCTTTCCTGAATCTTGGTCACTGGAGTCCCTCATTCACAACTATAGACATAAAGCATGCCATTTCAGAAGTTTTAAAGACTTCCATTTATTTATAATACAAGGTGTAGCCAGCCTTAGAAATACATCCATCAAATAAAGGCAACACATAACTTTCCCATTACCTAGGTGTGGCCTGAGACTAACACTATACAATTTGGAATAACAAAGAGCTATAACTCAGCTTGCAATCTGGCTCCCATGCCCATTAAAGTACAGTCTAAATATAATTCTGACTGCCTCCCCCAACATTTATAATATACAGTTCAGCTTTACATGTAAGCTCATAAATGCTCTACAGCACATGTCGCTGGCTACCAAGAAAAACCTGAAAAGTGTGTGTGTGTGTGTGTGTGTTCCCTTAAGATAGTATTGTGCTTCAAGATAAGCCAAGAGGAAAACAAAGAGCACTTTATAACTGGCTGGCACAACTGCTTTCTGAGACATCAAGCCTTTGAAATAACACTGGATATTTACAACAAATGTCTTCTTTCCTGATTTATATGAGTATTGCCCTGTGCCTTAGCCAGTTGTTCAGAGAATGGAGTAAATAGGCAAGCAATTCTTTGTAACTAATTCAATGCCAGTTATACCAGGCAAAAAACACCTGACTGAAAACAAAGCTAGTGGTATTAAAATACTAAGTATGTAGCTATTGGTAAGACTATGCACAAAAATAGCACAACTATATGAGAAGATGGCAAGATGGCTGTGACAGTCGCCCAGTTTTTAATTATGATCCCCGTGGTCCAGAGTGGTAAACTGCAGTACTGCAGTCAAAGCTCTACTCACAACCTGAGTTCGATCCCAACAGTTTCAGGTTGGTAAAATGAGTACCCAGCTTACTGGGGGTAAAGTGTAGACAACTGGGGAAGGCAATAGCAAACCATCCCGTAAAACATAGTCTGCCTAGTAAATGTTGTGATGTGACGTCACCCCATGGGTGCTTTTACCTTTAATGGTAGCTAGAGAAGGAAGGAACCACAGTACTGGGAGAGGAGTACTAGACCCTACTTCCTTTGCAAACTCCCAGCCTTACCCTCCAACTGATTGCAGTTGCCTCTGATAGTGGCCACACTGAGTCCAACGTTGATAGATTTTCCAAATGGCAACTTAATTTTATTTATTTATTTACTAACTAACTATATTTATAGTCAACTTTTCTCAGTGAGGCTCCTGGCAGATTACACAGAGTAAATCAACGTGATCAATGAATTGTATAGCATCTATAAACTCAATAGCTCACAGGGTTGCAGAAAAACAAGTAAAAGCATTACACATTTCATTTTCTTAGGTATCTAGATGCAAGAATTAATCTTGTTAGCATCAACCCCAACTTTGATTTTGCCTTGAAAAATCTTTGTTTATAGCCAAAGTCTTAAGCTTCACACAGGCCTCTTGCAAATAAAAGAGGAATAACCTCTTTAGTCTTGTTGTCATTAGTTGTCAAGTTACCTAGTTGTGCATTCAAATATTCATCTTGCCTGTGAATAATGTATTTTTAGGATGTTACATGGCTTCAGGTGTTCAGCAAAAAAACAGGTGCAAATGTAAGTCTAGCTTCCACTTTCTGCATGCTGTAACACCCCAGTTCAAACTTGTATATCTCAACTACAGCAAGGCACATAGAGCCCAAATACACATGGAGCTTGCACATCTTCATGCAAAGGAGAAGGCAATGTTATTATTTATTTTTATTTACATTGTTTATAGACTACCTTTCTCACAGGGACTGAAGGCAGATTACAGATAGTGAGTCAGTATGATCAACAAAATGGGACATTCGGTAACCAATGCCTTAAGATTTTAGAAGTCTGGAACCATCAGAAAGAACTGAAGCATAATGTAAGTATTAACATGACTCTTTAAGTGGTACAGAGATTACATAATAGGATCCTACTTACAATGAGCTATACACAGCAATACAGACCACAGTCTGAATCATTTACCCAAGAAAATTTGTGAATCATTTTGTATAATGCAATCCTATTACTTTAAAGCAGCTGTTCCCAAACGTTTTGAGTCATGGAGCACTTTTCAGGAGAGAAATTTGTCACGGAGCACTAATTTTCACCTAGCACCTATATACTAAACTGAATGGCAGCAGTATTTTTCTTTCCAATCTCTTCACAAAGCGCTAGGAGATGTTTTGCAGAGCATCAAGTGGTCCATGAAGCATAGTTTGGGAACCGCTGCTTTAAAGTATGACCTGTACGCAGTGAAAGAGGGAAACATGATAGAGTGACACATTTGTTTTTTCCCTACAAGTTGCACTTGCTCAGAATCATATACAATGTTAAATATATCATATCTACATGGAAGACCAAAGAAAGCTGTGTGGCTTTTCCAAAATGAATCAGATGGTATAGAAAGGAAGTTGTTGCTTTGCCATCTTAGACAACCACTGGGACTGGAGAAGACTACTTGGTTCAAATAACAAGGATTCTAAAGACTTTTCTTTTATCACGTTATTCTACCATATCTCCCCCACCCACACAAAATTTTGTTCTCTATACTACCCAACATTAATTTGCAAGTCCACATTTAGAATGGACACTCCAGAGTATGAGCTTGTTTGTACACTAACATGGAATAGATCCATTAAGCAACTGTTGCCAAATGCCTCTTAGATGGAGACTTTAGATAGAGCATTAATGGGGAAATGGTGCTCTCAGCCACATTTCTGTCCATTTGAAGTTTGGGAAGATCTACAGCCCCCAGGTTTCCACCTGGCAAGGCAATTCCCCTAACCCCTGGGTTACCTACTTCTCCCTGGGTAGTTCTGCTGCCACCTGCTTAGTCTTTAAAGAGTATCTCCTGCCAAAGTATTAGCACTTCAGCATTCTTTACCATGGCGCTCCTTAAAAGCTCTGCCTCTTTTCCCACTTCACACTCACCAACTACTGTGGGGATTTGCATCTAGAAATCCTTCATTACCTTCTTTTGTGGGACTGGGTAATCTTCCCCTTCAGTCAGCAACACATACTCAAGATGGTATCCATACCTTGGCTTAATCCCTCATGTTAACTGGGCAGAGTTTAAGAGCATGACAGAGTAGAATATAAGGGTGTTTCTTCTCCATGTCTAGAGATCTTGAACACACATGAAGCTGCCTTATACTGAATCAGTCCACCAAAGTCAGTATTTTCTACCCAGACCGGCAGCGGCTCTCCCGGGTGTCAGGCAGAAGTCTTTCACATCACCTATTTGCCTGGAGATGCCGGGGATTGAACTTGGGACCTTCAGCATGCCAAGTAGATGCTCTACCACTGAGCCACAGCACCTCCCCTCTTATAAACTCTTATCTGACCTTCACCTTGTAGGTCATTCCATCTCTTCATTCTCAAAAGGGATATAATCTATCTTTGGCCTTCCACGTTTCTCTGTCCTAGCTGAGGTATTAGCTGGTAACTGTCTTCCTCCTGTCATATACATCTACATATTCATGACACTGAATTGCCCTGTGCCTATGATGCTAATTCATTCCCCTGTAGCTTTCTCATTGCTAGCTGTTAACCTGTAGAAAGGCACTTTGAGCATATAAAGAGTCCAGACCTAATTGTAACATTGATGTGAATCCTGGGGTATAGGGTATTTTTTTCACAATTTCAAATTTTATTGTGCAAAAGATGTGGGAGAGAAGGCCTATGGATTCACAGCCTTCAAGCCAACACTTTTTTCTTGAAGGGAAGTAAAGTGTCTCATACATGTTAGGGATACTGAGAATTTTGCCATGAACATGTTCAACAGTCAAACAGCCACAAAGGTATTTGTTAACATGATAGGCGTCAGGATGTATAGTAAAAATGGATTTAAGGGGAGGTGAGGTTTGAAGTTACAAGTGCCCCACACTGAAGCTGGATCTTCCATACTTACCAAAACCACTTAAGGTCAGCTCATATCTTGATGAACAAGTGCCATGCCGCCAGCCATCACTAACACAGACCCAGCTCACAATTAGGGTTGCCAACCTCCAGGTACTAGCTGGAGATCTCTTGCTATTACAACTGATCTCCAGCCAATAGAGATCATTTCCCAGGGAGAAAATGACCCCTTTGGCAATTGGACTCTATGGCATCGAAGACCCTTCCCTCCCCACACCCCACCCTCCTTAGGCTCCACCCCCAA